>NC_090936.1:719469324-720719324 GCF_040938575.1 Ambystoma mexicanum
ACTGTGTAGGCCATTAGGTAATTTTCATTGTTATGTACACCATTTCCAAGAAACGTATCCAACCCATATTTCACTGCAGCACATTGATCATCGCTCCCCAGCCATATTGCAACCACTGCCTTACTACTTAACTTTTTAAACTTCTCTTTCCCTTTTTTAATGAGTAAAGGAAACACCATTTAAAGCCCATAACCGCCTTACAATGTTAGACAAACATTCACACTAACTGCTTTCCTTTCATGGACTGTAGCCCCAAACTAGGTCATGCAGCACGACTCCAAACTGCATGCGATGGACCACCCACCCACGTCTTCTGAAGCAGCGAACACAGTCTGACATCACCCACCATTACCTCGTAACACAATGAACATATAAGTGGTCCTTACCCACTGTAAAAGCACATTTTATATATTTTGCCATATGTGCATTTATGGCACCATTTCTAAGGCACCAGCAGATAAACTTGTACATTGCACTACCTTCACTGTAATGACACTACCAACATTCGTAAATACATGCTACAATCCAAACACGCTGCTGGCTGATTCCTTACTTTTTTCCTTTATCATCTCCGGAAATCAAAACCTAACATACCTCTCCTTCAACAGGACACACACTCATTATAAAACAGCCTTGAAGGGGAAGCATGTTTAGCTCTAAGGCCAGATATTGTATAGAAGTCTAGCAAAAAAAGATACATAACTTACACTGCAGATCCTCTGTCCATGTGCCCAAAAGGTAGTCTGCAACAATCCCATCCACCGTACCCTGCAATTTCACACCTACGTAATAGAAGCATGGAATTTGCTGAAATTATGTAAATACACCTTTACATCACATGTGTATTACGGTTAACATTTATTAACATGCTCCTCAGGTTGCATATTTAAAAATGTACTCTACCGCTCACTTTCTCTCTTTACATTACACAGACCTTTTGTGACAGCAGTAAAAAAACACTGTTACACTGCCATGTCGCCACCATTCCCAGTAAATTGCAATTGTCGTACTTTCTTTTGCTGTCATTCTTCCCCACCCCATCTAAATGCAGACATGCAAGTCAAGATGAACATGGAACGCAAGTCTTACACTAAAGCACCACAACTTCTGCTACATTCCCTGTTCTGCCCTTTGTATGACCTTTCACACAATGACTATGTCTACACACACTCAGTGTACTGAACTTTATAACGGACACAGGTGCACGCAGCGGTCAACCGGCACACAAACATCTACAGCTCACATTTCATTGATGCACTTATTACCAAAGCAGCTCCTCCTTTCTCCAGCAATCCGATTTCTTGTTGTATTACTTTTTTTGCAGACACACAGACACATTGTGCCGAGGTTCCAACTACACTCGCTACCACTGTCAACTTTTATAAAAAAGAAAACACGGGAAAACAGCATCTAGTCCCAAATGGTTCCAAGACCTTTTCTTGTGTGCAGCGTACAATCACAGTATTAACTAAAAACCAGAGACCAGTTATGTCCTGTATGCTGCAACTAATACCCGCTACTTACAACTACTCTTATTCCTCGTTCTACTCAGATATCTTGCATCTTACTGCGCGTGCCACTCCTTCCACATTCCAATAGACGGCTGGTGGAACAACCTTTTGAAGATTACCATAAGCAATTTCTTTTCTATCGTTATTATCTGAACCGACCGATATGGGCCGATATGTCCACTTGCTGTTCCTATATACAAACCAACCTGCAACTATTTATTCCGTAACGCATCCCGGAGGCACCAGATACTACCTTCTCTACCTTTCAAAGAAAATGTATTCTTCCACGAAGTCCACCAAGCACCACTGCATACTCCTTTTCCCACTTTCCTAGATGAGAACAGAAGTACAGAATTGCACAGACAGCATTGGTCACTGGATTTTGTTTGCAAAAAAAAGGAACGGTGAATGCACCAACTGACATGTTGTTGTTTACATTCTATGGCAAAATAAAGCACTATTGTATTGTTACTAAAGTATGGAATGTTCTGTAACTGTATACTATGTTTGCGCATGTCCGCTTTTGCTTTTGTGTATGTTGTTCCTTTCCAGAGATCGGTGCTCACATGACAGAGTGTGCTATGCTTCGCACGCACATAATATAAATACCTGGAGTGCATGCAGTGCGGAACGACAATCCACAAGTAAAGTCACTGACACAAGTGACTGCTGCAATGGTGTATGCGGCAGACAGGCATAGCTAACAGAAGCGATGCACACAACAATTGCACACACTAAAAGCTCCAACCATTTCCGTTGCCCATCTCAACAAGTATGCCAAACAAAGGTAACAGTCAGATTGCCTGCCATCCTGTATATGGCTCGTCTTAATAGAGTTCATGATGTTGTTGGCTGCAAATGTATGTGTGTTCAACTGTACATTATCCATACTTTACATCTGTAATGCTTATTAACTCATGTCATGTTGCACTACCTTCCTGCGCTCTCAAAGTACAGGGTATTATGAGAGGTATCCCATACTGTACATTAATTGTGGCATCTCAGTCCATGAATGGCAACAAGGCCAATAATGTACACCACATTCAAGTGCAGTCACTTCACGCCACCTCTACTGGTGTGCCAACGGCAACATTTTCTCCACAACCATGCTGTGACAGTGAGCACCCACAGGAGACATACATATTTCCAACCGTGTACGCTGGAGTTACATATCAGTATAAGAACTGACCCAAAGAATGCAGCATTCTGAAACCTACTTCTGAACAATTATCACATTGTTACGTCAAAGGCCTGTAGCCATCCACACACAGCAGTAGGCGCTTGCCATTCCCAACACAACATGGAACATTGATTACAAAAATCCCTATATCATCTGTAATACACTCCCCATCCTCAATAGCCTCTGAAGGTTGTTGCCTGCGCACCTACCCCACAACGCTTTATATGTTAGTATCTGCATACATGGGCCATGTCGCGAATGTTACGCAGTAAAACAATCCTTTCATGTCCCACTTTCATGCTACACTCCCTGAAGCGAGGCTCTGTTCACGCCCACACCACTCCTAACACAAATGTCGTCTTATCTCACCAATGCTCCTTTACGAACTTCTCCATGTCCTCCACAGTGATTCTGAAAAGGCGCAGATTTTAGGAGACTTACATATTTACAGGTGTATTGTATGGCACAAGGTATGCTTATAATAACTTATGCAAATGACCTAAGGCAAAGTGAAAGTACTCCGTGTACATATGTCTGCAATCCACATACCAATATCACAGACAGCACACATAGCAGCATTGCGTTGTGGGTTTGTTAGCAACAGCCTACTCTTCGCCACACCCACTGCAAAGCAATAGACCCATGCATGGAAACATTTGTCCACTTAACTTTTCTGTCCACAGGTACATATCGGTACAGTAATGAACCGAATCAAAACAACTTTCTTTTACCTACATACAACCAGTGCCCACCCTGTTATGTCCAAGGGCCCCAGCCATGCACACAAGCCAGTATGGATTTTTCAGGCACAATACAACAGAGCCCTCTGACGGCAAATTTCCTCATATTGTCTAAAATGCACTCCCCATCCCCAATGGAGTCTGCCTGCACTCCCCAGAAAATTATAGTCGCTCTTTACAACTACCCACCGATAAAGTATATGTGAGTACCTGCGTATAAATTCCTTCCATGTGCCAATGTCTGACTGCCCTCCCTAAAACAAGGCTGTGCCCAAGCCCTACGCTCTTGGGTACATAGGTGGAGGCCTACAGCCTAAGCCCGTGCACCAAATAGCCACTCCTTCAGCACACCCAGTAAAATGCAATGGAGGCATGCATGCAACCATATGGCCAGGTACCCTTCCTGACTACCGTTACATATGGGTACACTAACTAACTCACACAACGCTACATTCTCCAACCTACTTCCAACCATTGGCCATACTGTTAAATCCAAGAGCTTTAGCCATGCACACAATCCAATACACCTTTCCAGGCACAACACACCTTAATACATCAACTGCAAATACCCTCATATTACCTTCAATTCACTCCCCATCCCCAACACACTCTACCTGGACTCAATGCACTCTTTCTACATATGTGTGCAATTGACACACCATTATCACAGTACTCCCATACATACCTAAATTGCGTTTCAGGTGTTTTGCCAAACACCTATGCTACTCTTTGTACATATGTGTCCAATCCACATACCAATATCACAGTACTGCCATACATGGCAGCATTTCATTCCGGTTTTGTTGCCAACAGCCTACTCCTTCACCACACTAACTGCAAAGCAATGGACCCATTCATGGAAACATGTGACCACATACCTTTCCTGTCCACAGGTACATATTGGTACAGTAATCAACCCAATCTAGGCAACATTCTATAACCTACTTCCAACCAGTGGCCACCCTGTTATGTCCAAGGGCCCCAGCCATGCAGAGAAGCCATTAGGGGTTTTGTAGGCACCACACAACATAGCACTCCAACTGAAAATATCCTCATATTGTCTCCAATGCCCTCCCCATCCCCAATACAGTCTGCCTGCACTCACCAAAAAATGATAATCCCCTCTGCAACTACCCACTGATAAAGTGTAAGTAAGTACCTCTGTACAAATTCCATCCATGTGCCAATGTCTGGCTGCCCTCCCTAAAGCAAAGCTATGCCAAAGGCCTAGGCTCTTGGGTGCAGCCTCCGCCCATGGACCCAAGGGCCTACTCCTTCAACACACCCAGTAAAATACAATAGAGGCATGCATGGTACCATGTGGCCACATACCTTTCCTGACTACCGGTACATATGGGTACACTAACAAACTCACACAAGGTTACATTCTCCAACCTACTTCCAACTAGTGGCCAGCATGGAAACATGTGACCACTTACCTTTTCTGTCAACAAGTACATATCGGTACAGTAATGAACCCAAGCAAGGCAACTTTATGTTACCTACTTCCAACCAGTGCCCACCCTGTTATGTCTACGGACCCCAGCCATGCACACAAGCCAGTATGGGTTTTGCAGGCACAATACAACATAGCACTCCAACTGCAAATATCCTCATATTGTCTCCAATGCACTTCCCATCCCCAATGGAGTCTGCACGCACTCACCAAAAAATGATAATCGCCTCTACAACTGCTCACCAATAAAGTATATGTGAGTACCTGCGTAGAAATTCCTTCCATGTGCCAATGTCTGACTGCAATCCCTAAAGCAAGGCTGTGCCCAAGCCCTAGGCTCTTGGGTACATAGGCGGAGGCCTATGGGCTCGCCCATGCACCCAACTGCCTAGTCCTACTACACACCCACTGGAAGGCAATAGAGGCATGCCTGGTAACATTTCTCATGGTGCTTTTCTGCCTACAAGTACGTATAGCAACACTAATGGACAACACAACATAGTACACAAACTGCAAATATCCTTATGTTACCTCAAATGCACTCCCCATCCCCTATACAGTCTGCCTACACTGACCAACATATGATAGTCGAAACGGAGTTGGGCCCTTGGATGGAACCATCCTTGCTAAACTCTGTCTATTTTTGTGATGCGCTTATTATTGTCGCAAGGTCACGGGATGTTGTTTGAGGTGAAGCCCACTCCTCTTCATTGGTACGATGGGGGGGGGGGGGTTCCCGGATACATCGCAATTTTTTGTTGTTCGAAACTTAGATTTTCCATGCTGTATGAGTTTAGTGCTAAGTGTAGGTTTTATTCATCAAGTATGGTGTGGGCTCATTTTCCCAATTGTGGTCAGCCGACATGCGTTTCGACCTTGTCCGTCTTAATCAAGGCTGATGCAATTTTAAAATTATACACATATATCCAGCAGTTGTTTGTTTTGGTGACATTTGTGACAGTGATAAATGTGTGCAGGTGCAGAGTGTGTGGTGTGGCGACAATGTATTGATAGTGAGTCAGGTGAATGTGCACATAATATTTTTCATTTAGCACATATTACATTTTGGTACATATGATAAGGGAAGAAAAATGAAGAGGAGATTGGAGGGCGGGGAGAGTACACGGTCGATAAGATACGGTTGGAACATGAGCATGTTTTGGTGGGTGGTTGGGGTATCCTCTTATCTAGTAGTTGGTAGTTGGCACTTGCCCCATGTGGGGTCTTGTATTGGATTTGAGTCAGTCTTGTGTATCACAGCTGGGCTCCTTATGAGCCCTGTAAGTAAGATTGAGCATGTTGGTCTTGCGTGTCTGGAGGATGTCTCATTTCTGGAGTGATCTTGGTGTTGGCATGTTCCTAGTTCATTGTGCCTGATCCCATAGGCATGTATTAAGCCATTGGTTAGTTGTAGTCTCTACCAGTGGTGTCCTATATGCTATATCAGGGCCAGCCTTAGAGACTGAGTGGGCTAGTAGCCATGCTGTAGCTCGTTTTAGGTGAGTTAATGTTGTGGCCGTGAGCGAGTCCTCTGTGATTCATGTCCTAGGATCAGATAGTGTTATTGGGTCTTGCCCAGGAGTCGCCTGTGCGGTTTGCTGGGTGCCCTGTTTCTGGGTGGGACTTCTCCCAGTGATAGGGGTTGAGGAGGTGAAATCCCCTGTGTACGGAGGTGCCCTGTGAAGATTGTCCTGTGCTTGTGTGGTTTCTAGTGTGACAGAAGTGTTTCTGGGTGTTTCCAGTGATTGGGGTTGGGGGAGGTGAATGCCCTGTGTACGGAGGGAGCCATGCAGGGGCACCTGTGCCTTGGTGAGGGGCTGCCACGCGCAGGTGGCGTGACATGATCGCCGGGATCGGTTTGCAACCCCACGTCAATTAGCATCGGGTGACCTAAAATTTGCCCAGAAGTCCTATGCTAGGGAGCCACTGAGCTCGATATGTGCAGGCTATCCCGCATCCATGCTGCTAATGAACAGTGCGCATCTCAAGAGGGTGGAGGTTTGGGAGGCCTGCTGTGGCCGAGAGCGGCGCCTCGGCTACGGGTGCCTCGGCTATCTTACCTGGTTTTCTCTATCACGTATCTGATGCGTCCTTGGTCTGTTGGCCGTGTGAGACTTGGCGCAGGTTCCTGTTTATGTGGGAGTCTGTCACTAGCGCGCATGTGCTTAATTGAGACAAGGCTCTCACTATGCGTATATGCAGCATTGTGATAGCATTGTGTCAGCTGTGTTGGAGGATCTGTGTTCGTTGTGTAGTAGTAATTCGATTGTGATTTGGATTCCGATCACATCTCTGTTGAGATTTCTCACTATCGTGATGGAATTATTACATATGTCCGGGACCCATTGGTTTGGGCGATGGATTTGGGTGGTCATGTCATCACCTCAAGGGGTCTCCTCTGCTGGGGATGTTCCTCTAGCAGGGGACAAATTGTTTAAAAAAGTCCAGGTCTATGTGGACATGTGGTCTAACCTAATAGACCACATGTTTCACAACAGAGGATACTCAGCTTTGAATCTTGCAAAGGCAAAGAAAAAAACACTCTCCATGCCAAGAGAAACACTAACAAAATATTGGGAACTACAAATGATGGATGAACATATCAGACCCTGCCCCAGGCCATACCCAAGCCTATCATTCAGTAGAGCACCAACATCGCGCAACATATTGAGCCCTTCCTTCATGGCACAGAAAAACATAACCGCCAAAGATTGGCTCAGTGCAAGAGCAGTGATTGGGTTCACTAAGTGCAGCACATGCACAATGTGCAAATATGCCACACAAACCCAAATTGCCTCCTTCAAAGGCAGTCCACCGTTTAAAATTACTGAGCACATAAACTGCAGAACTAAATATGTGATCTATGCACTTATATGTATATGTGAGAAAATATATATAGGAAGCACCATCCGAGAAGTTTGTGTGAGAATGAGGGAGCACCTGAACAGCATACACTCACAGGATCCAAAGCTACCCTTGGAAAATCACCTATCATATCATATCATGCATAACCAGAAGCTTTGTTTGAATGTATAATTGTCAATAAGGGGGTAATACTGGAGGACATGTATAGTATGTTGCCATTTTACAAGCATAAAATAGAGAAGTACCACAAGCAGTGGTTGGTATAGAGCCAACGTAGAATGTCCTGCCCCTGGTCAGAGCACAGTATTAATAACAGAGATATCAGACCACATGTGCATGTTCCTAACTGCTAAGTATAAAGGTAAACAACTGCAGAAGCAAAAATAGATTCTAGACTTGTGGAAAATGGTAGCGGATGTAAAGGATACCGCCGGGTATCTTCCTCGACACGAAGATAGTGCAACCACAAATATAGTAAACACAGAAGCACCAGTGGAAGCACTGCAGCCCGTGCCTAAAGAGGGGTTTTATCCACTTGCTGCCCACCCAGCCACAGGGTACAATAACTCAACATATGTGCCCTGCCTGCCCCGGCCCCACCCCCATATCAACCAACCCCAAACAGCATTACACAGTGGGAGAACAAACAACAGAAAGAGTTAGAGGAGGCATTAGAGGTGACACAAGTGGAGGGGGCACGTTTGAGGGAAATAAAGGAAGGGGAGAGCAAACTAGGGTGAGGGTTGGATGAGTGGAGGGCTGGAGACATTTTGTCTACACTGGCTAACACTGCAACTAAGGATGTGCGTGTTGAGAAGCACAGTAGTAGATATTGAGGGGCAGAAAGCGCAGGTTATGGGACAGTGAAGTCATACAGGGAGGCACATCAAGAGGTGCAAGGTGCAGGAAGGTGTCACAGTCCGCCAAGCGAAACACAGCCTGCACGGCTTTGGCTTTGGCTTCCCTTATCCTGATGGCACAGGTGGAGGTTGCTGTGGTGCTTGAGGCAATGTGCTGGACATAGGTCGTCTGCAGCCGCTCCCTCGCGTCGGTTGGGGTCCGTTGTTGCTATTGTTACCCAACACGAGGAGCTTACACAAGCCTGAGGAACTTCTGGCTTCCAGATAAAACGAAACGCTTTTGGGTATCAGTGCTTCTAATTGAAGTTAACACTGATACCCTCTAGATGTTATTTCCTTCACATCTGGTGTCCTTATCCTTCGTCTGACTGCTTTCTATTGTTGGACCTTCCTTGCTGCCCCGCAGCAAATGTTTCCTGCTTCTTTGCTGCCTCGCGGCATACAGACACTCTCCACTTTTCCGTACCATAGCAAATTCTTCTCTGCCTCATTGCTGTTCCGCGGCAAGCATTCTCTCTCCACCTTGCCGTCCCACAGCAACTTGTTTCCTACTTTGTTGCCGTCTCGCAGCAAAGAGACTTCTCCACCTTGCTGTCCCATGGCAACGTTTTCCTGCCTCATTGCTGTCCCACTGAAAACTGTACTTTCCTCACCATAATTCGGTAGATGAACAATTCATAAGCCGTGGAAATTCTAAATCCTACACACTTGAAACCGACTTCGGACTGCATCATTGGATTGAATTTTGGATGACCCTTCGCCTTGGAATTTATCAGCTATGTTCTTTATGTTTTGTTTGTTGTTTGTTATTACTGTGGACTGAACTTTGAGGACGCATCACAGGAGAAAACGCTCTGCTGAGTCCTGGTGTTCTGAAGAGTCCTTAGAGCGTCCGCGTGCCATTTGCGTAGGTCCTTACTAACCTTCCCTTTTGTTATTTTTTCCTCCTCGTTTTCTCCTGGTCTTGCTGGTCTCTTCCCTCTGCTATTCTAAAACTCTCCATCTACTGCCCTCAGAGAGAGTGAAGACAGAGCAGTTCTACCATATCATAGGATAAAGGAATTAGCTTTTAGCTATCAGGTTAGACCAGTTACAGTTACTAGATTATATTTCATCATCAATTCCTAGTACTTAACCTTCCTTTTTTCTTCCTTACACTTTTCGCTTACCAGGTGGTAAACTGCTATTCTCTAATTACTGTCCTGTCTGTACTACTAGCATTCAGGAGACCCCAGTGAATTTCAGTCTCCTTCTGATTGATGAGCATTCTTCCACGGTATCATTGTAACAGAAGGAGACTGGGACAGTGCAGAAGAACTTGAGGAGGGGGAAGCTGAGGCACAAGGCGATCCATAGATTACACCAATGGAAGAAAGCTTGCGGCGCAAGCGATTGAGGAGCAGGTTTGGGCGGGTAGCAGTATGAAGGAAAAAGGGAAGTGATGGATGGGAATCAGGGCAGGGAGTGGGCACACAACTGCTGTTATTGCATAAGCAACCTGGATGGGCGCATTATATGCTGTGGGCAGATGGATAAGAATAATTTGACTAAAATGCCCCCAACCCCTAACTGCTGGGGCTGGGAAGTGGATAAGTGCATTTGACAGGCAGTACACAGGAATACCTTTGGTGGTGGGAGACATGAAGTGTTTACTTGTTGAAATTGTGGGGACCAGGCTGGGGAAGTGTCTTCTAGAAAACAGGGTAATCTGCTTGATTCCCTTTTCCCTGTCCTCAGACACCTTGTCTTTATCTCAGTACCTTTTGGAAATGGGGAGGAGGAAACGGGACAGTAATGACAATCTCCAATAAAGGCGAGAATGGGACAGTGCAAAAAGATTTTGAGGACGAGGAATCTGAGGCACAAGTCGCTCCACAGATTACACCAACGGAAGAAAGCTTGCAGTGCGAGCGATTGGGGAGCAGGTTTGGGCGGGTAGTAGTATCAAGGAAAAAGGGAAGTGATGGATGCAAAGCAAGGCAGGGAGTGGGCACACAACTGCTGTTATTGCATAAGCAACCTGGAAGGGCGCATTATGTGCCCTGGGCACAGATGGATAAGACTAATTTGACTAAAATGCCCCAACCCCTAACTGCTGGGGCTGGGAAGTGGATATATACATTTCAGAGAGAGGAAGTCCACAGGAATACCTTTGGCAGTGGGAGACATGGAGAGTTTACTTGTTGAAATTGTGGGGGACCAGGCTGGGGAAGTGTAGATAAAGGCAGGGTATTTTAAGGCAGGAATGGTATCACAAGTAAGGAAACAGGCACACAGATACAAGTTTCAACACCATTATTAAGTTTGACTGGGTTCCTAGCTGGCCCTAATTCTATAATTTGAGAAGAAAGTAAAACAAAATGGTCCAAGTCAGTCAGTGAAACAAAGGAAAAGTCTGTGTCAAAAACCTATACTTGACCTCATGTTTCACAATAACTAAGTGTGAAAAATGTATGAAAATAAAGAGTGTATCAAAAGAATTTCAGAATGGCAATGAAAGTAGCTCACCACTCCTTTCCCCAAGTTCAGTACACTGGGGTGCTTAGAAAGTTAATTCAAGGTGGGTAGTATGCAAAGTTCCTACAAATCTGTTAGGCTTCCCTTGCCTCTTCAATGGATTCTTACGGGCTTCCCTCACCCGGCTTCACAATTTTCAAACAAATATATCTTCACAAGTTCCTTTATAGTTATTTTGTCTTTCCAGCCAAACAGATCTGCTTCATAGAGCTCAGCGAGAACTCTCTTCCTCAACCTTTGTACTTCTTTTTCACAATGTTCACCTGTTAGAGACCTTTGCAACCACATATTATCATCACCCCTATGAGTGACCACTCAGACAGCAGGGTCCTTATCATTATCACCTTGCCAGAGACTTTCACAACCATACAGAATTCTTAGCCCTATGCGTGACCACTCTGACAAAAGAGTTCACTTCTCAATGTCCGTGCCTCTTGAACTTGGCTTCGCAGAACGGGCCCTTGGCCACTGTGTTCTTTATTTCAGAAAAGCATATGGTTCATTACGACGGACCCATGGCCACCCTGTTCTTCATTTCACAAAATATCAATTCAATTTCACATTAGCCTTTCGGGATCTGTTCACGCTCCCTTTCCGTTGTGCCCTTTCCGTCAATGGCTTTCAACATATTTTGCTTTCATTATTCACAGTTTTGTTATTTTTCAAGAAGCGTTTAACAACATGCCTTCTCATTCAGCACCATTCCATTACTTTGTTTCTTGTTTGTTTTGCGGGGCAACAGTGTCTACACAGCTGATTTAGACACCCGTCAGCGTGTGGGTGACAAAATGGGTGCCACTTTAGTTGTCGGGTTATTGTTGTAGTTATTGACATGATGGAATATTGGGAAGTGTCCATGTTCGATGATTAAGGTAAATAACACTGATAGACAAGTTGTAATGGTGGCTGCAATGAGGCTGGATAAAATAGACATTCTAAGTTACTTAATTGCAAAACTTTCCAATGGCAGGCAATGATTGGAGATAAAGAAACAACACTTAATTTTGTGACCTGGAATGTCCGAGATGTAAACCAAATTGCAATTAAGTCGTAGGTCACCTGGAACAACAGGTTAGGGTGTTTTCATTCAGGAAATGTTTCTCCAATCCAACACTGAGCCTGGTTTTGCAAATAGGTGGGCCTGGCAATGATATTTTTCATTCTCCCCGCATACAGCTTTCAGTTCAATGTCTTTATCTTTCAACCGTAGCCTTCCATGTAACACTGTAGCTTTCCTTGCATGCTTAAATATTTCCTTCTTTCACCTCTTTATTGCTTTAATTTGTTATCTTGCTGTTATTCAAACTGCAAGTCCCATAATGCCTTTCATCTTTGTCCATATTTCAACATTTCTATTTTGCTCCCACTTACTTAGCTCCCCCTCGGCAGCATATTTTCTTTTCAGAGGTCTTGGGAGATTCAATTTGTCACAATGGTTCCCTCTCCTGCTGCTGGCACGTTTTCTTTCATTCCTATTTTAACTTCACATATGCACCCGGTTTCTCTCCAAATTAGAAACTCATGGGTTATTGCACTCCTCTGGGTGGGATTCCTCTTCAATCAGCGTTGGGATGGGGTCTCTTCCGCTGCCCCTCTGATACATGGTCTTCAGTACCATGACCAGGGAAATGAGCACTTTGATGAACACGACCCGCAGGCTCCTGTCTGCCTTTCTCTGGCTCTCAGAAGACACAGCTCCCTAGCCGGGCTGCAGGCCCTCGCTGATACAGGGCCAGAGCTTCGCCACTCTGCTCTCCTCTGGACTCTCCAGACTTTTTCTTCTGCTGCTTCCTGCTTCTTGGCTCTCCTGGTCCACATTGCATCCCCAGCTTGTTTGCATTGTTGTGTCTGGCCCCACCTTTTATACATTTCTGGGCAGTTAACAAGCTTCAGGTGTTGGTGATGGAAATCCCATACCTGACTCTGCCTGTCCTTGTTGGTAGGACATGGCTATAGAGTAGGTAGGACTGCTTCTGTTTGTACTTTCCTCTCTTCAATGTTATCCCTATGGGTAATCTTCATCACTCCTGGTTGACTCTTGTGTTCTCTAGGGATTGTGGGTAAATTGGGTACATTTCTTTCAGGAAAAGGGGGAAAAATGTCTTCTAGAAAACAGGGTAATCTGCTTGATTCCCTTTGCCCTGTTCTCAGATGCCGTGTCTTTATCTCAGTACCTGTTGGAAATGGGGAGGAGGAAACGGGACATTAATGACAATATCCAATAAAGGCTGAAGGAGAGTCGGTGATGGATAACTGGAAACGGGGGGATGCCATGTCTCATCTAGGATACTCCCTTGAGAACAGCCACGGCTCCCCTACCGAGGTGATCCTCCCTCGCTCATTCCCCCAAAGGGCTGGAATACATGTTGACGCGCATGATGGGGTCCCGTTTAACAATATTATAGCACAGGTGTGGGGTGCAATGCTGTGGGCCTACCCAGACACACCGACTGGCAGTCCATGATGCAGTAAACCATGGGGGACAATGAAGATGCTGCTCAGTACATTTTAAAAGTGCAGATACGGGTGACCAGTGAGACTGATTAGTTCCTCTTTTCTATTTTGTTATCAAGAGGGGTCTGGCCAAGCAAGTTCAGAAAGTGCTTCACAAGATAGTGGCCATAGAGACGAAGGGGTGGGCCGAGATTCAGACTATAATAATACACCATTAAAAATTGATTAAAGAGCGAGAAAAAAAAACATCTCAAAGGTTGCAGGTGGAGGCAGCAAAACTAGTGCCGAAGAAGTTAGCTAAAAGAGCAGTGGAAGGGGTGGTGATGGCGAACACTAAGACAAATTCAACGGAGCAGGCTGCAGCTCGTGCTGATGTTAGGATAGCAGCATTTACGCCAGGTGGAGCACAGGGCAATGGGGTAGCGGACCGCCGCATCAGTATCAGTATCCTGAGTGGCACCAAGGAGGTCAGTAGCGGGAGAGGGGAGGGAGAGGTGTGAGGGGGGGTTGCTGGAATGGGGCCCAGAGATGATATGGGACCATCTCAGTGTTGGAGCTGTGGGAAGTGGGGACATTTTACAATAGAGTGTAGAAGCAGGCAACAGGAGGGGTATAATGCTTACAATCAACCTGCCCCAGCACTGCCACAGCCACCCAAGTTCACAACCATACCTTATGAAATACACCAGGCCTACACCCATCTGCCACCAAACCCAAATGCCCACACCCAATGGAGTGATGAATGGAAGGGAAGCACCTTACCGAGGGGTCATTGTCATGAGCGGAAACCCCCTTCATGTTCCCAGGTACTGACAGGTATCCTGACTGGGACATCCCACAGAAAGTCAAGGTTCCTGAGTGCCCAGTCCTGTTCATGACTACCCACCATGACGAGGAACCCTTGGTAGGCGCTGAGAAACATAATAAGAAATTCATCTTTATTTTCGACCCAGGTGACACTAAATCATGCATCAGTGAGGAGCTCAAGTTCATTGGACTCATACAAGCACATGCCCACCCAAGAGGTGGTGACCGACAATTTTTTTCTGCGGCAGCTTGAGGCACAGACTATTGCCGAACTCAGATGTACTAGTCTGGGACTGAACAAAGATACGGAACTGAATGTCTTCCTTTAATGCTGTGGCACCTTGCCCTATTTTACATTAATGTTGTTAGAGTCCGCCTTTATTTGCATTGAACCTATACTTTTTGTTCTTGAATGCACTGTTGTTGCTTACTTTCATCCCTTATCTGAGCTGTCAACACCTGTACAGGTGCTATATTTGCCTATACTTTTTGTTCATACATGCATTGTTGTCTCTTACTTTTATTCCTTATCTGAGCTGTCAAATACCTGTACAAGTGCTATATGTGCCCCTGTCCACCTCACTTTCTAAATATCCTTGCATACATGCACTTTACTGGGTTCTCACTATCACACACCTTGTTTAAATATTATTTTTCCAAACATCTCCCTCAGTTCATATATATTTCTTACTACTCTGCACTTTTTCTTTTTGTTTATGTTCCACCTAGCACTTACTTTAGAATGAGTGCCCAATTTGTTTTTTTGCCCATCCCGTGCTACTTAAATACTGTATCAATTTCATTTCCACTGTCAATTGCAACAAACTGTAGTGACTTTTATTGTTTGGACATCTTGACACATGTATTGGCATCGCTTCATTGGTATCCCATAGCGCATACATTAAACCACAGCATCACGTGACATTGTTCGCACACGTGATCACGGCACGTGACATTAGTTTATGTTCTTTCCTCTAAAACACGGAAGACACGAGCCTCAATTCTTACATTCACACACGTCGGAAATAACTTTTTCATAGGGGATCCAACCCCGCAATATCAGGTACTGAGCTGCCAGCTTACTACACCATTCTTAACAATCAGGGGTTACACACCAGCTGTTCTAATATGTATACGCGCACCTGTTTTTCTTTTCTCTCTCTGCCACCATGCAGGCTCTCATTAGATACGGCATCCAGGCATTGACCCAGTCCAGTTAACATACATCTTAAATCTCCATCAAGGTAATCATTTGGCGATTACAATCCTATCTAAGAGACCACCCATGTTGTTTACCCAGTGTTGTTACAAATACGGTCTGTTTCTCGTTACAGACTTGTTTTGCTTTAACAATACTGTTTTGCCCGCAATTGTACCTCCGAGCAGGCTATCCAGTGCATATATTATTCAACATAGTTCAACATAACTACGGTAAATCCATATTAGATGTGCAATCATTACCTGACTTTGGGGACAGATATCAAGGCACGCATTGGTATCTATTTATTGCATGCTTGTCCTTAAGGAGACCATCGTCTCAGACCTTTCTTCCACTACTTTACTGTTCACACTTCATTCTCATATTTTCTTTAAGGAAGCTTTTGGGATGGGCAACCAAATTTGGACACTGCATTTTTTTCTCTCTATTCTGTTATCAACTTTTCACCATTAAATATGCATGACATGGAGTTGGCACCTTTTGTTTTGGTAGAATTACGCAACCATGTGTGGCAACAGTGGTTGTAGTAAGCCTACCAATCACCAATTGGACACTTTTGTTTGACTTTTGGAGTACAATTATAATTGTTGCTCATTATATGGTCTACATTTTGTTTCTGCTCCTTTTCCATGTACAATTCATTTGGTGCCCCAACACGTACCATGGCTGTTGAACTTCTCAATCGCACTGGTAATATTGCTTTATTATATTAAGGAACTACATTATGTGTGCTTACTGATCATCCTTGTTTGACTCCATATGCACTTCTATATGTACTTTTGTGTTTTTATCTAATGAATTTTGGCCCTGCCCTTATGAATTATGTTTGGTGCAAAAACCTTTTTTGGTCCCCCTTTTGTGTTCATGTTTACCATTGGACCTCTGTTGGTTTTGATTTGATTTGCCATACCATGTTATTTATGTTTCAAATCACTCACAGCTTTGCCTTGAAAAAGACCCGGTTTTGGGGTTGAAACACATGTCGGCAGATCTGCTCTATATCTCACCATGAAGTTTATACAACTATTCAGGCTAATGCCCATGATTTCCTGTTTGACTCATACTATTGTACATAAGCACTGATATAGATCTGTTGTACCTGTATCTGCCTTACTTTCAGTTTGGGTTGCGCAACACGATAGAGGTGACATCACCGCCTTTGTTCATCGTTCTTTATAATGCAGACTTCACTTTCAGGAATAGTGCTGACAGGAAGCACTGCATCTATATGTACGTCTTTTTGTCTAGGTGCACCCAATAGAATTCTTTTGCATGGCCTGTTTGGAGTAAAGTTGGTTGCCAAGGGTTGTCCCATGGTCTGAGATACATTGGAATCCTGGTGATTGAGAGAAACATTGTCATCTTGGTGCTCAAGAGTGGCGTTGGAGATCTCTTCTTGTTTATCAGGGATTATCCAGCTCGTAAGGCTTCCCAGACGTTTGCTCTGACGTTTTTTGCTGCAAGCTACTATTTTGCGTGCTCTCTTCGATTTCCTTGGTGGAACGATAGTATCAGGAAGTGTGACTGCCACTTCCCAGGGGATATTATGGGCAGCTGCTCGTCTTGCCAGTTAGTATTGCTTCCTGGAAAAGAAGACTGCAGAAGTTTCAGTTTCATCTTCATCCACTGCCAAGGCCAGAGAAGCAAGTGGCAAACTCTAATTTACAGGAGATGGTGGGTTTTTCGTATTCTCTGATGCACCTGGTGAAGTTAGCTTAACTTTATTAGTGGTTAGTTGAATATTTTCATGGATATGCCCACACAGTTTAAGAAGAATCTTCATTGCGAATTGTTTCAATGTCATGAATTACTGTATTTCAGCAAAAACGGCCCCATTACTGAGAGAGGCTTCTAAGATGCTGGGCCTCATTATAAGTATGGCAACAAGGGCGCCGGTAGTGGTAACGGTGCCATTGCTATGGTACTGCCATACTATGAGTTGTGCTTGTGGGTCTTGCTGTGCCCGCCAGGTCGGACACGTCGGGCAGTGAAGCACCCGCGAGCACAACTCATGGATGAAGCGGCACCATTATGAATGATGCCAGTGCATCCGAGCTCCCCATTCCCATTCAGCCCTATGGGGCGGTATGGGGATGGGGAGTCCCTTATTACCGGTACCCGCAAATGGGCAATAACCGGGTCCGCCAAACTCAGCAGACGCGGTAATTGCCTGTTATCGGGTGCCAGATTTTTTGGCAAGTTTGGAGGTAGCCTGTCTGTACTACAGGCACGGCTACCTCCAAACTTGTAATGAGGCCCATTGAGTCCTCAATTTGGACTGCCCCTTCTGAGTCCATTACCAGATCAGGTGATGTCGATAGGTGAGTACAGGGCATTGCGGGTGCAAAGCTCTCCTCAGTGTTTATCACTTGCACATTCACCGCCAGAGGATCTCCTCTATGTATGGGTAGATTTTCACCTTTAGCCATCATAGTCTTTTCTATAGAAAGGCAAAGGTCAAGAAGAGAATGATTGTCCATATCCTCAAAATTAAGAGAACTGTGCGCAATAGCTCCCTCCTGAAGAGAACGTTCCATTGCCTCCTGCAAAGGTGGAGTTTTGGTTGCAGCTTCCTCACAAGAGAAGAAAGCTGGAATAGTGCCTCTTTGCACAGGTGAAACTGCCTTGGTTTGTACTTTTGTTTAATCCAGATCATCGTTCTGTGCCTGTGGGGGAGAGTTATGTTCCCTACCCCCTCCCTTGCTCAGCTTGTACCAAGCCTTCTGAGGCTTTGTATAAAATGGCATTGGATGACATGGGGAGGGAAGCGTATCTTAAATGAACCTCATCATCTGGCATCCCGAATTATGTTGTTCATGGATGGAATATTCTGGGCCTCCCCCTCATCCTGCTTCTGCTGCTTCCGTATCAGTGCTAGCAGTGCAGGATCCGGCATTGTGGCAATCAATGTTCATTGGGGTTGCATTGCACTTTTATGTCTGAGAGTTCTTTGCGCTTTGTGCTTTGCAACGTCTAACAGGTGGTGGTAATATAGTAAGATGTGTGTTCTCGTTTGGTCTCTAGACAATTGCACAATAGCTTCTGTGAATAGCACTTGTTGGGACGTGTTTGTTGTTTGCATGATAACTCACTCCCCACGGCCATGTTTTTCCTCATTTTCCTCTTG
The DNA here is from genome assembly GCF_040938575.1 of Ambystoma mexicanum. Taxonomy (NCBI): domain Eukaryota; kingdom Metazoa; phylum Chordata; class Amphibia; order Caudata; family Ambystomatidae; genus Ambystoma; species Ambystoma mexicanum. The sequence continues at coordinate 719,488,061 of NC_090936.1, forward strand.
GAATGGGTATGTTGCATGTTCTGCCCCCCATTTAGTTCTTTGTGCTGGCCCTTCCCCACTGTTGCGCTCTGCGTCGATCAAAGCACTCCTGCACAGGGCAAAGTGAGAAGGGCTACGCTCAAAGTCTGATTCGTGAACCGCTAATTGTGTCGCACAAACAGTTTTGTAAATTAGGCCCTTAGTGTTCTGGGTGCCACAATAATGAGATTAGTAGCAGTGATCACTGTTGTGTTTTTTGGGAGCACAGGTACGAGCTTCTCTTGAACATAAATTCCTTGTCCACCTCTTGGAACTGTAATAGTACTGGGCATTGGAAATCTGCTGTGGCAGTTATTTTGTCACTAAACTGTATGAATTTATGCCCTTCCCAGTTCATTTAACAGTAGCTTGTAGATAATGATGAGAAGGACTTGCTTTGTTGAATGCTCGTCTTTATCATAGTTGGAGACATAGGGCATTATACTGTGCTTATGAGATGCTTCTAAGGTGTGGTGGTGGGATTCCACTCTTTCCATTTGTTCCTACATAGTCATCTCTGGTAAGATGTTCATGCTTTCATTTTTGATTAATCCTGATATCAGGTTACTGACTGCGTCTTTGTATTTTATTTTTATAATCTCGGTAGCTGTTGGAGTGTTTGTGCGAAAGTGCATGGCTTAAAATGTTAACAATGAAAGAAATAACCTTTAAATATCGGCTTCGTACCAGTTAGCCTTCTCTCCACCACAGTTTGGAATGTAAACCTGCTGAACCCCACTTGCTATTTCTTCTTTGAACCACACACCAATTAGCATTTCCTTGCTATTTGTATAAGAGAGCATTGTCTGTTCTGTGTGTACAGAGATAAACGGTTCATAAACCTCCTACTAATGAAAGCAAACTACATATTCTGCATAATGCCCAACTGGAACCCCCTCTCCCAGTGAAATGTTTGCAAGCATGTATTGTGTTTCCCTTAGAAATGTACACCACATTCATGTTACATGTGAGGTGTAGGAATTGGCTGGAATACCTGCAAGTAGTGTATTGAATAATTATTGTGTCGATACTACAGTAACATATAAGGTCTTTGCAATGAATTGTCGAGGTCTGTTCATTGGATGTTATTTAGAGCGTGTTCCAAGTGCGGATGTAGTGTTATTATAACAAAGGGGTCTTTATGTTCGGTCCTCAAGCACACAATTCACTCCATATTTTTCTGGATTCCCAGGATTCCCAGAGAACATTAATTTGGACAAAGCAAATATAAACACGTTTTCGTTTTTGTGTGGTTGAGGATGTCAATAACCCCCTGGTGTAACAGCTGGGTTACTGTTTGCTTGAGTTGTAGTCGGAACTGGGTTTCAATAGTTGAATTATTGTTGACCTGGGAGATTGACATTTTATATTTAAAGTTGTGTTTTGATTAGTTTTCTAAATATTAGGCCAGATATAGACTAACCAATCAAACTCAGTGCAGGGCCATTCTAAAGCAGATGTTTGGCGACATATTAGCGTAATGCCGTTAGCACCAATATAATTAAGGACAATGGCCCCTAACACACACTGTAATTTACAAATCCAAACAAAACACATTTGCAGCGGCAGAGTTCCAAGTGCGGATGTAGTGTTATTATAACATTATGTGTAAAATATGAACACTGAGACCTGTTTGCATTGTCAATTGTCAGACAATTTTATTTTTCAGACGCTATTTTTATCTTGAATAAACCGATCAATGACATTTGTAAAAGGTGTTAAGTTACTGTATACTCTTACATATGAACGTTAAAAACAGTATTGTTCAGAAGATAGCAAGGTGTTCCTAGCCATCACAATCAAATCACAGGCACCTTAACCTTGCTGGATCATTGTAGGTAATGATGAAAGGCACACCAAAAAAATCACGGTAGACTTTGCTCCTGTCTCCGACAAATCCAGCATGCGAATTGTGTGAATTGCCATGACCTGTGAAAGAGTAATGGAAAAGTACATCAAGACCTCAAGCCCAGTGTGTGCAGATCAGTGTCACATTTGTGAAAGGCCATTAACATCTGTCACCCAGTGCTTCAAATATTATTGCATCTGTCAAAGTTATACTGCATCCCAGACCTGTTTGAAATTGGTTCTTGAAAAATATAATGGTTTATCTCAGGCACCTGGGCCACTGTGCACGGAGTCATCATTGTTGGGCAGATGTTCTGAAACCTGTCAGTCTCAATAACAGATATCTGATTCATAGGGAAACATAAGGACTTATTCTTGCCACATTTTCACAAAGATAATTATTGCTTCCACAACTGAATCGTTGAGACAATTGTGCGGGTAATGACGAACCACTCCACGTGTCTAACGTATTCTCCAGTGCAAAACAGGAAACACATTCCAATAATCTATTTTAAAATGGTCGCAGACAATTTACTCATACGCCGTCCCTGACTGTCTCATAATTGTTCCTTTCTCTGTCAGGTGATGAAAAGCTTCTATGCAGTTTCACCACTCCTCGGCTTGTATATACACTTGACCAAATAATATACATATCAGGGGCCAGATTACAGAAACTTTGCACCGGTGCAAGGGCAAAGTTGCACAGGATTAGCACTAGGGCAAAGTTTGCCCTATTTTTAAAAACCCTGGGACATAATAGAAAACTATTACACCATGACAACTCTACCTTGGCATTGTATAAGCACCTGGAAAAAAATTGTCCTAGTGCAAGAAAGATACATTTTGGATGCGTATTTTCACCAGGGCAAAGTTTGTGCTAGTGCTAATACCATTCCGTATTAGCACTAGGGCAAACTTTGCCCTGTTGCAATAATGCCGTGAAAATCTATCTTTTTTGCCCAGGAGCAATTTTTGGCCTGATGCCTACACCATGCCAAATTGCATTTGACATGATGCAATAGTTTTCTAATATGTCCCAGTGTTTTAAAACATAAGGCAAACTTTGCCCTAGTGCTAATACCTTGCAACTTTACACTTGCACTGGTGCAACGTTTCTGTAATCTGACCCCAGGTAGATAAATACAAACATGTCTTTAGTGTCTGATATTGGACGAACAGCAACACAAGCATAACAGTGATATCATAAACCATAGTGCCTTTCAAATGGTCTGCATGTGCTAAGTGTGCAAGTGACTGGAAATAGACACTCTGCCCTGAAAGGCTCCTGTCACCAAGGTTTTGCAATTCAAGGACTATTTCCTGTTGGTTACTTACGCCCAGTAAGTGTTGTAACAAGAGATTCACCTATTCCCTATTTTTTGTGTGTATAAGAAACAGGATTTATTGTGGCCTGATGCCCACAGATGGAGAGGTATGGATTACATCTCTGTCATATGCTCATGCCATGACATATGCTGTTGCACTGTAATATTCGGCATCTGACTAAAATGCCCTCTGTACTGCGAAGGTGCTGAAAGGAGAAGTGATGAAAGACCAGCTCGCAGGTCGACATGCCTCATGATTTTCCACACACCTGCATAGTTTATAGAACATTGGAACATCGAGAGAAACGTATATAAATACAAAATGCGAACAACCTATTTGGAACACATAGTGATCCATTGTTACAAGCAAGTCAACATATTGTTGACTATGGGCTAGAAAAAAGATACAACGTCTCCATAACTCAAATAATTCAATTAATAATTTAATAAAGCTTACTAGTCATAGCACGAGGGCGGTACCGGAAGTTATGGGCCCTGAAGAACGAGTTATAGGCCTGAGTGCAGCAGTGGTATTTAATGAGGTCTTCAAGGCCTCTAACTCGTGGTATGGACCGGGGGCATGGTCTATAAAGCTATAATGTCCCTGGAACTAGGGAGTTGCCATCAACCACAACAAACGTGATGAGGAAAAAGAAGCAGGGTTCATAACCAGTGGACCCATATGCAGGCAGAGTAGTAACATAAACTGGGTGACAAAAACTCCCCATACCCTCCGACCCCCAGGTAGTACACGAAAACATTGGGTAAGTGTTGGTAATAAAAGGTTGTGAGATTTTATTGCACAGCTATGGTCATAACAAAAACATAATCATAATTACAGTAACCATAATATGCTGTACTTTGGCCATTGGCCCCCGAGGTTACCCCCTCTGACCTGTGACGCTATTCTTGTCCCACGACAGTGTGGTCACCATACATTGACATGTCTTCTTTCTCTTTCTTCTCGCCCTTTTTCTAGAGTGGGAGGATTCTGAGAAAAAAGAAGAGACTCTGGGGGTTTTTCATAGAAATTCGCACAAAAGTGGCGCATGCGGCTGGCGCACAGTGTTCCCGTGCGATAGACTGCGCCAGCCGCGTGCGTTAAAATCCATTTCCGCGCACAGCATATTCATGGATTCCAGCTACCAAAACCATCCGTGGCGCACAGTGGCGCAGCAACCCTGCAGCAGCGCCAGTTACGTCCCCAAGAACGCCCCTCGCACAGGGAAAAGCCATCAAAATCCCCAATCCAGCGCAAAGGGCTGCGCTAACCCTGTACCAGCATGGCAAGCGGGGAACGTGTATCACTGGGGATCGCGTGAAGTTTCACACGCGACTGGCCCTGCGCGAGCGGGTTACAGATATTACTGGGGTGCGCGGGAAGTTTTACACACGATTTCAGCAGGGTACGTGTATTACTGGGGTGCATGGGAAGTTTCAAATGGGATTTCAGCATGGTACGTGTATTTCAGGGGTGCACGGGAAGTTTCACATGCAATTTCAGGAGGGTACGTGTATAACTGGGGTGCGCGGGAAGTTTCACACGCGATTTCAGCAGGGTACGTGTATTACTGAGGTGCGCGGGAAGTTTCACACGCGATTGGCCCTCTGCGAGCGGGGTACGTGTATTACTGGGGTGCGCGGGAAGTTTCACATGCAATTTCAGCAGGGTACGTGTATTTCGGGGGTGCGCAGGAAGTTACACACGCGATCTCAGCAGGGTACGTGTATTTCGGGGGTGCTGGGGAGTCCTACACGTGATTTGGCAGTGTGGGTCCTCCCAGGTGTTCCCTGTACACCCTCTACAGCCCTTGCAGGCAGCCCACACCACAGGGGACTACCCTGCCCCCCTGGTCAAGTCCCGCAGGCAGCCCACCCAACATGGGCATGACCCCCAGCAAAGGCACATGTCTCCTTGCACTACTGATCACCAACTCATGTCCCCTTGGACCCCCACCCCCCAGCAGTGCGGGGCACCTGCCAGCAGGCCCCCACTCATGTCCCACTCATGTCCCCCTGCACCCCCACCCCCCAGCAGTGCAGGGCACCTGCCCGCAGACCCCACTCATGTCCCCCTGCACCCCCACCCCCAGCAGTGCACGGCACCTGCCCGCAGGCCCCCAATCATGTCCCACTCATGTCTCCCTGCACCCCCACCCCCCAGCAGTGCAGGGCACCTGCCTGCAGGCCCCCACTCATGTCCCACTCATGTCCCCCTGCACCCCCACCCCCCAGCAGTGCGGGGCACCTGCCAGCAGGCCCCCACTCATGTCCCACTCATGTCCCCTTGCACCCCCACCCCCCAGCAGTGCGGGGCACCTGCCAGCAGGCCCCCACTCATGTCCCACTCGTGTCCCCCTGCACCCCCACCCCCCAGCAGTGCAGGGCACCTGCCTGCAGGCCCCTACTCATGTCCCACTCGTGTCCCCCTGCACCCCCACCCCTCAGCAGTGCAGGGCACCTGCCCGCAGGCCCCTACTCATGTCCCCCTTGCACCCCCACCCCCCAGCATTGCGGGGCACCTGCCAACAGGCCCCGACTCATGTCCCACTCATTCCCCCTTACAACCCCACCCCCCAGCAGTGCGGGGCACCTGCCCGCAGGCCCCCACTCATGTCCCACTCATGTCCGCCTGCACCCCCACCCCCCAGCAGTGCAGGGCACCTGCCCGCAGGCCCCCACTCATGTCCCCCTTGCACCCCCACCCCCCAGCATTGCGGGGCACCTGCCAGCAGGCCCCGACTCATGTCCCACTCATGTCTCCCTGCACCCCCACCCCCCAGCAGTGCGGGGCACCTGCCCGCAGGCCCTGACACATGTCCCCCAGCCAACACGTCATCACAATCTAGATCCCTGGCCCTTATGGGCAGCCTCCACATGCCAAACACCCACCCAAGTATTGCATCCACCCACTTAGAAGTGCCAATTACATGATACAACCCCAATGGGAAGTATGTAAATGAACACATGTCCCTCACATACACACAATGGGTGTAAGTGAATGTCAAAACCCATTTCATGATATGCATGAAACCAATGAGATGATACTACACTTTGAAGTTTGATGAAAAAAATGTATTAAAAGCAACATAAATGGAATTAAAAATAAACAAACGACAATGCGAATTAAAAACCAAAAGGAGCATGTCCGTAAAAATAATGAAAACCCACAAATCATAATCCAAAGGAAAGGTGTCCAAAGTCACAGTCCAAAAAAGTAAATCCAAGGTAAAAACAAAACTGAAAACCATTGCTCCATGGGTAAATCCAAAAAAAAAAAAACTATAATCCACAGTCAACTATAAACAGATAAACAATCCAGGATCAATGATCCCAACTGAAGAAATTAAACCTATCTAAAAATACTACCTGATAAAAAAACTATATACAAAAATGTGGTCCATTGTCCAAAAGGTCCAAAATAAATAAAAAAGCAAAGGAAACCTAACACTAACTACATAACTATTTACAAGGGCAGCGGGCTAGTCCGACGGCTCACTGGTTGATGTCATGGGCCAGGGCATCATCGAACTCCTGTTCAATGGCTTGGAGGCGGGCATGTTCCCTGGCCCCAAGGTCTCGCAGGGATAATGCAGTGTCCAGCTCCAACTCCCTACGAATACCCTTGAGGCACTCAGCCCGCCTCAGCGCCCTCCGCATGGAGTTCTCCGCCCTGACCATTGTGAGCCGTTCCTCCTCTGCCTGCTGCTGTTCCGCACCTATCTGCTGGCCCAACTGCTCCCACACAGAAGACACTCCCATTCCAGGGTTCTCCTGCCCTCCGGCGATGCCTGCCCCCCTGATGTTGATGGCCCGAGCCATGATGCCTCCCACGTCGAACCTGCCGCTGCCTCCGACGCAACTGCCTGTGCCAGCACGACGGCATCCAGGCTGATGGAATCCACCGACGCCGTCATGCACGTGCCCTGCCCGATGATGCCGTCACATCCTCCATCTGCTGGGGTCCAGTTGCTGGTGTGTCCACCCCTGCTGGACCTCCGACTCCCGAATGTGGCAGGGATGGGATCCCCACCGAGTTGGCTGCGTTGGTCGGGGAAGGTCCACAGGGGGCCCTGGTGGCATCTGGGCCGGAAGACGGCATGGAGAACGACTGGCGCATAGCCTCCATAGAGGAGGAGAGGGTCGCCAGAGTGGCCGACACATGTATGAAACCCCCGACCACGGCCGCTCCCAACTGGGCCATGTTGGCACAGTGCTCTTCGTGATGACGTGCATGCTCCCCCTGGGAAGCACGCACGTCATCACAAATGACACCTGTGCGCAACGCGACACCAATCAGGACCTTCTCCATACGGCCAGGGGTCCCCTCCTCCGCAGGTGGAGGGGAGACAGATGACATGGACATCCCCCCTACCTGCGGACGGGCCTGGCATGGGGCATCCCTGCTGGTGCATGGTGGTGCAGTCACAGTGTCAGGGACAGTGACATGCACAGGCCCCTCCACAGTGACCTTTGCTGCCTCCTGCCCCTGCCCCTGGACTGCACCACTTGCACCAGCAGGGATGCCCCCACCAGGCCCCATGTGCGGCTCAGTAGCGGCCTCCTCCTCCTCTGTGGAAACCACCAACCTGGATGGCTCCACCCCATCTTCCGCCATTGCAAGCCCCTGTGGGGGCTCACCCACCCCTTCCGCTGCAGCCGTGGGGACATCCCCGCCGCTTTGATCCACAGCGCTGTCTCCGCCCTCTTCTTCACTTTGCGCTGTGTAGATGGAGACATAGAACACAAGCATCAGGGTACTATACAATGGTCCCCTAGACAGGAAGCAATAGCAGATGAGTGACACTGTCAAAGATCACTTCCATCATGTCCCTCCACAACACATGGGTCAGTGCAGGCAAAACACATGCAGTAACAGGCATGGCGCATGCTATGGACATTAGCAAACATGTCCAAGGGACTCTTGAAACATACAATGTTGTTTTGGAACTCACATGCATCATGGGTCATGCCTATCACATGCACACACTTCACGGTACTTTCATCCATCTGGACTCGTACACCCCAGACACAGTGGATGCAAGGATAACTAGGCTGCATCAGTGATTCTGAACATTTTCACAGACATGTGTCATGCATCCATGGCATTCACGAGTCACAGACACGCAGGTCAAACACACAGACATGGACACCATACATGTACATGGCATCAGCACCCATCCCTCACCCCCACCCATGTCCAGGAACACAGACTGGCATGCTCTCATGTGTCCATTCCGCATAGGGCTCCCCATGTTGAATTTAAACACATACACCAAGCGTGTGCTTCACACATTACTGGTCTCACATGCATGACCATGATGTCCCTGCACACACACATGCGTACATGGCCTATGTCACACATACAGGCAAGTATCAGACAACCAGCACACTGCAACATGCCCTGTCTCACACAGCAATGCTTGGCCACTTACCGCTCGACTCCAGACAGGTCTGCCTCTCAAGGATCTGGGCATGGAGCGCTGGGCGTACGTGCTCCAGGACCCTCATCTGGATGGTACTCATGCTGCCCCGGCCCCCCTCCACGAGGCGCCGGGCCTTCATGAGGGTCCTGGACCTCAAGTCCTCCCAGCGCTTCTTGATTTGCTTGATGTTGCGGGTTGCCACCCCATCCGCGTTGATGGCAACCACAAAGTCGTCCCAGATCCTGTTCTGTCCTTCATATCATAATGCCCCAGGACAAGCTCCACCAGGACACCAACTTCCTTCTGACTGAAGCTGGTGGCCCTCTGCTCCTCTGGCTGGGGGTCACCAGTGGTCTCGGATGGTGTTTGCCCCGACATGGCGAACCCCGAGGCAGGCGTAGGTGGGCAACTGGGTCCTGGGGTTGGGCTGTGGAGCGATGGTATCCCAGTCGGGAGTCTTCTGTTCCAGCAGGGGTGGACGCAGCAACTGGACCCCTGCAGATGGCTGATGTGCAGGCACCAAATGGCAGGGGACAGTGGCAGCAGGCAGGCAGGCAGGCAGGCAGCAGCAGATGGCTAGTGGGAGGCTGCTCGGGGCTCTGGGGTGCAGTCATTCGGCCTTTTGGGCAGGAGCGTGGTCTTCCGTGTCCTTACGCGTGGCCAGCTTGATACGGAGTGATTTCGCACGTGAAAATTCTGCACGTCAGCGTGTAATTCGAGGAAAGGCCCTTAGTGCGTAAGCGCGTCAGCATGCATACGCAATTCCATTGGACCAAAGGCCCTTAGCGCGTAAGCGCGTCTGTGACGTATCATGCACGGGCGTTGCCCTGGCAGGGCTTGAAGATCCCACGTGGATTTACATTGCTCTGTACGTGCTTTTCGTGGGGTGCGGTGCGTGTGTTTTGCAGGCGTTGGGGTTCACACGCTATTACTTCACAGCGGGTGAGTGTTGGCTACGCGTTCTTCTACACGCAAGGCAGACAGTGAGTGGTACCCTGCTCCCCCAGGCCTGATCGTATGTAAAACCACCCCCGAGCCCCTGAAATACACGTACCCCGCTCCCCCAGGCCCGATCGCCAGTGAAAACACCTGCGCACCCCTGAAATACACATACCCCGCTCCCCCAGGCCCGATCGCGTGTGAAAACACCTGCGCACCCCTAAAATACACGTATTCCGCTCCCCCAGGCCCGATCGCGTATAAAACCACCCGTGAGCCCCTGAAATACAAGTACCCAGGACAATCGCGTGTAAAACGTCTCGCGGAACCCCTGAAATACACGTACCCAGGCCAATCGCGTGTGAAACTTCTCGCACACCCCTGAAATACACGTACCCAGGCCAATCGCGTGTAAAACTTCTCGCACACCCCTGAAATACACGTACACAGGACAATCGCGTGTAAAACTTCTCGCGCACCCCTGAAATACACGTACCCAGGCCAATCGCGTGTGAAATTTCTCACGCACCCCTGAAATACACGTACCCAGGCCAATCGTGTGTAAAACTTCTCGCGCACCCCTGAAATACACGTACCCAGGCCAATCGCGTGTAAAACTTCTCGCGCACCCCTGAAATACACGTACCCAGGCCAATCGCGTGTGAAACTTCTCACGCACCCCTGAAATACACGTACCCAGGCCAATCGCGTGTGAAACTTCTCGCGCACCCCTGAAATACATGTACCCAGGGCAATCGCATGTAAAACTTCACGTGTACCCACGAAATACACGCACACGCTACTATTCACAGAGCGGGTGTCCGTGTTTGTCGCGTACCCCTTTCCACGTCATTTGTCCTAGAGGGCCATACTATGGGACTTTCATCAGAGCTGTGTATACGTGCTTTTTGTTAGCGCACATTTTGGCACACATTTTTTTCATGCGCAGGGACGCTACCGCCTGCTTTCGTGTGGCGGACATGTATGGGCCTGTGCGGGTCTTTGCCCGTGCGCTGGTTTGCCCTATTCGATTCCATGAATACGTGCTGTAGGCGAGCGTGTGGACGTTCCGCGCACTTGCCTCCTGTACTTCCCCCGTGACGCCCATATTTTCACGAGTTGTTCCCCATTCCGCGTGTCACGCCCCGTGTTCCGCCTACTTTTGTCATGTGCGCCGCGCTATGTGCGATTTCGCTGTGGCCATGGCGCACACCGTTAGATGACCTGTGCGCCGGCGTGCGCTGCGCACTTTTTCAGCGCACATCCAATATTTTTCTCGCGCATGGACTTCCATGAATCGATGTGCGCTGGTTTCCGTGCGATTTTCGCACTTGCACTGCGATTTTTGCTCTTTCACTGCAAATTGCACATTTTCGCATGCTTGGGCCGAAATTTTCAGCGCACATTAATTCCATGAATCGGCCTGTCTGTGTACACAAAGCCCCCGTGTAGGGACCCAAACTGATTCTGTTTTCTGCTGCCAAAGCAGCTCCTTATATAGGACCCAGGGGTTGTCCCCTGGGTCCTTGTTGTGTCTGTGTTGGGGGCTGTGGTGCCAGCCCCCCCCCCCGGCCGGCTGATGTCGACAATTGTCCTTATGGTGCCTAACAAACGGCTCCCTACCTACCCTTCACAAACGGCTCCCCACCTACCCTTCTGCTTCAAATTCCTTCGGGAGGAAGGGCAGGGTTTTGATTCACACATTGCCCTTCCCTCTGTGTTTCCCGGGTCAGTGACTGCGTATCACCTTTGTAGTTGTGGTGGGGAGCAATGGAACATTTGTTGGGCAGCTGCTTGCCCCTCTACCCTGCCTGGGGGCCATGGGGCACAGGTTACCAGGCCTCGCCTGGTGCCTGCGGCGTTGCCCAGAAACAAACAGGGTGGCATCTGTCAGGTGCGGTCTGCAAATACTGCAAGCAGCAAGGGTCACCCTAACAAGGTACGGAGAGGGGACTGGGGACATGTCTGTGAGGTGTGGCCCAGACAAGGAAGAGAGCAGTGCTGGCAGGGGGCCTCCATCCTCCACCCTAAGAAGATTAGGAATTGGTGGGTGGATAATTTCATGGCCAGGCCTGCGTCTGTCCTGTGAGGCCCTGGCAAGAAACAGAGCATCACTGCCAGCATGACTGTCATAACTGCGCTCCTGTGATGTGAGAGACACCATGCTGAGAGCCATGAGGCACTGGCTGCATGGCTGTCAGCGTGGTGCTCCCATAAAAAAAGAGATGGCGCGCTGGGCTGAGAGCCATGTGGCGCTGGCAGCATGGTTGTCAGCAAGGCACTCCTGTGATGAGAGTGAATGCTGTGCTGAGAGCCGTGCCACCAGTGCTGCAACCCTGGATAAATGGTTAGGCTTTCTTCATTGGCCAGTTTCCAGGCTATCATGATTTTCCCAGTCATACTGGCTTGTATAGCCCACAAGTTGTCCAATGGTGTACTGGCAAGTTACTCTTCCAAGTTGTAAAGCGCTTGACTGCTCGCAGAGCCATGCTGAGCCTACGCAAACTCCACGCAAGTCCAGGAAAAGTCCTGCGCAGTTGGTTCCATGAATCAATGAGCAGCGTTTTGCAGGCAGTTTGAGGTGCAAGTACCAGATTTTACATGCAAATAATTCCATGAATCGGGCACTAAGTTGTGGTCCAGGTTCCTTCCGGCCAAAAGGAAAGACTTTGGGATTGATTCATGGAAATGTGTACAGAAATTCCACAAGGGCCACGCGCCAAGAAGGACACTGCATGAGCCTATGCACATAATTAAAAATGTGCACCCCACGTATTCATGAAATTCACTGCTCAAAGACCATATTCGCAAGTCGCGCTTGGAACACCCCCGAAAAATCCCCATGCAAAGCATAAATTGCCAGAAAAGCTACCTTTGCTTGCTCCCCTGGGGCGAAATACACACACCTTCAAACAGTGCATGGGGTCCCCTACAAGCAGACCTGCATCTATGGGACCCTGCACAGTGTCCCCCGTAACTGCTGCCGGCACAAAGACAACATGCATATGAAAAATCATAACTCAGTATAAACTCAGAAAATTGGTGTGCGAACCCCCCCAAACTGTTAGTGCACCCCACCATAATCTAAGTTAGATCAGAACCTCTGTTGTGTACACGCACCCCTATATCCGAAATGCAACCCCACATTCATGCTGCAATTCCTATACGCACGTGCACTTATGCCTGCCTTTGGGTGGCATAGAGATTGAGGGATTTGCGTGGCCATTACTATGCCAAGAGGCTGCACGGGTGGTTCCATTAATACATGCTGTTTGGTGCAATTTTGGGTGTGTGAGGGATTGCCTTTGGGCCGCCCCTTGTAACACCCACCTTTTTGCATGTTCTTCCTCATTTTCTGTGTTTTGCCCCCTTACCAGCCCTCTGCGCAAGCCATGCTCTGCATGGTGTATCGCGCAAGGTGTTTGACGACTCGCAGAGACATGCCGAGCCTGCGCTATCTACATGCAAGTCCAGGAAAAGTCCTGCGCAGTCGATTCCATGAATCGCCAAACTGGTATTTGCGCGCAGAATGGCACGCAAATCTCGGATTTTACATGCAAATAATTTCAAGAATCAGCCTCTTTATGACCTGCAGAAATCTTTGATGTTTTTTCTTTCTCTCCATATGTTCTACTGCAATATTCTTTGCTCTATATTCCTTTGCCTCCTTACTTCTTCGAAACCTTCTGCCAGTTAATTGGCTCTCATCCTTCTAGCTCATTCCCTTGTCCAACTCCATCTTCCACCTTTTACTTACCCTCTCCTCCCTTAATCCTTTTACTAATCCAATGCCTCCTTCTCCTCTGCACCTCTCATCTTCGCCTTCTCCTGTTGTGTCCTGCACATTTGCTTTGTTCTTGAATCCACCTTAATTCCCATTACAACTATATAGAGTGTGTTCCGGGTGACATGGGTATGTTAATGGCATCATGGGCCTCATTACGAGTTTGGAGGTAACCATGCCATTCTTAGCGGCATGGTGGCCTCCAAACTCGTGTTCGGGTCCCGAAATAAAAAGGGAATTACTGGGCCATTCTGACTTTTGCGGGCCCGGGCATTCCCTTTTCTTGGGACACGAACCTGGTACATCCCCATTCCAATTCAAGCCCCCATAGGGCTCAATGGGAATGGGGAGGATGCTAACAATGGACCCGTTAATGACGGGTCTGTTGTAGGCATCCTGGTCTGCTCGCGGGTGGTGGTATGCACGTCTGGTCTGGCCACCCATGAGCAAACTCATAATGTGGTGGCCGAGAATGAACGGTGCCGGTATCCTACCGGCACCGTTCTATCCGTGACAGCCAGCCTCGTAATGAGGCCCCATGTGTATTATCTGTGGACTTATTAGCTGGAGGTCCATGATGAAAATATATATCTGTCAGAACTAAGGCTTCTGCAAAATAAAATTGGTGATGGCTGGAAGGTTTTGAATTAATCTGGCTTTGCTCTGGGCAACCCTCCAGACTATCATTCCTTGCCTTCCGAGCCACTATAAAAGGGGACAGACCATATGCAAATCATGCATGGTCTCATCCCAAAAAGGGGCAGTCCAGCACAAACTGCTTGGTCACATCCTTTCTGCACGAGACCACAAGCATCCCCAAACATGTTTTGGCCTTGTTGGGCCTCATCAGTGAGGATGGCTTCAACCAGCTGACTTCACCATCCTACCATAAAGCGTGCAGGTACTGCCATCTCTACAGCACATCTGGCATGCAATCCTGATTCTCAAGTCATCACCAAAACAGTGGTCACACCCCCATCATGGCGCACCACCAAATTGCTTGATGGATAGGCTCCTGGAAATCTCACACCAAGTCTTCATCGTTTCCTGTAAACAATGGATGGATTGCTCAGTAGCTGCAGGTGCACAATTTTCACATTCATAAAGTTTCATTGCCACAGCTTCTTTGGTTCTGATGCAGAGGTAGCACAAACTCGTGCCCCTATAAGGTCTTGATGCCTGCATTCCATTAGTATATAGACCACTATAAAAGGTCCACTGGATTGTATGGGTATGGGAAATTAGGATAACCAGAAAGAGGGGTAGGGAGAGGTTATGGATGGGAATGGGATAAGTAGGGTAAATGCTCCTTGACTCCTTTCTTGCTTCTTGGAAGTAGATATTGCCAACGTTGGTTGCCTCTGTGCTGTTGAGGCTACAGACATTCACACACACATAGCTGTATAGCACTAATGAGCCCACACATGCGTTACCCATACAACCATGAGAAACCAGAACCTTGGAATTACCTCATGCAAGATACAGTGGTGTGCTGATACCTTGCGAATCAACTTTGTATTACCTCGTACCGTGTACATTGGTGTGCTGAGAATCCTTATGCCCAATGTAATGAGTATTGCATTACCCCATGCAAGGTACATAGATGTGCTATATTCTGTTCCTTGCATTAGCTCATTCCAGAGAGCTGTGCATACATACAAACCTTAGATACAGGGATAGAAATGCTCCCCAAAGCAGTGGACATGTGAACAATTAATTTAGACAGGCAGCACTCCACTCAGCACTTAGTGCCAGTTTTCTCTTATTTCAAAGGGAATTGTGTTGTGCATAGAAATTACCGATTTTCTTCATACACAAAGAAGGCGAACCTGAAAGCCAGTGTAAGAGAATGAAAAAACTATTTGAGTGGATTAATAACTGTATGACACTGCAGGCAAGATCTCAGATAGGTGGAGAAGCCTACCGTTTTCAGAGACTCGTACCTAACTAACCCTTGCAGATCCTGTAGTACGAATGAAGAAAAGTAAAGTGAGAGAAATACAAAGCTAGCTGAAATATATATTAAAGACCCAGGTGTGAGTAGTGAGAATGCTAGCCCAAATCAAGGAAGACTTGCTAATTGAGAATGAATCTACACAAATAGTTTACATATTCTACATAGTAGGGGGAATGCCTAATGTTGTTGTGCTGAAAATGATAATAACAGCCAGGTGATATAAGATATTTCCAAGTTAGCTGCATGTGGCTGTCACCAGCCCTTTTGTGATAACGACTCCACAGTGAAGGACACCAGCTGCAAGACTAATGCCCGAAAACGACCACAGCCTGCAGAAATTCCTCACACCATGTCACGATGCCAAGAATTGTGAGGGGCACTCAACTTCATGAGACTTTGTTTTTGCTGAATACTTTTCTTGGTGGATATCTGTGAGCTATTTGTTTTTACATTAGGGAGTGACTTTAGATAATTTGTCCTTCTAGCATAGGGTTTATACAAGGGAAGGACTATAGAACACAGGTCCTCCACAACAGTAGAAACTTTTGTTTCTATTAATACCTGCCGCCTGTTTGGTTTTGGAATCTCTTCTCTTGATAGTTGAAGAAACCCAAATGCAATCACAATTTGAAATCATCAAATACACGAATAGAGCACAAAGTGTATGTGCATCATTTCTGGTATGTTTACACTAATACAGTTTGCAAGTGCTGGGTTATTCCAAACGTTTGCAAAGGTAGCGGGCGCCCCTCTCTCGACAGAACAAGGCCTGATAACCTGTTCAGTGGTTATTAACCACTTGAGAGTTCGCAGCCACTGCTTTTACTCACTGTGCCATTCACAGATGGGAAATATCCATTTGCATATCAGTCTTTGTCCTGCCCAGGGGCAGTCCAGCACCGAAATGCAATGGCAATTCCAACCTGAACGAGAGTACCACCAGCAACCCCATACACGTGTTTCACCCTTGTTGGGGATCATCAGTGAGGTGAAGCTGATGCCTCTCTAAGCACAGTGAGAGGGAGACCACGTCTGGTTGCCCCCAGGAGACCTAGGGTTACCAATCCCAGGTTCCTTGAAATTTAGTTTGCAAAGGTAGCGGGCGCCCCTCTCTCGACAGAATAAGGCCTGATAACCTGTTCAGTGGTTATTAACCACTTGAGAGTTCGCAGCCACTGCTTTTACTCACTGTGCCATTCACAGATGGGAAATATCCATTTGCATATCAGTCTTTGTCCTGCCCAGGGGCAGTCCAGCACCGAAATGCAATGGCAATTCCAACCTGAACGAGAGTACCACCAGCAACCCCATACACGTGTTTCACCCTTGTTGGGGATCATCAGTGAGGTGAAGCTGATGCCTCTCTAAGCACAGTGAGAGGGAGACCACGTCTGGTTGCCCCCAGGAGACCTAGGGTTACCAATCCCAGGTTCCTTGAAATTTAGTTTGCAAAGGTAGCGGGCGCCCCTCTCTCGACAGAACAAGGCCTGATAACCTGTTCAGTGGTTATTAACCACTTGAGAGTTCGCAGCCACTGCTTTTACTCACTGTGCCATTCACAGATGGGAAATATCCATTTGCATATCAGTCGAGAGTACCACCAGCTTAGAGAGGCATCAGCTTCACCTCACTGATGATCCCCAACAAGGGTGAAACACGTGTATGGGGTTGCTGGTGGTACTCTCGTTCAGGTTGGAATTGCCATTGCATTTCGGTGCTGGACTGCCCCTGGGCAGGACAAACACTGATATGCAAATTGATATTTCCCATCTGTGAAAGGCACAGTGAGTAAAAGCAGTGGCTGCGAACTCTCAAGTGGTTAATAACCACTGAACAGGTTATCAGGCCTTGTTCTGTCGAGAGAGGGGCGCCCGCTACCTTTGCAAACCGTTATTCCAAACGTACCTAGTTTTCTCTACATATCTACATTGGAATCTTGGTGGATTTCTCAGAGAAGTAATAATGAGTTTACACTATTAAGACACTTTCCCATGTTAATGGGACCACTGTAAAGAAAGAAATACACATTCTTTAAATAAAGTGTGAGCTTCACAATGTTTTCCTATTACAGGGCCTGTGATAGCAGCCCTTCAGTTGTGGTTAAGTTGCTCAACTCATGGAAAGAGGACTTTTTGTGTGGCTTATAACTTCGATCCCCTGGACAAACCCTCACCAATCTTCACACAAAATGTATATGACCCCCCTTGGAATGATTCTGCGACATTTGGTGTGGTTTTGTCAAGGGGGGTAAAAGTGTAGGGGGGTTACCAAAATATGTGTAAATCCTCACAGATGCAATGGAAATAAAATATTGCTCAAGCCTACATCCCGGGGCGGATTTTCACCAAATTTGCACCAGGAGTGGCACCTTTTTCCTGAAAGTGTGCTTTTCCAGTAATAAAAAAAAATAAAAAACTGTCAAAAAGTAGGTACAAATAAATTAGTGATATCTGGGTGCGGTCCATGGACTAACTTCCTTATTCGGGTGCGCAGACACCCCATAGAGCAATCAAGTTCTGGCGTTTTGTTGTCCACGGACATCGGATGTGCCCACTGATTGGATGGTGAAAAGCATGAGTTCCGCCATCATTATTTTAATGGTCACCATGTTGGATCCGTGGACAGCCGCCGCTGACCACGGACAGTGCGGTGAGGAAGTTATCTGGAAATTGCATTTAGGGTTACTTGGTGAGCGATTGCAGGACTGCAATGGTTGGGGGAGTGGAAAAACATTAATAGGGAGGCATTTTTCTAGGTGAAAAAAAAGTGGGTGTGGATGCTGCTCAGTCCATGGACACTGCGGTAGTCGGCGGACAGTGCTGAGAACAAACAGTTTGGAAAATGCATTTGGGGTTATTTGGCTGAAAGAGGGTGTAGAAAGAGGGGAGTGGAATAGAGATCATATTGAGCTGTTTTAGAGGTTAAAAAATGGTTTGCAGATCCGGCCTAGTTTGCGGCCAGTTTTGGTATCCGCAGACATCATTTGGATTGCAGACGGTTGAGGACGAGTTTTGTCATGTGAAAGTGTGTTGTACGTACTGGTTATATGGTTTAGTTCTATTGTGGTGGTTGTGGACAGTGGCCATGGGGCATGGCCATGGGACATTGCACGCTGTCTGCAGGCAATCTATTTTATACACGGGACACCATGAACAGTGCTATAGTATGCGTAATATTAATTGGGTTTTAAATATATATATATATAACAGAATAATACACAAGATATTTATAGTATAGTATAAAGTATACATTTTTCATGAAAGGTATGTGGTATCGGAATGGCAAACATAAATGGTAGAATTTGGAAAATCTGTACAATGATGATCAGGGGAGGGAGGGAGTGAAGTTTTGTCAAAGCGTCTTTCATTTATACTTTGGGAATTTGATGGGGATGATTGCTGGGGACAGGGGGGGCAGATGCAAGAAGGAGAGTGATAAAACATGATTTTTAACATCATTTAAAGGTTCCTTAAAATCACTACTAAGTTCAGCCAAGATCATGATTTCATTATTAACAGTTGGGGATGGAGATTGTCTTTGTGATACTTGGGATTCTCTATAATTAAACTGGGATGTTGTTTCTTCATGGAATCTATGTACTAGAAGAAAAGAAAAAAGTATTATTTCACTGAGGTCTGCAGAAATTACATTATTTGTTTATATTAAAAGATGGATTGTTTACCATTAGAAATGTTATTATCACTCATTTCTTCTGTTGGAAAGTTTTTTTTTCCAACCACGCAAGTGTTTTTGCCATTCCTGTTAAAATAAAAAAAAGTAATATTTGCTTATAAGAAATGTTTTCATAATGAATGGTAATAATAGACAAATACATGAAGTGATAATGTGAGGTGTACAGTTATAGTTTGTATTGTGTAATAAATGAAAAAGTAATGTTTACATTTTTAAGTAATCATTTGTACAAAAAGGTATATTTGAGTGAAGTAAATATAAGTAATGTTGTTTTATGTACATTTGTTTATTGGGTGATGGGCAAAACATTTTCTGTGCTCCCCATTGCTTCTGGGCTTCGTGAATGCTACCTTCTATCTGCAGACTTTCGCACTGTCCGCAGACTCTACAGCTGCAACATTTGAGGTGAGTATAATTCAAGGAACCTGTAGCAAATTAAGGGTTTTCTGGTAAAAGCCAATGAAATTCAGTGGACGTTATGGTTAAGATGCAATAAAAAAAACCTATGAAATTCAGTGAAAAAACTTTGTTACAGGTTTAATATGGTTAAGTTGCACTAATGAAAACTAATTAAGTTCAGTTAAAAAACATTTTAAAAGGGACGTTATGGTTGCAAGTAAAATCAGAGAAAAAAACAGAACTTCACCAGTTATCATAAGCTAAGCAACCATAACTCATGCCACCACTGTGCAATGCTAATACTAACACGCAGGACATCATAGATGACATCACTCATTTCATTGATGAAATCACTGATGATATCACATATGAAATTAATTTTGATGAAAGGCCGTGACTAGGGTTTGTGTTTATAATGTGAACAACATCCCACATTGCACACAAGTGCATCACAAACATTGCCCCAGCCTACCTTTCATGCTTGGTGGAGAAATACACCCCCTGCCCTCTAAAATCAATGAACAGCCATCTCCTCAGAGTGCCCACCTTCACCAGAAAGACTGCAGGGGCACAGAGCTTTCCCGTCAATGCCTCCAAGCTATGGAACAATCTCCCATCACCCTGAGAAATGAACCGTCGTTATTGGACAGTCCGAAAAAAACTCTAAAACTTGTTTTTCTGCCTAAAAGCTCCCCAAACTAAGAGACTAAGACAATTGGATAGCATTTCCCCCACATCCCCCTGTCCTCCTAGAACCAACACTTTAAGCCACCATGGCACCCCTCCCACCCCATTGTGTTTTGTGCCTGTTTCCTGTATTATCTCTACTCTGTATTTTTAGTTTTTTGTGTCTCTACTTTTTATTCTGTGTATTTTTTGTCTCACAATGTGACTAATACGAAGATCCCGAAGGGTTCAGTGCGCTGGAACAAATGCATAAATAAATAAACACGTTGTCAGGTGTGATTGGGAGACCTATCATGAACTACTTAATGTATTAGAGAATGTACTCATCTAAACAAACTATTACATTGGAGTGTTGTAATGAATACAGGAATCTAATCATACATACACATAGTCAATGGCTGCAGCATGCACCATAGAAGTACAATATTTTTCATCTGGTCATTTTCAATAGTAAAATAATGAATGCTACCTTATCAGAGTTGTTTTGAGTAATTTTAAACAGGGAATAAATAGCTAACAATTCAAGACTTACACTTGTGTTAGTACAAACAATACATATGAAGACTCACAATGCATACAAATCAGAGGCACATACAGGGAAACTAAAGTAAGGAAGAAAATAACATCACCAGAACATCTCAATCACATAAACGTTCATCTTCATGTTTACAAATTAAGTGTGTGTTTTAGGCCTGCTTATTGCCCTGTGTATGTGCACCATGAGTTGAGACCAAACCTTAAGGAAAGTACTTTAAGAAAATACAACAAGGTTAACATCTAACTACATAGCACCTTTTGTATTTTCATATGCTGTCAGTGAACAAAATACACCTGGCCTAGATGTGTCAGTGAACAAAAAGAAGTGGCCTACATTTGTGCAACTTAAACCATAACTCCCTGTAACATAATATCTTCTGTGGATTTTATAGGTTTTTATGAGTGAAAATGTTTCATGATGTTACATCACTGTATAAAAGTTATTAATAATTCCCATGTTTTAACATATTTAAAAGAATTATAAACCTCTTTTAACAAACATATTATTTGTGACACAAACTGATGTGTGTGGTTACCAGCAGCGCATGCTGGGGATGCAAGTCATGGATGAATTGCATAAGGCATGATGCTCGATCATGACCCCAACACCACCAAACCACCCCCGTTATCCACTGCACTTACCCTGCATTCTAGTTCAGTGTCCACTATACCGCCATCATGTACCCAAAGGTCAGTGCTCATGCCAAATTCCCCAATAGGAAAATCAGAGTAGACATTTGTCCTTGCCGTGGGCCAAGTCCTGTGCCCAGGCAGCAAAGTGATATCACTATTTGTTGTACCTACTTTTTAACACTTTCAAAAAAGTAAAACGCAGGACAGATATGCCAAAGCATGCTTTCAGGTCCTTCATGATGCTCCTCGTGCAAGTTTGCTGCAATCCCGACCAGCACTTGGGCTGCAGCCGCAAGCATAATTTGTTTTCCCATTGAAACATAGGGCTTCGGCCATGCCGCATGCCCCAATAAGTAAATCAGAGTAAACATTAGTCCTTGCCAAGGGCCAGGCCCTCTCTCCATGCATCACAGTTATATCACTATTGTTGGTACTTACATTTTGACACTTTGGAAAAATAAAAGACAAGACAGATTTGCAAATGCATGCTTTCAGGTCCTTGCCGATGCTCCTCGGGCAGGTTTAGTTGTAATCCAGTCCAGCACTTCAGGCTGTAGCCGCAAGCAGGATATTGTTTCCCATTTACTCCTAGGGTTTTGGCGATGCTGCATGCCCCAGTAAGCAAATCCGAGTACACGTTTGTCCTTGCTCAGTGCCAGGCCCATTGCCCAGGCACCAAAGTTATATCACAATTTATTGTACTTACTTTTTGACACTTTAGAAAAAACTAAACACAGGACAGATTTGCAAAACCATGCTTTGAGGTCCTTGCTGATTCTCCTCATGAATGTATGCTGCAAACCTGTCCAGCACTGTGGGCTGCACCCACAAGCAGAATTTAGTTTCCCATTCAAACCTATACCGATTTAAAAAAAAAAACTTTACCACGTAGCCGGTCCCTGGTGGTCATGCCCACTTGAATCCCATTGCCGGTCCCTCATGGTCATGGTCAGTATCCAGGTTGTCCGGGTCATTGCAGATAATATGGTCACTGCCCATGGCCACAGGTTATACCTCAGTCACCAAAGGTAAATCACAGTTTTTTAATGCATATTAGGATACTTCAAAAAAAATAAAACATGGAAACATTGCAAAACCATGCTTTCAGCTCCTTGCCAATACTCCTTGCACGAGTTTGCTGCAAATCTGTCTGTGTATTATTTTTTGAAAAGTGTCAAAATGTACGTAGAAAAAATTATCATATAACTTAGCCCCCACTTCACAAAATCCATTCAGACTTTGCACAAACGTTCAAGGTTGGGTCTATAATCTCTCTGAGCAGATTCATCACACAGCAACAAAGTTATAAGACATCTAAAAATGTTGAGAGCCCCCATCTAATTTTGACCCCTCTTGACAAAATCCCACCAAACTTTGCAACATCATTCAAATCTGGATTTAAAATATTTTTGTAAACGTCTGTGCAGTTTTGTCAAATGGCACCAAATGTATAACCCTTTCAAATATTGTCAGTCCCAGCTGTAATTTTGCCCCCTCTTGGTGAAACAGTTTTATTTTCATGCTTGGCTTCCGTACCAGCCATGGCACCGAATCAGCACTAATTAATGTAAAAAATCAGCTTGATGAGATCAGGGATCAAGGAAATTCTGCCCTCCTTCTGCTCCTGGATCTCTCAGTTGCATTTGGATCTAGTTGACCACCAGATCCTCTGCCATCATCTCAGGGATTCAGCCCAATTGTTGGAAGAAGCCACTAGATGGGTGGCCTACTTCCTCCAAGGCAGATCCATGACAGTATTTGCAGAGAACTGTAGTGCTACACCCGCACCCATAGCCTGTGGAGTCCCCCAAGGCTCCTGCTTGTCATCAACATTATACAACATCTTCACTTAACACCTCTTTGACCTACCTGACTCAATCAGAATCAGTTACACTAACTATACCGATGACATTCAAATTTTTCTCCCCCTATCTGGCAATTACAACGAAGACTCCCGAGCATGGAACAAAGTCTATTCCATCATTCAAACTTGATTGGCCACCCACTCTCTCAATGACAATAAGACAGAGCCCCTCCTAGTAGGGCCACTGTCAGGCACAAAAAAGTTAGACCCACAGTACACCTCCTTCTGCATTGATGGTTACCAAATCTCAGTATCGGCTGCAGTAAAAACAATTGGTGTGTACCTCGACACTACACTCGTCAAGTGAACTCCATCACCTCATGTGTGGGACACACCACCAAATTGATCAACTCTGCTAGATCTTTCCTTTCCAAAGACATTTGCCTCACAATTGTGAAAGGGACCAGCTTTCCAAACTTTGCTGACAAACAATGGAACAATGAAACCTGCTCCCCCAGAGCTTTGAAAGCTCAGACCTCTCACTGGGCCTTCAGCACATCCCTAAAAACGGCTAGTTGCCCAAACCGCACCTACTGACAATGATCTGCCACATGTTCCAAGATTGTGTAATTGGTTGTAACAGCGCGTTGATGCCTCTGTGTTTAGTGCGCTTCATAAATGAAAACATAAATGAATAAATTGAGTGGCGCCAAAGTTATAAGCCATCAAAAAACTGCTTTTCACTGATCCTGTAAGGCAGAAATATGCATGCATGTCCCTCAACATCTGTGATGCTTGCGAACATCACAGGAATGTCCCCGAACATTTAAGATGTTTGCGGACTTCATAGAAGAAAAAACACCAGATTTTTGTCTTTTATGGCCATATCCCATCCTATCCTCATCACTCCTCACCTCCCCAGAAATTGTTTCATTTGTTTGACAAGTGCAATGTTGTGTTCCTTAATATGTTTTTACCGCAATGTCTTCAGACTATGAGCGCTGTTTGTGAATCCAACATGGCATCCATTTAAAATGACAAAACATGAACCATAGAATACCTCAAACGACAGTAAAATTCAATTGATACTTAAAGAATAGTGTTATATGGAAAGGTAGGCTTCAAAAGATGATTCTTAAGAGCATTCTTAAACTGATTCATGTTTGAATAGGAATAAATGCCCAAAGAAAAAACTTCCACCGTTTAGGAGACAAACATTGAAACAAAGGGAAATGGGAAGATACACAAGGAGGATTTGGGAAAGAAAGTTAAAATTAAGAAAAACCATATATATAGATACAAACATTATTGACTCAAACACATGAGTCATCCAAAAAATGTAAAACCTTCTGAAAACCAGATCCTTACTGTAATAAAACTGGTGAAGCTGCAAATAACATCCGTTTTCCTGGGGCTACAAATAAGAGGCCAGGAAGCTAGTGGTTCTGCAGACAATTGCCTAACACAGTACTAGCTTCAGCTGGGTGGTGCCTAAACATAAATATCTGGGACAACGCAATACAACATGCCGTATAGTTTCAACTTCTTCTTCTCACAGTGACATCTGCAATCAGGATCCTTAATGTTCCTTCAAATGTTGCTATGGGCGACAACCACAATCTGCAATAGCTATGTTCTTGAAAATGGGGTGCAAACCCTCCTGTAGGTTATCCATAGAAGGTATGGTTCCAGACTGTAATGACTTATGTATATGGAATATATTTACTTTCCTAGTGATTTGTTTAATGGTGAAATATCCCCAATCCAATACCACCCACCACGACAATCCCATGCCACAATCTTGGGCAAGAAACCAACTATTTCTAATCTAAATAGTATGTTTTATTTAAAATAATTAATCAAGAAAATAAATATGAGCTCCTAATTGTCTCTGCTGGGAAAATTAGTTCAAGGATTTATTCAAATTGAAAATGTTGGACAATACCTACCAGTGACACAATATTTGTTTGTATCTTGGACATGGCTGACAAAGAATGGTGGGATTGGCCAGCTTTACACATTTTTTCAAGACGTGTGATCAGAAATTAACCACATTATGAGTTTACCGGTATGGGAAAAATGCCAGTATAATTACCAGTAATTCTGGCACCAGCATTTTTTCCATATTGGGAAAACAAATTTGCCGCTGGAGGCCACGGATCTGCCTCTATGCCTGACCTGCAAGTAAATCAGACCTCCAATGGCAAAACATTCTGCAATTACCTGTAGTTTTATTACAGGTGCCGGTAATTGTGCCAATCCCCTCCATGGAGTCCTATCGGATTTACCAGAGTTTCCGCTGCCTGAAATAGCCCAGTAATACCAGGATTTCAGGCAGTGGAAATAGCAGGGTCACTTTGCCGGTATCCCACCAGAATTACCGTTGGGATACCGGCAAACTAATACTGACCTTGCATTTCATTTTAGTAGTAGTAAACCTAGTTTAATTCAAATAAAAAATCATATAACTCAAATCACAAATTAAAACAGACATAGCTGTATCACATCACGTACTACTATAGATATGCAACAGTCTGAAGGACTGGGCAGTTTCCCCATAATAAAAGAGCAAAAGTACAAGCTGTACAAGACAGGCAACCCCCACTACCCAAACCTTAAGTGAGGACTTTTCCTGGGCCTCACTGTGTATTGCAGGAATTTTATGGCAGACAATGGCAACATAGCTGTCCCTATGACTGCCCTAACTACTTCAAGAAAACCTATGAAGGGTTCTTGGTCTGAGGAGTATGCGAAGGCCTAGAGAATTCCCTTTGGGACTGCCTGGTCCCAATCCACAGGATGGCATATCCACCAGCCACCAGCCCATACATGTGGGTCCTAAAGCGGCCATCCCGAGCCATGTGAGTACCCCCATTACACCCTCCATCTTGCTCTCTTTTTGCTTTTGTGTGCCCCTTTATCCTGCCCTTTTCTTACTCTTTCTCTTTTTCTCTCTTTTTCTTGTCAGGTCCTTCCCTGGCTCCCACAGTCAATCCCTCCCCTGGCCTTCTCCCTCCCTCTCTCCTCCCCTAACCCTGTCCCACATGATTGGTGAGTCAAAGCCTTGCATTTAGCACATGTTGGTCTCTGGATGGCTTTTCTCAGAGCTGCAGGCCTGTATATCCTGGTCCTGCAGCAGCCATCCTAATCCAAGTGAGTGTCCCCTCTAGAGCCCTCCATCATTCTCTCTTTTCACCCTTGTGTGCCTCTTTCTCTGAGCCTTTCGTCTCTCTTTCTTTTTTTCAATCTTTTTCTTCCCAGGTCTTCTCCAACCAGCAGCCCCTCCCCTGGCCTTTCTCCCTTCTTTTCCCCACCCCTGCCCTGCATGATTGGTGAGTGGGTGTGGATGCCACCCTCTTAACAGTGCCCCTCAGGGCAGCCTTGCCTGGACAGCCATTGGCTAAGGGCAACAAGGCAAAGGGCAGCTCCTGAGTAAGCAGCTCCACCCTGTGTTTGCCCGTGTTCACCTGGGACACCTGACACCACATACCTACATCAACGGATGAAGAACAACTGGCTTGGCCAGGGAGAGCAGCCATTGCTCTACTCCATTAAAACCAGCACCATTCGTATTACCTATTTGTTTATTTATTATTGTATTATTTCCTATTATAGTATAGCCTATTCGTTTAAGATAGCCATACCTTGTTTTTAGCCCATTTGTGTTAATCAGCCATCTGTTGCATTTAGCCTAATTGTGTAAGGTAGCTTTACCTTGTTTTAGCCCATTTGGGTAAGTCAGCCATGTCCTGCTTTTAGCCTAATTGAGTCAAGTAGCATTTCCGTGTTTTAGCCCATTTAGGTTAGTCAGCCATATCTTGCCTTTAGCCTAATTGTATAAGGTAGCCTTACCTTGTGTTTAGCCCATTTGTGTTAGTCAGCCACATTTTGTATTTTACCTAACTGTGTAGGCAGGCTTACCTTGATTTTAGCCCATTTGTGTCCTTCAGCCATATTTTGCAATTAGCCAATTTGTGTAAGGTAGCCTTAGCTTGCTTTTAGCCAATTTGTGTTAGTCATAGGGTGGGTATAATGCATTCATCTAGCAGTAAGATCACCTGTGAAACGTAGCACTGCTCCTTGTGCATAGATGCAACCAAGGACGCAGACATTGTTGTTTGTACAGCTAACCCATTTCTCTTCTCGCAAACTGCACCTTCGGAACTTTGATTTGTTTTAAACTATTTTGTTTTGGCAACACTTGTTGCTAAAGCCCTCCAGAAGATAGGAAGATACTTTACTCACCAGTAAAACTCATTTAAAAGTCTATTTGTACTATTTGAAGGGATGAAGGGTAAATAGTGCAAAATGTGTACTATTTGTCAGGACAAAGAGTAAATAGTGCAAAATTCATAGTATTTCCATTGAGCAGAGGGCCGAATGCTAAATAGCACAGCATGTCTACTATTTTCAAGGGTGTAGCGCAAATAGTGCAAAATGGGCCTCATTACAAGTGTGGCAGTCCGGAAACACGGGTGTTGGTAAGCTCACCGGCACCCTTGTTTCCAGAACGCCACACTAAGAGTCTGCCTGCTGGGGCCTCTGTGCCAGGCAGGTCTGACCCTGCTGGGCACATCGGCCCCAGTGGGCAGAGTCATCACAGAAATACCAGTACCATTAGCAACGGTGCCTGTGCTTTCGTCTCCCCATCTCATGCAGTCCTATAGGACTCCATGGGAATGGGCACTTACAAAATCTGGCCCCTGACTTCTTGTGCCACCGGGACTTGTAATGTCCCGGTGGCACCGGGAAATCAGGTGACGGATTTGTTGTTAAGGGGTTGGCGGCAACCCACCGTTGGCACAGGCTTGATACTGCCAACCTCGTAATTAGGCTTAATGTGTACTATTTTACATGACAAAGGGTAAATAGTGCAGAGGTTATACTACTTGCAAGGACAAAGTGTAAATAGTGCAAAATATCTACTAATTTCCAGGACAAGGGGTAAATAGTGCAAAATGTGTACTATATGCAAGTATGAATTATAAATAATATAGATATAAATAGTGCAGAGGTTTCTGCCAAAAATGTAATAATCCACATTTGCTACTATACTCCTGCTGTAGAGTCTGCTTTAACCTATCAATACTGACTGGGAAAACGGCACAGACAATTGAAGAATGTCTGATTCCTGAAGTTGTTATGTATTTGAACAAAAAGTAATATCCTTTTACAAGAGGCAATGATTGTTGATGATCTTGTATTGGGTGGTTACAGCATTTCACAAATGTAATGAATGTTTGGGCTACCTCTGTACTACCTTCCCACACAATGAAGATGTCATCAATGTAACTCCACGTCCCTATGTGATTATATTCTGTGGGTTTGGGTTGTGGTTGCCCTAAATTTGTGATATGTTGAATGTTTCAATGTATATGTTGCATACATGGCAACATTCTGCAGCAGCTGACAGTGACATTCTCTCAGAGAAAGCGGTAGAATTGAATTTCCCCATTGAATTGCATTGGGGTTAGAAATATTTTAGGAGGTCGACATGATGGTGGCATGCCTGCTGGTGGCGATACTGGAAGCACCAGGAGAACCAACTGCTGTGCCACACTGGTCTGATGATAAAGTTGTTTGTGGAAGCAGAATAATTCTCTAGGAGTGCCATCTCTGTACACAAAAAGATGAACAATCAGTGAATTGTATAGTGAGTTATTACAGGGACCATCAGTCTCCTGCAGTTCCGAAGGACCAGTTGGAAAATACAATAATGAACAAGAAGCAAAACAACAATAGGTATCAGCACTTTGAGGAGATTAACACTCCAAAAAGCCACCCATGAAAACATCAATGTGAGCCTGTCATTGTTCTGCACCCCACCCTTTCCATGGTGGTGTACAGGGTGTGCAGTGTTTTCATTGCCTTTGTGAGACTTCCATTTTATGCATCATAAGAGGATATGCAGATGCAGCAAGAAGTACCCATTTTGGTTCAAACCCCACCCTCCATGGCAGTCAACATGTTAAGTATGCAAAAATTCTGCAAGGTGGATAGTCCTATGGCCCGAGTTCCTCACTAATAGCATTTAACCCATTCTCTGTGTCACTGGTCATTTGAATGTACTCTCACCTCATTATTTGGAGCCACTTGGCGTTTGCTCCTGCTTGCACCCCAGGTGTAAGAAATGAAGCAAAAAACATGTCATCATTTTTGAACAATCTTTATTCCTGTGGTATCTCATTCAGTTTGTTACTTGACTTCTGCATTACATAGGTACCCCAGCGGCACAGGCTCTAAGATCGGTGACCACACTAATGCAATAAGTACATGGGCTTGGTCATTGGATGCTTTCAGATTGCTGTGATGTTGACATCAGGCAGTACCAGAAGGAGAGCTTGCAAGGTTACCATGGAACAAACACCTCCCCAGGCCAGCAGTAGTTGCCCTTATGCCAGTTCACCACACACCCAGTATATGTATGTATAGCGTGGCCAGGTTCTTCTAGTCACCCTACCTATTTGCAGAGTGCACTTGGGCCCCTCAGAAACTCCCAGCCACAAGAATGGAGGACTCATCCATTGGGCAAAGTTACTGTTGTTTATTAGCATATAAACATAACAGGGATTACACTAGAAAAAATGTTCATCTAGAGCTCTCAGCTTCTACGCATGTGTCACCCGGTTTTATTGTGGTTTGACGTCACAAATCATGGTTCAATCCCAGAAACCTATCAGACATTGGTCAGTTTGGGTAAGGTTACATATAGAACTTCCATAGTTTAGTCTTCTAATTGGCTAGCCATGTCTACTGGCTCTTCCTAGGACCACCTACAATGTTGCAGGGCCGCCGCAAAACCATTGGCCCATGCAAAAAAGTATATCCCCATGAGAAAGGTGAACTTGGATTGGGTAGAACGTTTCCTCCCAGCCCTGAGATCCTAGAGAATTCTCAGAAAGATTGTTCCTCTTCAAGGTGATGAGAAATAACATGGAAGTGCAAATCATTCCCTAATGTTGCTATTCTCTGATCCCCCAAGCGTGTGATAGTGCAGTCAGTTAACAAAATGAAACATCTTGGCGTAGCCCAAACATCCTCCCTGTTCCATCCAATCCAATCAGCTGTGAGACACATTTACCTTTGTAGAAAATGGCACCCATTTTCTG
The DNA here is from genome assembly GCF_040938575.1 of Ambystoma mexicanum. Lineage (NCBI taxonomy): Eukaryota > Metazoa > Chordata > Amphibia > Caudata > Ambystomatidae > Ambystoma > Ambystoma mexicanum. The sequence goes on from NC_090936.1 coordinate 719,518,220, forward strand.
CAAATGTGGCCTACTCCCACAGTGAGGCGTGTTCAACCCAATGTCATTAAAACAGTAGGATTCAGGGGATGTTATTAAAAAGAACCTATTCTTCTTGATCTGTTCCTCTTATCTCTCAAGTGTCATTTATTTATTTATTTATTTACATTTATAAAGCGCTCACACAGCCCGCAGGCATCGAGGCGCTGTTACAGGAATTGTTTGTTTTTCTTAGTTGCGTAATTGTGTTTTTTTGTCTTAGTTACGTATTTATAACGCGCTTAAACACCCGGAGGTTTCTAAGCGCGGACCCGGGGATCGAACCTGTTGCTGCTTCGTGTCGTCTTGCTTCCAAGACGCGCACGCTGCCGCTGAGCTATCCTCCCGGGACGACATGTTCACTCGCTTTTGATACAATTGGATGAGAGCACTCAAGCCTCATGTTGCCATTTTCTCTACTTAATATTTGTTATGATATATTGTTGTATTGACTACCAGCCACTCTATCTTAGCCATGTGTGCCTGAACAGCCTGAACAGTGCCTCATATGTTGCATAAAACGAAATGAATACAAAATTGTGCTACATCTGGTTGAATTTCATGGGGTAAGAACACTCTGAGTATGGCCACTGCATGGGAATCAATGAGCAAACAAAACACGGTTCACTCAATTTCTATTTTCCCACTGCCTGAATGTTATGGTACCACAGGTTGTCCTCTGCATAGTCATGCACATCATCAGATCTCTCTGATGTGATGAACCAGGAAAGAGACGCGGGCACAGAGGACTCATGTTTTGGTTATATACTTGTATTCAAATAATAACGGGGTTGAAAATGCCTGACTTTCCCTAAACTAAGATCTATCTCCCTAAATCAACCACAACAAATAGTATGTCCTTCATCAAGATAGGCAAAGCAAAAATGTCCTGCGTCCAAAGTCATATCCTTGCCCTCACACTCTAAAGTAACTGTAACTGTAAGGTGATAAGGGTGATGTGTTTCACCTTGAAGGTCCACACATATTCAAGTTCAAAAGAACAAAGGTTCCCAATTAATAGTGTTCACAGTTCCCAGGTTACTCTCCACCATTGCAACACATCAACAAAACAGTCAAAGTTCTTAATAGCCTAAGGGGATATTTCTTTCCTCTTGGTGTTGCACTGCATTCTTAGAGAAATGTCTCACATTCCCAGGTCTGTTAAACCAATTCAAAATGCTAAGGGTATGAGTCTTCCTTCGGATTCTTTGTTCAACAAAACAACTTGGGTGCAGGTTTTAGCCTCATAGGATACCTGGTCAACTCCCCTGCCAGGTTCTCCTCCACTTCAAATGTAATTTCTCTCAAAAGTTTGTCTTTGCCTAGTGTACTTTCTTGCTAGTCCTCTACATGTGGTTACTTTACATACTTGCAAACTTGATCTTGCCTGGTATACCTTCTTGCCAGCACTTTATCGTACAGTTCTATTTGCACGCTATGCAAACTTGACTTTGCCTGGTATACTATCCTACCAAGGCTTTCTCATGTGTTTCACTTTACACTATATGCATTCTTCTGCCTGTGATTATTTCATGCAGATTAAAGTGCTGGTCAGAGACTGGCTGATTTTGCAGTGCTAAGAGAGCGAGAGGCAAACAGTGCAGCCAAATTGTATGCAGGGTGTCACATAATGTAGCACATCTTTGTTTCAATAAACCATTCATGTACTAGTCAATTCCATTGGCCTGTGGGTAATACATGTGCTGTATTCCCAGAAAATTATATACTTCTTTAAAGAGTTAATTAAAAAATTAGTGCAATTGTCAGACCTGATAACGTCACCAATACCCCACCGAGGGAAACACTTGACATACCAGAAATTTGGCTGCAGAATCAGCATAAGGGTGAGCCCAGGGACCTGCTTTAAGTCATCAAGTACCTTACCATACAGTGTGCTGGGGTCTTCCTTTCGTTTCCAAAGACCCTAGACTCCCTCAAAGGTTTTTTTGGTAGAAGAACAGATGTGGCTTGTACAGGGCTGGTGGCAGCTTTTACTTTCACATATTTTTAACCAAAATCATTTCTTGCCATGCAACCCACATTTATTGCGGTTGGTACAGGAAGGTGGCCTGGCTCCAAAATGGCCATGCCACAGGTTCTTTGTCCTGTCCTTTGGCCATCTTGTCCCTTTGCCTTCCACAGGTCAAGCAGACCCAGGACTGTCCTTATTTGGTCAAGCATTCTCCTGAGAAAATGCCAAGCTTTCAGAAGCTTCTGCATGCCTTTTGTTTGTGCCTCCAGGATTTTGGCTGGATTGTCTAGTTCCAATACACATCCTATGTGCCAGAGTCTGGTGTTCTGGGAATTACTGGGACCACCATGATTGGCCCACGTCTGGTGTGCCCGTATGTGAGCTGATCTCCCAATGGGTCCTTTTCATTTTGGCATGAAGGAGATTCTGGGTAAGAGGAGGCTCCAAAAACCCATACCATGTCAATCTCTTGAGTTCTCACTGAACCTAGGATAGGATCCAAGCATCCTGAAACCAAGAAGCTGAGTCGAGGAACCACTGGTGACCCACTGGAAGGATTGTCACCCTGAGCCTGCTATTGCCCAGCAGGACTCCTCTGCATCTGATTGAACTTAGAAGGTCTGCAAAGGCGCTTTGACCCATTTGAATAATTTGAACAACTATTGACGACACATCCATCTTAACCTGAAAGCAAGCCTTATTGGAAGTGTTCCTGTGCCAGTCAGTGAACTGACCAGTTTGCATGGGACCTTTGCTTTTGAACTGCCGGCATCTCGAGTTAACAATTGAGACTTTGGAGATCATAAGCACTGGGTCAAAGGCAGTTTTGTTCACCTTGGTGCCCTGGGTCTGGAATTAGGAGAGTACGCCCGAACCCAAGTGCACGCAGTCACTGTGTCGTTCAGCTGTGGTGGTGAATTTCGAGGGTGCGCTGCTGCTGTGCCCCCCTTTGCCCTGAGATGTGCTGCAGTGAAATCGAGCTGATCACTTCACCAGGAGAGGAGAAATCATCACTGTGCCACCACAGAATCATTCCTGTAACTCAGCCGCTAAAAGTGGCAGAGCCGCACAATTGCAGCATTTTAACCCGCAACCGAAGTGGACTCGGCTGCCAAAGTTTGTTCCAGAGTGCGTCTGTGAGTACTTGCAACCCTTATCAGTGGCCCCTGGTGCATCCATTCATTTTTATGCATGAGTGTCCCATGTGGGCCACTCATCTTTCTCCAGGTAGTCTGTGCTACTGCCCTATTCCCAGCTTTTGGAACGTGTTCTGCCCTCTTAGGGAGACCCTTCTCGAATAGTGGTAACTTATTCTTCACTACCGCCCCTTCGTTCCTGAGCTGCTATAGCCCCTACAAGAGACCCTGCCGTTGCCCAATGGCACGATTGCATGCATCTGAATCCGAAAGTACATTTGAGCATAAGGCTCCACTCTTCTTAGGGATTGGATTGCCTCTCAGATAGGGTTTAAAGTGAAGGACTGCCTAAAGGATATTTGCACTGTTTGCTCCCTTTCCCTTACATGTTGTGGACCCTTACTGTGTGCCATCACTTTAGGCCAATTGTATCTGTATATATGTTTTATAGTAGTGTTGTGTGCATTTAAGTATTGCTACTGATCTTTGTTTCTGTTTGATTTTAAAAGGCCTTTAATAAATGTATATATATTTTTGAGTTACACCTGACTGAGAGTAATTTGTAATGTCCTTGCTGTATGTACTCATTGTGGGCTTTGAATCACCCTCCCCCTCCTGAGACCTAGTCCTGACTGCCGTCAATGCTACCTTGATTTGTCTGGTTTGTCCAGAAGGTTACCCTGTTGCAAGAACCTAGGCTGGCCTTCTCAACCACTGCCCACCAGGTCAGAGTTCAGAAATCCATCTTAACAAGACTTCACAATGTGGATAGAGGGATTTGGCAGAATAATATCATACCAAGATGCTTGTTGGGTGATGAGTATGGTGAGCGTGAATTTGGATTTTTCTGTGTTTGCAAAGAGTGCATGCTCCACATAAAGGGGGACAGGGCACCTCATGGTAATGATAGATGATTTCTGTACGGCTAATGTAGCTGCTGCCAGATCATGCTAACATGGGAAGTGTCCCTGCATTACAGGGTCCAGAAGACCGCTGAAATAAGCCAGGGGCTTATGTCCCATTGAAGTATTTTAGGTGAGGATAGCTGTCAGCACTTGGCCTTTAGAATCTGAGAACAAAAATAATTGTTTTTTAATAAATAGTGTGACTAGAGCAGGGAACGTTCTGACCACATTTTTGAGCTCCTGAAATGGTTTGACTATCTGGTCTTTCCATTTTGTTTTCTGTGCTTCCTTTAGCCCTTGGAGCAGCGGTTTGGTGTATAATAAAATATCCATGCTTGAAAATAGTTACATAAGCCCAAACACTGCTGCATCTGTTTCACTGTGGTAGGACTGTGGTATGTTCTGCACTGCTCCAGCCCTTTCTCTGGTTATTTTCCTGCCACCAATGATATTATCTGCCCTAGGTACACAACTACTTGCTGGCAATACTGCAGTTTATCCATGTCTGCTTTGTAACCATAATTTGCAAAAAAGGTCACATGTTTTACTGAGGCATTCCTACATAGCTCTTGTGTCATGCTACAGACTAGGAGGTCATCCACATATTGCATCACTGTGCTTTGTGTTTGTAAATTCCTTTGATCCATTTGCAATACTCTTTTAAAAATGCTGGGGGACTCACAGCACCCTTCGGGCAAACAAGTGTGTTGAAACGTCTGTCCTCTGTATGTAAACACTGTAAGTGGTTGGGACTGTAAGGATATTTGGCATGGTACAGCACAGAGTACAGCACTACTGCACAGGTAGCAAACAGCACAGAGTACAGCACTACTGCACAGGTAGCAAACAGCACAGAGTACAGCACTACTGCACAAGTAGCACATTTTTTTTTTGCAGCACCACCACAAGGGTGCGGTGCATTGCTATATGGGTTACCAGATTAACAAGGAAAGACAGGCTATTCAGTCAAAAACGATTTTAACATATAAGATGCAAATCTATTTTTACAGTTAAAAGCACACGTGCTCATTTAAAAATGCACACTATTTTTCACCTGAAATGCCTATGGTGCGAGAGACACATTTGAAAATTAACAGCTAACCTATTAACCATTAACCTGACTAATAAAACCTTATTTAACATAACCCACTAATGAAATGTGTTCTCCACTGCAGAATTAGGCATACTCTGAAAACCATTTAAATGTGTGTGCAGATTTTTTTTCTTCTCTTCTTTGTCTGCTTCTCCGTGTTTTTTTGCACAGTAACTGCAGGAAGAAGGAAGTCAGATTTGCAACAATTGCAAATGTATAAGCAAAGCTATTGTTGAGAGTAGGAGGATGAGAGATGATGGATTTCATTGGGACACGTCATACAGAGGGCTGAGATGAAAGTTTTAGTGGGCAGTATCGGGGAAAAAGACAGGGAGACATTTTTCTGCACTACTGGGGAGAAGACCTGGCTGTGGGACTCCTGACTGAATGCAGATCCCTGCGTCCTGCTACAGTCAAGATTTGGCAGTCGAGATTGGGGAGAGCTGAAAGAAGGACCTTTCCACTGGCTGAGGCGTTCCTATCTGCAAAAGCTGAGAATTCCAGGCAATGACCCCGGTTTGAGAAGGCAAGCGTTCCTTTTTGCTGGAGTTAATCCAAGGGAGCCACATTCACAAAGAGAACAGCCAAAGAGAACAACTAAAAAGATAAGGTAATGAGAAGTGTGGGAGCTGAGTGTGTACGGTAATATGCAGTCAGTGTAGGATTCCTGTGCATGCCTTAATCAAATGATAATGTTGCAATTTGAGTTCTGTTCTCCGCCACTCTCTTTGCAGTGTGTCATAGACAATGCTTTTACTGTACCATTTTATTTATTTCTGTAAAGAATGAGATTGTGTTTAAATGCAACTTTTATAATACAGAAAAATATTTGAAAACAGACGGGTGGTGTATTTAATATTTACCATTACAATGCCGATGATGTGGGGAGATTTTTAAACAGTGCAATGGTCATTTTAAGACAGATGTGTGCATGTCAGAATCAGTACGAATAATTGTGAGTGACTGTAGCATAGCTTGTTGGAGGTACATGAGCCAACGGGAAGAGAGACTCTCTGAACATAGCTCCCTACCGTATATAAGGTAGTGGAAATTACCACAAGACTACCATATATAGCTCTCTGTCGTAAATAAGTCAGTGAGTTCGCCCATGGTGGCACACCATCACTATTACTGAAAAATGTGGTATTCCTAAAATGTAGGTCTGAGGTCTCTCTAGTGATCACACGAAAAATCTAAGCAAAGATAAGGGATTTTGGACATTGGGGCCACAAATAAAACAAGGGAATTATGCTCACCAAAATACCACCAACCGCGCCTACCACCCACGCATACCAAATATGCATGCCTGGGTGCTGAAATAATGCATGTTCACTGTATTATTGTCGTACATGGCCAAATCTGAATACAAGGAGTGATTGTTGCTAAGTTATATTTCGGCGGTAAGAAAATACCGTCAGGCCCCAAATCTCCACAAAATACCCTACATATTTATGGTGCGTTGCAGGCCGGGAAAGTGATCATAGAGTACCTACTGGGCGTGGCAAATGTGTCTCACACTGCCATTTGCACATTAAAGGGAACCCATTTTATAATAGCAGTGTGCCACTAAAAACGAATTTCAGAATGTCACAAAGGGAAACCACATTCTCAGATCTAGTGCAATATTTAGAGGCAAAGTTATTTGCACATGGGAATTGGTCTTCGAATAGCACGTTAGAATGGAGTAACCGCATTCAGGGTGAGGTGCAGAAAGAAAAACTAGACAATATTTTTGCAGAAGGCAGCATAATTCAGGTCTGCCTTACAAGATTATTGAATGCAGCCGATAAAAGTGCAGAGAAAGACTGTTTAATACGTCTATGCGGCAAAATATGGTTTATTTTAAACAAATCCCTGCGAATGCAAGAGAATGATACTCAGCTAATTAACAGGTTAAAGACTGAATTAGAGGGGGCAAGTAAAAATCAGGAAATGTTGAGAGCAGAATTGGATGTATGCCAAAAAGACATGCAATTAAAATGCAGAGACTTTGATACTCAGTTATCCAAAAGCAAGAAACAATTTGAAGATAGTGAGCAAGAATTGGCACACTTAAAAGCCTTTGTGGATTACATTAGGCAGGATAAAGATGAGGTTGTTTCAGAAATGCAGATTTTACAAAAAGAACATTGTGAAAAAGAAGGTGATCTCCAGAGTGCAGAACAAGAAATGATTAAAATGATTCAAGAAAGAGACAAGAGAAATAAAGAGTTCAATGAATGCCAAATGCAAATGTGCGATATGCAGGAGGTGATTAATAAAATGAGTGATGAAAATAATTATTTGCATGATGAAGCCAACAGACTCCTTAAAAAGTGTAAGGACTTAGAACAGCAAATGTGCATTCCCAGGTCCCAGGAGAGGCGGCAGGGCACCACATTCAATGGAGTGGAGGTGAATTCTAGCTATGCCCAAAGAGCTAGTGCCCCAGTGACTGGGCCGGTGACTGAACTTGGCTGCAGCGCCCTTGGGGGATTTGATACTCCCATTCGGGGCAGCCATCAATCTCATACACCTGAAAACAGGATTGAGTTACAAAATAGTGCAATTCCATGCATTGCAACAAATAGCCCCATAAAAATAATGAAATCCATTAAAGCCCTGATCAAACCATTTAAAAAGGGAGGTGAATGCTGCATTGAGGATCACTTAGAAGCGGTGCATGGCATTTTTAAAGCACTCCAGATACCTAGGGAACAGTACAGACAATATTTTCATTTAACTTTAGATGCCCCGACGGCCAGCATCATAAGGGGATTAAATGAACAGCAGAATATGACATGGCTGGAGTTTGAAAAAGAAATTAGGCGTCATTTTTCTCCTTTTCAGTCATTGCAGGAGGCAAAGAAAGTCGCGTACACAATTACTGCTGGACCTAATACATCCCCTCGCCAATTTTTACAAGACTTAAAAAGAGCATTCTCTCGCTTTGATGTATCTTTTGACTCAAATTCCAATGAGTTTAAAACCGCATACTTCTATGGGCTACAGAAAGACATCATATCCCAATTGGTCCGTGAATTTGACCGTGACAAGTCCCTTGAATGGATTGTACATCAAAGCACAAAGCTATATGAGGTACTCTATTGTCAGGGTAGAGAAAGTGATAAAATGAAAGATACCAGGCCTAAATCTAAAGAACCCTCAGCCACAGTAATGGAAATCAGGTCAGCCAAAATGTCCCTTGAGTCTGCTCAAAGCCAAGGTAAAAATAATGTGACACCTGAACAAAGGGGTAATCAACAAAGATCGCCATTTCCTGTACCAATGTTCCAAACACATGATCCTAGTAATAGAGAGAGCTACATCAGCCCTAGATATTTAGGGGATAGACCCCGGGTAGGATATCGGCCTGATATGGCAGGTATGAACAATAACCAGAGACAAAATCAAGATCAAAGAAATGATGGTCCATACCAGTCATTGGGGACACAGAGCAGATTTGATCCCAGCACCATGATATATGGTAATCAGGATAGGCCCCGATATGTGGATCGATTTACTGATAATGGAAATCAACATAGGGGCCAGTACCCACAATCTGAGAGACAGGACATGAGGCAAAACGTGAACTACAATCCACGCCAGTACAATGATTCCCCACCAGGGGACTATAATCAAAGGATGGGTGCAACCCGCTCCCCTCCACAAATGAATCAAGAGTTCAGAAACCATCCCAACGACATCAATCACCTGAGAGGTATCAGAATAGATCCAATCAGGGGGAAAACAACCAATATCGACCTAGGCCACAGAAAGAGGATCCTAGAGAGATGGAAAGGTTCCAGTGCCTTGAGGCCCAAGTGAAAATGTTAGCTGAGCAAATAGGAAAGCTCTATACAGCGCAAAAACAACCTTCTAAAGAGGGGGCTGATGGCCATAGCAATGACCGGGGGGCTTCCGAAAAGTGACTAAGTACTCATGATAACTGCAGTGCCAAAATGACAGATTGCTCTGATATAATTTTGCATAACAACTCTGAGATGACTAATGGATTAAAAATGAAAGTACCAGTAAATGAAATTGTGATAGAAAGTGCAAATACTTCTAAAAAAGAGATACGGTTTAACTTAGAGCTAAATAAAACAGTAAAGATTTGCACAAATGAAAAAGAAACATTAGGAATTCCAAAAGAACAAAGGAACAGATTTAAGAAAAATGACTCATGCATGGGGAATATCAGTGAACAGGGGGTAAGTGGGGATGCCATAGCTCCTTCCCTGGGCAAGCAAAACAATGACCAAACACAGACAGAAAAAGGAAATACTCACAAGGAGGGTACAAGTCAATCACCTGAAGAATTCTTTGAGCCACATATTTTTGAAGAGGCTGAAAGGGCTGGTATTACACTAAATGATCACAAATGCACAGAATTAAAAAATGACAAATTGCTGAATGATGTTGTTACACATGTTCAGTTGGAAGGTTGTAATGTGGTCTCTGATGTTACCCAGATGGATGGGCGAACAGTGGCCACACTCCAAAAAACCTCTGAACATGGAGAAATGAATAAAATATCTCGCACAGAAATGGGTAAAAAGGAGGGAAAAATGTCTTTTCATTTACCAATGTGCTTAGCCAAAAGTGAAAAAGATCTGAGAAAGGTGAGCCCTGAAATCAGTAAGAATTCACATTTCTTATGTGTATTAGAGGAAGTTGAGGACAGATATTATGTACCCATCACTGTAGAAGAAAAATGCCACACCTTCGCTATGATTGACACTGGCGCACAGGCCACAATTATGTCCAAGGAGCTGGTAAAGAGTATCAATGAAGGGAGGCCTCCACAGAGTCAGATCACAGTGAAGGCAAATCAAGGCCCAGTGCATAACTTTAATGGGGAGGAGGTGCCCATCATAGGTGTAACTGAGGTTGACATAAAAATAGGAAAGCACAGAATGAAACAAGAGGTATTGATCACATCTATTTGTGAAATTCCATTTCTGATGGGGACAGATTGCCTGAAAAGATTGTCTCCTCTCATAGATGGGGTGAATGGAGTGCTGTGGTCATTAACCAAAAAACCATTGAGGCCTAAGAAACTAAAATCACAAAACAGCAATATAAATGAATGTCACACCGTTGCCAAAACAAATGATGCTGTGGAGGTATATCTCCAGAATAGCTGCATACCTAGTGTCACTGTTATATTAATGTGTCAAGACAAAATGCAGAGCGCACAAAAAACATTAGAAATATTAAAAGATTATGCTTACTGGCCACATATGTCCCAAGATGTGGAATTATATACTAGAGGATGTCTAGTATGCGCCCAATTTAAACCTGCTTCACCAATGCATAGAGCACCATTGATGAAAAGAGGCCTAACTCTCCCATGGTCAGATTTGCAAATAGACTATGTAGGTCCTTTAAAAAGGTCGAGCAGGGGACACCGTTATATTTTGAGTGTGGTATGTTTGATGTCGAAGTGGATTGAGTGCATTCCTGCACCAGATTGTAGTGCGCAAACAGCAGCCACATTGCTGGTGAACCATGTGTTCTCAAGGTTTGGGTTGCCACAAAGAATTGAGTCAGACAGAGGAAGTCATTTCACAAGTGCTCTAATGAGTAAGGTATGGCAAATACTAGGTGTGAAAAGGAAACTACATATCGCATATCGGGCGGCGTCTTCAGGTACAGTTGAAAGAAGCAATAGGTCTGTTGTGGATATTTTAAAGAAATTTGTGGCAGAAGCAGGTTCCAGCTGGGATTTGCGTTTACCATTGGTTTTGATGGCAATCAGGTCGACTCCTGCCAAAGCAACAGGTGTTAGCCCCCATGAGGTCTTAACAGGTAGGAAAATGGTGTTACCACAACACCTACTATACAGTACACATGAGCAAACCCTTGTGAGTGCATCCACAGTTCATGAATATATTGATGAACTGAGGAGACATTTGCAACATGCATTTGCTTTTGTGCAGAGAAATCTGGAAAGAGCTGCTGACAGTGCAAAGTCATATTATGATAAAAAGACATCAGTAAAGGAATACAGTGTAGGGGATTAGGTGTACAAGTTTCATTTTGGAAAAAGTAAACAGAAAAATTCTAAATTTCTAGCGGCCTGGCAGGGGCCATTTCGAATTATAGATAAGGTCTCTCCTGTAGTGTATAAAATTTTGAAAAATGAAGGTGAAACAGCAATAGAGCAGTTTGTCCATGTAAATCAAATCAAACCATGCCATCCCAGACATGAGATCAGGCAGCTTGAGCATGTAGAGACAGATAAAGTCCCTTAAAAAAAAAAGGGAGAAAATAAGTGGATGTAGTCAGGAGGCAGTGACAAAGAAGTGAAAAAAAAAAAAAGTTGATTGTTATGATGGTACATAAACACTGTAATATATGTAAAAATATATAATATAAATAAATAAATAAATAAATAAATAAATAAATAAATAAATAAATGCACATATAATGGAAGCTCATGGTTGGTGTGCAGAGAGAAAGTGTGTTAAATATTGAATATCTGCTTGTTTTCTTTTTAATTTCAGAAAAAAAAATAAAATAAAATATTTTTACCAAGCATGTTTTATTTTTGGCAAAAGGATGAAGTTAGTATTATGCTATGTACTTAATTTTTTTATTTTCTATTTTGATTTAGACAATTAACATTATTTGGTCGGAGGTTTCGAGATCAGAGCCCACGGGGGAGACGATGGAGTCCTGGAGTCCCCTGGATGAAGACCAAAAGATGCCTGCCTCCAGGTGGAGGTGAAGACAAAATAACCGGAATGCCAAAAGAGATGACTGCTGTGGATTCAAGATTGCCAAGATGAAAAAATACTCGAATGAACCGAATAACATCGCTGGTCGGGACATACCAAAAGAGACAAAACAAAAGTTCCGGCATATGAAGTTCCACGTATTTATTATTTTAATTATTTATTTTAATTTGTTATATTAATTATTTGTTTTAGTTAGTTGTTTTATTTCGTTGTTTTTAATTGACTTGGAAAATTTAAACTTAAAGTAATGCCACTTCCACTGAGAAGGCAAATGTGGAACATTTTATGAACTGATGGACTCAGATGAAATGTTGATTGCAAATTTTTCATTGATGCACATGAATATTCATTTTGTTGGATTGCTATATTGTAAAAAAAAAAAAAAAAAAGAGAGAGAACAAGTTGTTTTTGGGAATTGGCTTGGATTGTAGCCAAGTTCTAAAAACAAAAGGAGGGTATATGTAAGGATATTTGGCAGGGTACAGCACAGAGTACAGCACTACTGCACAGGTAGCAAACAGCACAGAGTACAGCACTACTGCACAGGTAGCAAACAGCACAGAGTACAGCACTACTGCACAAGTAGCACATTTTTTTTTTGCAGCACCACCACAAGGGTGCGGTGCATTGCTATATGGGTTACCAGATTAACAAGGAAAGACAGGCTATTCAGTCAAAAACGATTTTAACATATAAGATGCAAATCTATTTTTACAGTTAAAAGCACACGTGCTCATTTAAAAATGCACACTATTTTTCACCTGAAATGCCTATGGTGCGAGAGACACATTTGAAAATTAACAGCTAACCTATTAACCATTAACCTGACTAATAAAACCTTATTTAACATAACCCACTAATGAAATGTGTTCTCCACTGCAGAATTAGGCATACTCTGAAAACCATTTAAATGTGTGTGCAGATTTTTTTTCTTCTCTTCTTTGTCTGCTTCTCCGTGTTTTTGTGCACAGTAACTGCAGGAAGAAGGAAGTCAGATTTGCAACAATTGCAAATGTATAAGCGAAGCTATTGTTGAGAGTAGGAGGATGAGAGATGATGGATTTCATTGGGACACGTCATACAGAGGGCTGAGATGAAAGTTTTAGTGGGCAGTATCGGGGAAAAAGACAGGGAGACATTTTTCTGCACTACTGGGGAGAAGACCTGGCTGTGGGACTCCTGACTGAATGCAGATCCCTGCGTCCTGCTACAGTCAAGATTTGGCAGTCGAGATTGGGGAGAGCTGAAAGAAGGACCTTTCCACTGGCTGAGGCGTTCCTATCTGCAAAAGCTGAGAATTCCAGGCAATGACCCCGGTTTGAGAAGGCAAGCGTTCCTTTTTGCTGGAGTTAATACAAGGGAGCCACATTCACAAAGAGAACAGCCAAAGAGAACAACTAAAAAGATAAGGTAATGAGAAGTGTGGGAGCTGAGTGTGTACGGTAATATGCAGTCAGTGTAGGATTCCTGTGCATGCCTTAATCAAATGATAATGTTGCAATTTGAGTTCTGTTCTCCGCCACTCTCTTTGCAGTGTGTCATAGACAATGCTTTTACTGTACCATTTTATTTATTTCTGTAAAGAATGAGATCGTGTTTAAATGCAACTTTTATAATACAGAAAAATATTTGAAAACAGACGGGTGGTGTATTTAATATTTACCATTACAATGCCGATGATGTGGGGAGATTTTTAAACAGTGCAATGGTCATTTTAAGACAGATGTGTGCATGTCAGAATCAGTATGAATAATTGTGAGTGACTGTAGCATAGCTTGTTGGAGGTACATGAGCCAACGGGAAGAGAGACTCTCTGAACATAGCTCCCTACCGTATATAAGGTAGTGGAAATTACCACAAGACTACCATATATAGCTCTCTGTCGTAAATAAGTCAGTGAGTTCGCCCATGGTGGCACACCATCACTACTACTGAAAAATGTGGTATTCCTAAAATGTAGGTCTGAGGTCTCTCTAGTGATCACACGAAAAATATAAGCAAAGATAAGGGATTTTGGACATTGGGGCCACAAATAAAACAAGGGAATTATGCTCACCAAAATACCACCAACCGCGCCTACCACCCACGCATACCAAATATGCATGCCTGGGTGCTGAAATAATGCATGTTCACTGTATTATTGTCGTACATGGCCAAATCTGAATACAAGGAGTGATTGTTGCTAAGTTATATTTCGGCGGTAAGAAAATACCGTCAGGCCCCAAATCTCCACAAAATACCCTACAGGACTCAGGGTTTAATGGGATAGAGGAAATTGCATCTTTTAGGTATACTACAGTAAAATAGGTAACTTTCATGGGGACGTTACACAGGATGGTGGCAGGATTGTGGACCACTGGAAATTCTACCTCACTGGGAGTTCTGCCTCTACAATATTGACCCTTCACTTTTTTGACAGGGTAAATAGCCATATTAGATGGTGATTCTGATGGCTGTATTATGCAATGCTGACATAAGGCCACCATGGTGGAATATATTCCTTCATCCTCTTCCCTTGTTATGGGGTGTTGTCTCATTCAGGGCAAAACCCTGCCTGGTTTCTGTTTAATGCAAAATACCCTTATGCTTTTTAGCAAGGCATACATTGTGTGGGCCACTGATAAACAACTGACTGGGCACCCTTCCTGCAAGTGTGACGATAATGTGTTAGCAAGGAGTAGGGTGTGTGGTGGGTGTGTGATGCTTCTCTGTTTTTCACTATTACCTGGCAGGGTATGGAGACTTGAAATACTATCTCCCCAGTGTCTTCTGTGTCCTCAAACATTTGTTTGTCAGACAAATCCCTCAATCATTTTGTTGGGTAAATGTATAAAACTGTGCACCATTCAAGATCACCCTCATCCAAACCGTTCAAAATGATGTCTGCCGTGGTTATTGCTGATTACAAATATAACATGATAGTGGCAACTGGCACTCTTTCCTGTTGGACCACTGCCCTAAACAAGAATTTGGGAGGTATGTGCAGAATGTTGTCTCTAATGCTCGGAACCAGACCTAACAGGATGGTAACTCAATAAAGCAAAACATCTGGATGGAGTGGTGCACTTCTCAGGGCTCTGTGGGCACAGAAGGCTTGTATTACTGCTGTAGCCCTAGTGTGATACTTGCCATGTGTAGAGCCCACTATTTCCTCCTCTGAGAACAAAACGGTCATATTCAACTTCTTCATGATGTCCCTATACAAGAGATTAACTGGGGTGTCCCGCGAATACAGTAAAGAGACTGATCATTTGTGTGTGCTTATGGTGATAGGTAGGTCTTCAGTAAAAGGTACTGATTTGTCAGCTCCATAAAACCCTTGTGCATACATTATGATGTCCTACAACAGGAGAGTCCCCATCCTTCATGCAGGATTTGTTAGCACCTGCGACAACCAAAAAATGGAATGTTCAATCCCGTACATCACTCCTACTCGGGGTTCCGGTTGCGGGTCGGAAGTTACTGATAGTAATGGGCAAGCCAATTCTCCCTTTAGGCTGTCCTTTTGAGGGTGAACGTTCGATCCTGTGAGCAGGAAAGGATTACCCCCTAAAACTCTCAATCCCGTATAGTGAGTGACAGTGCACTGTGGCAGGGAGTTCTTATCCTATGGTTGAGTTGGTGGCTGGGTAGAACGTAAAACCTGAGGTTGCATGGTTTTTTGTTGTTCAGTGCTGGGGCAAACAGGTTGAATTGGGGATATAGGTTAAAGGCGGGGTGATAAGCTGGAATGTTGTAGTTAAATGGTATGGTTGGTCTGCTCCTGCATTCTCGTGTAAAATTGCCGCCCTAGTCGAGGCCTAATTTTTCCAATACATCCACCCTCTTGCCCTATAGAAACTTCCTCTTCCTATGTGAAAACCTCATATTTCCCTCCTAACATTCCCCTGAATGGGGCTAGAATAAGGTTGTGCTTCCGTGGTGTTAGTTATTATCATTCCTTCCATGCTCAGCTTTGCCAGCTTTTTCTGCACCAACTTTGCATCTGACCTCTGTGTTTATTCTGACCCAACCTTATCCTTATCCTGCTTTTACCAACAATACTGTGTTATGTGTGCCTGTTTTTCTGGCCATGATTTGGCTTCTATTCCAACCACCGTATTTAAATTGACTTGTACTTCTAAAGAGAGCCCCTTGCGTAAAACATCGTAAAAGTCGACAATGTGTTTGTCCAAGCTTTCCCGATCTCCAGCCACCACATTTCCTGAATTTACTGTATGTAAACTGTGGGGCCCTCATCCTCTTTCATTGTACGGTCCACAATAGAATTCATGATAGAATTCATGTCAACCCTGTCTGGCTGCATGTCCCTTAATACATTTCATACATGCTCTCAACAGTTATTAAACAGAACATCATCATGAACTGTGTTGCTTAATGTTATTTCCCTGTACCCCAACTTTCTCCATATATCATCTGCCTGCTCCCCTAAAAGTGAAGCAAACAAACTTAAATTAACTTTCCAGTGCCTCCGTTAGGTTTTCCATATACATGTGAGGCCGGGCAGGAAATTACGTCCTCCTGGTCCCTTCTTTAAAAATGGGAACTGTGTCCCCTGCATGTTTAACTGCACTTTTATGTGTTTACTGGGGTACTGAACTCGCTGTTTAGTTTTTGCTAAAGCCATTCAACCAACCCACAGTCAAAGCCTGTGCCTCCAAGTTATTACTCTCAACAATGCTCTCAACAATGTCACTTTTTTCATCCATCTCACTCTCAGATGTGGAGGTTAACTTTTTGTCAGGCTGCTTTGAGGTCTTTGATCCTTTCTTTCGGGAGTGCACGCAGTCACAAAAGAGAAAAGGCTGATCGGGACCAGCTGCCGCTTTGTTAGGCTGAATAAGTCCACAGGCACAAACTAAGTGGAGTTTAGTAGGAAATCCAAAAGGCAGGTGAAAAGCGTTCAGCGCAAAAACCCCTGGGAGATGGTATAAAGTAGGTTCCACTCGAAGAAGGTGATAACAGAAAGTTAGCTAAATGAAGTGAGGTATATTCCTGGGCAGAGGTGCAAATAAAGAATCCACAGAACATAAACAAGCAAAAATTGGGGCAAAAATAGGACAACGGTACAGGGAGAAATGATCCAGAAATAGAACAAAAAACAAGGAAAAAGGCAGGAAAAGTTAGACAAACAGAGTGTTTAAGGGGGAAAAAGGCAGCATAATACCCGAAGGAGAAGCGCAATAGAGGGTTGTAGCCCAGCATTTTGCAAGTCTGGCTTTGATATGTAGAATGCTGGATCTGGCAGTCGCCATCTTGGAATAACTACTAGACAGTTATGACCAGTCTTCAGAAAATGCGATGGCACAATGTAATGGCTGCCCCCTCCTCCACCGCTGACACAATGACCAATCAGGAAGCCGCAGCAATGACCTCCTCCAGGATCCCTGACTCCCACTCCTCCTCCTCTAATTCTCCCTATATATGCACCGAATCATAGTTTGCAATACTGCTGTGTTCATTCATACCTTGCAGACCCTAGCATCCTTGAGTTGTGCTCTTTGCTGGTTGTCTCGTTTGTGGCCATTTGAGTTACAGGGATTTGGGGATATTTGACAACCTAATTATCGATCTTGAAAATAATCTGTGCCCCCTCTCCATTTATCTGTAGCTATAGCTGTGCACTCCCCCTCCCCTTGCACTTGCTGTTTGGCCGTGCAATGCTTGTGCCAGTCCCTGCTCTGCCTTTTGTCACACTGACTCTAATTGTCAGTGAACCTTATTCTCAATTTCTAAAATCAACTGGCTCCTTCCCATTTTCTTTTGGAGAAGTAAACTGGGAGCTGGTCTACCCAACAGCAGGCTTCAAGAGATAGGTGGTTGGGTGATAGATGTTGTGCTCAAATGCGTGGGCCCCTTCCCACAATCATCAGAAACACTCTCTTCTTCCACAAACATTTCCCATACATCTAGAATGCCCTGGGGATTTTAGGTTGATAGTGAGTAAGTATGCACATGTTTTAGCATGCTCTTACTGTGCGTGCCTTCTTCAGGCCAGGGTCAAGACATTTTACACGCAGTTCCCTGAACCCACTAATTGTGGTACATAAGAGCCTTTTCTTTATACAGTGAAAGCACTTTACACATATGGTCCAATGGCATATCCATACTTCCACAAGGCTCTGATGCTTAAAAGAAAGTCTACAAAACCGGCTTAGTGGCCACTTCCTTAACAAAGCGTCAGATGTGCCTATATAAAAAAAAACTCACAATCCTAATAGCAGATCTGCCTATTCACACAACTACTAACAACATATACTGAAAAACAACTTCATGTACACAATTGTTAAAAATATATGACTCAAACACTGTTGTCTAGATGTGCTAATACTACTTACCAACAAACACCTTTAATGTACACAATTGCTACCAATGCATAACAATAAGCACCATTATCTGTGCAATTTATTACAATACCTAACAAGAAAAAACACCTTTATTTACACAATGATGCATATCCTTCCACCGTCCCCCTACCTCGAGATGTGTGTACTCAAAACCTCCACAAGTTCCATTTACTCAAAAACTGAGGGATATCCTGCTCTTTTAACAGAGGACTGTAAGGATATTTGGCGTGTTACAGCACAGAGTACAGCACTACTGCACAGATAGCAATTTTTTTTTGATGCAGCACCAAATGCCTATGGTGCATTGCTATATGTGTTACCAGATTAACAAGGAAAGACAGGCTATTCAGTCAAAAACGATTTTAACATATAAGATGCAAATCTATTTTTACAGTTAAAAGCACACGTGCACATTCAAAAATGCACACTATTTTTCACCTGAAATGCCTATGGTGCAAGAGACACATTTGAAAATTAATAACTAACATTACTCATAACTAACCTGACTAATGAAACTGAAGTTAACATAATCCACTAATAAAAATGTGTCTCCACTGCAGAAATAGGCCTACTCTGAAAGTGAACTTTTAAACGCACATTCATTTTTTTTTCGTTTTCTCTGCTGCTCTGTCCACATAACTACAGGAAGCAAAAGGGCTCGAAAGAACAGGAAATCAGTTGGTTACAAAGTATTACTATAAAAATGAGCCATTGTGTAGAGAGGGAGGAGATGGCATGATTGATTCTGATTGGAGCAGCGTCATAGCAAGTATCATGCTAGAGGCAGTGATTAGGGTTTTGCTGGGGGGAGTTTGAGGAGAGAAGGACAGTGGATTTTTGGAGAGCTGGGAGAAGAACCTGTTTTTTCCTGGTTGGAGCATTTCTGCTGAAAAAGCTGAGAGTTCCAGGCAATGACCCCGGTTTGAGAATGAAAGGCGCTCCTTTTCACTGGGGTTAATCTTCAAGGGAGCCACATTCAGAAAGAGAACAGCTGAAGAAAACTCGGGCTGAACAGATAAGGTAATTACATAAGTGTGGGAGCTGAGTGTGTATGAGAATATTCAGTCAGAGTAGGAAAGGAGATTCCGGTGCCTTAATCACATGTTAATGTTGCAAATCAAGTTCTTTTCTCCGCCACTCTCTTTTCAGTGTATCACAGACAATGCTGTTACTGTGCTATTTTATTTATTTCTGTAAAGAGTGAGATCGTGTTTAAATGCAACTTTTATAATACAGAAAAATATTTGAAAGCAGACGGGTGGTGTATTTTATATTTACCAATACAGTGCTGAGGATGAGGGGAGATTTTTAAACAGTGCAATTGTCATTTTAAGACAGATGTGTGCATGATCATATTCAGTATGGACAGTTGAGAGTGATTGTTTGTAGCATAGCTCGTTGGAGGTACATGAGCCAACGGGAAGAGGGACTCTCTGGACATAGTTCCCTACCGTATATAAGGTAGTGGAAATTACCACAAAATTACCACATATAGCTCTCTGTCGTAAATACGTCAGTGAGATCGCACATGGTGGCACACTAACACTAACACTGAAAATGTGGTATTCCTGAAATGTAGGTCTGAGGTCTCTCTAGTGATTACACAAAACATCTAAGCAAAGATAAGGGATTCTGGACATTGGGGCCACAAATAAAACAAGGGAATTATGCTCACCAAAATACCACCAACCACGCATACCAACCACGCATACCAAATATGCATGTCTGGGTGCTGAAATAATGCATGTCCACTGTATTATTGTTGCACATGGCCCAATCTGAATACAAGGAGTGATTATTGCTAAGTTATTTTTCGGCGGTAATAAAATACCGTCAGGCCCCAAATCTCCACAAAATACCCTACATATTTATGGTGCGTTGGCCGGGAATCTGGGTCAACTGCTTGGAAGGCAGCTATGCTCACCACTATACCACCAACGCACCCACATTCAGGGTAGAGAAAGTGATAAAATGAAAGATACTAGACCTAAATCTAAAGAAACTTCAGCCACAGTAATGGAAATCAGGTCAGCCAAAATGTCCCTTGAGTCTGCTCAAAGCCAAGGTAAAAATAATGTGACACCTGAACAAAGGGGTAATCAACAAAGATCGCCATTTCCTGTACCAATGTTCCAATCACATGATCCTAGTAATAGAGAGAGCTACATCAGCCCTAGGTATTTAGGGGACAGACCCCGGGTAGGATACCGGCCTGATATGGCAGGTATGAACAATAACCAGAGACAAAATCAAGATCAAAGAAATGATGGTCCCTACCAGTCATTGGGGACACAGAGCAGATTTGATCCCAGCACCATGATATATGGTAATCAGGATAGGCCCCGATATGTGGATCGATTTACTGATAATGGAAATCAACCTAGGGGCCAGTACCCACAATCTGAGAGACAGGACATGAGGCAAAACGTGAACTACAGTCCACGCCAGTACAATGATTCCCCACCAGGGGACTATAATCAAAGGATGGGTGCAACCCGCTCCCCTCCACAAATGAATCAAGAGTTCAGAAACCATCCCAACCAACATCAATCACCTGAGAGGTATCAGAATAGATCCAATCAGGGGGAAAACAACCAATATCGACCTAGGCCACAGAAAGAGGATCCTAGAGAGATGGGAAGGTTCCAATGCCTTGAGGCCCAAGTGAAAATGTTAGCTGAGCAAATAGGAAAGCTCTGTACAGCGCAAAAACAACCTTCCAAAGAGGGGGCTGATGGCCATAGCAATGACCAGGGCGCTTCCGAAAAGTGACTAAGTACTCATGATAACTGCAGTGCCAAAATGACAGATTGCTCTGATATAATTTTGCATAACGACTCTGAGATGCCTAATGGATTCAAAATGAAAGTGCCAGTAAATGAACTTGTGACAGAAAGTGCAAATACTTCTAAAAAAGAGGTACGGTTTAAACTGGAGCTAAATAAAACAGTAAAGATTTGCACAAATGAAAAAGAAACATTAGGAATTTCAAAAGAACAAAGGGACCGATTTAAGAAAAATGACTCATGCATGGGGAATACCAGTGAACAGGGAGTAAGTGGGGATGCTATAGCTCCTTCCCTGGGCAAGCAAAACAATGACCAAACACAGACAGAAAAAGGAAATACTCACAAGGAGGGTACAAGTCAATCACCTGAAGAATTCTTTGAGCCACATATTTTTGAAGAGGCAAATGCACAGAATTGAAAAATGACAAATTTCTGAATGATGTTGCTACACATGTTCAGTCAGAGGTTTGTAATGTGGTCTCTGATGTTACCAAGATGAATGGGCGAACAGTGGGCACACTCAAAAAAACCTCTGATCACGGAGAAATGAATAAAATCTCTCGCGCAGAAATATATAAAAAGGAGAGAAAAATGTCTTTCCATTTACCAATGTGTTTAGCCAAAAGTGAAAAAGACCTGAGAAAGGTGAGCCCTGAAATCAGTAAGAATTCACATTTCTTATGTGTATTAGAGGAAGTTGAGGACAGATATTATGCACCCATCACTGTAGAAGAAAAATGCCACACCTTTGCTATGATTGACACTGGCGCACAGGCCACAATTATGTCCAAGGAGCTGGTAAAGAGTATCAATGAAGGGAGACCCCCACAGAGTCAGATCACAGTGAAGGAAAATCAAGGCCCAGTGCATAACTTTAATGGGGAGGAGGTGCCCATCATAGGTGTAACTGAGGTTGACATAAAAATAGGAAAGCACAGAATGAAACAAGAGGTATTGATCACATCTATTTGTGAAATTCCATTTCTGATGGGGACAGATTGTCTGAAAAGATTGTCTCCTCTAATAGATGGGGTGAATGGAGTGCTGTGGTCCTTAACCAAAAAGCCATTGGGGCCTAAGAAACCAAAATCACAAAACAGCAATATAAATGAATGTCACACCGTTGCCAAAACAAATGATGCTGTGGAGGTATATCTCCAGAATAGCTGCATACCTAGTGTCACTGTTATATTAATGTGTCAAGACAAAATGCAGAGCGACAATGAAAAACTACCTGTACAAATATACTTGGACCCAAGGAAAAATTGGCAGACTGCCATAGATGAGCACACATTATGTTTTTATTTAAAAGAGAAAACATACAAACAGAATATTGCTCCTAAAACAGATTCAGAAAAACACATTACCACTCTGGCAGAAATACACAGGGGAGATGAGCAACCATGGGTTCATGTTGGTATAAATGACTATTTTAAAACAATAAAAGCCACTTTAGCGCTTGAACATGAAAGGAGTTTCATTAATGAGAAATTGTTGCAAAAAATAATGGAAAGGGAAGAAATCCCGAGATTGAGGATTAAAAACCAATATGTTTCTGGCTTGGACAGTCCAGACTTTGAAAACCGAATTGCAGGCAGATGCATGCTTAAAATTAGCATTGGGCAGAAAACAATTTACCATAATGTATGGATAGTGAGTGGAGCACAAAATGAATTTTACATGGGAAATGACATCATGCACAGAATGTGTATGGTGTTAGATTTCCTTAATCAAAAAATATGGGCACGCCTAGGTGGTCCGGCACCTGAATTTGAAGACAAAAGAAGGGCTTATCATTGTGCACAACTGGTTCCTTATGCAATCGAATTACAAATGAGGAAAGATACTATTATTCCTGCATTTACAAAACAGTTTGCAATAACACTGAAATGCAAAAATGGACAGCAGATGAAAGGCTCTGATGCATTTGTATGCCTGAATGAATCCATAAAACAGCAAGGCCTGGATTATGAATACATTCCATTGGTAGATATTGGTGAAGGATCTGTAAAAATTATGGTAAATAATAAAGGTTGTCAGGATATTCATTTAGAGGAAAACTCCCCATTAGGAATGGCCATACAAAAATCACATTATACGGCAGATTTAAATAACATGGTGATTGGAAATATTCCTGAAAAATATGTAGATGCCAAGGGTGAGTTACCAGAACACCTGGACTCTCAGCCCAAAGGAATATTTAAAATTCATTCTGTGTATCCTTATGATTCAAATGAGACAGTGTGCTGCCATCAAGAGGATTGCATAATATGTAATTTAAATGAAAATGAAACAGAAAATCAGCCCATTGAAGTGGAAGCTGATATGCCAAAATATTTAAAAGTGGCAGCTTTACAAAAAGACACAGCCACACAGTTAGAGGAAAGCGCCGAGATTCCCTTACCAGAAGATTTTCCAGAATTTTCCAAAATGGTAGAAGAGCAGATCTCCTTAGCGGATGCATGTGAAAGCAATGAAGAGAGGGACAATCTGAGGGAGATATTTATGCAGTTTAAGGATGTATTTGCAAAAGATGCTTATGATTGTGGTTTAACTGATTTACATGTGGCCACACTACCAGAAGGGTGTAGCAGAAATCCAGTGTTTGTACGCCAGTATAGACTACCGCTGGCATGTTTAGAATCATTGGCAGAGATTATTAAAAATTTGGAATCGCGGGGAATCATCAGGCCCATTCATAGCACATCCAATACACCTATTTTAGGTGTGTTAAAGCCAAATGGTCAATGGCGGCTGTGTGCAGACTTGAGAGAGTTAAATAAAAGAGTACCAGTATCTAGATGGCCACTACCATTCATTGATCAGGGCCTAGCTCAGGTACATGGTTCAAATGTATTTACCACATTAGATCTCACCTCTGGATATTGGTGCGTGCCATTGGCAGAGGAGATACAACATTTATTTTCCTTTACATTTGACAGGACTCAATATGCCTGGCTTAGAGCTCCGTTCGGGTATATCAATAGTGGGAGTGAATTTGGCATATTTTTGAGAAAAGCCATGCCGGATGCAGCGGAAAGAGGAACAATAGTTTATGTGGACGATGTCCTGATAAAAAATGAAAGCCTGAAAAGCCATTTTGATGAAATAAGACATGTACTTGGCCAATTGCAGAAAGCAGGCGCCAAAGTATCTTTGCAAAAAGCACAATGGTGTAAGAAAAAAGTGAACTTTCTAGGGCATGAAGTGACTGAACATGGGCTAAATCCACAAAAGAAGAAAATAGAGGCCATACAAAGATTAAAAGATCCTAAAAATGTGAAAGGAGTAAAAAGTTTATTAGGGATGACAGGCTATAACAGAAAGTTCATTGAAAATTATGCAGAAATCACTCAACCATTGACTAAACTGCTTAAACTGAATACTCCCTGGAAATGGGAAAAAGGGCAGGCTGATGCAGTGGCTAGATTAAAGGAATGTCTTGTAAAGGCACCATGTTTAGCATACCCCATAAAGGATAGGGATTTCTTTATAGAAATAGGTTTTTCTGAACATTGTATGTCAGCAGTGTTATCACAAAAACACGATTTGAATCACAAAACCATTGCATATGCAAGTAAGGCATTTTCCCAAGTTGAAATGAAATTTAATGAATGTGAAAAGGCCCTATTAACCACTGTGTGGGCGCTACAACATTTCCGCCCCATTGTTCAGGGAGAAAAGGTAATTATTGAAACAAATCATCAACCTTTGCAATTTTTAGAGAGTAAAAGAATTAGATCAGGTAATCTAGCGCAATCCAGAATCACTTCATGGACGCTGGCATTACAAGGTTTTCCCATAGAAGTGAGATATGGACAAAATAAAAAGAACCCAATTGCTCAGGGGTTAGCTGACTTACATGACTGTGCAGCTGAACAAATACCAAATGAAATGGAAGTAGAAACTAGTTTGCAGGAATTTGAACAATCACCACACAAAGCTTTTGATGAAAAAACATGCAAGGATTTGCCAACTGTATATGTGGATGGTTGTGCTGTTCACATTGAAAATGACAGTAATAAACAGTTAGTGGCAGGAATAGGAAATGTCTGGTTGAAATGTGAAGGTGTCCCCAGTATAGGGATGAGGATTGGAGATAGGAGCAGTCAGGTGGCGGAATTGGCAGCCATTTATAAAGCAATTGCTACTGCAGTTGATAAAAAGTTCAGTGAAATTGTCCTGGTGACTGATTCGGACTATGCACGGAATAGCTTTGTGGAGTATTTGCCTGGTTGGAAAGCAAGAGGCATTGTTACATATAACAAAAAGCCACTTAAGCATGGAAAAATGATACAAGCCATAGACAAATTGGTGTCAGAGAATAAGTTAACAATATACTGGAGAAAAATTCGTGGGCATTTAAAAACACCAGGAGAGGATAAGGAGGGAAATGATAAGGCAGACCACCTGGCTAAGATTGGGGCTGTGAGGGGAGAATTGCTACCTATCGATTATTTAATGGGTGAAATACAAATTGATGCAGTCACACGTTCTAAAGCACCAAAGGAGGTAGATCAACCGGTGGTGCAGTGGAGTCATGACACGCCAGACCAAGATTTGATTGAGGCACAAAAGAATGATCACATTTTGGGAATCTATTATCATCATTTGATAGATCCCGAACAAAATCCTTTAACAGAAAATGATTGTATGGGAAAAGAAGAGTTGAGGGTGCTATTAAAGAACAAAACACGAATTAGATTACAGGATGGACTCATGATTAGAGAGTCCATAACAGGACAAATACAGTGGGTAGTACCCCTTTCATTCAGAGGACTAATGCTACACCATGCACATGATGCCATAACTGCAGGCCATAGAGGTTCACAAAAAACATTAGAAATACTAAAAGATTATGCTTACTGGCCACATATGTCCCAAGATGTGGAATTATATACTAGAGGATGTCTAGTATGCACCCAATTTAAACCTGCTTCACCAATGCATAGAGCACCATTGATGAAAAGAGGCCTAACTCTCCCATGGTCATATTTGCAAATAGACTATGTAGGTCCTTTAAAAAGGTCGAGCAGGGGACACCGTTATATTTTGAGTGTGGTATGTTTGATGTCGAAGTGGATTGAATGCATTCCTGCACCAGATTGTAGTGCGCAAACATCAGCCACATTGCTGGTGAACCATGTGTTCTCAAGGTTTGGGTTGCCACAAAGAATTGAGTCAGACAGAGGAAGTCATTTCACAAGTACTCTAATGAGTAAGGTATGGCAAATACTAGGTGTGAAAAGGAAACTACATATCGCATATCGGGGGGCGTCTTCAGGTACAGTTGAAAGAAGCAATAGGTCTGTTGTGGATATTTTAAAGAAATTTGTGGCAGAAGCAGGTTCCAGCTGGGATTTACGTTTACCGTTGGTTTTGATGGCAATCAGGTCAACTCCTGCCAAAGCAACAGGTGTTAGCCCCCATGAGGTCTTGATAGGTAGGAAAATGGTGTTACCACAACACCTACTATATAGAACACAGGAGAAGACACTTGTGAGTGCATCCACAGTTCATGAATATTGATGAACTGAGGAGGCATTTGCAACATGCATTTGCTTTTGTGCAGAGAAATCTGGAAAGAGCTGCTGTCAGTGCAAAGTCTTATTATGACAAAAAGACATCAGTAAAGGAATACAGTGTAGGGGATCAGGTGTACAAGTTTCATTTTGGAAAAAGTAAACAGAAGAATTCTAAATTTCTAGCAGCCTGGCAGGGGCCATTTCGAATTATAGATAAGGTCTCTCCTGTAGTTTATAAAATTTTGAAAAATGAAGGTGAAACAGCAATAGAGCAGTTTGTCCATGTAAATCAAATCAAACCATGCCATCCCAGACATGAGATCAGGCAGCTTGAGCATGTAGAAACAGATAAAGTCCCTTGAACACAAAAAGAGAAAATAAATGGGTGCAATCAGGAGGCAGTGACAAAGAAGTTAAAAAGTTGATTGTTATAATGGCACATAAACACTGTAATATATGTAAAAATATATAAAATAAATAAATAAATGAATAAATATATAATGGAAGCTCATGGTTGGTGTGCGGAGAGAACATGTATTAAATATTGAATGCTGTTTATATGTGCTTGTTTTCTTTTAACTTGTGTTTAATTTCAGAAAAAAAAACGAAATATTTTTACCAAGCATGTTTTATTTTTGGCAAAAGGGTGAAGTTAGTATTGTGCTATGTACTTAATTTGTTTATTTTCTATTTGATTTAGAAAATTAACATTATTTGGTCGGAGGTTCCGGGATCAGAGGCCACGGGAGACGATGGAGTCCTGGAGTCCCCTGGATGAAGACCAAAAGATGCCTGCCTGCAGGTGGAGGTGAAGACAAGATAACCAGAATGCTAAAAAAAGATGACTCCTATGGATCTAAGATTGCCAAGATGAAAGTGTACTCGAACGAACCAAATAACATCGCTGGTCGGGACATATCAGAGGCAGACAAGAGTCCTGACATATGGAGTTCCACGTATTTATTATTTTAATTATTTA
This sequence comes from Ambystoma mexicanum, assembly GCF_040938575.1. Lineage (NCBI taxonomy): Eukaryota > Metazoa > Chordata > Amphibia > Caudata > Ambystomatidae > Ambystoma > Ambystoma mexicanum. The sequence continues at coordinate 719,545,709 of NC_090936.1, forward strand.
TTTTAATTTGTTATATTAATTATTTGTTTTGGTTAGTTGTTTTATTTCATTGTTTTTAATTGACTTGTAAAATCTAAACTTAGAGTAATGCCAATTCCACTGAGAAGGCAAATGTAGAACATTTTGTAAACTAATGAACCCAGATGAATACTGTGTTGATTGCAACTTTTTCATTGATGCACATGAATATTCATTTTGTTGGATTGCTATATTGTGAAAAGAAGAAAAAGAACAAATTGTTTTTAGGAATTGGCTTGGATCGTAGCCAAGTTCTAAAAACAAAAGGAGGGTATGTAAGGATATTTGGCGTGTTACAGCACAGAGTACAGCACTACTGCACAGGTAGCAATTTTTTTTTGATGCAGCACCAAATGCCTATGGTGCATTGCTATATGTGTTACCAGATTAACAAGGAAAGACAGGCTATTCAGTCAAAAACGATTTTAACATATAAGATGCAAATCTATTTTTACAGTTAAAAGCACACGTGCACATTCAAAAATGCACACTATTTTTCACCTGAAATGCCTATGGTGCAAGAGACACATTTGAAAATTAATAACTAACATTACTCATAACTAACCTGACTAATGAAACTGAAGTTAACATAATCCACTAATAAAAATGTGTCTCCACTGCAGAAATAGGCCTACTCTGAAAGTGAACTTTTAAACGCACATTCATTTTTTTTTCGTTTTCTCTGCTGCTCTGTCCACATAACTACAGGAAGCAAAAGGGCTCGAAAGAACAGGAAATCAGTTGGTTACAAAGTATTACTATAAAAATGAGCCATTGTGTAGAGAGGGAGGAGATGGCATGATTGATTCTGATTGGAGCAGCGTCATAGCAAGTATCATGCTAGAGGCAGTGATTAGGGTTTTGCTGGAGGGAGTTTGAGGAGAGAAGGACAGTGGATTTTTTGGAGAGCTGGGAGAAGAACCTGTTTTTTCCTGGTTGGAGCATTTCTGGTGAAAAAGCTGAGAGTGCCAGGCAATGACCCCGGTTTGAGAATGAAAGGCGCTCCTTTTCACTGGGGTTAATCTTCAAGGGAGCCACATTCAGAAAGAGAACAGCTGAAGAAAACTCGGGCTGAACAGATAAGGTAATTACATAAGTGTGGGAGCTGAGTGTGTATGAGAATATTCAGTCAGAGTAGGAAAGGAGATTCCGGTGCCTTAATCACATGTTAATGTTGCAAATCGAGTTCTTTTCTCCGCCACTCTCTTTTCAGTGTATCACAGACAATGCTGTTACTGTGCTATTTTATTTATTTCTGTAAAGAGTGAGATCGTGTTTAAATGCAACTTTTATAATACAGAAAAATATTTGAAAGCAGACGGGTGGTGTATTTTACATTTACCAATACAGTGCTGATGATGAGGGGAGATTTTTAAACAGTGCAATTGTCATTTTAAGACAGATGTGTGCATGATCATATTCAGTATGGACAGTTGAGAGTGATTGTTTGTAGCATAGCTCGTTGGAGGTACATGAGCCAACGGGAAGAGGGACTCTCTGGACATAGTTCCCTACCGTATATAAGGTAGTGGAAATTACCACAAAATTACCACATATAGCTCTCTGTCGTAAATAAGTCAGTGAGATCGCCCATGGTGGCACACTAACACTAACACTGAAAATGTGGTATTCCTGAAATGTAGGTCTGAGGTCTCTCTAGTGATTACACGAAAAATCTAAGCAAAGATAAGGGATTCTGGACATTGGGGCCACAAATAAAACAAGGGAATTATGCTCACCAAAATACCACCAACCACGCATACCAACCACGCATACCAAATATGCATGTCTGGGTGCTATTTTTTGGCGGTAATAAAATACCGTCAGGCCCCAAATCTCCACAAAATACCCTACAGGACTATCACTTCATATACAATGTTGTCTTTCCCCGCTAAGAAGAGCTTCCCCACAATAATTGACAAAAAACATACGCAATAACACAGTATCAAAATCACAGTATTTTTGCAAAACGTGCACTCACTCACTATGTGTATTCTGAGAGCCCCCTAATGCTGTGCCCCTACCACACACTGAGCAGCCCTGGCGCGGCTACCCCAAGCCATAAACCAGGCAAACCTTTATAGAGTCACGGCATCTGCAAAACTCTCTGTCTTTTGAGCACACAAAATGCTCTCTGGAGGCAGGTGCCACAGCCCAGTATGTGAGGCATGCGACCCCAGCATCCTCGGGAGGCGCTGGAGTTCAAGTCGGGGTGTTACGACTGGTCTGTGTAACCGAACTGCCGCACACTTAGAGAAATCAATACCTGGAACAGCTATGGTTCAACCCGAAATCGGGACTTTCAATATGGAGGATCTGGAGACGGTAAGCCGCGCTCTAGTTGTTTTCACTCCTCACACCGCGGGACTAGCCCCGCCTCCAAGCTTCCGGAATGGTACTTCCGGCAACAGGAACCTCTGCACTACGCGTTGCTTCTCTACTCAGAGTCGCGCTGCGCATCGTAAGTTTTCGCTATCCTTCGCTAACTTCCTACCTGAAGTAATTCCGCAGCTACCTCCCCGAGGATCATTCTTCTCTCACCTAACTTCTTTTCTTCTTACCCTCCGTTTCTTGGACACATCAGAATTCAAAGTCTTCTCGAGCACAGCGGATAACGGAAGTTCACCTCCCTGGGTTTCCGACTGTCCTCTCCGGTAGTGTCTTTGTTCTATCTAGCTTTCGTTCATCAAGTCTCTCACTAGGATTCCCTCCTTGATCTAACTTTTCTATTTTTTCCATATCAGCCTTTCAGTATCTTTGAGCCACAAAGCCTTCCACCTGGCTCTGAACAATCTTTTCCTTGGGCTGTCACCATCCGGTCTAATACCAACCTTACCTCCGACTGACTAGAACTGCTCAGTAGAACATAGGCTTGTCAGGGTAAGATCCTTTCTCTATCCCTACCACTTAACTTACTCCATTTGATATCTTACTCATCTAGATTCTATTCTTCTCTATCAGAAACCACCTTGACAAGATTCCGGAATTCAGCTCAACTAGTGTTTCCCCTCCACCACTCCACCAGCTGCTACAGGAATCCACGCTCTCTAGCAGCTCCTCACGGGGTTTTTTCCCTTCGGGGTTTCCCCTGGGGATTTCACCTCAATCTAGCCTTGGGCTGGATTGGGGAGGAGTTTTCAGGTAATTCCCTCTAGCCTCTAGTTTCAAGAATCCCGATCACCACAGAGGTAAGTGTTATTCTCATTTGCCGAAAGATAATTTGTGGCAAGCAATCTTATTTGTATAAAGTTATTACACGGGGTCACCAGATAGAGATCCTTAGTGATTTTCAGTAAACAATAAAGAGACACACAAATTGCAAGAAAACACAATTTTATTAATGCAAATTAACGGCCAGAAGGTCAACCAGTCTTGTGAGACTGCAAAACTGAAAACTCAACCCGCCCACATCACATTTGTATACACTCTAGACATTCGGTGTAAGTACATTCTAACCATACCATTGGTTCCTGCCTATACAGACTAATTACAACAGAAATGCTCCTACAGTAATTGGCTAATGCAAAAATATGTAACATTCTCAGTACATCCCATTGCAGATGACCTAACTTGAAGTGAGTGTGGAGAGCGAGACCTGACCCCAAAGCAACAATTAAATACAGTGATATTCACTCCCGTGTGACCAGACATCTTGGCATCCTAAGCTATTCCCAATACCTGCTACTCTCCCATGTTAAAATATGTCCTTGTTACTGTTTGGGAGGTTACCTCGGAACTCACCAGTAAAAATTACAAAAGTAGTCAAAAATGAGTGGGTGCCAGGCAAGAAGTAACACAACTTTATTCTGGGCCCAGTCACAGCTGGGAAAGCGAAATTCAAAAAGCATTTGGAACAGAACTGCATGAAATGCACTGTCAAAGATACACCCCAAAAACAAAAGCTTTTATAACATGAAGATCTAATTAGCATCAATCACTTTGCAAAATTAAAATGTATCCCCACAAGAAGCTGATTGGTGAAATCATAACATACCCCTTTAGTAGTGCATACATTGGGCATCATTACAGATTTGGTGGTAGCTGTGCCTGTAACAAAGGCACGGCTGCCTCCGAACCCGTGATGTTACCGGCACCCATGAATGAGCAATTACCGGGTCATGACGAGTTCATCAGACCCAGTAATTGCCCATCCGCGGGTGCCATCAATAAGGGACCCCCATCCCCATTCGGTGCCATAGCGCTGAAAGGGAATGGGGAGCTCGAATGCACTGGCATCCACGAGTTGTGCTCACGGGTGCCGCACTGCCCGCCAGGTCAGACCTGTTGGGCAGAGCGAGACCCGCGAGCACAACTCGTAGTATGGTGGTACGGTAGCAATGGTGCCGGTAGCGATACTGGCGCCGTTGTTGCTTACCACCATACTTATAACGAGTCCCATTATCTTCTATGATTGGGTCCAGCAAACCTTACCACACTACCCCTATTCTCCCATTGTGACGTCACAATCCAACCCCCGATTCACACATCATAGTGCCATTTCACTGAAACATTTGAGATGACCAGTGGATCTTTATTCAACTGCCCCAATCATCTCATCTACGTTCTCATGACAAACAGGCCGATTCATGGAATTAATGTGCGCCGAAAATTCTGGCGCAGAGGTGCCAAAACGTGCGATTCGCAGTAAAAGTGCGAAAATCACAGTGCAACTGCGAAAATCGCAGGGAAACCAGCGCACTCGTTCCTGGAAGTCTGTGCGCGAGAAAAATATTGCATGTGCGCTGAAAAAGTGCACGGCTCATGCCGGCGCACAGGTCATCCAACAGCGTGTGCCATGGCCGCTGCGAAATCGCACATAGCACGGCGCACATAACAAAAGTAGGCGGAAAACGAGGCGTAACACTCGGAATGGGGAACAACGCGTGAAAATATGGGCGTCACGGGGGAAGTACAGGAGGCAAGTGCGCGGAACACCCACACGCTTGCCTACAACTCGTATTCATGGAATCGAATAGGGCAAACCAGCGCACGGTCAAAGACACGCACAGGGCCAAACAAGTACACCACAAGAAAGCAGGCGGTAGCGTCCCTGCGCCAGAAATAAATGTGCGCCAAAATGTGCGCTAACAAAAAGCACCCATAAATAACTATGATGAATGATCCATACTGTGGCCCTCTAAGACAAATGAGGTGCAAAGGGGTACCGACAAACACGGACACCCGCTGTGTGAAAAATAGCGTGTGCGTGTATTACGGGGTGCGCAGGAAGTTCCACACGCGATTGGCCTGGGCACGTGTATTCCAGGGTGTGCGGGAAGTTCCACACGCGATATCAGCAGGGTACGTGTATTCCAAGGTGCGTGGGAAGTTTCACATGCGAATTTTCAGGGTACGTGTATTTCGGTGTGCGCGTGGAGTTCCACACACGATTTCAGCAGGGTACATGTATTCCAAGGCGCGCGTGAAGTTTCACACACGAATTTGCAGGGTACATGTATTTCGGTGTGTGCGTGAAGTTCCACACGCAATTTCAGCAGGGTACGTGTACTCCGGGTGCGCGGGAAATTCCACACGTGAATCCAGCTGCCTACGTGTATTTTGGGGGTGCCGGGGAGTCCTACACGTGAATTGGCCATGTGGGTCCTCCCAGCTGTTCCCTCTACACCCTCCACGGCCCCTGCAGGCGGCCGACACCACAGGGGACTACCCTACACCCCTGCACATGTCCCGCAGGCAGCCCATCCACCATGGCCATGCCCCCCAGCCAACCCACATGTCACCTTGCACTACTGCCCACCAACGCATGTCTCCCAGCACCCCCAACCCCCAGCATCCAGGGGCACCCTCCACCAGGCCCCCACTCATGTCCCCCTGCACCCCCACCCCCCAGCATCCAGGGGCACCCTCCACCAGGCCCCCAATCCTGTCTCCCTGCACCCCCACCCCCCAGCAATGTAGGGCACCCTCCACCAGGCCCCCACATCATGTCCCCCTGCACCCCCACCCCCCAGCACTCTGGGGCACCCTCCACCATGCCCCCACTCATGTCCAACTCATGTCCCCCTGCACCCCCACCCCCCTGCATCCAGGGGCACCCTCCACCAGGCCCCCACTCCTGTCTCCCTGCACCCCCACCCCCCAGCACTGTGGGGCACCCTCCACCAGGCCCCCACTCATGTCCAACTCATGTCCCCCTGCACCCCCACCCCCCTGCATCCAGGGGCACCCTCCACCAGGCCCCCACTCCTGTCTCCCTGCACCCCCACCCCCCAGCAATGTGGGGCACCCTCCACCAGGCCCCCACTCATGTCCACCTGCACCCCCACCCCCCAGCACTGTGGGGCACCCTCCACCAGGCCCCCACTCATGTCCAACTCATGTCCCCCTGCACCCCCACCCCCTGCAACCAGGGGCACCCTCCACCAGGCCCCCACTCCTGTCTCCCTGCACCCCCACCCCCCTGCATCCAGGGGCACCCTCCACCAGGCCCCCACTCCTGTCTCCCTGCACCCCCACCCCCCAGCACTGTAGGGCACCCTCAACCAGGCCCCCACTCCTGTCTCCCTGCACCCCCACCCCCAGCACTGTGGTGCACCCTCCACCAGGCCCCCACTCATATCCCCCTGCAACCCACCCCCCAGCACTGTGGGGCACCCTCCACCAGGCCCCCACTCATGTCTCCCACCCCCCCGTCCCCCAGCAGTGCGATTTGCCTGGGTACGTGTATTTCAGGGGTGCGTGGGTAGTCTTACATGCGATTTCATCAGGGTACGTGTATTATGGGTCCGCTTGAACTTCCACACGGGATATCAGCAGGGTACGTGTATTACGGGGTTCGCGGGAAGTTCCACACGCGATTGCCCTGGGTACGTGTATTTCGGGGTGCGTGGGAAGTTCCACACGCGATTGTCCGTGGTGCGTGTATTTCGGGGTGCGCGTGAAGTTTCACACGCGATTTCAGCAGGGTACGTGTATTCCAAGGTGCGCGAGAAGTTTCACACATGAATTTGCAGGGTACGTGTATTTCAGTGTGCGCGTGAAGTTCCACACGTGATTTCAGCAGGGTACGTGTACTCGGGGTGTGCAGGAAATTCCACACGTGAATCCAACAGCCTACGTGTATTTCGGGGGTTCCGGGGAGTCCTACACGTGAATTGGCCATGTGGGTCCTCCCAGTTGTTCCCTCTACACCCTCCACGGCCCCTGCAAGCGGCCCACACCACAGGGGACTACCCTGCACCCCTGCACATGTCCTGCAGGCAGCCCATCCACCATGGCCATGCCCCCAGCCAACCCACATGTCACCTTGCACTACTGCCCACCAACGCATGTCTCCCAGCACCCCCACCGCCCAGCATCCAGGGGCACCCTCCACCAGGCCCCCACTCATGTCTCCCTGCACCCCCACCCCCCTGCATCCAGGGGCACCCTCCACCAGGCCCCCACTCCTGTCTCCCTGCACCCCCACCCCCCAGCACTGTAGGGCACCCTCCACCAGGCCCCCACTCCTGTCTCCCTGCACCCCCACCCCCAGCACTGTGGTGCACCCTCCACCAGGCCCCCACTCATATCCCCCTGCAACCCACCCCCCAGCACTGTGGGGCACCCTCCACCAGTCCCCCACCTCATGTCCCCCTGCACCCCCACCCCCAGCATCCAGGGGCACCCTTCACCAGGCCCCACTCATGTCCAACTCATGTCCCCCTGTCCCCCATCCCCCTGCAACCAGGGGCACCCTCCACCAGGCCCCCACTCATGTCCCCCTGCACCCCCACCCACCAGCACTGTGGGGCACCCTCCACCAGGCCCCCACTTCATGTCCCCCTGTACCCCCACCCCCCCAGCACTGTGTGGCACCCTCCACCAGGCCCCCACTTCATGTCCCCCTGCACCATCACCCCCCAGCAGTCAGGGGCACCCTCCACCAGGCCCCCACTTCATGTCCCCCTGCACCACCCCCCCCTAGCACTGTGGGGCACCCTCCACCAGGCCCCCACTCCTGTCTCCCAAGCCCACCCACCCCCCAGCAGTGCGATTTCCCTGGGTACGTGTATTTCAGGGGTGCACGGGTAGTCTTACACGCGATTTCATCAGGGTACGTGTATTATGGGCCGCGTGAACTTCCACACGCGATATCAGCTGGGTACGTGTATTACGGGTTTCGCGTGAACTTCCACACGCGACTGGGCCTGTGAGAGTGGGGTACGTGTATTCCTGGGGTGGGCGGGAATATTTACTTGCGACTGGGCCTGGGAGAGCGTGTTACGTGTATTCCTGGGGTGGGCGGGAAGATTTACACGGTCGCCCACAACGCGCCAAAAAAAAAGGTCCAATCCGGAAACACGTACGCCATCATGAAGCAGGCGCACGTCCCACGCAGCATAAAAGAGTGCGCAAAAAACAAACAAGCTCAGACGCCAGAATGAATATACCGTTCCTAGCAGCAGTGGCCGTGGGATACCGCAGGAGGAGGAGGAGGATAGTCAGGGCCAGAATCTTCACACCCAGAACCAGCCTATTTGGTATGCCTGATGACCAGGTGTTTGGGAGGTACAGGTTTCCACCACACATAATACTCGACCTGGTCAGTGAGTGGGAGGATGACCTCACATCACCCACCCTGTGCTCCCAAGTACTGCACTTCTTGGCTACCGGATCATTTCAGCGGACAAGTGCCATAGTGGGGGGGGTGTCACAGGCCACGCAGTCACGGTGCCTACACCAGGTGTTGGCCATCAACACTGCACGCCCATCAGTCCGCAGGCACATATACCTGCCCAGAACACCTGCAGAAAGGCAGGCTGTCAGCCAGGATTTCTACAGGGTGGCACAATTCCCCAAAGTGCTAGGTGCCATTGATTGCACCCATGTGGCTCTACGTCCCCCTAGGGCATCTGAGCACATCTATAGAAACCGCAAGCACTGGCATTGCATCAACGTCCAGGTAGTATGTGATGCCAAGGTAGTCATCACCTCAGTATATGCAACTATCCAGGGTGCACCCACAACAGCTTCATTTACAGGATGTCAACCCTAAACCGGGACATGGAAGCTGGGCGGCATGGCGATGCATGGCTGCTTGGTGAGTATAAATGCCACAGCACACGCATGCATGACAGATACAGCGCAATGTCACTACCCACTAATAATCCCCATCACCACCTCCCCAGGGGACAGTGCCTACCCTTTTGAGCACCCACATGATGACGCCAATACGGAACCCCATCACGCCTCCAGAGGTAAGATACAACACAGCCCATATTGAAACCCGGGGCATAGTGGAGCGCACATTCGGAGTGCTCAAGTCACGCTTTCGCTCCCTTGACCATTCTGGCGGGCAGCTGTTATACGCTCCCCCAGTAGTGTGCAGGATCATAGTGGCAGCATGTGTCCTGCACAATGTTGCAACACGCCGGGCCTGGCTGTGGACATGGTGGTGCCCCCACATCCCCAACCACATGCACGCCCGCTGCGCATGGGAGGGGAAAGGGTGCGGGGTGAGGCAGCCCTTACGCAGCTGGTGGCTAATTACTTCACATAGAAATCATACCCCTGTGGAGTGCACACAGCCCTGGCACAAACTATCTGACAATCAATGATGACTCAATCTGACAATTATGATGAATTAAGGGACGGTCAACTGTCAGAACCATAGCAGCCTGAGATTGTTCATCTGGAAGTGTCACAATGTGTGCATCCCTACCTACACAAACACCACCAATGCAAAAGACACACTTCTATGCAGCAAAAATGAATACCCACTTGCAAAATACAACATGAGAACAGTGCCATGTCACCCAACCCCCCCGGCACCGCCACACAATACACCATGGCATGTCATGCTATGTGAGAGCAAACAAATGAATCCCCACAACATGACACAAGTGTCACAAACTACAGTGTCCATAATGGAAACTGGCCACACATGAAATGCTCACAGTAATGCAGGACCAACAACACACATTTCCAAATATTTACCAATAATACTAATCACCTACACAACCTCCAACCTACCATAAACATGACAGTACAGACTTAAAAAATTGGTAGCCTCACTACCTGATAATGCCAGCACTTCAAACACTTTCAACTGTACAGTTTTAGCGCCACTCAAAAGTGTAGGTGCACTGCTTACAACATGGACTCCATTTCCAAAGTAGACCGCCTTGTGAAGACATGAGAAATGGACCTGCAAATTAGGAGGATGAGATGGATGCAGAGGCACATATCAATACACCATGCAGTGTACAATACAACAACAATATGCACTAGGAATGTATACATAGTATTGAGACAGACTGCCCACACATCAAATGGGAGTCCAACGTCACTGTGTAAGTCAATGTCAACCCTTTGCAAGCCCATGGAAACGGGAAGCAGGAGGGGTGTGTGTCACACAAACCCAAGCATCTGACCCAAATTCAGGACAATCCTGCATGTGCCAAGCCACAATACAGCTTATACCCACGGGAGCCACACAAGGCAACACACTGTCCAAAAAATCAAAAATCAAAATTCAAAATTCAAAAATCAAAAATCAAAAATGGCCATGAATGGGCCAGGTGGGGTGGGGGAGGCCACCCAGGAGGTCCGAGGACAGGGTGCACACCAAAACCCACCTGTGTGGATCTTGCGAGAAAAAAAAACACCTCCATGGGCTCATGGCCTGCACGGCTACCCTATTGTGAGAGATTCGCTGCTGTCGCTCTCCTCACCCTCTGCAGCTGCATCAGGAGGTGGTGGCACTATGGGAGGCAGCCCACGCAAAGCCCTAGTCTGGTCCTCCATGGCAGCAAGCATGCGGGTGTGGAAGGTCTGGTTCTGGAGGATAATCGTGTGGAGGTCCCAATGCAACAACTCACCGGATGCCCGGACCTCCTCCCTAGTTGCCTGCATCTCAGCTGAGAGTGTACGTGTGAGCCGCTTCAGCTGCTGTTCTGTCCTTGTGTTAGTTGAAGCCTCAAGCTCAACAAGAGTTACCCTGAGCTGACGGAGTTCCGCCCTCAGGGCTTCTCTGTGGCCCTGGGACTCAATAGAAATGGCTTCCTGCAGAGTCTCCAGTGCCGCCCGCCTGTCCCTGTTGGACGCCAACATGTCCTCCCTGTGTGACTGGCAAATGGAGTCTGTTGCCTGCTGTAGTTGTTCAATCAGCCTTTCTTGGGGGACAATGGAAGTGGCCATGCTATCCATGGCCTGAGCCATCATCTCAGATGGTGCTGCCTGTTGGTTTGCCATACCGTATATGGATTGCTCCCATGCGGTATTGCCAGGTGGCGTACGGCCACTGCGTCGGCGGGCACCACACCTGTCTGGGGCAAGGCAAACTGCGCCTTGCTGTACCGGCACTGCCTGAGGCTGCAAGACTGCATTCCCCCTCTGATCTGCTGGCCCAGGAACAGGATCAGATGTTGCGGAGTGTGACCCTGCATCCGTGACCACCAAAGGCTGACCTACCAACACTGACATCCCCATTGAGGGTTCTACCCCTGGTGCAGGTAGGTTGGACAGTACAGAATCCCTCCCAGAAACACTTACCTGCGACGGCACATAGGTCTCATCATCCGAATCGACACCTGAATAGAGCTCGGGGGAGGTGCACCCAGAGACACCCCTTGAGATGAAGGTCTGCAGCAAGTGTGGGTTCTCAACCACCACCACACCACGTCCCTCACTGGTGCCCGGTCGGGCCTGAGACCCCTCCTGGGTCTGCACCATCTCCACAACCCCAGCAGTATCAAGTGCGTCATCCCCTGCAAAGACATGAAAGAAAAGAAATGGGAACAGGCATTAGCACCATGGCACACAATTAGGGCTGAGAACCAACAGAAACAGTACTTCATTGACACATGTCCCACATGACTATAAACCTCCCATGCATGCACCGTCACTGCGTATGAAGGGGAGGCGAATGGCACACATTGATGACACCAAGATGGAAGACCAACACATTTGCTGCATGCTGGCTAGCAGTGCCATCACACATTGGCATGTGATTGGCATGTCCAATACACATACATGATACATGCCATCACACAGATGGCATGTACCATAGCCATGTCACACATGTGACAATAGGACTGAGAAATGCCTAATGAAAGTGGTGGAATGCAGACAATCAGCCTGAATGAACAAAGAATAATACACAACTATGTTGTGGCAAGATGACACTTCAAGGGCAACTGGTGTGAGGTTGGGCTGAATGTCTACTGTTGCCAGAAGGGATACTGCAATACCCAAATCCTGGTGCGCAGAATGTATTGGATGAAGCACATGGGTGACCCAAACCACTCAGGCACACACACCCTCACCTGGCACTCAATCAGAAGCCCTCACACACACACCATGCACATGGATGACACACACATGCATGTGCACTCACCGGACAATGCCTCGTAATCTGGCAGGTCTCCCACGCCTTGGATCTGTTCCTCCGTGATGTAGGTCCCAGCAACATACTCATGTGGAGTGAGTTCTATGTCCTCTGCTGGAGACCCACCTCCAGTCACTAGAGTTGCGGCATGACTTGAGGCTAGCTTTTTCTTTGCCCTGCGCTTCAGGTCATTCCAGCGCTTGTAGAAATCATTAGCTGTGCGCCTCACGAATCCAAGGGCACTTATGAGGTCCGCGATGGTCTGCCAGTGTGCCTGACGTTGTGCAGGTGTGGTCTTGCATCCTGCAGTAATCACCATTTCGCTGTCATGTGCGGACACATACTCAACAAGTGCATCAAGTTCGGCCTGATTGAAGCTGGGCTTCCTTGGTGGGCCGGACTGTGTAGCCGTGTCTGGGGCATCAGCCTGTACTGGACGAGCACTCTTCCTCTTCCGCTTGGAAGGTGGTGGGGATCCTGAGTGTCCTACACCGCTCTGGACACTAGGGGCAGGAGCCCCGGTGGACTGTGGACTAGGAGTGTGGGAATGAACACTCACCATGGGACTTGGTGCAGGCATTAGCTGAAGTGTGATGTAGTCAGGGGGAACATCAGCAGGATGGACTGGGATCGACACTGTCCTGGCTGGGAGACTCAGAGCTGGGGTGGATGGAGCCGCAGCTGCCCCTGCAGCCTCCCCACCCTGCCTTCTCGGGGCAGCAGATGACATAGCTGCCCCTGATCCACGTGGCCTGGTGACACCAACGTGCACCGCCACACGTGGCCTAGACCTGCTGACCTGGAAGTCAGCCATGGAGTCACCCTGTGCCAGGTCTGGTGCCACAATGGGCTGGTCCAACAAGGGCTGAGCAGGGATGGTGTCAGCCACGTTACCCTCAACCGGGGGGGGCATGGGTGTCCCTGACTGGTCACCCACACATGGGGGGCTAGGGGCACCCTGCAAGTCCTGGCCACGTCCCCTACCGTATCCACCACGGCCACCTTTGCCTCCCAACCATGGCACTGATGTTGTTGTGCGTATGGGAGTTGCAGTAAACTATTGTCCTAGGCAATTGGGGGTCAAAGGGGTAGGGTACTAGATGGAATTCGTACCCTAGTGCTCTAGCAAGGCTGTATGTGACCCCTGGGGTAAGATGACGGGTCACGCAACGCACAGGCACCCCAAAAAAGGGAGATAATGTGCACGCAACCCCTCCTAGACCACGTGCATGGAAAAAAAAACCTGCACTATGCTGTGGCACCCAGAAACACAAAAATGAATGTATGCGTGTCACACGCAGCCTAGACTGACCTCTGAAGGGGTAGGCAACACACGGGGCAAGCACAGATGTTAAATACATGTGTGACTCACCATCTGACAGGAAAAATTGCGTGAAAAATACGTGCGTGTGCACGTTGGCAACACCCCCGCCAAATGAAGAATTGTACGCTGTCTGAGGAGACAGGACAACAAGAGAAGTGAACGCTGTTTGAGGAAACAGGCCCAGGAAAAAGACAAAAAGAGAAAAAGCTGTCAGAGGTAACAGGGAGTACGAACTTGGAACGCCGTGAAGTAAATCGCGTGTGAACCGACAAGAAGTACAGATTTCACCCACTCGCTCTACATGAAAAGTACGTTCAAGGAAATGGCGTTCTACACATACCTTTTAAACATGCCAACACGTCCAGCGTCACTTCCGCGTGTAGGCGCTAAGGCCCCATCCTCCAATTACACAAGCCGACACTCTGACGTGCAGTCATTGGACGTGTAACATGCACCCGTGTACAGGGAAACGCCTGTGCACACGTCACAGACGCCCATACGCGCTGGTGGCCTTTGGGCCAATGAATTCGCGTACGTGTGCTTACGCGCTTACGCGCTAAGGCCCTTTCCTCGAATTACACGCAGACGTGCTGGATTTTCACGTGCCAAATCACTCTGTATCAAGCTGGCCACGCGTAAGCACACGGAAGACCACGCTCCTGCCCAGAAGGCCGAATTATTGCCCCCCAGAGCCCCGAGCACGCTCCCACCTGCCATCTGCTGCTGCCTGATTGCCTACTGCCCACGTGCCCTGCCATTTGCTGCCTGCACATCAGCCAGGGGTGCTGCTGCAGTGACCACCCCTGCTGGAACAGAAGACTCCCGACTGGGATTCCATCGCTCCACAGACCAGCCCCAGGACCCAATTACCCACCCACTCCTGCCTCTGGGGTTGTCATGTCGGGCACTGCAACATCTGGCAACACTGGCAACCCCCGGCCAGAGAGGCAGAGGGGCACCAGCTTCACTGCCACCGAAGTTGTTGTCCTCTTCGGAAGTTCGCGCGCCGACAAGGAAGGACGGACTCTGATCTGGACGGACATCGTGACTGCCATCAACACGGAGGGGGTGGCAGTCCGACTATTCTATCATGTGAAGAAGCGCTGGGAGCACTTCAGGTCCAGGACCCTCAACAAGGCCCGGCGCCTCTTGAAGGCAGCGGATGCTAAGGGGCGCCGGGGCCACTTGTCGGACGATCAGATGAGGGTCCTGGAACGCATATCCCCAGCACTCCACGTCCAGGTCATTGAGAGGCAGACCCGTCTGGAGTCAAGCGGTAAGTGTACATGCATCATCATTGCAAGCTGTGCGTGTGGTGATGTGCCAGTAGTGTGCAGGTTGCACATGTGTTTTTATGGGGCCAAGTATGGGGTGGGGTGTACAGGGCCGTGAGGCTAACACATGCGAGGGCTCTCATGTGTGAGACATGGATGGTGCTTGTGTGTGTAGGCTTGCATGCCAAATGCAGTTGTGTGGGCACACATGTTTGGATGAATGTGTATGTAAGTAGGCATGTTTGTGATGTCACACATGGATGTTGGTTTCAGCTGCATGTATCAGCACTGTGTACATGTGCATGTGTGTGTATTTGACAAGGGTGCAACAGTGATGCAGCTTAGATGCATGTGACAGCGGGATGTGGAAGCCTGATTGGCAGATGTGACATGGATGCCAATCTGAACACTGCAACAGTTGGCAAAGGTGTACACATGCATGCAAGTGTGGTGGTGTGTGTGCATGTGTAGTGCACTCCCTGTGTTGCATGTGATGTCTGGGTCACCTTTGCCTGCTCATGCTGTTGTATGTGTATGGATGGTGCTGGCTGTTGCGATATGGCTGTGGTATGGCTCATGTGTGCGAGTTGAAATGACATGTGTGTTGGCGATTGTGATGCCATGTCTGAGGTTTGCCAATGCCACTCATGTACAACTGTCATGTGTGTATGCG
The DNA here is from genome assembly GCF_040938575.1 of Ambystoma mexicanum. Classification (NCBI taxonomy): domain Eukaryota; kingdom Metazoa; phylum Chordata; class Amphibia; order Caudata; family Ambystomatidae; genus Ambystoma; species Ambystoma mexicanum. The sequence continues at coordinate 719,561,329 of NC_090936.1, forward strand.
TCCATTGTACAGTGCCCTGATGCCTGTGGTTTATTTCTCCCTGTCTGCAGTGTCAACTGATGAAGAGGACGGAGAAGGTGCTGTGGAGCACAGCGGCGGGGATTGCACCGCCAGCCAGAGATGCAAGGCCCGGCTCCCCTCCCAGGTTGTCATCTCGTCGGGGAGTGAGGAGTCTGGTGCCACGTCCCAGGCCGCAGCTGCCGCGGGGAGGTCCAAGAGGCGGAGGTCGGAGTTGGACTCCTCGGCAGCAGAAGGGGCAGCTGGGACCCCACAGGGCCCAACGGGGGAAGATGGCACGGAGTCATCCAGGTTGGTGGGGGGTTTGGTGGAGGAATAGGCCGTGCAAGCGACAGAGACGGGGTCTGGAGGTGGGGATTCCACTGGTGCTAGTGGTGCAGTGCAGGACCAGGGACAGGAGGCAGCACAGGCCGCCGCAGAGGTGCCTGTGTGCAATCCTGTCCCTGATCCTGTCACTGCATCATCTTGCACCAGCAGGGATGCCTACGTCCAGACCCGTTTTCAGGCAGCGGATGAGCTTACAACAACTGGCCTTCCTCTGCCTGCAGACGTGGCTATCCAGGTACGGGTTGAGCCTGTCCTGACTGGTGTGGCGTTGCGTCAACCGGCCATGCTAGGTGACCTGCAGTCTTTTCATGAGGAGACTGCACGTCATCTCGAATGGCTCGTTGACCGCGTGGGCCTACTGGGACAGGTCACCCAGGCCAGATTCCTGCGTTTGCTGGAGCTTGTTCCGACCCCCTCCTCAACTGAACACCCTATGCGCCAGTCGTCTTCTGTGCCATCTTTCCACCCATTTGTCACCTGGGTGCCCTGTGGAGCTGCCTCTGACGGTGCGGCCAGGCTGGTGGAGGACACATCCCTGCCACAGTCGGGAGTCGGACGTCCAGCAGGGGTGGCCACATCAACGACTGCACCCCGGCCGTTGGAGGATGTGCAGGCAGCAGGAGCCAGGGCACGGGCACAGACACAGCAGCAGCAGCAACGAGGTGGGATCCATGATGGCTCGGGGCCTTCGACATCGGAGGGGCAGGCATCGGCCGGAGGGCAGGAGGACCCAGGACGGGAAGTATCTTCCGTGTGGCAGCGGTTGGGCCACACCATAGATGAGGGGCGGCAGCAGGCGGAAGAGGCATGGCTCACAATGGTCAGGCCGGAGAACTCCATGCAGAGGGTCCTGAGGCGGGCCGAGTGCCTCGAGGCAATCCGCAGGGAATTGGAGGAGAACATGTCGTCTGCCCTGCGGACCCTCGAGGCCATGGAGGAGGACCGCCTCCGGGACATTGAGCAGGAATTCGATGATGCCCTGGCCTGGAACATCCCAAAATGAGCCGTCGGACTAGCCTGCTGCCCTTGTAAATAGTTATGTAGTTAGTGTTAGGTTTCCTTTGGTTTTTCTGGTTTTTTTGGACCTTTTGGACAATGGACCACATTTTTGTATATATTTTTTAATTAGGTAGTATTATTAGATAGATTTCATTTCTTCTGTTGGGATCATGGACCCTGAATTGGTTAAGCTGTATATAGTTGACTGTTGGATTTTAATTTTTTTTGGGGGAATTTACCCATAGAGCAATGGTTTTCGGTTTTGATTTTCCTTTCGATTTACTTTTTTGAACTGTGACTTTGGACACCTTTCCTTTGGATTATGATTTGTGGTTTTACATTATTTTACGGACATGCTGCTTTTTGTTTTTTATTCCCATTGTCGTTTGTTTATTTTTTATTCCATTTATGTTGATTTTAATACATTTTCTTCATCAAACTTCAATGCGTAGTAGCATCTCATTGGTTTAATGCATATCATGATATGTGTTTTGACATTCACTGACACCCATTGTGTGTATGTGAGGGACATGTGTTCATTTACATACTTGCCATTGGGGTTGTATCATGTAATTGGCATTTCTAAGTGGGTGTTTGGCATGTGGAGGCAGCCCATAAGGGCCAGAGATCTAGATTCTGATGACGTGGTGGCTGGGGGACATGAGTGGGGTCCTGGTGGAGGGTGCCCCTGCACTGCTGGGGGGTGGGGGTGCTGGGAGACATGAGTGGGGGCATGGTGGAGGGTGCCCCTGGATGCTGGGGGGTGGGGGTGCAGAGGGACATGAGTTGGACATGAGTGGGGGCCTGCTGGCGGGTGCCCCACAGTGCTGGGGGGTGGGGGTGCTGGGAGACATGAGTGGGGGCATGGTGGAGGGTGCCCCTGGATGCTGGGGGGTGGGGGTGCAGAGGGACATGAGTTGGACATGAGTGGGGGCCTGGTGTCAGGTGCCCCACAGACCTGGGGGGTGGGGGTGCTGGGAGACATGAGTGGGGGCCTGGTGGAGGGTGCCCCTGCACTGCTGGGGGGTGGGGGCGCAGGGGGACATGAGTGGGGGCCTGCTGGCAGGTGCCTCACAGTGCTGGGGGGTGGGGGTGCTGGGAGACATGAGTGGGGGCATGGTGGAGGGTGCCCTGCACTGCGGGGGGGGTGAGGGTGCTGGGAGACATGAGTGGGGGCCTGGTGGAGGGTGCCCCTGGATGCTGGGCGGTGGGGGTGCTGGGAGACATGCGTTGGTGGGCAGTAGTGCAAGGTGGCATGTGGGTTGGCTGGGGGCATGGCCATGGTGGATGGGCTGCCTGCAGGACATGTGCAGGGGTGCAGGGTAGTCCCTTGTGGTGTGGGCCGCCTGCAGGGGCCGTGGAGGGTGTAGAGGGAACAACTGGGAGGACCCACATGGCCAATTCACGTGTAGGACTCCCCGGCACCCCCGAAATACACGTAGGCTGCTGGATTCACGTGTGGAATTTCCTGCACACCCCGAGTACACGTACCCTGCTGAAATCGCGTGTGGAACTTCACGCGCACACTGAAATACACGTACCCTGCAAATTCATGTGTGAAACTTCTCGCGCACCTTGGAATACACATACCCTGCTGAAATCGCGTGTGAAACTTCACGCGCACCCCGAAATACACGCACCACGGACAATCGCGTGTGGAACTTCCCACGCACCCCGAAATACATGTACCCAGGGCAATCGCGTGTGGAACTTCCCGCGAACCCCGTAATACACGTACCCTGCTGATATCCCGTGTGGAAGTTCACGCAGACCCATAATACACGTACCCTGATGAAATCGCATGCAAGACTACCCGTGCACCCCTGAAATACACGTACCCAGGCAAATCGCACTGCTGGGGGCTGCGGGGGTGGTTCGACATGAGTGGGGGCCTGGTGGAGGGTGCCCCACAGTGCTGGGGGGTGGGGGTGCAGGGAGACAGGAGTGGGGGCCTGGTGGAGGGTGCCCCTGGTTGCAGGGGGGTGGGGGTCCAGGGGGACATGAGTTGGACATGAGTGGGGGCCTGGTGGAGGGTGCCCCACAGTGCTGGGGGGTGGGGGTGCAGGTGGACATGAGTGGGGGCCTGGTGGAGGGTGCCCCACATTGCTAGGGGGTGGGGGTTCAGGGAGACAGGAGTGGGGGACTGGTGGAGGGTGCCCCTGGATGCAGGGGGGTGGGGGTTCAGGGGGACATGAGTTGGACATGAGTGGGGGCCTGTTGGAGGGTGCCCCTGGATGCTGGGGGATGGGGGTGCAGGGGGACATGAGGTGGGGGCCTGGTGGAGGGTGCCCCACAGTGCTGGGGGGTGGGTTGCAGGGGGACATGAGTGGGGGCCTGGTGGAGGGTGCCCCACAGTGCTGGGGGTGCAGGGAGACAGGAGTGGGGGCCTGGTGGAGGGTGCCCTACAGTGCTGGGGGTGGGGGTGCAGGGAGACAGGAGTGGGGGCATGGTGGAGGGTGCCCTGCACTGCAGGGGGGTGGGGGTGCTGGGAGACATGAGTGGGGGCATGGTGGAGGGTGCCCCTGGATGCTGGGGGGTGGGGGTGCAGAGGGACATGAGTTGGACATGAGTGGGGGCCTGGTGGCAGGTGCCCCACAGACCTGGGGGGTGGGGGTGCTGGGAGACATGAGTGGGGGCATGGTGGAGGGTGCCCTGCACTGCGGGGGGGTGGGGGTGCAGGGGGACATGAGTGGGGGCCTGCTGGCAGGTGCCCCACAGTGCTGGGGGGTGGGTGTGCTGGGAGACATGAGTGGGGGCATGGTGGAGGGTGCCCTGCACTGCGGGGGGGTGAGGGTGCTGGGAGACATGAGTGGGGGCATGGTGGAGGGTGCCCCTGGATGCTGGGTGGTGGGGGTGCAGAGGGACATGAGTTGGACATGAGTGGGGGCCTGCTGGCGGGTGCCCCACTGTGCTGGGGGGTGGGGGTGCTGGGAGACATGAGTGGGGGCATGGTGGAGGGTGCCCCTGGATGCTGGGGTGTGGGGGTGCAGAGGGTCATGAGTTGGACATGAGTGGGGGCCTGGTGGCAGGTGCCCCACAGACCTGGGGGGTGGGGGTGCTGGGAGACATGAGTGGGGGCATGGTGGAGGGTGCCCTGCACTGCGGGGGGGTGGGGGTGCTGGGGGTGCTGGGGGACATGAGTGGGGCCCTGCTGGCAGGTGCCCCACAGTGCTGGGGGGTGGGGGTGCTGGGAGACATGAGTGGGGGCATGGTGGAGGGTGCCCTGCACTGCAGGGGGGTGAGGGTGCTGGGAGACATGAGTGGGGGCATGGTGGAGGGTTGCCCCTGGATGCTGGGTGGTGGGGGTGCAGAGGGACATGAGTTGGACATGAGTGGTGGCCTGCTGGCAGGTGCCCCACAGTGCTGGGGGGTGAGGGTGCTGGGAGACATGCATTGTTGATCAGTAGTGCAAGGTGGCATGTGGCTGGGATGGGGGGCATGCCCATGGTGGAGGGGCTGCCTGCGGGACATGAGCAGGGGCGCAGGGTAGTCCCCTGTGGTGTGGGCTGCCTGCAGGGGCCATGGAGGGTGTAGAGGGAACACCTGGGAGGACCCACACGGCCAATTCACGTGTAGTACTCCCTGCGTACCCCTGGAATTCACGTACCCAGGACGATCGCGTGTGGAACTTCCCGCGCACCCCTGAAAGACACGTACCCTGCTGAATTTGCGTGTGAAACTTCATGCGCACTCCTGAAATACACGTGCCCTGATGGAATCGCGTGTGACACTTCCTGGGCACCCCTGAAATACACGTACCCTGCTGAATTTGCATGTGATACTTCCCGCGCACCCCTGGAATACACTACCCAGGACAAACGCGTGTGGGAATTCCTGCGCACCCCTGAAATACACGTACCCTGCTGAATTTGCGTGTGAAACTTCCCGCGCACCCCTGAAATACAGGTGTCCTGATGGAATCGTGTGTGTTACTACACGCGCACCCCTGATATACACGTACCCAGGACAATCGCGTGTGAAACTTCCCGTGAACCCCTGAAATACACGTTCCCCGCTTGGCGTTTGTTGTTTGGCAGCCCTGTGAACTGGTCCAGGGTTAGCACAGACATTTGTGATGAATTGGGGATTTTGATGGCTTTTCCTTGCGCGAGGGCGTTCTTGGGGGCGTAATTGGCGCTTGTGCAGGATCGCTGCGCCACTCTGCGCCATGGATGGTTTTGGAGGCTAAAATCCATGAATACGCTGTGCGATGAAATGGATTTTATCGCACGCGGCTGGCGCAGTGTATCGCACGGGGACACTGTGCGCCAGCCACATGCGCCACTTTTGTCCGAAAGTCTATGAATTACCCTGAAAGTCTTCTACCTTGACACTGTCAGAGCCTTGAACCAAGAACAAGTTACCATGTTAATGTTGCACATTAGGAACTATTCGACCTTCTTCACATGCATAGATGTACTCAGCAGCAATTTGAAACCACCATGGGTTTTCTGAAACCATCAATAGATCAGGCTTCATAAATTAAAATGTTGAATTATAAAATGAGTGTGCATTCATTGCCTTTCCGCTGCAACCATGAGCTCTGTTTTATGACCTTGAAAGTAACACAGATTGTTTGCTTCCTACCATGCGATCCTGGGATTATGGCTTTTGCAATGTGCTCCGAGCCGCTGCAGCTTCTAAGCAAATGAATGAAACAAGCACTTATTTCTAAAAAGCATGCTTTGAGGCCTTTTTGCATTGCCTCAGTCTAATGATAAACCTTGTATACTTACCTGTGACCCATCTTTATTATCTATGTTTCTTTGTCGTGAAATACTGTTATTTAGGGCATTCTCCAGCATAGTTCAAATTACTTTGTGGCTATCACAGAAGCCAACTCCCCGTTCAGAGTGCCACTCCTGCAGCTGATAAGTTCATGCCTTTTTACCCAGTGAACTTGTATTTTTACCACATTACTATCACTTACCCTTCTGCATATGCGAAGGACACAAACTGAGAGTTCTTGGAACATTCTTGTCTCTGGGAAAGGATCTCTATGAGAACATACAAGAGAGGCCTATCTCTTGGGACAAATGACTCATTGTGCTACCAGTCCAGCCTGTTGCGAAATTGGCAGTTTTAGACATTCTCTAGAATGCAGTAGAAACAATACCCAATTCAATAAACGGCAGAAGGGAATACAATAAAAGACACAGCTATTAATTTCAATAACATTCAATACTATTTGTGCAGCCTATATTTGTTCCTACATTTAAAACGTTGCACCTGCATGTCTACAATTTATTGCAATGTTTCCTCCAAAGATGTTTTTAACTCCTGTCCCTCCCAATGCACAATGTTTTTTTTTTAATGTAGACAACTTCTCGGGGGCACTTGGGTGACACTTGCTTGGTAACAGCAATCTGGTCCTCAATGACCTATTTGAAACTCCCTTCCTGGCCAGAAGGATTGGAAGTATTTCTGTTAACAAGCATGGCAATGTATACAGCATTGATTCCTGAGATCATCAAAGTGATTGGATTGACTCTGGACATTCACCTTGCCAGAACACAAGTATTCTGCCTACTCCTGGAAGGTTCCCAGATGCCCACCAACTCCACTATGCTAGTTCTGATCTTTTAGAAGACATCAGACATTTTAAGGAACATTTCCAGGTTCTGAATAGCTCTGGTGACAAACACGTTGATGAATCAGAGGCTTCTGGGTGGAAAGAGCTCACTATCTGTGACTTCCTTTTGTGATATTGTGTCATGATACATACATTCTATCATGATGTCCCCACTGGGACCTGAATTAAATTCCCCCCCTCAGCGTTTTCCCTACTTAATCCCTCCTGGCTCTGGGCCTTCTCCATGTACTAAGGAGTCCATATGCCCAATCCCACACTGAAATGCTTGTAATTTCTGATCTATGGACATTGAAGAAATGCAACTATGTTCTGGGTCGTTAGTGCAAAATGGTCAGGCATCCACTGACCAAAACATTAAATAACAGAAATGCTAGGCTCCATTAGAGCTTCTACATCATATTATTTTTGGCAGCAGTGTTGTCTTGGAAGCTACAAAGAACAAAAGGAGAGACTCCAGGGTAAGAGCATTGAGAGGGTCATCCCTGGGTTGATAGACACAAAAATACACAATGAACCCAATCAATTAAAGCATCACGCAGGTGCAGCACAAGAACGTGAGCCTGTGATTAAAAAAATAAAAGACTGATCATATTTCTGCCTACTACCTGTGTGTAACCTTAATTATCAGGCACAACTGTTGATACGTGCAGGATGCTAAGAACCAGAGATATGTTTGCTAAAAAAAGAAATGTTTCATTATTCACGTAATTTATATAAAAAATACAGGTTTGATTCAGCTAAGAAAACAGAAAAAGTGACTTGTGCACGTTTGATCAAATGTTAAAAACAACGTCATAAAACGCTGACTGCTAATAAACTTCAACCAGTTTGAATGTGGCACTTAGAATATATGTGTCACTCTGCTGCGTTCTGTGTCTTAATGATACAAATCCTGGCTAACTCTGGCATGGTTACATCCTAATGGTTTATTAGTCCAGCTGCTCAGACTGCAGCTCTCGTATGCCCGACATGTCGTTCCACTACACACCTAATATGAGTGAGGGAACTTTTTCATGTGTAGTTAAAGTTAGCTTGGCAGAAAACGGTTTTCCTTTGTTCCAAAATTGTATTACAGAGATAACATTTCCTTGATATTGTTGCAATTTAGAATGCCTACGATGCAATGCAAAAATAGCTTTAATGCTGTTAATCTGATTAGCTATAGCACTGCTTTTAGAAATTAATTAAAAAGACAAAATTCTTACCACCAATCTGTATATGGTCATGTTCTAGTGGGTCAAGCGCCTACAGAATAGGTAAATGCCTAAAGACAAAACACAAGTATTTCCTCATTCAAACACCAGTCTTTCCAAGTACTTAGTTACAAGTTACAAAACCACGGTATGTAATGTAGGCCCTGTTGCTAACAGCACTTACTTTGACACACATTTTGTGGTAGCAGAAACGGGCGATGTTGAATAGCAACAATCCTCCCCCAAAGCGTCAGTTCTCTCCAGTGTACTGCATGGAGAAAAGACACAAGCAGAGACAGCGCAGCTGACTGTTAGGTCCTCGTAAAATGAATGGATATTAATTTACGGTTAGACATGCACATTGTATAAGCCATGTACATAAGATATTGGGAACTGATCTATTCCAATTGTAATATCCCAGCTGGTACAGAAGAAGGATATACAATTATATACAATGCAACAATATACACATTTTTATGGTCAGTTAGAGCAGTCGCCAGATAATTGACTACATATCCTTCAAAGCACAATGGGGTTCTTTAAATGGTCTGCCATCCACGAGGGGACCCAGAGGAATGCAAAGTAGTAACAGATATAGGCAACGTTAATCCATTTGTGAATGTATTGATTTCAGGGCAAAAGCCTCTTGGGAGTTGACATCTGAAAAAAAGGAGAGGAGTACAAGTTACTGAGGCCTTGTATTGTGTATTTGTGCTTTGTAGTGGCAGACAATGGATCAAATGTCCTTGCTGTCTTTTAAATTGGTAAGGCAATGCACATCCCCTGCTGTACACATGTTCTTCCTCATGTGTCACATGCTTTAACAGCAATTGATAGCCTGTGAATGAAATAGTTGTTGTTGCTCAGATGATCAGCTCACATTTATGTAGGGTTAACCATGCTAAAATTGCACCCCACAAATTACGGATCTTTCATACATGCCCACTGTCTCAGAGGCTACTCAGGTGAGTCTGACCCAGGACGCAGACTTACAGATAACACATTTCAGGATGGTTTCGTAAGCTAAGAAATATAAGGCAATACCTTCCCTTAACTATGGGTCGTCCCTTCCTATCTAACTAACTAGAGTGCTTGTCAGTCTGTGGTGGAAGTCCACATAAATAATTCTGCTGTCCAAAACCACCCTCACTGACCCTACCACTATTTAAACTAATTTAGGCTTGGAGAATGTCTGCATTCTCCTCAGGATACTTCTAGTATCAGTCTGTACATTTGTATATGATTCTTAATAGCCTTGTGTGACCTTTTTGATCAGTCTCTGTAACTCCTCAATTTGGCTAGTGTCTTTTTCTCCTTCTTTATGATTCTCCCTTAGGGGTCATGATTCTCCCTTAGGGGTCTTTTATAAGCTTTACACTTCAGGGTGTGCTTCTCAGTATATCCCTGGATACATGTGCTTTTTGGGGAGTCTGTCCCTCTTTGTGTATTATAGCTCAGTTCATCTTGGACCTTTTGAACTTGTCTTTGCTGTAATACTTTTGCCTTTTCCCATTGTTTTATAATCACTGGTTCTTTTCTCTCTTTATTCAGCTTCTCATTAATATGTTCTTTTGTGTTCTCAAATTTTAAGTTCATCATGTTCCAGTTGAACTTAACCTCTTCTCTCTTTTCCCAGGCTATTGGGATCACTGGTTCTTTTCGTTGTTTAGGTTTTCAAAAATCCCTTCTTCGGTATTATTACACTTTATTTTTAGTGCTTCAAGATTAAAGGGGTAGTCCAGCTAAACATTTTATTTAAAAAATAGATAGGCAACATTAAAAAAAAAAACTTCCTATGTAGAATGTTGAGCTATGGTCCCCGTCCTCCGCGTACAGCACCAATGAAGGAAAAGCCGCCCAGCGGTAGCTTTTGTTTACTACAGCTGGCTGGCTTTTCCTTCATTAGTGCTGCAAAAGCCAGCACAGGTGGGCATCCATTTCACAAAATGGATGCGCCCATGTGCTTGCTTTTGCGAATTTTGAGCTTGAATAGCTCAAATTTTTACATAGGAAGTTAAAAAAAAAAGTGCTAGTATTTTTTTTTTTAATGTTGCCTATCTATTTTTTAAATACATTTTTTAGCTGGAATACCCCTTTAATTTTGTTTCATGACGAACTCTGGGACGAGTTGGTGGCATAGTATAATGATTCCCTCCTTGAGGTCACCTGCGACTACTGTTCTCCCAGTTACCTTCATTTTTACCGGAGAATGTCTTTCGGATTTTGGTTCCTCAGAATCCTCTTCACTTGGTCTGGGCCACCAGTACCTTTCCTTCATTAGCACTTGCTGTCTAACGGTCCCTCCTCTCCTCCTGGTCTCTTGTCTCTTTACAGTGCTGCAGTGCTTGGATGAGGGACTGGAAACCCTGTGGTTTCACACTCACATTGGTGTCAATGTTTTTTAAGGTCCAGTGGTCCACATGAATCCTCCTTCATGGCCTCACCACCATCATTTTCGGGCTTCTACCCTGCTAGATATTTGAGCTTTGTTCTCGTCAGTACTCTGGCGTCCTGCTCTCTACTGCTGCACAAGTTTGAAACTCGTAATCTTTCTTGTCCCTGCTTCCTGTAGCATTTACGCATCTCAGGGCTTTCCCCGGGCTGATGCCTACTCGAGGTTACATTCATCAACATACTAATTTCAGCAGTTATTCTCATTTAAAGGGATACATTCTTTTTGAGCAAGATGATAGCATCTTTGCAGAGGTTCTTCATCCCAGTCTTGATGTGAAAAGGTTTCTGATATTTGTGAGCATTCCATGTAGGCCACAATGCATACAACTAGAGGTAGTTCCTCACAGGAAAGGAAATCCTTCTCTCCAAAGCAGCAGTCTCTCCTCGTGAGGTCCTACTTGCCTCTACCCCTAGGGTGGTTATTGTGGAGCAGGCTCACTTCCCTCGCCACATAGGAAGGGGCCACCCCTTGAGGAAAAGTGACACATTCCTTTGATTGGTCACACTACCCAAAGCACAGATTGCACATCTTGGACAGGCTATGTGAGCAGAGAGGTGCAGATGGATGCTGTCACAGATTATTGCAAAACTCACAGTAGCTCTCTAGATGGTACATTCTTTCCAGTGAGATTATCTGTATGATGGGGGTTGAGAACGGCACAGCAAACATCACAAGAAGCAGACAATTGTGTATTGCTGTAGCACTTGCAGCATTAATTACACAATCATCTGGAAGAACACCAATCATCTTTAAAACTACACTGGGAAAGTCAAACACGAGACTGATGGCCTCAATGGGCAGTACATCACTGACCCCTTTCGAAAGATCGCTGATTGAACCATTTTGAATGAGATCAGTGACTCAGGCATCTTGAAAACAGATGGGTAATCGAAAACAGAGAACAGACCATCTGCACAGATGTGTGGTGCATATCTACTGGACACATCACCCTTTGGAAGGGAAGATGATGAAGTACAGAATTGGTGCAGCAATCTGCCAATTTCACCACAAGCACTTGTTGCTATTGAATAGATAAACTGCCCTGAACATGAATGTGTGCAGTCAGATCGAGACTGTAGTAAGGACATGGAAATTGTCTTTAATTACAGGAGAAGTCTGTCAGAATTGCATGGTGAACAACTGATATTTATAAAAAAATGTACAAACCCTTTATTGTGGCGGACTATACAATGACATCCACCAACAGAAAACATATCTGCTCAGATCATATCGATGACTTGTTACCAGGTACATTTCAGATACTTTTGTATATTTCTACTATTCTTCATTTCAGAGCAATCCTATTGGACATTTAGGAAACACCTCAAGACGTTGCTCTTTGTTCAGGGTAACCTACCACTTTGAAAAGAATGGATGTCACCAACCAACTAAACACTTTGTATCTTCGTAAACCAATTTATGTAACCTTTGTAACCAGTGCCTTGATGACTAGGGTATAGTGTGCTCTATAAATAAATAAATACATACATTTGAGAGGACCCTGCTGTACAAATCCCTAAAGCACTTACCTCCGAGCCACAACCAGTTAAAGGTCCCACTGAAGTACTGTGAAAAATTTCCAGAGAAAGAACTAAGAAAAACCATTATGCGAGCCTGATTGAATCTGCTTCATACTAGGGAAACCCTGGCCATTCGAGCACGCTCGACTACATCCAATTGTCGCCTGTGCGGAAGTACAGAACAGGCAGAAACTATTCGCCATCTTCTCATGTCATGCCCAGCACTAACAGTTGAAAGACAATCGTACTTGGCACCACTTACCTCAGATGCTTCGATTCTAGATGAAGAAACTGGATGGTTTCGGCTGATTGCAGGCGACTCTGCCAGATGGTCCAGGATGGCAGCAACAGTTTTGGTAGTGGCACTAAAAAGAGCCAATTCGTCAGACATCTTCACGCCTCCTGTGACTCTATGACCTTGCGTCTAGCTTCTCTGATGTTTGCACAACCAAAAGTGGTGTCCCAAGTAACCTACAAACGCTAGGAATAAAAGTGACAAACGCTGAATTTCCTTTTGTAAAAACCAATTTGGTTAAACACAAATAAAAAAATAAGAAAATAATACATACATTTCAGACACCAAAAAGTGGAACAGGGTTATTTTATTGTTCATGTGCTTGTGTGATAGATATCTGTACTAGTGACTGAGAGGTCCTGACTAGTTGCTGACTTGCTGTTTAACACATTCAAATGCATCTGTGCCAATAATCAACTATTGTTATGACCAGCCAAAAACATCAGTGCTCTCCAAGAGATTGCAGCCATCCACTAAAGTACTCAAGCTTTCACAGAGGCTCCAACCACCCTTATATTTCTCAGGGTCTCTTATGGAGCACAGTAACTCCCTAAATGTCTCAGGCTCTCACACCATTCACAGCCACATTCTAATGTGCTTGTGCTCCTCCTGCGAGTGCAGCCTTTCCCTGTGTTTCTAAGGCTCTCCCACAGAGTGCTGCTCCCCTACGTCTCCTTGAGAGAACTGTTGCAACCTCATGACAACCTCATCCTTCACTCTGCAAAGACACATAAAGAGGAAAATAGGTTCCTGCAGGTATGCCTCTTCACTGACATGTAGTTCAGCTGCCACTGGCTGGAGCCCATATGCCTCTTCAGCCTGTCCCATGGATGCTACTGCATCTTGCATGATGTCTCTAACCTCTTTATGAGGTGGTGATGGCAACATGGCTCTGCTGCTGCCATATTCCCTGGTACCACTGACACTTATTAGGATAGTTTGATGGTTGTCGTGATTACTTGCTGCCTTGTACAGCATAACCTACAATGATCTGCTGCTGTTCCCTGGAATACAGATCTACTAGCAGCTACACTATGGCCACCTCTGGAAGGTGCTGTGTTTTTGTGCAAGGTCTTTTGTGGGCCAGTGGTGGCGACCCTTGTGTCTCTGCCACACCTGCCTTTCATTTCACAGCCATTCAATTTGCAAAACATCTCCCATTTTTCAACCTTGACAGTATTCACTGATGTCAGGACAATTTACTCCAACACCTAGGTCCATGTGCACTATCTGACAGAAAGATTTTTTTTTCTCCTGGATCCGGCCTTGCCCTGTAAAAATAAAGTCAGTTGCAGGGGAGGGCTCCTGTATGTACTCCTTTGCCTCTTCGCCCTCCTCCAACACACATATGTCCTTTTCGGGGTACCACCAACAGCTGATCTACCCTCTGAACCTCCTCGCTTACATGATGATCCTCAGAAGCCTCATATTAATTTGCCCATATCCCTTGCTCAGTCCACGCCATGTTACCCTCTGCAAGGGCCCCATCCCAGAAATAAATCTCCTCTAATATCTCTTCCAAAGTACTTGCAACAACTTCCAACTCCTAAAATATAAGGAAAATGGCCATATCCCCCTGCACTGCCCCCTCATCATTCCCGCCTATTCCACCACACACCCTCACTTTGCTGCCTGTGTAGGCCTCAACCATATTTTTAATTCTGTGCATTTGTGATCATTTAGTGTAATACCAGCCCTTGCAGCCTCGTCAAGAATATGTGGCTCAAAGAATTCTTCAGGTGATTGACTTGTACCCTCCTTGTGAGTATTTCCTTTTTCTGTCTGTGTTTGGTCATTGTTTTGCTTGCCCAGGGAAGGAGCTATGGCATCCCCACTTACTCCCTGTTGACTGGTATTCCCCATGCATGAGTCATTTTTCTTAAATCTGTTCCTTTGTTCTTTTGGAATTCCTAATGTTTCTTTTTCATTTGTGCAAATCTTTACTGTTTTATTTAGCTCTAAGTTAAACCGTACCTCTTTTTTAGAAGTATTTGCACTTTCTGTCACAATTTCATTTACTGGTACTTTCATTTTTAATCCATTAGGCATCTCAGAGTCGTTATGCAAAATTATATCAGAGCAATCCGTCATTTTGGCACTCCAGTTATCATGAGTACTTAGTCACTTTTCGGAAGCCCCCCGGTCATTGCTATGGCCATCAGCCCCCTCTTTGGAAGGTTGTTTTTGCGCTGTATAGAGCTTTCCTATTTGCTCAGCTAACATTTTCACTTGGGCCTCAAGGTACTGGAACCTTTCCATCTCTCTAGGATCCTCTTTCTGTGGCCTAGGTCGATATTGGTTGTTTTCCCCCTGATTGGATCTATTCTGATACCTCTCAGGTGATTGATACCGGTTGGGATGGTTTCTGAACTCTTGATTCATTTGTGGAGGGGAGCGGGTTGCACCCATCCTTTGATTATAGTCCCCTGGTGGGGAATCATTGTACTGGCGTGGACTGTAGTTCACGTTTTGCCTCATGTCCTGTCTCTCAGATTGTGGGTACTGGCCCCTATGTTGATTTCCATTATCAGTAAATCGATCCACATATCGGGGCCTATCCTGATTACCATATATCATGGTGTTGGGATCAAATCTGCTCTGTGTCCCCAATGACTGGTAGGGACCATCATTTCTTTGATCTTGATTTTGTCTCTGGTTATTGTTCATACCTGCCATATCAGACCGGTATCTTACCCGGGGTCTATCCCCTAAATATCTAGGGCTGATGTAGCTCTCTCTATTACTAGGATCATGTGATTGGAACATTGGTACAGGAAATGGCGATCTTTGTTGATTACCCCTTTGTTCAGGTGTCACATTTTTACCTTGACTTTGAGCAGACTCAAGGGACATTTTGGCTGACCTGATTTCCATTACTGTGGCTGAGGGTTCTTTAGATTTAGGCCTAGTATCTTTCATTTTATCACTTTCTCTACCC
The DNA here is from genome assembly GCF_040938575.1 of Ambystoma mexicanum. Classification (NCBI taxonomy): domain Eukaryota; kingdom Metazoa; phylum Chordata; class Amphibia; order Caudata; family Ambystomatidae; genus Ambystoma; species Ambystoma mexicanum. The sequence goes on from NC_090936.1 coordinate 719,576,667, forward strand.
TGACAATAGAGTACCTCATATAGCTTTGTGTTTTGATGTACAATCCATTCAAGGGACTTGTCACGGTCAAATTCACGGACCAATTGGGATATGATGTCTTTCTGTAGCCCATAGAAGTATGCAGTTTTAAACTCATTGGAATTTGAGTCAAAAGATACATCAAAACGAGAGAATGCTCTTCTTAAGTCTTGTAAAAATTGGCGAGGGGATGTATTAGGTCCAGCAGTAATTGTGTACGCGACTTTCTTTGCCTCCTGCAATGACTGAAAAGGAGAAAAATGACGCCTAATTTCTTTTTCAAACTCCAGCCATGTCATATTCTGCTGTTCATTTAATCCCCTTATGATGCTGGCCGTCGGGGCATCTAAAGTTAAATGAAAATATTGTCTGTACTGTTCCTTAGGTATCTGGAGTGCTTTAAAAATGTCATGCACCGCTTCTAAGTGATCCTCAATGCAGCATTCACCTCCCTTTTTAAATGGTTTGATCAGGGCTTTAATGGATTTCATTATTTTTATGGGGCTACTTGTTGCAATACATGGAATTGCACTATTTTGTGAGTCAATCCTGTTTTCAGGTGTATGAGATTGGTGACTGCCCCCAATGGGAGTATCAAATCCCCCAAGGGCGCTGCAACCAAGTTCAGTCACCGGCCCAGTCACTGGGGCACTAGCTCTTTGGGCAGAGCTAGAATTCACCTCCACTCCATTGAATGTGGTACCCTGCCGCCTCTCCTGGGACCTGGGAATGCACATTTGCTGTTCTAAGTCCTTACACTTTTTAAGGAGTCTAGTTGCTTCATTCTGCAAATAATTATTTTCATCGCTCATTTTATTAATCGCCTCCTGCATGTCGCACATTTGCATTTGGCATTCATTGAACTCTTTATTTCTTTTGTCTCTTTCTTGAATCATTTTAATCATTTCTTGTTCTGCACTCTGGAGATCACCTTCTTTTTCACAATGTTCTTTTTGTAAAATCTGCATTTCTGAAACAACCTCATCTTTATCCTGCCTAATGTGATCCACTAAGGCTTTTAAGTGTGTCAATTCTTGCTCACTATCTTCAAATTGTTTCTTGCTTTTGGATAACTGAGTATCAAAGTCTCTGCATTTTAATTGCATGTCTTTTTGGCATACTTCCAATTCTGCTCTCAACATTTCCTGATTTTTACTTGCCCCATCTAATTCAGTCTTTAACCTGTTAATTAGCTGAGTATCATTCTCTTGCATTCGCAGGGACTTGTTTAAAATAAACCATATTTTGCCGCATAGCCGTATTAAACAGTCTTTCTCTGCACTTTTATCGGCTGCATTCAATAATCTTGTAAGGCAGACCTGAATTATGCTGCCTTCTGCAAAAATATTGTCTAGTTTTTCTTTCTGCACCTCACCCTGAATGCGGTTACTCCATTCTAACGTGCTATTCGAAGACCAATTCCCATGTGCAAATAACTTTGCCTCTAAATATTGCACTAGATCTGAGAATGTGGTTTCCCTTTGTGACATTCTGAAATTCGTTTTTAGTGGCACACTGCTATTATAAAATGGGTTCCCTTTAATGTGCAAATGGCAGTGTGAGACACGCTTGCCACGCCCAGTAGGTACTCTATGATCACTTTCCCGGCCAACGCACCATAAATATGTAGGGTATTTTGTGGAGATTTGGGGCCTGACGGTATTTTATTACCGCCGAAAAATAACTTAGCAATAATCACTCTTTGTATTCAGATTTGGCCATGTGCAACAATAATACAATGGACATGCATTATTTCAGCACCCAGACCTGCATATTTGGTATACGTGGTTGGTGGTATTTTGGTGAGCATAATTCCCTTGTTTTATTTGTGGCCCCAATGTCCAGAATCCCTTATCTTTGCTTAGATTTTTCGTGTGATCACTAGAGAGACCTCAGACCTGCATTCTAGGAATACCACATTTTCCAGTGATAGTGTTGGTGTGCCACCATGGGCGAACTCACTGACTTATTTACGACAGAGAGCTATATGTGGTAGTCTTGTGGTAATTTCCACTACCTTATATACGGTAGGGAGCTATGTTCAGAGAGTCTCTCTTCCCGTTGGCTCATGTACCTCCAACAAGCTATGCTACAGTCACTCACAATTATTCATACTGATTTTGACATGCACACATCTGTCTTAAAATGACCATTGCACTGTTTAAAAATCTCCCCACATCATCAGCATTGTAATGGTAAACAATAAACATCACCCGTCTGTTTTCAAATATTTTTCTGTATTATAAAAGTTGTATTTAAAAACGATCTCATTCTTTACAGAAATAAAATGGTACAGTCAAAGCATTGTCTGTGACACTCTGCAAAGAGAGTGGCGGAGAACAGAACTCAAATTGCAACATTAGCACTTGATTAAGACACGCACAGGAATCCTACACTGACTGCATATTACCGTACACACTCAGCTCCCACACTTCTCATTACCTTATCTATTTAGTTGTTCTCTTTGTGAATGTGGCTCTCTTGGATTAACTCCAGCAAAAAGGAACGCTTGCCTTCTCAAACCGGGGTCATTGCCTGGAATTCTCAGCTTTTGCAGATAGGAATGCCTCAGCCAGTGGAAAGGTCCTTCTTTCAGCTCTCCCCAATCTCGACTGCAGCAGGACACAGGAATCTGCATTCAGTCAGGAGCCCCACAGCCAGGTCTTCTCCCCAATAGTGCAGAAAGATGTCTGCCTGTCTTTTTCCCTGATACTGCCCACTAAAACTCTCCTCTCAGCCCTCTGTATGACGTGTCCCAATGAAATCCATCATCTCTCATCCTCCTACTCTTCAACAATAGCTTCGCTTATACATTTGCAATTGTTGCAAATCTGACTTCCTTCTTCCTGCAGTTACTGTGCACAAAAACACGGAGAATCAGGCAGAGAAGAGAAGAAAAAATCTCTGCACACGCATTTAAATGGTTTTCAGAGTATGCCTAATTCTGCAGTGGAGAACACATTTTATTAGTGGGTTATGTTAAATAAGGTTTTATTAGTCAGGTTAATTGTTAATAGGTTAGCTGTTAATTTTCAAATGTGTCTCTAGCAATATAGGCATTTCAGGTGAAAAATAGTGTGCATTTTTAAATGAGCACGTGTGCTTTTTAACTGTAAAAATAGATTTGCATCTTATATGTTAAAATCGTTTTTGACTGAATAGCCTGTCTTTCCTTGTTAATCTGGTAACCCATATAGCAATGCACCGCACCCTTGTGGTGGTGCTGCAAAAAAAAAAATGTGCTACTTGTGCAGTATTACTGTACTCTGTACTGTAACACGCCAAATATCCTTACAGCTCTGACTTGCCTGCCTCCAATTTTCCAAGTGGTCAGATTTACATGAGACTGATAAGCAAATTGATCAACCACATTTTCCCATTAAAAAGTAAGAACATCAAAGATATGGTAATGAAAAATGATAATGGAACAAACATTACTAAACAAAGTATCATTGTAAACCAATGAAGTCTGCCACAAATAAAGCATCATTTACCATGTGGGAAATGTGGAGGCTATTATTAAACTGTGAAATCAAAAGAAAATGATAACAGACTTCCAAAATGGAGATAGGTAATACACTCACTAATTTTGACACCCAGTATTCTGTTTACATGATTACATGATCCTGTGGACAAATGGTATTAAGAAAACTAAAAGGAACATAAATATACAAACCATTGAGCATAGAAACATCATGAATAATAAAGTTTAAAAAGTTGCCTTAGTCAAACATTTAGAAGTCATGCGTAATAAAAATGCTACATTTGAATGGACAATTGTGAAGAAAATATTAGGACCAGAGAATTCTATGAACCAGAACATAGAAAAACGTGGACAGTAGTTAATGTGTCCTATACAAAGTTAGCCAATTTGCTTGAATTAAGATATTGAGCAGCATTGGGACTAAAAAAGTCAGACCATATCACCAACATCAGGAGGGAGACCCATTGGCTACCAGTCAAAGCTAGAATCATCTTCAAATCACTGTGTTACCCATAAATGTCTCGCCAAGAAAGCACCCATAATTCAATAGTTAAAAAAGAATCTAAGAGTACACTTAGAACTGACAACAATTCTCTCCTTGTGGTCCCACGTTACAAATGCTCCAGAGAAGTGGGAAGCAGCTTCCCAGCCATGGCCCCAAAACACTGGAACAGACTCCCCACTAACATAAAAAATGAAGACTATTTCCAGTGCTTCAAAAAGTTACTAAAAACGTGGCTATTTAACCAATTCTAGCCAGCTGCTACCTAACTAATACTATTCGTTCATCCCCTCCCTAGACAGACACCAATGAAGTGTTGATTTCTACCCCAAATATGTAAACACGTAAATACTTGTGATGCAATGATAACTACTGCTTCCAAAATATGTAACTTTTTGTATTATTGCTTTGCAAATCAATGGACTGTGAATGCTACCAAATTACAATCAAGATGTCTGTAACTATGCTGTGATACCTCAGGGTTTGGGCGTACTATAAATGTCATACATAAATAAATAAAATAAATATTAAGAGGCATACAATCAAATGAGCCACAACACATAACACACATTGAATATGAAGCTTTTCTTGTTTCATAAAAGCAACAACTCCATATATCTTTAAATATACATAAGAATATAAGAGCAGTGGATCAACAATGCTCTGCTTGAGTTACACATGATATTTGACATATTTTGCATGATGGTGAGATTATAGCTAGTATATTTGTATACAGGCTTTTACTTCTCGTATGGAAAACAGAGTATTTTACACAATGAAAAGTTTTGATGCAGGTCATGTCACTGCATGGCATTACTGAGAGAGGACGAGACAGAGACTTTGTTTAAGCAGGCATAGAATATGGTTGTACGAAATTATGTCCTTACGGTAGGGATGAATCAAGACATTGCATCCTGCTGATTGGGCCAAACACATGAAGATATTGATTTAGTGGTGGTGCAAAGGTTACATGGATCTGACTCAAGGTAAAACAACGATGTGAGTTGGATAAATATAGTCTGCCATGCCAAAAAGGAATAGTAATTTTGCTAAGAAAAATACATTAAAATGCTATTTAGTTAAAGTATATAAACATTGAAGAGGAAATTAAGAAGTCTCCACTGTATTTAAAAAATATGGCTGTGTGCCTTTCAGTGTTAGCTGCCATGCCCCACACACATTTATGACTGAAACAATTGATCGAACATTTTCTTTTTTATGTATGTTTATTTGAAGAAAATTTCGACATGAAATTACTTAAGATAACTGTTAGGCAGAATCATATGCAGTACCCTTTGGGAAAACCACACACAATTAAGACTACAAGTGTTAAGTACAATTTCACCTTTGGTACAAGTCTGTACTACACAGTAAACTGGTAGTGATGGCTGAGCAGCCAGGCTTATCTCAAGAGTAAAGTGAGCAGTATCAGAAGTTCCACAAAGGACAGCAATGACTATGGTTCAAGCAAACACTGACTCAAGGTTGCTGAGTAAAAAAATATACATTTATTTACACATCAGTTGTAAAACAGTTCACTAAGTAAAGCAGTAGAAAAATCACACTCTCAGTATACTACACAACACCCAATCAATTCTGGACAAGTTATGCTCAAAATTTAGTGTGAGCAAAATGGCACTCCAGCAATTTAAAAAGGGAGGGAAAGACAAGGTTATACAACATTAAGCAGCACCAACAAGTAAGTAGGCGGGGCACTCTAGAAAAGGCTTTCTGCAATGAGGATTCAAATCAATAGGCAAGGGCCAATGTTAATGGGTCACAGCCTTTGCTCCGGATCACACAGTTCAGAGTAGTTTGCGGTTAAGTCTATGCCAAGAGTTTGAAACGAAGTTGATCGGAAGAAAAGTTACTTAAAAGAGTCGAGAAGGACAATCCCTCGGATTGGCAAAAGATTTCAAACACTTTTACTGCGGTCGGACGGAACGAACTACCAGATTTGAACAGTACCTTAAATGTAGAATAGGCTGTAGCTGAGGCAGAAGTTCCTGGCAGATCCTGCAGGCTCACGGTTCCTGAAGCGACTGTCGGACTAACAGGAAGGAGGAAGACTGGAGGGTCCTGCACTGCCCAGGGAAGAAACCAGCAGCAGAGCAAAGCAACAAATAAAAGGTGCGCTCCTTAAAACCCAAACAGAGTCCAAGCCTCCTGCATATCCAGTTCACTGTAGCTGTGTACAGCAAATTCGACCAGGAGAGGGAGGTCTTGCTTGGTGTTTGGTGAACTGGTTGGTCCCACCAGCTCAAGGGAAGAAGATTCCTTGCATATCTTCTCTGTCGTCGATGTTTGAAGATTCAGACCAGCAGCAGGGATTCACCGGAAGGTTCAGTCATGGTGGTGGTCCTCTTCTTTCAGCTTCTCTTCCGTTCTCTCGATCCAGTGGCGACTCTGCCTTTGTAGTCCCAGAGACCTGCTTTTCCCCACTCACACAGCCTGGCTGTCAATCACACAGCAGGGTGACTGTCCTGGTAGGACAGTCACCTAGCCAATCAAACAGGAGTGTGACTTGGGTTTCCAAGGGGACCCGTGTCAGGGGTCCTAAAACCCCTCCCTCACTTCCTGCCTTACCAGACATTCAGATGCCTAAAGAGGGCTTCTGTGTAGAAGCCCGCCAAAGGACGGTGAACAAAGAAACCAACCCTGGTTTGGCGTGCAGAGTAAAACACGAGAAAGACCTTTACAAAAAGAAATGGCAAATAAATCCAGCTGGAACCAAATAAAAGTAAATGGGGTCCACCGGGTTTAATTTCGAGGCTACCAAGATAGCCTAAAACAGTACCAAGGCTATTTACATAGGCCCCGGTAGGACAGATATGGTAGATAACACTGCCACCAGCCAAATATTAATGAAAGGGGAACAAAATAATGTTCCATGAAACACATACAAAAGAGATAACTATTAACCCTTTCCAGTACTCTATGGAAGATAGTTTGTCCTGGGTCTGTGGTTTTAAAAAGACTAATAAAGTCAATGGCAGCTTTACATGTTCTGGGAGACAGTAGTCAGTCCCAGAAAATGGAGTTTAGAGTGGGAAGTCTGAAAAACACAACCCTGTGTCACTGCACTAAAGGTGCTGTGTGGCACACAGTAAAATGATGATGCCTATGGAGTAGGTGAGGCTCCACAGTCTATGAACACAAAACATGTTAAACACACAGCAAAACACATGTAAGAGTGGGAAAAGAGGGGTCACACTCTTACCAGGTGAAAAAAAAAATCCTAGAAATCCAGCAACGCTGCTGAGGGACTCAGTAGGTAAGGGAAAGTAGCCATCTGGAGAATTCTCCCTAACAATAACACATTTACATAGGTCAAAAGCATTCCCACAAATGATGACTGTACAATAGCATACATTGAGAACAAGTAGTGAGCCAGTTGATGAGGGTGTAAAGATAACCTGTCACATATACTAGGGACAAAACAAAACACACAGAAACAAAATATACATAAGTACAATGGTGACTTACAAAGGTAATAATAACCCATAGGGTCACAAACTTACCAAATCAATAAACAAAAGTACATTGTTAAGCATCATGGGGGCAGTGGTGGGGTGATAAAGGAGGTGGGATTGATGGCAGGGGGTGCTCCTTCTTTAGCAAGTAAGTGAAGTTTAAACAAAGGGTTGTAGAGATCTTCAGCTGGACTGGCTTTGATTGCTATGAGCAGTGGGTTCAAGTGGAGCATGGCTAGTAAAGAGAAAGAGCAAAATGAGGCACAGGGAGGGCAAGAGATGCTGAGATTGAGTGCAGGGGAGGTTTAAGGGTAACAAGTTGGTGTCTAAATGGAGATACAATCAGGCAGATAGAAGGCACTCCAAAAGAGAGCAATTGTGCCTGGAACATCAACCAGCATGTTGTTGGAAAGCAGTAGTCCAGATTTTCTAGCACAAGAGTGGAAATTAGAGGTTTTGTAGAGTGGTTAATAAGAAATGACACATCTTATGAATATTGAGGAGGTTAATTTGAGCATCAGAAGCAGCGGTAGTCATCAGTGGTTTCAGATGAAAGTCGCTATCAAAGAGGACACCAACATTGTCAGTCTTGGGTGAGGGAACAAAAAGGTCAGGCATAAGTGAGCTAGGAGCGAGGAGGGGAAGGATGTCATTAGGAGCAATGAGTAAGATGACTTCCATGTTTAAAGAGTTTAGCATGGTGCAGCAGAAAGACATCCTGTGACAATTTGTCATGAGCCAGTTTGTTATCAGTTACAAGTTACTCATATTTAAATATGATCACAACCTATTAATATAACTGAATAACATGCATCAAACACCTTTCTAATGTTGGATATTGCTGGGGTGCAGGGGAGAACTGCTGATTGTTACATTTATATATTGCCAGAGGGGTATTGATTCTAAGGCTCCCCTAACTGAATTGCTGTATGAGTTAAGGCACACACGCACCCTTCTTAATTCTACCTTGAAGACTATGTACTGTATTGGTGGTTATTTCAATTTAAAAATGGGCAACACAGTGGGGGAAGGCGTTTGAGAACAATAAAGAGAATATAACTCTTCAGATACCTGGGCCCATTTTAGTTGACCCTCTGTCTGTCATTAGAGGTCACCTATTTTTACAAGACCTCTATGAGCTTGGACTGCAGTTCCTGAATGGTAGATGTAAGTCAGACACTCTGGAGAATTACACTTTTATAAATCCAAAGTTCTGCTCAATCACAGAGTACGTCATTGTAGATCTAATGATAAAGCCAGGGGTGAAAGATCTCCAGATTGTTCCCTGTGTGGAAAGTGATCACGACCCTCTGGATTTAACCATGGATGTTGGGATACCCCACATGGCTCAGGCCCAGTCTGGGTTGCTGACTAGTAATATGGTTAAACATTGTAGGCCACTGTGCTGGTCTTGCTGTGATCCAGAAAGGCTAACAGCAAAGCTTGTTTATGACATACTGCCCAGCATAGAAACATGTGTAATGCTATTTTGTGCAGATAAATTGCTTTATAGGCATGGGGAGATATAATGACATATGTGAGTGAGGCTATTACACAGATCTAGGCCCATGCAAATTGGTTTGATGTAAAGCGCAAGTTATATAAGCAATTGCTCCTCCAAGCTTTAAAGTACTCTTCTTGAAATTCTACTCAAATTGCTCATGCCTGACTAGCATACAAGGATATTATTGAGTAAAGGAAAGCTCTCATGATTGAAATGTATTGGTCTGAGTTGGAAAGGGCCACAGCATCTGACAACCCTAAATTATATTGGAAGGTGATTGCTGCTGGTATGAGTAATAACCCATATTCTGTGCAGGACTTAACCGCTTGCATTTTAGCAGAAAAATGGGTCGAACATTTTTCAAACGTATATACTCCCACAATGAACTATTCTGACTGACAGCTGAGTGCTCCATCTCTTGAGGGTCATAGGGTTGTAGGTATAAGGGCACGGGGCATCCACTATTCTATCAATGGAAGACCATGCAATTGCATTAAGGAACATGGTGCAGGGGGGATCTGTGAGCCCTGAGCACATATTGTGACTGCCACATTTTTCTAGGGTTTTTAATATTTTACTATCCCACAAATTCATTCCACATAGTTGGACGCAGGCTGTTATCCTCTCCATTTTTAAGAAAGGTAACTTAGCATGTCCATCCTGTTGCCGCCAGAGTTCCTTGATTGATACTACGGCCACGTGGTTTGGCAGAGCTGGGCATGGTAAATTTACGGAGTGGGCTGAGAACAATGCCATCCTCTCTGACATTCAATATGGTTTTACGAAGGTCAGGTGAACCGTGGACCAAATCATACATCTGTTTTTAGTTTTAGATACATTTGTGGAAGGTTATGGGGTACCTATTTATGTTGCTTTTATGGACCTAAGCACTGCATTCGATTATGAGCTATGAGCTTCCTTGTGGGCTCTTGACATACCATCATCATTGCTGGAGTATCTGATTGAAATGCATAGTAATTTTTCAGTTACAGTGCGTCTTAACACTTTAGGGCAACCTTTGGATCCAATCAGTGCAATGCGGGGTGTGAGACAATGCTGTTTTCTAGCTCCTTTACTTTTGAATTTATATTTAAACTCCAGATCCTCCATGTTGTCTGCTCAATGAGTGACGTCCCTAAAATAAGTAGTAGGCGCATATCGGTACTAGTGTATGCAGATGATGCTGTTCTTATTGCTAGAAACAAAAAGGCTCTCCAAACACTGGTTTTATCTTTTCAGGAGTTCATGTTGGTAAGAGATTTAAAAATGAATGCAAACAAATACAAAGTAATGTGTTTGAGTACACTAATAAAACTAACGTCCCAATGGGGATTGATGGTTGTAGATTGGAATGGGTTCAATAATTCCCGTATTTGGGGTTTAATTTGATGAAAGGACTAAAATGGCATCACCATATTGGCACCCACGCAATTCATTTCAGTGAAATAAGTGGGTCCATAATTCGGTATGACCATAAAGTGTGGGTCCTCCCATGGCTCATTTTACATGAATTTATTGAACTAAGTCGCTGCCAGTGGCCATGTATGGTGCAGCAATCTGGTGGCATCTACATTCCATTCTCTTTCAAATAAAAGAAACGTGTTTCATCAGAACAATCACAGGAGTGAATCAGGGATTTCTATGCTACTTGGTACATAAAGAATATAGTTTTCTGTATATTTCAGATTGTACTTAATAAAAGTCTCTGATTTACTGGCTATGTTTAATGGGCAATCCTAACCTTACTTTGACCAGGATTTTGTCAATGATATTCTGGATTTGGATGTACATTTTTGCACCCACCTGGCTAAATTATGTGTGTGCCGCATTCAACTCTCTTGACTTAGTGGAGTGCTTCATCATTAGATCTGGAAGGAGTAAAGAAGAGTCAATGTCATTAGTGAAGTTATGTTTAGCTTTTAAGCATAACTAAAGATAGGCTTTAGAGTCAAATAAATCTAGTATCCAGGGTTATTTTGCAATTAGGCCTAATCAGGGTTCACCCATTCTTTGTTTCATTGATCCCAGAAAGAGGGCAATTTTGTTATGTCTGAGAATGAACATGCTCTTTACAAAGGGTACTTCCCTCTCTGTGATCAAAAGTAGCAAAGACATATTCAAGGTTTTTGTCGCTGGCATGATGTAGATAACCTGATGCAAGTATCTTCATTCACTGCTCAAAAATTGGGGGAATAGGAACCTATCTACAGCTTGTAACATGATTTTATCCCTTCCAAGTACAATTTGTGCATTCAAGATGTATTGATGTGTTGAACAGGTACTGGAACTAAGAATGTATCTATTGCAGTGCAAATAGTTTCAATTGGATTATATTTATTTACTGTGAATGTGTGGAGGTTTTAAAGTTTCTGTATCCAAATATATATTTTACATTGTGTTGTTTTGTATGCAATATTTGATTGTGTTTGGTTATTATCTATTATGATTCTTTTTGCCCGAAATACAGAATGTTATTCTTATTCTGCTACGAGTTGGCAGGGTGAAGGAGAGTAATGAGAAAATATTTCATTGTCATGAGCAAAAACGTGACATTGAAAGCAAAGGATGAAGCAAGACTTTCTAGGGCAGACATACAGAGGATAAAGAGCAGAGGTCCAAGTACCAATCCTTTTGGGATGCTGAAAGGGATGGGGTGGGTTCAGAGGTTTGCGAGTTCCAAGATATTTTAAAGGATTGACCTTCAAGGTATGAGGCAAGCCAGACAAGAGCAGATTTTCAAAACCACTGCTGAGTGAGGAGGAGAGAGGTGTGATCAACAGTGACCAAATCAGCAGAAAGCTCCAACAGGATGAGTATAGAAGAGAGTTTGCAGTAGTGAGCATAAAAGACAAAGTTGGAGACATGCATGTTTGCAGTTGTGATTGAGTATTTACTAAGCAAGCCAAGCTGAAGTGGATGTCCAAGGCCATCTGCTCAAAGGCCTTTGAATAATGTGGAAAGAGACAAACTAGGCTATAGTTTGCTGGGACGTTTGTTTCAGAAGAAGCCTTCTTCAATCAGAGAAATACAGTTCAGTTTTGAAGGAAGCAGGGAAGCGCCCAGCTGAGAGACAGCAGTTAAAGCAATCTGAGAGATAAAGGAAAGTGAATGAGAGTAAGTGTTTGACCACTTTGATAGCAAAATGACAGCAAAAGGGTCCTTAGTAGCACATGTAAAAGAGGCCTTGGAAATAATTTTCAAAGATGTTCCATATTAAACATGTTCAACAAGCCCATCGATTTTCCTATGAGAACATTTGGAAATAACATATGTTACCCCACAAAGAGACCCAGTGTGAAGAGGCCTACTAAGAAGTCTCCAGAGTTCTCTAGAGGCCAGACTACCCCTGAGCACAAGATGTGTTGGCACTGCAAAGGAGGGGTACTAATTCAATAGGGGAAGTAATAGAGTATTAGTGGAGCATAGAAGTAGGGGAGAGGAGTTAGAGAAAAGGAGAGCTGAGAAGAGAGACAGGAGGGCTGGGAAAATGTTACACATTTCATAATTTTTAGAGGAAAAGTAATGAGTAAAGTAATTAGCATAAAGGGAGTATGTGATGGGCATTGACTTGGTAATTGCCAACAAAATTGATTAGGTTTGTGATGTAAGAGTATTTGGCAGATACCAGTGTAGAGGTTAGGACAGTAAGGACATGTTTATATGCTAGGTGTAGGGAATAATTGAGTTCTCCCTCTCTGTGTGCTCAGTATTTGCAATCAATCAGAAAGGAACTCTTTAGTAATACCATTCAAAGTATGGTCTATTTTTGGATTTTGGATTATGCTCTTGATATACGATAACCAGTTCAAACATACATTAGTAACATTTTGTGTTAAAGTGGCCTTTAGGATATAACAAATAGAAGTACAATTTTGTGTTAAAGTACCCCATACATTAATGCCATTACATATTAAAGTAACCTTATCGACTGTACTGTAATGTTCCTGCATACACTGGCACTAATCTGCGTTAAAGCAGCCAACAATAACCATCTGGTGCACATGATTTTTCTTTTGCCAATATTTATTTGATTTATTTTTTACATTTATAAAGTGCACAAAGCTGGGCATCGTGGCGCTGTTACAGGCAGAGCTTACTTAGTTACATGATACAGAGAAGGTACAGCCTATCTGCGGTTCGTGGTTACAGTGAACCTAAGGCCAGACAGGTAAGGGTTTAAGCGTGACAAGTTACAAACAGCAGGAAGGCTATACCGTTCAAGGGTACAGCCTATATGCGGTTCGTGGTTAAAGTGAACCTAAGACCATATACTCTTGTCTTCTTCTAGGCTATACATAATGTTACTATTCTATAACAAATTGCCCAAAGCGTGCATTTGCAAACTTATAAGTAACATCAATTTCAATGTGGTTTGTGATTACATATCGAGGTTCTGAGCTAGCCCATCACCTATTGTGGTCTTTGGGCATTGAAAATCTCTCGAATCTTCATTTTTTTGCCCCTTATTTCCTGATCAATGTCGCTCTATTTCATATGTCCCCTATTGGTTATGAACCCGTCCATATACTGCAGTATTCAGTTATTATCCAACCATTCTTAACACAGGAGATGCATATCCTTGTCCCTTTATTAGCTAAATAGGTTGTTTATGTCTTTCAATCAATTGATTACAACGTATGGTGTGTTCTGATGTCTTGTACTGCACACAATACAAAAAGTCATTTTGTAATTTAAACTAGTCACCTGGACTGCATTTTGGGGACTTTTTAATTACACCTCTTTTTTAGTCTCACCTCCACCAAATGTTTCTCCCTATAAAATCGACTGGACCGACCTTATTAATTTCAAGGGTTTTCCATGGTGAACAAGCATTGGAGATGGCATTTTTTGTGTGGGCACCACTCCTGTCATGACATACATTCAGAATGCTGATAATTCTGAAAACGTAACAACATATGAGTATTTTGAGTAATTATAACTTTTCTAGCCATGCAGTGCGCTAATGAGTTTTATGAAATTCAGAAACCTCATTCCAGTGCATTTTGGATGGTGTGAACACGCTCACTTTCATCTAGCGAATATCTCATTAAATCGAAGGAAATCTGAAACAGGAACGCACTTTTCTATTTCAGTCAAGAATTGCATCTTATTGAAATGAGTATCATAGTAAAATAAGCTCCACAGGCAAGTGAGAAAGTAAAATGTGTAGTGTTATATTGCAAAAGTGAGTCTGTCGGCCATATGTCAGTAAAATAAATAAATACATACATAAAATATGTGGCAACCGATCATCACAGAACTTTATATCAAACAAACTGCATTCCCCACATGAAATACTGCAATAGACAAATGTTTCTGCACTATATTCATTTTAAGATGCATCGCCTCTATTGTGCTAAATCAGACCCATACACGGTCTCATTCGAGCACCAGGAAATGTAAAACCGTCATCGGGAAATATTTGCATAATTCGGGTTTCAGACTGTTTTTTATTCATGCTGATCGAAAAGAGTGGACCTGCATTTTGATTTCTCTGTTTTCTAAATGTCTTGTTAGTGGGCAAGAACTTGTACAGCTGTATATTAAGTTAATTTGTTGCACTTTTCACAGATATTGTTCCACTCTGTCTGAAATCTCGGCATTGATGACATGTCAAACGTCTTGAACTTATGTTTCATTTTGAGAAAAGTTGATAGCATACACATCTAATTTGCTGAACCAATACTAATTTTGGTAGTAAGAAGTGTTTAGCAGGAAAGATACAGTATGGCACAGATCCAAACCACTGTCAGTAGCACATTCCATGTGGAAAGAGGTTTGCAAACGCTCTGAATTATGGTATCTCACAACACCCATAGAGTTTCATGTATAGAAAACATCACAATCTGTCACCTAAGCCAACAAACTAATGGCCATTGAATTTTCCCTCAAACGAATTCTCTCTCAAGATATTAGTCAATACATACTTTAAAAAAATCACATCTTCGTATATGTGTATGCTATTCCAGGGGGCCTCTCTTTACTATATAGACTCCCACCCCACAGCCTGTTAGACTAGATATCGAAACTCTGGCCTGGTGGAAAAATGTTTAGGAGGCCACCCTAGTTGTAGTGAACAGGAAAACTCTGGGAGCTGTAGCCACTCCTATCAAGTTTGCATGTAGAGTGGTCAAGGCTACCTCTCACGAGAAAGTGAGTGGGGTCAAGGGTCCACAGTTCAGCCCACACAGTGAGCCATCAAAGATTACACTTAGACAATTCATTATAAAAATACTATATTTATGTATGGACAAGAACACCCTATGAAAATCACTTTGCACACGTATTTTATCACACAATGCTAACATAAAAATACAAGTAAACAATCAAAGTGAATTAGTGTAAAAATATCAATTCACCGCCCCCCCAATGCCTGAAAGGGAAGATAAGTAGTTATATATATCACCAACTGTCCACAGGAATTAGCATTAGTATGCAGCCTTGTGCCCAAAATTTCACGGTTTCCAAAGAGTTTTAGGGAGTGGGAAAAAGTTAGGTGGAGGGGCCTGTAGATGTGAAGACATTTCCAGAAGACAGATGAAGAAGTTCACTGGTGAGTAAAACATATTTCTACCTTTTGGATGGCTTTAGATAACAAGTATTGCCGTATCCAAAAGTTACAAAACAATTTAAACATTCTTCAAACATTTCAAGGGTGGAGATAGGGGGTGTGGGTACTCCTGTAACTTACCCCCTGTAGTCACATTTTTCCTCAGACTTGGCAGGTCATTGAAGGGCCGCGAGAAGTCAGTTTTCCCGCTGTTGGTTCTGGTCCCAGATGTCCAGGAGCAGTGGGGGCAAGAGAAGCTCTTGTCTGGTCCTGTGTATGAATGCATCAAACATTGATGCAGGTCTCCTCTAGGCATTCAACCAGATGTGGGAAAGCCAGTTCACCAATGCATGGTGTGCTCTAGTACCTTGAAGCATCTCTTGTGCTAGATGGAATTACCAATAAATATCTCAGACCAAATAACCAGACAGACTCAAGGAATATGGCAAAGTACTACTTTATTCTCAGTTTAATAAAGTAGGGTCAACTGTCAAATATCAGATGGATGCATGCACACTCACGCATAAACTTGATTACACAGAGGTTTTATTCCTGAGCATGTGTCATCTATGATGTCATCCTATGTGGCAAACCATAACACGTATTAGCTGAAGGGATTGGTAAGGGGAGTGTAGAACTCCTTGTTCCCCACAGATGAACATGACTTCAGGTGAAGTTCCAGTAACTTCTTTATTTAGTTCCAGCACATTATGATGGTCATATAATGTCAGGTACATCTGGGTTCAGGGCAACATACACCTGCATCCTCCCAGGTAAGCTTACATCTCCCAACTGACTCACATAGAACCCCAGTCACACATAAACATTCTAACCCTTAACAATCCATTATCAATCAAGACACTGACCAAAGGTTCCATTAGGCTGCAGGATAATACCAAATCCCTACATATCTCCCTTCCTTAGGGACATAAAAACACAAGTAGATAACTTAACCATAATGGCTAATAACAACACGCACACAAACAACCCCACGTTCAATGCACTTGCCTCATCACTCCTAACTGAGAACATTCTGCTAGTCTCATTGCATATTCCAAAATAGTCCACACAGCCGTGGGACACAATTACAATCAATGCCCCTTCCTCTTTCTACCAAGTGAGGAAAAGGCACCCAACTGCTCAAACATCCTTACTAAAACTTTTACAAATAGAGGCACCCATACCTCTCTTCCTAAACTTGACTTCATCGTCCCACAAAAGAACACACACACATCTCCCTCACACCCAACAATGCAAACCGATATGTACCTAAATACACACCACCTCCAACTAGACTGAGTATCCCAGATACCCGGGTAACTACTTCACTTCTTGTGACACCATTACCCCTAACTTGCCCATGTTGAAAGTATTCCTAAATACAATACAGCTCCTATTAGGAAAAACCACACTTCATTCACACCAGCATCATACCAACATCAATGACTCTACTATAGTCTTTGCTGTATCATCATGAAACTCTGAATGGTTTCTAAACCAAACAACCAAACAAAAAACTTTGTTTGACACTTAGCACTCTAAACTTTAGCATTAAATAAGGTCTTAATACATCTGCATTACAAAAGTCCCACCTGTGGAAATAAAACATTAGTGCACATAACTATACTTCAGATTCCACATACTAAATTCTAGCAATGTTGTCAATGCAACCTATATTTCATTAAATGTCCATCTGTGGAAGGAAAAGTGTGTTAGTTAAACATGACAGTACCACAATTTTTTTCCTTTGCACCTTTGCATCATAACATTACCATGTATTTGTTGACAGAGGTAACAGAGGCCACGACTTTTACACACCATCCGTGCACACCTATCAAACATGCTAACTACCACTTGCAAGATACCTCTCATACCAATGTATCTACAACATAAATACCAAATAGCATTTCAGAAAACACTATTACTACACATATCTCAATCTCTTTCTACTAATATGCAACTTTAACCTACTTAATAAAACCTCACATTTGGATCACTTAATCCCTTGGTTGACTAATTACAAACACCCTTGAGACCTAAATCCAATCTTAAAAACTATAAACTTTGTTCTCTGCCCTTAAGCTTCAACAACTTCCATGAAGTACCCCTATTACAGGACAACCTATCCCACAAGAAACTACACCTGACAACATACAGGTTCTCGCTCTCATGCACTCACGCTGTCCAAATGCCATTCAGGCCTCACATGACAACAGATTCTGAATCAATAACTAATTATAACTACTTAACCAATTCAATGAAGGCAAGACCAAATTTCTTCCTTTACTTATGCTCGTGAAAGCATCATCTCTTAACTTAAAAGTACCTCTGTTATTCATTCCGGCAATTAAGATCATTCACAACTTAAGCTTTTTGAAAAAAAATTCCAACGGGCGGAAATGCAGCCGCCCACAACAGAAATGGATTTACCAATCCATCTGCCACACTTCCTTTTGTAAATATCACCTCCCGAAGCGTTCCTTTCCTGGTATGTTCATAATGCTGCTTTTCATTGCTGCCAGCCGCCTGCTATAAAAATTGTACTCCCTTTGCCTCCTACCGCATCTCTCAGTTCTTAAGTAGGCTCCAAGCCCCTCAGGAACTACTGACAACATGCCCTCAAAGATCCTCATCACCTCATATAAGTGATAGCTCCTACAGGCACCTCCTTAGCGCAGCTGCAAATGGGCCCTTGCCCCTCCAGGCACTACACATGTTGTCTTGGGCAATATTTTTTCATCTCTGCACATGGGCTCTAAGCCCCTAAGGTGCAGCCACGGGCTACAAGTCTCTTAGGTGCAGGTATGGGCTCCAAGCCCCCTCACACGCTGGAATGGCCCCCCAGGACCCTCCTCTGCTCCAGGCGCTTTTCACATTTGCCACCAATCTTCTATTTAACATATAGGCGCAGCTTAGGTTCCCAACCTCTTCTATTGCTGCTGCCCCAACTCCAGGCCTCAAGCTGTACAACATCACTCCTCATTGTTTCTTTTCCCGGCGCAGCTTAGGCTCCAGGCCTCTCCTGTTGCTACTGCCTTGGGCTTATAGTCCTCAGTTGCACAGCATGCCTCCTCATTGCTTAATTTCCAGACGCAGCTTAGGCTCCAAGCCTCTCCTGTTGCTACTGCCTTGGCTATATCCCTCAGCTGCCCAGCATGGCTTCCTCATAATTTCCAGGCGTAACTAGACCCCAGGCCTCTTCAAATTGCTATTGCCATGGGCACCAAGCCCTCCATGCTGCAGCTAGTGGTCCCAGACCCCTTAAGCAATCAGTCTCTGGGCCCTCAGCCCCTCCTCAGTCTCTTGCTTTCCTCTTTGCCTGACCTGTCCTGCTAGTGACAGGCCAGCTGGCCCCTGGCTCTGGCGCAGCCCCTTACTTTCTGCGCCTGTGTTCCATGCGCTGGGCCCTTCTGTGCCTACATTTTTAAGCGCTCGCCCTACCTGGGAGGTCTTCTTCTTGGGTTGGGGGGAGGTGTATGTGCCATCTTCAACGCTGTCCCCCCAGCACAGCCAGCATCCTCGTCGCCAATGTAGAACTCCTTGTTCCCCACAGATGACCATGACTTCAGGTGAAGTTCCAGTAACTTCTTTATTTAGTTCCAGCACATTATGATGGTCATATAATGTCAGGTACATCTGGGTTCAGGGCAACATACACCTGCATCCTCCCAGGTAAGCTTACATCTCCCAACTGACTCACATAGAACCCCAGTCACACATAAACATTCTAACCCTTAACACTCCATTGTCAATCAAGACACTGACCAAAGGTTCCATTAGGCTGCAGGATAATACCAAAACCCTACAGGGAGCATGTCTACTTATATAATGTATATTGGTAAGTACTTAATTGGCTGTCTCTTATCTGTAAGACAACCCTCGGACTTCCAATAAATACATATAATACTGATTATAATGAACACAATGATAGCGCATTGGTCTATGCAACATTGTATAGTAGGTTGCCCCATAGACCCACTGATTGGTTGGCATTCATACCCAACTCTTGCAGATTTTTTTCTTCTTCTTTAATCTAAGCGAAATATGTCCCATCCATGGCTCATCCATCTGCCTCCCTTTTCCTTAAAGATAACATCTTTGATCCAAGCCAAAATTGACTCCTCTTTGTTTTTCACACAAAGTTGTTCTTTCAGCTTCTACTGACTCTACAACCCTGATCAGATTCTGAGGTAGTTGAATTGAATATATACATGAGCCGGCGTCCATTTCCAACTATGGCTGTCCTTGCCACATTATGTATTCCTCTATAGCAAGCTTCTCTGTATCTTGTCTACCTTGCGTTACTGCATATTTACCCTTATTGGTTAGCAAGTTACTTTGTCTTCTTTTTGCATTCATGATTACTTTATCATTTTGTACATGTTTCTCTTATTGCTTCAGTTACATCATCACTCTTAAGTATGTTCATATTGTTTCAGTATGGCATTGTATATCTTCTTTATGGCATCACTCTGCCCTTGGCAGATTTCACTCAGTGCTCAGTGAAGTCCAATGGTGCATGATGACATCCTTCCATATGGCATCCTTCCACACTTTCAGTGCAAGGGTACATTCGATACGGTTGTCTGAGTGCACATTGTCTCTCATACCTTCGATGAGGTACAGGCATAACGCATCGAGTCTCACACAGTGCCCTTCTCCTGCTGTTGCGGTATGATGGCGGTGAGGGGGCAGGAGTCAGGGAAAATTCATCTACCTGCACCTCTACAATTGCACCAGCGGGCATCACAGATGTCACAGTTAAAGAAAGCCTTCTATCTCAGGATCCTTGGTTGCTGGGACATCGCCATTTCGCAGGAAGGCTAATTATTTAAGGACACGCTGAAGACCCCTGAGGTTCTGAGTGAAAAAGCAGAACGGCAGTGATTCTACCATGGTAGTCCAAACTGGGGTTGGTCATTCCACTGGCTGGCCCAGGAATGCTTCTGAAGACTGCAAACTACAGGGCACCAAGAAGACGTTGAGAATGGTTGCTCCCACCACTCCGAAGGGTCAAAGCACCAAAAAGGGTCCTGTAAGATCTGTAGTCAGAAACGCTCCACCAAGACTGGAGCAACATTTTGTCACCAGGCCTTCTCAGGATCAGTCCACAGGTCTTCCAAAGTCTTCATGGATTGCATGATACTTGGATTCTCTTCTGATCTCTTGGGAATGGCTGCAGGACACCCCTTTTTATCCAAAATTTCAAGTGAGCACAGAAACTCACCCAACCAATGAAGTTCTGCCCCTCACACACACCACAGTGGTCCAGTCAAGGATTGTTGGCGAACCAGCCTGTCCCAACCCATTTCCTGGCTTGCAACTCACATGACCTGCAATAGCCTGTGAAAAGTACTGATTTCCCAGGATAATGCATGGCCAAACAAGGCATTTCCTGACCTGACAATGCAGGAAGAAGGCAACAAGACAAGATGGGCAAGGTACAAATGAAAAGTCTTGTTGGCCATGTTAGCACACTAGCCACAGTTAGTAGCCAAACACGATAAATGCAGAAAACCTCAATAGAATTGCAGTATAAATAAAGAAAATGTTACTGCTTCTACCAGTTTGTTCTTAGGCACATCTGAAAGTAACCTAAAATCCATTTGGCAGTAGTCTAGGATGATACAAAGCTATCCCAAATGCTGTAAACTGTAAGGCGCTCTGTGCAACATGAAAATGTTACCCAAAATAAATAACCTGCACAAAGAAAAAAAGGAAACATAGTTTCCCAGTACTGACAGTCTGAAGGGCTAGTAACAAGTGAGCAAAAGGCCAGTAGAGTGAAGCTGACGGCCCACAGGCTAAAACAAAAGCACAATGTTTGGGGGACCATAGAATAGGGAGGAACAGTTGCTAAAAGAAAGAAAATGTTCCTTACACAGCCTTTTAGGAAAACACATTTAACTTGTTTTGATAGTTTGGGTGGATGCCAGAGGCTTGATTAGTGAGCAATGGTTTCCAAAAAAGTAACACAAAAGTAAAGGGATATGAACGAGATACAAACAAGGCTTTGATGGTACTCTTGGGCTATTGAACCCATATTGGAAGGCATATAATAAACAAAAGAGTTGAAGAAAACAGTATTCCCACAAAATACAACAATAGTTGAATAACAATGTATATTTATATATTTAAGGTATTATTACTTTTTTGATTACTTTATTTTGTATGTTTTTACACAGTCGCACACACAGTTTGAATCACATAAAAGCACACATTTTTGGCAGATAAAAACACACTTGCTTGTCTTGATTATCAATGTTAAAACCATAACACTGACTCTCATTTTCTCCTTAAACTTCTCATGCAATAAGGTTTTGCTTACTAAGGTAACAGCCTCACACATCACATTTCAGGTTTGGCATGCTCATGCCCTTCAAGAAATGTTAACTCGAAACAAACTTACTGTAATGGCAGGGCGAGACATCGTAGCGGTTAAGCGGACCAGGTAGGCCTGGAAATCCCAGACCCAATAAACGAAAGTGTCAAGGTAAATGACAAAGACCTGTTTTATTATCAATTATGTAAAAAGGGGACAGCCATAAGTAACAGATCCTCAGAGCTGTCAACTTCTTCAATGCAGGTAACAGGTCTATAAACCTCAAACACATCATCATTAGCATGGTATGACAAACTAACTACAAAAACCTATGACGGTAGGGGATTGGTTAGAAGTTTCTACATTTATGATGTATAGGGCTTAGTACCCTTATTGGCTGTGCCATATATGATAGCTCCACCCGGAACCACCTCTACATTGATAATATTGACAACATGTCAGTTCTCCACCTCTGTATTGGGTAGTGTGTTAATTATGAAATGATTTGCAGTGAATTGCCCGTGGCTGAAAGTACCACGGGCAAAACGTTTGCATGAGAAACGTGCAAACTACCAAAAGTTTGCAACATTCTCATGCGAACACACATAAATTCTCACACCCACACACAAAACACACCGATAACCCCCCCCCACCCACACCCTCAGCACACTCCCACCCACACCCTCAACACAAACAAACCCCACTTACCTTCATCTTCACGCTATTATTCTTACGTGGACGACACACAGATCCTCGACCGCCTTGATCTTACTCAAGCTGAGACCGCCGCTCGTCTCAGGAATTGTTTGAGGATCTTGGTCATTGGATGATGAATAATTGGCTAAAACAAAATGGCAGTAAGACCGAGGTCCTGGTGTTGGGTACCTCTTCCCCCCTTCTCTTTTGGAGCTTGCAATTCTGGCCATCAAGCCTGGGCCCTCTCCCACTCCCGGTTCAATCAGTCCGCAATCTAGGTGTTAAAATCTCTGCCTCCCTGTCTCTTGACAATCAGGTTGCTTCTGTAGTGCTGGTCATTTTAAACTTTGCATCCTGCGGAAAGTCTTGCCCTTTATTCCTGCTGAATGCCAGGCCCCGGTAGTGGCGGCCCTGGTTCTCAGCACCCTTGATTATTGTAACTCTCTTTATCTGGCTCAGCCTCGCTATCTGACCCAAAGGCTTCAATTGTTACAAAATGCTGCCGTTCGCTCTATACTTCGCCCCCCTTTGGATCTCATATCTCCTCGTTGCTCAAGAAACTGTAGCCAGTCGGATCTTGTTCAAATCGATATGCCTGGTGCATCGTGCCTTCTATGGCTTGGGCGCTGAGTATCTCCAAGCAAAGTTTACTTACTACACACCTGCTCGTCTGCTGCGCTCCCAATCGGCGTGCCTTCTCAGCACCCCCCGCTATCGTTTGTCTCGTATGGGAGGTCGTGCCTTTTCGGTGGCAGCTGCTAGAGCCTGGAATGAGTTGCCTATGGCCCTTTGTCCTACTGAAGACCACTTCACTTTTCACCGGCTGCTTAAAATGACTCTGTTCTAAGTCTTTCTCTCCTTGGTGTTGTTACCATACTGTTTTTGATTCCTCCTGCTGTAGCCAGCGCCAAGATGCCTTTGGGTGTATGTGTGCTTTACCAAGTTTACATAATATAACACGCTGGTTTCCTGCAGTGCCAGTTCCCTTTCACTTCTGTGATCGGGAACCAGCGCTGCAGGGTCCTTTTCTTTTCTTTTTACGGAAGGCTGCAGGGGTGTACCTTGCCACCCCCGCTCACTGTACCATGAAGTGTAGTGAGCAGGGCGATGCACAGGACACCCCCGCAGCCCCTGTTTTTTTTTTTTACAATGCTACCACCAAAGGTTAGAACTTTTGGTTTTCGAACCTTTGGTGGTAGCATTTTTAGAACAAATGGTCATTGCGATCATTTGTTTTCAGTAAAATTGGCCTATACCTTATGAGATATCATGAATTGAGGCTATGAATTGGTTGGCGTGAACTTCACCAAACTTGATTATTTGTCGGGTCATCAATACATGAGTAGCTGCACTGGTAGGGGGAGAGATATTGAGATGCTGCTTTCCCAATTGAAATGTACCATCTCTAACTCTATAGGCTATGAACCAGGGCCTCCAGCTTTGAACATAACCTTGTCCCGTATCGAATAGGCACTGTTTTCAATTCTCTGTCACATGCGCTGAGTCCACATTTTGAATCATTTTGCTTGTCTGTTACTGGAATTTTTTGTCTATTTGGATATGGGTGTCTTTAGCCATATTTTCTTCAATATTGTCTCCTAATTAATGATCATCTGGTCTTCAATGAGTTGTTTTGTTCCTGGACTTAATCTAAGAGAAATGTGTTTGCCCTTGGGCATTATTTTCCGTTCTCCTCACTGCCAGCCTAAGGCTCCTCTTTCTACTGTAACCATGCAGGGGTTGAGCAGCTGACTTCTGTGTTGCTTGGCCCAATGATTTTAGCTAATTCAGCAGGTCTGATTGGCATGCAGGCTCTGAATCTCCTCCGGGGCCTTCCCTTCACTTGACTGTAGCTTTGCTGTCTGTCTTGTTTTACATGGCCATTCACTCTTGTTGCTCTTTTTGTATTTAAGCAGGCTTGTATCTTTATTTCTCTTGTGTCTTGCATTTTCAGCGTATGAGGTATATATCTAGTATAAATGTTTTCTGACCTGCAAGCATGTCCTTCCTGTCTAAGTGTAGTTTGACCTATTGTTTTTGCAGAGCTTAATGGTGGATGTGTATCTGCTGTTTAAATTGTGAGGTAGAGTGTATGTCAGCCCGAGGTGTGGTATATTCGACAATATAGGTCAAAGATTTAGCAAAAAATATATTACTTTATTGTTAGGTTTAAAACTTCTAACATTATCATTTTTTTTTAAAACTGTTAAAAAAAGAAATTAAACATACCTATTCATACTAGGTAGTTAAGAAAATCCATAGTACAGGGAAAACATATGACCCAACTTTACTGTTCGGTTCTTACAGTGATAATATTCTAGAAAAGTGACTGTGTTAAATCTAGATGGAATAACTCTCCTCTATAGAGTCTTTTTATGTCTGCAGGGATAGATATTAGTTTCAACCTCTGTTGAGTGTTGATAGTTTCTCCTTGTGTCTATGATGACACTATTTCTCCTATGTCATATAACATAGGGTAAAAGTCAACATGTTTCTGTTCTTGATCCTTTTTATGGCGAACATTCATCAGGAGTTTTAATAAGTATGTCACTAATATGGTTGACGCTTTTATTTGTTTTCAACTTTTAGATATATGGGCTCTCCTCGATATCACCACATCTTGAGCTGTCCATAAAAACAATAATAAAAGTAGCTAAAAGGGTGGGATTTGCCCTTCATATCCTTAGGATGTGTATCTGCTTCATGTCTAATGTGTCTGCGTGTCAGTTCTCACAGGGATGATGTTTGCTTTGATTTTCAGTTCTTCTTGATTCTTCACTTTCACATCCTCTTTGATTACTTCAGCAAAAGGACGGGTACGGTTGTCTGAATGCATACTAACTTTAACTTCCATGTATCCTGCTCCTAACACAACCAGCAAAACAAACCAGTGTGTCTACTAAAATTGGGGGAAACATTGCACATATCAACAGTGAGATAACACTGAACAGAGGCAAGATACTTGAGGTTTTCCCGAACATACTTGTCTTGAGAACACTCCACACGTGCGATATTGACTTTGTGGCCCTACAAGACCATGGGTGAGACCGGGTGGCTTCACATTTCTATTCCAACTTAGTAGCACACATGGTTTTGTTTGAAAGGTTGACACTCCGAACTTTGGGATTTGACCTGTATGAACTTGGCTCATCTGAAGACATTACTTACTTTCTAGCCAAGGGCAGGAAGGCTTGAACAGTGTATCCAGGACCACTTGTAGGGTTCCAACATTTCCAAACACGACGATAACAAAAATCACACAATGTCCAAGGGTAGCAACTGGTCTTGGTTGGGAGCGGCCTTCAAAATGTACGCCAACACTGGATCAGGATTGTCACATCTTTAATCAAACTAAACTATCTATGGCAGTCTGGAACATTTGTGGCTTTACAAATATAGCCAGTGGATTACAGAAATAGTGATTATAATGGATTCAAGTCATGTCAATGGAAGTTAGTGGGTTGCGAAAATTGATTTAAATAATGTCATCAGTGGGTCTAGCCAGGCCTCTTGATGACTGCAGGAGCAAGACCATCAGGGCTTAGGGCTCTAGACACCTTGGATTTTCCAAACACAATGATAACAAAAATCACAGAATGCCCAAAGTAGAACCTATGCTACCATATGTCTTGGGCATTACACAGTTTGACTTGGGCCAGTATCTAAACACTCTTCAAGGACTCATATGGAATTAGACTCTCTGGCTATCAAACTCAATTCCCAACAAGAGCTGGGGTTGATTTCCCTTCCATCCAGAGTATCTTGGAGCCAACTATCAAGCTACACAAAGATGTGTAACCCACCTCCAAACCTTTGTACACCGACTTAAGTAAGATCAGTGAGTGTAAATCACTACAGTATCTCGCCATCTTCAGGGCCAAGATGGAGGACCTTCTGTGTCATATCCAATCATCAGAAGAGGAACTCATTAACAACCCAGGAAAGACTAAACATACTATTCAACATGGACTGGGTGGAGACTGCAGAAAGCCCCAGTACTCAGAAAAATGTATAAAGAATATGCACATGCTAAGTCAGTGACAAAGAGAAGACATATTTTCCATTCCAACAGAGCTTTCGATTCAGCAATTCAATCATTTAAATAATAGTAGTACAGGAGCACACGTAGGAAAAGCGTGCTCTGTGGTAGTTTTAGTGAGGGAAAGGCAGACTTTTTTCCTGTCATCTGAAAAAAGCTATGAATTAATGTCCATAGTGTTAATGTCCATAGTGTTACTATATAGTGCATTGGTTATAGCATTTATGACTTCAGCTAAAAAGCCACCAAAAAAGTGCATTCAATCTTCAATGTCACTATATATGGAAATATTGTAATTTCTAAGGTCTCATTTGAAACATATACAAATGTGTTCAAGCAAAGTTTACTCTGAAGTCAAAGGTTTCTGAACTATGTTCATATGTATAGTACAAGTCAAATTGTAATACCACTGTTATGCATTCATTTCAGTTTTTCAATCACTAACTTTAGTTATCTGTTTCAGGTAGAACCATTTGAAGTAATTGAAGGTGTAATGAAGATAGATCAACCATTGTTGTCCAAATGCAAGTGCAGTCTAGACATGTATGTGTGCTTATTGTATCAATACCAACAAAACAAGGTTTTAGTTAAACACTCAAAATCTACTGAAAAACTAATACTAAGAGCAAAGACACTGGGCCTCATTACTCGTATTACCATTCCGCCTCCGTGACTCCCGGAATTACCAGGGCATTACGACCCTGGTGTCGCGGGAATTCCGGAGGCGGAATTTGGTAAATCCCCATTCCCATTGAGTCCCATATGATGGTGATGGTGTTTCCACGTCCGCCTGCAGGCGGGCGGTGTTAAACCCGCCAGGTCAGACAACAGGAACATCACCTCCCACCTGCAGGACTCGGGATCGGGCGGTCCAGAATTAACAGTGGCGGCGGGTTTACCGCCACTGTTCTTTCCGGACCGCCCGATCCGTAATGAGGCCCATTGATTATAAACACCTAAAGAACAAATGTAAATGAAGATGAAATAAACCAATGTAATGCCAAGTGGGATCTGTCCCATTGCAAGAAGGGCACACACATGTAAGATTGATAGGCCACAGGAAGCATAGCCCCCAAACCCCCTTTTGAGTTTACCCTCTTCATGCCATGTTCCAGGTTTTCAATAAGTGCAGCTGTTCACCCATGGTGCTAGAACTCTGTACATTTGTCATTGGTGATGTGTTCACCTTCACTATAGCGTTCAGTTATGCAAGGCAACCACTGTCATAGCTACCTGTGTTTTTGGTTCTACCTACACCTCCTGGCATATTGGGTTATGGGTTTCCTGCTTTCCAGTTTCCCACACTGCTTAGCTATTATATTTGGAAGGACTCATGCAGGTGATTGGTACTGTACTGGGCAAGTACCTTGTTATTTATGCTATGTCAATCCCAGGTGGAACTCAGAGCCTTTATCTCAACTATTGCTCTCTCAACCTATGGCGTTCCCACGGAGATAACCTCTTTCACTGGTTCTTCAATGTCTATAAGGCTGCCTTGGCACGTGTGATTGCCATTTTCACCTCTAACTTCCAGTGTTACACAGATGACATGCAACTATCTTTCAGGCTACCCTCAGCTGCCTCCACCTCCTCCTTGCTAATTTCTGACTATCTGTCTGCTATTCAGTCATGGTGAGCTGCAAACAACCTCTGCCTCAATAACTGTAAGACTGAAATCATTCTCATTGGGTCCCCACCTCCCTCCTTCCCACTTTCGCTCTGGCTGACCTCCCTTGGCCCTGCGCCCACACCAAAATGAAAGGCAAAAAACCTCAGGGTCATCTTTGACTTCACTCTCTCCTTCTCCTCGCACATCTCCGACATCTCTAAAACGTCTATCAGCGACACTTCTCCACAGGTGCTCTTCCTTTTCTCACTTTCCTTCAGTGGCTCACTGTCTCCAGAGCCTTGGTTCCCTCTACGCTGGATTATTGCAACAGCCTCTTCCTCAACCTCCCTTCTTCGGCCATGTGCTCTCTGCAACTCATCTAGAACAGAACTGCAAGACTTATCCTTGGCCTCAAGGCCAGGGACTGCATCTCTCCAGTGCCGAAATCTCAGCATTGACTCCCTGTGGCTGCAAGGTTCAAGTTCAAGACCCTCTGCATTGACAACAAGGCTTGCTGGAGCCTGGGTCCTACCTACCTGCAACACTGCGTACCCGAACACTGTCCCTCACAAGCCCTCTGCTCATCTACCTCCAACCTTCTGCGAGTGAGCTGGTTCTCCAGGCAGATATTTGGAGGTAGATCCGTGTCCTCAGCAGGTGCCTCCCTTTGGAATAGCATACCTGCCACCATCCGACGTGAGCCTGAGCTTCTTAAGTTTCCGAAACTCCTCAAGACCCTCCTCTTTTCCTCTTCCTTCGCATTCCCGCTACCCTGCTAATCTAGCCCTCTGCTCTCTCCATCTCTCCCTCCTTTTCCTTACAGTTTGCTGTGTGGCCACCTGGTGTACCTTAGAGCCTCACCGGTCCCGGGCACCACGTCCAGTCCTTGTGCACTTGCCTCATGGCCCTATTCCCACTCACCTCACTGCACTTAGAATAAGACTAGAGAATGGCACTAACTGCACTTACCCCAGTCTCCGCTCACTGACTGGGTGAACCTGTACCTCCACCACCCTGTGACCCTCTATGCGCTTGCATGACCCATATGCAATGTGCCTGATGATCACCTGTCTGTTCTCCCTTGTCTTCAACCTGAATTGCACTTATATAACTGCAGAATCTCTTTTAGGCCTATTTGCTGTGTCTCAATTTGTTAATTAAATAATTTGCCTGTACAGGCCATTATCGTCTCCAAATTTCAAGGACTCTGAGCGACTGTTGTTTTTCCCCTTGTTCCCACCCTCCTTGAGCGCTTTGAAACACTTCATGTATACAGGTGCTATATAAATAAACAATACAATACAATATGTGCTCCATCATCAGTGCTGTTAGGCAGAATTACATGCAGTACCCTTTGGGAACACTACACACAATTAAGACTACAGGTGTAAGCACAATCTCACCTTTGGTATAAGTCTGTACTACACAGTTTTTCGGTAGCAAGGCTGAGCAGCCAAGCTTATATCAAGAGGGATGTGAGCAGTACAAGGTGTTACACAAAGGACTTGCAATCACAGTGGTTCAAACAAACACTCAAGGTTTCTTGGTAAAACAATATTAATTTATTTAGACAGTCATTTAGAAAACATTCCACTAGCAATAAGCAGCTCAATATCACACTATAATACACTCCAGTACCACACCAATAAGCTTCTGAACAAGTTAGGCTCCCCAGAAGTGAAAGCAAAATGGCACTTCAGTAACTTTAAATTGGAGTAAAAGATACAAGTTATAAGAATTAAACACAAATCCTTTCTTAGGCAGGGCAAATAGTTTCAGTTGACTATTAGAGGCAGTTCAATTCAATAGGCCTGGGCCAAAGTCAATGGACCAGTGTCTTGGGTAGGATAGCACAGTTCTGGTAGTAAACGGTTATGTCTTTGCCAATGTTCTTAGAAGTAGTTTGCACAAAAAAGAGATATATGTTGGATTAGGAGCAAACAAGACTCCAAAGTTGGGAAAGTTTCACAAACTTTCACCATGGCAGAGAGGATTTCTCAACCTGCGGTTGCACAGTACCTTGGTAATGAAGAAAAGTGGTAGCTGAGGCAATTGTTCCTTGCAGTTCCTGCAGATCTTGCTGTTCCTGGGCCTTAGTCGTGGGGACAATAGGGAGGACATCAGGAGGTTCCTGCACTGCACAGAGACAAATCCACAAGCTTGGCAAAACATGAGGTGTAAGGTGTTAGTTCTTAAAGTCAACAAGCTGTTATCCTTCTCACTGGCTATCCGGTTTTCTACACCACTCTGAAGAAAATTCGACCACTATAGAGATGGTTTCCAGGTGGCTTGCGAGTTAGTTGTTCCCACCAGCTCAAGGGAAGACGTCGTCCTTGAAGGGGCTTCTCTGTCGAGGGAGTTTCAGGCGATTTAGACTTGCAGCAGGGCTTCACTGGGCAAACCAATGGTCCAGGATTTACTGCAGTCGTCTTCCTTCAGCTCAGCTTCGGTTCTTTCGTTTCAGTGGTCGACTTTTCCTTCCAGGTACCAGAGACCTGCCTTTAAAACAGTTTTCTCCCTTTTATTCCAGCCTAGCCGCCACTCACCCAGCAGGTTGACTGTCCTTGCTGGACAGTCAGCCAGCCAATCATGCCAAAGTGCATTCAGGTCTCCAAGGAGACTAAGCACAGGGAGTTTTGGGCACCTCCCTCACTTCCTGTCCACCCCAGACACTCAGGCACCAGAGGTGGTCTTCAGTAATGAAGCCCACTAAAGGCAAATGAAAAAAGGGCCCAAACCTGAGTTGGCGAGCAGAGGCACACACTAGAATGACCTTTCCAAAAAGAAATGGTGAAAAAAGTCGATCGGAACTTGTTTTTACAGAGGAGGCTCAGACGCCATCTTTAAAAACATGGCTCCAGTGGATTTTAGCTACCGGAGCATTTAAACGGGTCGTGGTCTGGAAAATCATGGTAATACCACAGTCACTAGCCATTCTGAGAGGAAAGGGTAGCATTTGAGTGCTACATGAGTTTTCTAGGCATGGGGAATACTAGGTAGTCCCTCAAGCACTCTGTTGTAAAGCAGTGTGTGCTGGGTCTAGCAATTTAAAAAGACTAGCAAAGTCAATTTAACTTTACATTCACTGGGAGACAGTAGTCAGTCCATGATAAGGTATTTAAACATTGGGAAGTCTGAAAGACATCCCTGTGCAACTGCACTGAGAGTGCTGTGTGACACACAAGAAAAGATGATGCCTATGGAGTTGTCTAAAACTCCATATCCAAATAACACAAAAGTAAAACACAAATCAAAATACAGGAACGAGTGGCAAAAAGGCTCACACTCTTTCCAGGTAAAAGAAATCAAGTCCTCAAATCCAGGAAGGTTGCTGGGGGTCTCTAAGGTAAGGGAAATTAGCACATTTATGATAATTCTCCCTAACAAGTGCCATGGTTAGCCGCAGGGCATATCACAGCCTCACCAGATCCCTATATGTGATTTACTGCTAATTTCCCAGTGCCTGGTCGTTGTGCTACCCTCAACTGTGAGTTGGGATAGCGGGTAACGGTCTACAGGTTCCGCAAAGCTCCACATGGTGTTTGTATTGTTACCAATATGATGACATGGGCCGGAAAGTCAGCTAACCTCCATGCATTCTGTATACCTCAGAGTGCATGTGAGCTAACGAGCGCAGCACTACATTTGTCCACAAATCCGATCTAAAACGAGAATTGGATTCAAGTGTACCAAGAACCATGGTGCTTGGAAGCAATCCAACCTTTCCAAGTCAGCTCATGGGGACAGATCGTCAAGAGCCTGTGATATGTCAAATAGCAGCAGCACTGATTTCGCTCCTTGCACATTGGTTTCCTTCAATTATGCTAGGGCTCTATCCCTTGAACTACATATAACAGAGTTCAATATCCTGCAAGCAGTGGTGCCTCGTGTAAAAGAAACAGATGATTTTTGCGACAGGGACTGCAGTATAATTGTTTTTTTTTTTCTCACGAGAGTGCCCACAACCTGCTGTGACCCTGAGACTCCACAGGAAATGTCGCAAATGTATGTTGCAACCAATTAAGACCTTATGTTCTCCTGCCCCAAATGTTTTGGGTGACTATTGATGGTGGCAACGCATGTACCTTACTGCCTTGACTCCTGATTTAGTTGTGTCCCTGTTGGCGCTCAGGGTGGCACCAAATTAGTTGTGATGTGAGGCCCATATGCTTAATTTACTGGAATATGGGGATGTCTGTCACGGTCCTTGTTGGTAGGATTATGTCATGTGTTGTTATTGGTCCTGCTTACCTAACTGTTCTTCCCACATATATGCCCCCCTGTGGAGTTTGAAGTATTGAAATGCAATACCTTGTAAGAAACTGCTCTACGGTCATCTGTATCATTTTGGATGCTCTTACTCTCTTGAGGGTTGGTGGGACTGTTATGTATTCCAGGGATTTCCTCACTAACTTTTGTTTTGCCTGGTCCAATGGCCTAGCACACCGTGAACCAAGAATGAGGGGACACTTTACTAGTTTAATAAGTTATGGGTAGTTTGCTTTCTGTGGTGACAGTTAGGTTAAGCTTTGTGCACAGTACTTGCCATGTTGCCCTTTCCTTGCTTACCCGTAAGTGTGTTGTGTTAGGCTTTACTCTTGGGGGGGGCTGAGGGGGCTATAGCTTCGGGTCTTTTGGTTGTAGTCCCGGATAGAAGTCCAGGTGTTACAACCAAAATGCTACCTAGCCCCGAGTCCTGCTAGTCCCGACATTAGCTTAGCCCATGATCTTTTCCAGACCTAGCAACACCCCTGGTGTTAAACAGTGTTTAATTCACCTACCCACAGGTGGGAAGTACGGGAAAGTGACTGTGTCACACTAATTCAAAATCAGTAGTATATTTTGTGTTTCCTGTTTCCTGTTTTAATTTGTGGTTGATATCCCCTGGTAATGATATTAGATAATGGGTGTTTCTTCTTTACTTGGTGATGGATTCTGTATGGATGGGTGGTTGCATAAGGTAGCCCTTGCATCCTTTGCCTGTCTGAGTCTCCTTTATACATTTGTATTTTGCATTGTATGGAATGTCTGGTGAATGGAATGCGTTATCCCTGAGTTTGTGTTTCTGTGCAGAGGGCACCTGCCTTGCAGTTCGGGCAGGGCTGCTCCCATAGGTACCAGTACCTGACTGATTTGCATATGGCTGCACCCCTTTTGCAATGGCACAGACAGGCTAACAAACGGTGGCGTGGAAGGTTGCCCAGAGCAATGGCAGTTGTTCAAATGAATTCATAACCTTCCACCCATCACTTTTTTGGTGTCAATGTACAGGTTGCAACATGAAGGATACATTTAAAAGTGCAATACCACAACCATGTATTCCTTTTCAAACGGTGTATAGATGGGAAAATAGGGTTTCATATCTTGCAATATGAAAACACATTTGAACCAGAAGGCTGCTGATTCGTCCCAAACTCATCTGTATGAGTGTCTTACAGGAAGGCAGGGTTCACGGGATCCTTAATTTCAGGAATGCAAGACAGATCTGAACTTCCATTTCAGGTTGCTGTTGAGCTAATGTTACATTCCAAAATACACAACACATTCTTGGCGCAGTTTATGCATGGATTGATTTCCTCAATCCATTACAATAAAGTCCTGCAACTTGAGACTTCTTTAAATAATGAAGTACTGTGTTGCTTGGAAGATAATGGGGGAATAATTGTAAGTGGCAAACAGATAACTTCAACAACAGAAATTACCAATTATGTGCATCAAAGCATTGTATAGTTGTTTATTGCATGGCAGAGGTATATAGTTTGAATAAGCCAATGGGCAATCAGAAATGCAAACATCTTGCTGAATAACCAATCAAAATAAAATGAAGCACGAGAGTGTTTAGCACATGCAAAGAACACACAATTCAGAGTGTGACAAAGGAAACATATTTCCACAAACCCACTACAAAAGCATTGGACAACACAAACATAGCTACTGTTACTATAAAGAAACTACATTCATACAATTACATGAAAGGCGAGTTAACTGCTTAGTAGCTCAAAAATGCTTCAGCATGCACAATTACCATAAAAGATATTGTAGTGGTGTGCATGTAACCCCCTCTCCCTGCATTGTCCTTTGTACTTCCTTAGTAGGACACAAGAATAGCTTAACACAACGAAGGAGGATAGCTCAGTGGCAACGTGCTCGCCTTGGAAGCAAGATGACATGAAGCAATACAGGTTCTATC
Organism: Ambystoma mexicanum; assembly: GCF_040938575.1. Lineage (NCBI taxonomy): Eukaryota > Metazoa > Chordata > Amphibia > Caudata > Ambystomatidae > Ambystoma > Ambystoma mexicanum. Next base: position 719,611,054 of record NC_090936.1, read on the forward strand.
CCAGGGTCTGCACTTAGAAATGTAGGTGCGTTATAAATACGCAACTAAGACAAAAGAAATGCACAACTAAAGAAAAAAAATTCCACCAACAGAGCCTCGATGCCCACGGGCTGTGTGAGCGCTTTTTAAAATGCAAAAAATAAATAAATAATAATAATAACTGTTCATGTCATTTTTTTTATTTTAATGATTTTTATTGTTTAAATATTGAGTATGATACAGATGTCAACAATTTACAGACTTTGAATAAAACAAGAACCATAAAGAAATGACATAGTAAATGATTCTGGTCATTTGTAGTAGTATTTCTATATAGCTAAGTCATTTGTTAAAGCATTTGTTAAGATCACTTACGAATTTCATATGTACTATAGTAGTTATTAACCACATTAACATAACAAGTAGTCTAACATTAATAGTAGTATAAGTCTGCAAAGAGTAACTTATATGTAATGAATATAGAGATTAAGGGGGAGACGTACCGGGAGACAGACAAGAGACATATAAGAATTAGGAGGGTAGAGGATAGGGGGGGGAATGGGTATATTGGATTATTTCATCAAAATTAAACTAATCATTTCGAATATTATTAAGTACAAGCATTTCAATATGAGTGTGGAAATATAGATAAAGATGCATATATATGGGTGTAGATTCATGTACCATGAGCAGTTGCATTAAAACAGTTAAGATACCTGGTGAAGTAATACCACTTAGCATTATATTTGGGAATTGTGTTATGGTTATTGGCCATGCACATTTCCAGTTTATGAGTGTTACAAATAGTGTTCCACCAGATTTTGGTAGAAAGCAAACTAGAGTCTTTCCAGTTAGCAGTGATGCATTTTAGAGCTATACAGATAAATAAATCATATAGTCTAGCAGAGTCAGATGGGAAATAAGATGTAATAGCTATACTTCCTAAGAATATGTTAACAAAGGTAAAGGGCACATCAACACAGAAGATACGCTTGAGAAGCATCCAAATTTCCTGCCAAAATTTAACAGTAATTCAAAAAACATATGCATATACGTGACTGGAGATATGCCACATGACCAACATTTTGCATTATAATTCGGATTAGACTTGGCCAGTTTGGCAGGAGTAATGAATGCTCTATGCATGAAGAAATAATAGTGTTGTGATATATTTGCTGATACCGATATTTGTTTAATCTTAGCAAACAAACGATGCCATGTTTCGTCATCAAACATGAAACCTAAATCAAGTTCCCACTTCAGACGTATAGGACATATCTTAAAAGTTGATGTGAGCATATTGTATATTTTAGAGGCTCGAACTTCACCAACTATAGTAAGATGCATCAGTCTAAGAGCATCTGGAGTGAGAATTTCATTGGAAAATTGGGCAAGTGCATCAAGGCAGGAATTAATTAAGTTGTTATAAAATTGAAAGTCCTTCTTAGGAATGTTGAATGTGATGGAGAGTTGCTGGAAGGAGAGGATACACGGGTGATCTATAATGTGTTGGATGAATCTGATACCTTTTTGAATCCATGTTTTGCGGTTGAGGATCTTATTATTAATTACTATGTTTTTGTTATGCCATAATAGTGGGGAAAGATGCTTATGTGGGGTTATAGTGTGGGAAAGAGAAAGGTTTGTAAAGCTGAGATTGAAGCTTTAATAGGGTCTAACATTTTTTTAGACGAATGTTTAAATATGTATATATAGTCTGTGATGTCGTGTGGTAGAACTACTTGTTTTTCTAATGTGCACCAGGTCGGGATATCAGCGGATATAGGGTCCATGAACCATTGACGAGACTGCTTGTTCAAGTCATTTATGCAGCAGAAAAAGGAGATACATTGAGCCTCATCAAGGGTTAGCCTTTAAATGCGGCGGTAACAGCATTAGTGCCACCAATACCGCTCTGCCGGATCACGACTGTAATCCAGCCGGCGCTATTACAGTCGGGCACTATTACAGCAGTTGTAATAGCGCCAGCTGTAATATTGCTGACAACCAAACCCGATATTAGAGACCTTTCACAAGTACAGCGTTGACCCTCCTAGTGCTAGAACCGCTGAAAACACCCCCAACCAAATGCTGGAGGTAAAAGAAGACATATGACATTAACAATGTCCCAGGTAGAAACAATGCACACAAGAGGCCTACAAAAGACCCACACATGCCCCACACACTCTTCCCAACACCATGTTGCCATTTAGAGCTGGGAGAATTGATGTGGACCACAACATGCTGTGCCAGGAGCTACAGAGGCCTGACAACCATCCCAGGGCACAGGGAGCAAAGGGAGGTGGGAGGAGAAGGAGGAGGAGGAGACAAGCACCAGCAAGGCGCCCAGCCATCCCCGGGGTCAGGTCAACACCCTGGGCCCTGACTGATGGCCAGTTGGTATCTGAGTACAGGCTGGACAGGGCAACCATCAACCAGTTGCTGGACACAATCGAAGGTGACACTGCCAGCTAGATTTGAATGAGCACATATCCTTGCCTGCCACCCAGGCAAGGTCAACAAAGTCAAGGCACAGTTCTATGACATTGCCCAAGTCCCAAATGTGATTGCAGCCCTAGACTGCACACATGTCGCACTTGTAGCACCCCGGGACCACGAGGCAGTGTACAGGAATCTGAAGCATTTCCATTTGCTCAATGTGCAGATGACCTGCAGCCCAGACCTGACTATCACCCACTGCTGCGTCCGCTACCCAGGATCCACCCAAGACTCCATGGTGCTGCGCAACAATACACTGCCAGCCTACACGGAGAGGCACCGAGGCCAACACACATGGATAGTGGGCGAGTACAAATCCTGCATGAAATGCCTGCCAAAGTACACCAGATGAATGGGGGCAGACACGCAGTAATCCTTGCTTGACACCAGGAGACACAGCCAGCACCAGTTCCATGCATGTGTGGATCACTGTTAGGCAGAATCATATGCAGTACCCTTTGGGAACACCACACACGATTAAGACTACAAGTGCAAGTAGAAATTCACCTTTGTTACAAGTGTGTACTACAGTAAAGTGAGCAGTACAAGAGATTAGACAAAGGAAAATTACTATGGTTCAAACAAACACTGATTCAAGGTTTCTGAGTAAAAGAATATACATTTATTTACACCATCAGTTATAAAACAGTTCACTGTCATAAAGCAGTAAAAAATCACAGTCTTTACATACTACAACATCACCCAATCAATTCTGGACAAGATAAGCTCAAAATGAAGTGTGAGCAAAACGGCACTCCAGCAATTTAAAAGGTAGGAAAGACAAGATTATCCTAAATCAATAGCACCAACAAGTTATAGGCAGGGCAATCTAGAAAATGCTACTACAACTAGGATTCAAGTCAATAGGTCTGGGCCAATGTTAATGGTTCAGAGTCTTTGCAGAGGATCACATAGTTCAAAGTAGTTTTTCGGTTAAGTCTTTGCCAAGAGTTCAAACCAAAGTTGGTCAGAGGAAAAGTTACTTAAAGGAGAAGAGAAGGACAAGCCTTTGGAGAGGTGAAAGATTTTTTGCGCTTTCACCGTGATCGGACGGAACGAACAACCAAATTTACACAGTACCTTTAAAGAAGAAGAATGCTGTAGCTGAGGCAGATGTTCCTGCCAGTTCCTGCAGGCTCGCGGTTCCTGAAGCTTCCGTCATGGTGACAAGAAGGAGGATGGCTGGAGGGTCCTGCACTGCCCAGGGAAGAAGCCAGCAGCGGAGCAAAATGACAAATTAAAAACGTGCGCTCCTTAAAACCCAAACTGGTTCTCTTCCCACTGGCTATCCAATCTACTGCAGCGATGCACAGTAAATTCAACCAGGATGAGGACCGGGGTCTGATGTTTGGCGAGCTGGTTGTTCCCACCAAGCTCAATGGAAGAAGTATCCTTGCAGATCTCCTCTGTCGTCGAAGTTTCAGGCAATTCAGACATGCAGCAGGGCTTCACTGGGTGTTCAGTAGTTGAAGCAGTCATCTTCCTTCAGCTTCTCTTTAGTTCTCTCATTCCAGTGGCAACTCTGCCTTCCAGTCCCAGAGACTTGCTTTTTATGCACCAAATCCCCATTCACACAGTCTAGCTGTCAATCACACAGCAGAGTGGCTGTCCTGGCAGAGAAATCACCTAGCCAATCAAACAAGAGTGAGACTTGGGTCTCTAAGGAGATCCTGTGCAGGGGGCCTCAAACCCCTCCCTCACATCCTGTCCACCCAGACACTCAGGCGCTTAAGGAGGGCTTCTGTGCAGAAGCCCACCAAAGGACGCCAAACAAAGGAACCAAACCTGGTTTGGCGTGCAGAGTAAAAAACTGGAAAGACCTTTACAAAATGATATGGCAAAAGAAATCGAACCAAGTTAAAATAAAAGTGGATTACCAGGTTTGAGTTCAAGGCTACCACCATAGCCTCAAATGGTACCAAAAGCTATTTTCATAGTCTGCGGTAGAATGAAAATGGTAGATACCACTGCCACCAGCCAAATCTCAGAGAAAGGGGAGCAAACTAATGTTCCATGAGAATCAGACAAAAGGGGAGAACTATTGACCCCTCCAGTACTCTATTGGAAGATAGGGCGTACTGGTTCTGTACATTTAAAAAGACTAGTAAAGTCAATGGTAACTTTACATGTTCTGGGAGACAGTAGTCAGTCCCAGAAAATAGAGTTTAAAGTGGGAAGTCTGAAAAGACAACCCTGTGTCGCTGCACTAAAAGTGCTGGGTGACACACAGTAAAAAGATGATGCCTATGGGGTGGGTGAGACTCCATAGTCCATGAGCATAAAAGTAAAACCAATTGAAAATGAAATGTTCAAAGCCCAAAAATATAGCAAAAGAGCTGGGGGCTCTAAGGTAGAGGGAATTTAGCACTTATGTGAGAAATCACCCTAACACTCACAAGGACCCCTGCACACATCCCCCACACCAGAGCACACCGAAGGAGAAGGCCACACACGTGAATTCACAATCACATATGGAAACACCATAGCATTTCGGTGCTGGACTGCCCATGTGGGCGGGACAAAGACTGATATGCAAATGTTTATTTGCAATCTGTGAAAGGTACAGTGAGCTAAAAGGTGGCTGCAGACTCTAGAGTGGGTACCAACCCATAGAACAGGCCATTTTTGCCGTGTTCGTTCTCATAGAGCGGTGCCCATGACTAATTTTTTAAATTTTTTCAAGGGCCTTAGGTTTAGTCACCCTAAGTGTCCTAGGGTCATGCAGACATGGATCCCTTGCTCACTGTACTCAGAGAGGCACAGCTCCACCTCACTGATGATGCCCAACAAGGCTGAAACACGTGTATTTGGTTGCTGTTGGTACTCTTGTTCAGAAGGGAATTGCCATAGCATTTTGGTGCTGGACTGCCCATGTGGGCGGGACAAATACTGATATGCAAATGGATATTTCCAATCTGTGAAAGGTACAGTGAGCTAAAATGTGGCTGCGGACTCTAGAGTGGGTACCATCCCATGGAACAGGCCATTTTTGCCGTGTTCGTTCTCATAGAGCAGCGCCCATGACTACATTTATTTACATATGGAAACACAACAACCACAATGCATTTTGTCTATGTTGCAGTGCTGCTTCTCACCCTGACACCCAAGGGCAATCTCACCAAGGGCACCACACAGCAATGTTAAGTGCATCATGATGACCATGTGCCCGTTGCCGGGGCCAATGCACACAGGAATGAGGTGAGGGTGTGGAGGTTGGCCAGACAGGCGTTGATTGACAATTATTTTTGATTTGGTGGATGGGTACATGTCACAAAGATTACCTGTCAAATAAAAAGCACTTGAACACAATCATGAATGTCCAAGCTTTCTGTCCAGTATCAACAGGCTTTACTTTGCGTGGCACAAACACCCTCCCCCACCAACTCCCCAGCACACATTCCCCCCTCCCCACCAACTCCCCAACACACATTCCCCCCTCCCTCCACCAACTCCCCAGCAGACATTTCCCCTCCATCCACCAACTTCCCTAACAATTCCCCCCCACCAACTCCCCAGCACACATCCCCCCCTTCCCAACACTGTGCATATGGGTCCATATGCCTGGCCCTCAGGCCAACAGTGCATTGTCAAACTAGGAAGAACTTTGACACTTTCCACGTCCTCCACCTTCTGGTGAGCGCTGTTGTGAATGGCGCAGGGAACAACGCCTGGCTGAACCCTGTGGGGAGCCATTGGTGTGAGTTGTAGAGGTTGATGGCAGTGATGCACCCAACTGCATCTGCTGGTGGAGGAGGCTATTGGCCTCATGCATCTGCTCAGCCTGTGCAGATTGCAACTCACATAGTTCACTGACTCTCTGCCCAAACCCTGTCAGAGCCGCAGTACACCCCTCCACAACTTTACAGGTGGGGGTATTGTCCCACGCCATGGTCTTTGCTGCCCCCTCAAATTGCACTGCTGATTGCCTTAATGAGGTGGTTTTGTTGGACAACCATGGTCTCAATACACATCTGACGTGCCTCTATCGTGTGCAGGTGTTGCATGACTGCTGTTCCCAGAGCAGAGGGTCTGTTATGTGTTGAGCTGATTGGCCTGCCAGGTCTACGTAGGGTGGTGGGGGAGCTGTTGCTAGTTGTGATGGCCTGGCTGGTGGGGCTGCTGTGGATGGAGGGGCTGACAGCAGGTGACCGTTAGGAGGGTGTGTCCTCATCCGCCACTGGTGTCTGCGCACAACGTCATGGGGACTGTGGATTTCACTATGCACATGCACCAGGGTGCTTTGGGGTGTGGCCATTTGTTGATTCGGACTGTGAATTAGTGACAACACACCAGTGCACCATTCTGCTCTTCACAGGATGAGTTGCCGTCCTCTTGGGTGGTTGTACTGGTTGCAACCTCCACATCCTGTGAACCACTAGTGGTTTGGGGCAATTGAGGCAGTGACTCCTGGTGGCTTGGGGCTGTTGAGGCAGTGACCCCCTGGTGGCTTGCGGCTATTGCGGCAGTAAAGCTTTGCTGCAGTGGGGGGGTGGGGGTTGTGTCCCCCGCCTTGGTGTATCATGCCGTCCCTTTGCGGGGAAGTGGTGCTGTGGAGGCCCCTCTGGCTGGTCGTCGGGATGTGCCTGCCTCCTCTTCTTCCACGTTGCCCTCAGCGGATGCCTGCATGCCTGCAGGGTACACAGGGTGTGGTATAAGGACAGGCAACTTACATTGGTTTCATAAATTTCATGGTGTATAAGGGGTAAGAGGACAATTTCTAACATGCTTGGCCGTGACATGTTTGGTATTAACAATGTTGGGATTGTTGGGGCATACTACATGGGAGGGAACACAGTTCTGACTTGTGGTGGCATTTTCATATTTCTAATGAAAATTCACAGCTGGCATGCTGCTGTCAGTGAGGGATGGTTGGTAATTGTTAGGGAGAATTCTCTGAAATGTGATAATTCCTCTCTACCTTAGAGACACCCAGCACTTTTGGACTCTCTAATATATTTTACTATGATTTAAACACTGTGTTTCCTTTTGGTTTTGGAGTCTGACAAACTCCATAGGCATCATCTTTGCATTGTGACACACAGCACCTTCAGTGCAGTGGCACAGGGAAGTCTCTTAGATTTCCCAAAGGTTTGAATATCTTCTCTTGGATAAACTTCTGTTTCCAAGAGCAGTAAAGTGAAATTGACTTTACTTACAATTTGTAACTTTCTAGACCCAGCGCACACTATCTTACCATAGGCTGCTGGATGGGTTACTTAGTATCCCCTTTGTCTAGTTTCTCAAGTAACATTTTTATGTTACCCTTTCTACAGTTAATGGCTGGTGGCAGTGGTTTACATTTTACTACCATTGTGTGTTTTGTCCGCGGGCTGCGTTTGCAGCTGCAGTAAAGCACCCATGGGTGCCCATTTTGTCAAAATGGCCTGGTCTTCTTTTTTCACCATTTCTTGCCGGAAAGGTCCTTCTTGAGATTTACTCTGTGTGCCAAACCAGGTTTGTCATGAGTGAAGCCCTCCTCTTGCTCCAGTATGTCTGGCAGGGGCAAGAAGGGAGGGAGGTACCCGAAACTACCTGTGCTCAATCCCCTTTTTTACAGGAATGCACCCAAAGGTGATTGGCCAGCTGGCTGTCCGGCAAGGACAGCCAACCTGTTGTGTGATTGACAGCTAGGCTGGAATGAATGGGAGAAACCTGCATAAAAGGAGAGGTTTTTTGGCTATGAAGGCAGAGTCGACCACAGGATGAAGGAATCCAAAGTAGAACTTGGAAGAGACGCCTGCTGCAACTCTGGTCCGTTGGTTTTCCCGGTGAAGCTCTCCTGCTGTGCTGAAGCTCGGAATGCAAGGCCTGCAAGGACAACTTCTCCCCTTGAGTTGGTGGGACAAATCCACTCCAAAGTTAACTTGTTTGGACATCCTATTGGAGCTGGCTGTACTCCAACTGCTGCTGCTGCTAGAACCGAAGTGCCAGGGAAAGGAACACCAAACGGAGTGCATCACTTTTATGTTGGACCCAAGCTTGTGGAAGATCCTCCAGACTCCCAGTAGGCAGGACTGACCAAGCCTGACCCACCTCAACAGAGTGCTGGACCCCAAATGCAAGGAAAGTCCAGAGTGGTATCTGAGAGTCTGCAGTGGTGCTATTTGCTGAGCCGTGAGAAGCTGAAACCCCAAAGTGCAGCTGAATAGAAGTGTGTCCTTTTCTGTCGTTGACAATCCCATTGCACTGCAGGAGTCCCCAGAAGTCCTCCCTTTTGTGCCCACGACTGAGGCCCAGGAAAAAAAGGATCTGCTGAGCTGTACAGGAACAGAAGCCAGCTGGAACCATTTCTTCTAACCAAAGTGACTGGAACGTTTGAGAGAACTTACCTTTTGATGTTGAAGCCTTACTTGATCTCAGTTGAGACTGGTCTTGGTTGCTTCTGTAGAGTTGCTTGCATATTCTACCTCTCGCAAGCCTCCCAGTTTGTGTCTCTACATTGACAAAAGACTTCTAAAACACTGTGCAAGACTTTTACTTACCTGCAAGAAGTTCTTCAGCTCACCTAGACCTTTGTCTAATTGACATTGGCTGGCCTGGCCCCATGAATGACTCTTCTCTCTTCTGCTTGTGCCTTACCTTCCCTCCTGGAAAGGATTAATTTACTTTGCATTGGGGGGGGGGTTCAACAGTACTCACCAGCTTAAGAATATTTGTGTGTTCTCTTGTTTTATTCTGAAATCTCTTTACTTTAACACTCATTTCAGTATTGCTCTAAATGCATCAGTGATATTGATGTCCACAGTGTCCTAGCTATTTAAGGCACCTGAGGAAGTAGGAAGTGTCTGTGTGCCATCCCAAATAGGGTATTCACTGATTTAGAGAAACTAAGAGTGTGTATTTTGGAGTGTATTTGTGTGTTACAATTATATTGCCCCTTCTGAAAAAGGCTTATTCAAACTGACTTTTAAATAAAATAATAATTGTTTAATCAAGAAACATTGAGATTTGGATACTTGTCACTGTGAATCTCTGTGTAACCACCCTGTTGCTCACATTGGCCCCTCTTGAGATAAGCCAGGCTGCTCAGACACAACCAACCTGTGCAGCATAGACATATACCAAAGGTTGGGTTCCTATTGCCAGGAGGTCAAGGTTGTTGTAGTGCACCCAAAGGATACTGCTCCAAAGCTTGCCTAACAGTAATACACACACACACCTGAAGTTGCTGTGCCCAGGCCATGGATGCGTGCGCCATGGTGCTTACATTTCTACACTGGATGCACTTCTGACTACTCAGGATACCTTGGCTCACTTAGGTACACTGGTACAAGGGTCCAGTCATGTGGAGCTGTGGTACGTCACGCTCACACTTGCCAGATCTCAGACATTCACACCGGGAATGGACGGTTGGACCAGTCACAATGCTATTTGCAAGGAAGTGACTCACCCGCAGCCTCCTGGGTGCAAATGCTTGCCTCCGCTCCTCCTACTGCAGCCTCCTGGGTGCAAGTGCTTGCCTCTGCTCCTCCTACTACCTCAATCGAAGTCATGTCGATGAGGGTGGTGCACTGCTCCTACCATGGTGTGAGCTCTGGTGGTGGGCTAGGAGGCCCCGAACACAGACCCGCAAGTCATTGAAGCACTTGAGGCAGTCCTCTCCATCCTTGGGGAAATGTCCCACGGCTGTCACCTTCTAGCTGATGGATTTCCAGAACTGGGTGCGCCGTTGGGACCCGTCTTTTTCTACTGTGGCCCATACATTTCATCCTGATAGGAAATTACCTCCTCCACCAGTATTTCCAGTTCAGAGTCTGAAAACTTTGGTTTACACACCCTGTCCATGGCAGACTTGTCCCTGGCACGCTCCTGAGACATTTTCCTGTGTTTTCTGGTCTGGATGACTTTCAGGGGCTGTGATTTTTAGCAGATTGTGATTTACAAAATGGGCACCACTGTGTTTCCCGTTACGGCAGTGACGCATTTCCCGCAGCGCTGTTAGCATGCGCTAATAGTGTGGGATGCCGACGGTAACGCAATGTGCACTGAGTTTTTGGGTTCGCAGCCACTATTACCGCTGGACGCTATTTGTGTTAACGCCCGGTCCGTGTGCGTGTGCTCGCCAACTCGTGATGGGGCGTTGTTTGCGCCACAAAAGACAGCGTTAACACAAATACCGCTCAGTTTTATATGCACCCGAATACAGCCCCAACTCGGGATGAGGCCCATTGTCTAAAGAGCTCATTTTGAGCCTGGTGTAAAATACTCAGAATGCATAAAGGCCTTGTGTAAGGCTTGACATCATCAATCCTACTTCTCACATTTCAGCATGGAAACTATTAATTTACTGGTGTGTTCTGATGACACAAATCTAGTCCCACCTTTCCGTAATGAAAACTGGCGCAAACGTACAAATGCCTCACATTTCAAAGTACATATATTGTAATAGCTATCTTTAAGCAAACAATCAAACCAAGCAAACAATCAAATCTGATTGGACATTATAGAATATCCTGAAATGTTGACTCTCTCTTCTTTTTAGTTATTTGCCTATCAAATCCCCTAATTGTGTACACATAATGCAAGCAAATGTGCTTCACCTCTGACAAGAGATAATAGAATTATACATTTCAACAAAGACACTTGGCAATTCTCCAGCCATACCATTTTAATTTGCAGATAAGGAAATACAATACAGCTCCCGCACTTTTTATGTTACAAACTGCATAACTCGAAACAAAAGATACTTTTTATAAAACTGTTCCACTGTTGCTCTTCGCATTTGCCACAAGCAAGCATCCTAAGCATGGTCATGACTATAGAAATGCATCCATCATTTTAATAAGGGACTAACATGTTTGCAATTAACATGTATTTCGGGGATGCGAAAGCATTATTCTAAACTGATACAGATTGTGTGTACTTTTAAAATCACATTTTTGACAAAGCAAAACCACTTGCAAATCAATCTTCAGACATCCTTGTATACACACACCGTATGAATGACAGGAAATAAATAACACTGATGTCTTGCTTATCTGATGATCGTTGTTTGTCAAACAATTGTTAAGAACTATCAAAATAAAAATGTTAGCTAACATTTTATTATTTTCCACAGATGTAATGTAACTGTTAATAAAACGTACACAATAATTTAGCATGGTACAATGGCGCGCTGTGGCAGATCCAAATAATTCGGCTCTCTGATCATTGACAGTGAGAGAAGAGGGTAAGGCTTCCCTGACACTGCCGCCCAGTGATCATTTCTCGGAGCTTGACTATATTTATCATGTGTGGAAGCATCTGCACGGCGGACTCTCCCCACCGATGCGCAATTCTAATTTGGGTGTTCAGCACACAGAGCTACCATTCATAATGTTCCCAGATACCTGTCTATTAAGCTCACTTTTCCATTGGGTGACGTTGGATTTGCAATTATGACTTCTGCCGTTTGCAGTTGGCAATGCAGCCATAACCAACTTCCCTTTGAAGTGCTGGCATTTGAAAGCATCCACAACGTCTGCCTGTGCATGCTCTGACACCTCACATATAAGCAGAAAATCCACCTTTAGCAGTCTTTATATATAATCTCAGTACCTGATTGATAATAATTGCACTGGTTTCAACCTAGTGAGGCCTGCAAGTGTATTAGACTTGAATCTGTTATAGTATTAATTAATTCATGAAGTCTAAAACCTGAGTTACCAGGAACATCTCTGAGATGCCTTTGAATAATTATTTATGATTCAAATTCGAACAGGAACATCTGAAAGATTGGATGGCTGTGTTATATTCCTGGTTATACATCTCATTATAACGTCATATGGATGGCATGTAGCTTCATATCTACCATGCAAGCACTGGTTCTATCCCACCTGGAATGGGGCAATGCCCTCTTTGAAGGCCTCCCATTGTCCTCCGTTATACCACTGGGAACTGTCCTACACGTGGCTGCATGCCTCATCAAGGGTCTAATCAGATACAACCACATCACCCCCACCCTCATCGACCTTCACTGGCTCCAACTGCACACACAAATGACCTTCACGTCTTTCTGCATCATCTATGAGGCAGTTATATAGCTACTTAACGGAAAAACTCAGCATCTCCAGTGGACATGACACCACCAGAAGGCAGGACATGTGCAGACTTGAAATCCGCTGCTGCAAAAAGGAAAGGACCAGAAATGAAACCTTCTTTGTCTATGCTCCAAAATTATGAAACCTCCTCCACATCAGCATCAGACTCGCCCCACGCTCCTACAATTCAGGAAATAACTCATGACCCACATTTTCAAGGAGTCTCTCCTCCACAAAAACTAGGCCATCACGTCGCCCCACATGCCACCTGACTCGCTAAACACTGGCCATCCGTGTCCTCCCTGCCACTCTGTACTGCTATACCCCTCCACTGTGCCCCTCTGTAGCCTACACCTGCTCTCTATATGTTTTGTTGTTACCTCTGAAAAGAGCTCCATTATGTATCTGTACTGTTGTATATCTCTGTAAAGCGTCCCTTGTGTATCTGTATTGCTGTATTCCTCTGTAAAATGTTCCATTGCTTCTCCAAGCTAGGTGCACGCACAATAAATGTATTATTATTATTATTATTATTATTATTATTATTACTAATAATAATAATAATAATAATAATAATAATAATAATAATAATAATGTGTTTATTGTGTGTGTGTGTTAATCATAATAATAGTAATAATAATGTAATACACATAAAAACTTTAAAACATTACATTTTGAGAGGATTTATGGACAATCAAGCACCTGGGTTTCAACCTTTCCCAGTTGTGTCAGTTTACACATAACCATACTACTACATGTTTAATGTAGACATTGGCTGCCATATCTTAATGACATATTGTCCATTATGTAGTGAGAGCTGGGTTGATATACATTTAAGAATATTAGCACTTAGAAGTTGTTGACGCTATTTCATATTAGTGTAGGGCCTGAAAGCACAATGATCAATTATGTGAGCTAGCACACATATTTTATTGGCAAAAGCAACAATTTAAACAATTTAAAACTATGGTATGATGAATTTTCACTGGTATGCACTATTTTCTGGCAGAAAATTACTAAGGTCTTTCAATTGTGTATAGCATAACCACAGATAACTGTTCAGGAGCTAGGGGGATTTAACTGTGAATATTGTAAACTCCCTTTGTTGGAATTAATACAATATTTTGATCCAACAACATCTGCAATTTGTTCATTTGAGGTTGTTCAGAGAGCAGATAAAGGAATTTGACTTCAAAGTATTCATGTTTCACTTCCACCAGAGGACAATGAAGGCCAGTTTAGTCATCACAGGCAAGCATATTCTTATAATTTACCATATCAACAGCATGTGGGTTACATGAGGTTCTGCAACTCACCAAACTTTGGAATGATTCAACCAGAAAAATCACCAATAGCCCTTTGGAAATATACCAATGGTGAAATACGTGATAGAAATGGCCACTAAAACACTATAAAGACAACCAATTGTAGACGGTCCTGATACCATCCTCATCACATCTCTAAATCTTGCCTCATTTTCCTGCAGGAAACTGGCCAGGCACCCACAAGACTGAGAGAGTTGTTATCTATTCACTCTTAACCTACAAATAGAAAATGTATTTGTACATCTGTGTCAATTTCCCTTCCTGACCACCACATGTAATCATCAATTTCATGTGATAACTTGATCTTCTAACTAGCTAAAGACAATTAATTTGACACCATTTATTTTAGAGAAAAAAGGTATGATATACAATATACCAAACATGGCAAATACAACATAACGTATTTACAAGAACATTGAACAGTCTACATTTTTCAAATTCTGTGGTAAACCAGGCTTGATATTCACATTGTGGATAGCGAAAGGAATGAGCTTAAACAATTGTTATGCAAATAACTCCTTGTTATTTACCTACATAAAGAACATGACAACAAAATAAAGTTATGTAGGGGTTTAAGCAACTGTTCCAGCTGCATTGTGAGTCAAGTTTACATTGTTCAAAGGTATTTGAAAAATGTTTCAAACACATCATCCTGTCTACAAGGGACTGTCATGATTTATTAGCTGGTTGTATGTTTTTATACAACCAATACATGGTACATTATTTATTTTATTGAGGTGTTCTGTAATTCACCACATGCAGAAACCTTATATTTCAGGGACTCCATATCAGACTACAAACAATGAGGGGATATCATATAAAGTCTGGAAAGAAGTGATTATTTTATTTAGGAACAAAATAAGACTTACAGACACATTTAAATAGTATCTACATTATGAGTAATGGTGTTAAGTGTCATAACTTTTTTTGGACCCACCACTTCTCAGTTGCACTTCTTGATTACCACTACTGGGTTTTGGATCCAATCTTAGTAAACAATTCATAAAACCAAATCTGAATTAACTCTATGAATTCCGATGATATTAAGGATTACCGGATAGTGAATGTTTCTGATTGCTGAATGTGGTTTTGAAACCTTAGTACAATTTACAAATTACATCTCATATGTATCTCAGTGTATGGGCACATGAGTGTGTGCACACAAAATTCTAGTTGCAGTCCAACATTTGCAAAGTATTTGCTATAATATCCTAACCTTTCCTTCACAATTATGTATCTTAAATGATGCCACATTTCTAATTTGAACAACACCTACAACAGAAGAAACCATTCATCGATCTGTTTAGCCAACTGTTTTTTAAAATACCTGCTTCCACAAATCTTTTGTCAGAATGTACTAATTATTTGTTAACTTTCATAAGTTATTTTCTCATAGTTTTCAAAGAAAGGGCCTATCTGGATCTAATTCCAAAACCAGCCAAAATATTGTTCAACTCCTGTAGATGTCTTGGTCATGATTATTTTAATGTGTAAGAGATAAAAATGACTTCATCTTCCATCAGATTAACATTTTGCATCGACTGATATTTTTAACAATTCCTTTATGAATACATTTTTCATTGCTCTATAACCATCATCTATAATTGACATAATTGTTTTCAAAATAAATTACACTTTGTCTCATATTCCAATTTGAAATAATAATAACGATTGCAATTACTTCTACCTACTGGGAGTTCTGCATGAGGAAACCCCACTTTCAAGTCTGCATGCTTAGCATTATCAGCATGGAAGTTGGAGTTACATGATAACTCCAGCTGTAGCTGGGACCCCAGGCAGGCCAACCCTGACTCATTACCCACGAAACCCATGGGAGTGCAACCAACTGCCCACTGAAAGGTGGAAAGAGCCACAGAGGCACCAACGTTGTGTCGGCTCCATGAGCTGGCCTACGCTGTGGCTGCAACCCGCATCACCCAGGAAAGCAGACTGATTGAAGCCACACAGGTGCTGACGGAGGGAGACGGTGCTGCCGGCCACACCCGGAGCAAACAACCCTGGAACTAGACTGAACTGTGGGTTGGCAAGGTCGACACACACACAACAAACGCCAGACCTGTGGTTGTATACTGGAAGGTAGGCGAGGGACTCTTTTCGCATGCTACCTCCACCTGCTGAACCGGACAAGATATGAGGGCCACGCCTGGCACTCAGCAATGCCTTTTAGTCCCATTTTTAATGCAGGTCTGATGCATAGCTCTGGAAAATCAGACACTGAAATACCTTGTGGCCAGTAAAAGACTGTCATCCATGGGTGCAGCCACACACCTAGCCCTATCAACCACACCAGAGGGCAAATCTGGACCCCGGGATGAGCACCTAATACGCCCAAATCCTGTTTACCTACTAAGAGGTCATACACTGGAGGCCTAGGAGAGATGAGGTCCTGTGAGGTGGAAATTAAATGGTAGAGAACTCTGGTACCCTTATGGTTGAACTAGCCCTGTGGCCTAAGGAGGCCTGGAAGAAAGGGAAGTGGCCAGGCACTAGACACCCTCTCCCCCTGGAGCCGTACGTGCCCTGAAGCAATCAGCAGACAAAATGACTGAATCCCCCCGTGACTCAGAATAATGCCTAAAGGATCCCCTCCAAAAAAAGGCAGCACTATGGATACATTTACAAAGCCTACCAAAAAACAAGTAGAATTGTAAAATGATGGGTCTGAAGACTCAGATCTATCGGCGACACCTTCGCAGTCATTGTGAAAGGGATTATGACCAGTATGCAACAAGGATTTTCATCCATAAATGAAAAACTGGATGGCATTAATGTCAACATCTCCACGATTAGGGCACAAGTGGAGAAAGCCACACAATGCATCACTGAGACAGAAGCACGAATCAGTACTGCTGAAGATGCTATTGTGGAACTGCAAAACACAGTGACAACCATGGCGAAAGACCTAGGCACCGTCAAACTAAAGTGCGAAGACTTAGAGGCGAGAACTCAATGAAACATAGTTGCCATTGTTTGAGTGCCGGAAGACGCCCTGAAAGGTCCCATGGAACTCTATGTAGAGGAATTATTGAGAGAATTGCTGGGAGACCCAGGCTGGTCTACAATGTTTGTCATGGAACGCACACACCGGACACCGCCAGCAAACCCCCAGCCGGGTGCGTTTCTGAGCCTCATAATCATGCCACTCATGAACTATAGGGACAGAGACATGGCCCTGAAGGCTGCACGAGAAAAGCAAGATATGAGAATGGGCTCCAGCGAGATTCGTATTTTCATTGACTACACCCTGGCTGTACAGCAAGACTGGCGCACATTTCTAGGGGTCAAAAAATTATTGAGAGAACATAAGATACCCTCTGCTATGCTGTACCCAGCCAAGATATGGCTGCAGTTCAAGAATAAAACTTACTTCTTCACATCTCCTGAAGAGGAAGCTAATATCCCCCTCCAGAGAAGCTGTCATCTGAAGACGGATAGCACATGGACAGGAGACATCACATAGTATTTGTGTAGGCATTGACCGAGCTGTATGCTTCATACCAGCAAAGGGCACCCAATGACTTTATTCATGTTTTAAATCTGTGCCAGACTGATGGGTACGATAGGGGGCCAGAAAGTTCTATAACACAATAGTGGAGATGCCTAAAAAGAGAACTGAAGTGTACAACATGAGTTAATGTCAGGTTCATAATGACTGCTGGTAACTTTAGTTAAGTTAACCGTGGAGATTTAGCCTTATTAATGCATTGACAATGTTTAGCCGGTAACCTTGTTGCTGCGGTAGTAGTCGCCTCTGGTGCAAGTGAAAGGTAGTGTTAACAGTTGGGTGAAGAGGGGTGGGAGGATTGGGCTGGGGCATAACATGATTGAAGTTTGGGGAACTATGAGGGGGGGCACTTGGTGAGCGTTGGGGCGAAAACGTTATGAAAATGCACAGGGTAAATGCAACATATCAACACCCAGCTGAGCAACTGGGTTGAAAGCAAGTGAGGGATGATGGCAAGTACTAGGAACATAGTGGTAAAACTACTTAGCTGGAATGTGAGGGGTCCGGGTATACCCATGAAGGCACGCAAGATGATGGCACATACAAACAGACAAGAGGCCCAGATACTGTTCTTGCAAGAAACACACTTATTAGATCATCAGGTGAGCAAGATCGCCCCTGGATGGCGAGAGCAGTGCTATTACACATCCCATTCGACCAGAGCCCATGCAGTTTTGATTCTGATCCACAGATCGCTCCAGTTGACTCATTATGCCACCGACAGTGACCCCTGTGGCAGATATGTGACCATACACGGGAAACTAGGTGGCACAGAGGTACTATTAATCAATATATATGGCCCGAACATTGGTGATTCAGAGTTCTACAAGGGGATCTTTCTGAAATGCACCAAGTACCCTACTGCTCTGGTAATATGCGGCGGGGACTTTAACACTATATTAGACGTGGAACTCAATCGTACATCAGCCACGTCTAGAACATTAACCAATGCAGCACTCACAATTCATACATACAGTGCAGACCTGGGCATTAGGGACGATTGGCGTACATTACATGGGAATGAGAAGACCTACACGTTCTACTCATCGGTCCATGATATGCACTACTGGATAGACCTTTGGTTAGTCTCTCAAAGATTTCTGGGCTGGTTGACTGGAACCAAGATACTTCTTACAACACTATCAGAGCACTCCCCTATTACATTATTACTAGATATCCCAGCATGCGCCCCCCAGAGAGCACAATGGCGTTTCAAGGCCACGTCCCTTCAGGATTCAGTATTTCAGGCAAGTATGGCACAACATATTGTCGATTTCTTTGAGAACAATGAAGGGTCTGTGACTCAGCAAGCAGTTTTATGGCAGGTATTTACAGTGTAAATGAGTCGTGATGTCCACTGAGTATGCAGTGCTTTAGGATATTAATAGAGAACTTAGAAGGCTGGAGGAATCCTTGGCAAAACTACAAACAGATTATGCGAGTAACCCATCTGCACAAACTAATGCAGAAATCAAAACACAACTAGAGTATTACTGTTAGACAGCAGACATGGAATTACGTTATTCTTGATAGACTGGCAGCCGTGACTAGATATGGTGTTGTTAAAACCTGGGAGTCACCAGAGGAATGTAGGTCATTCCGATCACTTTCCCTCATTTTTACTGACGCCAAGATATATGCAAAAATATTAGCCCCTAGACTAACTCCACTAATGCTCTACATGGTGCACGAAGACCAGGCGCATCCCTGGACATGTATAACGCATTTCATACTGTGCAGTGGCCTTTCTTATTCAGGATATTACATAACTACGGTTTTGGCCCCAACTTTATCCACTGGGTACGACTCCTGTACACGCAGCCATACGTTAGAATATGCTTGAACGGCGTACTATCCAAGATATTGAAACTTGCGGGGGGCACAAGGACAGGGTGCCTACTATCGCCTCTACTGTTCACACTGGCGATAGAACCCATGGCCGATTCAATGAGGGCGTGCTACGCTTGAGCAGCGATAGCCATAGCTGGGCAAGTTGAGTTAATAACATTGTATGCAGATGACAATATGTTATACATCAGAAAATCAGAGAAATGTCTGCAGAGAATAATGATGGCAGTCCAGAAAGAGGCAAGTACTCCGGACTCTGATTGAACACCAGCAAATCTGAGGTATTCCCATTCACGGACACGGCGGGCAAGCCGGACAATTTGCTTGGCCTGCGCTGGTCACCCCAACAGGTGAAATACTTAGGTGTTAAGATAGCTTGATTGGCTAAACTGGTACATTCCCTTAACTATGAATCTTTAGGCGCTGCAATCTGCATCAAACTAGAACATTGGAATCAACTCCCAATATTACTCATGGGACGGCTGGCACTGGTAAAATGATTATTCTCCCCAAGCTGTTCTATCTTTTCAGCACAATACCGCTTTGGCCAGGTAGAACATTCTTCATGAAAATGACCGGCGCATTCTCCACAGTCGTATGGAAAGGCCAAGTGAAGGTCAGCTGGAAATGTCTCACCAAGCCATACGAGCAAGGAGGATTGACATCTCTGGATTTTGATTTGTATTTTTTGGTGGCACATGCATATTATGCCATTCACTGGGCAGAGGGCGGGCAGCACACATCGTACATAGAGCTGGAAAAACAGGGAATGGATAAGGCCTCTCTACTGCATGGGGTGGTCATTGGAAGAAAGGGGGGTAGTAACCAATTGGATCCAGTACTAGTTACACAGCAGGCATGGGCAAGACTGATTCAGAACCCCAAGGGCACTGTAATGTACAGTCCGGAGATTCCCATCTCGGATGCACCATACTTGACCCCATCTAAAGACCCAATACTGATAGCGCACTGGCGAGGGGCAGGTATATTACACTTTAAAATGTATACCGTGATAGCCAATTTGTAACATGGGAGGATATCAAGATCCATGTCGGAGACACCCTAATACAAAAAACTACAATACTTAAGACTACGCTCCCGAGTGGCAATGGTGTGGGATGGATTCCCACAGGAACCGCCCTCCCACCCGAGTCTAAATTATGTGGTCACACAAGGCACAGTGAAGAAATTCACTTATACGTTATATAAGCTGTAATTGTCTACTAGGAATGTGCTATACCTAGGTATGATATGATATTATATGATATGGCATTTATAACGCACCTATACACAAGTGTTTCAGTATCTCAATCACTGAGGCACTTTGGACACAAGTGTGCATGCTCACAAAGCATATATCATTCAACTCCAGATATAGGCTAATTTATTACAAAATTTTGAATAGGGTACACCTCACTCCGGCCTGCCTCAAGAAAATACACATAACTGCAGATGGGAGAGGCCCAAGGTGCAGAGGTGAGGATGCTGATTTAATGCACATGTTGTGGTCTTATAGTATGCTCTCTGCATACTGGGCTAAGGTTTGTGAAGCACTAGAATCAATGGTAGAACACCGTGTCAGATGGGAGTGGGAAACATGTATACTGGGCTTTGTGTGTAAAATGAATCCGGTAAAATGTAAATTGTTCAATGTAGGTCTGTTGCTAGCCAAGTGTGTCATACTAATGCATTGGAAAAGCAGGATTCCCCCCAAGATGGTAGACAGGATGAGCGACATGACCTGGAAAAATGATAAAGAAGAATTGTACTCCAGCTTGCTACCCTTAACGAGTCGTCCGAAAGACATATGGGGAGGATTCTGTCAATATTTGATCAACAAGAGCAACGGAAACTGTACTGTTATAAATCTTGCTAATCAATTGTCCTGCAAAAATCTCTCTGTGTATACAACAATTATCTATTTGGAAAAGTGAAGTTAAATAAAAGTTTTTTAAAAAAAATAAAGAGGTTGTGGCAGAGTTCAGAGTGTAGAGGTGTAGGCATATTGAGAGGTGAGGAGGTGAAGGAGAAGACAGAGTGTAGATTATAGGATGAGAAGAGGACAGAAAAAGCAAATGATTTTTTGGTGAAGGTTAAGCAAGAGAGGAGGAAGTGGTAATGAGTGAGTGGAGAGTGGCTGAGTGAATAGTAAGCAAAGAGGAGCAGGGGGAGAGGGTAGAGAGTAATAATAGGGGAGAAATGAGAAAGAGATTGTGGTTGGTAGTGGAGAGGAGGGACAGAATAGTGGAGGCAATGGACATTGATGATATAGATGCAAATGATGTAGAGAGAAGCTGAAGAAGAATAGAGGGGATGAAAGCTAGAAAGCGAGAAGCAAAAGAGTTGAGCGAAAGTGAATAGGAGAAGATTGAATGGGGAACATGCGATGTAGAATGGAAGAAGCAGAAGAGAGTGAGAAGGAGGCTAGGCTGTTGCGAAGACATTATAGAACAAATCAGATGAGAGAATCATATTATAGATCAGAGAGACACAGGAACGTTGCTGGAAAGGACACAAAGAGGTGGATGGAGGAAAAGGACAGGAGTGAAAATCACATCCTAGAAACCTCATCCTAAGAAAGATTTTCCAGTGCTGAATAGGTTAAAGATTATTTGCAAAGACTTTGCAGGGCCATTATTAGTATTTGATCATCACAACCAAGACGGTAAGCGTGGCAATCTTTGGGGTTTTACCATCAGTACACTTGACTGACACCCATCCCTCCTTACACTTGACTGACACCCATCCCTCCTTAAGATCCTTAGGATACCAGGTGGTTTTACCTTGTGTGGGAGTCCAGGCTGATGAGAGCTGGAAACTGTTAAAATCTTTTCATAAATTGTTATTTTCAAATGCCAAGAGCAAACAACAATAGAATCAAAAAAATGCAATATATAAAAAAAAAACACAAACAGTGAATCAGTGCTGGCGAGCAATGGAACAATCAGGTTATAGCAAGCTGGGCAGATATGATACCCTGGCACAGAAGAGGAGAAGAAAGAAACAGAAAAAACACATCATATGTCATACAATTGTGCACTAGTATAAAGATTTGGTACAGTAAAACCACAATCCTAGGGCAACAATGCTAGCAAAATTACTTGGAAAAGAACATATCTGGAAACCCATTTCAAAAGCGTATTAGGCACATTGGAATGGACCCCAGATGTCCGTGATCGTATCACGGTCTCCAGACTGCTTGAAGATGGCACTCTCATATGTGGACACAGTCATTAACTCCTCCATACAATCATTGATACAGAAGGAATTGGATGATTTCCATTACAGTAGGATCATCCTCTTTGCAAGCATGCAGCTCCAAAGTAGCCACATTTTCTTACAAAATGGCAGATCCACTAATGAAGACATTTGAGCAAGAATCAAAAGGGATGCTTTCCTTGCAATAGTACAGTTGAGCACTAGGCTCAACATCTCACAGACCCCTTCCCAAAAGTCACTGGTCTTGCCACAAGACCAAAGTAAATGACTCAATGTACCCTTCGCCTGCTTGCATTTCCAGCAATGGTCAATCTCTAAAAGGTGTTACCTAAACATTTGTTCAAGAGTCCAATAGGTCCTAAAGAGAATTTTAGTTTGAGAGGCCCTCAGACCCCAGTCCAAGCTGACCAAACAGACATTGCTGCAGCATCTCTACCAGCAGCCATGGTCAACTGACTCACCCCATTCACCAGTACAGACATTGGCAATATCAGAATCCCCTTTACGATTCGACATAAGAACAAAATACACAGTGGCGGCCAGATGGAACAAATGTCCACAAACATCTGTTGCTGATCAGACCGTACTCTGCATTATTGATGGTTGAGCAAGAACAAGCTTTGCTGTAATGATCCCCTTAGCTGTCTATATTCCGCATAGCTGCAATCTTTCAAGTCAATTTCTCTGCACAGACATGTGAAGGGAATCCATGATCCGTTGTCAAAAAGGTGTGTGCTGTAGAAAATACCACTCAGAAACCAGGATGGCCAGAAGATTACTTTCCCCTGTATAGTCAAAGATGGGTTCAGCCAGATGGATGAATCCTGAAACAGGAATGGATCATTGTCCAGTCATTTTGATATCCAGCACCAACACAAAAAAGCTGTTAGCGGACTCAACAGTTGGGATGACTTTGAAATCATTGACAACAGGGCCCTGGGTTCCAGTTAATATATACTGTTAGATTCCAATTCAAATTTGCCCCACCGGTTCTGGGTAATCCCCGTTATACAGTAAAGAAGAAAACTGTGTGGACACAGCCTTATCTATTTGAGATCATATGCCAATGCATTTCGGAGATTAACTTCTTCATCAGCGCTGAGCCCTACGTGATAACAACATCCAATATTTTTGCATAAATTTAGATATGCATATGCATCATTATTAAGCAATCAGATTATTGCAAAACAGAAATTACAAAAATATTATATGCTGTTATCAAGTAGGGCTCAGCCCTGATGAAGGAGCTGGTGACTGCCCACCAACTTTTTGTCATTAACATCAAAACTACTTTTGTCATTGAGAGAAGCTCCCAGAACTCTCTTCATACAATTCCGACATTGAAAGATTTGACTCAAGGATTCTGAAAGTGCATCAGATTCACAGCTTTCTCCTTTACTGTTGTTTCTGATCCTGGTGTCTTAGGATCTTTTTTGCCAGACAGCTCCTCTAAAAATATATAAAAATTGTATGTAGGCATTATTTTCATGAATATTCGAGTGGAACGTGTACTAAAGTAGTGCCATCTTTTTCCCTTCAGTTAATCCCCATCATACAACACAAATGTCTAATGGTGAATGCGAGATGATACTCAAAGAAAGTGGGCAAATTCATACCATCCTGCTTCAGTGGGAGTTGCATCTTCCGTAGGGCCCACCTGGGTGGTTGCTACCCCACAAGACCTTCTGTATAAGCTCATCAGGTTCCTTGATTATGTTTTTAGGCATCTTGAGTGGAAGCATCGAAAGGATATAATTGACCCTCTATGACATGTTCATTTTGATGCAGTTAATTTTGCACCATAGTAAAAGTCTCAGAAGCGACCATCTGTCGATATCAGTCTTCAGCTTAGGCATTATGAAGTCAATTTTGATCTTGGGCAGCAACCTCACACTCAGGCCGATCCAGACACCCAAGTACTTCATCTTCCCAGGGCACCACTTAAACTCCATCTGGTCAAACATGCATTGCATGCATGCACCAGTGATGGGAAGTATCTCTGACTTATTCCAATTGACCATGTAGCCAGAAATCTAAGTGAAGCACCGGATGTCATCCATCAGATGAGTGATGCAAGATTCTGGGTCAAACACAATCACCAGTAAATCATCATCGTAAAGCCAGATCCTGTTAGGGCATATACCCCTTCTAAAGTCACAAATATTGTTATTAGTGTTATTAGTGCACGGTGGTGTGAGTTATGGTTGCTTATCTTACCATAACTGCCGAATTTCAGGGATTTTTCGGTTTTACTTTGAACCATAACGTCCCTTTAACAAAGTTGTTTTACTGAATTTGATAGGTTTTTAGTAGCGCAATTTAACCATAACGTACCTTTTACCAACGTTTTTTCACGGAATTTCATAGGTTTTTAGTAGCACAACTTAACCATAACGTCCCTTTTAACAAAGTTTTTTCACTGAATTTCATAGGTTTTTAGTAGCGCAACTTAACCATAACGTACCTTTTACAAAGTTATTTTACTGAATTTCATAGGTTTTTAGTAGCGCAACTTAACCATCGCGTCCCTTTAACAAAGTTTTTTTACTGAATTTCATAGTTTTTTAGTAGCACAACTTAACAATAATAACTTTGACTTTATGTACATGTAATATGGAACATACTGAACCCTTTCTACTGAATTTGACGGTCCGCGGACATGTTCAGACAACAGTACCAGCACCTAAAAACTCTGGGGGGGGTATGTGTAATTGTTATATCATAACATAGGAACATTTAACAAATTCACAAAGCAGCACACATACAAAGTATATGTAGTAATACTTAAGAAATGTAACCCATATATGTAACACACTAACTATTCATTTAAATACAATGGGCCTCATTACGACCCAGGCGTTAAGGGTTAACGCCGTCGTTAACCCTTAACGCCTATTCTGATTTTAACGGCTGCTCTTAGCAGCCGTTAAAATCCATGGCGCTAACCTGCCATGATGCTAATTATGCCACCGTAATTTGCGGTGGCGTAATTAGCGCCTTCCCCACTCCCATTATGCCCTATGGGGCAAAAATGGGAATGGGGAAGGGAAAATGGGAAATGGGGATTTACCGCCCCACTCACCTTGGAATGGGGCGGTAAATCCGCCATCCACCATGGTGTAAACGTAGTTTACACCATGGTGGTAAAGTTGGCGCAATTAGCGCCTGGGTCGTGATGACCCCCAATATGTTCTAAAATGGAATATACCAAAAGAAGATAAAGTAGCTTCCAACATAATTACCTCACAGACACTCCACAACTAACAGCAAGACCAGACGTATAGACTACTGATTACGGGCCTCATTACGACCCAGGTGGTAAGTTACCGCCTGGGTCGTACCCTTACCACCATGACCATGGCGGATGGCGGATTTACCGCCCCATTCCAAGGTGAGTGGGCCGGTAAATTCCCCATTTCCCATTTTACCCTTCCCCATTCCCATTTTTCCCCCATAGGGCATAATGGGAGTGGGGAAGGCGCTAATTACGCCACCGTAAATTACGGTGGCGTAATTAGCACCATGGTCCCTTAGCGCCATGGATTTTAACGCCTGCAAAAAGCAGGTGTTAAAATCACCATGGCGCTAAGGGACCTTGTAATCAGGCGTTAAGGGTCGGCGCTGTTTACGGCGCCGTTAACCCCTTAACCACTGACTTGTAATGAGGCCCTACATATCTTACCAGAAATAGTAAGTGCACTTCATTTTACTCATATATTTATAAACTTTCTATATTAGAAAAAAAAACATATTACTTTGTTTTCTCACAGAAATGTGTAGTACTCTGGACTGGCTAGAGGACCATTTCCCACGAGACGAAATGTTAGAAGATAGTCCACCTAATGGTACACACTTTACTATATAAACCAATTAATAAATATTATTTTGTATACATTCAACATATACATTTTTTTTTTACAGACCCTAAAAAAATTGCAACTTCCAAAGAAAAAGAAGTGGTGGATAACACTCTTGAACACATTACCCACAAAATGGACCAACTTATGGCAAATTTTACGGATTTAAAGAACTTTGTGGAAGATCACCCAAAACCACCAACAACATACCATTGTCCCACCTGTACTTGTCCCCCCTCACCATATCCCATTCATTTAACCCCAAACTCTCTCCATGGACCACAACGTTTTGATGAGATTTCCTTATATTGAAAACCCTAATTCTCCTGTTTTTGTTTCCGTTTCTGCCCCACCTTCTCAGTCATAAATTGTTTATACATGTTAAATAAAGTTACTTTTTTATATTGTGTTGTAATTACTTTCAGTTCTTTGTGGTAAAACCAATTTAGGTGTCCACGGACAGCGCGGTTGTTCGGAAATGTTCGGAAATAAACGAAAATGTAAGTGTCCTGAGGACACTATATCTGTCCGTAATGTTCTCATACAAGTTCGAAATGTTCTAAGAACACTCGTAGTGTCCTGAAATGTTCGTAAATAAACGAAAATGGAGGTGTCCTTAAGAACACTATGCCTGTTCGTAGTGTTCTCTAGCAAGTTGAAACTGTTCTAAGAACACTCGTGGTGTCCTGATTTGTTCATAAATAAACGAAAATGGAGGTGTGCTTGAGACGCTATGTCTGTCCGTATTGTGCACAAGTAAATTAAACTGTGCTAAGAACAAACGGCTGTCCGTAACTGTTTGTTTTATGTGTGACGCACTTTTAATTAGTTCAGGACCCGAACACTGTCCGTAGAACATCAACACGCATGCGCAAAACAATGTCCGTACATGAGGTGTCCGCGGACGGCTGCTACCTTAGCGAACATGCTTATGAAACAATCATGTGACCGCGCCCACGCTGATCGCGTGTTCTGAATGCGGACACTGTTCGTGTCCCCGAACACTTTAAAAGTACATTTACGAGTAATCCACAATATTTCTCATTAAAATCTCAACATACCACAAATCCCACATACCAATCCTAAGTTTCCACATAGTTTTTGTGACTTTTTTAACCTTTTTTGGTGTTCGATCTAACTTGCGTTTGGCACGCATGTCCGCGAACTGCGCACAAGCACCCCTCTAAAAGACCACGCCCTAGAGCTCATTCTCATTGTGTTTCTGGCTATTCTACAGAGCACAGAGATTTTTGCTGCAACCTGCAGATTTCCATCTTCAACCTGAATGCTTCTGTGGCTCCACTGCTGCCACCTGGTGCTGTATCTGCCTCAGCACCACCCTACCCCCTCCACCACCACCACCTTCCCAAGGGCCTGAAGAGGGGAACAGGAGTGAGGATACAGAGGAGGAAGAAGAGGATGATGAGAATGAGGTAGAGGAAAACCCTACTACCCGCCCTCAGTGTGATTCTTGGGTGTGGCGGTTGTTTACCGTTCATGGGAATGGTCCTAAGGCTTGTGCGAACCGTGTCACCTGCAATGAGTGCAAATTGGTACTCAGTCGCGGGAGGCATGGTTCGTATAGCTTTGGGACTACCACCATGAAGCGACACCTGAACTCATTCCACACTGGTGCCATTCGCAAGGTTGTACCTTGCGAAGAGCGTAGTAGGTTCATTGCCTCTACTTCATCCTCTGTTTCTGATCCTGTCTTGGACAGCGTCTTCCTCAAGCTGCCTCACAGGCCATACAGAATTCTTATGACCCTTACCTTTCGAGGGTCACAGTTGTATGTATGTACTGTGACACAGTACTCTGCAGGGGGGAGCGACTTCGCAGTGCTTTTGAGACTATAGTCTCAGAGCACAAGAAGACCTGCTCACTACCCAAATGAAAACCCACTCTACATCTTCCTCTCTCTGCTCACCCTTTCTTATCCCTGTGGTTGGTGTCCCCCCCTTTACCCTCCTTTCCCCTCCTTTCCTAGTGTGTCGTGTGTAAAAAACCAAAAAAACTACAAAATAACAAAAATCAAAAAAAACATAAGGCTCTTTTCAGAGCCGCCTTTCACAGTTAAAAAACAGAAGTAAAGATAAATAACGCAGGGCCCTTTCTATTTCTTGAAAGTCTGCGGACAGTTCGCGAAAATAAAAAAAATTGGGATGCTACCCTATTGTAACCATTGCATTTTTCTCTGGGAGGAAGTGGTGGCTCTGAAAAGAGCCTTTGGGAGATGTTTGTATGTCAAAAATTATAAATACTTAACACCTACTTCGAAATGCATGCTGCATTTCTAAAAAAGGTCACAATGCATTTTGTAAATTTCTCAGAAAAATCTGATTGCTAGCATAGGTAAGATGGACACCATCTCTGTGAAAAATGTATGTACTACGAAACATAATATTTTCATTGTGAAAAGAGGACATGCCAAAATCTCTTGGGAAGGCACAAACAGCCTATTGACATTACGCCTTGCTTTCTCCATTTGTGGACCACCTGAGAAAGAACAAAGCCACATTTGTCTCTGCGCAATCCGTGAAAAAATTACTTTGGAGTTTGGAAACATGTCCATGATCTTCTGAAGTCCTTCTTTCATTGCAAATTGCAAAGAAATTCCAGGCACATGTCCTAAACTGTTCCCTCCACAATGAATTACAATTATGTCTGGATGTTCCTCTATCTTCAAAGTTGCACAGAGAGGTACCAAGTCCAGCCACTTCATTCCACGTACTCCATGCCAGTGCACTTCCACATGTGGGAATCCAAGATCTATAGATACTCCACAGCTTTCTGCATGCACCTTCAACCAGTGTATCCACGAGTCTCCCAAAATCCACACAATCTGTTTTTTAAAACACTCAGCCATAGCTATCTGTTCTTCTCTCAGCAAAAAGAATATCTGAGAAAACCTCTCCTGGCACAACACACTCACTAAACTTTACTGACCAATCCCTTGCTACATTCAATCTCATTTGCATGCCTCCCCACCCCAAATTCCCTGGATGTAATACGCGGTGTCCTAGAACTACTGCCATGCCCGCGAACATATAGTAACATGGACAGCCCTTCTACCATTTCCACTTCACTCTCTGTGCCATTCCCTCATTGGATGTAGCTATTAAATCACATGACCATCCACCAATCAAATCCAAGACCTCTACATGTAACTGCATCATCATAGATCAGCACTGCAAATGTACGGTAATTCTCTCAGACTACAAGTCTCATACCATTGGCAAGCACGATCTACGAGAAATACTAGACAAGTCTCCAAGATTTCTACTTGCAGCTTCGTCCATATCCATATGCATGAACACAAACTACAGGTATGCATATTTTCTATAGAGTACATGAACACATTTTCTAACCGACTTTTACCTTGTATAATCTGTAAAATGAATCTACGATAATTATTTCATTCTCCTAAAATGAACTGTGACTTACAAACCTTTATACCGTTTAATTTCTTCGTACACACACACACGCAAATAATGTTAAACTAACATTTTTGAAATAAAATATATAGACTACATATGATCAAACAAAATTACATGCACACTCTATCATCAAATCTCAAAGAATAATATTTGTACAAACACATACTTGGATTGAATTTTTTTAGTTTATATAATTACTTACATTTATATAGGACAAGCAGTCTATGACATTGACTCCCTCATACGTGAAAAAGCAGGCTATCACATGGACTCACTACGAAAAGCTTAGTTACAGGAATAGTGGTATACAGTGGTACATTATGATTTTGACAAGCCATAGTAAAGATATTTTCTTTCCTACAGTTAGTCATACGATAGTTTTAATGGTTTTGAAGAAGGCGCTGAGCATTTCAATTTAAAAAAATCTATGTCTAAATTAAAAACAGTGCTATATACAAACCAAATGACTAATTTCTTTCTTTTACAATTGCAGTGAAGACCATTCTCCTGAAAATAAGCAGCCAAATTTGAATTACAAAGAACAACTAAGAAGCAAGCTGCTCATTTTAGAAAAAAAGTAAGTAGATTGTTACCATAATATTTGAATTATTACTCAAACACACTCTAATGTTAATTCATCCTATTTCTGTGCCTAAAAATAGAGTTTCTGCACCATTCTGACCAAAAATCCTCCCGTCTTAAACAGTGATTTACTGGCAGAATGGCCCACAAATTCCTATTTTTCGCCACACACATTACCCAACTCAGCCACTAGAATTTAGATGTTGTAGAAGAAACAACTGTTTTAATTGTATAGCTTTAGGTATACTATTTATACTTCTCCACACCACTCGCTTACTTTTTTCTGTCATCTGAACCCCAGTTTATTAACACATTCATTCAAGAATACCCATCCCTAGTAGTTGTACTTCCCAATGCACAATCACACACCATTACATACATCTTTATCATCTCACTCAAACACTCATGCACACAACACACATGCATTGCAGAACACCCCACCCATACCTTCTGTATTTTTTTCAACAGACCCTAAAGCATGCCTACCAAAAAGCAACTCCGTAGAACGGAATGCAGAAGTAGAGCAAATGAAAAGAAAAGTCTCCAACATAAGCATCCATCTACAGCAGAATTTGTAAAAAAAAGTTTAAACACAACAGCTAATACAGTCATGTAGTGAAACAGAAGACGTTTCTAGTACAAAAACGTTGCCTCCTCTATCAAAAAGTAAAACAACCCAAAAAACAATTAACAGAAAATCAACTATCACTACAAATAAAACTTCTTCTATAAATCTTGATATAGTACAAAGTACGCAATACAAGAAAAGTATTTTAGCCAAAATGTTCTGTCACAAAGTCCTTCAAAATCTTATAAAAACAGGAGAGAAACCAGGTTCAACACTTCAACCCTATCGTAGGAAAGTAATCTTAGAAGCGTTGATAGACAGTGCACTTCTTCTCAAAAGAAAGTTATTTATTTTAGTGTAGTAGTGGCCATGTAGTTATGGTTAAGTTGCTGTTTCCATAGGAAGAGCACTTTTTGGGTGGCTTATAACTTCGCTCTCCCTGGACGGATCCTCACCAAACTTTGCAAAAAAAGTATATGGGTCACTCTGAATATTTTTGCAAAGTTTGGTGAGGATACGTCCAAGGGGGGCAAAGTTATTGGGGGGGTCCCAAAACTTTTTTTTCCCAAAGACTGAATGGGAAAACATTTTTGCTCGCGCCTACAGCCCAAACCGCTGGACGGATTTCCACCAAATTTGGACCAGGAGCAGCGGCTTGGTCCCCGAAAGCATGCTTTTGCAAATTTGGTGAAAATCCGTCCAGTAGTTTTTTTAAAATGACTAAAAAGTAGGTAAAAAAAAATTAGTGATATCTGTGTTTGGTTCGCGGACACACTTCCCTGTTCGCTCCTCGGACAGTGTCCTAATTGGCCAATCATCTTGGTGATGTTCGCGGACATGCAACGTGTTTGCTGATTGGACGGCGTGGAGCGTGAAGCGTGTCAGATTTTTCGGTAGCGCCCGCCATCTTGGATGCGGACAGCGCGGTGAAACTTTGTTCAAAATGTGTATTTTGTAGAGTGTGTTGGTGTGTAGGTGTGTTTGGGGAGGGTGGGAGTGTATGAGATAGGATGAAAGTTGTGTTTTTTATGTGTTAGACATTCTTTGTGTGTTCGATTTGTTTGTGGACATCACAGGTGTTCTGAAATGTTCTAAATAAACTGACTAGGGGGTGTTCTAAGGACTCAATATTTGTCCGTTTTGTTCGCAAGCAAAGTGAAACTGTTCTAAGAACACTCGCGGTGTCCGGGGAGTGTTCGTAGGGGGTGTCCTGAGGACGCTGTCCATATTGTTCTCTGTCAAGTTGAATGTGTTCTAAGAACACCCGCGGTGTCCTGAAATGTTCGCGAATAAACAAAATGGGTGTGTTCTGAAGACGTTTTTGAGAACACTCCCGGTGTCCTGAAATGTTCGTAGGGGGTGTCCTGAGGACGCTGTCCGTATTGTTCTCTGTCAAGTTGAATGTGTTCTAAGAACACCAGCGGTGTCCTGAAATGTTCGCAAATAAACAAAATGGGGGTGTTCTGAAGACGCTTCTAAGAACACTCGCGGTGTCCGGGGAGTGTTCGTAGGGGGAGTCCTGAGGATGCTGTCCGTATTGTTCTCTGTCAAGTTGAATGTGTCCCAAGAACACTCACGGTGTGCTGAAATGTTCGCAAATAAACAAGATGGTGGTGTTCTGAAGACGCTTCTAAGAACACTCCCGGTGTCCTGGAATGTTCGTAGGGGGTGTCCTGAGGACGCTGTCCGTATTGTTCTCTGTCAAGTTGAATGTGTTCTAAGAACACCCGTGGTGTCCTGAAATGTTCGCAAATAAACAAGATGGTGGTGTTCTGAAGACGCTTCTAAGAACACTCGCGGTGTCCGGGGAGTGTTCGTAGGGGGTGTCCTGAGGACGCTGTCCATATTGTTCTCTGTCAAGTTGAATGTGTTCTAAGAACACCCGCGGTGTCCTGAAATGTTCACAAATAAACAAAATGGGGGTGTTCTGAAGACGTTTTTGAGAACACTCCCGGTGTTATTAGATACTATGGATGTGATATGCTGCTATGCTTGTCCTTATTATTGTATACTTACTGTTTGGTCTAGTATTGGGAGTCCATGTTTTTCTTCTTCATTTCTGTGATAAAAGAAAATAGCATGTCAGTATTAGTATTTTGTAATGACTTATTACATTGTATAAGCAATATACTTTTTTTTTTTTTTTTTCGACCCTCATATTTAGTAGAGTACAAATGAGAGTACTGTGCAATTTGCTCAGTTTCTGTATTTGTTGCTAAAATCATTGGGTCTGTGGGAGAAAAAAAAATCCATGTTGGATTAAAAAAAAAACCTTTTTCTGTTATGCTACAGTTTATTTGTTTGTTTGTTTTCAGTGTTCACTTGTTGTTTCTGGCTAATGCTTTATACTTTGCTTTGTTGTATTTTTTTTGGAGCAGTAACAGATTCTTCACTTGTTTTGATATTATAAAATTTTGGAGCAGTTAGATACCAATTGGCGTATTCTAACTGTCTATTTTTTTAATATATTTTAGTGGTTTTGATTTATCTATTTGGATATTGTTAAATTTTGGGACAGTTAGATACCAAGTGGCATATTCTAACTGTGTATTTTTTGGCCTAATTTAGTGGTATTCATTTATCTGATTAGTTGTTGTAGAATCTTTGAGCTGTTAGATAGCTTTTGGAGTATTCTAACAGTTTATATTATTTTAACACAAATTTATAATTTTGGGACAGTTAGATACCAATCGGTGTATTCTAACTGTGTATTTTTTGGTCTAATTTAGTGGTATTCATTTATCTGATTAGTTGTTGTAGAATCTTTGAGCAGTTAGATAGCTTTTGGAGTATTCTAACAGTTTATATTTTTTAACTCAAATTTACTTTAAGGTTTAAATACAGTTTATTTATCAAATTTTGGTTTTAAGAACATCAAATAAGCGTTTGTAAGATTTGCTGGTAATCTCTGCTTTAGAGTGATGGTACTATCATTACATTCAAACCATCCACATTTCTTTTTTTATATATGCAATGTAGTGCCCTGAATTGGTTGTGGCTCCTGCGTGGTAGATTATACCTATTGTTGTGAAGGTTTTCTTACCAAGTGATATTTGACCATGTGTGAATCCAGTGAGCTTTCAGTTGTTTTTGGTACCATCTACATTGTAACGTAGAAGCATTAGTATTACGTATTTACTATGTGTTTGTATTACTAACGTGGAGCGATTATCTGAATTGCAGGTAGAGCATAATCTACCATGGTTTGCATTTTGTACAAGTTGCTGAAATGGAATGGATTCACAATTTGGTATTGATATATATATGAAGCGTTCATTGGGGATTTCTTCTTGTGTCACATTGTTGCAGAGAGTGCATGTATGTTTCCACATGTATGAAATCTGAAAGATTTCATTTATAGGTATGTTTTTGTTTTCCAGTACTTGTAGTAAGTACATTAGAAATTCTTGTGGATCTTCCTGTGAGTTTGTAGTGAATTTCACCATTCCAGCACAGTAGTCCAATTGTCATCTTATTCCAAAAACACTATGGGCCTCATTACGACCCTGGCGCTAAGTGAAAAACGATGGCGGTAAATGGTTACCGCCATCGTTTTCCGCCAGGTCCGATCATGACTCGTGACCGTAAACTACGATGCCAATAGCGGCATCGTAGTTAACGCTGCCGCTAACTGCGCTAAGGGTGCGCGCACGCGACCGCCCACACCGTACTTAGCGCCATGGCGGAAAGGTACGCAAATGCCGACCCAAGCGGACATGCACCTAACGCCATCACCGAGGCCGCTAAGTACCTTACCGCCATGGTGCAAATAACGCCATCGCGAACCAACCGTAAAGGGCCATGTCAAGTGAATGCAGCTGCCACAGGTGCACAGAAACAGCACAGGTGAAGGCAATACAGACTCAGGGGAGTACAAAAAGAGCACACCCCACCCCTACCCACACCCAGTCACACTCCACAATGATGCCAATACGACTAGCAATGTTGGGGCTGGAGGACCTGATAGCAATGCATGTGCTACTACAACAGCAACAACAACAACAGGCAGCACAGAGGAGACGCAGGAGGAGAAGGAGGGCAAGGCAGGCCCAGCAAGCCCCACCAGCACAGCCAGTGCCACCACGCAGGCAGCCCCCAATCCCACGCATCAGAGCCAATCCAAACAACCTCACTGCTGAGCAGATCCACACCCTGTACCGTTTGGACCGGGACACCATCACCGCCATCGTAGACATGACACACAACGACATCGTCAGCATGATAGAAAGTCCAACCGCCACCCCCCCTACTGAAGGTAGTGGCTGTACTCCACTTCCTGGCCACAGGCACCTACCAGCACACAGTGGGGCACCTGCATGGCATTTCACAACCATTATTCTCACGAACACTCATCCAAGTGCTCGATGCCCTCCTCAAGCACACAGACGACCACATCTCATTACCACGGACTGCCCAGGAGATTGCAAACACCAAAGTGGGTTTCCATGCACTAGCCAGCATACCCGGTTGCATTGGTGCCATCGACTGCACCCATGTGGAATTGGTGGTTCCACGTGCCATGGAGGTACCGTACCGCAACCGGAAACAGTTCCACTCTATCAACGTGCAAATGGTCTGTGACTCCAACAAGATCATCACACATTGTTGTGCCCGATTCCCTGGATCAACCCATGATTCACTGGTCCTGAGGAACTCCACAATACCACGCTACATGGAGCGACATGCAGGCCCAAGATCCTGGCTAATCGGTGAGTGCAATGTCATGGAAGTGGGCATGGGAATGACGTACCAGTGCATACTCCACCTGGCAGAAAGGGGGGGGGATGATGCATACTCCACCTGGCAGAAAGGGGGGGGGTGATGCATACTCCACCCGGCAGAAAGGGGGGGGGATGATGCATACTCCACCTGGCAGAAAGGGGGGGGGGATGATGCATACTCCACCTGGCAGAAAGGGGGGGGGGATGATGCATACTCCACCTGGCAGAAAGGGGGGGGGATGATGCATACTCCACCTGGCTGTGAGTAACACAGTGAACGGAGACAGAGGAAGGGCACTCACAATGCACACAACCCCTCTGCATACATAGGGTGATGGCATGCAAAACAGGCCATGGCAGCAATGAGCATATACTGGTTGCATTGTGTGAATCAATTAGTGCATGTAGAAGTGAGCCAAGGTAACAGTTCCATGCCAGCCATGGTGGAACATCATGTTCCTGATCAGACAACATGACTGACACATACATTCTCGCCTACATACAGGTGATGCAGCCTATCCCCTGAAGAGGTGGCTCCTCACACCAGTCCGGAACCCGCAGAACCAGCACGAGGAGGACTTCAACCGTGCACATACACGTACTCGTGTGGTCATAGAGCAGACATTCTCCCTCCTGAAGGCACGGTTCCGAAGCCTCAGCAGGTCTGGTGGGGCACTCCTGTATGGCCATGAGAAGGTGGCAAAGATCGTCATGGCATGTGTCATGCTGCACAATATGTGCGTCAGACGGAATGTGCCCCTGCCCCCTGACGCAGAACTGCAACCACCTGACGATGAGGATGAGGAGGGTGCAGATGGGGCGCCACCACATGGCGGAGGCGATGCACAGGAGGGGCGTGCCATGCGCCAAAGTATCATCGACCACTGCTTCTAGCACACACGGCTGGTGTTTATCGCATGGAGACTGCACTTGGGGCACTGTGTGTCTCTGGGACATGCACACTGTGGACTGTACACCAATAAAGCACACATACGCAATGAAAATGTCCACACATTTCTTTTTTTGAAAGAAAAAAGTGTATTGGAACTATGAACTGTCGTGTCACACCCCCTCCCACCTCCCCCCTGCACACCCCAACACACCCCCTCCCACCCCCCACCTCCCCCCTGCATACCCCAACACACCCCCTCCCACCTCCCACCTCCCCCCTGCACACCCCAACACACCCCCTCCCACCTCCCACCTCCCCCCTGCACACC
This sequence comes from Ambystoma mexicanum, assembly GCF_040938575.1. NCBI lineage: Eukaryota > Metazoa > Chordata > Amphibia > Caudata > Ambystomatidae > Ambystoma > Ambystoma mexicanum. Next base: position 719,647,854 of record NC_090936.1, read on the forward strand.
CCAACACACCCCCTCCCACCTCCCACCTCCCCCCTGCACACCCCAACACACCCCCTCCCACCTCCCACCTCCCCCCTGCACACCCCAACACACCCCCTCCCACCTCCCACCTCCCCCCTGCACACCCCAACACACCCCATGTAGGTGTCAACAGATGCCTGTGACAGTGTCCACAGGCCGTCACAAGCCCCCTCTCCCGGCCCCCGGGGCACCCCTGGCTGTGGAGCGCAGGTTGCGTCCGGAACGTCGCACGGGGCTGCTCTGCGCAGAACTGGCAGTGGAGGATGTCCCTGGCTGCCCCTGTGCATGCAGCTCCTGTACTGTGTGGGTGAGGTCAGTGACCGCACGACGCAAGCCCGCAAGTTCGGCACAGATGTCCCTGGACATGGCCTGCATGGCATCCCTCAGGGTGGCAGTGCTCTGCGCCACTTCGGCCCTTAGTGTCTCCGTGGCCTGTTCAATGCTAAACCTAGCCCCCACACATTCCGCGGCATGCTCATCCAGCATTGCGGACAGTTGATGCTGCCGTTGAGTGATGTCCTCGAGGGACTGCTGGCCGTGCTGGCCCATGGCCAGTGCAGGTGGAGTGATGGAGGGGCTGCTCCCCTCCTGTGGAGTGTGGACAGGGCATGGGGTGGAAGGCCACTCCTCTGCCTCAGTGTGCCCCTGTGTGTCACCCTCATGGGGGCTGGCGTCTGAGAAACAGGGGGAATGTAGTTGGTCAGTGGGGCTTCTGACCTCCTGCTCCATGTCCGAGTCAGAACATGCAGCTGTTGCAGCTGTCTCCCCGATGTTGCTGCTGGCCGCTGACCCCCTGCCTTCTGTGGCAGGCAATGTCGGTGGAGGTGGAGCAGCTGCTGCTGGCCTGCTGCCAACAGGGGTGCTTGCCGGTGGGACCTCCGGTATGCCTGCAGTGGGACCTGCTTGTCATGGGGTCTGCCTCACTGCAGCTGAGGTTGAGGGTGCAGGGACGTTGTTGTTGGACTTCGCTCTCTTCGGCGCAGGGGTGTCCTGGTCCTCTGGGTGTGATTCTGTGCCTGTGGTGGAGCAAAGGTGGGAGGGCGTTATTGATGGGTCTACGGACTTTGGAATGACAATGGTTGACATTATTTTGGCCAGTGGATGAGGCAGATTTCAGGCAGTGCCATGCAGGTTGTCTCCTTTTAGTGTGGTATGTGGATGCAGGTATGCGGGTGCCAGCAGTGTATGCAGGGTGGTGCTCGCATGTGGCTATGGGCAGTATTGATTTGTGTTGCATTTACACTCTAGGGCAACCTTGTGCTACACATGATTGGACTGCTGTGACTATGGCATGTCTTGTATGAGGCACCTACCTTCATCGCCTGATGTCGGGGCTCCCCTTTCCATCCCTCCAACGCCTTCGATGGATTCCATGCCGATGGTGGTTGCACAGATCTCCTCCCACGGTTGGAGTTTCAGGGGGGATTCCGACCCTCCACCGGTTCCCTGGGCAAGGTTGCGGTTTGCTGAGATGACGGCTCTGACCCGTATGCGCAGGTCATCCCAGCGCTTCCGGCACTGCTGTGGGGTGCGGGGTACGGTCCCCACCGCGCTGACGCGCTCAGCCACCAGGGCCCAGATGGCCTTCTTCTTCCCGATTGCTGTCCTGGTCATTTCAGGGGAGAAAACAACACCTGCGTTGTCCTGTAGGGTCTCCGCTAGCATGCAGAGTTCCTCCCGGCTGAATCGCTCCTGGCGCTGGCGGTCACATGCCTTTTTCACGGATTTTGGCATTTTCGGGAACTTGGATGGGTGGGTGTTTGGTTGGGACAGGTGTCAGGGTTGGGTCTGGTGTTGTTTGGTAGGATGGCGATGGATTGTGTTTTTAAAGATGGCCGACGGGCTGCTTCCCGTTCCGGCGCGATGACGCTATTTCCGGTTTGGCCTTTTACGGCCGCCGCTAATTACGGTGGCCGTAAATTACGGTGGCCGCTACTTACGCTGGCGGAAGGGCACCTTGCTCGCTTAGCGATGCCGGTAGGGGCCTTTTCCGCCATGGCGTTAATTGCATTACCGCCATGGCGTAATGCTCATGCGCGATGGGTCGTGATGTGGCGCTCTTTACGCCATCGTCCCACGGCGTAAACGCTCATTACGCCATGGCGGTAATGACGGGCGATTACCGCCAGGGTCGTAATGAGGCCCTATATGTGTTGTCAGGATTGTTTGCTGCATTTCTGTGAAGTATTAACATTTGCAAACACAATGGGTCTGTTCTGTGTAAGTAAATGTTGTCAACAATTGGTGGTAATTGAAATAGAATATTCATTGCTACATTTGCATAGCAACTTACACCAACTATATTTGAGAATTTAAATGGTCCAGGTAGTTCTGTATCTAACTGCTTTTTTTGGAGTTTGTCTTCCTTCTTTAAAGAAGTACCTGGTTTACTTTCTCTAATTGATTCTTTTTTGTTTGTGGTACTTGATGAAGTATTAGTTTCTTTTACTCTCTTTGGAGGATTTGCAGTGACGTCCTGTTGCATTTCTGTTTGATTTAGTTTTCTTTTACAACGTTTTAGTTTTTGTGGAACAGAATATGTGTTTAGATGGGGGGTGTGTAGTGAGCAAAGTCTATTATATTCTAAAATGCAAGGAATATCAGCGTTTACTTTACTTGCATCAAAGTTGATTAGAAATAGAACGTCAAGTGTACGTAAGCGTGATAGTGCTACGTAGCTCATGCCTTCTTTAAAGACTGTGTTACCAATATCTATCATTGCTTTGGCTAGGGTAAGAACTTGTGATTTATGAATCGTGACTGCTTATGCAAGAGTTAGAGAAAATTGTTCTCTGCGTACATACATATCTTTGAAGAGAAGGAATCTAGCTGTTGAGCGTCCTATCCGTTTTACTTCTGAAAGTTTGTCAAAGAGTATATTGACAAACTGAATTTTGTTGTCACGTGGCTATGTTTGAAAGCCAACAACTGTACCCAGTGCTCCATTAACTAGTCCTTGGTCCACGTCAAGGTTACGTTTAAGCATTACTCTGCAATTTAATGACGATTTTAACATCTTTTCTAAGCCTGCTGTGTTTGAGATTGATTTTTCTAAATTATTTATTCTTGTTGTGGCTTGGTCACACATGGGTAGTGTCATACCATGTACATCTAGTTTGTCTGTGGCGCTAATTTCCATTATTGGTTGCATTTCTTTACTTAACATTATTTAATTGAATTTGAGACAGCTTGCAAGAGTTGGCGTTAAGACCATACAATTGACATTTTTGTGGGCTAATTGTTCCATAACATCTGTAGCACATGCATTATCGCCATAAAGTGCATTAATGTGCCGGGTTTTCAATGTTGCTTCTGCTTCTTTAGAAAGTACACCAACTCTCAAACTTTTTAAAATGTTGGCATAAGTTAGATCTGCAGATTGGCGCATGTTTTCTGTTAATTCTCTGTATTGGAAATGTTGCCAATGGTTGACATTTCCAATGCTGCCAACAGTTTTACGGCAGAGTTTGTGCCCTAATTTTTTAAACATAGGTTCACCTTTTACTGGTGTTAATTGAAGCAGATCTCCAAAAACAATAATGTGTTTTCCTGCAAAGAGCTCTTCATGGTCTGTTTTGAGTACTTCTTGTAATCTGAGGTGAATCAAAGCTAACATCAGGTTTGAGACCATGCTCACTTCATCTATTAGTAGCATTTTCATTTGTTTCAATACTCTGCGTAATTCCATTGCAGCTTCTGCAGAAAGTTTGTAATAGTCTAATTTGTTCTGGTGTTCTACTGGTAATAGTAGTAATCGGTGTAATGTAACACCACCTATGTTGTAGGCAGCTAAACCTGTGGGGGCAGTGACAACAGCTGACAGTTTGTTGTTTGTCAATTGTTGAAGGAACTTACTAATGATTTTGATTAGGAATGTATTGCCAGAAGCAGCTTCACCACTGACGTACAGTAGTATAGGTTTATAATTATGGCAGGAACATTCTTTATTTTCATGTTTTACACCATGTGCAATTCGTTTTGTTACTTCTTGAAAAATGCTACTTTGCTCATTGTTTAGTTTTGATTGTAGTATAGTTAAGTCTCCCTTATCTTCATGCTGACACATGGTGTTTTCTACTTCTATCATAGCTAATTCTGCCTCATTTGTTATTAGTGGTTCTCCCAGTGGTTCTTGGCTTCCTGTTACAGAAGGTTGACTACTGTCAGGAGTATCCTTATCTAGTTGGGCTTGGAGTTCTTCCTCATGTTGCTGTTCATTGTGCAACATTGTTTTGTACTGTGTAAAGTTTACATCAGTTATAGTGCTTTCATTTGCTTTGAAAGTATCCTCATATGAGTCATAGTTATCTAGTAATTGTTCTTCTTTTCTCCATGGTTTGAAGAGTTGTAGCAGGGACATGTAATATACTTCTTTATGTTGAGGAGTCTTCAATGACAATTTGATATGATTAATTACATTTGGTTTAGTGAGTTTAACTAAGGTGCCTTCACAGTCTGTCACTCTATATTTACCTTTTTTTTCATCAGGTTTCATTTTATTTTTGTATGTGTAGTTTTGGGCTATTTGGTAGAGACACATGTTTTCCAAAGTATTACTTCAGTTTGGGTAGTATGTGTCCAATAAATTGTTTTTTAAAATGTCTTGGCTGTTGGGATCATGTTTGGCTATTGTTTCTATATCTTCATATGATTTTAGAACTCTTTTTCTAGATTTAGCTGGACCAAGACTTAGCCATACTATATTTTCAGATTTACCATACAATGAAGTACCAGTTAAACGATCAGCTGCTTCATAAGATCCACATTCTCTATGAGTGAGCATTTTTATGCCCGAGCTGTATAATTTCTGAGATACTGTTTTATCTGATGACAGGTCATTCCAGAGGTTTTGGAGCTCTGTCTTTTCTGCTTTAGTTAAGTATGCTGTGACATATCGTGCAACTGCAGTAGAATTGTCTGCAATGTACTGCACATCTATGTTTGCATTCCATAAGTGGGCAATGATTGCATTATAATCATTGATATATTTTTCTTCTTCTTTTCTTTTTATGTAATATGTATTTTAGGTGACTTACCTTTACCACTATGTCTAACTGAAGACATGAGGTTGTTTACTTGACCTGTATTTGTAACTGGTCTAGGGAAACCAAATCAGCATTTGGTGTAGTATTTGCCTTTGTTTTTGTATTTGCGACAACAATATTTTCCACATTTGTGTCTTTGAAATTGTAAAATTTGTGCACGAAGATCACTATTTGTGGCTTCTGATGGAATTTCACAAGTGACATATTTTTCAATAAACTGTAAAACGGTGGCATCACTGTCTTGACCAAATTTAGGAGCATCTTTAATCCATAAAAGCATGTGGATATGTGGTGCTCCTCTGGCTTGTTATTCTTTTCTCCAAAAGAAGTGTTGCACTTCTCCAAGGAGAGGAACAGTTTTATTACAAATAAAATGTAGCATAGCAATGAAGCGATGGTGAAAATATCTTGAAACATTAACAGGATCCAAAGAACAAAGTTCTCCAGGTGTTAGAATATCTATGTTTGTTTTGTTTTTATTTGATATGCGTAGGAAATCATGTAAATCTTCCCATGCATATTCTGCACAACTTAATGTAACAAACCAAGTGGGTGGGCCAAGGTTTCTGATCATACAACGTACATCTACATGACGTCGAAACCATTACTCTTTAGTACCACGCATATTTGCTAATAGATTTGTAATATTTGATTGTAAAACCTCATCCTTTTGTTGCACTTTCTCTAATAACTGTGTAGCTGTCATATTTTGAAAGTGTGATCCTGATTTTAATATGTGTGCAACTCTGTAACATAAAGTTGCTAGTTCAATTTCAAAGAGTAGGTGGAATATGTATTCCACACTTTGTCTAAATCTGGGATCTTCAGAATACATCCGTAATGAGCGGTATTCTGAAGCTGATTTTTGAATAGGTCTATCATCATACCTTCCTCCTTTGCCAGTAGGAAAGAGTAGAGGAAAAGCACATGCTTCTATACTTTTTTCCCATATACTGATTGGCGATCCTTTTGTTTGACGCATTTGGTAAGTTTCCAGTACATCTTATACAGTGTCATTACAGTGCAAAGGATGAATTGTATAATGGTCTAAAGTATTTGATATTGTAGCAGGATCTAGGAGCTCAAATTGACCAGCTTCTTGTGTTTCTTGAATTATTTCAGTTGTATCTTTCAAGTTTTCTTCAATATTAATTTCTTTGTAATATTCATTATTCTCTTTAAGATATTGGAAGGCTTGTCTAACTTTATATAAATCTATCACCTGTTGCCATATTTTTTTGTCTTTTGTAGGTACTCCATTTACTAAGATAATTAAAGATTGCTGCATTGGAAGTTGCACTCCTAGAGTATGCACATTTTCTTTTAGATTTAATGGTAAATAAACTACTTTTCCACGAATGCCTTTTAACAATTCAGAGGGAGGTAATTTAGCTGTTTTTGGTTGAAGGCGTATTATTGCTTGAAATGGGTGTACTGTTTGAATTATGATGCTCTCATATAAATTAAGTTGTTGTAGAGGTTTTGGTACTGGGTATAATTCCAAATTATTTGTGATAGAACGTGAAGGATTTTGGTTGTTGTCAAGTTTTGTAGTGCAATAACTGCAAAGTATTAAGGGCTCAGTTATTTCATATTTGTTTTCTGCTACAAGGTAGAGAACTAATTCAAGCCATTTAGAATCTTCATTGTCTTCTATTTTGTATGATAGGTCCACAGTTTTTGTGTTACTTTTATAAAAAATTCTATGGCAACATACACATACATGGTTTGGTACTTCAGCTGATGTATTTTTAAATTTTAGTATGTCTTTTTTGTATGTGTTTAGCAAAAGGTTGCCATGTGTAGAATTGTTGCTTAATTGGTTTAAAGCTATTTTATTCTGTAAATGGCTTTCACTTCCAAAATATTTTTTCTGGATATAGTGAATTTCTTCAAGTAGGTCTTTTGCTGTACCATGTAGAAGGATGTTATTTAACTTTGCTAGTGCTAAAGCAGGACTTTTAACATAGTACAGTTTATAGACTAGATTTCTTATAGTTGAATGATGTGTTGATATCCTTTTGATATCATGGAAAGTGGTTTTACAAGTAGGTCCTGTAATGCAGGCCAATGTATGTCCTTGTAGTCCTGTGTACTTGCGCACTGGACAGGTATCTATATTTTGCAGTAATTTAATTTTGATTTTGTCTTTGCTTTTTACATATTTATTGAGGAATTGGCGTAAAGATTTGAAACATTGTTTGGGAATGTTACACATTGACGTGCATGGCCATGTGTAAACTAGACGTTCTGATTCAGTTGAATGGAGAGGTAATTCTAAGTTTTCAGGGCATATTTTTGTAAGAAGTACTTCTTGTTCCATTATGGTATTATTCACTTTTTCATAACCTCGACCACTGCTATGTATGGCAATTGTATTAGTTTGCTTTTGTTTGTACGCTTCTTCATTAAAATATGGTTCTGTGCTTGTAGTGTGATTCCATTCACCTCGGCTGATACTTAAGTAGTTCTTTCTGTTGATATTTCGCTTATTGAGAAGTCTTTTTTGTAATTTAGTTATTAGTTTTGTTAGTGGTTTCATTTTGTTTAACAGTAAAATAAATAAATTTCTTTTGAGAAGAATTGCACTGTCCATCAACGCTTCTAAGATTAATTTCCTACGAGAGGTTTTAAGCTTTGAACCTGATTTCTCTCCTGTTTTTATAAGATTTTGAAGGACTTTGTGACGGTATATTTTGGCTAAACTACTTTTCTTGGTATGCTTACTTTGCACTATATTAAAATTTGAAGAAGTAGTTTTATCTGTACTGATAGCTGATTTTCTGTTAATTCTTTTTTGGTTTGTTTTACATTTTGATAGAGAGGCGAAGTTATTGTACTTGAAACTTCTTGTGTTTCACTAAATGATTGTATTAGCTGTTTTGTTTCAACTTTTTTTTACAAATTCTGCTAGAGATGGATGCTTATGTTGGACACCTTTATTTTCATTTGCTCTACTTTTGCGTTGCTTTCTACGGACTTGACTTTTGGTAGGCATTCTTTAGGGTCTGTTGAAAAAAATAAAGAAGATATGGGTTGGGGTGTTCTGGAATGTATGTGTGCTGTGTGAATGAGTGTTTGAGTAAGATGATAAAGATGTATGTAATGGTGTGGGATTGTGCATTGGGAACTAAAACTAGTAGGGATAGGTATTTTTGAATTTATGTGTTACTAAAATGGGGTTCAGATGACAAAAAAAAGTAAGCTAGTGGTGTGGAAAATTAAAAATAGTAAATCTAATGTATACAATTAAAACAGTTGTTTGTTCTATAATATGAAAATTCTAGTAGTTCAGTTGGGTAATTTGTATGTCCAAAAATAGAAATTTGTGGCCCATTCTGGCTGTAAATCGCTGTTTAAGACCTGGAAATTTTTGGACAAAATGGTACAAAATCTCTATTTTTAGAAACCGAAATAGCTCGTATTAATGTTATAGTATATTTGATTAATAATACAATTATTATGGTGATATTTTACTTACTTTTTTAAAAAAATTAACAGGTAACTTCTTAGTTTTTCTTTCTTCTTCGAATTCAGCTGCTTCTTTTCAGGAAACTGGTCTTCACTGCAATTGTAAAAGCTTCAAATTAGTAACTTTGTACATAGCACTGTTTTTAATTTAGATATTGATTTTTTTTAATTGAAATCCTCAGTGCCTTCTGTAAAACCATTAAACTAATTTATTTACATAAGATACATTGCATCAGTTCAGTACATATGATATGTTCTTAATGAACAAATTGTATTGAATGACTAACTGTAGCAAAAAAAATATATCTTTACTATGTCTTGTGAAATTTATGATATATTAGTGAATACCACTATTTCTGTAAGTAAACTGTTCTAGGTAATAGTGCCTCAATGTCATGTCTAATTTAAAGTAATTAAGTAAATAAATAAATAAAAACAAAAATATGAAATTGTATACATATTTTTATAAAGGTTTAAACATAAATTGTGTTTGCATGCAATTTTGTTTGAATATATGTAGTCTATACATTTCATTTAAAAAATGTAAGTTTAACATGATTTGAGTGTGTATGTATAAAGAAAGTAAAAAGTATAAAGGTTTATAAGAGATAGTTGATTTTAGGAAATTGAAAAAGTATAGTAAATTCATTTTACAGATTTTACAAGATAAAAGTCTGTTTGAAAATGTGTTCATCTACTATACAGAAAATATGCATATCTGAAGTTTGTGTTCATGCATATGGATATGCATGGAGCTGCAAGTAGAAATCTTGAAGACTTGTACAGTATTTCTGGTAGATGCTGCTTGCCAATGATATGACACTTGTACTCAGAGAGATTCTGAGTACATTTACAGTGCTGATCTATGATGATGCAGTTAGATGTAGAGGTCTTGAATGTGATTGGCACATGGTCATGTGATTTTTGAGGTACATTCAATGAGGGAATGGCAGAGAGAGTGTAGTGGAAATGGTGTGGAAATGGTAGAAGGGCTGTTCATGTTACGATATGTCCACGGACATGGCGGTAGTTCGCGGACATCGGGAGTTACATCCGGGGATTTTTGGGTTCAGAAGTCATGCAAATGAGAATAAGCACTGAAAGGGATTGGTCAGGAAAGTTTGGTGGGTGTGTTGTGCCAGGAGAGATTTTCTCAGATACTCTTTTTGCTGAGAGAACAAAAGATTGCTATGGCTGTGTGTTTCAGAAAACAGGTTGTTTGGATTTTAGGAGATTCGTGGATACATTAGTTGAAGGTGCATGCAGAAAGCTGTGGAGTAGCTGTAGATCTTGGATTCCCACATGTGGAAGTACACTGGCATGGAGTACGTGAAATGAAGTGGTTGCACTTGCTACCTCTCTGTGCTACTTTGGAGACAGAGCAACATCCAGACATAATTGTAACTCATTGTGGAGGGAACAGTTTAGGACATGTGACTGGAATTATTTTGCAATTTGCTATGAAAGAAGGACTTAGGAAGGTTATGGACATGTTTCCTAAATCTCAAGTGATATTTTCACGGATTGCGCAGAGACAAATGTGGCTTCGTTCTTCTTCATTTGGTCCACAAATGGAAAAAGCAAGGTGCAATGTTAATAAGGCTGTTTGTGGCTTTCTAAGAGATTTTGGCATGTCTTCTTTTCACAATGAAAATATTATGTTTTGAAGTACATACATTTTTCGCAGAGATGGAGTCCATCTTACTTATGCTGGCAATCAGATTTTTCTGAGAAATGTACAAAATGCATTGCAACCTTTTTTGGAATCACAACAACGATTTTGAAGTAGATGTTAAGCATTTGCATTTTTTGACTTACAAACACCACCCAAAGGCTCTTTTCAGAGCCACCACTTCTTTCCAGAGAAAATTACAATGTTTGTGATGGAGTAGCAACCCAATTTTTTTAATGTTCGCGAACTGTCCGCGGACTTCTAAAAAATACAAAGAGCCCTGCTTCATTTATTTTTACTTCTATTTTTTAACTGGGAAAGGCGGCTCTGAAAAGAGCCTTATTTTTTTTTGATTTTTGTAATTTTGTATTTTTTTTGGTTTTTCAGACACGACACACTAGGAGAGGAGGGTAAAGGAGGGTAAAGGGGGGGACACCAACCACAAGGATAAGAAAGGGCGAGCTGAGAGAGGAAGATGTAGAGTGGGTTTTATTTGGGTAGTGAGCAGGTCTTCTCGTGCTCTGAGACGATAGTCTCAAAAGCACTCCGAAGTCGCTCCCCCCTGCAGAGTACTGTGTCACAGTACATACATACAACTGTGACCCTCGAAAGGTACGGGTCCTCAGCATTCTGTATGGCCTGTGAGGCAGCTTGAGAAAGACGCTGTCCCACAGAGGTGGTCCTTGTGGTGACAGGATCAGAAACAGAGGATGAAGTAGAGGAAATCAACCTGCTACGTTCTTTCAAGGTACAACCCTGCGAATAGCCCCAGAGTGAAATGACCTCAGGTGTCGTTTCATAATAGTGGTCCCAAAGCTGTACTTACCGTGCTTCCTGCGACTGAGTATCATTTTGCACTCATTGCAGGTAACACGGTTCGCACAAGCCTTAGGACCATTCCCATGAATGGTAAATAACCACCACACCCAAGACTCACGCCTAGTGCGGGTAGTAGGGATTTCCTCTACCTCATTCTCATCATCCTCTTCTTCCTCCTCCGCATCCTCACTCCTGTTCCCCTCTTCAGGCCCTTGGGGAGGTGGGGGTGGTGCTGAAGCAGGTGCAGTACCAAGTGGCAGTTCAGCAGCCAAGGATGCCATCTCGATGATGGTGTAGTCTGCAGGTGGCAGCAAAAATCACTGTGTTCTGAAGAATAGCCAGAAACACAATGGGAATAAGCTCTTGGGCGTGGTCCTTTATAGGGGTGCTTGTGCGCGGTCCGCGGACATGTGCACTGTCCGCGGACAGATTGAACACAAAAAAAGGATCGGAAAGTTTCAAAAGGTATATAGAAACTCAAGATTGCTATGTGGGACTTGTGCCATGGTGAGATTTTATTGAAAAATATTATGGATTAACTGAAAATGTACTTTTAAATTGTTCGGGGACATGAACAGTGTCGGCATTTCAGGACACACGATGAGCGGGGCGCGGTCATATGATCCGTTTGCAAACTAGTCTGCGAAGGAAGCGCCTGTCCGCAGGACACCAAGTGCACGGAGATTGGTTAGCGCATGCGCATTGATGTCCACCGGACACTGTTCGGGTTCTGAAGTAATTAAAAGTGCGTCACACGTGAAACGAACATTTCAGGACACCGCGTGTGTTCTTAGAACAGTTTAAACTTGGTAGGGAACAGTAAGGACAGATATAGTGTTCTTCAGGACAATTGTAATTTAGTTTATGTCCGAACATTTCAGGACACCAATTGTGTTCTTAGAACAGTTTCAATTGGGTAGCGAACACTACGAACAGGTATAGGGCCTCATTACGACCCAGGCGGTAAGTTACCACCTGGGTCATACTCTTACCACCATGGTGTAAACTACGTTTACACCATGGTGGATGGCGGATTTACCGCCCCATTCTAAGGTGAGTGGGGCGGTAAATCCCCATTTCCCATTTTACCCTTCCCCATTCCCATTTTTGCCCCATAGGGCATAATGGGAGTGGGGAAGGCGCTAATTACGCCACCATAAATTACGGTGGCGTAATTTGCACCATGGTCCCTTAGCGCCATGGATTTTAACGCCTGCAAAAAGCAGGCGTTAAACTCACCATGGCGCAAAGGGACCTCGGAATCAGGCGTTAAGGGTCGGCGCCGTTTACGGCGCCGTTAACCCCTTAACGCCTGATTCGTAATGAGGCCCATATTGTTCTTCAGGACACTTCCATTTTCGTTTACGTACGAACATTTCAGGACACCAATAGCGTTCTTAGAACAGTTTGAACTTGCTAGCGAACAGTACCGGACAGGTATAGTGTTCTTCAGGACACTTTAATTTTTGTTTGTTTACGAACAATTCAGGACGCCGCATGTGTTCTTAGTACAGTTTCATGTTGCTAGCGAACACTACAAACAATTGTACTGTTGTTCAGGACACATCATTTTCGTTTATTTACGAACATTTCAGGACACCAATTGTGTTCATAGGACAGTTTTAAGTTGATAGCGAACATTACGGACAGATATAGTGTTCTTTAGAACACTTTAATTTTTGTTTCTTTACGAACATTTCAGGACACCACGTGTGTTCTTAGAACAGTTTCAACTTGCTAGCGAACAGTACGAACAGGTGTGGTGTTCTTCAGGACACCTCCATTTTCGTTTATGTACGAACATTTCAGAACACTCGCACTGTCCGCGGACACTTTGTTTTTAAAAAAAAAACGGATACTATTCACAATACAATATAAAAATTAAACTTTATTTAACATATATTAATAATTTATGAGCGAGAAGGTGAGGCAGAAACAGAAACAAAAACAGGAGAATTTGGGGTTTCAACATGATTGGTATTAGGTGAAGAAGGGATGGAAATCTCATCAAAACGTTTTGGATTATGGAGAGGGTTTGGGGATAATTGACTGGGATATGGTGAGGAGGGACAAGTACATGTGGGGCAATGGTACGAGGTTTTTGGTTTGAAATGATTTTCTACAAAAGTTTTTAAATTATTAAAATTAGCCAACAATACATCCATTTGTTCTTCTATATTGTGAAGACTGTTATCCATAACAGGGTTTTCTGAAGTTTTTTTCTATTCTGGTATGCTCTGTACAAAAAAATAATATATATGTTAAATGTTTATATTATAAAGTGTTTAACATTAGTTTCACTATCTTGTGACATTTCTTCATGTGGGAAATTGTCCTCTAGCCATTACAGAGTACTAGACATTTCTGTGAGAAAAAAAAAAAGATAATATATTTTTTAATCTAATACAGAAAGTTTATAAATATATGAGTAAAATGAAGTACACTTACTATTTCTGGTAAGATAAGTCCTATATATAATGTGTTTGTGTGCTGCTTTTTGAATGTGTTAAATGTTCCTATATTATGATATAACAATCAAACATACCCCCCCCCCCCCCCCCACACAGTTTTTAGGTAGTGGTACTGTTCTCCGAACATGTCCGCGAACATTAAATAAGTTTGCGGACATCAAGTTCATAAGAAGAGATCTAGTCAGTTCCATGTGACATGTATATAAAGTCAAAGTCATTATTGTTAAGTTGTGCTACTAAAAAAACTATGAAATTCAGTGAAAAAACTTTGTTAAAGGGACGTTATGGTTAAGTTGCGCTACTAAAAACCTATGAAATTCAGTGAAAAAAACTTTGTTAAATGGACGTTATGGTTAAGTTGCGCTACTAAAAACCTATGAAATTCAGTGAAAAAACTTTGTCAAGGGACGTTATGGTTCCAAGTAAAACCGAAAAACCCTTGAAATTCGCCAGTTATGGTAAGCTAAGCAACCATAACTCGCGCCACCACTGTGCACTGCTAAGACTAACACCCAGGACATCAAAGATGACATCACAAATGATGACATTGATGACATCCATAACATTATAATGTAGTCTCATGTTGAATATCAGGTGAAAATAAATGTGTTGGTGACATTTTAAATGCACACTGGCATTCTTTTTTTCCTTCTGTGTTAGCTTTTGGAGAGCAGAGGGAAAGAGGCAGCAGGAAACAGAATGAAACATTTATTCAGGGAGGCCTAAAGTCCTAATTGTTCTAAACATGAGGGTTGATACAGTATGCATTATTGTTAATCTGATTGGGGGAGAATTATAGGCAGACATGCCACGTAAAAAGGATCCAAGTTTTGCTATTTGCAAAAATTGCGGGGAGGAATTAGTTCGGGCTGAGCTGTGAAAGCTGACAGAATTCCAAAAGGGTTAGAGCGTTGGCTCTGAGAGCTATCGCGCAAGCGCTCCCCACACAAGATTTACAGAGGCATTTTGCACTGACTCGGCCTGCCTTTGCGAGTGGAGCAAGGTCGTGCTGAGACCTTCAAAGAAGTGCTAATCTTGGTAACATTTGTGCCAAGTGAGGATCATTTGAACGCCATATGTTTGGCTAAGGTTTATTACAGTGTAGAAAGGTTAGGAAACCACTGCATGTTTATTTATGTCAATTTCAGAATGGGGGAATATTAATCTACGTTTAAAATAGACCTGCTTCTCCTGCTTTGTTTTCTTTTTGTATTCCAGTGGCTGCTGTAAATAACCATGGTAAGACTTGATGACATTTATATGTAATTCAATATAATGAGTACCTATGAAAACAAATGGGAGTTTGTGTCATTCATGTATCTATGAATATTTTTTTTACATAGGTAATATCTAAAGGGGAGGCTCATATTAGTGCAGTAGCGCATTTGCCAATTTATCAATGCAAGTAAAGTAACAGACAAGAGAAGGTTTGTGTGCTGTATGATGAATGCCCTTTTCTTGCATGCTGATGGGAAATTATCTGATTCATAGATTACTGGATGTAAATAAGCCAGTGATACTTTATGACATAGATTACTGGATGTAAATAAGCCAGTGATATTTTGTGACATATAGATTACTGCATGTATATAAGCCAGTGATATCAGCCACAACCTATGGGTGGCGCTCTAAATAAAATCATTGGATTTCTACCAAATTCACAGGTCTTGAGCTCTCTACAGACAACTAGGAGGTATTCTAATAGAAAGGAAAGTTTGTTTTATGATGGGGTTATAGTATAAGGAAGAAGACATGCTTATCACTAAATACCGCAAAACAAAATACCACTAAATTACCACCAATATAAGACAACAAGGTATGGTCACTAAAATAATATGAGGCCAAACCCAATCTAAATGCAAGACTAATTTACCACCAAATTACCACCAATATTTTTACGGTAAGAAAATACTGCAAGATCCCAAATTTACCCCAATAAGACTGAGGGGCCAATCCATAGAATTCGGCGCACAAGTGGCGCACGCGGCTGGCGCACAGTGTGCGCGTGCGGTAGTCTGCGCCAGCCGCGTGCGCCGAAACACATTCAGGCGCACAGCGTATTCATGGATTCCAACATCCACAACCAGCCGTGGCGCAGAGTGGCGCAGCGACCCTGCAGCAGCGTCAGTTACGCCCCCAAGAACGCCCCTTGCACAGGGAAAAGCCATCAAAATCCCCAATCCAGCGCAAAGGGCAGCAGCAAACGCAGAGCGGGGAGCGTGTATTTCAGGGGTGTGCGGGTGTCCCCACACGCGATAGGCCTGGGTACGTGTATTACAGGGGTGCGCGAGAAAATCTACACGCGATTGGGCTGGGTACGTGGATTTCAGGGGTGCGCGAGAAAATCTACACGCGATTGGCCTGGGTACGTGTATTACAGGGGTGCGCGAGAAAATCTACACGCGATTGGGCTGGGTACGTGGATTTCAGGGGTGCGCGAGAAAATCTACACGCGATTGGGCTGGGTACGTGGATTTCAGGGGTGCGTGAGAAATTCTACACGCGATTGGCCTGGGTATGTGGATTTCAGGGGTGCGCGAGAAAATCTACACGCGATTGGGCTGGGTACGTGGATTTCAGGGGTGCGCGAGAAATTCTACACGCGATTGGGCTGGGTACGTGGATTTCAGGGGTGCGCGAGAAATTCTACACGCGATTGGCCTGGGTACGTGGATTTCAGGGGAGCGCGAGAAAATCTACACGCGATTGGGCTGGGTACATGGATTTCAGGGGTGCGCGAGAAAATCTACACGCGATTGGGCTGGGTACGTGGATTTCAGGGGTGCGCGAGAAATTCTACACGCGATTGGGCTGGGTACGTGGATTTCAGGGGTGCGCGAGAAATTGTACACGCGATTGGCCTGGGTATGTGGATTTCAGGGGTGCGCGAGAAAATCTACACGCGATTGGGCTGGGTACGTGGATTTCAGGGGTGCGTGAGAAATTCTACACGCGATTGGCCTGGGTACGTGGATTTCAGGGGTGCGCTAGAAATTCTATACGCGATTGGCCTGGGTACGTGGATTTCAGGGGTGCGCGAGAAAATCTACACGCGATTGGGCTGGGTACGTGGATTTCAGGGGTGCGCGAGAAATTCTACACGCGATTGGCCTGGGTACGTGGATTTCAGGGGTGCGCGAGAAAATCTACACGCGATTGGGCTGGGTACGTGGATTTCAGGGGTGCACGAGAAATCCTACACGCGATTGGGCCTGTGCGAGTGGGGCAGTGTATTACGTAGCTGTGCGGGAAGTTGAAGAGGTGAATTGCCAGTGTGGGTCCTCCCAGGTCTCCCCTCTACCCCCTCCACGACCTCTGCAGGCAGCCCACACCACAGGGGACTACCCTGCACCCCTGGTCATGTCCCGCAGGCAGCCCATCCACCATGGGCATGCCCCCCAGCCAAGCCACATGTCCCCTTGCACCCCCAGCCCCCAGCACCGTGGGGCACCTGCCAGCAGGCCCCCAACCATGTCCCACTCATGTCCCCTTGCACCCCCACCCCTCCAGTCACCAGGGGCAGCCTCCACCAGGCCCCCACCCATGTCTCCCACCACCCCCACCCCTCCAGTCACCAGGGGCAGCCTCCACAAGGCCCCCACCCATGTCTCCCACCACCCCCACCCCCCAGCACTGTGGGGCACCTGCCAGCAGGCCCCCAACCATGTCTCCCACCACCCCCACCCCCAGTCACCAGGGGCAGCCTCCACCAGGCCCCCACCCATGTCTCCCACCATCCCCACTCCCCAGTCACCAGGGGCAGCCTCCACAAGGCCCCCACCCATGTCTCCCACCACCCCCACCCCCCAGTCACCAGGGGCAGCCTCCACAAGGCCCCCACCCATGTCTCCCACCACCCCCACCCCCCAGTCACCAGGGGCAGCCTCCACAAGGCCCCCAACCATGTCTCCCAGCACCCCCACCCCTCCAGTCACCAGGGGCAGCCTCCACCAGGCCCCCACCCATGTCTCCCACCACTCCCACCCCTCCAGTCACCAGGGGCAGCCTCCACAAGGCCCCCACCCATGTCTCCGACCACCCCCACTCCCCCAGTCACCAGGGGCAGCCTCCACAAGGCCGCCACCCATGTCTCCCACCACCCCCACCCCCCAGTCACCAGGGGCAGCCTCCACCAGGCCCCCACCCATGTCTCCCACCACCCCCACCCCCCAGTCACCAGGGGCAGCCTCCACCAGGCCCCCACCCATGTCTCCCACCACCCCCACCCCTCCAGTCACCAGGGGCAGCCTCCACAAGGCCCCCACCCATGTCTCCCACCACCCCCACTCCCCCAGTCACCAGGGGCAGCCTCCACAAGGCTGCCACCCATGTCTCCCACCACCCCCACCCCCCAGTCACCAGGGGCAACCTCCACCAGGCCCCCACCCATGTCTCCCACCACCCCCACTCCCCAGTCACCAGGGGCATCCTCCACAAGGCCCCCACCATGTCTCCCACCACCCCCACCCCCAGCAGGCCCCCACTCATGTCCCCTTGCACCCCCACCCCCCAGCACTGTGGGGCACCTGCCAGCAGGCCCCCAACCATGTCCCACTCATGTCCCCTTGCACCCCCACCCCCCAGCAGGCCCCTACTCATGTCCCCCTGCACCCCCACCCCCCAGCACTGTGGGGCACCTGCCAGCAGGCCCCCAATCATGTCCCCTTGCACCCCCACCCCCCAGAAGGCCCCCACTCATGTCCCCCTGCACCCCCACCCCCCCGCACTGTGGGGCACCTGCCAGCAGGCCCCCAACCATGTCCCCTTGCACCCCCACTCCCCAGCACTGTGGGGCACCTGCCAGCAGGCCCCCAACCATGTCTCCCACCACCCCCACCCCTCCAGTCACCAGGGGCAGCCTCCACAAGGCCCCCCACCATGTCTCCCACCACCCCCACCCCCAGCAGGCCCCCACTCATGTCCCCTTGCACCCCCACCCCCCAGCACTGTGGGGCACCTGCCAGCAGGCCCCCAACCATGTCCCACTCATGTCCCCTTGCACCCCCACCCCCCAGCAGGCCCCTACTCATGTCCCCCTGCACCCCCACCCCCTGCACTGTGGGGCACCTGCCAGCAGGCCCCCAATCATGTCCCCTTGCACCCCCACCCCCCAGCAGGCCCCCACTCATGTCCCCCAGCACCCCCACCCCCCAGCACTGTGGGGCACCTGCCAGCAGGCCCCCAACCATGTCCCCTTGCACCCCCACCCCCCAGCACTGTGGGGCACCTGCCAGCAGGCCCCCAACCATGTCTCCCACCACCCCCACCCCTCCAGTCACCAGGGGCAGCCTCCACAAGGCCCCCCACCATGTCGTCCACCACCCCCACCCCCAGCAGGCCCCCACTCATGTCCCCTTGCACCCCCACCCCCCAGCACTGTGGGGCACCTGCCAGCAGGCCCCCAACCATGTCCCACTCATGTCCCCTTGCACCCCCACCCCCCAGCAGGCCCCTACTCATGTCCCCCTGCACCCCCACCCCCCAGCACTGTGGGACACCTGCCAGCAGGCCCCCAATCATGTCCCCTTGCACCCCCACCCCCCAGCAGGCCCCCACTCATGTCCCCCTGCACCCCCACCCCCCAGCACTGTGGGGCACCTGCCAGCAGGCCCCCCAACCATGTCCCCTTGCACCCCCACCCCCCAGCAGGCCCCCACTCATGTCCCCCTGCCCCCAGGTCCTGACGAAACGCAATCATGGCAGTAATGGGCAGCATACCCAGCACAAACACCCAGCCAAGGATTGCATCCACCCACATAGTAGATGCAATTACATGATACAACCCCAATGGCAAGTATGTAAATGAACACATGTCCCTCACACACACATACACAATGGGTGCAAGTGAATGTCAAAACCCATATCATGACATGCATGAAACCAATGAGAAAATACCACAAATGTAAGTAAAATATAGATGTATTAAAGATGAAAATGAAGTAAAGAAATAAAACACACAACAATGGGGATGACAAAACAAATGGTCCATGTCCGAGAACTAATAGAAAAAATCAAAAAACAAAGGAATCCAAAAACTAATGTAGTCCAAAGCAAAATAATGGGGGGGAAAATAAGGAAAAACCATTGCCTCATGGTGAACACAAATATAAATCCAACAAATGTTTTCCAAACATCAAACTATGTACAAGAACATCCCAGGGTCCATGAGCCCAACACCATAAATTAAACCTACTACTACTAACTAATAATAAAAATATATACAGAAAAGTGGCCATTGTCTGAGCGGTCCAAAAAAAAGTTAAAAAATAAAGGAAACCTAACACTAACTAACTAAAGAACTATATACAATGGCAGCGGGCAAGTCCTACGGCTCACTCTGTGATGTTGCTGGCCAGGGCATCCTCGAACTCCATGTCGATGTCCCGGAGGCGGGACTCTGTCCTGGCCCCGAGGTCCGCAGGGACAACCCCGTGTCCACCTCAAACTCCCTGCGAGCTTCCTCGAGGCACTCAGCCCGCCTCAACGCCCGACGCATGGAGAACTCCGCCCTGACCATGGTGAGCCGCTCCTCTTCCGCCCGCTGCCGCTCCGCACCTATCCGCTGGACCAACTGCTCCCACACGGAAGACACTGCCATCCCAGGGTTCTCCTGCCCTCCGGCCGATGCCTGCCCCTCTGATCTTGATGGCCCCGAGCCATGATGCCTCCCACGTCGAGCCTGCTGCTGCCTCTGACGCCACTGCCTCTGCCAGCACGACGGCATCCAGGCTGATGGAATCCACCGATGCCGTCGTGCACGTGCCCTGCCAGATGATGCCGGCACATCCTCCATCTGCAGGGGGACAGTTGCTGGTGTGTCCACCCCTGCTGGACCTTCGACTCCCGACTGTGGCAGGGATGGGGTCCCCACCGAGCTGGCTGCATTGGTCGGGGCAGGTCCACAGGGGGCCCTGGTGGCATCTGGGCCGGAAGACGGCATGGAGCACGACTGGCGCATAGCCACCACAGAGGAGGAGAGGGTCACCAGAAGGCCACACACATGTAGGAAACCCCCGACCATGGCGGCTCCCAAATGGTTCACGTACGCACGATGCTCTTCGTGATGATGTGCATGCTCCTCCCGGGAAGCATGCACCTCATCACGAATGCCAGCCGTGCGCAACGCGACACCAATCAGGACCCTCTCCACACGGCCAGGGGTCCCCTCGTCCGCAGGTAGAGGAGTGTCAGATGACATGGACATCTCCCCTACCTGCGGACGGGCCTGGGATGGGGCATCCCTGCTGGTGCATGGTGGTGCAGTCACAGTGTCAGGGACAGTGACATGCACAGGCACCTCCACGGCGACCTGTTCTGCCTCCTGCCCCTGGCCCTGGACTGCACCACTTGCACCAGCGGGGATGCCCCCACCAGGCCCCATGTGTGGCTCAGTAGCGGCCTCCTCCCCCTCTGTGGAAACCACCAACCTGGATGTCTCCACGCCGTCTTCCGCCGGTGCAAGCCCCTGTGGGGGCTCACCCACCCCTTCCGCTGCAGCCGTGGTGGCATCCCCGCCGCTCTGCTCCACAACGCCTTCTCCGCCCTCTTCTTCACTTGCCACTGTGTAGAGGGAGACATAGAACACAAGCATCAGGGTACTGTACAATGGTCCCCTAGACAGGAGGCAACAGCAGATGAGTGGCACTGTCATACATCACTTCCATCATGTCCCTCCACAACACATGGGTCAGTGCAGGCAAAACACATACAGTAACAGGCATGGCGCATGCCATGGACATTGGCATACATGACCAGGGGACTCATGATTCATACAATGTTGGTTTTAAACTCACATGCATCATGGGTCTTGCCATCACATGCACACACCTCACCGTAGTTCCATCCATCTGGCCTCGTACACCACAGACGCAGTGGATACAAGGATGACTAGGCTGCATCAGTGAATCTGAACATTGTCACAGACATGTGTCATGCATCCATGGCAGTTACAAGTCACAGACACGCAGGTCAGACACACACACATGGACACCATACGTGTACATGGGACCAGCACCCATCCCTCACCCCCACCCATGTCCAGGAACAGAGACTTCCATGCTTCCATGTGTCCATTCCGCACAGAGCCCCCCATGTTGCAATAGAACACATGCACCAACCATGTGGTTCACACATCACTGTACTCACATGCCTGACCATGATGTCCCTGCACACACACATACGTACATGGCCTATGTCACACATACAGGCAGGTATCAGACAACCAGCACACTGCAACATGTCCTGTCTCACACAGTAATGCTTGGCCACTTACCGGCCAAATCCAGATCGGTCTGCCTCCGAAGGATCTGGGCGTGGAGCGCTGGGTCTAAGCGTTCCAGGACCCTCATCTGGATGTCACTCAGGCGTGCCCGGCCCCCCTCCGCGAGGCGCCGGGCCTTATTGAGGGTCCTGGACCTCAAGTCCTCCCAGCGCTTCTTGATGTGCTTGATGTCGCGGGTTGCCACCCCCTCCGCGTTGATGGCAACCACTACATCGTCCCAGATCCTCTCCCGTCCTTCCTTGTTGGCGAGTGGTCTTCCGAAGAGGGCATCATAATGCCCCAGGACATGCTCCACCAGGACACCAACTTCCTTCTCACTGAAGCTGGTGGCCCTCTGCCTCTCTGGCTGGGGGTCGCCACTGGTCTCAGATGGTGCTTGCCCCGACATGGCGACCCCCGAGGCAGGCGTGGGTGGGCAACTGGGTCCTGGGGCTGGGCTGTGGAGCGATGGTATCCCAGTCGGGAGTCTACTGTTCCAGCAGGGGTCGACACAGCAACTGGACCCCTGCAGATGGCTGATGTGCAGGCACCAAATGGCAGGGCACGGTGGCAGCAGGCAGGCAGGCAGGCAGGCAGGCAGGCAGCAGCAGATGGCACGTGGGAGGCTGCTCGGGGCACTGGGGGGCAGTGATTCGGCCTTCAGGGCAGGAGCGTGGTCTTCCGTGTGTATTCGCGTGGCCAGCTTGATACGGAGTGATTTGGCACGTGAAAAATCTGCACATCAGCGTGTAATTCGAGGAAAGGCCCTTAGCGCGTAAGCGCGTCTGCACGCATACGCATTTTCATTGGACCAAAGGCCCTCAGCGCGTGAGCGCGTCTGTGACGTGTCGTGCGAGGGTGTATCCCTCATTGCACGTGATGACAGAACACACGTGGATTTCAACCAATCGCGTGTGAAAGTTCACGGCACCCCGGAACACACGTACCCAGGCCAATCGCGTGTAGATTTTCTCGTGCACCCCTGTAATACACGTACCCAGGCCAATCGCGTGTGGAACTACCCACGCACCCGGAAACACACGTACCCAGGCTAATCGCGCGTGTAATGCGCGTAATCGCGCGTGAAAAACTGCACGTCCGCGTGTAATGCGCGTAATCGCGCGTGAAAAACTGCACGTCCGCATGTGACGTGACGCGCGCGTGCGTTTCCCTCAGCACGGGTTAAAGGTGAGCTGGCCCAGCAGTTCGCTGTACGTGCCTTCCGTGGAGACCGACGTGTGTTGCTGCTTCCAGTTGTTTCGCGCGCCATCTACTTCACAGCTCTCAAGGACGTATCTCTTCTTTTGGCGGGGGTATTGGCTACGCGTGTTTTTCTGCATCGCGCTAGTCAGACGGTGAGTCGCAAACGCTCCTTTTCCCACTGCGGGTGCCCCTGTGTATTGCATCCATTTTCGATGTCATCGTAGCCTGCGTGTCCCACGCGTACGCGTTATTCGTGTTACTGGGTGCCACCGCGTACTGCGGGAGGTTAAATCCACGCACGTAGGCTGCAGGGTTGCGTGCTCGGTTTTACTGCAGTTTTGGGGTGCCTGAGCGTTGCGTGAACCGTCACCACATCACCGGGGTCACATACAGCCTTGCAGGTGCAGGGGGGCTGTTAACATCTTGCTTCCCACCCCCTTCACCCCAATTGCCCAGGTCAATTGTGCTGTACACCTCCCATTGGCACCACTCCATCTGTGCCAGCACTATTACATCTGTGCCATGGTTGGGAGGCCACCAAAGGTGAGGGGCGCCTCAGCTGGGCGTACTCCTCGTGGCGGGCGTGGTCGGGGACATGGCCATGGTGACCAGGGAGTAGGGGGACTCCAGGGTGTCCAGGGCAGCCACAGAGGGGGAAGAGGCAGGGGTGCGCCACTTGAGCACAATGTTGTGCCATGTGTTGGTGCAGCCATGCCACCACCCCCTGTGGTTCCGGGGGATGCAGCTCCTGCATCTGGCACTGGCACCCGTATGACCCGGCAGTCCGTTCCATCGACTGCCACGGGCCCAAGGGTAGCGGTAGCTGCAGGTGCAGCTGTGGACACCGCCACCCAGGCTCAGGGTCTGTCAGCGCAGGCTGCGTTGGCACTTGAAGAGCCCTTGGTAGATCTCCAACAGGCCAGGGGGGAAACCATAGGGGCACGCCGGGCTGCTCAGACCAAGACACGTGTCCCTGGGGCAGTCATGTCATCTGCTGCCCCGAACAGCCGGGTGTTGGCAAGTGCAGGGGCAGATGCACCCAACAGCACCCCGGTTGTGAGTCTGCAAACCAGGACCGTTGCGGTCAATGACCCTGCCACAGCTGATGTTGCTGCGCAGGGTCCATTAGTGGGCACCCAGCTGCCACTGACACAAGTCAGGCCTTTGGTCATCCCTCCACCTGCCACTCCCTCGGCTCAATCCACCGAACCCACTGGCCATACTGGTCAGGGCGGCATTAGCCAGCCAGGGTCTGCGCCACAGTCCAAGAGGAGGAAGGTTGCACCTGCAGCACAGGCTGGGACCCCACACACAGCCACGACCTCCTGCACGTCGAGGAAGAAGCCTTTCTGTAAGCAGGAACTGGACTTCCTCACGGACTACGTGCGGGGACACAGCCGTGACATGCTAGTGGGTGCCAATAGTCAGACTACGGCTGCCCAACGTGACACCCACTGGAAGCATGTTGCGGAACATGTCAGTTCATTCGGCCATGAGGTGCGCACGGCGCAGGAGTGCAAAAAGAGCTGGAATGACATCAAGCGCAGCACTAAGGCTAAGCGTGCCTCAAATTACAACTTGACTCTGGTGACTGGCGGTGGGCCTGCACCAGAGGAGGAAGAACTCACTCCGCATGAGGCTCTCGTTGCAGAGTTCATACCACCAGAATTGGTCGAAGGTGTGGGAGAGATGCTGGACTTTGATGCCCAGTCCAGTGAGTGTTGATGCGTAGTTGTTGAGGACGTGTGTGTTTCACTTGTGGGATGTGTTGTGCATGATTGCTGCTACATGTGACGTGTACATGGTTCCGATGTGTAAGTAATGCAATGCTACCATCATGCATGTCTCCTCTGCCTGCATGCGGGACTCCATGTGGGCATGCGCCCTTGCCCCTCCTCCGCCACTCTGCACCCCAGTTCCACCTTTGCAATGGTCTGCTACATTCTTGCCAATGTGTAGTTTCTTGTTCATGTGTCCTGTGTAGATGCTAACTTCCAGCTTAGAAACTGCCAGACATATGCCATGTGGTACAGCCTTAGTACTCGATGCAGAGTATCCCACTTGTACTGTGCATGGGTCAGATGTCCCGCAGGGACATGAGTGCCCATTCATGCTCCATGTGCATTGCACGCATGCCCCTATGTGTCCTTGACTGGATGATCACTGTAATATGAGTCCTTGGTTACATACATTGCCTGCCATATTATCGGCCTCCCCATGTCAACTGTGGCTCAGTCCTGCGTTGCACACATGTTTAGGCTCTGACAATCTGTGTGGCTCACAGGCCTCAGCCTGTTCAATGGCCAATGACTCTGTCCAACTCTTGTCGTGTCTTCTTCACACGTGGCTGGCCTCCGGATCTTCCATCATGTGTCCTGCCCACTGTCCCAGCATCATTTGCAGTGTTGTAATTTGAATCACATTAAGCTGTTGATGCCAGTCAACACTGCTTGTCAATACACAGGTGTATGGGCAGCCTTTTGATACCATGCTAGGCATCCCTGCTTTGGTACTGGGGTGGAGGGGTGCTTGGCTGCTAGACATGGTACACATTGAATACACAATGCACGTGATGTCTGAATTTGACATTGCACTGCCTTCACATTTCCTGGCACACACCATGGAGTGCTTGTATATGTAGGTAGTGAGTGGCGTACACATTTTCAGCACTGCATAGACCCACTTCCATGCAAACTGCCACCTTTCAACAGGTCTGATCACAGTAGCTATTCAAAGTAGACCCAGCATGCATGCCAGGTCATATGTTGTGTGTCACATGACTGTAGGATGCCTTTGCTGTTGGTGTGTGTGTGTGTTGTGTGCTTCTGACATGTGTAGTGACCTTTTCCTCTCTATTTTTCAGGTGATGACGCAATGGATGCAGAAGATGGTGTTGTCATGCCAGACACAGGGTTGGTAAGACCACATCAACCCGGCACTAGTGGGGGTCGTGGGGTGGTAGGCCACGAAAACCCCCAAGTGCTGCAGTCCATCCTGTCTCTGGCTGCCTATGAGTCCAGCCTTGATGACGACTCTGACGTCCATGTTGAGTTGGATGAGCATCAAGTCCATGTGTCAGGGGTGAGTGATTCTGATGTGGACACACCTCTGTCTGCGACAGCTGCACTGAGGGATCAGACAGTCTTGGTTCCTCCGCCCGTGGTGGATCGGGACGCAGGGTCACCCTCCACACCAGTCACTGATGTACCTGGGACATCACGTCGACGGGGGCATGTAGTCGTGCAGCCGCAGGCGGTGCCAACACAGCGAGGACCTCCGGTCCTTGGGTCCCGCAGGGGTGAAGCCCGGCAACGCGGTCGCCGCGCGCAACCGCTGTATACTGAGTGGGAGCAAGACATGACTGCCAATTCCGAACGGCAGGGGGCAGCAATGGAGAACATCGCTGAGAGCATGGAGCGTGTGGCCCGATCTGTGCTCCCCCATGCTAGGCAGGTGCTTCTCCAGCAGCAGGCGGCACGGTCCATGGCCCGCTCGCTCAGGCTGGGCATGGCGGCCTCAGACAGGGCACGCCAGGCTGAAATGTCGTCTCTGCGTCAAGCAATTGCTGCTCACGCAGAGGCGCACATGGATGCCCTGAGGGAGGAGTATGCCTCCCTCAGATCCACTCTGGGTGTCCTTATGATGTCCCAGAGGCAGCAGGCAGAGGAGAGGTTTGCACAGCTTGAGCGCACCATCTCCGCTGAGCTACAGGCTTGCCGGGAGGTGCAGCGGTTTTCCAGCCAGGCCTTGCAGGAGGAACTCCGTGTTACACGTGCTACCTTGCAAGAGGAAGCACGTGTATCACGTGAGGTTCTGCATGCAGACCTATGTAACATCGCCACACAGAACCAGGCTCACCTGTCCGGAAACTTGCTGCCGACGAGGGGCAAGCTGCGGCTAGGCGTGGCCAGGCTACTGTGCCACGTCCTCCTTTCCGGGATGAGCCAGACTCGGACGACCATCTATCTCCCACATAGGTCGTGCTGTGCAGGCGTTGAGCCCATGGAGGTATTTTTTTTTGGCTCAGCATCATCGCATGTGGATGTTGAGCAGCACCCTGTACCTCCCCCCTCCTGGGTGCCTCCCCTCCCCCCCGGGTCGTATGTGGCCATTTTTGATTTTTTGTTTAGTTTAGTTAGTTAAGTTTCTGTTTGATAGTTAGTTTAAATAGGTAATGTAGGTTTTCCATAGTTAGTGTAATTAGTTAATAGTTGAGTTAGTTTAAAATGTGTAGTCTATTGTGCTTTCATGTGACAGTGCGGTGCCTTGTGGTTTTTGAAGGCATCCACTGTCTGTTCCAGCTGGGCCCTTCATGGTTGTCTTGTGTATGTGTTTGCTGCTTGGGTTCCTTGACTCACATATGCCACTCCTGCCTCCCTTATCCATGGGCTCGCAAGGATAGTTCGGTGTTATAGAATTTTACACAAGGGCTTCGGACTGTCATATCTGTGGCATGTCTGGTGCTTTGTGACTTGTGTTGACACCCCTAGTGGGGATGATTTAGGTGTAATTGTCCACTGTTCAGCTTTTGCTAGATGGGGTGTGTCATGATTAATGTGGACATTGATTGCTATGCATTGTGTATTATGTCTCATTTCTTTCCTGTACACGTGTCTGTTGCAATTCATGCTGTAGATAGTGTTCCACACTTTGGAAGTCAAAGACGGACTGATGGTGTGATTTGTGATGTGACTCTCTGACATGGTCAAGTAATGAGATGCCTGATGAGACACACACAGATCACTTTGATGCATTAATCATTTGTTTCATGCACTTTCTGCAGGGGGATGAGGCGCCAGAGCACCTTTGCCAGCAGACATGGCCCATTGGACGACGGATTTCCTGACCCGTTTGTTGGTGCCCACATGCACATGTGTGCACGAGCAGAGCCACAGTGATTGCAGACCCACATCCTAGAACTGCTGACATGTTCCAAGGAACTCCAGGCAAGGTGAGCATCACAGGGGGGCCACGACACAGCAAAGCTTGCACCAGGCGAGTTGCACATGCAGGCTTAGTCACAGCACTGAGGGTGAGCTTAGACGAATATTGGTGTTGAAGCACACAATGCAGCTCAGATGTGTTTGTGGACTGATGGCTGTTGATAGTAGGGTTGTCTGGGACACATGCAGGGGCAGTGGCACATACCCTGCGGTACACCAAGGTTCATTGAGGCACTTGTATCAACCATGTAGCCTTCCGAGACATGGAAAGGGGCAGCTCACAGGGACATACAGCAAGGGACATACTTGGGTGCAGTGCATGTCTATTCCACGTACTTCATGATAAATGCACTGCCAACTTTGTTTTGGTCATGGTGGTACGCAACTTGCTCTGTAGTCATGGCTTGCCATATGGGTCTGTCTGCTTACCCAGGGAACATTGCATGTTGTGTGAATTGTGACACATTGGTGTTCCATTTGCCAGGCACCCACCAGCGCCTGACTTACTGCATTGACTGTGTATGACCCGTCACAGGGGTGATGTTATATATGGGTACGAAGCATCGAGCACTGATTGTCTGTTTGTAGAGTAGTTTGTTGCTATGGGGCATGTTTTGTGTTGTGTTTTCGTGTAATTGGCACATACAGGTTGTTGACTGTGTCTCTCTTTGCAGCATTGGAGTGCTCCTGTAACCGGCCCTGAGAGTGCGCAGGCAGGAGGCCAGCACTCAAAACCAGAGCTAAGTGTCTTGTTGTTTTCCTTACAAACTGCCCTGCATAGGCTTGCTGGGGAGTGTACTGATGCATGGATGTATGTGTGGTCCTATTTGGTATGTTTTTTTCCCTATTCACCCGTGATCCTATGCAATTATGAAACCTGTACCCTCTACCCGGTGTTCCTGCTTCCCGTGCCTATCCAAGCAACGTTCCCTGACCCTCTTTCCCCACTGGGGTTGCGGATGCCTGTGTAAGCCCCGAACTTGCAGGCGCCAAAACCCTAGAGGGGGTGGTTGGTTCGTACCACTCCTGAGCCTGGACTACAGAAGGCCATGACAATGATGTCCAAGTTTGTTTGGATTGTGTATGTGTCCATGCAGGTTGTAAATTTTCGTGCATTCCCTAGTTTCATGTGTCATTCCTCCTCCCCTCACCTGCCACTCATTCCAGTCATCCAGTGTGTATACTGGAGGGGTGGGGGATGTGGGAGACATGGGTGGGGGCCTTGTGGAGGCTGCCCCTGGTGACTGGAGGGGTGGGGGTGGTGGGAGACATGGTTGGGGGCCTGCTGGCAGGTGCCCCACAGTGCTGGGGGGTGGGGGTGGAGGGGGACATGAGTGGGGGCCTGCTGGGGGGTGGGGGTGCAAGGGGACATGGTTGGGGGCCTGCTGGCAGGTGCCCCACAGTGCTGGGGGGTGGGGGTGCAGGGGGACATGAGTGGGGGCCTGCTGGGGGGTGGGGGTGCAAGTGGACATGGTTGGGGGCCTGCTGGCAGGTGCCCCACAGTGCTGGGGGGTGGGGGTGCAGGGGGACATGAGTGGGGGGCCTGCTGGGGGGTGGGGGTGCAAGGGCACATGGTTGGGGGCCTGCTGGCAGGTGCCCCACAGTGCTGGGGGGTGGGGGTGCAAGGGGACATGAGTGGGGGCCTGCTGGGGGGTGGGGGTGCAAGGGGACATGAGTGGGACATGGTTGGGGGCCTGCTGGCAGGTGCCCCACAGTGCTAGGGGGTGGGGGTGCAGGGGGACATGAGTGGGGGCCTGCTGGGGGGTGGGGGTGCAAGGGGACATGGTTGGGGGCCTGCTGGCAGGTGCCCCACAGTGCTGGGGGGTGGGGGTGCAAGGGGACATGAGTGGGACATGGATGGGGGCCTGCTGGCAGGTTCCCCACAGTGCTGGGGGGTGGGGGTGCAAGGGGACATGAGTGGGACATGGTTGGGGGCCTGCTGGCAGGTGCCCCACAGTGCTGGGGGGTGAGGGTGCAAGGGGACATGAGTGGGACATGGTTGGGGGCCTGCTGGCAGGTGCCCCACAGTGCTGGGGGGTGGGGGTGCAAGGGGACATGAGTGGGACATGGTTGGGGGCCTGCTGGCAGGTGCCCCACAGTGCTGGGGGGTGGGGGTGCAAGGGGACATGAGTGGGACATGGTTGGGGCCTGCTGGCAGGTGCCCCACAGTGCTGGGGGGTGGGGGTGCAGGGGGACATGAGTGGGGGCCTGCTGGGGGGTGGGGGTGCAAGGGGACATGGTTGGGGGCCTGCTGGCAGGTGCCCCACAGTGCTGGGGGGTGGGGGTGCAAGGGGACATGAGTGGGACATGGTTGGGGGCCTGCTGGCAGGTGCCCCACAGTGCTGGGGGGTGGGGGTGCAGGGGGACATGAGTGGGGGCCTGCTGGGGGGTGGGGGTGGTGGGAGACATGGTTGGGGGCCTGGTGGAGGCTGCCCCTGGTGACTGGAGGGGTGGGGGTGGTGTGAGACATGGTTGGGGGCCTGGTGGAGGCTGCCCCTGGTGACTGGAGGGGTGGGGGTGGTGGGAGACATGGGTGGGGGCCTGGTGGAGGCTGCCCCTGGTGACTGGAGGGGTGGGGGTGGTGGGAGACATGGGTGGGGGCCTGGTGGAGGCTGCCCCTGGTGACTGGAGGGGTGGGGTTGGTGGGAGACATCGGTGGGGGCCTTGTGGAGGCTGCCCCTGGTGACTGGAGGGGTGGGGTGGTGGGAGACATGGGTGGGGGCCTGGTGGAGGCTGCCCCTGGTGACTGGAGGGGTGGGGGTGGTGGGAGACATGGGTGGGGGTCTTGTGGAGGCTGCCCCTGGTGACTGGAGGGGTGGGGGTGGTGGGAGACATGGGTGGGGGCCTTGTGGAGGCTGCCCCTGGTGACTGGGGGGTGGTGGGAGACATGGGTGGGGGCCTTGTGGAGGCTGTCCCTGGTGACTGGAGGGGTGGGGGTGGTGGGAGACATGGGTGGGGGCCTGGTGGAGGCTGCCCCTGGTGACTGGAGGGGTGGGGGTGGTGTGAGACATGGGTGGGGGACTTGTGGAGGCTGCCCCAGGTGACTGGGTGGTGGGGGTGGTGTGAGACATGGGTGGGGGCCTTGTGGAGGCTGCCCCTGGTGACTGGGGGGTGGGGGTGGTGGGAGACATGGGTGGGGGCCTGGTGGAGGCTGCCCCTGGTGACTGGAGGGGTGGGGGTGGTGTGAGACATGGGTGGGGGCCTGGTGGAGGCTGCCCCTGGTGACTGGGCGGTGGGGGTGCAAGGGGACATGAGTGGGACATGGTTGGGGGCCTGCTGGCAGGTGCCCCACGGTGCTGGGGGGTGGGGGTGCAAGGGGACATGTGGCTTGGCTGGGGGGCATGCCCATGGTGGATGGGCTGCCTGCGGGACATGACCAGGGGTGCAGGGTAGTCCCCTGTGGTGTGGGCTGCCTGCAGAGGTCGTGGAGGGGGTAGAGGGGAGACCTGGGAGGACCCACACTGGCAATTCACCTCTTCAACTTCCCGCACACCCACGTAATACACTGCCCCACTCGCACAGGCCCAATCGCGTGTAGGATTTCTCGCGCACCCCTGTAATACACGTACCCAGGCCAATCGCGTGTAGATTTTCTCGAGCACCCCTGAAATCCACGTACCCAGGCCAATCGCGTGTAGCATTTCTCGCGCACCCCTGAAATCCACGTACCCAGGCCAATCGTGTGTAGATTTTCTCGCGCACCCCTGTAATACACGTACCCAGGCCAATCGCGTGTAGATTTTCTCGCGCACCCCTGAAATCCACGTACCCAGGCCAATCGCGTGTAGCATTTCTCGCGCACCCCTGTAATACACGTACCCAGGCCAATCGCGTGTAGATTGTCTCGCGCACCCCTGTAATACACATACCCAGGCCAATCGCGTGTAGCATTTCTCGCGCACCCCTGAAATCCACTTACCCAGGCCAATCGCGTGTAGATTTTCTCGCGCACCCCTGTAATACACGTACCCAGGCCAATCGCGTGTAGCATTTCTCGCGCACCCCTGAAATCCACGTACCCAGGCCAATCGCGTGTAGATTTTCTCGCGCACCCCTGAAATCCACGTACCCAGGCCAATCGCGTGTAGATTTTCTCGCGCACCCCTGTAATACACGTACCCAGGCCAATCGCGTGTAGAATTTCTTGCGTACCCCTGAAATCCACGTACCCCGCTCAATCGCGTATTTAACTTCCCGCGCGCCACTTTTTTGATGCGCTGGGACTCTACCGCCTGCCTTCGTGTGGCGGCCGTGTTTCAGCTTGTGCGTGTCTTTGGCTGTGCGTGGCTTTGCCCTATTCGATTCCATGAATACGTGTGGTTCGAGTGCGTGTGGGCGTTCCGTCTGCTTCCCTGCAGTACATCCCCAGTTACGCCCTTATTTTCGCCTGTTGTTCCCCATTCCGCGCGTTACTCCCCATGTCCCGCCCACTTTCTGGTGTGTGCGCTGCGGTTGTGCGCTTTCACTGTGCGCGTCGCGCACGCCTTTCGCGATGTTGCAGTGACGTGTGCGCCATGCACGGGTTTGGCGCACATCCCGAGGAAGACATTCGCAGGGACTTCCATGAATCGCACGCCTGCTTGCGCCTGCTTGCGCGTAGATTTTCGGCGCACGTTTGTTCCATGAATCGGCCCCTGAGTATCTTACATATAATGGTGCATTGGCCAGGAAAGTGGCTGTAGAGCACCTATTGGGCATGGCAAGTTTGTCTAACACTACCATATGTGCATTAAAGGGAACCCTGGAGAGCAGTGTGACACTAGAAGTGAACCTCAGAATGTCTCAAACGGAGGCCACATTCCCAGAGTTAGTGCAATATCTGGAGGCAAAGTTATATGCACATGGAACATGATCATCAAATAATGCCACTGAGTGGCATGACCGTATCTATGGTGAAGTGCAGAAAGAAACATTGGATAGAATTTTTTGCAGAAGGTAGCATAATCCAGGTCTGTCTCTCGAGATTATTAAATGCTGCAGATAATCATGCAGAGAAAGATTGTCTGATTCAGATATCTGCCAAGACATGGTTCATTTTAAATAAATCTCTATGAATGCAAGAAAATGATGCCAAACTGATTAGCAGATTGAACTGGATGGAGTTAGTAAAGAAGAGGAAAATTTAAGAGCAGAACTACAGGTACGTCCAAAGGACATGCAGTCAAAATGTAAAGATCTCGACACTCAATTGTCCCAAAGAGAGAAGCAGTTTGAGGATAGTGAGCACAAATTAAAACACTTGAAACGGTTGGTAGATCATATTAGACAAGATAAAGAAGATGAGGTTATTTTGGAAATGCAGATTTTACAAAAAGAACATTTGGAGAAAGAAAGTGATCTTCAAAATGCTGAACAAGAGATAGTTAAAATGTTTCAAGAAAGAAACAAAAGAGACAACAAATTCAATGAATGCCAAATGCAAATGAGTGATATGCAAAGTGTGATTAATAAGATAAGTGATGAAAACAATTATTTGGGTAAGGAGAAGGAGGCAGATAGGCTCCTTAAAAAGTGCAAGGATTTGGAACAGCAAATAGGCATTTCCAGGTCCCAGGACAAACGACAGGGCACCACATTCAATAGAGTTGAGGTGAATTCCATTTCTACACTGAGAACTAGTTCTCCAGTGGCTGGGCCGGTGACTGAACTTGGTTGCAGCATCCTTGGGGGATTTGACACACCCATTGGGGGCTGCTACCAATCCCATATGCCTGAAACACGGATTGAATCACAAAGTAGTGCGATCCCATGCATAGCAACAAGTAGCCCAATCAAAATAATGAAATCAATCAAGTTTGAAAAAGAGATTAGACGCCATTTTTTATCTCCATTCCAGTCATTATAGGAGGCGAAGAAAGTTGCTTACAAAATTACAGCTTGGGCAAATCTGTCCCCTCGCCAGTTCTTACAAGATTTAAAAAGAGCTTTTTCTCAATTTGATGTATCATTTAACCCCGATTCCAATGAGTTTAAAACTGCTTACTTCTATGGGTTGTAGAAGGACATCATATCACAGTTAGTCCACAAATATGATTGTGACAAGTCCTTTGAGTGGATTATACACCAAAGTACAAAACTATATGAAGTGCTATACTGTCAGGGTAGAGAGAGTGATAAAATGAAAGATACTAGACCAAAGTAGAAAGAATCCCCAGCAACAATGATGGAGATCAGGTCAGCAAATAATGTCACTTGAGTCTGCTCAAAGTCCAGGCAAGAATAATATGACACCTGAACAAAGGGGTAATCACCAGAGGTTGTTACTCCCTGCACCAATGTTTCAATCACATGATCCTACTAATAGGGAGAGCTACATTAGCCCTAGGTACTTAGGAGACAGACCCCGGGCAGGATATCGGCATGATATGTCAGGTATAAACAATAATCAGAGACAAGGCCAGTAGACAATAAATAATGGTCCCTAACAGACATTGGGAACACTGAGCAGATTTGACCGCAACATCATGATATATGGTAATCAGGATAGACCCCTATATGTGGATCGATTGCCTGAAAATGGGAATCAGCATAGGGGACAATACTCACAAAATGAGAGACAGGACATGAGGCAGAGTATGAATTATGCCCCACATCAATACAATCAATCACTGCCACCGGAGCACTACAACCAAAGGATAGGTGCTCCCCGCTTCCCATCCCACATGAATCAAGAATTCAGAAACAACCCCAATAGAAACCATTCTCCTGAGAGATATCAGAATAGATTCAATCAGGGGGAAAACAACCAATATCGACCTGGGTCACAGAGAGAAGATTCTAGGGAGATGGAAAGATTCCAGTGTCTCGAGGTCCAAGTGAACATTTTGGCTAAACAAATAGGAAAGCTTTGTACGGCACAAAAACAGTCATCAAAGGAGGGGACAGAAGGCCATAGCAATGACCAAGTGATTCCCGATAATAAGTGACTAAATATTAATGATACCTGCAATGCTAAAAAGACAGATTTCCCTGATTTGATTTTGCATAATGACTCTGAGATGCTTAATGATTTAAAAAGGAAAATACCGGCAAATTAACATGTGACAGAAATTGCAAATACATCTAAAAAAGAAGTTCAGTTTAACCTAGAGTCAAATCAAACGTTGGAGATTTGCACAAATGAAAAAGGAAAACATGAAATTCCAAAAGAACAAAGGGACAGATTTAAGAAAAACAACTCATGCATGGGTAATACAATTGTACAGCGAGTAAGTGGGGATGGTAGAATGCTCTCCCCAGACAATCAAAACACTACAAAATACAGGCAGGAAGAATAAGTACTCAAAGGGAGGGTACAGATCAGTCACCTAAAGAGATCTTTGAGCCACAGATTTTTGAGGAAGATAAAAAGATTAGTACCATGTCAAACACCCACAAATACCCAGAGATAGAAAATGACAAATGATCAAGTGATGTTTCTACGCATATTCAGTTGGAGGATTGAGATGTGAACTATGATGATTCCCAGATCGAAGGGCGAACAGTGGCCACATTCCAAAGGACCTCTGAATATGGAGAAATGAGTAAGGTTTCTCAAACGAAAATGGACAAAAAGGAGGGAAAAATGTTCTTTCATTTACCAATGTGCTTAACCAAAAGCAGAAAAAAGGTCTGAGAAAAGTGAATCCTGAAATTCACACTTTTTGTGTGTGTTAGAGGAAGTTGAATACCGATATTATGCTCCCATTACTGTGGAAGAGAAATGCAATACATTTGTAATGATTGACACAGGCGCACAGGCCACAATTATGTCCAAAGAATTGGTAAAAAGTATCAATGAAGGGAGATCTGCACAGAACCAGATCACAGTGAGGCAGAGTGAAGGCCCAGTGCATAACTTTAACAGTGAAGAGGGGTGTCACTGAGCTTGACACAAAGATCGGAAAACACAGAAAGAAACAAGAAGCATTGATCACATCTATTTGTGAAATTCCATTCCTGATGGGAACAGATTGCTTGAAAAGATGGTCTCCTCTCATAGATGGGGTAAATGGGGTACTGTGGACTTTAACCAAAAAACCATTAAGAGCTAAGAAAATAAAATCACAAAACAACAGTATAAATGAATGCCACACTGTTGCTAAAACAAATGATGCAGTGGAGGTATGCCTACACAATAGCTGTGTGCTTAGTGTCACTGTCATTTGGATGTGTCAGGATAAAATGCAAAATGAAAAAGAAAAACAATCTGTGCAGATTTATTCCGATCCCAGGAAGAAATGGCAAACTGAAATAGATGAACACACATTGCACTTCTATTTAAAAGAGAAGAAATTGAAACAGAATAGATTTCCTAAAACAGACACAGAAAAACACATTACCACCCTTGCTGAAATACACATGGAAGATGAGCAGCCATGGGTTCACATTGGTATAAAATACAATTCTAAAGAGATACAAGTTACTTTGGCACTTGAACAGGAAAGGAGCTTTATCAATGAGAAATTACTGCAGAAAATAATGGAGAGGGAGGAGATCTCAAAATTTAGAATTAAAAACCAATATGTCTCTGGTTTGGACAACCCAAATTTTGAAAATCGAATTGCAGGAAGGTGCATGTTAAAGATTAATATTGGACAAAAAAACATCTACCACAATGTGTGGTTAGTGAGTGGAACACAAAATGATTTTTACATTGGTAATGATATCATGAACAGAATGTGCATGGTGTTAGATTTCCTTAATCAAAAAGTATGGTCGCAGATAGTTGGGTCTGCACCTGAATTTGAATATAAGAGAAAGGCTTATCATTGTGCAGAATTGGTACCATATGCAATTGAATTACATGTGAAGAAGGATATTACTATTCCTGCATTCACCAATCAGGTTGCTATAACACTAAAGTGCAAGAATGGACAGAAAATGAAAGATTCTGATGCATTTGTGTGCTTGAATGAATCCATGGCATGGGTTATGACTACACACCATTGATAGATATTGATAGACATTGGAGAAGGGTCTGTTAAAATGATGGTGAATAATAAAGGATGTCAAGATATTCATTTAGAAGAGAATTCTTCGTTAGAAATGGCCATACAAAAATCACATTATACTGCAGATTTCAATGACATGGTGATTGGAAATATCCCTGAGAGATACGTAGATGCACAGGGTGTGTTGCCAGAATATCTCGATTCTGTAAGTGATTTCAATCCGGCACTTCACCTAAGTCAATGCCTAGTTCGTAATGCACAACTGAAACTCTTATTTATTTGTGTCTAAAAGTTCTTTTATTCTGAACGATGTACCACTTATATCACGCCCATCTCTTGGAACCACCCCGGTCACACTGAACCAGGAATCAGGCTGGTTTGCCACGTTAAAATATTTATTTATATATTCACAATATAATCACACTATTTTTAATGGGGTTAGAATAATCACCAATGGGGTGATGTTACACTAAGCAATCACTTTAATCACCTTAAGTAATAATGAGCAAAAACAATGCAGCACAGCAATAATACTTTTGTGGGTGTGTGTTCAAAGCAAATAGCAATGTGGTTACTTTTTTCCCCTGCACACCCATCAACCCCCCAATATGCAATGTAGAGCGATAGGAGGAGAGAGAACAGGTTTCAGGAATGCAGAATTCAAGCAAATATATCAATCCCAATTTCCCCCCAGCAAATACAAGAGAGAAACAGAACTGATAGGCAAACTGTCAAAATGGTTTTCAAAGTTGTCTGAGAATGGTTTGGGTAAAATACTAAATATGGCTTAAATCACTGAAATTGTTTAAATTGTAATGGGAGCCGCTTACATGGTTGCAGACAAACACTAGCAATGATGACACCAATAAGCAATGCGCAAACTGAAATTTAAGGTCAGGTGCAATGAAAAGCTATTTTACACGTGTAATATTTTGCAAAAATGAAAATTTCCGGCTAACTTTTCCATTCACGGTAATCGCAATTGCGGGAAAACTAGAGGGATTTGAGATGCGGTTTTTGGTTTTATGGAACGCTGCGGATGTTAGCTACAAGCAGACATTTACATTTTGAAGAAGTTATGGACGTTTTCGTAGAGGTCGTTTTTCTAAATATGCACCAACTTGAGAAAACAGGGATGCCATTTCAAAAGACAAACAGGATTTCTTACACTAGGGAATGACTATGAAGAAGCAAATACTACACTGGAGCACAGCCAATAGACCAGGACGCCTCTGGATCAAGTTTTTGCCAGCCGAGGAGCTTGCCTTCTTCAGATGAAATATATCAGCGCAAATATATGTTTAACAATATTATTACAGAAGGAAGATAGTAGGGATGAGATAGAGAGTTCAGGCAATTCAAAATAATTCTAACAATGCAGTTCTGATATAAGAGAAGATGGATTTGAGATAGGGATCGACTATGGATAGTACATAGGCTAGTGACAGTCCTATACTATGGATACTCACTAGATAGGTTTGAATGGAACCGTCAGGGATTCTGGTCAGGGATCAGACTGCTGGCACACCGGACTGGACAGGGTCTGCAATCAGCAAGGTGCTCTGTTCACCACACAACAGGACTGGACAGGATTGGCACAGCACGGCACAGCACGGCACAGGATTGGGTTTAATCTGCCCTTCTCGGTTCTGAAGATACTTATTTAGCAGGAAAGCAGTTACAGCACAGCCCAGCTGTTTTCTTTGATGTTCCCCTTTGATGGTGGGATTCTAGTTCTGGAAATTCAAGGCCTAGTTATAAATGGTTCAACTAATGGAATGGGCCATTCTGCTTGCAAAGTTTCTGGAGTCTGGAGCAAGGAATATGGATGGATCTTCTTCAGGGTGCTTCACCAGAAATTGGTTAGTGGGTGAATCTGTGTGTCTTTCTAAGTCCTCAGCTTTCTCTATTTATGCATTTGATAAAGGGATGTGTATGTTGGATTATCCTAATTGTGCCCCCTAGGCTGGCTATAGGCTAGAGTCTCCCCTCTCCCTTGATTGGAGGAGAAAACAGGGTGTCACCATGATGATTTATGAGTCAGAGAATCCTCCCCTTGGCTTTTGAACATGAAATCTGCTTTTAGTATAATACATATGTACAAATGTGCAAACTTCATAACAATAACATATCTAGATCAGACATTCTGTGGAGCAAATGCTCTTCCAAGCCCCGTCATTGTAGGGTCTTGTTTCGGCTTTTGACAGAATTCTGCCCTTTTGGGCTGGAACACGATATCTAGTTTATCCAGAAATGTGTACAACTGTGCGCATTGTATATGGGCATAAGCCTGTGAAGTTTCATGCTTTTGACATAATTACATTTGGTATAAAACCACAATTTCTACAGTTACTTCCCAGAACATAGCACAGACTTCTGGCTCCTCTTAAAATGGGAAGCCAAAAATTAGGTTCAGAAGTCTGGGGATTACATATTTTTTACAATTGTACACAGTAAATTATCAGTCTTTTTAGAAATATGCTTTGTGTACATTGTGAATCAACAAATGTTGTCTGTCCCCGCCTCCTTCTTCTTGCAGCTCAGAAGCAATCTCCTCCCCCTTCCTTCTGGCAGAGGCCATTTACGATCCTTCCTGATTAGCATCTCCTTGCCTTGGAGGAAGTCCATTGTGCTCTTCCTACAGCAGCCCAAGTTCCCCTCCCCTCTTAATCAACACAAGGGTGTGAGTTCCTGCTCTAGAGAGCATAGGGGAGGTGCCTGGCCCTTTGGGGGAAGTTGTTTGTGGTTTGGCTTGGAGTCAGGCTTAATTTTAAATGTCATTTTTCTTTGTTTAAATCAACTTTTAATTTTAAAACAAGCACCGAGAACACTGATTTCAGACTCTAAACCATGAAGTTTAAATAGTTACAACCTAGGTCACTCTTGGTAACAGGTCACTTAGATTTCAAACATTAAAATACAATGGTACAAGTTAACAGTTTTAATGCAGGCTTTTGAAACAGTCATTCAGGCGGCCGCTGGTACAGCACCCAGATTTTGACAGATTTCACAGGAAGGCAAACTTGTGCTGTGGGTGTTTTGATGACCAATTCAGCTTTCCAGGATATTGCACTTTCACAATGATGTCTTGAATTCAGTAGAATGTGACACCCAGCAAGAATATTGGATGTTTGTGGTTGTTTTGTACCAGCATTTTGTATTTTCAGCAACCAAGAAAATATTTAAAAATAAGATTCTAGATTTCTTTCAGTAAATCACTGATTTTCATGCAGGCTCCATTTTTACTGGTTGGGCAGTCCAGTGACATGTTTCAGGAGTGAGATCTCTGTTCCACCCCTGACAACATGCATTGTAGATTTGGCAGCCACCTTTTTGTGCTTTGTAGAGCACAATTTCCATAGATTTTGGTACGCATAGGGGTTTTGCGGCCATTTTGATGATTCTGGTACCACCAGGATACAGTGATGCAGCAGGGCAGAGCATAAGCGGGTTAATACATCCCACAATTCTCAATCTAAAGGGATCTTTCAAATTCAGTCTGTGTATCCTTATGATTCCATTGAGACAGTGTGCTGTCACCAAGTGAATTGTATAGTATTTGACTTAAATGAAAATGAAATAGAAAATCAGCACATTGAAGTGGAGGCTGATATGCCAAAATATTTAAAAGTGGCAGCTTTACAGAGAGACACAGCCATACAGTTGGATGAAAGCACAGAGATTCCTCCACTGGAGGATTTCCCAGAATTTTCAAAAATGGTAGAAGAGTAGATTTTGTTTGCAGATGCATGTGATAGCGAATAGGATACATTGACAAAAATATTTATGGAATTTAAAGACAATTTTGCAAAAGATGCATAAGATTGCGGCCTAACTGATTGACATGTTGCCACATTACAGGAAGGGTGTGGTAGAAATCCACTATTTGTGCACCAATATCAGTTACCACTGGCATGTTTAGAGTCATTGGCAGAGATAATTACAAATGTGGAGTCTAGGGGAATTATTAGGCCCATTCATAGCACCTCCAACACTGCTATTTTGGGTGTGTCAAAGCCAAATGGTCAATGGCATCTGTGTGCAGACTTGAGAGAGTTAAATAAAATTGTGCCAGTATCCAGATGGCCACTGCCATTCATTGGTCAAGGCCTTGCTCAGGTGCATGCCTCAAAGGTATTTACCACATTAGATCTCACATCTGGATATTGGTGTGAGCCACTGGCAGAGGATGTTCAGAATTTGTTTTCCTTTTCATTTGATAAAACGCAATACGCATGGGCTAGAACACCATTCGGGTACGTCAATTGTGGGAGCGAATTTGGCATATTTATGAGAAAGGCTATGCCTGATGCAGCAGAAAGAAATACTATAATTTATGTGGATGATGTCCTGATAAAAAATGAAAACTTAAAAAGCCATTTTGATGAAATTAGACATGTACTTGTGCTAAACATGTGTTAAATCCACAAAAGAAAAGGGTGGAAGCCATACAGAAATTGAAAGATCCTAGAAATGTGAAAGGCTTAAAAAGCTTCTTAGGAATGACGGGATATAGCAGAAAATGTATTGAAAATTATGCCGAAATTACTCAACCATTAACTGAACTATAGAAGCTGAATACACCCTGTACATGGGAAAAGGAGCATTCTGAGGGAGTTGCTAAACTAAAGGAATGTCTCATAAAGGCACCATTTTTAGCATATCCCATAAAAACAGAGATTTCTTTATAGAAATAGGTTTCACTGAACATTGTATGTCAGCAGTGTTATCTCAAAATCATAATTTGAACCACAAAACCATTGCTTCTGCAAGTAAGGCATTTTCTCAAGTTGAAATTAAATTCAGTTAATGTGAAAAGGCCCTTTTGACCACTGTGTGGACATTGCAGCATTTCCGCCCTATTGTTCAAGGAGAAAAGGTAGTCATTGAGACAAATCATCAACCATTACAGTAAAAGGATTAGGTCAGGCAATTCAGCAGAGTCCAGAATTAGTTCATGGATATTGGCATTGCAAGGCTTTACTGTAGAAGTGAGTTATGGCCAAAATAATAAGATCCCAGGTGCTCAAGGATAAGCAGATTTACATGACTTTGCAGCTGAATGTGTATCAGACAAAGTAGAGGTGGAATCAATCACCACACAAAGCTTTTGATGAAAAGACATGCAAGAATTTACCAACTGTATATGTTGACGTTGTGCTTTTCATATTGAAAATGACAATAATAAACACTTGGTATCAGGAATAGGAAATGTCTGGTTGAAATGTGAAGGCATTCCTAGTATAGGGGTGAGAATTGGGGCTAGGAGTAGTCAGGTAGCGGAATTGGCAGCTATTTATAAAGCAATTACTAATGCAGTTGATAATAAATTCAGTAAAATTGTCCTGGTGACTGATTCTGATTATGCACTAAATAGTTCTGTAGAGTATTTGCCTGGCTGGAAAACAAGAGGCATGCTTACATATAATAAAAAGCCCCTCAAACATGGAAAAATGATACAGGCTATAGGCAAGTTAGTGTCAGAGAATGATTTAACAATATACTGGAGGAAAATTCGTTGACATTTAAAAACTCCAGGAGAAGATAAGGAGGGAAATGATAAAGCAGATCATTTAGCCAAAATTGGGGTTGTGATGGGAGAGTTGTTACCCACTGAACACTTAATTGGTAAAATACAGATAGATGCAGTTACACGCTGTAAGGCTCCAAAAGAGGTAGAACAACCAGTAGAGCAATGGAGTTATGATACACCAGATCAAGATCTGATTAAGGCACAAAAAGATGATCCAATATTGGGGATCTATTATAATCATTTGATGGATCCTGAACAAAATACTTTAACTGAGAATGATTGAACAGGAACAGATGAGTTGCGGGTATTATTAAAGAATACAAAACAAATTAGACTACAGGATGGACTCATGATCAGTGAATCCATAACAGGACAAATACAGTGGGTGGTACCCCTTTCATTCAGAGGGCTAATGCTACACCATGCACATGATGCAATAACTGCAGGACACAGAGGTTCACAAAAGTCTTTAGAGATACTGAAAGATTATGCTTACTGGCCACATATGTCCCAAGATGTGGAATTAATTACTAGGGGGTGCCTAGTATGTGCCCAATTTAAACCCGCTTCACCAATACATAGAGCTCCAGTGATGAAAAGAGGCTTAACCCTTCCATGGTCAGATTTGAAAATTGACTATGTAGGGCCTGAAAAAAGGTTGAGTAGGGAGAACCGTTATATTTTGAGCATGGTTTGTTTGATGATGGATAAAGTGTATTCCTGCACCAGCTTGTAGTGCACAAACCACAGCTACATTACTGGTAAATCATATATTTTCAAGATTTGGGTTACCACAAAGAATAGAGTCAGACAGAGGAAGTCATTTTACAAGCGCTTTAATGAGTAAAGTGTGGCAGATACTGGGGTGAAAAGGAAACTGCATATTGCGTACCGACCTGCCTCTTCTGGGATTATTGAACGTTGCAACAGGTCTGTTGTGGAGATATTAAAAAGGTTTGTAGCAGAGGCAGGTTCCAGCTGGGATTTACGATTACCCCTGGTTTAGATGGCAATCAGATCGACTCCTGCCAAAGCAACAGGTATCAGCCCTCATGATGTGTTGACAGGTAGGAAGATGATACTGCCACAACATTTATTATACAGGACGCATGAACAGACACTTGTAAGTGCATCTACGTTTCACAAATATGTGGAAGAACTGAGGAAGCATTTACAACATGCGTTTCCATTTGTGCAGTGAAATTTGGAAAGAGCTACTGATAGTGCAAAATCCTATTATGATAGAAAGACGTCTGTGAAAGAGTATAATGTGAGAGATCAAGTATATAAATTTCTTTTTGGAAAAGGTAAACATAAAAATTCTAAATTTCTTGCGGCCTGGCAAGGGCCATTTCAAATTGTGGATAAGGTGTCTCCAGTAGTTTACAAAATATTAAAGACAGAGGGTGAAACGGTAACAGAGCAATTTGTTCATGTTAACCAAATCAAGCCCTGTCATCCCAAACATGAAATCAGGAGACTTGAGCAAGTAGAAACAGCTTAAGTGCCCTGAACACATGGAAGGGAAGACACAGTGGCTGTTTTCATAGTATCCCACATCATAGAAATAAAAAATAGTTGTGGTCCTTATTATAGATATACATGTAAATGAAAATACCATAGGTGATAAACATTGACATAAGGGGCTGAAGCAGATTGAATTATTATGGTACAATGTTGAAATATATTTTGATGTATAATGGTGTCTTATGTATATGTTTGTTTCTCTCTAACGTGTGATTAGTTTTGACTCGACATCCGAGATGACACACTGCTGCTTCAACGATCTTGGCAGCTGAATTCACTGGCTATAGGCGTGACCGCGCCTGTTGACAAGATGACGACTGCATCCTAAAGAAGTGGATCATTCCACCTCTTAAAACATATGACCCTCCACTCGTAAAGACACTGGTTACCCACTGGTTACCCACTCAGAATGTAGCAGCGGTTACTCTTCAGCAGAGATCGACCTGACCTTGCTTATTCATTTGTTGATATGCTTGGCAAACCATGCCATAATACATAATGTAAATGCCCCTGTAAATGATATAAATAAGCATACACAGTGTGTCAATATAAAATCCCATTATTTTACTAAGGAATCCTTAGTTGAAACAGCCAGCTTGGAAGGGAGCGGTAGACTTGTATTTGATACATTCGATGAAGATGACATCTATAATTTAAAATCCATGCTTAAGAGCTCCAGAGCCCGGGCCCTGGCAGGCTTGCCAATGTGGTACTCAAATCGAACCCTAAGATCTGGGCATCAATATTGTTCTTATATAATTCTACAATCATTGAGAGACACAACATACCTGACTCCTGGAAATACTCTTTTCTAGTGCCAGTTTTTATAAGAGGTTATCAAGTGGAGTCTTGCGGGTATAGACTACGGACACCTTCAGACCTATTGAGCAAGATATTC
Source organism: Ambystoma mexicanum (assembly GCF_040938575.1). Classification (NCBI taxonomy): domain Eukaryota; kingdom Metazoa; phylum Chordata; class Amphibia; order Caudata; family Ambystomatidae; genus Ambystoma; species Ambystoma mexicanum. Next base: position 719,692,650 of record NC_090936.1, read on the forward strand.
AGTAGTATTTTACATACAGATATCAATATATGGGCCAAGCAGAAACAAATATATGATCCATTTCGAACTGGTTTCAGGAGCGGGTATAGAAGTGCTGAACAATTGAAAGCAACCCCATTATATGTTATCTCAATTATAGTGTAGTTTTTTTCATAACGTCACAAGAGATATGTTTGGAGGGAAAACTGCATAACTAGAGGCTACCAGATGGAATTCTTGACCTCATTGTGCAACTTTACAGTAACACTGGAGTGTCTGTGAAACTAGATAATGATGGTAACATTGGTCGGATCATGGTCACCAATAAAGGATTGATGCAGAGTTGTGTGCTTGCACCAACCCTGTTTATTCTCTAGTTGATCACAGCACGGTGCATAACAATGTTAAAAGTTTCCCACCTAAAATAGGTGGGCGACACATTTATAGCATGATTTATGTGTATGATATAGTAATTACAGTGTATACTTTGATTGGCCTCAGAAGATCGTTAGACACGGTTATCAGTTACACTAATACTTTTCGCCTAATGGTCAACATAGAAAAGACAAAATAACCACAAAAGGAGGTAGGAATTTATGAAAAACTATATTTTTAAGGTGACCCACTACTTCTTTCAACTACTCCACACACATTATTATAGCCAAATACCTGTTCTTCATGCACAGTAAATGTCCATCTAATGGAGGAAGAGTTCACTTCTCCTCAATCGGACACTTACGTCTTCAAGGCCCTCAAAGCTGGCTAGAAAGCACCACTGCAATAAACTTAACACACACCATCAAACACTCAGGTTGCCTAAAAGTCTGAACACACATCCCAAAAGGGGAAAAACCTAAGAGAAATATCCAAATATATTTACTAATGCCTTAGTATGTCACTACCCTAACTCCTAATAGGATCAGTGGGATTAGATGGCTCCCTCCACCAAAAACAAAAGGACTTCATCAGTTTGATATTGCACCAACATTGTCATCCTTTAAACAAAGAACAAGGTCTCCCTCAAAAACATGTGGTGCATTGGCTTTAGCAGCATACATCTGAAATGTCCAAACATCACTATCACCTAAGAAATTTCAATTTCCATCAGGTGACCTTCTATCTGGGGTATCCATATCGAAAAGCAAAGGACATAAAATGGAAAAATCCAGGGGGCGAGCATTTGTACAATGTTTTACAACAAACATATATTTTCCCAAACTCAAGAGAAAACACACATGATGCAACTACATTTCAACAACAGTGCCTTTTTTATTTTAAAGTTGATTCCAATACCTTATTTTATAATAATGGATTTGCGTTTTTGTGCATGGATGTCTGCCTTTTCTTTTCCTCTGTAGGTGCAAGAACACAGACTTTGTGAAATAGATTGGTTGTTTATGTTTTTTTTTTTCTTTGCAGGTTGTATGTTGTTCGTATGTGATTATTTTATATGGTGGGGGCATTTAAAAGGGGGATATGGGAAGTATGGAATGTTTTTGAAGATGAAACACACTTGGGGATCATGTGAACTAGGAGAAAAATTGAGGAGGAGATATATACAATCAGTATAAGGGGGTTATATTTGACACCATGTTTTACGTGCACCACCCTGAATCGGATAACATTCTGGTATACATATACAATTAAGTTTAGATGGTACTTACATTAGTTGTATCTGGCAAGTCTAAAATATAGAGATTACTTTTTATATAAATAATACAATATTTAAATCTTCGAGTATAATACTCGATAGATTTTAAAATGTTATATATTTTTTGTAGGGATCTAACCCAGTTATTTGAGCGCATCTGTCCACTACAGATCGACAAACTAAGTAATCCTTGGATACGTATCAGAATTCAATACAACTAACGTAAGTACAATCTAAACTTAATTATGTATGTATAAAACCCTTTGAGCCAGTACAAGAGTAGAAACGGTACCATAAGACAAAATTGCATTAGTAATTCATTTTATTGTCTCTCTTTTCCCACCAATCCTGCCTACCACCAACCCTAATTATCTGACTTTTTTATTTCTTATTTTTCTATCACTTATTCTTCCGCTTTCGATGTGGAACATATAATGCTCATTCAGAAGTGTAGATTAATCTTAATCAAGCCCGGCTTGGAAAAAGGCCTAATGGTCTAATGTTAACCACTATGGAAATTCAAATCAGTCATGTTATATTGGACCAGAAAAGCATAAAATAAAATTGGAAGGACTCCAATGCATGTGTGTTATGTATATTGAGTGCCGGGTCAATTAAGCAGGAGACTGAGGTTGCTGTTTCTTCACTGGCACCCCAGAAAAATATGCCAGAGAGGCAGTGGTGGAAGTTTACATCATGTGTTACGGCATGGGTACAATGTCCCAGCCAGACAAAAAGGTTCAGGTTGATGAAAACCTGTTAGATGGCAGCCACATTTGAGCAGAGTGAAGGGTTGCTGCAGACAATGTGTAGATTGTTCTAGTTAGGTCTGATACTATATAGAAACACAGAAAGAGCAACGCAATCCAAGATCATAAGCATACATTGTACGCAAATAAGAACAAATTGTATCCCGCTGCAGGGCCTGAATTTACAGGGAACTGAATGTTAGTTGATAAACGAGCAGGAAGGAATGTGCCCTTGAACGGATGAATTCATGACAATAGGGCAATAAGTTCTGTGATGCCAATGAGCCAGGCAAATATTTAGAAACGACTGCCCTCACCCTAGGGTGGATACCCCATATGAATTAACATAACTTAAGCAAACAAATCTTCAAAATTTAAACTCAAGAGCAGTGCCCTGGTTGTTGATTCCTGGGCACAAGTGGTAGGCAGGAGATAAGGGGGGAGCCGTGTCTTCAACGTCTTGTGATTCGGGACAGGAGGAGGAGCCGTGATGCCAATATGTTTAATGCAAGGTCAGTGTGCAGCTTGTGTGTGCCATGGCATCTGGGTTAACGAGGAAGTTTATAGTCTTATCAAAAGCAAGGTTGGCCTTGCCAAATCTCTTTGTTTGTGTCTTGAACAGGAGAATGCACATCACATTATAGTCCCAAATGTGCAAGCTTATTGATAAGAACCAACCAATCACACAAATTGGTTTCAGCAGAGATGATGTAGGGGACCATTTGTCTAGTGGAATGGGGGTAGCATAGATGTGGCCAATCAGTCAAGGAACTATAGGGGGGTGATAATAATGTTCTATAGATGGTAGCCAATGAGGGTGGTGGGATTATGTTATGCTCATAATTATGCATAGTAATGTTAATTTGCACTTTTTACACTATAAAAGGTGTCACATCTTGAGATAAGACAAGCTATATGTTTGTTTGGTTTTTCTGAACTGTTGAGACACTTTTTTCATGTAAGAAGCCTTATTTTCCTTGCAAAGAGCTGATTATTTTGGCCACTTGAATTGCTTTTATTCAAATGTGTTTGTGCTGCCTTTCTTTCAGGAGTTGGCATGAAGGAGAAAGAATACAAAAATAGTGCAAAACCCTTCTCTTTCCTCTCTAGATACTCTAGATAGTTTAATATGGCCTAAATTCCACTCCTGCAGCTTTAAATATCCTATTTTATGCACCATCCTTTTCTGGGCAAGAAAACAATCAGACAGCTCGAATCCACAAAGCCTTTCAATAGCAGTCCCAAGCTCACTGGTGTGACATTTGTATGATACCAATTTGAGGTGGCTTTAATAATTGTGTCTAAATACCACAGGAGTCTATGAGCAGCAAAATCTGCCTGACGCTCAATACCTTTTCACACAACACAGACAGAAATTATTTGAGTTCATTATTCATATCTTCTACGTCTATAGTAGCCTATAACTCACTGAATATCCCTACTGAAAGAAACACACTCTCCCTAAGTGGAGTACAGTCTCCCTAGTCAGAGCTGTTGTGCTGCCTATCTAGGTTAGGGGATAGAGAACAGACTAACCCTTCACTCACTCACGGCTTTCCTCACAGCTAAAAACAGATACACACTGCGGAAGTCAAATCTGCTTTTAATCCTTCCTTCTCGTGTGTCTTATAAAAATAATTAAAAAAGGAGGTGTGTATATAGCTCTACAGGAAACTACACAGAATTGAATCTGCTGATTAAAATGATGTGTTTTAACCAAGCCTGCAATCTGTCTGGAAATCTTGGGGGTTCTGGTCATCACTCTGAACCTCTATTCAGGTCGACCGGTTTCAGCAGGATCAACATCAGTATATTCACTTTCCTCAGAACTAAAACCAGACAAAGTAAGTCAGGGTTACAATTTACAGAGTCAACATAGTTATTTATGTCTGGGGCTCCATCTTGTTTATGCAGGATTTTGTCTCTCTTCTTCAATTGCCTTTAAATCTTGATATGCCTTAAAACAGGAATATGAAATAGGGAACCATATCTAAATTATCAGTTTTATGTATATATAACATGTGTGCATTGTCATTTGCTATTCCCACACATAAGTATTCTTACATCTACTTAATTTTGGATATTGCGGTTGTCACCCAGCTCACATGTTCTGCCTAAAGTCAGAGTAGAGAACACATGTTCATAGTGCCCCCTTTTTTAACTAATCTCTCACGTGTTTTTTATTATTGCGACTAGTTAGGTAATTGTTCCACATTGAGATATAGATTTTTAAGTCAATCTCTTCAATTGTCACAAGTGGGTATTTCAATACAAAAATATGCACATGATACTACGAATAGCCGACTTTGACATGAATGTTTTTGCTTGATCTATTAATTTCTTAACATCTCCTTGTGAATTCCCAATAGCCCTACTGTGATCAATTCCCTCTACTACAGTAACATTTAATAACATATATAGCATGCAATTAGCAAGTTGAATGTTGTAATTGAGACATGCACATGATATGTGGTGAATAGCACAGAGCATGTTCGTTCATAACTTAAGTGCATTATTTTGTCACAAGGCATCCATGTATGTACACATTTCAAAGTAATGTGATCATTTTAAAATATGGAATTGAAATATATTATCAATAAAAGGACATTTTCAAGGAAATACCCTTGCATTTTCAAACAAGATCCAACTTTTAACTAAGCGTCACTTTAGTTAGTGTGGCCAAAATAATATGATTCTTTCTTTTTAGCTCAGAATGTAACATGAAATATGAGCACCTCTGAACTAACATCCCTGTCTGTTGGTATATCCCAGGACTCCATACTTGGCGTCCAACAGTTCACACATTACACATTACACCACTGCCCTTGGACAGCTGATTTATGTTTTATTTGAGCACCCCTTTTGTGGATGATACGCAAATCTTCTTCTTCATCCCTACTTTTTCTCTCAACCTTTCAGCTCACATCTCTGCTTTCTTCTCAGCCTTCTTGCTTCTCTTACTTTCAATCGCATCCCCTCTCTCCCACCCATCTCCTTTCCAAGGCACGTACGTCTGAAGTATTTTTGTGAGCATTCTTAAACTTCATCACTTCATCATTTCAACCTCCACTGAGCCCGGTATCAACTGTTTAACATATACAAAATCTGCCTCCTCTTCACTTTCAACTCTGCAAAATCCCTCATGCCGAGGCTCATTTTCAGTCCCTTTGATTACTGTGCCAGCCTCTTTCTTGGCCTAAAGGTCTCCCATTTTTCCACCTAAAATCCCCACCTCCACATTGGTTGTGGTTATCTGAAAATCCTGTCCCGCTATGCATTCATTTTGCTTGTCTTAAAATCCATAATTGAGCTTGCAGCTACTTACATAGCTAACACTGTTCCGCGATAATGTCTTCCCTGAAGCCTTTGCTTTAGTACACTCATTAGTCTCTCTCTGTTCCCTGACCACCCTGTGTGTCCTTTGCTTCCACTACTTCATGCCCTATGTCCATCTGTGTCCCTCACCACTAAAACTCCCTCAATGTGATGTCATATTTCATGTCCTGGGTTTTAGTATTAGCAGTGCACGGTGGTGGCATTCATTATTGATGCTTAGCTTACCATAACTGGTGAATTTCTGGGGTTTTTCGATTTTACTTGTAATCATAACATCCCTTTAACAATGTTTTTACCTGAATTTCATTGGCTTGTATTAGTGCAACCTAACCATGTTGTCCCTTTAACAAAGTTTTTTCTGTGAATTTCATAGGTTTTTATTAGTGCAACCTAACCATAACGTCCCTTGAGCAAAGATTGTTCATTGAACTCCATAGTTTTTTATCACTGGACCCTAATTTACTACTGGTTCCTTGTACCTGTTTTTAATGGTTACACCTAAAAATCACACTCACTGCCAATACAGCAGCTCTAGAGTCGATGAACAGTACGGATGGGACGTAGCATCAAAAAAACCCAGAAGCACAGGGGAAAACAGAACATGTTGTACCCTTCAACCAACACAAACATATACATAAAACAACATTACTCATATTTACTATACCCATATATAACTTTTTGTACAATTCAACATTTCGAAATGTAACAATTATCTGTTCATTTAGCACACAATATTATTGAAGGTACCTAGCACAAACTCAAACTGTAGACCTCATATTATCTATCAGTATAGTACAAATCTTCATACGCACTGAGATACACCAGGAGCTCATTGCAAAAGAACCTCTTACAAAAAAGTAAGTAAACTGTATATATTTCTCTTTCACTACCATTCATTATACACACATTCCTGAGAAGCAAATATCACAATTTTTTATTGTGACAGAAATGACAAACACACTTGAGTGGCTAGAAGCAAACTTTACCAAAGGAGAAATGAGTGATGACAAAATCTGGAAAACAATACATATTTCAGTGCAAACAAATATTGTAACTTATACAGTGCTCATTGAAATAATGTCTTCTTTTCTTATGGTGCATAGTTTACATGAAGAAACTACAACACCGATAAATTATGGCACATCCCCACAATCAGAAAGACAATCCCACTCCCCAACTATTCAGAATGAAATCATGAACTTGTCTTCAAAATTGGATGAAGTTAGCAATTAATTTGAAGAACTTCTAAATTACGTTAAAAATAATGCTATTAGAACTATTGATTATCACTGTCCTACTTGTACTTGTCCCCCATTGCCCCAGCAATCACCCAAATCAAATTCTGGAACCATAAATCAAAGACTGTGCTTTCTGCAGATAATTATGGCACGGATTTAAAAAATGGTGACGCACCTCACGCTTGTCATCATCCAATCAGCATGCATCTTTGGACGCAGACACCAAGCCACCCCCTGATTGGCCCAGAGCTGTCTGCAGATTCCAGATCAGGAAGTGTGTCCACGGTCCAGACTCAGAAATCACGAGTTTGGTGGTAACCCTTAAATGCGGAGGTAATGCTATTACTGCCGCATTTAAGGGTCTTCCAAATCACAGGCTTGTCGGATTTACCACCAGCTCTGAGCTGGGGGCACATCTGCCACGATTTTTCTGATTTTTGGTGCTATTACCGCCAGCAGTAATACCGCCGGTGGTAATAGCTCCAAACATTTTCCATTGAGCCCAATGGGGAATGTGGAATTTGCAAATGTGCCCAATGGGGAAGGGTCCTTACCGTTTCATCAAACCCGTGATCCAGCGCTAATAGCGCCGGAGGGGTTGGCGGTAATCCTAATAGCCAGCGTTACCTCTCAACTCGTGATGAGGCCCGCTACTTTTCGGCCATTTAAAAAAAGAATACTGGCCAGATTTACAACAAGTTTGCAAAAGCTCACTTTCCGAATTTTTGTGGAAATCTGTCCAGCGGTTTGGACAGATTTGATGACAGCACACATAACTTTGCAAAACCATTCTGAGGTACCCATATACTTTTTTTGCAACGTTTTGTGAGGTGCCAAAGTTATAAGCCACACAAAAACTGCTCTTTCTATGAGTTGAGCAACTTAACCATAACTACTCGGCCACTACCGCAGGCCATGTAATTCATTATACAAATATTCCTAGAAAATGTTGAACAACATTTAAAGCAAATATGTACTGTCACAACCCAGTCTTCCTCAGAGGCAGGGACAGTCAAAGTTGCTAAAATGATTAGCTGTCTCACTGGTGTAAGGTTTGTCAGCTCCTACTGCACCGACACCCTATAAAAAAATAAAAAACAAGAGGAATGGGGACAAGATCAGCTATAGAAAACTATTGATCTTTCCCAGCATTCTGGTGAATATTCATAGATACACCTTCACCATTCAGTAGTAGGAAGTTTCTTGATCTACAGAAGGAATGAATAACCATTTCGAGAAGGAAAACTCAGAGATGCAAACCAGTGCGACATTTCAATGTAGTCTATAGTGCACAAAATCTACAGATAAGCTATTTGGACATGGATGAAAAAGGTGAATGCATGTTGTCAAGTATTTCCAATTAAATGTGTCTGAGGTTGCAGATGGTACTCTTGTTCAGAGTAGAATTGCCTACCATTTTTTGCTGGACAAAGAATGTGGGTGGGACAAATAATAATATGCAAATGGATATTTTTCTTCTGTAAAGGGTGCAGTGAGCTAAAACATGGTTGTAGACCCTCCCTGCGTGGAAGGAATCCCATAGGACACAGTATTTGGTATTTGACCCATGTTTGTTCTCAGTAGAGGGGCTACCACACTCCTTTGCTTTATCATACATTTTCTTGTTAAGTTTTCTTTGACCTATAAAGATACTCACTTTGACACATATGCCATATATGGCCCATTCATGGAATCATTTGCACGGAAAATAGGGAACTTATGTGCCAAATTGCATGCGTAATCCCGTCCGTTGATCCATGGAATCAAATGTGCATGATATTCCTTGGACTTGCGTTGATTTTGCAGTGGTCCAGCACGCCCCTGTGAGTGGCCAAATGCTTTACATGAGACACAACGCAGAGCATGGGCATCGCTTGCGCAGGGGGCAGAACACTGATAATGGGGAACAATGTGCAAAACAGTGGGCATTACGAGGGACAGCCCACAAGCAGTCCATTGCATGCTCACTATTGCGTGGAACGATGTGTAGTCAAGGATCCGACCAGGCAATCTCCCGGCAGGGGAATTGCCATGCAAAGCCCTCATACTGCAAAGCCCTCATACTATCCACCACCCAAAGGCAGGCGTACACACACTTGCACATAGGAATCACCATGAAGAGGTGGGATCACACGTTGAATTTGAGGGTGTGTGCATGCAGCCAGGGTTATGATCTAAATAGGGGTGCGTGCACACAATATAGCATGGTGCAGGAATGGTTTATGGGGGTTTGCATGCCATTTACTGAGTTTGACCAGAGTTAAGATAAATCATACACAGGTTGTTGGGTTGCCGGTAACAGTTATGGGAGACCCCTCCCAGGGTCCCCGAGATGCAGTCCTGCTTACAGGGGAACCCACACTTTGTTTTCAGTGTGCATGTATTTGCACCTGGCGAGGACACAAAGGTAGCTGTTTCTGGCTGTTTTTGCTTTGCGTGGGGGCGTGTCGTGGCCACTCCGGACGTGACTTGTTTATACAGTTACTTTGCATGAACAATTCTGTGAATACGCCGGCCACACAGCAAAATGACTGCACGTAGACTCGCACAGTGTCGTTCTCAGCACACTTTTCCATGAATCGGTCCCATAATGTTTTAATGTGACCATTTTTCTGTGTTTGGATTTTTCACGTTTTTCAATATTTGACCTCATGGAAAAGTTGGTCAGTTTTAATGGCAAACAAATAAGCTGCATAACTGCTGCAGGGGAAATTACCTAGCATTATTGGCAACATCCATGTGAATGTAATAGCGATCAATGGCTTTTTTTTCTTATGAGTGTATCAATTGGTCCTTCAGGTTTCTGCCCTTTTTCAGGGCAAACAGAGGTGTGTCTTCGACTGCACCATTGCTGGTTGTTACATTCCTGTGGCTGAAGACTGCTGTCTTTATTTTCAGTCAATATTGAGCAAACTGTAGTTACTCAAACGTTTCTCTCATTATTGCCTAGAAAACCTATTTTAATCCTAGATGATAACATTGCGAACTTGATATGTGTATCTTGATTGTTATGTCACTTGAAAAAATGCAATATAATCCTTCAATTTCTCAATCGTTGACAACAATAATGTCATCAATAAAACTCTTCCATAACCTTATGCATCTAAAATATGTATTTGTGGGTCTAGGAAATATTTTAATGATTTGATACATTCTGCAGTAGTTGTTTGAATAGTGTATTAACACAATCTATTCTTAATGCTCAAAGGGCTTTGTGTGATTTTATAAATGCAAAAATAAATAAAATCAATACATGTTATTACTAAATGTGCATGTTTCTTCTGTTTCATGTCTCACTGATGGGAGGCTCAAGAAACCTGGATAACATTACAATTTAATTCTTCTGAACGTTAACTAACCAGAGAGCCAAAGTCTAAATAATGCTGTGTAAGATCCATCTCAATTTTCTAGTCTTTCTCGTACTTGCAGAATTCAAGCATTGTACATTGTGTGGTGTGGAGAGCTCATCAATGGGGGTACAGTAATCAATCACCTAATGAAACCAATTTCCCTCCTATCACTCAAACATAGATGAATTTGTACAATCCTTTGCAAGATGTCCTTACAATGGTCCTGTTACCCGTTGATAGCCCTCTTTCAATGCATGTGAATATTGACTACATATACCATCATACAAACGTACAACCTTACAGGCATTGTTGTTGAGGGCAATTGACACCTCAATCATGGTTCCATTTAATTAGTGTGTTATAGTTTGCAAAATGTGTTGAATGTGTTGTACCTCTGCAAGTGCATAACACACCGCAACCAGTACTTAAAAATGAGTTATAAACAGGTCACTTCTATTCATTTTGTTTTTTACCAGTGCTTCCATGTATACATACATTGGGCCATATTAGGAGTTTCCCAGTAATGTGCCAGTGATGCTGTGAAATGGGTGGCACCGTTTCCGGCAACCGCAACCATAGAATCATTGGCGCATCACAACACCACAGGAGCGTGCGATACGGCATGCCAGGAACAGTGCGACCGGTATGATGGAAACACTGTTGTTGACCACTAATGATAGTGCCTCCATCAGCATTAATGCCAGTGGCACCATTACCAGTGTGTATCTGACAGACACACCGGCAACGGAAACACCAAGACTTGAAACAGCATCATCGCAGGAACTAGAAGCTTGCCGGTGGGCATTTTGAAAAACACAATCCACATAAAATCACCCACTTCCTGTTGCCATCTGGTCACTGTGATACCGGCATCTTGACTGCAGCAATGAAGTGCTGAGTAACTGATGTGCGCTAGAAGAAGCCACACTTTGGGTGCTCAAAAGAAGTTCTCAATGAGATCCTGGTGGACTGCATGCCCATCCCTGACATCCCTGTGTTGGTATTGTTGCATGTCTACAGCTGCATCCCCATCACCTTCATCATTGGTGTCCGCGCGAGGCATGTCCATGTCTGGGGCAGGGGTATGTTCCACCTGACATTGCACAGGCCAGGACTATCTTCCCCACCTTCACTGGCCTGTGCATGAGTGCCCCTCTTGAACGTTGAAGGCACCGAGAAAACGCTGTCATAATGCTGCCTTGTTACCGTGGATGCCAGTGTTTCAGGTACGACTTCCGGAGGGTCCCTTGGTTTCCGTTTACTGTGCTATCGCTGATGGTAGCACAGTGAACACTGTTTATGCTGCCCTTGATACTCGGAATTACCAGTACTTTATTTCCGGACCGCCACACTTGTAATGAGACCCATTGGGTCATCAGGCATGCTGCACACTCAGTGTATGCTTGAAATGAATTAATGGCAATCACACATGATTGTGGGTCGATGTTAATTATGTATGCTCATTCTTAGAACGAGAAAAACTATTTCTTGATTCTCAAGCTATATCTCGATTTATGCTTTGTACTACGTAAACAGCCTATGGGCATGATTTACCAAAGCGCCAATAGAAATGAAAATACTTCAGGTTCAAAGGCACTGGTAATTTCTTGTACAGGATCTGCTGCTTGTTGACTGGGTAATATATCTAAAATGTTTTCTATAAGCAGAAAAAATATGACTTGCATTAAAATACGGCTCTGAATCACTTTAATATTTGTTTATTGCAAGCATGCACGGCAGTCTTCGCTGCTCTTACTGTTATTGAGTAAAACGTGTCCATCACCTTTTAATAAGGACTGCAGCCCAAAGTAGATTTTTCTCTGTCGTTTCGGGTTGCAAAAAAATGTATTTTTACCGTCGTTCCTTGCATTCAGAAATGTGTCTACTTTACCTGACCATTACTTTCATTTCTGCAGCGTGGATAGTTTGCAAACAATGCGCATGTACGTCGATTTCCTTTGGTATTTTGCTCCTCAAATATATGTGAACTTTTTGCACACTAAATAGTTAAAAGTCGAAAGGAAACTATTTTAGCTTTCAGAAAGAGGTCCCCTTTGTCTCTCGGAATCTTTATTTTCAATCAAGAACACCTTTACACTTCCCAATTGCTTTTATAGTCTCAGCACTCACCGTTCTTTGCAACTGCACAATCGTTCTAACATCCTTTGTGCAAACTGCGTATCTGGAAATGTGTTTCCGCAGTTTGATGGCAGGTTGACCCTATTGTGGAGTTCATTTAGTAAAGGACTGCCTTTCAGTCACTGCTCCTTAGTGCAACGATGACGCTTTTAGATATTTGTGCTTTTCTTATATTTGGAAATGAAACTCTCAAGGTCGCATTTGAAACACTGAGGTAATAGTATTTGCCAGCCACAGATGATGCATATTAATTTTTATAAATTAAAGTAAATATTTTTAATTATTGAAAATGGGTACTGGCTTCTAGATTTCTAAGACACAATGGGCCTCATTACGAGGTTGGAGGTAATGGAAAAATGATGCCAGTAAAGGATTACCGGCATCCCTTACCGCTCCAGTCTATTATGACCCCGCAACCTGCTATTAGCGGCACCCTAAATAACGGTGCCTCTAATAGCAGGGAGCATATATCGGCATGCCGGTAATAGGAGGACATCACAACCCATGCAGACATGCAAATACCGGCATCCCGAAGCCGGTAATCAGGGGCTGCACGATGCCGGCCATACAGGCATCGCGGACCACCCACAAACAGCAATCAGCAATCAAGCCAACTGCCACAGGTGCACACAATCACCACAGGTGTAGTCAATGGAGGCTGGGCCAGTATTAAATGAGTACACCCACACACCACACCCCTTCCTACACCAAAATGCTACCACTAGCTGTTGCAATCATGGCGCTGGATGACATGCCTATACTGCTACAACTACAGCATCAACACCAACTACAGCAGCAACCACAGGCAGCACAGAGGAGAGGCAGGAGGAGAAGGAGGGCGAGACAGCCAGCAATTACCACCAGCGCAGCCAGCAGAGCCTCATAGGCAGCCACCAATCCCTCGCATCAGACCCAGTCCATTCAACCTAACCCCTGAGCAGATCCACACCCTGTACCGGTTGGACCGGGACACCATCACCACCATAGCGGCCATGATACACAACATTGGCAGCCTCATAGAAATACGCATTGCCATCCCCCCGCTACTAAAGGTGGTGTCTGTGCTCCACTTCCTGGCCACAGGCACCTATCAACAAACAGTGGGGCAGCTGCATGGCAGTTCGCAACCACTGTTTTCACAAATTCTTAACCAAGTGCTGGATGCCCCCCTGAAGCACGCAAGCACCCACATATCCCTACCACGGACTGCCCATAGATACCCGACACCAAAGTAGCTTTCCATGCACTGGCAGGCATGCCCAATTGTGTTGGTGCCCTGGACTGCACCCACGTGGAATTGGTAGTCCTCCATGCCATAGAGGCGGTGTACCACAATCTCAAGCAATACCATTCCATCAATGTGCAAATGGCATGTGACTCTGGCAAGATCATCACACAATGCTGTGTCCGATTTCCTGGATCAACACATGATGCCATGGTGCTGCGTAATTCTATGCTACCCCGTCACATGTAGCGATATGCTGTACCACGTGCCTGGCTGCTTGGTGAGTTGCCTGAGTGGGCCATGGCAGTGCAATGGGCTACTGATGTTTAGGGATGCATACTCCACCTGGGTGGGAAAGGGGAGGGGTGCATTCTCCACCTGGGTGGCAATTGATGGTGATTGGAGAATGCATGCAGAGCTAGACACTCCTAACCTGAATCTCCCAAAGCCTACATGACGCATCACTGGCAAACATTTCACCAATTATGCATATCGATGACAACAAGCAAGAGGCACAACCAGGCCACAATGGGTATGTAAAGCAATGCATGACTGAACAGGATAGCAACTGTACCAATGTGGCTAGTGTGATCATGCACAGTGTATAATACACATCATTAATGGGAGGCTAAACATTGTCGTACAACCACAGTACATCCGCCTCAGCATGCATTATTCCACACTGCATCATATATTGAACGTCATCCAGACTACCACACCTCATAGCAGTATAGTATGCATCTAGGTAACATTCTTGCATACGTACAGGGACATGTGCATGTCCAAACCAAATAGCTGCAGCCATAACTGTGCTTCCTGAAGGTGGTTGCTCAGAGTGACACACACCTATTTGTATTTGCTTGTAGGTGATGGAGGATATCCCTTGAGGCCATGGCTCCTTACCCCTGTGTGGAACCCGCAGAACAGCCATGAAGAGGAGTACAATCGTGTTCACACCCGTACCCGTGTTGTGATTGAGCAGACATTTGCCCTGTTGAAGGCGCGTTTCCGGTGCCTAAGCAGGTCTGGTGGGGCACTCCTTTATAGGCCTGAGAGGGTGCAAAGATCACCATGGCCTGTGTCATGCTGCACAACATGTGCTTCCAGAGAAATGTACCACTGCCACCTGACATTGACATGCATGCACCGGGTGAGGATGATGAGGATGGATAAGGAGGTGACGTAGCCCCCCTGCCAGTACGTGATGCACGGGATGGCAATGCAGTATGCCAGGCACTGATTCACGAATACTTCTGAACCACAGGGACTATGAGAGACATGTGTCAGTGACACACTGGGTCCATGTGGACATGCATACATGGATTGTTGGGAGTTGGCCACTGAACACAGTCACACATTAAATGGATATACACAAAATGAACAATGTCCAGCCATAGAATGTTTTTGCACACAACGGGTGTATTTGTTCAAACAGCAAAAATGTGACCACTCCCCCCAACGCCGAGTGAACTCCCAACCCACCCAACAAACCCCAAAACCCCCCAGTGAACTCCCAACCCACCCAACAAACCCCCCAAAAAAAACCAATATACTCCATGAAATGCTCCCCTTCACCCACAACCATGTGTCCCACTCCCATTGTCTACCCATACTACTTCTGGGACTTTTTGCTGTCCGGGGGTGACATCTCGGATTACGTGCACTCCTTCGGGTCTGGCGCACAGGGCTGGTGGGGACTGAGGATGCAGGTGTGGTGGCTGTTGATGAGTCCGAGGCAGGTTCCACACCTGCTCCAAGGCGTGGCTGCTGCATGTGGAGCAGGATAGAAGTGAGTACTTGTGTTACTGCCCCCAGACAGTCCCTCATGAGCACAGCTGACGCAATGACAGTGGCTGTGTTTCCTGCAATGGCCGCTGTGGTCCTCAAAATGGCAGTTGTGATTCCCCGCCTTGTGTCCTCTCCATCGGCAATGTAATGCCACAGGAGCGCCAACATGGCCTCCTGTCTGGCATCCACCCTTGGCAGACGCGACTCCAGGGTATTGGTGGGAGCTGGAGTGGTGGGTGGTGCACTGACAAGGCCTGCATTCTGGGTGCTGTCCTCCTCAATGGTGCTCAGGTCCGAGTCATGGAGGCAGGGATCAGCACTGCTGTGGGTGGGTGAGGGCTCGATATGGGGCTGGGGGGTGAACCGGGGGTTTGGGCTGGCTGGACAAGGCACATCTGTGACTCCCTCAGGGTCCACATTGCCATCCAAGTCATCCTCGGTGGTGGCCGGCGCATGTAGGGACTCCCCTCCAACTGGTGTGGGTGTGGGCTGCTGGGTCTGATGTGTGTCCGGCACACTTCCAGCAGGTGTTGTTGACTGTGTTTCCACTCGGTCAGGCACACTGCCTGTGGGTATGGCCTGCTTGTCTGCCATCGAGGTGGTGGTGGCCCTTTTCTTTTGGTGGGACGTGGATGCCCTCGCAGTGTTCTCTTGCCTGGCATCTTCCTCATCGGGGCCTGGGGGGTAGAAGAGATGCAGGGCATCAGTGATGGTGTCACATACAAGAGGCATACAATTGTGTTGTTCAATATTCATTCATTCATGCATTCATGTCTTACAGGTGTGTCACACAGGGTGTTCTGAGGGGGCATTTGGGCATTCACTGCATGGCAGGTGGCATGCCGTTGATTTGGGGTTTGTGTGATGTGTTACATGGGCACGGTCCAGGTGTGTTGGCCATGTGTTGGTTATGGGATTGGCACTCAGCATGCATTTCTGTGTGGCAGGGTTTGTGCCACAATCTGGACTTGGATATGTTGATGTGAGTGTAGGGACGTGCATTGTCTTGCCTAGTCTCTCTTCCACATAACTTGTGCTATGTTATGGTTTCCCCCACAGGTATGTGCAGGGTCACTTACCTCCTTCTGGGGATGATGCCGCACCCATATCCATCTCCCCAAATCCCTCAATTGACTCTGGATCGATGAAGCTTCTAGCGGTCTCCTCCCAGGGCATCATCTTTGCAGGAGAGTGGGGACCCCTGCCTGTGGCCATGGCCGCCCTCCTGTTGCTTGACATGATGTTGCGGACCCTCAAGCGGAGGTCGTCCCACCTCTTACGGCAGTCCCTGACAGTACGTGGGGTGGTCCCCACAGCCGACACCTTGCGGGCTACTTCCTGCCAGATTTCCTTTTTCTTCTGCTGGGTCTCACGCTTCATATCATGTGATTTAATGAGGTCTGCATGTGCAGCAAGAGTGTCTGCTAACATATTCAATTCAGCGTCCGAGAAACGCTGTTTTCGCTGCGAGGGGTGGTCTTCCACAATTTAAGGGGAAAATCTGTGCCCCGGGGGCGATATTATATTTAGATTTTAGGTTAAATTTGTTCCCACTGGTCAAACAACCATTGTTGTGCCCATTTTATAAAAGGAACGAGGGGAGATGGCTGAGACCTTATTCTTTAGCACTAAATATATGGGGCCTCATTTGAGTGGGGCGGTAAGGGATACCGGGCACCGGTAAGGAGACCGGTGACGGTAATCCCTTACCCCCCTACTATGAGTTGCCTTAGCGGGTCCCTCCTTTAACGCCTGGTTTTACCAGGCGTTATGGATTGGACCCGTTAAGGGACTTCAGAGCCAATTACGGTACTGCAATTGCAATTTGCGGTACCATTATTAGCACCTTCCCCCTTCCCATTGAGCCCACCTACATACATTAAAAAGTTAATAACAATTGTATTTTAATTTATTCAGCAAAAATGAATTAGCATTTATGAAAAATAATCTTATTTTTATGTTTTTTTTTTTTAATTCATGATTGTAACCACACATTCCAAGAAGTTTTGTATAAACAAACACACTTGAAATAGAGGTATTCACAAAATCAACCAACTAGTACTTCAACTAGACTGATTTCCATATTATTTTAGTTAAAAAACTTCTTCTAAAGTGTCTGTGCATCCGTATTATGGCCACCTACACACATAAGATGCACATGTCAATATGCCTAGATATTTCATTACATTTCTAGTTTGTGCTCAGAACTGTTTTCTTTTTAAAAACTCCACTTTTAATTATTTTTGTTGCTCTACTGCCTACTGTTGACTTATTTCAGATGTAAACAGTTATCAATATCTACACTCATAATAATGTGCATGAAACCAGTTTAAAAACTCAGTACTTATAGGGAACACCTGTACACCTTAAAATATACAGTGCATTAAATAATAAACGAGAAGTAGAAGATTGCAGAATGCTTCTTATTTGTAATTTATATAATCTTATATAATCTTGACAATCAAATATAATACATTCATTTCATAGTGATATTGTATTGCAATCTTGTAAATATATATCATTTAGTTAACAGAAAAGACTCATTACGGATTTTCTTTTTTTAAACATTCATTTTGCATGTCTATTTGCACAAGGAATATACAACATATTTTAACACTTAGGTTCAAGCACTATTAAGTAGGCATTCTTTAAGCCTTTGGAAATCTATCTTGGTATGTGACTATAGAGTCATTGCAGACAAGCCAATATATTCTGTACGCACCCATGTTGTGAAATGTCCACAGTGAATGGGTGCTCCCTCATGAAAACTGATTGCACGTGTTTTAAATGTTTTGGGGAAACAGAAACCTGACTGTTTACAAAACTCATAACCAGAATCCTAGTTTTCCTAAAATCTATACTGTATCTCTGAACCATTATTAAAAGGTACTTATTAAAAACTCAATGGTGCGGTTTTGACTATAAATTACAACCACAGTCACTACCTCGCAAATCATGAAATGCTTTTATTATGAGATAAAAAAATGCACCCTTTTCTGAATAGGGACAAGAAGATATAAAATCCGTTCTCTAACATCTGAAGTAACTTTCTCTTTGTAACATTGTGAAAACTTGGGCGTCCACTCATAAGGCATTCCGACATATGTATCTACACCAATGTGTTTTCTGCACTAGGACCTCGGAAATAGTCATTACACATTCTTGAGTATCTTGCTATGTACTATGAAAGAAATGTTCTCTTTCTCTTGCCTCAGCGACTGCATTTTGGATTGACATTGCTTATCACAATGCTCAGGTCCAAGGCACAGGAGCAGCATAGTAACAACCACCCCCACTATGGTCGTGGAGTCTGCAAGTCACAGTTTACACAGACTTCCTTGACCAGAGCAGGGAAGGATAGTTAGGGTCTCGATGATTGGATAGGTTGGGAGAGTTAGGGAAACCGGATTGAGGGTTAGGTAGAGGTTGTGGATGGGACTGGGGAATTTAGGAAAGGGCTGATAGTTGCACACTTTTGTTCAGGCAATGTTTGTACAGAGTTAGCTTCTTTACATTAGCACCACATCACATATGAGAGATAACCCCCTCACTCACTTATCATAGATCAGTCTAAATCAAGGTAAGCATATTAACCGGACATGCAGACTTAGCTTTGTTTTTTTCTGTCCTGTACAGGGGTCTCCTGTTTTGGCCGTCAAGTCCTGTTTTACATCCGTAAAGTTCAAGCAGCTGGTTACAGCTAAAAGAAAGGGTAAATATTAGTGTGCATCCACAGAGGTCTTAAGCATTCATTCTCATGCCACACTCACAGACATACAACACATAGGGCCTCATTAGGACCCAGGCCGTAAGGGGTTTACGGCGGCGTAAACAGCGCCGACCCTTACCGCCTGATTCCGAGGTCCCTTAGCGCCATGGAGGTTTTGACACCTGCTTTTAGCAGGTGTTAAAATCCATGGCGCTAAGGGACCTTGTTGTTAATTACGCCACCATAATTTACGGTGGCGTAATTAACGCCTTCCCCACTCCCATTATGCCCTATGGGGCAAAAATGGGAATGGGGAAGGGTAAATGGGTTAATGGGGACTTACCGCCCCACTCACCTCGGAATGGGGCGGTAAGTCAGCCAACCACCATGGCGTAAACATAGTTTACGCCATGGTGGTAAAGGTACGACTAAGGCGGTAACTTACCGCCTGGGTCGTAATGAGGCCCATAGTTTGCAATGTTCTAACATCCGTATGCGCTGCCGCATGTAGGTGGTTGCCCCAAGTTCTAGTAATGCACCAAGGTTCAGTATTCGCCACAAGTGATCTTTTCCTCAGATCCTTGCTGGTGTAAAAGCTTTTACTAATTCCCCACAAGCGGTTTTTCGTCAGACCCCGCAGGCATATGATTTCAAGATGTGCGCAGTTACAAGTGTTTTCGCCTCATGTGCCCATTTGGGCTTACGTTGCAAGAGGCAAAAACACACTGAAGGCTGCACAGAGATTTAAGTACTTCAACTTTCCCAAAAAATTGCAAGCGCTGCACTGTGGTGCTGAAAACAAGCCCACTTATCTCAACTAGGAGATGCAGGGGCTCTGAATGGGCAAAAGATGTCCCCCTGCGCTTTCCCCACAACCCACACTTGCTTCAAGGATACCATGGCACTTATCTGTTAATGGCGAAGGGCTGGGCTACTGCTCCCTTAGGGCTGGACCCCTCGTGAGTTTTTTTTCAGGAGCTGCGTCAGCACGTCTTCTCTCCTTGGAGTCTCAAGCACAAGCCCTGTGCCTCGGGGTTTGCGCATGTGTGTTGGCATGCCACACCTGGCTTGGCTCCTGATTGGTTCTGACCTGTCCACAGCATGCTGGGTCTTGAAGTCATGGAGGGCCTTCTGCTGGGCAATGTAGTTTTTAGAGGCTTTCTTCCTGCACACAGGGCAAAGCAGTCTCTTATAAGGCTACACCCCCTTGAATAATGTCTTTAGAACACTTCCAGACATAACAGACCCCACTATGCCTTTGTGTTTCCCTTGTCCTTGTCCTTGCCTACCCTTACTCCTGACATTGCTGAATGTGTATTGTGTGGTCTTTCATCTACATATAATTAAAGAAATGAAGGTTTCACACATAGCTGTTTCTCTACTGTTCAAGCTATTTCTTGCATCAGTGGTGTTATTTGAAAGAACAGGCACAAAGGTGCATTCTAGTGATTGATTACTAAATCTACAGTGGGAGTATGTCATATGTGTTTGACTTTCCAACACTGCTTTTTTTTTTGCAGAGATAAAAGCAACCCCTTTATTTGACTGTAGGTTCCCTAGTTGGTTATTTTTTCTTGCTATGAGCTTACCAGGACGAGGTATAAGGTCAAGCTGAGGAGTGTCAGCATACTTAATCTATTATAATCTTCAATGCATGAAATGTCAGCTGTCACTTTCGCTTCATCAAACTATTAAAAATCAACTTTCATGTTTGTTTACATGTGACAAGGCTTCGTATGACATTCCTTCTTCGAATAATGTAGAACCCATGCCAATCGGTACTGTTCTAAAGTCAACCCTTGTGATATATGAATACTAATTGCATATGTAGAGCACATTGGAAATTGTACTCTTTTCACAAAGGTATCCTTAAAAACCATGACACGTGCAGAGGACCAAGAAACAAAATGAGTTTCCTCTACAGAATCACACTTTACAAGAATATGATCAACATTTGTACTGTGAGGAAACTTGAGAAATGCAACCCCCTTTCTCATTGCTCCATTAACTAGACCAATTTCTGCATTCAAGTTCCTCTTTAAAATTATTTGTGCATTGATGCACAATTCTAAAACCAATTCTTAGAAATTGAATTGCCTAATTGAATTAATTGTGCATTTGTTCTTTTATCTAACTCCATTGGCATAAAATGCCCATGTAAAACATTGCACAATTCTATCTCTACATTGTCTTGCTACACAGAAAGTTGAACTTGTAACACTCTCCAAGTGTACACAGCAAAGCAACACGACATGTTATTCTCTCAACATGCCATCATGTGATGTGCAACATGCATGAAACATGTTAGAAATCAGTCTCCCTTTTAAGACTGTTTTAATATTATCTTCAAGGATACCTATACAAATCTTATTAAGCATTTCAGCATAGTCTAAGTTTGCATATTGCCTCCTATTGATGGCAAATTCCTGGAATTCAAAACAATTCCAAAGGTTGATATTACCTTAAGATAGTAGCATCTTAAAGACTGGTTGAAGTTTCACAGAAATGTATTGTAACAAATATCCCAAAACAAGGATATGTTTACCTCCAAACAAAACATCATAGTCATTCTTCAAGACGTCTTGCATTCACAAATGAAGATAGCTAGCACCAAGTTAGACACCATGCTTGCTCCATCTATAATCAATGTATTTCATTTACTTAAGACTTTCCCTACTTTTTGTTTTTAATGTTTTTAGTTCAAACAAGTAAAACCTTTACAATAGATTTACATTTTAATACCTAACATATAAGAGTACATCAATACTACTGGTAACTCCTATAAACAATTCATACAAATTTAAAACATTATATTTGAAACAAAATAAAACTATGACTCAGCAAATTCATATACAAAACTTAAAAAAGAGCAGCCTCATTAGATGTACCTTACACATTTTATATTTCTAAGCATTAAGACTGTTTTGCAAACAGGGACCTAAAATAGGCCACGTAATAAATGGGTAGTCGTATAGTGGACTTTTGCTACAGTTAATTTGTAAGTCAATATGTATTTGATTAAGCAGTCACTGCTGCCTCAGACAGTTTCACCTCAATGAGTCTCAACTATTCAATCAATTTTAGGGTTTGTTGTCGACTATAACCTACCACACATCGCTTCCATAATGATTCCCTAACAATCTGGGTTTTACTCAAGGAATTCAAATTAAAAATTTGAACACGTAGTTCCTCAAAGAAATCACAATAAACCACTAGGTGCTTTAAGGTTTCCCTCTCATCCTCCATATCACAAAATCGACATTTGCCGGCTCCCATTGTCCCCTGACATCTGTGCCAATATTTAGTTCTTGCATAAGTTGGTAGTTGGTTTAACCTGAAGCAGAGGTACATTTTATTAGATATTTTAATCTGTCACCCCATTTCCTTTGAAAGAGGTTATACTCAGAAAAGGATGAGTAGGTCCCAATTAGGTCTAACATGTTGCACAAGTAATATCTCTGATATTTTATCTTTTCGCCCGGCAGATGCTCACACATTGACTCTGGAGTGTCATTGAGGGATTTGAGAATTGAATTTAGTTTTGACGTGAGTTTATTCAAAGAAGGAATATTTGGTTCACCAAGAACTTGATTAAGCTCCACATATAAACTATTTTTGGGTGGGTCTACCATGTTAGTATAATTTTTCAGACTCCGCCAATTTCTTTTGACTGAAAGTGGTAACAGATTAATCTCGTGACATATCAATACATTAGGGATGGAAGGTGCCAACCCCAAAACATTTTTCCAAAATCTACCCTGTAAGGAATAAAGGAGGGCATCTATCTCAATGGTACACATAGCCAAGGCATACAAAAAGGTGGGTTCTACTTTTATTAAGTAGAATTGGATGAGAGATAAAAGAGAGAACATGCAATATTTATGAAGAATGATTTACAGCTGTAAAGTCAACGTTTTGACCTTCTTATTTAAGTAATTCTTCCACATACACATAGAGTAACAGTCTGATAGTGAGTACCCTAAGTATCAAATCAGTGGAGCATTCACAATAGCAAACCCATACCAGGCAAAACGGGAGGTTCTCTGTTTGTCATCAGCAAAGGTTAGTATGTATGATTTGGCAGGATTGGCCAAAAGATTATGTTCTTTTGCAAATTCTGCAAATAGATCTAGATTTTTTTTGTAAACTGAAAGGAGTTCTATCAAAAAACAATAGATCATCGGTGAAGCCAATCCAATCCAATCTGATAGAGCCTCATTTTGCAGGAAAGGTTACTGCGCCTTGCTACGACTCATTGAAGCCAAAGAGGTGTAAGTTAAATAATACTGCTGCCATATTGCACCCCGGTTTGACCCCGATATCAGTAGCAATGGGGTTGCTCAATGCCCCCTCACGATTCTGTCTGATTTGATAATTGGTGTTGTGGAGGAGTAACGCAATCAAGGCCACCAGACAGAAAGAAATACCAAATTTAAGCATTTTGCCCAAAGAATTTCTCGAATCACATGTCAAAGGCAGCAGTTAGATCTAATATGGCCATATAAACAGGCCCCATTTTCGAGTATCTATTTTGAGCTTGAAGATGAGATAAAAATGGCTGCGTTCAATGGGCAAACAATGTATTTTCGAAAACCCACCTGGCAATGGGATAATAGTACCTTGTGGGTGGTCAATGAGTATTTGCAATTGGCTCAACAGCACTAGAGAGAACATTTTTGAAGAAGCATCTGTTAGTGCTATGGGTCAATAGTTATTTGGACAATCAGGAGGACCTTTTTTGTAGATCGGAATTATGTAGGAGGAACGCCAAGATGGTGGACTACACCAGTATGAACAATCAAGTCAAATTGTATTTTTAGAATTTGAGTCCATAATAGGGGATCGGATTTGTATACACAAGGGGGCAGGCAATTTGGTCCTGGTGACTTTGAGTTTTTCAATTTCCCAATAGCTTCAGCAATGTCAACAGTAGACCATGGAGATTTCATACCTGGTTCTAACTTGGGTTCACAACCTTTAAGCGAAGCAAAGCGTGCTGGCAATTGATAATTATTCTTTATATAAAGTGACCATACCTCTGCAGTGATTACAGATTCCACCACATTTGCAGGAGAAAGTGTGAAAGAGTGCAGGGTAGACCACACTTGCCAGGGTTCATGTCTTAAAAGATGATATATCACTTTTTGGTTGTCTACAGTGTTCAGTTATATGTCTGTTTGATTTTTCTTACCCTTTCTCTCAATACTTCTGAAGGAGGATTGCTTCTTAATAAATGCCTAATAAGTGTTTTTTTTTTCTTTTTTTAAGAGGGCGAGATTTTCATTAAATGAGTGGCCATGGCTAACGTATGAGTGGACTTGGTTCCCTTTTTCGTTAGCTAACCTATTTAGTGAAATTGAATACGACATGCATTCTTTACTTCTATGTCCAGCAAGGGGGGACCTCCAACAGTTAACCCAGTTATAATTTTATCATCCAATTGAATATATCTTAACATCTTGCGACAAACTGTAGAGTTCCATCTTACTGTCAGGAACTGACGATCGGGTTCCAGCAAAGTAAATGTGGTATCCTCAGAGAAACGGGAAAATGGAATGTGCAACACCAATTTAATGATCATATGGTCTCGCAGTTCTGGGTCGCTTATGGTCGCAGGTGCAGCGAATTGGTAAAGCGACGAAGAGATTAAAAAAAAGTCAATCAGTGAGCTGCTAGCTTCCCTTGACCAAGTATAATTATAGGGTTGTAAAATCATAAGGGGTGATTGAATATCCCATTCAAGAAAGAAATCCGTCCATGCTTGCCTGTTTCTCCGTGACAATTCTGAATATTTATTCACAAAATTCTCTGGTTGAGGCGTAGGGTCAAAACAAAGAGAATTAAAGTCACCACCAACTATTATTCTTACTGCAGGATTTGCAACAAAAGCTTCCTCTCATATAAGATTCAATTTATCAACTATAGAGGATAATGCAGTTATATGCCTATTCCAATAGAGACAAATCAGCAAGATCATGATGGATGGATCCTCCTCGGCAGTCAGCTGAATGACCAATAATGCATCAGAACCACTAACCCATTTAGAAGAACATTTGCAAGCAGTGTTAATCAATATGGCCAAGCCCCCTGATGGTCTTCCCAAAGAACCACGACTTGCCACCTGTGTATAGGTGAAGTAGCCTTCAATAGTAAAATGTGCTAGGTGCATTGTTTCTTGCAGAAGAATAACATCTGGATTTGCATGTTTGTTATTCCTGCACCATGATTTAAATTTACTGAGGCCACAGGGGTTCCAGGATATAATAGATAGGTTAGCAGAGCTATGAGTCACCTGGCAAATCCGACTGTATACCTGATTGCAATGGGATAGGATCCAACCATGACAGCCCCTTAACTGCTGACACAAAAGCCATGAGCTGTTTCATTATGTCCTCATCTAGATCCAGAGGATCTCGATCTGCAGAGTTGGTCACTGTATCCCCCACAGATGGCAGGGGAGTCTGTACAAAACTTGCAGCATCCTCAATTGACATGAACAGGTGAGGCACTAAACCAATTGATATGAGGTCCTCCCTTTGTACCCAGATGAGTTTCATAATGAAATGAGAGTTGAATTTTCAAATCATTCTGTTATTGTTCACTGACACTAATTTAATCCAGTCAATGTTATTAGATCTTTTAGTGCAGGGGGCTGGAATATCCTGTAGGGCATTTAACAAAAAGGCTCTATTCAACCGAGTGTTGTCGTAACTAGTGGAATCCCTTTGCCAACCCATCATGGTAGCAGAATTAAGCTGGTTCACCAATTGGGGTGCATCAGTACATGGTGGCCTATTCTCTTGCTCGCCACTACACAATGATGAGGGAGCAGTCTGTGCCTGTACATGCAATTTTCCATATATGACAGGGGGCCCATACGCCTCCTCTCCTCTTTCAACACTTTCAACACCAGTATCATGCATTCGATCAGCGTGTAACAATTTTTGTCCACTTTCTTTGATTTTCAATGATTTACCTGGGACTTTTTTGCCATGATCGATGCCTGCATCAATAATTACTTTGCCCGTTTTTTTAATTCCCAACATTGGGTAGAAATTCGATAGTACAGATTGTTTTTGTGCAGGCGTTACAACAGGAGGAGCGAGTGCTGTTATCGCTTTCGCCTCCCCTGTATGATCTGGAGCAACCCCTACGTTTGGCTTTGGTATTCCTTTCTTATCACATTTACCCATTCCCCGTAGGTTTGCCCCGATCACACCCCTCAGGACATGTTGGTTTGAGTCTTTTGAATCAATTGGAAGCTCAGTCATTGATCGAGCCTGTCCATTTGGCTCGAAAAAATTAAGGAATGCTTTTGACTCTTCATTCAATAGATTTAAATCAGTGATTATGTCACCATCAGATAGATTACATTTATTAATAATAATAATAATAATAATAATAATAATAATAATAATAATAATAATAATAATAATAATAATAATAAGCGTGTTATATCTATGTTTTGACTAGTGCTTGATTTTTTGTTTTTATTACGGCTTTGCGCTTCATTCTTTTATCAAATGCTTTTCGTTTCTCTGCTCTGGCCAGAGCTCTTTTTTTTGTTTTCGGCGTAAAGGTTATCACAAGGACCTCTTCGGTGCTACTTTCTGTAGCGGGGATCTTTTGACACCCCTTCAACTCAATAGTGTCTCAGGATAAGTCAATGAGGTCAGTGAGAGCCGAGGAGCAATAAAGGCACTCATTCTCGGGGATAACATAGGGTGCAGGAGCTTCTACTTCATTCAGATGTAACTGAATCTCCTGACTTGAGACCAACTCTTTAACTTTTGATGTCAGCTCAGCAATTTTTGCTACATTCAATGCCACTATTTGCGGGAGAGGCGGAACCAAACCCAACTCTAAGGGTGGCTTCGAACATGTGCTATGTGCCTCTATCTCAGCAAAGGTTTTCGTCTGCGTGGCAATGGAGTTAGTCTCTCCCCCCTTGCCCTGCTTCTGCGTAAGAGCAGATATCACATCACAAGTAAAGAGCAACCCCTCAATCATACTTAATTTATTAACTCATTCTGCCATCTGATGTTGTAACAGTCTAACTTCCCCATGAGCTTGCTTGTGTCTCTTAACCAGCAAGTCAAGTATCCGGGTGATTACCGGCTTCTGGACTAAGTTATGCTCATCAGGGCTGGGGACCACATATGGGCCAAAACATTGTTTCTGGGTTCATTGCTAAGAGACTGTGCATCCACAGTGTGTTCAAGTGAGTTGAAACCCTCGCTACGATGGATACCTGATTTTTCGGAATGGGAGAACTGATGTTTTGCACGGTCGCAGCTACTGATGATGATATTCCTGGGGTAAAGATACTCCCAATATCTCGACCCTCTCTATGTGCAGTGTAGCGGGTGGGCACACTGTATGAATAGTTAGGCAGATTATTAAAGAGAAAAACATTCTCCACCCCATATTTCTTTTGAGTAACAGGGGTGGAAGTCTCGTGTGAGAGCCTAACGTGCTTCCCTAATTCAGTATCTATTGCCAGAGCTAACATCGAACAATCTACACGATGTTTATCAAAACATTCCACGCCCATCATTCTTTTAATTTCATCTCTGTCAAGGTTATCACCCAATTTCTCATATTAATTTTCCCACCTTTCTGGGGAGATTTTAATTGCTTCTTTTATGGACAGTGATCCTGCAGCTTGTTTGTAAGGAGATGATTTTTTATGTGACCCCAAACTATCACTATTTCTTGGAAAGTTTGGCTTGGGCAATCACACTTTAACATTTGTAACATCCTCTAAGTGGCTTATATCCCCTTGAAGAGGAATGCTGCTCCGTACTTCAAAGTGATTGAGGTCCTTCTCTACAAGGTGTGAAGAGTGAGTCTCATCCTTTGTGTGTGGTGGCAAGGGGTTAGTCTTATCACCTATATAAATAGGATTATCTGGGTGGCCTCCAGGCATCTCCCTCACGGTGGACTCTAGAATCCCAGTCTCTTCTGGGTTGTTGGGCACCCCCTTGTCAGACTTATGGTGGGAGCTAACCCATTTGACTCCCTTAAAGCTCCTTCCTCTATGGGGGTAGCATGATTGCTCATCGTAGCTAGTGTAGTGAAGGAAGCTGAACTCTCTATTTCAGAGGATTTTAATTTGCCTGTGATACGTTTTCTACCACTCCATAGGCCATTTTCCATCGTCAGAGTGCGTTACAGTGGGAAAGTTCCTTTGTCAATACCGTGCTTGCACCAGATGAGTCGTGTGGTCACGGCTATGAAGTACTTCTGCCTGAGCAATTGCAAGTGGTAAGCACCAAATAAAAGGATCAAAAGACAAACTAAAATGACTAAATGCTCCACAACAGATTTACCAATATTCAAATAACAGTATTGTAGCATAGTGCTTCATTCACCCACACCCCATCAGCCTAACAGCCCAACAGCCTTAGACTTCCAAGGCACTTCCAATGCACGTGCCCAATGCACACATGCCCAAGTGTTTGTAGGCTTTTTGGAAGGCTGGAAGGGAGCAGGGGCGGAGCCCTAACATGCAGGGATTCTGTAATAGAATGGAAACACAGGTACATTAGCGTGCTAGTGAACGCCACTTTCTGTCAAAAACATGTAAAGTCAGCGAGGGGGGCAAAACCCCCAGTGGCTCTACACCCAGGTGAATTGCACCCCCAGTGGCTCCAGGCCCTGTCTAATTAGATAGATCTCCTCGAGTAATTAATGAAATAATGTCAATTCAATAATTACTGTGGGCGTTGTAGTCCAAAAAAGTTCCTTAGTCCAAAGTCACACACAGTGTTGGCATTTCGCCTTGTCCTCGCTGCAGCACCTTCCTCTTCTCCTTATAGTCCCTCTATTCTACCGCCAGCAACACCAGCAGCACAGCAGCCCAACAGCCTTACACTTCCAAGGCACTTGCAATGCACGCACACAATGCACACGTGCCCAAGTGTTTGTAGGCTTGTTGGGAGGGTGGGAGGGAGTGGGGGCAGTGCCCTGACACGCAGGGATTTGTGGGCATTGTAGTCCAAAAAAGTTCCTTAGTCCAAAGTCCTAAATCACACTCAGCGTTGGCGTTTCGCCTTGTCCTCGCTGCAGCACCTTCCTCTTCTCCTTACAGCCTCTCTGTTCTACCGCCAGCAACACAAGCAGCACGGCAGCCCAACCGCCTTACACTTCAAAGGCACTTCCAATGTGCACCTACTCTTTTGCTGCATGCAATACACGTTTGATACTCACATTTTTATCATGCTCCACTGGTAGCATCAACAATCGATGTAAAGTAACACCCCCCTGTGTTGAATGCTACTAAATGTTTTGGAGCAGTTAAATTAGATGACAGAGCACAGTTGGTTACATTTTGTATCATTGCTCTCAATGTATGTTTTTAAAAAGATTTTCCTGCTCCCGCTTGTCCTCTAACATACATCAATGGAGAGCTGTGTTGGACATTAGAACATTCATGCTTGTCATGTTGTAAACCGTGTAAAAACCTATCTTGGATTTTACTACACACTTCCTTCTACTCTACATATAGGGCATGATCAATGGAAGTATCTGTGCAGAAAAAAGGGTACTTGAGCATGCAACTGTGCGCAAATCTGCCTTTGTCGATTCATGGAATCGAATGTGCAGTGCTTTTCCTGGACTTTTGTGGAGTTAGCACTGATTCAGCATGTCTGTGCGACCCTTGAAGGGCCTTGCCCGAGACTCCAAGCAGAGTGCAGATGTGGTCTGCGCAGGGTGCTGGGAAGGGGAGAAACACCAAAAATGGGGAAGAACTTGTGAAAAAGTGGGTGTTTCGAGGGGCAGCCTACAGGCAGTAGCCTGAGACGTATTCATGGATCCAATTGTGCAACTTCTTGGTCGGGCAATTCTATGAATATGCAGTGTGCACATTTTCTCTTCTGCATGCAGGCTTGCACAGTGTCCTTCACGGTGCGCGGGCCTTGCATGATTTCTGCGCAAAATTCCATGAACCAAGACACTGCTATAAGGAATGCATTTTCTTTGGTAAAACCTGATGCATTGTCTACAAACATATAGTACCTCACTTATGTCAAATTGCTCTTCTACAAACAAATACAGGTAAAGGTCTTTCCAAACAACTTCTACAGTGTCTGTTACTTTCTCCTCAATGCACACTAGTAGTTCTTGTGGTTTATACAAAGTTAATCGACAAACACAAGCAATGTTGGGTCTTTTGCTTGAGATACCTCAAACATTGCAATACCTCTTTTGTACTCTTGAAAAATTAGATTCTTTGAAAGCATAGGATAATCATTACCACTTACTGTAAGTGTTTCATTGACACAATCCTTTAAATTAAATAAGTCATAATTATCATCAGAAGTGTAGAAAGTAATTGTCTATAGTTCCAGTAATTAGTGTTTTATTTAAAAGTGCAATGGATATAGATGATGTTTTGCACTGATACAATTTAACAATAAGATATTTCATTTACATTTTTCTAAGTATGCTCCATAACAAATTATACTTTTTTTTCTTTTCAGAAAAACAACCACAGATTGCAGCCTAGTTATCACATTCAACGTATTGTTGACGCCCTGTGTCAATTACTGTGACCATGTTACTGGACCCATAATGACTGAATGGAAATTATTCAAACAAATCGCCAGTGTCCACATTTTTAGATTGCAGCCATCTTATGATATTCAACTAAACAGCTTGGCCACTTTCAATTACTATATACTCTTTACATAATAATATTACACCATACCCCCAAAAACCTGGACAATGGTCTTGACATATTCTTGACATAAACACTGTACACAAATTACTGGGCCATAACCAGTGTCCACATTCTTGGGGGCATGGCCTACGACTAGGCCCCAAGAATCTGGATGCTGGCCATGGCAACAACTATATACTCGTCACATAATTACTTTAAGCCATACCCTCAAGAATCCGGACACTAGCTATGGCCACAGCTATATACTCTTTAGCCATGGTATACACACTTTACGCAGTTCAGTAACAACTGACATATGCATTTATATCCCAATCCCATATATATTACTCACACTCATATCTCTGGGGCCAAATCCAGTGTCCAGATTACTCACAGTCATATTACTGGGGTCATAGCCAGTGTCCCGATTCTTGGGGGCATGGCCTGCAACATTGGCCATGAACAGAATAATTTACTCTTTACATAATCACTGTACACATATTACACATACTACTGGGCCAAAGCCATTGTCCAGATTCGTGTAGACATGGCCAACTATATACTATTCACATAATCACTGTTCACTTTACCCTCAGAATCTGGACACTACTCTTTGCCTATTCAGTATACACATATTACTGGGACTTAGCTAGTGTTCTGAACTATATAATTGTTACATATTTACTGTACACATATTACTGTTCCATAGCCAGTGTCCAGATTCTTGGAGACATTGGGCCTCATTACACGGAAGGCGGTAGCCATGGTGCTATTAGCGCCATGGCTACCCCCTTACTGCCGTCAGAGCCCGGGTTCCCGGAATAGGTACTTACCGGCCTACTCTGACCTTTGCGGGACCGGTAAGTCCCCATTCCGGGAACCATTCCCCATTCCCATTTGAGCCCCCATAGGGCTCAATGGGAATGGGGAAGGAGCAAATAACGGTACTGCAATTTGCTGTACCGTTATTTGCACTGAAGTCCCTCAGTGGGTCCTGTCCTTAACGTGTGGTCTGACCACATGTTAAGGACGGGACCCGCTGAGGGACCTCGTAATAGGGCGATGGGGATTACCAGTACCAGTGTCCTTACCGGTGCCGGTAATCCCCTACCGCCTTCCGTGTAATGAGGCCCATTGCCTACTATATACTCTTCACACAATCACTGTACCCCACACCCCCAAGAATCTGGAAACTGCCCATGACCACAACTATATACTCTTTAAATAATCACTCTATGTCGTACCCCCCAGCATGTTAACACTATGCTTTACATAATCACTGTACATATATCACAACAGTTGATGTCCTGGGTGTTAATTTTAGCAGTGCACGGTGGTGGCATGAGTTATGGTTGCTTAGCTTACCATAACTGGCGAATTTTAGGGTTTTTTTGGTTTTACTAGTAACCATAATGTCCCTTTAACAAAGTTTTTTCACTGCATTTCATAGGTCTTTAGTAGCGCAATTTAACCATAATGTCCCTTTAAAAAAGATTGTTTCACTGAATTTTATAGGTTTTTAGTAGTGCAACGTAACCATTGCGTCCCTTTAACAAAGTTTTTTTCATTGAATATAGGTAATGTAAATTTGATAAATATTTACTAAGACTCCCTTAGCTTATATACATATAACAGAAAATACTGAACCCCCTGCCCCCGCTAATGATTTGGGTGTCCGTGGACTGTGCGCATGTAGGGGGACACGGTCACCATAAGCACTATCCAAAAACTCAGAGGTTATCTTACATTATTGCATCATACAATAAAAACACCAAACATGTTCAAAAAGCATCACATAAATACATTACATTTAATAATAAATAAGAAGTGGAAACTGTACATGTAAGACACCAACCATCCACTGACATAGCGTTTCAATATACCAAAAAAATAAAATATATGCCTCCAACAGAATTACCTCACATAAACTGTGCAGCAAAAAGCAAGAGCATAGCTACACAGCAGTAACACCAACAGTGTGTAAGAAACTAGTAAGTACACTATATTTATTTCATATATTTATACATTTTCTGTATAAGGTACACTAAAACTAATATTTTTTTTTACACAGAAATGTCCAGTACCTTCGAATGGCTGGAAGAAAATTTCCCATGAGATGAAATGAGTGAAGACAGTGATATTAATGGTAGACACAACATTTCTCTGTATAAGCCAATTAATAGCTATTACTTTATGTGTTTTTAACAGACAGACAGTAAATATAATATACCAAGAGAGACATTAGAAGATCTTCTGAAACGAAAGGAACTAAAATTGGATATGTTAATGAAAAATGTCAATCTTCTAAAACAGTTTATTGAGGACCACATTAAAGGAAACATTAAATATCACTGTCCCACATGTACCTGTTCCCCCTCTCCATTTCCCAGCCAACTAACCCCAAACCCTCTCCAGCAAGAAACACATTACGATGAGACTTCCAACCCCTCCTCCCCTCCCATACATCATGTCCAAACCCCTAATTCCCCTGTATTTGTTTCATTTTCTGCATCCCCCCTCGCTTTCGTAATTTTTATACTGTTAACCAATACTACAATTTAAAGTGTGTTCTTAGTATAAGACTGTGTATTCATTTTTTTTTTAAAAAAAAGACAGTTAGGGGGTCCGTGGAAAGCACGGGTGTCCCTTATGCCCGCAATTAACCAAAATGGGGGTTTCCTAAGGACACTATACCTGTCTGTACTGTACATAATTAAAATGCAGGCACCCTTGGAACACACAAGATGTCCATCTGTCCGTAATTAACCAAAATGGGGGTGTCCTAAGGACAATATACATGTTTGTACTGTTTGCAATTAATATGGTGGTGTCCTTAGAACACACAAGATGTCTGCTTGCCTGGAATTAACCCAAAACACCCCCCGTTCGTAATGTCTGCAACCAGAATGACTATATCCGTAGAACACATAGCCCGTCCACCTGTCCCCAGGACATTACTGGGCAGCATAGCCAAACGCGCCCAGTCATCAGCTAGGTAATAACGTTAGTTGACGCAGAACCCAGAATATCAACACACATCATCTCACAACACAGCGCATGCCAATTTTCAATATAAAACCATACTTTTAAAGGAAATAGCAAAACTGTACAATTTGTAAAGTACTTTTATTTAACAATAAACGCTCCGAGAACATCTGGTGATTGGCATATACAAGGAAATGTGTAATTTTTTCTTCGTTCTCAATCCATAAATGTTTATCGTGAGTCACGTGGTGTTCCTTTTGGGTATAAGAAGCACATTGGACGCACTGTGAATCGCACGGCTTTGGTATTAGCTTGGCGCTAGGCCACCGTAAACGATGACAGGTTGCTCTTTATCGCTGGTACCGCATAAGGGCATATCAGCACATGGCGATCGTCCCAAAACCACGCCATGGTGATCCAGCCATTCATGTGTATCTGCAGCTGCCGGTTAAAAAACCTATCAGTTGGTATCGGGAATCAATGACAA
The DNA here is from genome assembly GCF_040938575.1 of Ambystoma mexicanum. Lineage (NCBI taxonomy): Eukaryota > Metazoa > Chordata > Amphibia > Caudata > Ambystomatidae > Ambystoma > Ambystoma mexicanum. Next base: position 719,726,951 of record NC_090936.1, read on the forward strand.
TCACAGAAAGGCAGGATGTAGCTGTTTAAAAAAGATAACAGAAATGTGTCTCAGTAGCGGATCTTTATTACAGTTTATCATTTCAACCATTAATTTGGTCCTGTGTTAAAACTATTGATGAACATGGACGTAAACAATGGGAACACAGAGAAAACAACTTGGAAAATAGTCTACAATTTGCTTCAGAGGTTAGTGCTATGGGGTATGTTCAGCTCAAAATGGGATACAGACGCTGATGCTACAATCAGGGAACAAGCTAATGGCAAGAAGAACACAGACAGAATTTTTATTAAATATTAACATTGAATTACACGTTTGTGGAACCTGGGGGTACCCACTAGTGGACTGCATGCATCTCGATGCTGGACTGCCCATGCGCCCGGACAAAGTCAAATACACACACAGGTTGTAATTGCGTGTCATTGCAATATGCCACAAACAACAACCGCGTAAAACGTAAGCCATCAATAATGCTCGGCGAATGTTAAGTTAACTTGTTGGATAATAAAATTGTTGAAAGGTAAACTTATATAATATTCAGAATTTCCATTATGTCGGCGTAAGGCAGAGACTCCGTTCTGGTCAACACATTTTCATAAAATCAAATTACATGTTCCTTTGTCCAGTTTTAAAATGATGAACCTTATCATAATTGACATTGTTACATCCTTCCCTTCATGCATTCCTTTTGGAATCCTCCCTTTGTTTCAAGGCAAAAAAACAATTGAACCTTATAGTATGTACTATGCCTGGGTTTGCTCAGCTCAGAAGCAAAAATTCAACAGTGCTGACCTTTACTCAAAATGGGAGCCAATAGCCCTTCAGACCATAGTGGCATTACAAATATTTCGGAAAAACATATGAATTGTTTGTTACCATTCAGCAATGCGGGCGACATTTCTATGGATTTACTTTGTTCCTCTGGAGAACGTCACACTCTCCCAGCGACTTCCAAAGCCAGGCCACACCACTTGTCAGATCAGCCCATCTCCTCTTCACACGGCAAATCACGTAAACATTTTTCAAAGGAGCAAGTCTCGAGCCCTGACAAAATGTGCTTGTTTGAGAATGTCTGAGCAAAACCTGCTGCAACCCCCTCTGGCCAGGCCGCGGTCCCCTGACCCCATGACCGCAATTATATATTAGAGGCCTATGATTTGCACACTTGTGTTTGTACTATCCCACTTTCGGTCACTAGCAAGAGGAACAGTGTGGGGGTCTTGACACCTTACAAGTATAGACACACAGTAAACATGTAATACTAATGCTTTTACGTTATAATTCAAATGGTACCAAAAACAACTGCAAACTAACTGGATTCACAGATGGTAAGCTATCACTTGGTAAGACAAATTTCACAACAGTAGGTATAGTGGGTAATTCATAGATTTCAGCGCAGAAGCAGCGCACGCGGCGGTGCAGAGAGGGAGCGTGCGCCAGCGTGCGCCAGCCATGTGCGCTAAACAGCATTCTGACGCGCCTCATATTCATGGAATTACCAAGCCATTTTCAACACTGGCGCAGAGATTATCCCCCAGCGCCAGATACCCCGAAGAATGCCCCTTGCACAAGGAAAAGGCATTGAACTCCCCAATGCAGCGGAAAGGGCCGCGCTACCCCTGCACCAGTTTACAGGGCCAGTACACTGTAATTGCGTGAAAATACTACACGCACCCCGCTCACGGCACCCAAAAGTGTGAAAATGTACTGGCGCACAGCTCGGAATATGCGTACCCTGCTCGTGGCAGGTAAATTGCATAGAAAAAGCACCCCCATGTGCCGTGGGCTGCCTGTGAGGGATGGCCAGGGTGGATGGGCTGCCTGTGGGGCATGGGGAGGGTGAGTGGGCTGCCTGTGGGGAATGCCCAGGGTAGATGGGGTGCCTGCATGTATGTCGGGGGTAAACGTGGAGTTTCACACATGATAGGCCTTGTGCAAGCGGGGTACATGTATTTGGGGGGTGGGTGGGAAGTTTCACATGCGATAGGCCTTGTGCGAGCAGGGTATGTGGATTTCAGGGGTACGCAGGGAGTATCACACGCGATAGGCCTTGTGAGAGTGGGGTACGTGTATTCAGGGGGTGCGTGGGAAGTTTCACACGCAATAGGCCTTGTGCGAGTGGGGTACGTGTATTTCCGGGTGCACGGGAAGTTTCACATGCGATAGGCCTTGTGGGTGTGGGGTAAATGTATTTTGGGGGTACGCAGAGACTTTCACACGCAATAGGCCTTGTGCGAATGGGGTACGTGTATTTCAGGGGTCTGTGGGAAGTTTCACATGCTATTTGGCATCGTGGCCCTCCCGGGTGTGCGGTTTCCCCGCTCCCCATGCCCTGCAGGCAGCCCACACCACAGGGGACTACCCTACAACCATCCCCATGCCCTGCAGGCAGCCCACACCACAGGGGACTACCCTACAACCCTCACCATGCCCTGCAGGCAGCTCACATGGCACCATGCACTTCTGAGCACACTTGTGAGCCCCGCCTCATGTCCCCCACCCATCCACCCACCCAGCAGTGACGGGCACCTGCCAGCAGGCCCAGACTCATGTCCCCCCACCCACACCCACCCACCATTGACGGGCACCTGTCAGCAGGCTCCGACTCACGTCCCCCCACCCATCCACCCACCCCCAGTGATGAGCACCTGCCAGCAGGCCCTGACTCATGTCCCCCCACCAACACGCACCCACTATTGATGGCCACCTGCCAGCAGGCCCCGACTCATGTCCACCCACCCACTCCCCCACCCACCATTGACGGGCACCTGCCAGCAGGCCCAGACTCATGTCGCCCCAACACGTCATCACAATCCACACTCATGGCCCTTATGGCTACCCAAATGCCACCTCACGCCACCCCAGTCCAAACACCCAACCAAGTATTCCGTCCACCCCACATTGAAATCCCCATGTCATGATAGATCCAATATGACAAGTATGCACATCAGTACATGTCCGTCACACACACACAATGGGTGCAAGTGAATGAGAAAACCCACATCGTGACATGCATGAAACCAATGAGAGAATACCACACAAATGAAGTATGAAACCAAAATGTATTGAATAAAAAAGCAAGGGAATGAAAAAAATCACACAATAAAAGAAATAATAAACAGAAGGCTGCATGTCCAAAATGAATGAAAAATATATGAATGCTGAATCAAAAAAAATCCAAAAGAAAGGCTCCAAATCGTTCGTCCATCAAACCAAATACAAAGGTAAACAAAAAAGAAAACAATTGCTCCATGGGAAAGAAAAAATGAATGAAGTCAAATCTAGTCCAGAACTATATACAATGTAAAAATCCAGGGTCCATGAGCCCAGCAATCCAAAGGAAGCCTACAAAAAACCCTACCTAACAAATAACTATATACAGAAAGGTGGGGCATAGTCCATGCGCCCCAAATGAAACAAAAATAGAAAGGAAACCTAACACTAATTAAATATATACAATGGCAGCGGGCAAGTTCTACGGCTCACTTGTTGATTTCCTGAGGCAGGGCATCATCGAACTCCTGTTCAATGTCCTGGAGGAGGGCCTTTTCCGTGGCCCGAGGTCTCACAGGGATAGTGCCATGTCCAGCTCCAACTCCCTGAGAATTTCCTTGAGGCACTCAGCCTGCCTCAGCGCCCTGCGCATGTAGTTCTCCACCCTGACCATAGTGAGCCATGCATCTTCCGCCCCCCCGCCTCTCCGCATCTATTTGCTGGCCCAACTGCTGCCACACGGAAGACACTCCCAATCCAGGGTCCTCCTGCCCTCCGGCCAATGCTTGCCCCTTTGATGTTGATGGCCCTGAGCCATCATTGCTCCCACCTTGAGCCTGCTGCTGCCGTGCATGTGCCATTCCTGTTGTTGCCTACATGTCCTTCTCCTGCTGGGGTCCAGTTGTTGGGGTGGCCACCCCTGCTGGACCTCCGACTCCCGACTGTGGCAGGGATGTGTCCTCCACCAGCCTGGCTGCTGGGTCAGAGGCAGCTCCACAGGGTACCCAGGTGATACTTGGGCCGGAAGATGGCACAGAGGATGACTGGCGCATAGGGGGTTTGAGGAGGAGGTCGGTACAAGGTCCAGCAGAGGGAGGAACCCAGCACTGGTGACCCGTCCTAGTAGGTCTACGTGGTCAATGAGGCAATCGAAATAACGTGCAGAGTCCTCACGAAAAACCCTGCATGTCATCCCGGATGCCACGTTGACGCAACGCCACCCCACCCAGGACAGGCTCAATGCGGTCCCGGATTGCCACGTCTGCAGGGAGAGGAAGGCCAATTGTTGTTCATGCATCCCCTCCCTGAGAATGGGTCTGGACGAAGGCATTCCCTGCTGGTGCTGGATGATACAGTCACAGGATCGGGGACAGGATTACACACAGGCACCTCCGCGGCCACCTGTGCTGCCTCCTGTCTCTGACCCTGGACTGCACCACTAGCAGCAGTGGAATCCTCCCTCCAGACCGCATGTGTGGCCCTTCCACAGCCTCCTCCTCAACCAAACCCCCCACCAACCTGGATGACTCTGTGTCATCTTCCTCCATTGGTCCCTGTGGGGTCTCCGCTGCCCCTGCCCCTTCTGCTGCCGAGGAGTCCACCTCCGACCTCCGCCTCTTGGACCTACCCTCGGCAGCTGTGGCCACGGATGCGGCACTAGACTCCTCACTCCCCGACGAGATGACAACCTGGGAGGGGAGCTGGGCCTTGCGTCTCCGGCTGGCGATGCGATCTCTGCCGCTGTGATCCAAAGCACCGTCTCCGCCCTCTTCATCAGTTGGCTGCAGACAGGGAGAGACAGAACACAGGCATCAGGGCACTGTACAATGGTATGATACACACATGACAGTTGCACATGAGTGGCTGTGGCAAACTTTACACATGGCATCACACTCCCCAACACACATATCATTTCAACCCGCACACATGCGCAAATTAGCAGGAATGTTGCAGCAGGCAGCATCATCCATACACATTCAACAGCATGAGCATCTGAAGGTTAGCCTGACGTTCCATGCAACACGGGGAGTTCAGAACACATGCACACACGCCACCAGACATACATGCATCTGTACATCTCCACCACCTGTTGCAATGATATCATCACCATCCATGTCACATCTGCCAATCAGCCTCTTACATGTCAGTGTCACATGCTTCCATGGTGTATTACAGTGGCACACATGTCAAATACACACACATGTACATTGTGCACATACATGAAGGTGGAACCAGCATCCATGTGTCACACCACAACCATGCCACAGTACATACACAGAAATGTTAACATGTGTGCAACCACACATGCATTTAGCCACCATGCATTTCAACACATACACCATTGATGTGCCTCACACATGACTGGACTCACATGCGGCAGGCTCATGTCCCTGTACATAGACATCCATACATGGGCCTACCAAGACATATGTCCAACCTGCAAACTCCTGGCACACCTCAACATGCAGAGCGTCCAATCAGTACGCATGTACACTTACTACTCGACTCCGACGGGTCTGCCTCTCAAGGACCTGGAGGTGGATCGCTGGGCGTATATGTTCCAGGACCCTCATCTGGTTATTGGTATGGTAGACCCAGCACCTCTCAGCATCCACTGCCTTCAAGAGGTGCCGGGCCTTGCTGTATCCTGGATCTGAAGTCCTCTAAGTGCTTCTGGACGTGTTGCATGTCACGGGCTGCCACCCCCTCCATGTTGATGGCAGCCACGATGTCCTTCCAGATCCTTTTCCGTCATTCATTGACGGTGCATGAACTTCCAAAGAGGGCATCATACTGCCCCAGGTCTAGCTCCAACTTCATTGGCACTGATGCTGGCAGCCCTCTGCCTCTCTGCTGGGGGGTTGCCACTGGTGCCAGATGGTGTTATGTCAGATATGGCAACCCCTGAGGCAGGTGTGGGTGGGCAACTGGGTCTTGGGGCTGGGCTGTGGAGCGAAGGAATGCCAGTCGTGAGTCTTCTGTTCTAGCAGGGGTGGTCACAGCAACTGGACCCCTGCAGATGCTGACGTGCAGGCAGCAAACAGCAGGGCACATGGCCAGCAGGCAAGCAGGCAGGCAGCAACAGATGGCAGAGGGGAGCATGCTTGGGGCTCTGGGGGGGAAGGAACATGGCCTTCTGGGCAGGAGTGTGGTCTTCCGTGTTTTGTTGTGTGGCCAGCTTGATACGGAGTGATTTGGCACGTGAAAAAAGTGCACGTCAGCGTGTAATTTGCGTAAAGGCCCTAAGTGCATAAGCGCATCTGTGACATAACGCGCGGGGCGTTTCCCTCCACACGGGTGCATGTTGATTGTACACGTGCAAAACCTGCATGTTCGGGTGTCACTGCGTGTAATTGGAGGTAAGGCCCTTAGCGCGTATGTGCGTAAGTGATGTCGCATGTGTGGGCTGTGTTAAAAGGCACGCGTAGGACGCTATTTTCTTGTACGTGCTTTTTGTGGAGAGCGAGCAAGTGATTCTTGTACTTCTTGTCAGTTCACACGCGATTACATCACAACGGTTCCAGTTCGTACTCCTTGTATACTTAGACAGCGTTCAATTCTTCTTTTGGCGGGGTGTTGCCAAGGCGCACACGCGCATCTTTTTCAATTCTTTTTCCAGGCAGACGGTGAGTCGCGCACCTATTTCTCAACTGTGGTTGCCCCCGTGTGTCATGTACCCATTCAGAGGTCATTGTAGCCTGCGTGTACCACGTGTTTGCTTCTTTTTGTGTTTCTGGGTGCCACAGCGTAGTGCGGGTTCTTTATTCCACACACGTGAGCTAACAGGGGTCACATGCACGTTAAATTTTGTTTTTGCGGGGTGCCCGAGCGGTGCGTGACCCGTCATCTTCCCTCAGGGGTCACATACAGCCTTGCTAGAGCACCAGGGTACGTATTCCATCTAGTACCCTGCCCCTTTGACCCCAAATGCCCAGGACAATTTTGTACTGCACCTCCCATTCGCACAACAACATCAGGGCCATGGTTGGGAGGTGACCAAGCGGTAAGGGAGGTTAAGGTGGCCGACCTCCAAGAGGTGACCGCGGTAGGGGACATGGCCAGGTTGTGCAGGGTGGCCCAAGAGGCCAATGTGTGGAGGACCAATCAGGGGCACCTATGCCCCCCCCATGGGTTGGGGAGATGCAGCTGACACCATCCCCATATTGTCAACCGAACCGGCACAGGATGACTCCCAGGCTGACTTCCGTGTCACCAAGTCAAAGCCACGTGTGGCGGTGAAAGTTGCTGTCGCCAGGCCCCGTGGATCTGGGGCAGCAATGTCATCTGCTGCCCCAAGTAGCCAGGGCGAGGAGGCTGCAGGGGCAGCTGCAGCTCAATCCACCCCAGCTCCGAGTCTTCCAGCCAGGACAGTGTAGGTCCAAGTCCATCACACGGAGGTTGGTCCTGCCAACATCACCCAGCAGCCAATGCCTGCAGTGAGACCTTTGGTCATCATGCATTTGGCTACTTGCAGTGCCCAGTCCACCTGCGCTTCAGCCCCTGCCAACCAGAGTAGAGGAAGAAGGGTGCTCTTGCGGTACAGACTGGGACCCCAGACACGGCTCCCCCCTCCGGCACATTAAGGAAGCATAGTTTCAATGACGTGGAACTAGACACACTTGTGGGCTATGTGTAGGTCCATGGCTGCGAAATGCTGGTGACTGCAGGGTGCAAAACTACGACTGCCCAACGCAGGGCCCACTGGAAGTGCATCACGGACCAGATTAGTGCCCTTGGATTTGTCAGGTGCACAGCTGATGATTACTCTAAGCGGTGGAATGACCTCAAACACAAAGCAAATAACAAGCTGGCTTCCAATCATGCCTCTACTCTGGTGACTGGCAGTGGGTCTCCACCAGAGGAGGAAGTACTCCCAGAACATGAGTCTATCGCTGGAGGTTTCATCACAGAGGATCAGATCCAAGGCGTGGCGGACCTACCAGATCTTGAGGCAATGTCCGGTGAGTGGCCATGCATGTGTGTGCAAACCATGTGTATGTTGCTTGGGTGATGTGTTCTGATTGAGTGCCAGGTGAGGCTGTGTAGTTATGACTGATATGGGTCACCCATGTGGTGGCTCCAAACCATAGTCCCGCCTTGGGTGTGGGTTTTCAAGTATCCCTTCTGACCCCAGTCGACAATTTACACCTGATTACTGGACTTGCCCTTCAACTGCCATCTTGCCACAACATTGTTCATACTGTTTCCCTGTTCATTCTGCCTGATTGATGAAATCCTTTGCATGTTTACCACTCATTTTTGTGCCCTTCTGCCCCAAATGTAAAATACTTCAGACATAGATTACACCCCACAATGGCCCACATATGTTTCCTTATTATGGGAATTATTTCATCCATCAGACTGATTGAGTAATGTGCACCTACACATGGCCTGCACACAATCACTTTGGGCCCCTGTTTGAATGTTCAACATGACAATTGTCTTTTGTCATGTCGAAGTGACCAACCATTGATGTATCCATGTGCCTGCCATCACTGCATTACTGAACACTGGCTTTGTTGCAGCGTGTGGCACATGCGTGTTTTGTCACACTATTTTGCATGTCGTATCTCATGATGTCCATCTTACATGGATGGGTGACAGTACTGATTGATACCATCTGGGTGTCCTTGTGAAATCTGCCATGGCTATGCTACGTGCCATCTGTGTGCTGGCATGTGTCATGTATGTGGATTGTCCATGCCACTCACAGGCTAATGTGTGATGCCAGTGCTATCCAGCATGCAGCACATGTGTGACGTTTCCATCTTGGAGTCCTCAGTGTCTGCTTTTTGCCTCCCCTTCCAACTCATTGCCAGTGCATGCATGCCAGAGTTATTGTCATGTGTGACATGTGTCATTTATGTACTGGATGTTTGCCTCGTCATGCCTATGTGTGTGGGCTATGGTGCTCATGCCTGTTTTCATTACTTTTCTTTTATGTTTTTGCAGGTGATGAGGCACTAGATGTTGTTGAGGAGGAGGAGATGGCGCAGAGGCAGGAGTACTCACATCCACAACCAGGCACCAGTGGAGGACGTGGTGTGGTGGTGGGTGAAAACCCATTACTCTTATAGACCATACTTTCCATGGGAGTCTCTGTGTACACCTCTGGAGACCTCTATGAATCAGGTGCTGAATCTGACATTGAGACATATGTCCCGTCGCAGGTGAGAGTTTCTGGCAGGGATGCTGTTCTGTCCAACCCACCTGCACTGGGGGTAGACCCCTCTATGGGGCATTCAGTGTTGGAAAGTCCGCCTGTGGCGGTTACGGATGCAGGGTCACACTCCACAATATTTGCTCCTGTTCCTGGGCCAGCAGATCAAAGGAGGAATGCAGTCCTGCAGCCTCAGGCAGTGCCAGCACAGCAAGGTGCACATCACCTTGCCCCAAACGGGTGTGGTGCCCACCAACGCGGTGGCCGTGCACCACCAGGCAATACTGTGTGGGAGAACTCCATATACACTATAGCAGCACAACAGGGGGCATTGTGTGAGATGATGGCTCAGGCCATGGATAGGGTGGCCACTTCCATTCTCCCCCCTGAAAGGCAGGTGGAGCTCCAGCAGCAGGCAACAGAGTCCAATTGCCACTCACACAGGGAGGACATGTTGGCGTCCAACAGGGACCGACGGGCTGGACTGGAGACTCTGCAAACAACCATATCTGCAGAGTCACAGGCCACATGGATGCCCTGAGGTTAGAACACAGGTCCCTCAGAGATACTCTGGGTGAACTTGAGGTGTCCCGTAGTACAAGGTCAGAACAGCAGCTGGAGCAGCTGACACGCACGCTCTCAGCTGAGCTCCAGGCAACCCGTGAGGAGATCCGGGCATCACGCGAGGCCATGCAGGCAGAAATGCGTGCTACTCGTGAGGTGCTGAATGGGGATCTCTGTACCATCATCCTGCAGAACCAAACCTTTCAGACCCACATGCTTGCTGCCATGGAGGAGCATGCCAGGGCTTTGTGTGGTCTGCCTCCCATATCATGCCCACCTTCTGATGTACCACCAGAGGGTGATGACAGCGACAGCAGTTCTCCCACTGTAGGATAGCCGTGCAGGCCATGAGCCCATGGAGGGTATTTTTTTTTTCAACATCCACGCATGTGGGTGTTGGGGTGCACCCTGTACCTCCCCACCCTTTGGTCCACACATGGTCATTTTATTTTTTATTTTTTTGTTTGTTCACATTTCATTCCGATTTGCTAAATGAAATTAGTATTTAATTCATTTGTTATCTTTATTTCTTCTTCATTTTAATATTTTTTATTTTCATTTTATTTTGATTCTTCATTTGTTATTTTGATTTTCATACATTTATTTTTATTTGGTTATGCTTCTGCTTTTTACTTTATTATTTTAATTGTTTCTTTTACTTTACATTTACTTTAGCTTTTTCTATTTTTGATTTGCATTTACATTTTTGTTCATAACCATTTTCTTTCAGATTGTGAAATAATGTTACAGTGTGTTGCTTTATGTGCCGCCCGTAGGCATCCACTGTGTATTCCAGCTAGGCATATGCAGGCTTGTCCTATCTTTGGGTTAGAAACTTGGGTTCCTGACACACATGCCCCTCCTGCTTCCCCTTTCCATGGGCTCACAAAGGGTGTGACCAAGTGACAGTAATTTACACAGAGGCATTGGGCTCTAAGTTGTGTGGGCAGTCTGTAGTCCAAACATCCCTAGTGGGGACTGTTGTTAATTTCCCCACTTAACAAGCCTGTCTCCTTTGCAGATGCAGTTCATGTTGTATGCTGTACACTGCCATATGTGCCTACCAGCAGCACTTTGCAGTTGGAAGGGGTAGATGTGCTGCCTTAGTCAGGTTGTGACACTTGCACTACTTGAATTTTTTACTGTCATATGTTGCAACTCCTTGTTTCCTGTACTGATTTTTTGTCTCCCTGGTGAGTATTTGTTAATGTGTGCTGGGTTTTTTTGTTGGTGAGAGGCAATTGTCTGTGGGCTGTTTCCATTTGGGAGGGTGCACTTTGTGACACTTGTGTCATGTGATGTGCATTCATTTGGTTGCTTTCAGATCACATGCCATGCCTTGGTGTGTTGGGTAGCTGAGATGGGGTTAGGGAGGGGTTGGATGACATGCCACTAATTTATGTAGTGTTTTACAAGGGGGTAGTCCTTCATGCTGCATGAATGTGTGCCTTTTACTGGCACAACATTGGGTGTGTTTAAGTAGCTAGGGATGCACACAATGTAGCACTTCCAGGTGAACAATCTGAGGGTGGTATGGTTGTGACAGTTGACAGTTGACTCTCCCTTTTGTCATCATCATAAATTGTCAGCTGGTATGTGCCAGGCCTGTGTGCACTTCGCAGGGGTGGGATTTTAGGTGATGAAATTTGCCACAAGCTGGGTACGGGCTGCCTCACCACGTACACTTTCACCTTCCATGCGCATCAGCCGTGCATGTGGTTGGGGATGTGGGGGCACCGCCATGTCCACCGGCACACCCCGCCAGGTTGCAATGTTGTGTAGGACACATGCTGCCACTATGATCCTGCATATTACTGGGGGCGCATATAGCAGCTGCCCACCAGAGCGGTCAAGGGAACAAAAGCGTGACTTCAGCACTCCGAATGTGCGCTCCACTATGCCCCGGGTTGCAATTTGGGCTGTGTTGTATCTTAACTCGGGTGGTGTGGTGGGGTTCCTTATTGGCGTCATCATGTAGGTGCTCAGAGGGTTGGCACTGTCCCCTGGGGAGGTGATAATGGTTGTCATTATTGGGGTGTTCCCATTTCTCAGTGTCTGAGATGCATGCATGTGCAGAGGCATTTATACTCACCAATTAGCCATGTGTCGCCATGCCGCCCAGCTTCCAGGTCCCGGTTTAGGGGTGACATTCGGGATATGAAACTATCATGGCTGGACCCCGGATAGTTGGCATATACTGAGGTGATGATTCCCTTGGCATCACTACAACCTGCACGTTGATGGAATGCCAGTGCTTGCGGTTTCGATAGATGTGCTCAGTGGCCCTGGGAGGATGTAGAGCCACATGGGTGCAATCAATGGCACCTAACACTTTGGGGAAGTGTGAAACCCCGTAAAAGTCCTGGACGACAGCTTGCCTTTCTGCAGGTGTTCTGGGCATGTATATGTGCCTGCAGACTGAGGGGTGTGCAGTCATGCTGGCCAACACCTAGTGTAGGCAGCGTGACTGCGTGGCCTGTGAGACACCCCCAACTATGGCACTTGTCCGCTGAAATGACAAAGTTGCCAAGATGTGCAGTACATTGAGCACCTTTTCCAAGGGGCTCATTGCTTGGGAGCACAGGGTGGGTGATGTGAGGTCATCCTCCCACTCCCTGGCCAGTTCTAGGATTATTTGTGGTGGAAACTTGTACCACCCATACACCTGGTCATCAGGCATTCCAAAAAGACTGGTCCTGGGTAAAAAATGCAGGGCCTGGCTATCCTCCTCCTCCTGCGGTGTCCCATGACCACTGCTGCGAGAAATGGTATATTCATCAACGCGTATTAGCTTGTTTGTTCTTTGCTTCTACTTTTATGCTGCGCAGGCCCGCTTACGCCTGCTTCCTACTGGTGTAAGTGTTTCCGGATTAGCGCGTCTTTTTTGGTGCACATGTTTCATCTGTTCGATTCCATGAATACATGTTGTTAGCGCGTGTGTGGGCGTTGCGATCATTTACCTCCGGTACTTCCCCCGTAACGCCCACATTTTCATGCGTTGTTCCCCATTCCGTGTGTTCCGCCCAGTGTTCCGCCCACTTTTCTTGTGTGTGCTATACGATGTGTGCTTTTCCTGTGCGCGTCGCGCACGCCATTTAGTGACGTGTGCGCCCACGTGCGCCACCCACAGATTTGGCGCACATCACAGGTTTTACACGCGCAGCGCATTCCATGAATCGATGAACGGCTGCGTGTGCCGATTTAGCACACGTGCGCTGCGATTTTCACACTTGCGCTCCCCTTTTCGGCGCACATTTATTCCATGAATTACCCTGATAATCTACCATGCAGGAGCCACAACCAATGCAGATCACTACACTGCATATATAAAAAAGAAGTGTGGATCGGTCAAATGCATTGATGCTAAAATTACTGAAAACAGAGCATGAGAAGGTCTGCGAGCTACCTCAATAAGGCCCACCATACATCTTCGTCTCTCCACATGCTGGGGACAAAAAACAAAACTATTGTCTCACATGTTTAATCTGTATCGCCCTAGGTACTAAACCAGAAAAATAACCTTGGCATTTGGAAGTATTTTCATTACTGCCTGAACCAAGTGTTCCAAATCTGCCAACAAAGTAGGGGCACTGACATAGTCCAAATGCAAACCAGTGCAAAACAACTACATGTGGACTGTTCACCCTGCCCAAATCTCCACAAACTTGTACAATTCCCTGCACATTTAAACTAGGCACAGTGCTCCACACCTCCTCCACTCCTTTAACATCAAAATTGTTTGCCACATTCCTGCATTTAGCATACTGCTCCAAACCATGCACAAACATATCTCGAACCACCAACATCCTGACTTTCTCCACCTCTGCAATCTTCACTACACAGAGCCCCTTTCAATACAAACTGCAACCTCAACACCTGATTGGTTGATCCCTACAGTACTATTTCCACGCCAGATATGTTGAGAAGTCCCGGATGTGACACACCCTGCCTGCGGACAGCCGTGGTGTCTGCGGAGCGCTTAACACTGGGGCAGCCCTTCTACCCTTCCCTTTCCACTTCACTCGCTGCACCATTTCCTCATTGGCTACTGTTAAGCAGTCATACAATCATCCACCAATCACATCCAAGAACTCTACATCTAACTCTTTCATCACAGATCAGCACTGTAGATGTACTATTGACCCCTCTCAGTACAATTGTGCTGTGACTGCAAAGGACCTACAGCAACAACTACTATAAAACTCCCCACAATTTCTACTTGCAATTTCATGCACATCCGCATGCATGAACACAGACTACAGGTATGAATATTTTCTACACATTACATGTACAGCTCTTCTAGGAATACATAGAAAAAGAGTAACGGCCATGTACCCTATATAAATCGTTACATGAACTTACTGTAATTTCTCCCATGAGCTAGGATGAAGTGTCAATTGCAAACCAGTCTACTCTCCAAATTTTTGTTTACACACACAACTATCTAAAAAATGCTTATTTCATATTAAAAGATGGGATAAATAACAGTATTATTATGAAAAAGGCTGTCCAGTGTGTTATAAAATGACACAAAGCCAGGATGAGTACATGCATCTCATTCAAGCACAGACACAGACAATATCATTACAAAGGCACCCAGCTGAAACAACACCACTGCCTCTACATGAAATCCTTCTGCATTATTTCTCAAACCTTCACAAATGCATACATTGCATGCTCTTTTGTACAATCTCTGCCATTTACGCTGTAAATATAGCAAAAAATGCATATGATTATTTCTTCTATATCTTAACATCCAACAACATAACATTAAAAAAACTAGTGTGCTCTATCAATCTCTGCCATTTACGCCGTAAAAATAGCAAAACATGCATATGATTATTTCTTCTATCTCTTAACATCCAACAACATAACATTAAAAAACAAGTGTGCTCTATATGTTTACTATTAAACTCATTTGTAAAACATATTCAACTAACAGATTCTAGATAAAATATACAGGATGCACATAGGCAAAGGAAAGTGCATGTTCATACTATACTCAGTTATAAGAAAACACTGCTACTACGAAAACAAAAAAAAGTCTACATTAACAAAAGTGCTATAAACACACATATTCACTAACTTCTTTCTTTTACAATTGCAGTGAAGACTACTCTCCTGAAAAGCAGCAGCGTCTGAAGTACGAACAAGAACTTAGAATAAGCCTCCTCTTTCCATATGAAAAAAAGTAAGTACAATACTACCATATTGTTGTAACTGTTAATCAAACACACTATCATTTTACTATTGTAGAACAAATATGTGTATTAACTCTCTACCATTAGATGGAGTATTAGTGTTTCCACTCACCATCCGCATACTTTATATTGTTATCTGAAGCTAAGTATGGTAACACACAAACACAAGAATAGCCTTCCCAACTTGATGTATCTGCCCATTGCACAATCACACACCTCGACAATCATCCTTACCATCATACTCAGGCTCTCATGCACAAAGCATGCATACACTGCACAACAGCCCAACCCACACTTTCTCCCCCCAAAAAATGCCTACCAAAAAGCAACTCCGTAAAAACCAACACAGAAGTAGAGCAAATCAAAATAAAAGTGTCCAAAATAGGCATGCATGTCTAGCAGATTTAGTGCAAAAAGTTCAAACAAAACAGTTAATACAGTCATTAAGCTAAACAAAACAAGCTTCCAGTACAGAAACGTTGCCTCCTCTATCAAAATGTAAAACAAATCAGAAAGTGATTAACATGACTTCAGCTACCACTACTGCTAACGTTACACCTATAAATCTTGATGTACTGGCAATTAACCATATAAAAACATTTTATTTAAAAAATTCTGCCACAGAGTCCTTCAGAACCTTATTAAAACAGGAAAGAAATCATGCACAGCCCTTAAAACCTACCATAGAAAATTAATCCTAGAAGTTATCATAGACAGTGCAATCCTTCTCAAAATGAATTTATTTATTTTTGTTTTAAACAGAATGAAACCACTAACAAAACAAACTACTAAACTACTAAACTACAATAAAGACTTCTCAATAAACGGAATATCAACAAAAATAACTTCTTAAACATCTGTGGAGGTGAATGGAGTCACACCACGAGCACAGAACCATATTTCAATGAAGAAGCATACAAACAAAAGCTAATAAACCAAATTGCCATACATAGCAGTGGACAAGGGTATATAAAACTTAATAATACCATTATGGAACAAGAAACGCTGCTTGCACAAATATCCCCAGAAAACTCAGTATCACCTGTTCATTCCACTGAACCAATACGTCCAGTCTACAAATGGTGATGCACATCAATGTGTAACATTGCCAAAAAATCTTTCAAATCTTTATGCCAGTTCCTCAGTATGTGAAAGGCAAAGACAAATTCAAAATGAATCTACTACAAAATATGGACCCCTGTCCAGTGCGCAAATACACAGGACTACAAATACATTCATTAGCCTGCATTTCTGGACCTATTTTCAAAAGCACCTTCCCCCATATCAAAATTATCAACACAATATTCAACTATAAGAAATCTGGCCCATAAACTGTACTATGCCAAAAGTCGTTCTTTAGCACTAGCCAACTTAAATAACAATCTTCTACATGGTACAGCCAAACAACTACTCAAAGAAATAGAGCATATGCAGAGAAAATATTTTGTAATTGAAAGCCACTTACAAAATGCAATAGATTTACAACAGACCACCAACAACTGTACAGATGGAAACCTTCTATTACACACATACAAAGAAGAAATACTAAAGTTTAAAAGTACGTCTGCTCAAGTACCCAACCATTTGTGTGTGTGTTGGCGCAGGACATTTTATAAAAATAGCACACAAACTGTAGACATAACATACAAGATAGACTACAATAAAGATTCCAAATGGTTCCAATTAGCAGAAAACGAATATGAAATGACTGACCCCATATACTTAGAAGTTACTGCACTGCAAAACTTGACAACAACCAAACAACTTCACTTGCTATCACAAATAACTTGGGATTATTCCCATTACCAAAACCCCAGCAACAACTCAACTTATTTGAGAGCATCATAATTCAAACAGTGCACCCATTTCAAGAAATAATACGCCTTCAAACAAAAACAGCAAAACTACCTCCATCTGAATTACTGAAAGGCATTTGTGGAAAAGTAGTTTATTTGCCATTTGATCTCAAAGAAAATGTACACACTCTTGGAGTGCAACGTCCAATAGATCAATCTTTAATTATCTTACTAAATGGCGTACCAACAAAAAAATTGGCAACAACTTGTGGACTTACATAACGTTAGACAAGCCTTGCAATATCTAAAAGACAACAATGAATACTACAATGAAATTAATATTGAAGAAAACCGAGGGAAACCACTGAAATAATTCAAAAGTCATCAGAAACTGGTCAATTTGAACTTCTAGATCCTGGTATAAAATAAAATATTTTAGACCATTATACAAGTCACCCATTACACTCTAAAGACGCCATAGATGATGCATTGGAAACATACCAAATGCGACAAGCCAAAGATTCTCCAATCAGCATATAGGAAAAAAAAATATAGGAGCACGCGCCTTTCCTTTACTCTTTCCTACTGGCAAAGGAGGAAGGTACGATAATAGACCCACACAAATAACAGCATCTGAATACCACTCTTTACAAATGTTTTCTGAAGACCCCAGATTCTGACAAAACGTGGAATAGATATTCCACATTCTCTCTGAAAGTGAACTAGTAACTCTATGCTACGGTGTTGCACACCCATTGAAATCAGGTACCCATTTTCAAAATATGTCAGCTACGGAATTACTACAAAAAGTGCAAGAAAAAGATCAGATTTTACAGTCAAGGATTACAAATCTTTTAGCAAACATGCATGGTACAAAAGAATACTGGTTCCGATGTCACAGAGATACATGATAAGAAACCTTGACCCACCCACTTGGTTTGTGACATTAAGTTGTGCAGAATATGCATGGGAAGATTTACACAATTTCCTACGCATAGCAAACAAAAACAAAACAAACATAGATGAAACACACCAGGAGAACTCTGCTCTCTAGATCCTGTGAATGTATCAAGATTTTCCATCATCGCTTCATAGCTATGCTACACTTTTGTAATAAAACTGTTCCTTCCCTCTGAGAAGTGCAGCACTTCTCTTGGAGAAAAGAATACCAAGCCAGATGAGCACCACACATCCACATGCTTGTTTGGATTAAAGATGCCCCTAAATTTGGTCAGGAGAGTAATGCCACTGTTTTGCAGTTCATCCAAAAAAACATCACTTGTGAAATCCTTTCACAAACAACACATAGTGACCTTCATGAACACATTTTACAATTCCGAAGACACAAATGTGGGAAATATTGTTGTTGTAAATATAAAAACAAAGAGAAATACTACACCAAATGCCACTTTGGTTTCCCTAGACCAGTCTCAACAACAGGTCAAGTAAACAACTTCATGTCTTCAGTTAGACATAGTGTCAAAGGTGATCATCTAAGAACACATATTACATAAAAAGAAAAGCAGAATCAAAATACATCAATGATTCAGTAAAAAAAAACTTTGTTAAAGGGACGTTATGGTTAAGTTGCGCTACTAAAAGTCTATGAAATTCAGTGAAAAAACTTTGTTAAAGGGACGTTATGGTTCAAAGTAAAACCGAAAAACCCCTGAAATTCGGCAGTTATGGTAACATAAGCAACCATAACTCGCGCCACCGTGCACTGCTAACACTAACACCCAGGACATCAAAGATGACATCACAAATGTCATTGATGACATCACTGATGACATCACATGTGCATTTACTTTTCATGAAAACTCTGTAGGAGGGATTCTTATAATGTTGACCAAAAACTGTCAAGGATCATTGGGATAAATATCATGAGCTAATTAGTGCATTAAGCAATGCATTGATATAAATAGCATTCTATTATGAAGTTCTATCCAGTATACTAAGATACTCGTGCAGAAACATAGGCAGTGTGTGCAGCATACATGATGAAGATGCCATATTCATAATCTTGCCATGTTGAATACTGAAATGATAACTGCTTTCTTATTAGAGTTTTGCGTACTGTGAAACATGTAATAAGTAGATAATAAAAGCCACTTAATACATAATTATTACAGACAAAACACAAAGAGACAACAACACATACAAATATGAGTATATACAGGGACAGTGAAGTAAACAAAAAAGCAGAAATAGTAGCAGAAAGAGTTCATAACCTAACTGATAGTCTTTATGCAGAGAAACTATTGCTCTGTTTCAAAGCTGCTACTTACCATATGTATGTGTATCACATGATGTGACTGCACCCAAAGGAAAGGAGAGTGAGTATAATGTATACAAATATGAGCATATACAGGGAAGGTAGAGTAATAAAAATAAAACTATGAGAAAGTGATGATAACCCTAATGATTATCTCCATGCACAGAAAGGATTGCTCTCTTTCAAGCCTGTGTCTTCCGCTATGTATATGTTTCATATGATGTGACTTGACCCTAAGTCTACAAATATAGTACCTTTTCAATTGTTACTTCCTGACTGTTACTGAAGAAAACTATGTGGCTTAGATATATCAGTAAAGGAAAAAAAGGGAGAGCCAGCCATGTGATGTCATCAGTGATGTCATCAATGACATTTGTGATGTCATCTTTGATGTCCTGGGTGTAAGTCTTAGCAGTGCACGGTGGTGGTGTGAGATATGATTGCTTAGCTTACCATAAGTGGCAAATTTCAGGTTTTTTTTAGTTTTATTGGAACCATAACGTCCCCTTAACAAAGTTTTTTTTCTGAATTTCATAGGTTTTTGGTAGCACAACTTAACCATAACGTCCCTTTAACAAAGTTTTATTTTTACTGAATTTCATAGGTTTTTAGTAGCACAACTTAACCATAACGTCCCTTTAACAAAGTTTTTTTCACTGAATTTCATAGGTTTTTATTAGCACAACTTAACCATAATATCCCTGACTTCATATACATGTAACATAGAACATACTAACCCCCTCGTAGTGATTTTCATGTCCGCAGACTACCGCCATGTCCGCGGACATATCGAAAATCTGAGCGTGGTGAATGTAAATTTAAATAGTGTGCCCCATCTCCCCTTTGAAGTTGGCTCTGAAAAGAGCCGTTTTTTTTTTTTTACAGATGCTTGACAGACACCTGTTATTTTGTATTTTTTTCTTGTTTTTTTTTCTTACTTTACTCCTAAAATCTTCACATAACCTTCTCCAAAGCAACCCTTACATTCCAAAATAGAAAGGCATTTTCCGTAAAAGATAAAGAAATGCCATCTTCTTTAAAATTAACAGCATTACTGGCATCAATATTCTCATTGTTACAGAAGAACATACCAGCTCTAAGCATGAAGGCACACATGCCTCGGTTGATGACACACCTAGCAATGTTTTGCTGAGGACAAAAAACTGAACTATTGTCCCATATTGCCCTAGGTAGTAATCCAGAAAAAATGACTTTCGCATTTGGAAGGATCTTCATTACGCCTTGAACCAAGCGTTCCAAATCAGCCAACAAAGTAGGGGCACTGACGTTGCCCAACTGGAAAGCACCATAGTGCAAAACTACCACATGCGGACTGTTCATCGTGGCCATATCCTCACAAACTTGTACAATTCCCTGTACATTGCAATCAGGCACAGTGCTCCACACCACCTCCACTCCTTTCACATCAAAAATCTTTGCAACATGCCTGCATTCAGCGTACTGCTGTAAAACCATGCACAAACATATCTCCGAGCACCAACACCCTGACTTTCTCCACTTCTGCCATCTTCACCACACACAGTCTCTTTCAACACAAATCCACCACCTCGACATCTGATTGGCTGATCCGTACAGTCTTCGTTCCATGTTGGATTTCCTGGAAAAACCCGGATGTAGCACGCCCTGTCCATGAACAGCCGTGGTGTCCGTGGACGGCGTCCACTTTACTCTCTGTGCCATTCCCTCATTGCATACAGCTAAGCAATCACACAATACGAATAACGTCCTCAGAACACCCCCATTTTGTGAATTTTCGAACATTTCAGGACAATTATCATTTCATTATTCAACATTTTAACATTACAAATATTATACATTCATCTTGTACTCTGCACACAATGCTATGTTTCTCCATTAGTAGCTCTGTATACTAGATAGAATCCCATAATACAATGCTGTTTATATCAATGCATCGTTCAAAGCACTAATAACGGTATGATATTTATTGCAATATCCTTGACACTTTTTTCGCAACATTATAATAAAAATCCCTAGTACACAAATTCCATGAAAAGTACATACACATGTGATGTCATCAGTGATTTCATCAATGACATTTGCGATGTCATCTTTGATGTCCTGGGTGTTAGTCTTAGCAGTGCACGGTGGTGGCGCGAGTTATTTTTCATATCTTACCATAACTTGCGATTTTCAGGGGTCTTTCGGCTGTACTTAGAACCATAACGTCCCTTTAACAAACTTTTTTTAATATCACGCAAACAATATACAGACATGGCGTGCAAAAACCAACTTCTACAGATGGCTTTACACAGAATGTTGCAAAGTAAGAATTTATGCTCGTTCACAGTGAAGGTCAGCTGCTTCCATTTTTTCTCGGGCCCCGGAGAGGCTCATGAAGCGGACTATAAGGTTGTATTGTGTTTTGACCTTGACAGACAGAGATTGTGATGAAAGACTTCTCTTGAAGGATTGTTGCTAAAACGTAAGAGAAGA
The DNA here is from genome assembly GCF_040938575.1 of Ambystoma mexicanum. Classification (NCBI taxonomy): domain Eukaryota; kingdom Metazoa; phylum Chordata; class Amphibia; order Caudata; family Ambystomatidae; genus Ambystoma; species Ambystoma mexicanum. The sequence continues at coordinate 719,748,416 of NC_090936.1, forward strand.
TAAAGATGAAATTTCTGAAACGAAACCACTTTTATATATTATATCACTATGCGAAAGATCGTTCGCACACGCGGAGTCGTATTTTGGGACTGTACCACTCGTAGACAATGATAATTGCAATTGTACTGTAAGTAACCCTTTAGATTATTTTATACCAAATATAATTCCAATAGCGTAGCATTAAAGACCGCTCAAGTTGAACTTGTTAGTTGAAAGTGGCATAATGTTTTCTACCGCGCACTATCACCGCCGAATTGATCCCCTGTCGTTTAGAGGGCTCTGAAAAAGGCAGACGACACAGGGTGGGTTCATTGAAATAATTTAACCGGTCTATAGGTGGTCAAGCGCTCTACTCGCTGTGCCACTTCACTGTAGCCTGTCAAGTGGCACAGCGAGTACAACGCTCGCTTTGACATCCGTGCACAGCTTGCTAACGCAAGTTCGAATCCCGGCAAGGCCAAACTCAGCCTTTCATCCTTCTGTAGTCGATAAATGAGCACCACACACCGTGGTTAATAATAAGCACTGCTTAGATACCTCACGGTTCTTAGCGCTATATGAATGGGAAAATATTATTATTTTTTTATTAACATACTCGGGTGCACTATCTTCGATAGCAAATAGTTTCATGCCCTAATAAATAAAATGATGATTTTTAATGAAGATCGGCTGGTGAGACTAATTTATGTTTTTTAAAACAGGTATGTGGCCCCATTTTGCCTATGTCACGATTTACAGACTCCAGCGGATGGGGTCTTCAACTGCCAGGTGCAGGTCAAAATATGCAACTTCATGACCCTCACCATTTTATGGGACAATCGCCAAGGACCAATAAGCCCTTACGCAGTACTAGCGGCTACAAACAACATACCAACCAATAGGGTGGTCTAATGGCTCGTTGTTGGAGCAACCTTCCGATTATCAGAGCGACCATTTACTGCTTTTATCATAAACCAACAGCCTATCTACCGCAAAGGAACAAGGCGTGGCTTCAAATAAACTTTTGCTGATCGACAGCAGAGACAATAGCAAATCGCTGAATATTCACAAAACATTTCATGTGAAATAAATGTACTTTACCAAATGTACAATCCTGCTGTTTACTTTTAAACCACAGTTTCATATTCCGAATTGTGGCGCACTGAGTTGTAAGCTGATCCAACACCCTCTGTACCACAAAGGAACATCGCGTGCCTCAACATGAACTTTTGCGGATCGACAACAAAGACAAATGCAAATTGCTGAATATTCTCTAAACATCTGATGTCAAATAAATGCACTTTACAAAATTTACAATCTTGCTGTTTGCTTTTAAATCACTGTTTCATATTCCGAATTGTGGCGCGCTGTGTTGTGACATAATATGTGTTGTCTTCCGGGTTCTGTGTAAAGTCACTTAGGACTGCAGAGAACTGGGCGTGTTTGATGACGCACCCTGTAACGTCACGGAGAGAGGTGGGGAATATGAATGCTTTGATAATATCAGGCTTAGGGGCGGGAGATATGATTTAGTGTTGCAAAAGCAAGTCAGCTAGGTCAATAGCGCCAGTCATAGGATTATCACATAATGTCGGCGCACACCAGCCGGATTTATCGTTTGTTTAGTGGACAAAAAGTCGGTTGACGCCCATAGGAAATTGTACTATTAGCGGACAAAAGGAGTGGTCTTAAAACACTTTCACCCTGACAACGAACAATACAAACAACGTTCTCAGAACACCCCCATTTTGTGTAATTGCAACCATTTCGGGACACCACGAGTGTTCTTAGAACACATTCAACTAGACAGATTACAATACGGACAGCGTCCTGAGGTCACCCCCAGTTTGTGTATTTACGAACAATTAAATACACCGCGAGTGTTCATAGCTCATTTTTACCTTCCTTGCGAACAAAAATGACACATACTCCGTCCTCTAAACACCCCACCATTTAGTTTATTTACAAAATGTCAGAACAGCCGTGTTCTCCGCGGACAAATCGAACGCAACAAAAACATCTAGCACATAAAAAAAAAAACATTGAACCTATCTCATACTCCCCCACCCACCCCAAACACTCTTACACACCAACACATGGCACTAAATACATTTGTTTATCCACGTTTCACCGCGCTGTACGCGGTCAATGGCAAATACAAGATGGCGGGCGCCACAGAAAATCTGACGCGCTCCACGCCCCTCGCCGTCCAATCAGCGAACACGTTGCATGTCCGCGGACATGACGCAAGGCCATGGGCCAATCGGGGTGCTGTCCGGGGAGCGAACAGGGAAGTCCGTCCGCGAAGCGAACACAGATATCACTATTTTTTTTGCCTTACATTTTGGTCATTTTTTTAAAACTACTGGATGGATTTACACCAAATTTGCAAAAGCATGCTTTCGGGACCAGGCCACCGCTCCTGCCGCAAATTTGGTGTAAATCCGTCCAGCAGTTCGGGCTGTAGCCGTGCGCAAAGTTTTTTCCCATTCAGTCTATGGGGAAAAAAAAGTTTTGGGACCCCCCTATAACTTCCCCCCCCGGACGAATCCTCACCAAACTTTGCAAAATTCAGAGTGGGCCATATACTTTTTTTGCAAAGTTTGGTGAGGATCCGTCCAGGGATAGCGAAGTTATAAGCCGCCCAAAAAGTGCTCTTCCTATGGAAACAGCAACTTAACCATAACTACATGGCCACTACCGTGGCCATGTAATTACATTGCAATCATTGCCCTCCCATGCAATGCAAGCATAGATGTGCAGTACATTGCAGACAATTCCACTGCAGTTGCACAATATGTCACAGCCTATTTAACCAAAGCAGAGAAAACAGATATGAAGCTGCAGACTGTCTAACCGGTACTGCCTTGTTTGGAAAATCTGACAATGTAGTATGGCTAAGGGCCTCATTACACGGTAGGCGGTAGGGATTTACCGGCACCGGTAAAATACTGGTACCGGTAAATCCCTGCCACCTTACTACGAGGTCCCTTAGCGGGTTGGAGTTTTAACGCCTGCTTTTTGCAGGCGTTAAATACCAACCCGCTAAGGGACCTCGGAGCTAATTACGGCACCGCTAAATTGCGGTGCCGTAATTAGCGCCTTCCCCATTCCCATAGAGCCCTATGGGGCAGAAATGGGAAAGGGGAAGGGCAATGGCGGAAGGGGGATTTACCGCCCCTCCAACCTTAGGATGGGGCGGTAAATCCCCTTTCCGCCAAGGCGGTGCCGGTATTTTACCGGCATGAGCCATGGCGCTAATAGCGTCATGGCTCACCGCCTACCGTGTAATGAGGCCCTAAGTATAGGTCCTGCTAAATCTAGAAAAAGAGTTCTCAAATCATATAAGCACATAGAAACAATAGCCAAACATGATCCCAACAGTCGAGACATTTTGAAAAACATTTACTAGACACATACTACCCAAACAGGAGTACCACTTTGGAAACCATATGCCTCATTACGAGTTTGGAGGTAGCTATGGTGCTAATAGCACCATGGCTGCCTCCAAACTTGAGTCCTGGTCCGGGTTCCTTGAATGAGGAATTATCAGGTCATTCCAACCTTGGAGGACCCGGTAATTCCTCATTCAATAAAGCCATCCCCATTCCCATTCGAGCCCCCATAGGGCTCAATGGGAATTGGGAGGGAGCTAATAACGGGCCTGTTATTAACAGGCCCGTTATTAGCTCCCTGGTCCCCTTGCGCACCCGCAAAGGACATCTCGTCTGTCCAAATATTCTGAGCGGGTCCCGCAAGGGAACCTCCTAATAGGGCAGAATGGGTTTACCGGCACCATTAACGGCACCGTTAAACCCATTTCGCCCACCTCGTAATGAGGGCCCATGTTACTCTACCACGTAGCCCAAAACCTCACATACAAAAATAATATTAAACCAGATGAAAAGAAATGTAGATACAGAGTAACACATTGTAAAAGTAGCTTATTGAAAATTAACAAACACAGCTTAATTAATCATATCAAATTGTCATTTAAAACTCCTCAACATAAAGAACTGTATTACATGTACCTACGCAAAAACAAAGAGGTGATGGCTGGAAGGTTTAGAATTAATCTTAACCACTGGCAATGCTCTGGGCAACCTTCCAGACCACTGTTCTTCGCCTGCCAAGCCATTACAGAAGGGAAAGACCATATGCAAATCAGGCTTGGCCCCACCCCAAAAGGGGCAGTCCAGCCCGAACTGCTAGGCCACATCCCTTCTGCACGAGACCACAAGCATCCCCAAACATGTTTCGCCCTTGTTGGGGCTCATCAGTGAGGAGTAGCTTGGGTCTCTAGGCCCAGCAGGCACGGGACCCACGTCTGGGCATACCCGTCCCACTTGGGGTGACATAGCAAAAACAAAGAGGTGATGGCTGGAAGGTTTAGAATTAATCTTAACCACTGGCAATGCTCTGGGCAACCTTCCAGACCACCGTTCTTCGCCTGCCAAGCCATTACAGAAGGGAAAGACCATATGCAAATCAGGCTTGGCCCCACCCCAAAAGGGGCAGTCCAGCCCGAACTGCTAGGCCACATCCCTTCTGCATGAGACCACAAGCATCCCCAAACATGTTTCGCCCTTGTTGGGGCTCATCAGTGAGGAGTAGCTTGGGTCTCTAGGCCCAGCAGGCACGGGACCCACGTCTGGGCATACCCGTCCCACTTGGGGTGACATAGCAAAAACAAAGAGGTGATGGCTGGAAGGTTTAGAATTAATCTTAACCACTGGCAATGCTCTGGGCAACCTTCCAGACCACCGTTCTTCGCCTGCCAAGCCATTACAGAAGGGAAAGACCATATGCAAATCAGGCTTGGCCCCACCCCAAAAGGGGCAGTCCAGCCCGAACTGCTAGGCCACATCCCTTCTGGCGAGACCACAAGCATCCCCAAACATGTTTCGCCCTTGTTGGGGCTCATCAGTGAGGAGTAGCTTGGGTCTCTAGGCCTCAGATTACAAGAGGTCCTCAAAACAAACTACAAATAGCTCTTTGAAGGAAAACACATTATTGTTTTCAGAGATCTTCTTCAATTAACACCAGTGAAAGCTGAACCTATTTTTAAAATGTTAGGGCACAAACTGTGCCATAAAACTCGTGGCAGCATAGGAAATGTCAACCGTTGACAATATTTCCAATACAGAGAATTAACTAAAAATATGCGGCAGTCTGCAAATTTGACATATAACCAACATTTTAAACAGTATTAGAGTTGATGCACTATCTCAAGAAGCACAAACAATATTAAAAACCAGGCACATCCATGCACCCTATGGCGGTAAATAATGTACTACTGATGTCATGGAACAATTAAGACACACAAATGTCATTTGTATGTCCTTGATGCCAACTCTTGCAAGCTGTTCAAAATTTTATGAAACCATGTTAGAAAAAGAAATGCAACCAATAGTTCAAATTGCCTCCAGAGACAAACTGGACGTACATGGTATGACACTACCCATGTGTCAAGAAGCCACAACAAGGCTAAACACCTTGGAAAACTCTATCTCTAACACAGCTGGTTTGGAGAAAATATTAACATTATCTTTAAACTGTATAGTAATGCTCAAACGTAACTTTGACGTGGAGCCAGGACTAGTTAATGGAGCACTTGGTACAGTTGTTGGCTTTCAAACATACCCACGTGACAACAATATTCAGTTTGTCAATATTCTCTTTGACAAACTATCCAAAGTTAAAAGGATATGACGCTCAACAGCCGGCTTCCTACTTTTCAAAGACATGCATGTACGCAACAATTTTCTCTAACTCTAGCATACGCAGTCACCATTCACAAATTGCAAGGTCTTGCCCTAGACAAAGCATTGATAGATATTGGTAGCACAGTCTTTAACCCCTTAAGTGCTAAGGGCGAGGTGTCTCGTCCTTGGGATAACCTCCCTGTTGCCAAGGATGAGATACCTCGTCCTTGGCACTTAAGGGGTGAAAGAAAGCATGAGCTATGCAGCACTATCACGCTTACGTATACTTGACAGACTATTTCTAATCAACTTTGATGCAAGTAAAGTAAATGCTGATATTTCTTGCATTCTAGAATACAATAGACTGCGTTTGTCAGGATGCTCAGGTCCAAGGCGCAGGAGCGAAGCAGTACCAACCACCCCCTCAATGGTCTCAGTGTCTGCAAGTCAAGGCTTACACAGACCTCTGTAACCAGAGCGGGGAAGGAGGGTTAGGAGCTCGATGAGTGGATAGGTAGCGGGATTTTTAGGTTAACCGGATTGAGGGGTAGGAAGAGGTTATGGATGGGACCGGGGATTGTAGGGTAAACGATGACTGCACACTTTTCCTGAACTGGTTGCTGCAAGTGTGTTTAACACCTTTACATGTAAAGGTGTTTCCCTTCACACCACATTGCCCTTCAACATATCATGTACATTCTCCTCTAAACACGAAGTTTTAAACAAACATGGATTAATAAACAAGATGGGAGTCCTGTTACATTTTCATGAACAAAAGTCTCATGCACAAGCGCACTTAGCTTATACTTCTGTCCTTAAGTCCTGTCCTGCAAAGGCTGTCGAGTCCTGTGCCACGTCCTTGCGGTCAGGTGATCAGATGCACACTAAAAGGAAAAAACAAAGGACAAGCATTAGCGTGTGCCTTCAGATTCTGTCAGTCTCTCACTCTCCCAATCACACTCTACACGCATTCAGCATTCCGTGCATTCAAACATTTCCAGGTTCCTTTGGGGTGCGCTGCCGCACGTGGCCTTCAACACCCCAGGATCTATATTTTGCCAGTATTCGGTCTTCCTTCAGACCGACTCCCTTTTGCACTGTAATGCGCTCCCGCCTCGTGCGCCTTTCCGGCTTATGTTCCACGAGACAAGCACGTGAAAACATCCACAAAATAGTATCGCCTTTCGCCTGCACACAATCACAGAGCAGAACTCTTTCCCCCGAAGCCCGCCCACTTAGCTCCTGAGTGCCGGCGCAGGGGGCTCTGGAGGGGTTGGAATATGCCCCCCTGCGCTTCCCCCGTAGGTCCCAGACACTCCGTGGGCTGAGCAGTACTTATCTTTATGAAGCGAGGGGCCGGATGGTTCCTCCGGAGGCTCTGGGCCCCTCGCGTGTGAATTCCGAGGAGCTGCTGGGCACACGTCCACTCTCCTCGATGTCTCGAGCACAAGCCCCGTGCCTTGGGGCTTGCGCATGCGCACTCGCGCACCACACCCAGCGCGGCTTCCCATTGGCTCGCGAGTCCGCAGAGCATGCTGGGAAATGTAGTCCTGGCGTGCCAAATGCTGGGATTTGTAGTTTTGGGCGGCAATTCGTCTACAGAAAGGGCATAACAGCCTTTTTAAGTAAAGTAGCTTTCTGGGTCTAGGTTTCTTCATGGTCCCTGGCCCTACAGTTCCAACAGTACATGATCTATGGCTAGTCCTGCCCCTGACAGCGTTCACTCTACACCCCCCATCTAAAACCCTGTCCTGTTCTGCAAAAAACAAAACATTGAAAAAGAAAACTATTTCAGACTCAATCTATGCAGGAACTCACATCAATTCCTCCAAAGAAAGTAAAAGAAGCTAATACTTAATCAAGGACCACAACGATAGAAGAATGTACTGCTAAAAGTAATTCAACTACATCTTCAAAGAAGCAACGCACACTCCCAACAAATGACTTGGATACAGAACTGTCAGGTCCATTCAAATTTTCAAACCCAACTGGTGTAAATTGCTACGCGAATGTAGCAATAAATAGTCTATTCCAATTGCCACCAATTATTGACAACATTTACTTACACTGGACAGACCAATTGTGTTTGCAAATGTTAGTCTTTCATATAAATGCAACCAACAATCCTGACAACAGTTACAGTGTTTCAGGAAAAAAGGCTGGAATTGGACTACTGTGCTGGAATGGTCACATTCACTATAAACTCACAAGAAGATCCACACGAATTGCTGATGTACTTGCTACAAGTACTAGCAAACAAAAACATACCTATAAATGAAATCTTCCAGATTTCATACATTTGGAAACATACATGCACTCTTTGCAGGCATGTAGTACAAGAATACCTTCCTAATGAACACTTTGTGTATGTATCCATAACTATCTGTGAATCCATTCCATTACAGCAACTTGTACAAAATGCAAACCATGGCAGATTATGTACTACCTGCAATTCCGATAATCGTTTCACCTTACAAATACAGACACATAGTAAATACGTAATAGTAATACTTTTACGTTATAATGCAGATGGTACCAAAAACAACTGCAAGCTGACTGGATTCACACATAGTCAAGTATCACTTGGTAAGAAAACCTTCACACAAATAGTTATAATTTACCACGCAGGAGCCACAACCAATGCAGGTCACTAAACTGCATATATAAAAAAGAATTGTGGATGGTTCGAAGGTAATGATAGTACCATTACTCTAAAGGAGAGATTACCAGCACATCTTGTAAATGCTTACTTAATATTCTTAAAACCAAAATGTGATAACTAATCTGTGTATGGACATAAAACTTGAACTTCAAAAATATGACCAGTTAGAGTATACCTAGGGGTATCTAACTGCCCCAAGAATCTACAACAAAGAAACAGATAAATGAATACCACTACAATTAAACAAGAAATTAACAGTTAGAATATGCCACAGGAATGTAACTGTCCCAAAAATCTGCAACAATCCAACAAATAGATGAATACCACTAAAATTGAAAAAGAAATAAACAAATAGAATACACCAACTGCTATCTAATTGCAACAGTACCCCCACCACTTTCAAATGAAATATTATACACCTATTCAATTCCTCCTATTGAAATCAATGAAAGAAATATATTGTACCACAAAGTAGAAAGTTATTCTTTTTAATCCAACATGGATTTCTTTTTCCCACAGACCCAATGATTTAATCAACAAACACAGGAACTGAGCAAATTGCACAGTACACTGGTGTGAACATTAGTACTTCTAAAGTACTAACTATGAGGGTCGACAAAAAACAGAAATCTCTACTATGCAATGCAATACTCATTATAAACCACCTACACTATCATGTGGTTTTTTCTTTTTTGACAGTGATTGAAAAAAATGTGTGCTCCAACTACCCATGTCATGAAAAAACTACATTCAACCACAAAAAGTCAAACAGTAAGTATATAACTAATGGACTCACAAACACCACAGCATAACACACCCATTCAAGCAAACACCTGACCATAAAGCACAATCCAAAATGTTTGCTTCCATGGGTATATTATTCTGCAGTGCTTGTGGTCAAACACTACAATCTTGACTGCATGGCCTGGCCAAAACTCTTCATTCAGCCTCAACAAAGGAAACAGTAAGCATAATATAATTAACCCACAAACACTGCAGCATGACACAACCATAGAAACAAACACCTACCAAATGACCACAACTCAAAAACATAATACATCCACCTCAAAACTATTCACTTCAATTAACATACTAAAAAATAATTACAAGCAATGTACAAACTCTTCAATACATACCCCCTTCACCCAATGCTCTTCTAACAACCCAAAACCAACATCATATTAAACTAAAATAGCTAGTAGTGCGCCCAATGGTTAGTATGTTCGCGGAAAACCGCGGTGACTGCAAACATCGCAAGCACATTACGGCATTCTCCCATCTAAACAAATACAGCATTTGACCCATCTCTTACTACCCCAGCCTCTCCAAGCACTCATACACACGAACACACTCCCCGAAATTGGAGTTCTGCTCACTTCCAGTGCATGTCTGTGCATCCAATATGGCAGGTACATCGATTTGACGCACCTCACGCCTCATCCCAGCCAATCAGAGAACACATTCCGTGTCCGCGGACACGATGTAAACCGATCATCCAATCACTGTCCTGTCCACAGAGCGGACATAGATATCACACATTTTTTTGCCTTACATTTTGGTCATTTAAATAAAAACTACTGGACGCGTTTACACCAAATTAACAAAAGCAAGCTTTTGAGACCAAGCCTGCTGCAGATTTGGTGAAAATCCGTCCAGCGGTTTGGGCTTTAGGCGCGACAGAAATTTTTTTCTATTATGTCTATGGGAAAAAAAGACATTTTGAGACCCCCCTCATAACTTTGCCCCCCTTGACCAAATCTCACCAAACTTTGCAAAAAAAAAAATCAGAGTGGGCCATGTACTTTTTTTGCAAAGTTTGGTTGAGGATTCGTCCAGAGGGGAGCAAAGTTATAAGCCACCCAAAGAGTGCTCTTCCTATGGGTTTAGCAACTTAACCATAACTACACAGCCGCTACCGCAGGCTGTGTAATATATTTAAAAAAAGATTGTGTAGCCGTGTCTACAAAGGATGCATTAAATTACAACTAAAGTCACAGGGCTACCAATTTCTGTCTGGGCCCATCTACCATTTAACACAACACAGACAGAACAGATCAGGGCCATCTTAAGCACTTTTGAGGCCCGGGGCATGGACACCTTTGGGAGGCCCCCCTCCATTGAGCCAAAGGAATTAAGGTATTCAGAATAGCTCATCGTGCCCCCATCATCACGATCACAAGACATAGCTTGGCATGTTACCGTGCAGCGATTAAAATAGCCAATGGTACTCCCTTTAAGTCCCCTTACCCTCTTCATTCTTGCTGCAATAAGAATGATAAATAAGTAGCATTTCAAGGCCACCATCAGCAGTCCATGACAAGGCTAATTGAATTCTAGCATAGGTACAGGACATTCTTCATCATTAGCAGCCATGAGGAAGGTACACCAGTCATAGTATACATTTAGGGCACAGATTGTATGTACAAGGTGCACATAATCCAGAATAGACAGATGACTCAGATTAGCTCCCTCACTAAATGCAAAAATGCTCACGCGTGGATACGGGAGACCAATTTGGAGCAAGGAGAAAGATTACAAGACGGACATGGTTTTCAGGTAGGGCTATCATTAGAGAGCAAAGAAACAAGTGTCAGTGGTGTGCAATATATCAATGCTCACTATTGTTATAGAGGCAGCAACACTATAGCCAGTGAAACCATGTGTGAAGCTGTTGTGAAGATCATACCCTGAGAACAACATCACTCAGAAGTGTGACTGGTTGTGAATGGTTTAGGGACTGCCAATTTTGACATATTAGGCAACGCAAGATTAAATGAGATGCCCAGGATTACACATTGGTTAAAAGGTGAAGCTGGGATTTGCACCCACTCTGCAATTTCTGCACTTTAGCACTTACTTTCTAGTACGTACCATGAACTAAAATAATCCCATTCTATAGATCTGACTTAGAAAGTAGACAAATCACATAACCCAACATGACAATTTTAAAAACAAAATGTTATAGAGGCTTACTATGCACAATGGGAATGGTTCTAGCTGCATTGTCTCGATCATCATGGGAAGTATATTTGTACCAATTTACTATTTGAAGTGATCCTAAAAGAAGATTACATCTGTGTTTCCCTTTTGTATTTTAAGCTTTAAATTGGCCCAAAACACAGGCTTGTGAAATTGCCATTTATATACATAATCTAAAACCTTTCGGTTGTACAAAAAAGCAAACTTCTTTGTGCCAAACGAGTAGACCTTAAAATATGCATGCCGTTGGCCTGCAATATCCAATCCACTCTCTTCTGTCTAGGACCTCTTCTGCTGAAATGACCTACATATAAAGTCAGATCAGGTAATGGATGAGATAAACAATACCCCCAGCATGTGAGAAGCCAACCTTTTCAAGGAAGACAGCACAGTAATGTCAGTGAAATGGGTTGATTTGACCAGGATCACTGCACTGCTGGGGAAGCCAGGATAGAGACATGAACGCTTTGGTTCCACAGTCTTGAATTTGCATACCTAATCCCTTCTCTGACTAACACGTTATAGTCTTCATTTTAGGTGGATGCCTAGGTTTTCCAAGCCTCCATCTAGAGAAACCAATTTCTAGACCTTCACCATACTGATGCTATATTCGTTTTTTTATAGCAACAGGTACACTGCTGAAAAAAGCACCTCTTGCGCTACAAAACAAAGTATGCATACCTGCCAATTTATCAACTTCAAATATAGGAAAAACTGAGTTGGCCTTGCTGTAATTCAGTATTATAATCTTGCATATGAACACCAATCTCTGCAATTAGTGCTTCACACACTGAGCTATCTTCTGCACAAATGCGGCAATCACATTTATCAGTATGCATTTCAACGTTGGTTATTGTACATGATCAATATAGTTCCCATAGAAAGGTGAGATTGCTACATGAGTTGTCGTAGCGAACACACAAACTATGTGTGGGACAGTGAACACAGAAAGCATTACAGGATGAATTGATCAAAGAAGAACGTTTTTGTTACAACGGACAGGCAATAGGTTCAGAGCCTCAGCAACATGCATACAATATCTTGACATGTGGTATTTCATTTTTATAAACAATGATCACTAAATTATTTAGATTAGACACCCTTATGGGGGCCCGCCTCCAAGGTGGGGGCCCGGGGCAAGTGCCCCTTTTGTCCTCCCATAAAGACGTCACTGGAACCGATTTATTAAATTACAATTCCTACATCTACAGTCACCAATGGCTGACTAAATATCCCAGTTCAAAGAGTCTAACTATCCCTTAAATGGATATTGTTTCCCTAGTAACTGCTGCTGTAACACCTATCTAGGTTAGGGGATAGATAAGCGAATCGCCCTACCCTCTCAATACTTTTGCTAATCTCTAAAAGGATGCACACTTACGTAAGTCAATCCTGTTCCTTTATTCCTATTTTTCCTTCCCATGTGTCTTATCAGTTACAATCAATATTTTTTCATATTCATTGATAGGTTTTTGTGTATGTTTGTGTATGTTTTCTACTTTTCATTTTACAGACACAAATGCCATTTAGCTGGGCCCGTTAGTTATTATACAAGTTTCGGAGTTCAGTTCATCACCCTGAACCTTTTTTTTGTCAACCGCTTTCAGTGGAATCGAAGTTACTCTCCGCATTCATCAGAAATCAAAATTTGACAGCATTTATCAAACTTCAACCAATTCAAAATGACACTTTTCTTCTTTATATCTTGATATACATGATCCAATTTAGGGGAGAGTGTCTCATGATTCCTTCTCCAGGTGTCTTAGTTTCTGAGTTCCAGGTGCTGTATTATTCAGGCTTTCTTCTTTTTGTGTGTTCCTTTCTTCCAATGTGTATAGCCTACTTTGAGTCATCGCCCATTGCTTGTGGCTGCACTTGCTTAATGGGCTGGTTCAATCAACCTCCTGCTGTACTCTGGTTGATGAATATAGGTGATGGATGATTTCAGTTTCCAAATGTTTTTTGGTCGGTTTAGCATGGGGCCTTGCTTGGTCCGCCCGTGTGACTCTCTCCCTTCTTTCTGCATTTCAAAATGCGTAGAGAAGGGAGAGAGTACAGCAGGAGGCTGATTGAACCAGCCCATTGAGCAGCCGCAAGCAATGGGCAATGACTCCAAGTAGGTAATACTGTAGGTGCCCTCTCTGTCTTTAGCCGTGCAAAAGAATAAATGGGACACTCCCTAGATGGGGAATAAGGCTAAGAGGACAGGTTGTGAGAGTTCAAAAATAGTTTATGTAATTGGCATCCAGAGACTCTGCTGCCCAAGAACGCTCTAACAAATATCACAGTTACATCACATTATAAAAGTACAACTCGTCATAAATCATGCAATTAGTATAGGGTGTCGAGGTGGTGCAGGATTGGTCAGTCAGTATAGGCACATATATCGATGACGATACAGTTCCATCTGGATTGGTCGCTCCTTTGCCGGAAGGATGAACTTCACATGATCTTGTTGTCAGTGTCCAGGAGGGGTGAAGGTCAGGTTCCTGTGAGGTGGGATGATCACTTACTAAGCTAACATAATACATCTTTGTGGAACATGCACTAAATAATTACTTTGCAATTTGTTTGAACAAATCATTATAAACCTATAAATGTCTTACATGTATTTACATTGTCAATAACAGTGGTTTATATATCGAGCATCAGGTTAAAGAGCTTTGACCATCCTGATAGCATTGATTGAAGCTAGGGTCTGGACTCGTAAAGACTTGGAGGCACGTTGACATTTGTTAGTATTGGTAGGCTATATATTGTGACAGGGGTATAATGTTAGTCGGGGGTCTGCTTGGCAGGCATCATGGTGGGGTCACATATTTGGTACATCAAGAGAATACCTTGCAGGGACACAGGGTTATACTGGCAGTCATTTTCCAATGGTGAGGTTGAGGGGGCATGGACAGATTTGTGGAGATTGATGCTAGGCTTAAACTGGTTCACACGCAGGGCAGTGATCTCAGAGGAAGAGTGAGTTGCCACATTTGTTCTTTGCTGCAATTACCTCTGGCTTCAGCGTGAGAATGGAGCCACAGAGTTTTCCAGGCACAGTGAGAGAAAAGGTGGGGGCCATGTGTGCTGTGTGCGCGGCGCTGCAAAAGGGAGAGAAGACTTTTCCTATTATCGCAGTGAGGCCTAGTTACCAAGATGGCATCAAGGGGGGCACAAAGATGGATGCCTTGTGTCCTGCGCAATGGTCCCATCTACACAAGTGCCAACCAATGGTGACATTGCATAAGGGCAACAGGGGCACCCCCCACCATTGGAGGCACATGGTCCATGTTTGTACTAAGAAAAGGAGGGACGGGGCCTACTGGCCCCTCACTCCCACACAATACACATTGGAAGAAGGGAACGTACAAAAAGATGAAAGCCAGACTAATACAGCACGGGGAACTCAGAAACTAAGACGCCTGGAGAAGGAATCATGAGACGCTCCCCACAGAATAGGAATATGGAGATCAAGACATAAAGAAGAAAAGTGTCTTTGTTAATTGGCTCAACACAGTTCGGCTTACTATCAGTTTCCGCCAACTCACCGGCCGTGCTGAACACGTTGGCTTCTTTGTTCTCTGGAGTCAAGGAGAGTACCATGGTAGTCAGCTTGCTTCTCCACTTGCGTTATCAAATTGAGAGGCCCCCATGTACCATTGATGTCTGCTACTTTGCACGCTAGCTGTAGCTCCTGGTCTTATAATTTCCCTTTCAGAGGCTTTGTGGGTCTGAGGTGAAAAGGGCAAGGGCAACTACCCCTTCATCATCCTTCCAGGTCTCGAAGCTTTCCTTCTCCTCAATAACTGCCGGTTGGGTGTATCTGTCTCCTTGTGAATTCAGCCTTGATCAAAGTGTGCTTTTGTGCTCCCCCTTTTATCCCTGTAGGGAAGGTAAAGGGCATTCATTTGTGCATGATTATTGTCAATAGCCTGACTCTGCTTGACCTGTGGGTTGGGAAATGCCAGGTAAACAGCTTTAGTATTAGACTGTTGTTTGTCACAGGGTCAAAAAGTGTTTGTTGTATTGGAAAAAGAGGGTGATGGGGTTGCTAGATTTCCTAGAGAGCAGGATGGGGAAAATGTGTCCTAAGGAAAGGGGTGGTCAGTTAACTACTCAGAAAGGTGAGCTTTATAGGTTCGGCAAGATGAATAAGGGGGATTGTGGGAACGGTAGTTGTTTATAAAGGCAGATTGGGAATTCGGGAAATAATAACCAGAGTGATGAGTATAAGAATGATTGGGAGTATTTTGGTAGAAAACAGTGATTCTGGGAAATGTGGTTTTTTTGAATGCAACAGGGTTTGGGTTTCTAGGGGATGTATCAGATATGAAGGTGTCATTCGATCAAAGGGATTCTTTGGGTGGAAAGGAGGTAGATGTAATCGGCCTACAAAAGTCTCAGAGACTTCAATCTCCTCTTCCAATGTATAATACTCCATCTCACCTGAGGTATTCCCCCAGTACAACCCCAGCCCCCCTACCCTGGTGATCCTCCCTCGTTCATCCACCCCCCACATTGCGATCTGAGAGCACCAATCCTTCCCTGGCCACCTGAATAAGGGATTCTGGAGGTCTACCCAAGAGAATACTGTCAGGTTTCTTACAGCACATACATGTGACTTGTATGCCTGTCATTGACAAGTTGCAATGTATTGACACATGTATGCCCACACCGTTTGACGTAACCCATGTGTGCGAAATGAGCCAATAGGATTCTGAACTCCGTTATCGCGGCTGAGCTTCTTCATGCATGATGCGCCAAGCGATGACATCACGTGCCGTGGCTC
This sequence comes from Ambystoma mexicanum, assembly GCF_040938575.1. Lineage (NCBI taxonomy): Eukaryota > Metazoa > Chordata > Amphibia > Caudata > Ambystomatidae > Ambystoma > Ambystoma mexicanum. The sequence continues at coordinate 719,764,521 of NC_090936.1, forward strand.
TGTGCCTACACGTGACTTTTATGTACTCCAATGAATGATCCAATTATACGTTGTGATGTGGTGGGAATCCGGGGAAACCTATACTTCCTCTCAAGTGTCTGGGTAAGCCTCATTAGTATGATTTGTAGGTAGATTCCCAATTTGGTCTTCATTATTACTGCTCAAGATGCTGAAACGTGTTCGGATGAGCATGGTGAGTGCATAGGAATTCCCAAACTGGCAGCAGAAAGTATGTCATAAGCCAATTTATGTTTAGCATGGCATAACAACGTTCCTTCTGCTCTGGTGTTCATGGGATAAATCCCACCCCGCAAGAGGTGCTCTCTGTCACAAGCGTCAGCATCTGGATGCGAACCTTTTTTTTATAATGGTTACAAGTGAATACTGATTGTATTTCCAGTACAAAACCATTACCAGGTTGAATTCATTAATCATACTATACAGGGAAGAAACTTCTCATTGGAGAGAAAAAAAAACCCTCTTCAGTTATTTTAACTATTTAAGAATAATTATATATACATATACAAATTATACACAATCTCACTTTCTACAAGTATATGTATATAACTTGTAAAATAAAAATAGAAACAATGTTATAAAATAAACCTTGTAACAGAAAACACCCTTCTGAACTAAGAGCTGCTACAGTGCAGTATAGGAAAATAAATGCAGTATTATCATTTCAACTATGCTAACCATTTAGGTAACTATAAACAGTGTTTTACATCAGCGAATTCTAAAAAGATTTGCCCACAACATCAACAGTTCGTACACCAATAAATCCATTTCATTACAATGAAGATATGTTAAAATACTGTACAGACATTATTTAATATTAAATTATGACACATTTGCAGATACATGTAAGCAACCTTAACCAGGACATACAACCTAACTATGTCTTCAGTTTTACAAAGAAATAAATAAAGACATACCAACAGTGTAACATTATTTTGAGTACTAATCTATTGAAAGTATAGTCATACCTATATTTCACTTAATAGATAGACAAAAACATGTGTGTGTAAGCATATTAACACTTAGCAAAATCTACACTAATACCCTAACAAATGTTATTTCCATACTTCTTATCAAATCAGAGTATGTTTTTAGGTTGGCCACCTACACACATGAGAAGTGGATAATGACATTTTACCATGTACACATCATATTTACTTTTCTTAAAAACTAAGAAATGTTATTTAAACTTCTATTGGCAGTGTTAGTTGTATGCAGTGTGCACTACTTGGTTTTAACTATATGCGTATGCACTCTAAATTATACAGGTTATATCTACATTGCCATTTGATAACTTCCTTCATCATTTGATGTGCATCCTTTTTTGGCTACCTGGGCACCTAAAACGCTAAAGACAATTTTCTTAAAACAAACATACAAATTAGAAAAACATGCACAGTTTAATGACTGGATAGATTGGAAAACATTTTAGAAAACGTCACACTGCATACATAGGTTATTTATACATTTAACAAATCAACCCTTTCTGTAAGCTATTTTAATGTTTTATTTCAGTCAGAATACTTTAAAAAAAATATTGTGTGCATACTTATTTTCACCACTTATATCCATCACACTGAAAATAATGTACATGGAACCATTTATATAACCTAACACTTCTAGTGAACACTTTTGCTTAATAAAATGTTTTACACAATAAAACAGAAGTAGAAGATTGCAGAGTGATGTTTTCTCTTGTAGTTTATATACTATTCAGAATAATACCTATTCTTTTATTTTGTACTATTTTCTAAAGCACATCCTAGTAACAATCCATCTCCAACTTTATATAAAACAATTATTACCCTATTCTGACATTTCAAACTTGTACTTTGAATGTTTCTATTCACAAAGCATATTACACATGTATTTAAACACATTGGGCCTCATTAGGACCCAGGCGGTAAGGGGTTTACGGCGGCGTAAACAGCGCCGACCCTTACCGCCTGATTCCGAGGTCCCTTAGCGCCATGGCGGATTTAACACCTGCTTGTAGCAGGTGTTAAAATCCATGGCGCTAAGGGACCATGTTGTTAATTACGCCACCGTAATTTACGGTGGCGTAATTAACGCCTTCCCCACTCCCATTATTACATATTACAGACAACATTTCAAAATTGAGTTCACTGCCCCTTCACAGGAGCTACATTCGATTTCCCCGCTTTATTGGTACCCTGGATGTCGAGGGGCGCCACATTCTCTTTTCTTATTTGCTCATACAGAGTCACCTTTCAGTGGGCGTCTTCCCATTTTTGCCATACCTTTTGCGCCTTGGCCAGACATCCTCTGGCCGTGTATACCCTGTGCTCCATTGCAACACAGATGTCTACGTCTGTCGTCCATTGTCCACAACTCGAAGTCAATTCCGATCCCCTATTTCTGAGCAATGTTTCTTTAGTGGTGCAAGTGCGGTAGTGGTGAACACAAACAGTTTTTCATATTTTGACAGGTCGACTTCATCGTCTATTCACAACAGTAGCAGCTTAGGATCTCTGGGGATCTCCTTACCTAGGACTCTAGATAGTTTGTTGCAACATGCATCCCAGAACTGCTGAATGTGTGTGCATGTCCAGAGTATATGAAAGAAGGTACCTTCCTCTGTCTTACATCGCAGGCAGGTTGGGTCATTTATCCTTCCCCATTTGTAGAGAGCCACTCTAGGATAGTATACTCTATGTAGTATCTTTAACTGTATCAGCCTGAGCCTTCACGATATGGCTACCTCCCTAGGAAATATCAGAGCTATGACCCATTCTTCCGGCAGTATTGTACCCACATCAGTCTCCCATTTGGTCTGCAGAGCTCGCAATTCTGTCGTGCCAAAGGAGGTTATGGCACTATACAGGACTGACGTCACTTTCTGAGTGATTCGCTCCGGGAAGAGGTTCCTTTCTATTGGGGTGAATTCCGGCAATGCGGTCATATCAGGGAGATTGCCTTGTAGTGCGTGGTGCAACTGAGTATAGTGATTTTGTTCAGTTTGGGGAAGTGTGAGGTTGAGCGCGAGCTCCGAGAATGGAATTACGATGCCCTCTCTCATGACATCAACCATTGTTAGTATTCCATGTTGGGACCAGAGCGGCCATTTGGGGAGATTGTATACACCCGGGAGATTTCTGTTGTTCCACAGTGGTTGGGCTAGCGACAACTTGTTGCCCCATCCCACAAATTTGTGTGCGTGCGTCCAGATTTGGGTTAGGTGTGTCCGCCTATTGGAGATGTTTGGACGGGCCCTTTTCCTATTAAGATATTGCATGACAGGGTTATCAGGAGTGTCAATTTCTAATGCGCGGTTATGCGGCGCGGATTTGTGCCCGTGCAATTGGTCATTTACAATTGTCTGCTGGCTGGCCCGAAAGTAGGTCTGTATCCGGGGAAGCCCTATTCCGCCCTCCCAAAAGGATCTTTGGAGCGTGGCAAGTGCTATGCGGAGGGGAGGCCATCATTCCACAGCAACTTTCGCATTGATTGATCTATTTTCCCGAATGCGTTTGGGGGGACGTGAAGTGGGGCATTTTGTAATATGTATAGGAGTCGGGGCAGGGACATCATTTTAAAGAGCGCTGCTCTGCCTAGTAGCGTCAGGGGGAGGGATGCCCAGTGTTGGGAATCTTCTGCGTGTCTCGTCATCACTGGGTGTAAGTTTCTGGGGACATAGTCATTAAGATTATTTGTGACGAGTCTACCCAGGTACTTGAATTGTTCCCTTTCAACCTGATAGGGGCATTGTGGGGGTATCGCCTGTTCTACCTGCCCCAGCGGGGACAGGATGGACTTAGCCCAGTTGACCTGTAGGCCGCTGAAGGCGCCGTATTTTTGTAGCACTCCTGTCACTATGGGACAGGATCTTACTGGATCGTACAGATATACAAGAAAGTCACCAACATACAGGGACACCCTGTCTTCCCAGCTTTCAGACCAGCAAAAGCCCTTCCATGTCTCATTGCCTCTCAATAGTACCGCAAGTGGCTCGATTGCTATCGCGAATATCATGGCTGACAGAGGGCATCCTTGCTTGGTTCCCTTTCCTATTTCAAAGGGGTTTGATGTATAACCGTTCACCTTTGTGACTGCTGTTGGGGCTTTATACAGTAGTTTGACCCAGCTCATGAATTGGGGCCCAAATCCCATTCTTTGCATAATATCCTAGATCGCTTCCCAGTGTACCGAATCGAACGCCTTTTCAAAATCTACCGCCAACAGGGCTAGTGGGCCCTGAATGGTGGGTGCATGTTCTATCGCCGTATGTAATCGATGTATGTTCGTGCGCGTGGATCTTTGTGGCATGAACCCATATTGATCTGTGTGAATCAAGGAGGATATAATTGGCTGGAGTCGATTAGCTAGTGTTTTCGCTAGGATTTTGGTTTCAGTGTTGATGAGAGAAATCGGCCTGTAAGAACTGCATCTATCTGGGGGTTTGTCTGCTTTGGGTATTACCATTATAGTGGCTTGTCTCAGATCTTGTGGGAGGAATCCCTCACTGTGGGAAGTTTCATACATTTTTAATAGATGTGGTGTAATTATGTTTGTACCCATTTTTTTCCACACCTCTACCAGGAAGCCGTTGGGCCCCGGGGTTTTCCTGGGTTGGAGGTCCGCTATGGCTGCGGACAATTCGTCCTCCGTGATATTCGTGTCTAGGAGGGCAGTTTGTTTGGGGGTTAGAGAGGGAAGGGTAACTTTCGCTAGGATTGTGGTATCAATGGGGGAGATTGGTGCTTTGTTGAGCTCCCTATAATAGGAGGCGAACCCCTCCGCGATGTCCCGGTCTGCTGTTAAGAGTGTGTCCCCCTGTGTCCTAATTGCCCTGACAAGTCTGAGCCCTTCATCTCGCTTCTCCAGCCATGCCAGCATTTTGCCCGCTTTATCCCCAGTTTCGTACACTCTAGCCCGCATTGCTGTGTGCGCCTGTTTGGCGTTTTAAAATGCATTATTGACGTGTGAATGTTCCTACTAGTTAAATGTTTCTTTGAAATGTAATCAATACTTACTTATTAAAATCTAGATTTTGCAGTGTTGATTGTAATTTACAACCACAGTGACTGCATGTCATGGAATGCTTTAGTTACAAGATAAGAAACACTTTTTTCATCAGGGATTGCACATACACAAATCTTTCATAGAGATCTGGAGTCAAATAACATTTCTTACATTTTGGACACATATGATTCCACTCTTTACTAATTCCTATATACCTATACACACTACCAGTTTCCTTCAGTAATAAATCAAAGACAGTCATTAAAATGTCTTGACTAACTTCCTGTGTATTTTGAGAACAATTTGGATTTCCACTTGCAACAGCTACTACATTTCGGATTGGCATTACTGAATATTGCATAAATTGGTGGAGAAACACTTTTTTATTGGGCATTTTCATCGTGCTGCTGTTTTTTTGAGCTTTTTAATACCTGAATCTGCCTTGCTATTCAGAAGGCACAAGTTGTCCCACTACTGCATGCTTATTTGACTGATTTTGGCCCTTCCAAGATGGCCACCATGGTTTTCTTTGTTGTGTAGGCAGGCTGGCTGAACTACTTCTCCCTGTGCAGCACTCCCATTGGTTGCTGAGTGTTTTCTTCCATCCAACCAGGGACCAGCAGGCTTTAGCCGGCCCTCTCAGCAAGACCCACTGGCTGGATCTGGTTTCTTTCATCTGCTTTTCACTGAGAGTGAGGTCTTGTTTCCACACTCCTGGCATCTGTTGTTTCCTGCACATGTGGAGTTTGTGCCTGGCTGCTGACCCCTCCATTAGGCATGTGCACTTTCTGTGCATTACTGCACCTCCAGGGGAATTACTGAACCTGAACAATCAAAAATTTAAAAAAAGAAGAAAAACAAAAAGTGCTTAAAATTGTTGGAGAAATACTATTTTGGACATTTTCATTGTGCTTTTTTTTTTGAGCTTTTTAATACCTGAAGCTGCCTTGCTATTTAGAAGGCATGATTTTTTCCACTATTGCCTGCTTATTTGATGGATTTGTGGCCCTTCCAAGATGGCCACCATGGTTTTCTTTGCTGTGTAGGCAGGCTGGCTGAACTACATCTCTGTGTGCAGCACTCCCATTGGTTGATAAGTGTTTTATTCCATCCAACCAGGGAACGGCAGGCTTTAGGCAACCCTCCAGCTAAGGCCCACTTCTAAGGCCACTGCCTGCTCCCTGTCCACTACCAGAATGCTAATTCGAGTCACCCATGCTCCTTAACCACTATGATGCTGCCACGTCATTCCTCTAAGAAATCCGGACTGCCTTGACATTGTCCCCTTTAGAATTATGGGTTAGTTCCTTCCTTCTGGACTTACTCCTCCCACATTTGACCATCACTGTTTTTCTGCTTGTTACTCCCATGTTGTCATCCTGATGGGCAGTGCTTCTAAAAACCCTTTGCTAACCTCTGAATCCCTGATTCGAAAGTCAAACCTTTCTGTTTTTGCTTCTTGCTTGAAGTCAAATCTTGCTGTTTTTGCTTCTGGCTGGAAAGACAAATCTTGCTCTTTTTACTTTTTGCTAAAAAGTCAAATCTTGCTGTTTTTGTTAAATTCTCAGTATTTTGTTTGTATAATGTTGTTTCTCTGTAACTCGCCAGCCCAGTGACCTCACCACTTTATTTTGTCCTACACCTACCTGCCTTAGCCCCCCCCCCAGTTTCTCCATCCTCTCCACGCCTCCAACCCCATGGCGTTTTCTGTTTCTTCTATCTTTTCCAACTGCTTTTCCATTGACTATCCTTCCCTTCTCACTACGTCTGGTAGGAAGAAGTTCAAAAAGGAAATATTGGCCTCTATCCTTGGTCTTTCTATCACCGACACCTACTCCAATACTCCATCAGACAGACCCTCACCGACATCCTCTTTGTCGTTCCTTCTCCAGATCTAAAAACTCTTCCTATGATCTCTGTGCTCTGTCCTATCTCGTCCTCTCCCATTAATGGTGGCACTTGCTGGAAAGTTCTCATTCCTTCCTTTGACTTCTCTAAAGTCATCATTAATGTCTACCTTAATGGCACTGTCATGGTCCAAGGCCCTCAGGCCAATCTTGTCCTGTTTGATTGGTGCTTTCCTCGCCTCATCAATTTCCTCTCATCTCTTGCTGTCCCCTCCTCTCCCCCTTGGCTTTATTGCCCTCTCTCTCATCGTCCTCTGCTCCTCCTAGGGCTCATTGTCCTCTGCAGGATGTACCTCTGATCTGTACCCCTCCGTGGAAGGTCTTTAAGGCTGTCAACCTTCTTCATCTTGCCACTCTCAACTCTTGTTCTGCTGTCACACACTAGACCTTGATGTCCTTGGACTTACTGAGACATGGTTCACTGCCAGCTCTGTCACAAGCTTTGACACTCTCCGCCCTGATGGCTACAAGACACTCTCCACACCCAGATGCTCCCAGTCTGATGAGGGGTAGCCTTGATCTTTCAAGAGTGGATTCCTGCCTCTATCATTCCCACTCAGAACTACTCCTCTTTTTAATGTCTTGTCTGTAGGTTCTCTCTCTCTCTCCTACCCATTCTCTTACTGTGGATACCACCATCTACCGGCCTCCTGGTCAAATCACCTAATTTCTCTCTGAGTCGGTGGACATCTCCTCCTCCCTCCTGGCCTCTACCACTCAACTCCTCCTCCTCGGTGACCTCAATATCCATTTAGTCTCTGCTGGTTCCTCCTCTGTACTATTCCCTGACCTCTGCGACTCCCTCTCCCTGTCCAACCTCCCCTCTGGCCTGACTCACTCTGCAGGGCACACACTTGATGTCTTGATCTCCTCTGACCTCTCCCTCTGACAACTCCGCTCTCCTAGAGCGATCACTCCCTCCACTCCTCTCATCTCTCCCTCTCTTCCCTGCAAGCCAAGACTACCACAACAGTGCCACCTACCTTCTCGAACATCTGGGCCATGAAGCATGTGTCAGTTGATGCTTTCACTGCCACCTTCTCTCCCCCCTACACATCTGGATATCTCACATCCTGACACAGCCCTGTCTCTGCTCTACTCTACAATTTCGGATACTCCTGATGCTCTTGCCCCTGTCATGAGGATCTGTTTGAAGTCCAATGCCAATTGCAATTCCTGGTATGACTCTGACCTAGCTACACTTACACGAAAGTGTACGATGGCTGAGAGGAAATGGAGGGCTTCTTGTTCATCCACTGACAAGCTGGCTTGTTGCCTGCTCCAAAGGCAATACCGACTTGGGTCCTTCCTATCATCTATCTTCCTCTCTACCTGTGGTGTTCCCCAGGTGTCTAACCTCTCACCCTGGTTTTTCAACCAATACCTAGCAACTCTCGCCCACTGCATTGCCATTTTGGCTCGAATTTCCAGTGCTATGCTGATGACACTCAACTCATCTTTAGGCTGCCTTCGGCCACCTCCTCTCCCTCTCTCATCTCTGATTGCCTAACTGCCATTCAAGATTGGTGTGCTGCCTATGAACTTTGTCTGAATGCCATCAAGTTGGAGATTCTACTCATCGGCACACCTTCACCATCCTTTCCCCTCACTCTCTGGCCTGCCTCCCTTGGCCCTCCTCCTACCCCCACCTGCAAGGCTAAGAACCTCAGGGTCATCTTTGACTCCACACTTTCCTTCTCCGCCCACATCTCTCACGTCTCTAAAAAGTCAAACTTCTTACTGCACCTCCTCAGAGGTACTCTGCCTTTCCTCTCCTTCCCCCAGAAGCTCCTAGTCTCCCAAGCTCTGGTTCTCTCTAGGTTGGACTATTGTAACAGCCTTTTTATAAATCTACCTACTTCCACTCTCCGCCCTCTGAAACTAATCCAGAGCAGGACTGCAAGACTTGTCCTTGGCCTCAAGCCCTGGGATTGTATGTCTCCAACTCTGAAATCTCTCCATTGGTTCCCAGTGGATGCTAGGATTAAATTCAAAACCCTCTGCATTGTTCACAATGCTTTCTGCGACCTGGGTCTAAAAAACTTGCAGCTATTCCTCCGCAAATACCTCCCATCTCAAGCTCTTCACTCCTCTACCTCTAGCTCAGTGTGTCCTCAATTCATGAGAAAAGTAATAACAGAAAAGAGCTGCAAGATAATGCACTGACACTTCTTCCACCCAGCTTCAGTTATCTCCTTTAGAACTGAACACCAACTCCAGACAGACAGCATTAACTCTACAGCTAGTCACATAAGTGTGTCCTGTCACAACCATACTCCTCCTACCACCCAATTAATCAGTTTGTCTTAGTCATCCTCATCAAATAACATGTAATGTCAAGCAACTTACCTGTTTTCACCTATTCAACCATCATAGGTCCAACAACCTAACTAATTATCCTGCATATCACGTACAAACTAATCACTACTACTCCACAAAATATATCAGCAGTATATCCTTGCTTCACTGCCCATATCACTTCACTAGTGTTTGAATATCCAAGTGCCATGGCCAGCCCCAGAAAGCTATAATTTCAACCCTCATCAATAATACTGTTTCTCCCATCCAAAGATGCACCCCAATTAATTTTACATCTCCCTATGTCAATGTATTGCATAACCACACATTGCATTGTATAGCATAAAAGCCAAACAGAATCCTGCCCTTCCAAAGCACACCATTTCCAAGCAAATTGTGAAACTGACAGATATTGTTGTTGATTGTTATTTATTAAAGTCTAGCAAGTTTGCATTCACCAGGTGCACTGCCTCATAAAACTTCTCAATTGTAAAGCCACATTCAAATACTTCCACAATTTGAAGACAGTACAAAATCAACAATATAGGGTCACACAAAAACAGCTTAAAATCCAACTACAAAGCACACACACAGCCACGATATTTGTCAAGGGTAGAGTTATACTCCTTGGTTTTTTATACACCCTCATTCATATCTAATGTCAATGGGATACAACCTTTACTAGGACATATATTTGTTGTCACACATAAGCATAGCATTACATGTCATATGGCTTCATCACTCTCCTAAAATCACTGAAGTGAAATATGGAAAACCCTACTTGACGAACAATACTTACAAACTTGACTAAATCAGACACCTAAATATACTTCACTTATCTTGGATATACAACAATTCAATATGCATATACAATACATAAAAAACACACTATCACTCACCTTCAGCTGCTCCATTTAATGAATAAGTCTTCACAATAGCCAAACACAGAATTTCTGCACACTCTCAGTTATCGAATTGGAATGTGAAAACTTCACCAACAGATCACTTTGATAGATTTCATAAATCAAAAGCACAAAGAGGACTATAGAAAACAAAGTAAAATGGCCAAAACAGTTTTATTACAACCCACATTAATCAATAAGCCCCAAGACAATCCTTCCGAAGGATACTTTATACAACATTTACACACCATATAAAAAAAATATTTCCCCCTTGATTGCCATTATTTGCCAAATGACACAACCACGGCTATAACCCTGGTTACATGACTAAAACCCACCTTTAGACGCGGTTACACATACATTTTTCAAATGTGCTGAAAAACACATATTACAAAGATTTCAAAATCAAATAGCACTAGCCTTCAGGTAAAAACATAAAAAAAAAACGCATGTACAAATCTGTGCTAAAGCATCATTAACATAATATAATCACTGCACCAATATACAGACAGTTAGTATTTAGTATTTAGTATTGTATTTATTTCTATAGCGCACCAGGCCCAGGGGCAACCGGGCGCTTAACTTAGTTACAACAAGATGAAGGCATGACAAGGCATGTGACAGAGTATTACAAGAAGATTTACAAAATTTACAAAATATACATTCAAGCGAATATAGATAAGGCAGTGATTTACAGGATAGTTAATAATGGATGCAGAGTAGGTCAAAGTGCAAGTAGGGCAGTAAGCTGGTGCTAGCTGTCTTGTGCGGATAGCCAAGCTTTGGTAAGGTTATAACCGCTAGTTTAACCAACAGATTCAAACACGCTTCTACCAAAGCCTGTCACAAAGTACCACGTACGATTGAAGCCTTCATACACATGTATTGAGACAAAAGCCACTAGTCGTGGCTACCCATAATTTATTTACAGATTCAAAAAGACATATTGACAAGGTGTATCAATTAAAACAACATAAAGGTAGACATGAGGGCAAAGAATCAAAATCACATTTGAAATTGTGTAATGTAAAATCAATGCTACAACATGATCAATTCACAGAAATAGTAATCCCTATACCCGCGGCTAATGCAATACTTATAGATGCGACTTCTCAAACAAAAAATACACAATGGGCCTCATTACGACTTTGGAGGTAGCCATGGCGCTGTTAGCGCCATGTCTGCCTCCAAAATCGTGTCCGGGTCCGGGTTCCCTGAATGGGGAATTACCGGTCCATTCCGATTGTGAAAGGCCCGGTATTTCCTCCTTCAGGGAACTCGGGCCCGGTCCTTCCCCATTCCCATTCGAGCCCCCATAGGGCTCAATGGGAATGGGGAGGGAGATAACAACAGGCCTCTCAATTAAGGGCCCGTTGTTAGCTCCTTGGTCCCCTTGCGGGACCCGCTATGGACGTCTGGAAAAACCAGACGTCCACAGGGGGTCCTGTGAGGGGACCTCGTTATAGTGCAGAGTGGGTTTAATGGCGCCATCACCATTACTGGCGCTGTTAAACCCATTCCGCACCACTCGTAATGAGGGCCAATGTCTCATTAGCTTTCTGCTACCTGCAGCTATAATCCACCAAACAGGACCCAATGTTTTATTGGCTGCTGTCTTAACCGTGACTATTTAAAAAAAAAAAAAAAGACATCAACGGTATTTTCCTTTTCCAATATACGTAAACATTTCTTGGGTGGCACTTAAAAGAGCCTTTGTGTTCTTTTGCCAATATATAACCAAACAATGGGGCTAATTCATAGAATCAGGCGCAGATGGAGCGCATGCAGCTGGTGCAGAGAGGGAGGGTGCGCTAGCGTGTTCCAGCTGCGTGTGCCAAACAGTATTTAGGCTCACCACGTGTTCATGGATTTCCCAAGTCATTTGCTGCCGTGGCACAGCGAACATCCAGCAGCGCCAGTTATGCCCCCAAGAATGCCCCTTGCGCCAGAAAAAGCCATACAAATCCCTAATACGGCGCAAAGGGCTGTGCTAACCCTGGACCTGCTTACAGCCCCTCTACACCATAATCGTGTGGAAAGCTATGCGTACCCCGCTCGCGCCAGCCAAACGCATGAAAATCTACTTGCGCACCCACTTGAATATGCGTACCCTGCTCGTGGCAGCCAAAACACGTGAAAATGTCCTTGCACACCCCCTTGAATACGTGTACCCCACTCACGGCAGCCAAAATGCATGAAAATCTCCCAGCGCACTGCCTTGAATACGCGTACATCACAGGTGGCATCCAAAATGCATGGAAAGGGCTGTGCATGTGGTGACAGGTGTTGGGGTTCCCCCCCGATGTGTGGGCTGCCTTTGGGGCATGGCCAGGGGTGTTGGTTGGTCCCCTGTGGTGTGGGCTGCCTGCAGGTCATGGTCAGGGGTGTTGGTGGATCCCCTGTGGTGTGGACTGCCTGTGGGGTGTGGCCAGGGGTGATGGGCTGCCTGTGGGGCATGGCCAGGGGTGTTGGGTTGTCCCCTGTGGTGTGGGCTGCCTGTGGGGCATAGCCAGGAGTGTTAGTTGGTCCCCTGTTGTGTGGGCTGTCTGTGGATCATGGCCAGGGGTGTTGGTTGGTTCCCAGTGGTGTGGGCTGCCTGTGGGGCATGGCCAGGGGTGACGGGATGCCCGCGGGACATTGCCAGGGGTGTTGGTTGGTACCTGTTGTGTGGGCTGCCTGCGGGTCATGGTCAGAGTTGTTGGTTGATACCCTGTAGTGTGGAATGCCTGTGGGGTATGTCCAGTGGTGATGAGCTCCCTGTGGGGCATGGCCAGGGGTGTTGGGTTGTCCCCTGTGGTGTGGGCAGCCTGCGGGGCATGGCCAGGGGTGCTGGGCTGTCCCCTGTGGCATGGGCTGCCAGCGGGGCATGGCCAGGGGTGTTGGGTGGTCCCCTTGGTGTGGGCTTCTGTTACAGCCACCCTGCCTCCAGGCGACTGGTGTTGTTGTGGCTTCTGCCTGCATGGATGTACTTGTGATGATTCCTCATGTCTCCTGCTTTCTGTCCACCTCTCATCTGCTGTAGTCTCAGTTGTCACAGATTATGCAATTGATACCTGCAAACACTGTCTGCGACTTCCCAGTACTGTGGTCAGTCATTCAGAGCCATGCATTGGCTCCCTGCCAATCCCGAGAGGGGTTGTGGGGGGTGCAGTGCATCACTACAACCCAGTGTCAATACTTTGCACATGATGACTGCACTTGCTGTTACAGTGTCGTCATGTCACAAGATGGACATCACTACATTTCTGGTTCTGTTGATAGTTGAGGACGTAGACATGTGCTGCACTGCACCCATGCACTTCTGAGCCATGTTTCACCCTTCAACATGCCTATTCACTTGTGTGCTGTCAAAGTGACCTGGCATGTATGTATCCATTTGCCTCCCTTCACTGTATTTCAAGACACTTGCGTTGTTGCATCCTGTGACACGTGTGCTTTTATTGATATTAAAATATTCTCGTAGTGCATGTTGACATGCATTTTGCATGTGTCATGGACACTTCTATTTGACTTACTGCTGTGGCTATTTGGGAATTGTGCCATGGCTATGCTATGTACCATCTCTTTGTTGACATCTGTAATTTATGGCAAATATATAGGCCTGCCAGAAGGTTGTGTGTGATGCAGTTGATGTGCAACATGCAGTACATGTGTGGGTTTCGCATTTGACACACATCTATGTCTGCTTTCAGGGTCCCTTTCCATTTCATTGTCACTGCATGCATGCCAGAGGCTGTGTTGTGTGTGACACAGCTGCCTTATCTGTTGGCCCTGTATGTTCTTTATGTGTATGTATGTTCTTTATGTGTGGCCCTGTATGTTCTTTATGTGTGTGGTATGTGCTGCTGACATGTGTTCTCATGTTTTAGGTGATGATGCACCAGAAGCAGTGGAGGAGGAGATGGCAGACAGAGTGGAGGGTTCAGGTCACCAAACATGCACCAGTGTTGGTCGTGGGGTGGTAGGCCATGAACATCCCTCGGTGCTCCAGGCCATCCTGTCCAGGCCTGCCTCTGGGTACGGCTCTGAGGATCTCTCTCACTCTGATGTTGAACTTAATGCTCATGAATCCATGTCGTCGACAGTGGGTGATTCTGCAATGGATTCTGTTCTGTCCGCCACACCTGCAGTGGGGGTAGACCTCTGAAGGGGCCAGTCATTGTTGGTATGTCGGCCTGTGGTGGTTATGGGTGCAGAGTTACACTCCGCACCAGTTGCTCCTGTTCCTAGGGTAGCAGATCGACGGAGGAAAGCAGTCCTGCAGCTACAGGCTGTGCCGGCAGAGCAAGGACCACATCTCCTTGGGCCCCGCAGGTGTGGTGCCCAGCAACACGGTGGCTGTGCACCACCGGGGAATCACTGGGTGGGAGCAATCCATGTATGCCATTGCACAGCAACAGGGGGGAGCAATTGAGATGTTGTCTCAAGGCATGGAATGTGTGGCTGATTCCATTCTCCCCCCTGATAGGCAGGTGGAGCTCCAACAGCAGGCAACGCAGTCCACATGCTGCTCACTCAGGCTGGGCACAGTGGTCCGCGGGTCTGTATTGGTGGCTCTGCGCTGAGCTATTGCTGCTGACGTACAGGCCAACAGGGAAGCCCTGAGGGAAGATCACTCCTCCCTCAGAAGTACTCTGGCTGCTCTCATCAAGGCCCAGGAGACATGGGCAGAACAGAGGATGGTACAGCTGGAACGCACTCAGCATTCCATGCAAGCTGGGAGGAGGTCCGTCTGTCACATGAGGCCTCCCTGGCAGAACTCTGTGTTACACGTGAGGTGGTGCATGGGGACCTCCATGCCATATTCATGCAGAACAATGCTCACCAGGCCTGCATGCTTGCTGCCGTGGAGGGGCTTGCTGGGGTTATGCATGGTCAGGCACCTGTGCCACGTTCTCCTCTTGATGTAAAACCATGGGGTGACAACGACAATGACCTATCTCTCACTCAGGTCATGCCGTGAAGACCATGAGCCCCCCAGATCCACTATGGCAATTTTTATTTTTTGTCTATTGTGCTTTTATGTTGCATTGTGGTGGCATCCACTGTGTGTTTGGGCTGGGCCCATACAAGCTTGTCTCATGTTTGTGTTTATGGCTTTGGGTCCGGACACATATGCCACTCCTGCTTCCCCTTTCCATGGGCTCGCAAGGATGGCACCATGTGACAGTAACTTACACAGAGGCATTGGACTTCCGTCATATCTGTGGCCAGTCTGAAGTCCAACTGTCCCCTGTGGCATGGGCTGCCTGGGGGGCATGGCCAGGGGTGTTGGGTGGTCCCCTTGGTGTGGGCTTCTGTTACAGCCACCCTGCCTCCAGGCGACTGGTGTTGTTGTGGCTTCTGCCTGCATGGATGTACTTGTGATGATTCCTCATGTGTCCTGCTTTCTGTCCACCTCTCATCTGCTATAGTCTCAGTTGTTACAGAATATGCAATTGATACCTGCAAACACTGTCTGCGACTTCCCAGTACTGTGGTCAGTCATTCAGAGCCATGCACTGGCTCCCTGCCAATCCCGAGAGGGGTTGTGGGGGGTGCAGTGCATCACTACAACCCAGTGTCAATACTTTGCACATGATGACTGCACTTGCTGTTACAGTGTCGTCATGTCACAAGATGGACATCACTACATTTCTGGTTCTGTTGATAGTTGAGGACGTAGACATGTGCTGCACTGCACCCATGCACTTCTGAGCCATGTTTCACCCTTCAACATGCCTATTCACTTGTGTGCTGTCAAAGTGACCTGGCATGTATGTATCCATTTGCCTCCCTTCACTGTATTTCAAGACACTTGAGTTGTTGCAACCTGTGACACGTGTGCTTTTATTGATATTAAAATATTCTCGTAGTGCATGTTGACATGCATTTTGCATGTGTCATGGACACTTCTATTTGACTTACTGCTGTGGCTATTTGGGAATTGTGCCATGGCTATGCTATGTGCCATCTCTTTGTTGACATCTGTAATTTATGGCAAATATATAGGCCTGCCAGAAGGTTGTGTGTGATGCAGTTGATATGCAACATGCAGTACATGTGTGGGTTTCGCATTTGACACACATCTATGTCTGCTTTCAGGGTCCCCTTCCTTTTCATTGTCACTGCATGCATGCCAGAGGCTGTGTTGTGTGTGACACGGCTGCCTTATCTGTTGGCCCTCAATAGTATGTTCTTTATGTGTGTGGTATGTGCTGCTGACATGTGTTCTCATGTTTTTTTTTTTTTTTTTTACAGGTGATGATGCACCAGAGGCATTGGAGGAGGAGATGGCAGACAGAGTGGAGGGTTCAGGTCACCAACCATGCACCAGTGTTGGTCGTGGGGTGGTAGGCCATGAACATCCCTCGGTGCTCCAGGCCATCCTGTCCAGGCCTGCCTCTGGGTACGGCTCTGAGGATCTCTCTCACTCTGATGTTGAACTTAATGCTCATGAATCCATGTCGTCGACAGTGGGTGATTCTGCAATGGATTCTGTTCTGTCCGCCACTCCTGCAGTGGGGGTAGACCTCTGAAGGGGCCAGTCATTGTTGGTATGTCGGCCTGTGGTGGTTATGGGTGCAGAGATACATTCCGCACCAGTTGCTCCTGTTCCTAGGGTAGCAGATCGACGGAGGAAAGCAGTCCTGCAGCTACAGGCTGTGCCGGCAGAGCAAGGACCACATCTCCTTGGGCCCCGCAGGTGTGGTGCCCAGCAACACGGTGGCTGTGCACCACCGGGGAAGCACTGGGTGGGAGCAATCCATGTATGCCATTGCACAGCAACAGGGGGGAGCAATTGAGATGTTGTCTCAAGGCATAGAATGTGTGGCTGATTCCATTCTCCCCCCTGATAGGCAGATGGAGCTCCAACAGCAGGCAACGCAGTCCACATGCTGCTCACTCAGGCTGGGCACAGTGGTCCACGGGGCTGTATTGATGGCTCTGCGCTGAGCTATTGCTGCTGACGTACAGGCCGACAGGGAAGCCCTGAGGGAAGATCACTCCGCCCTCAGAAGTACTCTGGCTGCTCTCATCAAGGACCAAGAGACACAGGCAGAACAGAGGATGGTACAGCTGGAACGCACTCAGCATTCCTTGCAAGCTGGGAGGAGGTCCGTCTGTCACATGAGGCCTCCCTGGCAGAACTCTGTGTTACACGTGAGGTGGTGCATGGGGACCTCCATGCCATATTCATGCAGAACGATGCTCACCAGGCCTGCATGCTTGCTGCCGTGGAGGGGCTTGCTGGGGTTATGCATGGTCAGGCACCTGTGCCACGTTCTCCTCTTGATGTAAAACCATGGGGTGACAACGACAATGACCTATCTCTCACTCAGGTCATGCCGTGAAGACCATGAGCCCCCCCCCCTAGATCCACTATGGCAATTTTTATTTTTTGTCTATTGTGCTTTTATGTTGCATTGTGGTGGCATCCACTGTGTGTTTGGGCTGGGCCCATACAAGCTTGTCTCATGTTTGTGTTTATGGCTTTGGGTCCGGACACATATGCCACTCCTGCTTCCCCTTTCCATGGGCTCGCAAGGATGGCACCATGTGACAGTAACTTACACAGAGGCATTGGACTTCCGTCATATCTGTGGCCAGTCTGAAGTCCAACATGCATATACATCCAGAGTGGGCATTCATGATGGTTTGTCCAGTGCATGGTTGGACTGCATTTTGGTGAGTATATTGTTGACTGTGCATGATTTCTGTTAATTCATGTATTGCCTTGACTGTATACATTGTTGATGCACTTCATGCTGTATACTGTCCCATGCCCCATGATGGTAGGGGGGCGTTTGGTGGCAATGTCACATTGAGGCACTCATGGTGTTTAGTCACTGTCTGACATTGTACTGTTGGATCCTGTGTTCATGATGTGTTATGCTGGTAAATTGATAGTCCTGTGTTGGCTTTGATTTTGATGTGTCACAGGATCAGTAATATGTTTTCGTTGCAGATGTGTCCACAACAGAGTGGTTAAAATGGAAAATGTATGCTACACTGTGAGTTCATGCATTTTCCATGCTAATATGCATTGAATCTCCCTGCAAACACACCCTCACAACACACACAACACACCCCCACCCCAACATACACCCACCCACAAACTACTTGCCTTCTGAGACATGCTGTGTCTCTGCTGCACATGTTCACATTGACTTTTGTGATCGTAAACTGGTGCTGCTGGCTGTTGTTTTTTATGCAGCTGCAGGGGTTTCCACCCCGCAAACACCACTCACAGTACTGTGTGTTGTGGTGAGCGGGGTGTTGCAGGGGGGGGAAACCCTGCAGCACCTGCATTTTTTTTATTTTTTGGGATGCCCTGAAATGCATGCCACCAAATGTTCAGGGATTTGTTGTTCAGACCATTGGTGGCATGCATTTACTTACTTTTTCTATAGGTTGGATGTTTTTTTTCACTCTTTTCTTCAGAGTGCATGTCTGAGGGGATTGTCTGTGGCCTGTTTCCATTTGTAACAGTGCGCTTTGTGACAGCAGTGCCACGTGTGTTGATATTTTTATTGATGTTTTCACATTGCATGCCTTGGCATTGTGTCTAGGGTTGGTGACATGGTGTTGAGGGAGGTTTAGGTGACATACCAGCATCTGCATGTGCTATTTTGCATGGGGGATTGAATCTGTAGCTTGAATGTGTGCCTTTTGGTCACACAGGATTGTGTTTGTTTAAGTGGCTAGGGATGCACATGTTGCTGCAATTCCAAGGACACATTCTCAGGGTGTTAAAGTTGTGACAGTTGACTGACCCTTTGTCATCATCGATTGTCACCTGGAATGTGCCAGGCCTGTGTGCACTCCACAGGGGGGGGTTTAGGTGAAAAATGTAGCCACAAACTGGGTACGGGCTGCCTCGCCACGTGCCCTTTCCCCTCCCATGCGCAGCGGCCATGCGTGTGGTTGAAGATATGGGGGCACCACCATGTCCACTGGTACGCCCGCCGGGTTGCAACATTGTGCACGACACATGCTGCCACAATGATCCTGCACACTACTTGGGGCGCATATAGTAGCTGCCCACTAGAGTGGTCCAGGGAGTGGAAACATGACTTGAGCACTCTGAATGTGTGCTCCACTATGCCCCGGGTTGCAAAATGGGCTGTGTTGTATCTTACCTGGGGTGGTGTGGTGGGGTTCCATATTGACGTCATCATGTGGGTGCTCAAAGGGTAGGCACTGTCCCCTGGGGAGGTGATAATAGTTGTCATTAGTTGGGTTTGTGTATTTGTCAATGTGTGACGGTGTACGGCTGACATTCTGCATATTAAACTGTCATGGGTGGAACCAGGATAGTTTGCGTAGACAGAGGTGATGATTCCCTTGGCATCACATACAACCTGCACGTTGATGGAATTCCAGTGCTTGTGGTTGCGATAGATGTGCTCAGTGGCCCTAGGTGGACATAGGGCCACATCGGTGCAATCAATGATACCGAGCACTTTGGGGAAGTGTGCCACCCTGTAAAAGTCCAGGGCCTGCCTTTCTGCAGGTGTTCTGGGCATGTATATGTGCCTGCAGACTGAGGGGCGTGTAGTCATGATTGACTACACCTGGTGTAGGCAGCATGACTGCATGGCCTGTGAGACACCCCCAAATGTGGCAGTTGTCCGCTGAAATGACCCAGTTGACAAAAAATGCAGGACATTGAGCACCTTTTCCAAGGGGCTCAGTGCTTGGGAGCACAAGGTGGGTGATGTGAGGTCATCCTCCCACTCAGTGACCAGGTCTAGAATGATATGAGGTGGAAGCCTATACCTCCCTTAGACCTGGCCATCAGACATCCCCAAAAAGGCTGGTTCTGGGTAAGAACATGTGGGGCCTGGCTATCCTCCTCCTCCTGCGGTGTCCCATGATCACTGCTGCAAGGAATGGGACATTCATCATAGCTGTATATGCTTGCTTGTTGTTTGTGCACGCTTTTAGGCTCTGCCGGGCAGCTTCCGCCTGCTTCCGCGTGGCGGATGTGTTTCCGGCTTTGTGCACCTTTTGGCGTGTGCGGGTTTGCCCTGTTCAATTCCATGAATACATGTGTTAGCGTGCGTTGCGAGGGATTCACTGCTGTACTTCCCTCGTTACGCCCACATTTTTGCATGTTGTTCCCCATTCCACGTGTTCCACCCCCTTTTTAGGTGTGTAGGCTGGAAGTTGTGTATCTTCACCGGGCGACTCATGCACAGCTTTTGGGATGTCACTGTGACGTGTGTGCCACATGCGGATTCAGTGCAGGTCCCAGATAAGACATGCGCAGTGCCTTCCATTAATCGGTAAACGGGCGCACACGTGCATTTCACACGCATGTGCAGTGTTTCTCACACTTGCGCTATAGATTTTGGCGCAAAATGATTCCATGAATTAAACCAAATATATTTTCAATCAGAGAAATACTCTTAACCTCTATCACAAAAAAAAATCTTGGAACATTTCTCTGTGCTCTTTCTTTAGATGATTAATTAATTTTCTTTTCCCAAAGAGAAATAATCATGTACTCCCCGTCAAAAATATTTCTAAACAATTGCTGCATAAACCTCTCATTTAAAACACTCCATCTAAAATAATATTATAGAACCAAAAAATCATTATAAGCAAATGATTTGAGAATGCATCACTGATGTCCTCAACATCATTATGAACCCCATTCTCAAAATTCTCAAACTCTCCACAGTCTTCTGAACAATGAAATTCATTTTTTTCTAAAATGTACTGCATGTTTCAAATATACAATCAAACAATAAATATATCCCAAAAATACCACAATCTCCTACAACTACACCTATAAACTTGTAATACAATAATACAATATAATCTACAGTTGGATTGGCATATATAAATATCATAATAAAATACATTCTCTGATAGGTTCAATACTGCAACAGCTTCCGAGATACTTGACATCGTATTGGCAGCCGCCCACCACACAGACAACTAAAAACCAATCAGAATGTAGATACAAACATTTGACCTTCTCTCCTCATGTACTCTTCCTCCTTTGTTAATTCTAATATCTCAAGTGACAAACAGTATTACTTTCTACCACTCTGAAATGGAATACTACATGCAATGGCAGGAGGACAATTATCCTACAAACAAATTAAAAAAGAAGATGCTGAAGAAAATGAACCAGAAGAAAATACACCACATTCAGGATTCTGTAAATCCATACTTTATATGTATTGATAATGAGGCTAAAAATAACATTATCAGGAGCAAATATCAGTCACCAAACAGATATACTTTATCTACCTACTATCACATGTGAATACAACCAACACAAATATCATCACTTGTTTAAACATAGTTCAAATATTTTTAAACAGATCAAGAAATCATTCAAGTACCAAGAAGAATCACGCAAACATCACCACAAACAATACCCACAAAAATATGTGGATCACGGATTCCTTTTCAGAATTAAAACAACTATTACGTAATATTGAAAAATAAATACAATCAATGAAAAAGGAAATTTCAAGTTTACAACAAATCATGGACAGTAAAAATCCAGATAATTGGGCTAAAGAAGAATATATATCACATCCACACCCACCAAAGAAATCTGTTTCCAACAAACTTTGTTTGAATATTTATTTCACTTTTTCAAACATGTACACTTATTTGTATTATTAATGTGTACACAGTTTTTAAAATGTTAAAATAACTGTTTACAAACACCACACTCAATACACCTTAACAAAATGTTCTACATAAATTTCTTTTTTCAAAAATATTGTATAGCCACGGTTTCAGAAAAATACAATGACGCCACAAATCGTGTAGCCACGGATATAATAATATGTGTGTTTCTTTTCATAAACCTAGTGTTAAATATTAATAACAAAACAAAAAGTTAAAAAAGAGTGCATTAAGAGTGGCCTTTTTGAGCATTAAAGCTATAGCCATGGGTATAGTTAATCGAAACCGCATCTAGGGAACCCCCAGTCATTGCTGCAGGTACCCATACCTCCAACATCCACAGCCATTGGACTATACCATAACCGCGGTTATTCATCTATTTAAAAAAAAAACTGAATAATATCCTATCTGAAAAAAATAAAACATAATCAGTTCAATGACATGCACACATGCATTTTAATAAACACAATTTAATACACGTTGTATAACCGTCATATTGTGTATGCAGTGCAGATACAACATTTGTGCATAAAGCACTGCTGTTCACTTTGCAGATAGTAATTATTGGGTCATTGGGAAAAAGAAATCCAACTTGGATTAAAAAAAAACATACAACAATATAAAAAGTATAAGAAAAGTATAAGAAAATACCACTACAAGAAACAAACAGGTATATATAAACTGGGTGAAAATAAACAAAGAACATTATACTGGGAAGTTGCAGGACAAAGGATGGGAAGAACATGAGATAATAGGGGAGGATAGGTAAACTTGGAGAACACAGCATAGAACACAATCACACAGGTAGAAACACTAGTACTGTAATTATGATAGTAAAAGCAGTGTTGACATTATCATTTTGGTTTCAAATCCATCACCATCAAGGAAAAAGACAACTGGGATGAAAACCACTGCAGACAGTTGGCACTTCTTTAAAGTCAAAGAACACTGTTCCAGAAATCAGCAGATAAGGTACGTTGCACATTCTGCAACCAAGCTCTAAACCATGCACCTTCCAAAATGTTGTCTGCAGCACCTCCATCCACCACTGCAACAACATCATCATCTATGACTTACATATCATCTTCCCTCATTACCGGAACTGTGACTGGTGGTTGTATAAAATCAACCACCACACATTGAAGGTGATGCCACCAACATCAAGAGTCTTAAAACACCTGCAGGACTGCATTTAAAGAATCATCCAAAATGCTAGATCGATCACAAAGCAAGCTTTTCATGAACAGTCTACAAAAGTGCTGGTCCCATTTCCAGCAGTACCACTATATTTTGAATATAGGTTTACCTTTCACGGGAGTTAACTGTACAACCTTTAGTGAGAGTCCACTGGGATGGTGACATTGATGCAGCTACAATACAATACAAAAAACTAGAACTAAAATGAACTTGCTAACCACCATCAATTCAACTACCTACAAAACACTAAAAAGACATAACAGTACTACATACCTGAAAGTGGATTAAAATGACAATAGATACAATCAAATACACCGTCATCCTCACTAACTTAAATACAAAAACTAAATTCCAACATGTAATTGTCATCAATTCATAAATCTAATTTTATAAGTCCATATTTCTAAAATGTAAACATATATTAAATACTTGCCTCACAATCAAAGCAAAAGAAAAAATCATAATTACCAACTGATGCCAGTGGTATATATAACTAACACACACACAACTGTGACAACACCTTAAAAAATTAAAAACACACATCTATACTTAATTTCACAACACCCACACTCATGCCATGTGCACAGTGACAGTTCTGGAATCAAAAGCATAAAACTGCAGAAAATGGTGGCTTTTATACTTTCCAAAATGAATACTAAAAAGGAGGACTGTATACTGGTAAAACTACTAAAATGGATGACACATTTCCCCAAAACCTATCACAGACAACTACACAAATAGAAAAGTACCAACAACCATAAAACACAATGAAACTCACTGAAATCTTTTTTTCGCCCACCCAACATCTTTCATAGTGGCGACTGTTAGAGGCGACTGCAGATCTTGCTTTGTATTCACAGCTACACATACTTCTTTTGCAAACCCAAAATCAAACTATGCCGGCCTTCCAAACTCAAAATAAAATATGTTTATATATGCAGCTATAAATATAATTGTCTCTACGGGTAAAAGCAATTAAGTAATGAAAAGTGTTGATGAACCTACACGCATGCTATATGTAGATGCGATTATAGAACAGCCCTTCATGGCCGTTTGCTGATAGCCAAGGCTATCCGCAAAAGCTACAGATTTAAAATTGGATTTGCACTCCACCAAACTCCAAACAAGTGTTGCCAACATGCCTACCAGTCCCCCTCCACTTCCCATAGTCCTCCTCCACTCTCAAAGTCTCTAACAATCCCCAAAACACTGAATGCATCTAACATGTTACCCTACCCACATTTTCGGAGCGCCGCGGCTACCACATGTCTACAAACACATGACTTGCCATTTATCGGCTGACCAGGGGTTGATATCTTACCTGCAATCATCAACACTGTGCTCCTGAATAGCCACAAATAATTACAACAACACTATCAACCAATTAGAAACTACAGAACACACACACCATAGAAACCCTGCTCATACAAATTACTAGAAATTCAAACTAGGAATAATGTTCCTCGAAACAGAGAAAGACTGCAGTTATCATGGCTGGTTTGAAAACTGTGTGGTTTATCGGGGACAGTTAGCTGTTTTGGCTACTGGCTTTTTGTGAGAAACTAAATATTAACATGGACTTGGATTTCTGAGATTTTACAATTAAATGTTTTATATTGCGGGGAATACGTTGGTTCCAAGTGTTCCTACAATTGTTCACTCTGAAAAATACAGGGCACCGAGATATCATAGTTATTCATTGGGTTAAGGAAATGATTTGGGGAATGTACAAGGTTGTGCCTTACTTGAATGATCAAATAAGACATGGAAAAATGAATGGAACTATTTCCTCACACTAGCTTCATATTTTCCAATCTGACTCAGAGGCAAACAATGGAGATGGACCACCAGATTTAATGGTAAAATTGAAAAATCCCAGAAAATTTTAATAAAACAGTTTTAGCATTCATGAGCGACCACAACCAATTATTGATCTAAAACAAAAACATACAGTACTACATGACCAATTTCTATAGACCTGATGGAGGACACCTAACTTATGTGGTGCTCCTTCAAAACAACAAAAAAGTCAAATGTTTTAAAATACTACACTCTGTGTCCCCCAAAGCAGTCCTGCTAAGGACTACTTATCACATACAAATACACAAATACAATAAAATAAAATAAAAGTTGTTATTATACCCACAGTTACATTTAATTGACTTTTATCATAACCGTGTTTATGAAAATTAGACAAAAAGGGGGCCTCAACTCATGCTTTATACTACAATGCAACTTAAAATATCAATACAGTAAAACACTACTCATGTATTTATATAAAGTATATGGAAATAAAGCAAGCAGAGAATAGTACATAACAGTAAACTGGGTAAACAAAAATTCAACAGCCACACAACATAATAGAGCCTCAAATAAATTGTATGTGGCGTCTTAAAATAGAACACGATTCAACATTTTTATATTAATTTTGTTAAACTAATTTCTTCTCTTTTTCTCCAAAGTCTTACATATACTAAAGCCTGAAAACACCAAAAGCCTGAAAACGCCTGAAAACACCTACCAGGTCACTTTGGCCATGGCCAGTGATTTTGTACCCCGACGTCACTATACCTACAGCAAAAAGAAATGAAACACTGCCATCCCCAAAATATATAGGCGCGGGAAAAGAACTACTCATACCCGCATTTATCTGTACTCCTTTCTAGCCTCTGATATAGCCACAAATATCAACAAAACAGGCAGAGAAAATAATGCTTTCCTGCCTCCTAGCACCTCACCAAATCTGCTCCTCATATTTGCCAGCTCCCCCACTACCCATATGGCCTCCACATCTACCCTGCACTCTCCCTTTCCCCTACAAGACACACTGTTTCTGTGACACAGTTTGCTTTCAGATGTTGGCTATTGACGGCTATAGCCGAGGCTATGGAAAGCTTCATGCTGCAAACTTGGCCCCCAGACCTCCTCCAACTCCAAATTTCACTTGGTGCCATCTAGCCTCCCCTCACCTCTAGCCTTATGGCATTTCCATGTTTCTGAAATAGCTTTTATCCTGTGTTTCATGTTCCCATATCCTCAGCTATAGTCTTGAATATCGCTTGCATCAAGAGAAAAACAACATGGCAGTCGTTTCATTTCTAAACATTTTTGTGAAGGTGCACTCCCTTCCTCTACCTCATCTTCCTCAACCAATGCTGTAACCACACAGCCTACTTCTGTGAGACACAAAATCCCACCAGCAACCTTGCAAGAGATAAAAGAGGCTGTTGATTCATATCTTTTGAAAACAACAGCCCTCTGTATATATTGCAACACACCACTCTACAGGGGGGAGCAATTTTGAAGTACTTTTGCAGCTGTAATCATTCAGCATGAGATCTGCCCTTTGCCTTAGATTTAACACATGCACAACATATTTCCCTGTCCACCTGCCCCTCCATATCTGTGGTTGGTGCCCCTTGCCTCATTTCCCTCCCTCTTCCCTCTAGCATACAATAAACACCATCATACATTGCCTTTTATGACTGTCCACAGTCTCTGTATTCCCCTGTCTAGACCATTCCTTATTAGAAAACCCGGATTGCATATGAACACCATCACACAAAACAGTCCTTCTACTCTTTTTACTGTTATGTTTGTAACACTCTTTCATTGCCTGCTTTAAACCATGCACACATATGTCCAGCAAACACTTAAAAAATGTTACATATATCCTATCAACATATTAAACGTTCACCCATCAACTGCCACTTAACAATGTTCTACACATCTTTTACATCTACATTTCCCATACGTATACCAACAAATTGTACAAAGTGCTCCTATAAATGCACATTTGCATTCTGCAGTGACAGAATTGCATAAACAAAATGGACAGTGCGGAGATGAACATGTGCTCATGGGAGCCCGGGAGGGAAGTTCCATGTTGGGAGGCCACTAGGTATCTGCTGGGGCAAAGAAGTCCATCTTAACCATAACATTCCTTGAACAAAGTTGTTTTATGTCAATTGAATATTTTTTCATAAGTCAAAATGTTTCATAATGTTACATCACTGTATATACATTTTTATTAATTCCTTTATAACACATATGAAAGAACGATAAACCTCCTTTAACAAACATATGTTTGCAACGCATACTTACGTGATTCGTTATCAGCGGTGCATACCCCAATAGGCAAATCAGAGTAGACATTTGTTCTTGCCGAAGGCCAGGCCCCCAGCCCACAGCAGGAATGTTGTATCACTATGTTGTGTTTCAACAATTTCCAAAAAGTAAATCGCAGGACAGATTTCCAAAAGCATCCTTTCAGCTCCATGCTGATGCTCTTCGCAAACTTTGCTGCAATCCCGTCCAGCACTCCGGGCTGCAGCCACAAGTAGAGTATTTTTCCCCATTTAAATCTAGAGCTGCAGCCATGCTGCAAGCCCCAATAAGTAAATCAGAGTAGGAATTCATCCTTGCCGAGGGCCAGGCCAATTTCCATGCACGAAACTTATATCACTATTTTGTGTGCCACTGCCCACTGCCCAAGGCAGAAAAGTTATATCATTATTTTTCATGCTTACATTTGAACACTTTAGAAAAATAAAACACAAAACAGATTTACAAAACCATGCTTTCAGGAACTTGCTGACGCCCCTCACGAAGGCTTGTTGTAATTCAGTACAGCACTTCAGACTGTGGCCACATGCAGAATATGCTTTCCCATTCAAACCTAGAGTGCGGCCATGCTGCATGCCTAACTAATTCAATCAGAGTACAAGTTCATCAAGTAATTGCAGGGCGGTAGAATGCAAAGAACACTGCAATTCATGTATTACTTTAAAGAGATTACCCTGCTGCTGGTGATGGGTTTGTTTTGTGAAGGTTCCCTTCCTATTTCAAGTATTTGGTTTTGAATGGGAGAGTGAGCCCTGTTCACCTCAGTATTGGGCTATTCAATAAGTAACTGTTGTGGGAAAGCAGGGGGTGTTGGGTCATTAGAGACTTATTTCAAGGTCAGAATGTGAAATCCTTTTAAGAATGTAAACAGGAGTTCGGGGTGGGCGAGGGGGAGCGGCTCAGATACTTCCAGCTCAGACACTGGGTGATGTCCACAGAGATCCAAAGGGCGGCAACTTGCGATCTGACTCAGTTTGAAAGATACCTCCTGATGCATGAGAGGTCCAGGGGGTTGATTTCAGATCTGTATAAGCTTTTGGAGAGTGCAGGCCCGATCATGAAGTGGCCATATATGTCCAGGTGGGAGGGGCTTCTAGTGGTGGGAATGGAATGAAAGGACTGGGAGAGGCTCAGGAAACTGATTCCGAAGGTGGTTAGGGCAGCCCAGCTTCAGTAGGCCTGGTATAAGTACCTATTCGGTTGGCATTATACTCCAGCTCGCCTCCAGGCAATGTTCCCAACAACATCTGCAACATGTTGGAGAGGCTGTGGCGGGGAAGGCCGGAGGCCCATATTTGGTGCAATTGCCCTAGCATTAGACCTTTTTGGAGGAGTATCTCTCAGGCGCTAAATCAGACATTTGGGGAAGGCACGAGTCAGGTCCCTCACGAGATCCTAGTGGGAAAGTTGCGGGTAGCTCAGGGAGAAGGCGGGGGGACACTATAAGGCAAAAGTAGTCTTCATATTAGCAGCAATGGCTCTCATTGCCCAAAGGTGGAATCCCAAGGATCCCAACGGAACAGGACTGGTTGAGGAAGCTGTGGGATATTGTATCGTTGGAGTGGGCCACATTCGCTGTTAATTGCAACTTGAGTAACTTTGCGGCAGAATGGGGGGAGACACTGGACTACTTAAAGGGAGAATTCCGGGAGCAGTGGCGACCCGACAGACTGAAACTCTTGGACCTGCATATCTAATCGCCATATGGAATAGGGAAGGAGGAGTGGGGGTCACGGGTGCTATGGGGGGAGGGAGAGGGGGCAAGTTGTGGGAATCGTTGTTTCTTCTGGTTATAAAAATAATAGAGAAGTTTTAAAAAAAATAAGTAACTGTTGTTGTAATAAAACATTCTTCAAAACCATTCTTGATGCTATATCTATTGATACAAATCAGTTGACTCATGATTCAACTCTCCAGCCTCAGGTCAAGGCATTTGGATTAGGGGCCAGTCATTCTTGCGATGTTGTGGAAATGACTCCGGCATCCAATCCCAATATCTTGTCCCACTATATATCGCAAATAGGGGGGTTAATGATTGCAAGGGGTTGCCTGGTGACCACGTGGGTACCTGGTTTGGTATGCTTGGTAATTATCTGATTAGCAGTGTCTCAGAGTGTAGGCAGAAGTAGTCATAGCGATCTGTTTATGCTATCCTGCGCAGCACTCCAGGCTGTAGCCACGGACACAATTTTAGCCATGGGCAGATTTATTTCCATTCAACCCAATCCCAATATTGAAAAACATCACCACAAATCCAATCCTTTGTGTCCATGTCCACTTTAACCCCTTACCAGTCACTTGTGGTCATGGCCAGTAGCCAGATTATCCCTCGGACAATGGGGTCACTGCCCATGGCCACCGGCTATACCTCATTCGCCAAACGTATTTTGTGTATAGCTACATCATGACTTTTTTCACAAAATAAATCACGCACACAATTGCAAAACCATGCTTTCAAGACCTTGCCAATGCTCCTTGCGCAACTTTCCTGCAAATCCATCCATGTTTTATATTTTGAAAAGTTTCAAAATGTACGTACATAAAATAGTCATATAACTTAGCACCCAGTTAACAAAATCCATTCAAACATTGCAGAAAACTTGTAGAATCAATCTGAAGGGTCATATACTTGTTTTGCAAAGTTTTGAGAGGATTTGTCCAGGGGGGCAAATTTACAAGCCACCCAAAAAGTGTTCTTCCTATGGGTTGAGCAACTTAACCATAACTACAGGGCAGCTACCGCAGGCCACACATTGTTAAAGGAATATTAAGTTTAAGTTGCACTAGTAAAAACCTATGAAATTCAGTGAAAAACGTTGTTAAAGAGATGTTATGGTTAAAAGTAAAACTGCAAAAACCCAGAAATGTGCCATTTATGGTAAACTAATCAACCATAACTCATTCTGCCACCGTGCACTGCTACGACTAACACCCAGGACATCATAGATGACATCACTAATGTCACTGATGAGGTTGAAGGTTCATTTATTTATTTGATAGTATTTGTTGATTGTATTGTTGTCATTTTAATGCACTTTCAGCTAGGCAGTACTCTTAGCTGTTTTGAGTTTTCTGTGTAGTACAATTGATGGTGTTTTGCAAGTTCATTTTAGTAGTGTTTTTATTTTTGTATTTTGTTATAGCTGCATCATTCTCATCATCCCAGTGGACTTGCACCAGATGTTGTACAGTTAACTTCTGTAAAAGGCCAACCCATATTCAAAACATAGTGGTACTGCTGGAGAAAGGACAGTTCATGAAAAGTCTTCTTTGTGAAACCTTTTAGCATTTCTGATGATTCTTCAAATGGAGTGCTTTGGAACGGCAGGTTTTTCATGACTCTGGCTGTTTGTGGCAGTTTAATGTGTGGAGGTTGATTCTGCTCAGACACTGCTCACAGCTCCAGTGAAGAGGGAAGACTACATGTAGGTCAGAAAAGGCTTTACCCTAATATGGGCAGACCATCTAGAAACATTTGAAGGCCCACATTTTGGTGTCTTTTTGCACAAGGTGCATTGGACTCCATTTCATTTTTGCCACAAAATATGAAAAACATTTTTTTTAAAGCACTAGTGTTTCTACCTGTTTGATTTTTTCTATCCCATGTTCTCCAAGTTTAATTATTCCACCCTAGTCTCTCTTTTTCTCGAAGTTTACTTAACCTTCCCCGTCCTCTGTCCTGCAACCAACCAATATAACCTCCTTTGTTTATTCTTACCCAGTTTATATCGTTCCATGTGGTAAAATCACTTTAAAAATGGCTGTGGATGCAAAATATTGTGACAAAAAGGCTGTGGTTTTGCCGCCGCAATCCATGTAAAGCATGCGGGGGGCACCCCCGCAACCCCAGGACCCATTATATCATTTAAGTGAAGCGTGGGACACCCCCGCAACCTACGCTCCCCTTAAGTGTTATAATGGGGTACACCTTTACCGGGGCAAACCACCGCATTTTTGCAGCGATTTTTTGCACAGGCAACATTTTCGACGCAATTTTATCACTGCATACCATTATATCCCTGTTTGTTTATTGTAGTGGTAGTCTTAATAATTGTTTATATTATTGCATTTTTTTTAATCCAAGTTATTTTTTTCCAATCACCAATTGATTAGTATGTGCAAAGAGAACAACAGTGTTGTATGCTCAAATGTATCTTCTATAGTTCTTGTGATGCACTGCATACAAGATATGAGGGTCATAAAAATGAGTGTATTAAATTGTGTTTATTGTAGTGTGTGTTCTTTAACTAATTATGTTTTCTTCTTTTACAGATAGAAGGATATATATTTGTATTGAACATAGATGAATAACCACAGCTATGTTATAACCCAATGGTTTGTTAAATATTGTAGGTGTGGTTAACCACAGCAATGGCTGGGGAGTGTCGTAGCCATGCGTTCGTTAGACAATACCTACGGCTTCAAGCCTCAATGTGCAAAAGAGTAGACTGTCCTGAAAGAGTCCTTTCTAAAAAATTATAAGTAGTCCTTAAAAGGACAGTTTTGGGGTGCACTTAGTGTTGAATTTTAGCAAATTTGGTATGCTCTCTCCATCATCATGTACCTTATTTAACTCGTTTTAATTACTGTTGTATTACTTTTGTCTCTTTTGTCATTAATATTCCATACTTAGTTTTAAAAATAAATCCCATAGCCGCAAGCTACATAAAAAAGGGGTGTCATTGGTTTACTGAGGATCGCGCTTAGGGACAGCAATGACTGGGGATGTTCACCCATGGCTATTGTAAAGGCCCACTCCCCGTCTACACGTGCAAATATAAATAAATGCGACACACCCCAATGGGGAATGAGACTAAGAGAATTGGCTGCGAGAGTTAAGTTTAGTTTATGTAAAATTGGCATCCAAAGAACTCTGCTGCCAGAGAGCGCTCTGGCAAACGTTACAGTTACAAGGAAATATAAAGTAAAACAATGTCATAAATGATGCAACTAACATAGGGTACAACATTGCAGGATTGGCTAAGGAGTTATGGCAAATATATCATTGTAGGTGCTGCTTCTTCCAGATAGGGTGCCCAGTTGGCGGTAGGGTGAGCATCCCGAGGTCCAGCTGCCTGTGTCCAGGAGGGGTGAGGGTTAGGAAGCGGCGAGATAGAGCAGGCTCTAACTATGCAAACATGAAATACTACTATTAGACATGCACTAAATAATAGTCACTACAAGTACATTATCAAAAACCTATCATAAACCTATAAATCGTCTCTATAAAGTCACAGCATCATTCATTGGGTCTTATAAGAAGCCCTGGTTTTAGGGTTCTGGTCAGTGAGATAACATTGATGGTGGGGTGGGTCCAGGCACATCAAAAGAGGCTGCGAGGCATTCTGACATTTGTTAATTTTAGGGTACAATATTTTGTGGCAGAGGTCTGATGTTAGTTGGGGGCACACTGGAGTGGGCTGCTCAGCTGGGTCACACATCTGTTACATCAAGACAATACCTTGCGAGGGAACTGGGTTATAGTGGCAGTAATTTTCCAACAGCGAGAATCAGAGGGTACTGGCAGGTTTGTGGAGATGGATGGGCATGTTTCAGGCCGGTTCACACACAGGACAGTGATCTCAGAGGAAGAGTGAAATGTTACAAGAGGGTATTTGTTTCAATTATCTCCAGCTCATATGTGAGAACTGGAGCTGTAAAGCTTTCAGGCAGAGTGAGACAAGGTGGGGGCTAGGATCCCGGTGTGTGCAGCGCTGCAGAGGGGAGAGAGATACCTTTTTGTATTATTGCAGTGAGGCCTAGTCCAAAGAGGGAGTTGAGGGTGCACAAAATGGAAGCCAAGTGTCTCGCACAAACAACCTCACCTCTCCCACTGCTAATGAAACTGCTAGTGTGCATGCGAGCAATGGGAGCATCCCCCATTATTGTATGAGCAAGTTGCTTACATTGTGCTGACTGTATGAGGGGGCCTAAATGACCCCTCACTCCCACACATTATCCCACCTCCACCCCTGTGTGCTGGGTTGTTACCCACAGGTATAAGTGTCTCTCTGTGCAACTGCAAATAATAGGCAGCCACCTGCATGTTGTGCGTTGTGTAGATGCAGCTATAAACATTTATTTTAAAAGAAATATGTGCATATATATGTGGGTAGTTGTCTTATAGAGTTTTTTTTAAGATATATTGCGTGAGCTTTTTGTAAACAGCTATTGGAACATTTTCAATATTTTTTTTACTCCTTAATACATATGTGTAACTACTTTAAAAAAGTAAAGAAATCTGCAAACACCGTTTGTTAAAAACAGGTTCATCTGCAGGGGGAATGTGGTTGTTTGTGGGTTTTCTTTTGCTTTTTCTTTGAATATATGATACATCTTCTTCCTAAACCCAATTATCTGGATTAATATGGTCCATGATTTGTCTTAAATGTTCAATGTCTTTTTTCTTTGTTTGTACTTCATTCTGAACATTAATTAATAGTTGTTTTATTTCTTTTAATGTATCCATGATAAGTTTGTTGGGTAGTTTGTGGGTAGTTATTGTGGTGTTTCTTGTTTAATTAGTCTTGATACTTGAATATCATTTTGAAACAATTTTAAACAAATGAAGAAATAATACACTTTAAAAATATTTGTGTTGCTTTTATATACATTTAATAATAGTTTCATTGTAGTTAGATAAACTATATCTGTTTGGTGACTGATATTTGTTCCTTAAAATATTATTCTTAGTCTCATTTCCATGCAGTTTTCCATTTTACTCCGGTAGAAATAAATACTGCTCGTCACTTCAGATATTAGAATAAGCAATGGAGGAAGAGTACATGAGTAAAGAAGGTGGAATGTCTTGTATTTACTTTCTGATTGGTTGTTTATTGTTTGTATGGTGGGCAGCTGCCTATAGGATCTCAAGTACCTCAGATGCTGTTCAACGGTTGAACCTATTAGAGAATGTACTTTTTTGCGTGATGTTTATATATGCCAATAAAACCATAGAATATATTTCATCATTATATTATGCGTTTTTCTACATCGTACATTGTTACTGCTTGAGAGTGAGGTGTAGTTTTAGGAGATTGTGCTATTTTTGGGTTATATTTATAGTTTCATTGGATATTTGAAACATGGAGGAATTTCATTGTTCAGAACACTGTGGAGTATGTGAGAATTTTGAGAATGGGGTTTATATTGATGCTGAGGACACAGGTGTTGTGTTGTGAAAGCATTGTCTTACAACGTTATTTTAGCTCTAGAATATTATTTTAGATGAAATGTTTGAAATTAGAGGTTTATGCTGCAATTGTGGAGAAATATTTTTGACAGGGAGCACAGCTTTTTTTTTCTCTTTGGGAAAAGAAAATGAATTTATCATCTAAAGAAAGAGCCCAGAGAAATGTTACAAGATTGTGTTTAATTGTAATAGAGTTGAATAGTATTTCTCAGAAATATGTTTTGGTTATCTATTGATAAAATAAACCAAAGCCTCATTTAAGAGTCATCCAGGGAAAAGGAAAATACATGTGATGCCTTTTTTTTATTAAATAGCCGACAGCAGCCAATGAAGCATCCTTTCAGAGGTATTATAGCCACGAGTACCGTTGAGGCAATGGGACGTCGAGAATTTTTGGCAGTTTTAGTCATGGCTATAATGATTGTGCATTGATCATGATATTTTTTACAGTACACGATTCCAGATGTGTTTTTGATTCTATGCTCTCATGTGCACGTTTCTGTTGTTTGAATTTTCAGAACTTGTTAATGTATCTTTGTGAATCTTGCAAAATGTTATGGGTAGCCACGGCTACTGGCGGTTGACCAGACCCATGGGTATCTATGTGTCAATTGGATGTCGTACTTTACAGTAGGCTTTGGAAGCTGTGGATCAGAACACACTGATTGTACCCTCAGCTATATCTGCCTGTATTTTGGTGCAGTGATCAAAGATGTGTAACAGATTATCTTGCAAAACCTTCATGAATGTGGATTAACAAGTTATGCTAATTTTTATCATGTTTATTGTGCTCAGGACTAAGATGCCCACTTTGAATGTAGAGGGAGAAGACCATGTCCCCCTCCTTTACATTTCTGGTGGAGGAATGCATTTTTGGCCAATAGGCTACCATACCTCTTATAGATATGCCTTAGATGATTGTAGAAACTGTGTGAAGGATTGTATGTAGTTTACATAAGATGAGCAAAGTAAAGTTTGAATGAATAGCAACTCAGTTGCTCAGTTTGTGTTGCATTTGTGGTTGGTACAGTACAGTTTCAAGATCCTAAGCCTGAATGAAACCTGAGCTAATTGTATAGATCATAGTGAACATTTGTTTAACAGCCTTAGAATTCATGATAATGGATGCACATTTGAAGTGAAAGACCAAGAAAAAGAAGCAAGGAAGTTTGATGTGGGAAATTTATTTTTCTCACACATAACCATTACATAAGATATACTACTGCTTGAACTGAACACTCTTCAGTAAACACTAAAATAAAATATGGAAAACCCTACTTTCCAAGTAATACCTATAAACTGTAATAAATTACAAACCTAAATCTACTGAATGGATTTTATATAAAAAAAACTATTCTTATTATATATTGAAAAAAAACACAATCAATGAACTTCACCGTCCCAAATGTTTTCTTTACAGCTTTTTTCTAAGATGCCATTAAGCAAGAACAACAACGTGCCAGCTGGAAGAATCATGTGCAGGGAAATCAAGTTTTACAATATACTATTTTAAAAAGTAGTGTTCTCATATATGTAGGCACAAATACTGGAGATAAAACAAGAATGCCTGTTATCGAAAAGACTTTTGAAAGTCTGGAATTTCAAATAGGAGATGTGCCAACTGGACAAATCAATGGAACCCATAATGTTTTAAGTGAAAGTAATAAAAGACAAAGGCCCTCATTACGACCCTGGCGGAGATCCATGGTGCAATTTGCACCATGGACCATGGCGCAAAGCTGCCAACACCGCCATGGGGGTTGGCGGATTTACCGCCCCATTCCGACCTTGGCGGGGCGGTAAATCCCCAATCCCCATTTTGCCCTTCCCCATTCCCATTTTTGCCCCATAGGGCATAATGGGAGTGGGGAAGGCGTTAATTACGCCACCGTAAATTACGGTGGCGTAATTAACATCAAGGTCCCGTAGCGCCATGGATTTTTCCGCCCGGAAAAAGCAGGCGAAAAAGGCTCCATGGCGCTACGGGAACTCGTAGTAAGGCGGAAGGGTACGCCATGATTTCCGCTGGCGTAAACCCTCTCCGCCAGGGTCGTAATGAGGGCCAAAATGTATAAAATCTGTTAGTACTAAGTAAAAAATAATAAGAAAAAACAAAACAAATGTGCTTTCAATTTGAAACAGAGGAATAAAGAATTATATAGGAAAATGTACCATGCTCACTTTTTTATAAATCTTTTGAGAATTATGAAACCAAAATCTTGATTTGTTGTAACGTGTTTGTTGCAAAAACATAAAAAGCAGAATAATTAAAAAATATTGTCACATGAAAATAATTTTTATTTTTTGTATTGAATAAAATTAAGAAATTACTTACACCAATATATTGAAATATAGAAACAGGTCATTTACTTACACGTGACAACTTTTGTGATGTGTTGGCAAAAAGTGCAAACAAATTTCTTATACAGAAAGATTTTGTGGAGAGTTGCATTCAAGGAAAGGAAATAATGTGCCTCTTACTATTGATGAGAGTGAGAGTAGCTGTGAAGTCCAAAACAGTGAGATTTTTGAAAAAAGATGGCCCACTAAGGTCGTATAATACAGAAATTGAAAGTGTAGATCAATCTAGAATAAAACCTAAACCTAAAAAGCAAAGTGAGGTATGTGTGAGCTAGACATGTAATTTTCTGTGCACTATCGATATGTTTTCTTGGAAAGTCTTAAAGACATTTTTTAAGTTTGCACAAAAATAATAATGTTCAATGACAGATAAAGATGCTATAGAGAATAGAGGAATGTGAAGTTTGTGAAAAAACAGGACTTTTGGGTCACTCCCTAGCTAGTCTTGATAAAAGTAGATGTAAGTGTCAGTTTTATCATATACAGATGCTGGCTGCTTCAGTGGTGTTCTGCCCTTCTCCCCCCCCTCGCACTGCACTTCCATTGGGTGCCTGGCCCGTGTGACTGCAAGGGTCTGCTGACCTCATTGCCCCAGCACCATTTCCACTGCTCTGGTGCTGGGGTGAGGTTTGGTGCTTCAAGACACTGTATTACATTTTAAAAGTAAAATCTCCTGCAGCGTGTGTGTTCCCGCTCACCCTCCCTCCCACTGTGCTTCCATTGGTTGCCTGGCCCATGTGACTGCAAGGATGTTCTGACTTCATTGCCCCCAGCACCATTTTTACTACCCTGATGCTGGGGTGAGGATTGGTGCTCTGAGGGGCTGTATGTATTTAATTTTAAAAGTAAAATCTCCCACGGTGCAGCCTGTGTGTCCCTGCTCCCCCTCCCTTTGTCCCAGTACTTCTGTGTTGTTCTGACCTTCCCTAACCCTCTCATTGCACTTCTATTGGCTGCCTGGCGCATGTGATTGTGAGGGTCTACTGACCTTATTGCCCCGGCACCATTTCCACTGGTCCGGTGCTGGCATGAGGCTTGGTGCTCCGAATCACTATATTTCATTTTAAACGTGAAATCTCCCATGCTGCAGCCCATGTGTCCCTGTTTCCCCTCCCTTTGTCCCAGTGCTTTTGTGTTGTTCTGCCCTCAACCCTCCCCCTCACTGTGCTTCCATTGGCTGCCTGTCCCTTTTTAGTCAGCCACCCTAGGCAGCCCCTGCCATGACAGCACCCTCCTCCAAGGACCAAAGGCTAAGGGCAGCTCCAGTGGAAGCAGTGCCAGACGGTGTCTGCCAGTGACCGCTGCGGGAAGCAAGAAGCTGGCTTATCAACCTGCTGCAACAAATCAGGAAAGTTGAATCTGGCTGTTTTTAATTGATGCTCTGTTGAAAACTAGGCATTTTTCCCCTTTTTAGGAAAGTTGAATCTGGGTGTTTTGCATTGCTGTTGTATTGAAAACTAGGCCTTTTTCCCCTTTATAGTAAAGTTCAATCTGGGTGTTTTGCATTGCTGCTTTGTTGAAAACTAGGCTTTTTCTCCTTTGTGAGCCTCTGTTTTTCTCCTCCTATGTGTTCCCTATTATTGTGACCCCCCTCTGTGCATCCTGCATTGTGTGGTGCTGGGCGGTGCGTCTCTCTCTCTTCTCTTGCGCCCTTCATTTCCCACCTTCCTCTTTAGTACCTCTTTAGCACCCTCTATTGTGCTCTCCATTTATCCCATCTTCTGTAACTGCTACTCTATCTGCCTCTCACTAAGTCTGGAAGGAAGAAGTTCAAGATTGGCATCCTGGTTGCCAACTCTGGCCTCCCTATCACTGATACCTACATCAGTGTTTTCGCCAGACAGACTCTCAACGACATCCTCTTTGCTGTTCCCTCACCGGACCTATGGACCCCTCATATGATCTTGGCTCTCCCTCCTATCTCTTCCACTCAATCAATGGTGGCTCTCGGTGGGAGGTGCTATTGGCCTTCTTCTGCTCCTCCAAAATCATCATTAATGTCTACCTGAAAGGGACCATCTTGGGCAAGGTGCCTCAGTCCAATCTCCTCTTTTTTGATTGGTGTCTCCCGCATATTATAAACTTCCTTCCTTCTCCCACTACTTTCTGGCGCCTCTGCCACCTCCTTCCTCCGCTGCCTCTCTGGCACCTTATTCCTCCTCTCTGGCTACCTTGCCACCCTCTGTTATCACCTCTGCCCACTCGCAGGCCCCTCTACCAATTCTGCTGTGTGTACTTCAAGCCTGTACCCCTCTCCGGAAGTCTTTCAAATGTGGCAACCTGCTCCTCGTTGCCACTCTCAACACTTGCTCTGTTGTGAAACACTACTCTGACATCTGCCACATTCTCAAAGAGCTTGACCTGGATGTCCTCGCTCTCACTGAGACGTGGTTCACAGCCAAATCTGTCACAGGTTTTGACACTCTCCTCCCTGATGGTTACAAAATTCTTCCTCTGTGTGCCCAGAACCAACCAACCCAGAGCAGCTTAAATATTTCCGGAGAGGGTCCCTGCCTCTGTCATTCCTACACAGGATTACAACTTCTCTGAATGCCTGGTCTGCAGGCTCATTATCACTCTACCTTTCTGAATGGGTTGACCTTTCCACATCTCTCCTTCCTTCCAACTCTCATCTTCTCCTCCTCTGAGACCTAAACATCCACCTGGATGCTTCTGATCCCTCCTGGGCCTCTTCCGCAACCTCTGTGACTCACTCTATCCATTATACCCTCTGGTCTGACACACACTGACAGACACACATTGAATGTTCTCATCTCATCTCCTCAGACATCCCACTCTCTAACCCTCTCACTACGACTCGCTCTTGGACTAAACACTTTCTTCTCTACTCTCACCTGACACTCTCTGTTCCCCAGGCAAATACCACCCCAGCACCACTGCCTACCTTTTCAGCTCATGTAATGTGTGTCGTCTGTGCATGCCTTTGCCTCTACTTTCTCTACTCCCCCTACTCCTATGACTGACTCACACCCTGACACTTATAACCTTCATCTTGCTATTTCCAACACTCTGGACATCCCTGCCCATGCCATGAGAATAGGTCTGAAGCCACCCTCCAAGTGCAATTCTTGGTACGACACCAACCTAGCTGCCCTGAAACCCAAGTGCGGAGTGGCTGAGAGGAAGTGGAGGTACTGGGCACATCCTCTGAAAAACTGGCCTCCTGCCTGCTCCAAAGGCAATACAGACCATTTGTCCGGTCCAGGAAGAGAGTCCACATCTAAGCCCAAACCTCTGTGGCCTTAAACAACACAGCCAAACTCTATAAAATCTTCAAGGAGCTGACCAAACCTTTTGCAGTCTCCACCTCTTCGTTTTCCTCCCAGGGCCTCTGCATGGCGCTGGCTTCTCACTTCACTACTAAAACTCAGGACATCCTGTCCTCCCTCTCCCCTTCCTCTCCTTCTACCTCTCTCTGCCCCTCTCTGGTTTATTAAAGTGTTGTCCAAATAGGTGCTCCCCTGCTCCTCTAGAACTATCAAGGACTGCATTGACACACTCGCTCCAGCCTTGACTGATTTCTGCAAACACTTCTTCACCACTGGAACTTCACCTCTCCCCTCAGGCACTCCCTTGTGCACCCCCTCCTAAAAAATACTTCTGCCGATCCTACTTTTCCAGCTCATTATCACCCGATGTCTATCACTCCTCTCCTGGGCAAACCTCTGGAAACGCGTGCAATCTCCCAGCTTACTCTTCACACTGTTGATTGTCTCCATGATCACCGGTCTGGCTTCAGAGCAGCCAGAGGCATGGAAACTGCTCTCCTGAACATCCATGATGATTTGCCCTCTAATCTTGACTCCCTTCTATACTCATCCTCTTTGACTTTTCCTCTGCTTTTGACACAGTCAATCACACCATCCTGATCAGGCAGTCTCAGAGGATAGCTCAGCGGCAACATGCTCACTTTGGAAACAAAACAACACGGAGCAACACGGGTTCAATCCCCTGGTCTGTGCTTAGAAAGCTCTGGGTATTAAATAACCAATCAGATCATATCAATCGACCCCTGTTCCCGGTTTCCCTATCTCACTTTGGCCACCTTCCATGGGCCCTCTTTTGTCACCTTCCTGTGAGGCAAAAAACCATGGGGTCATCTTCAACTCCACTCTCTCCTTCTCTCCTCACATCACAGACCTTTCCATGAAGGCCCATTACCAGCTGCACCTCCTCAAAGGTACTCTTCCTTTTCTCAATTTCCTCAGACGCCCATTGTCTCCAGAGTTCTTGCTCTTTCTAGGTTGGGCAATTGTAAGTGCCTCTTTCTCAATCTCCCTTTCTCTACTCTCCGCCCTCTGCAACTAATCGAGAACAGGACTGTGAGATGTATCCTTGGCCTCAAGCCCAAGGATGGTATCTCTCCAGCCCTGACATCGCTCCACTGGCTCACAGTGGCTGCAAGGATCATGTTCAAGACCCTCTGCATCACCCACCATGCTTTCTGAAGCCAGGGCATGCACTACAGTCAAAACTCTCTTCCAAAATACCTTCCTTCTTGAGCCCTTTACTCTGCTGCCTCCAACACTCTGAGGGTCAGATGCTTCTCCAGGCAGAGAGTAGAGGCAGATCACTTTCCTCTGCAAGTGCCTCCCACTGGAATGGCCTCCCTGCCCATCTCAATCTTGAGCCGGACCACCTGAAGTTCCAGAAGCAGCTCAAGCCTTCCCTTTCTCTTACTCCGTCCCCTGCTGACGTATCTCCCTATCTTCCTGCTGCGCTGTCTGGTTGCTTGGATACCATTAGAGCCTCACTGTGTATCAGGCTCCTCTATGAACCGTGCCCCTGTACTGCCTTCGGGCCTGTCGCGCACTATGGTCTGTAACCTCTACAGTCCCCCACCTACTTGCACTTATCATTTGATGGTCAATGCTTGAGTCCATATTAGATTTAGGTTTAGGTTAACCATTTTTCCACCATGCATTTACAGTTTAATAAACACCATTGAACTGTGATTACTTGTGTCTGTCTTTACTGGTGCTACCATGAGTTCCATGCAATAGGTATGTAGAAATTAGTTTTGAGTGGAATCATATGTGTACACAATGTAAGAAATATTACACTACTCAGGATATTTCTGAAAGATGTGTAGATTTTCATATCCCTGATCTTAAAAGTGTACATTTTTCTGATCTTCTAAGTGAAGAATTACATAACATGCAATGCAGGGACTGTGGTTGTAATTTATATTCAACACTTCAACATCTAGTTTTTAAAACATATGTATTGATTATGTTTCAAAGATACAGTGTAGATGTAGGGAAATGTACACATCAGTTATGAATTTTGCAAATAGTCAAGTTTCTATTAGACAACAATTTAGACGTGTGAAATTACTTTTCATGAGGGGGCATCCATTTACTGTGGACATTTCACAACATGGGTGCATACAGAAGTAGATTGGCTTTTTTGTAATGACTCTATAGTTCACACCAAGCTAGATTGCCAAATGGTTCAAAGAATGCTTATTAAATGTTGCCAGAACCAAAGTTTAAAAGTATATGTTTTATATTATTTGGGAATATAAACATGTATAATAAAAGTTTGAAATGGAAGAATAGGGTAATTAGTGTTTTATGTAAAGTAGAAAATGGATTGTTACTAGGATGCATTTTAAAATTAGTACAAAATAAATGTAAACATACTATTCTGAAGATTACAAAACTTAGAAGAGAAAAGAGCATTCTGCAATCGTATACTTCTGTTTCATTTTGTAAAACTAGTGTATATTTTAATATGTACAAGTGTTCCCTATAAGTGCTAGGTTACATGAAGTTTTCATGTACATTATTGTGAGCCTTAGGGAGTGTAGAAGGTCATTACTGTTTACATATGAAACAAGTAAACAGTAGGATGTAGATACAGAAATAATAACATACAATGTTTGTAAAATTAGTTACATCTAACTACTAATAAGAGTTTTAAGGAACAGTTCACTTGTTATTTGTGTAGGTGATCAAAACAAGGACACATACAAAGTTTAAAAAAGTATTCCAATTGAATAAAATAATGAAAACATCTTAGTTTAAGTGTTAATTTGTACAATGTTTAAAGGTGTTCTATTTGCAGTGTGGACGTTTTCAGAAAAGTCAGACAATATATTAAGTCATTACACTGTGAGTGTTTCATTTTTTATAGTAGTTTATACAAAATTGCCATTAGCTTCTTAAGTGACAAAAAAGGATGCACACCAAATTAATGTAATGCAAATGTAGACATCATTATTATATTTTAAATGAACTTTGATTTAATTAAACAAGTATTCCACACTGCACACAGCTATCTGTGCAAATATAAGTTTAAATAACAATTCCCAGTTTTTGAAAAATTCAAATAGGATTTGTACATTTTGAAATTTCATTGTTAACTTCTCATATGTGAATATAGCCAAACAAAGGACACAGGTTTTATAAGAAGTATGTTGTTAGGTTCGTATTGTAGTTTTTGCCAAGTGTTAATACATTTACACACACAACGTTTTTTATTGTCTACTTATTATTTGAAATATTGGTATGACTATGCTTTATACTCAAAATATTGTTACAATGTTTTCATCTCCTCAAACATGTATTTGTAAAACTGAAGATAACATTATGTTATATGTCTTGGTTTACTGATTAAGGTTGCATAAATAAATCTGCAAATTTTTCATCATTTAATATTAAATACTGTTTGTGCAGTATTGTAAAATTGTAGTGACATGCCTTTATAGGTGCACAAACTATTGACATTTTCGGAAATTCTATTTGTAGTTACCTAAATAGTTAGTGTATTTGAGGTAATCATGCAGAATTTATTTTTTCTATACTACACTGTAGACACCCCTTCTCTTTGTTTTTTTTTGATACAATGTTTTTTCTATACAATTGTTAACATTTTTATTTAACATGTCATATAGATATACTTTTAGAAAGTGACATAGTATACAATTTTATATATATATATATATATATATATATATATCAGGAAAACTAGAGGAAACAGGGTGGACCGCACTCGCCGTGAATCTAGGGAGGGTCCTACAATCCCGTAGCGGGAGAGGACCCAAGTAAAGAATGCAAAGCTCACGCGTGAAAGATAAAGTAGTAGTTTTAATAGTTAAAATGGTGGACAAAGCCTGCACGAAGTGTACAGGACAAAATAGGGGGGGGGGGAACAGCAGGACAGACAAAAGCAGGACGCCTGGTAAACGGCCCAACCACAACGCGTTTCGCGCTCAACTGAGCGCTTGATCACGTGGCACCACAGAATGGAGAGACACAAATAGCAGTTGCATGTAGTCCATCATCTATGTTAATTGGAGGAAGGTACTCTGGAAGACCGTAATGATGGCGGCCATGTTTGAACGGAAAATCAACATGGGCCTGCAATGAAATGCATATAGTGTCCTGAGAAAAACTACAGAAACACAGTAAAAAATAAAGTGCCATATAGTCTTCCAATGAACCTAAAAATCCAATATGAGATTCCAATGGATAAGACTGATTATTGTATAAGAAAATAATTTAAAAATTTGCCAGGCATAGATATATGTAAGATAGCATACATTGCAGCTCATTGGTCTAGATAGACTGTTCAAAAGGCTCAGTGCCAGAATACAAAGCCAGAAACAGCTTTGAAAGCTATGATGGTAAC
Source organism: Ambystoma mexicanum (assembly GCF_040938575.1). Lineage (NCBI taxonomy): Eukaryota > Metazoa > Chordata > Amphibia > Caudata > Ambystomatidae > Ambystoma > Ambystoma mexicanum. The sequence continues at coordinate 719,808,797 of NC_090936.1, forward strand.
ATGTAAAGCAGCAATAAATATATCATATTAATACATAAATATTGTACATTTTGACCAAAATCAACATAAAGTGCAAATGCAAGTTAATCAAGAGCAGCATGTAAAGATGTGCAAAAAGGCAAGATCACATAGGCCCTGATGGCATAAAGTGCAAGTGCAAGTCAGTTAACAAGCAATATAAAAATTATACATATAGGCAGATAAAAATACCATAATAAAAGCTAGTCAGCATTAGGGCTATGTTATAAAACTTTGGTGCAACAAGCAATATACCATATTGATGTAGGCAGAAATGCGCATTTGGGCCCAAGATGACATAAAGTGCAAGTGCAAATTAGTCAGAGATGGCATGAATACATGTGCAAAGAGGCAAAATCACAAAAGCATTGGCAGCAAAAAGTGCAAATGCTGATCAATTAGTAGGCAGCATAAACATTATGCAAGCCAACTAGATTATGTAAGCAAATATGATTAACAGCAATTTAAGACATTTAACTGGAAAATGATATCACAGCTGAGGCAATGAGCATTTATGTAAGGCTGGCATGATACCCAAATTAGAGCGGGTGAGGTTGAAATAATAATAATAATCTTAACAAAACCAGATAGCCACAATAGAAAAGGTGTTGAAGAACACCTAAAGTTGGACATGCAGGACTACAGCAAAAGAATATATAGACATAAGAAGTGTCAAATGTGCAACAAGGTCACAAAAATAATAACAATAATAACAGCCAGGAAAATACAAGAGCAGGGATAGCCTATCTTTTTGGTGAAAATCTAAAATTCAAAGAGAAAAAAGAATCCAAAGAAAGAAATAGGGAGGAGGAAAAGAACAATGGTAGTAAATATAAGGAATATAATCAACTAATCAGGGTAAACGCGGAAATACATCAGTGATATAGGAAACAACAATCTTACATAGATAAATCGCACATGATGGGACCTACGTACCTATAAATGTATGAAGCTCCTCGTCAAGATTATGGCCAATGGGAAACTTAGTGTCGAAATCCAGAATATATCTGGTTTCTAGCTGTCTCAGTTTAAGTACACGATTCCCACCTCTGGGGTGAATCGGAATGTGCGCCACTGCAAAGAATTTGAGGAGGGAATGATCATTATTGTGCTTTTCTTTGAAGTGCTTGGCCATAGGATATGCGGGATCAGAGTTTTTGATGGCCCTAAGGTGCTGTAATATTCTAAGCTTGAGCTTGCATATAGTACTCCCGACATACCATCTCATGCAAGGACATGAGAGCACATAGACCACAAAAGTGGTATCACAATTCATTGAGTATCTAATCGGCTGATGACATTGGGTGACCGGATGCAAGAAGGATTTGCATGAAATAGCATGAATGCAGGCCTTGCATTTGCAACATTTAGAAAATCCTATTGGGGATTCCATCAACGATTTCATATAAGGTGGATTGGTATTAATGGGTGACAAGAAGCTGGAAACCAATTTGTCCCTAAGTGAGGGTACACGTTTATATGTGATGGTAGGACGTTTAGAGAGAAGAGGACCCAGATCCTTGTCAATGATGAGAATTCGCCAATGACGTTCTATAATCTTGCGAACATGATTAGATGCATTGTCAAATGTGACAATCAGGCGGGGGTCATCATTGACGGTAGTTTTGACGGGCTTGATACTGTATAGTAGGTAATCCCTAGAAAGTCCACGTACCTTAGTATAAGCCTGTTCTATAATTCTGCGCTCATAGCCTTGCTTGATAAAATCCTTAGCCGCCTGGGCACAATGATAATCAAAAGATACTAGATCTGTGCAGTTCCTGCGATATCTAATGAATTCCCCATACGGAATACTGCGTTTGCATGATGTAGGATGACAGCTGGTGGCATGTAAGGGCAGGCCAGTATTAGTAGGTTTTTTGTGTAATGCTGTGCATAAACCGGTTCTCTCAAGGGTCACCACTACATCGGGGTAGACAATTTTGGTCGTACTGTTGCATTCTGTGAAGCTCAAATTGGACATGTTGGTATTTAATAATTTCACAAATAATAGCCATTCAACCTTAGTACCCTTCCATATAACGAAAACATCGTCAATATATCGCCACCATGCAACAATATGTGTGGCAAAACTCGATGTAAGTAGATCGCTTAAGAAAGTGGCCTCCCACCATCCCATTGTTAAGTTGGCATAAGACGGGGCAAAAGTACTACCCATGGCGGTGCCTCTTACTTGGCGAAAAAAAGAACCCTCAAATAAGAAAATATTATTATTGAGGCAGAAAGAGAGCATTTCAAGGATCATGGAACTATGGCTGTAGAAATTCAATGAGCGAGTATCAAGAAAATATTTACAAGCATCCATACCAACTTGATGGTCAATGGAGGTGTAAAGAGAGACAACATCAAGGGTTGCTAACAGTAAGCCCTCCTCCCAGGGTATATTAGAGATGTGTTGTAAAAAATCTTTGGTGTCCCGTAAATACCAGGGTAGAACTGACACAAGAGGAAATAAGGTTTCATCAATGAATTGAGCCAGATGTTCAAGGAGAGAACCGCACAAGGTAACAATAGGCCTGCCTGGTGGATATGCAAGAGATTTATGTGTTTTTGGTAAAAAGTAGATTGTCGGTATGGTAAAACAAGATGGAACTAAAAATTTAGCAAGATCATCATCAATGAGACCAATTTCAACCCACTTAGCACATAGATCCTTAAGTTCAGACTGTATCTCATCGAAAGGATTTTTCGAGAGTTGGGCATAGCACAGTCGATCTTTGAGTTGGCGATTGGCCTCCAATACATAATGTACACGATCTTTGATTACAATGTTTGAACCCTTGTCGGCCGGTTTAATAATAATATTCGGCAAGTTTTGTAATTCACTGATGGCCGTAAGCTGAGCAGAGGTGAGATTATATTTGCTCTTGCTGGTACTGTTACGTAATTTCCTAAGGTCACTGATACAAAGATCATAGAATGCTTCAATACATCCGCCGACGGAAAATTGTGGATTGAACCTAGATTTCTCCTTAAATTTGGTACGCACATCCCAGTCAGGGTCAATGCCGAACTCAGTGAGATAAGTATTTGAAGGATCAAAGTCAGAGACTTCAAGGGAAGCCAAGTCCATAAGGGATGGAAGATCAGAAATCAGAAGATCAGTATGCCCGGTGCGAGGTGTTGATAATTTTGGCATAGTGGGATTGAGGGAGAAGAATTTCTTGAGTCTGATCTTTCGAATAAATTTATCCAAATCAATACGTGACTGGACATAATCAAAAGTTTTAGTAGGACAAAAGTTAAGCCCAAGAGAAAGGACAGAGGCTTGGGCTTTAGTGAGGATATGCGAAGATAAATTGATGATTTGGCACAGCTTCATATTGTCACTGCAATCGTATACTTCTGTTTCATTTTGTAAAACTAGTGTATATTTTAATATGTACAAGTGTTCCCTATAAGTGCTAGGTTACATGAAGTTTCCATGTACATTATTGTGAGCCTTAGGGAGTGTAGAAGGTCATTACTGTTTACATATGAAACAAGTAAACAGTAGGATGTAGATACAGAAATAATAACATACAATGTTTGTAAAATTAGTTACATCTAACTACTAATAAGAGTTTTAAGGAACAATTCACTTGTTATTTGTGTAGGTGATCAAAACAAGGACACATACAAAGTTTAAAAAAGTATTCCAATTGAATAAAATAATGAAAACATCTTAGTTTAAGTGTTAATTTGTACAATGTTTAAAGGTGTTCTATTTGCAGTGTGGACGTTTTCAGAAAAGTCAGACAATATATTAACAGGCCGATTCATGGAATAATTAGCGCGGCGCAAGTGGGCAAAAACGTGCGAATCGCAGTGGAATAGCGAAAATCGCAGTGAACGTGCGAAAATCGCACGAAAAGCAGCGCACGTCGATTCATGGAAGGCCGTGCGTGAGAAAACCAGCGGATGTGCGAAAAAAAAGTGCGCGGCGCACGTTGGCGCACGTTGGCGCACAGGCCATCTAACAGCGTGCGCCAGGTCACAGCGAAAATCGCACAGGCCACAGCGAAATTCGCACATAGCGCGGCGCAAGCAATAAAAGTAGGCGGAACACGGGCGTAACACTCGGAATGGGGAACAACTTGCCAAAACGTGGGCGTCACGGGGGAAGTACAGGGCACAAGTGCGCGGAACGCCCACACGCTCGCCTACAACACGTATTCATGGAATAGAATAGGGGAAAAAAGCGCACGCTCAAACCAGCGCACAGGCACAAACACGACCGCCACAAGAAAGGAGGCGGTAGCGTCTCTGCGGATGTAAGAAATGTGCGCCAAAAGGTGCGCCAACAAATAGCACCTATATACTGCCATGATGAATGTCCCATACTGTGGCCCTCCAGGAAAAATGACGTGCAAAGGGGTACCCACAAACACGGACACCCGCTGACAAAAAATACGTGTGCATGTATACCGGGGTGCGCGGGAAGTGTCACACGCGATTTGCAGGGTACGTGCATCACAGGGGTTCGCGTGAAGTTATTCACACGATCGGGCCTGGGGGAGCGGGCTACGTGTATTACAGGGGTTCGCGTGAAGTTCCTCACGCGATCGGGCCTGGGGGAGCGGGCTACGTGTATTACAGGGGTTCGCGTGAAGTTCCTCACGCGATCGGGCCTGGGGGAGCGGGCTACGTGTATTACAGGGGTTCGCGTGAAGTTCCTCACGCGATCGGGCCTGGGGGAGTGTGCTACGTGTATTTCAGGGGTTCGCGTGAAGTTTCACACGCGAATAGCCTGGGCGCGTGAATTTGAGGGGTGCGCGGGAAGTTCCACACGCGATCGGGCCTGGGGGAGCGGGCTACGTGTATTACAGGGGTTCGCGTGAAGTTCCTCACGCGATCGGGCCTGGGGGAGCGGGCTACGTGTATTTCAGGGGTTCGCGTGAAGTTTCACACGCGAATAGCCTGGGCGCGTGAATTTGAGGGGTGCGCGGGAAGTTCCACACGCGATCGGGCCTGGGGGAGCGGGCTACGTGTATTACAGGGGTTCGCGTGAAGTTCCTCACGCGATCGGGCCTGGGGGAGCGGGCTACGTGTATTTCAGGGGTTCGCGTGAAGTTTCACACGCGAATAGCCTGGGCGCGTGAATTTGAGGGGTGCGCGGGAAGTTCCTCACGCGATCGGGCCTGGGGGAGCGGGCTACGTGTATTACAGGGGTTCGCGGGAAGTTCCACACGCGAATAGCCTGGGCGCGTGTATTTCAGGGGTTCGCGGGAAGTTCCACACGCGAATAGCCTGGGCGCGTGTATTTCAGGGGTGCGCGGGAAGTTCCACACGCGAATAGGCTGGGCGCGTGTATTACAGGGGTGCGCGGGAAGTTCCACACGCGAATAGGCTGGGCGCGTGTATTTCAGGGGTTCGCGGGAAGTTCCACACGCGAATAGCCTGGGCGCGTGAATTTGAGGGGTGCGCAGGAAGTTCCACACGCGAATAGCCTGGGCGCGTGTATTTCAGGGGTGCGCGGGGAGTTCCACACGCGAATAGCCTGGGCCCGTGTATTTCAGGGGTGCGCGGGAAGTTCCACACGCGAATAGCCTGGGCGCGTGTATTTCAGGGGTGCGCGGGAAGTTTTACACGCGAATAGCCTGGGCGCGTGAATTTGAGGGGTGCGCGGGAAGTTCCTCACGCGATCAGGCCTGGGGGAGCGGGCTACGTGTATTACAGGGGTTCGCGGGAAGTTCCACACGCGAATAGCCTGGGCGCGTGTATTTCAGGGGTTCGCGGGAAGTTCCACACGCGAATAGCCTGGGCGCGTGTATTTCAGGGGTGCGCGGGAAGTTCCACACGCGAATAGGCTGGGCGCGTGTATTTCAGGGGTGCGCGGGAAGTTCCACACGCGAATAGGCTGGGCGCGTGTATTTCAGGGGTTCGCGGGAAGTTCCACACGCGAATAGCCTGGGCGCGTGAATTTCAGGGGTGCGCGGGAAGTTCCACACGCGAATAGCCTGGGCGCGTGTATTTCAGGGGTGCGCGGGGAGTTCCACACGCGAATAGCCTGGACCCGTGTATTTCAGGGGTGCGCGGGAAGTTCCACACGCGAATAGCCTGGGCGCGTGTATTTCAGGGGTGCTGTGTATTTCAGGGGTGCGCGGGAAGTTTTACACGCGATTTCTGCACGGTACGTGTATTTCAGGGGTGCCGGGGAGTCCCACATGTGATTTGACAGTGTGGGTCCTCCCAGGTGTACCCTGTACACCCTCCACGGCCCCTGCAGGCAGCCCACACCACAGGGGACTACCCTGCATCCCTGGTCATGTCCCGCAGGCAGCCCACCCAACATGGGCATGCCCCCCAGCAAAGGCACATGTCTCCTTGAACACCAACACATGTCCCCTTGCACCCCCACCCCCCAGCACTGTGGGGCACCTGCCAGTAGGCCCCCACCCATGTCCAACTCATGTCTCCCACCACCCCCACCCCCCAGCACTGTGGGGCACCTGCCAGTAGGCCCCCACCCATGTCCAACTCATGTCTCCCACCACCCCCACCCCCCAGCACTGTGGGGCACCTGCCAGTAGGCCCCCACCCATGTCCAACTCATGTCTCCCACCACCCCCACCCCCCAGCCACCAGGGTCACCCTCCACCAGGGCCCCACTCATGTCTCCCACCACCCCCACCCCCCAGCAGTGCAGGGTCACCCTCCACCAGGGCCCCACTCATGTCTCCCACCACCCCCACCCCGCAGCACTGTGGGGCACCTGCCAGCAGGCCCCCACCCATGTCCAACTCATGTCTCCCACCACCCCCACCCACCAGCCACCAGGGTCACCCTCCACCAGGGCCCCACTCATGTCTCCCACCACCCCCACCCCCCAGCACTGTGGGGCACCTGCCAGTAGGCCCCCACCCATGTCCAACTCATGTCTCCCACCACCCCAACCCCCCAGCACTGTGGGGCACCTGCCAGCAGGCCCCCACCCATGTCCAACTCATGTCTCCCACCACCCCCACCCCCCAGCCACCAGGGTCACCCTCCACCAGGGCCCCACTCATGTCTCCCACCACCCCCACCCCCCAGCACTGTGGGGCACCTGCCAGCAGGCCCCCACCCATGTCCAACTCATGTCTCCCACCACCCCCACCCCCCAGCACTGTGGGGTACCTGCCAGCAGTCCCCCACCCATGTCCAACTCATGTCACCCACCACCCCCACCCCCCAGCCACCAGGGTCACCCTCCACCAGGCCCCCACTCATGTCTCCCACCACCCCCACCCCCCAGCACTGTGGGGCACCTGCCAGCAGTCCCCCACCCATGTCCAACTCATGTCTCCCACCACCCCCACCCCCCAGCACTGTGGGGCACCTGCCAGCAGTCCCCCACCCATGTCCAACTCATGTCTCCCATCACCCCCACACCCCAGCAGTGCAGGGTCACCCTCCACCAGGCCCCCACTCATGTCTCCCACCACCCCCACCCCCCAGCAGTGCAGGCTCATCCTCCACCAGGCCCCCACTCATGTCCCCCTGCACCCCCACCCCCCTGCCACCATGTGCAGCCCCCACCAGGTCCTCACAATCCCCAATCATGTGCGTAATCACACGCAATGAGACTCTGACGTGCAGTCTTTCCACGTGTGCTCTGTCATCACGTGCTGTGTGGGAAACACCCGTGCGGGTCACGTCACAGACGCGCTTACGCGCTGAGGGCCTTTGGTCCAATGGAATCGCGTATGCGTGCTGACGCGCTTACGCGCTAAGGGCCTTTCCTCGGTTTTCACGCTGACGTGCAGGATTTTCACGTGCCAATTCACTCCGTACCAAGCTGGCCACGCGTGAGCACACGGGAGACCACGCTCCTGCCCAGAAGGCCGAATTACTGCCCCCCAGAGCCCCGAGCACGCTCCCACCTGCTATCTGCTGCTGCCTGACTGCCTGCTGCCCACGTGCACTGCCATTTGCTGCCTGCACATCAGCCAGGGGTGCTGTTGCTGTGACCACCCCTGCTGGAACAGAAGACTCCCGACTGGAATTCCATCGCTCCACAGCCCAGCCCCAAGACCCAGTTGCCCACCCACTCCTGCCTCTGGGGTTGTCATGTCGGGGCTAACACCATCTGTGACCACTGACAACCCCCGGCCAGAGAGGCAGAGGGGCACCAGCTTCAGTGCCACCGAAGTTGGTGTCCTGGTGGAGCAAGTCCTGGGGCAGTATGATGCCCTCTTTGGAAGTTCCCGCGCCGACAAGGAAGGACGGACTCGGATCTGGACAGACATCGTGACTGCCATCAACGCGGAGGGGGTGGCAGTCCGGGACTTACAACATGTCAGGAAGCGCTGGGAGGACTTCAGGTCCAGGACCCTGAACAAGGCCCGGCGCCTCTTGAAGGCAGCGGATGCCAAGGGGCGCCGGGGCCACTTGTCGGAAGAACAGATGGGGGTCCTGGAACGCATATCCCCAGCGCTCCACGTCCAGGTCCTAGAGAAGCAGAGCCGTCTGGAGTCGAGCGGTGAGTGTACATGCATCCTGGTTGTGAGCAGGGCGTGTGGTGATCATTCCCCATTGTGCCGGTTGCACATCTGTTTGTATGGGGTGGAGTATGGGTGGGGGTGTACAGGGCCGTGGGGCTGACACATGCGAGGGCTGTAATGTGTGAGACATGGATGGTGCTTGTGTGTGTGGGCTTGCATGGCAAATGCAGTTGTGCGTGCACACATGTTTGGATGAATGTGTATGTAAGTAGACATGTCCGTGATGTCAGGCATGTATGTTGTTTTCGGCTGCATGTATGAGCACTGTGTACATGTGCATGTGTGTGTATTTGTCAAAGGTGCAACAGTGATGCTACATGGATGCATGTGACAGCGGTATGTGGAAGCCTGATTGGCAGATGTGACATGGATGCCCGTCTGAACAGTGCGACACTTGGCAGAGGTGTAGACATGCATGCAAGTGTGGTGGTGTGTGTACATGTGTGGTGCACTTCCTGTGTTGCATGTGATGTATGGCTCCCCTTTGGCTGCTGATGCTGTTGTATGTGTAGGGATGGTGGTGGCAGTTGCGATATGGCTGTGGTATGGCTCATGTGTGCCAGTTGCAATGACATGTGTGTTGGGGATTGTGATGACATGTCTGAGGTTTGCCAATGCCACTCATGTGCAACTGTCATGCGTGTATGTGTCCATTGTACAGTGCCCTGATGCCTGTGTTTTGTTTCTCCCTGTCTGCAGCGTCAACTGATGAAGAGGGCGGAGAAGGTGCTGTGGAGCACAGCGGCGGGGATCCGACCGCCAGCCGGAGACGCAAGGCCCGGCTCCCCTCCCGTGTTGTCATCTCGTCGGGGAGTGAGGAGTCCGGTGCCGCGTCCCAGGCCGCAGCTGCCGGGGGGAGGTCCAAGAGGCGGAGGTTGCAGTTGGACTCCTCGGCAGCAGAAGGGGCAGCTGGGACCCCACAGGGCCCAACAGGGGAAGATGGCACAGAGTCATCCAGGTTGGTGGGGGGTTTGGTGGAGGAGGGGGCCGCGCAAGCACCAGAGACGGGGTCTGGAGGTGGGGATCCCACTGGTGCTAGTGGTGCAGTCCAGGACCAGGGACAGGAGGCAGCACAGGCGGCCGCGGAGGTGCCTGTGTGCAATCCTGTCCCCGATCCTGTCCCTGCATCATCTTGCACCAGCAGGGATGCCTACGTCCAGACCCGTTTTCAGGCAGGGGATGAGCTGACGTCAACTGGCCTTCCTCTGCCTGCGGACGTGGCTATCCAGGTCCGGGTTGAGCCTGTCCTGGCTGGTGTGGCGTTGCGTCAACGGGCCATGCGAGGTGACCTGCAGTCTTTTCATGGAGAGACTGCACGTCATCTCGAATGGCTCGTTGACCACGTCAGCCTGCTGGGACAGGTCACCCAGACCGGATTCCTCCGTCTGATGGGGCTTGTTCCGACCCCCTCCTCAACTGGACCCCCTACGCGCCAGTCGTCCTCTGTGCCATCTTCCCACCCATCAGTCACCTGGGTGCCCTGTGGAGCTGCCTCTGACAGTGCGGCCAGGCTGGTGGAGGAGGCATCCCTGCCACAGTCGGGAGTCGGACGTCCAGCAGGGGTGGCCACATCAACAACTGCACCCCAGCCGGCGGAGGATGTGCAGGCAGCAGGAGGCAGTGCACGGGCAGAGGCAGAGCAGCAGCAGCAGCAAGATGGTGGGAGCCATGAAGGCTCGGGGCCTTCGACATCGGAGGGGCAGGCATCGGCCGGAGGGCAGGAGGACCCAGGACAGAGAGTGTCTTCCGTGTGGCAGCGGTTGGGCCACGCCATAGGTGCGGAGCGGCGGCGGGCGGAAGAGGCGCGGCTCACAATGGTCAGGGCGGAGAACTCCATGCGGAGGGCCCTGAGGCGGGCCGAGTGCCTCGAGGCAATCCGCAGGGGGTTGGAGGAGGACACGGCGTCGTCCCTGCGGACCCTCGGGGCCATGGAACTGGACCGCCTCCGGGACATCGAACAGGAGTTCGATGATGCCCTGGCCCGGAACACCACAGAGTGAGCCGCTGGACTTGCCCGCCGCCTTTGTATATAGTTCTTTAGTTTTAGGTTTCCTTTTTTTTTTCTTATGATTTGGAGTCGACGGACACTGCTCCACTTTTTGTATATAGTTGATATTTAGGTAGGTTTTTTAGGAGGTTTCCTTAGTTCTGTTGTGATGATGGACCCTTGTTATTTTTGTACATAGTTCTTTGTTGCACGGAGAGTTTTGACATTTCACTTTGGACAAGATTTTTTGGATTAGATTTTCTAGTTTTGTGTTTTTATGCGGACATGCAGCTTCTTTTTTCACATTTACATTGTAGTTAGTTTTCTTTCTTTAGCATTCGTATTTTTTTCTAATACATTTTTTTTTTCATTGTTCACTGTGTGGTTTCATCTCATTGGTTTCATGCATGTCATGTTGTGTGTTTTCCCATTCAATTGGAAAATATGTGTGTGACGGACATGGGTTCATTTGCTTCATGAACATTGGGGGTGTAACATGTGATTTCCATTTCCATGTGGGTGAATGGGTTACTTGGTAGGGCTTTTTGGCTGTGGAGGCTGACCATTACGCACATTGTGAGGACCTGGTGGGGGCTGCACATGGTGGCAGGGGGGTGGGGGTGGTGGGAGACATGAGTGGGGGCCTGGTGGAGGGTGACCCTGGTGGCTGGGGGGTGGGGGTGGTGGGAGACATGAGTGGGGGCCTGGTGGAGGCTGCCCCTGCACTGCTGGGGGGTGGGGGTGGTGGGAGACATGAGTGGGGGCCTGGTGGAGGGTGCCCCTGGTGGCGGGGGGGTGGGGGTGATAGGGGACATGAGTGGGGGCCTGGTGGAGGCTGCCCCTGCACTGCTGGGGGGTGGGGGTGGTGGGAGACATGAGTGGGGGCCTGGTGGAGGGTGCCCCTGCACTGCTGGGGGGTGGGGGTGGTGGGAGACATGAGTGGGGGCCTGGTGGAGGGTGCCCCTGGTGGCTGGGGGGTGGGGGTGGTGGGAGACATGAGTGGGGGCCTGGTGGAGGGTGCCCCTGCACTGCTGGGGGGTGGGGGTGGTGGGAGACATGAGTGGGGGCCTGGTGGAGGGTGCCCCTGGTGGCGGGGGGTGGGGGTGATAGGGGACATGAGTGGGGGCCTGGTGGAGGCTGCCCCTGCACTGCTGGGGGGTGGGGGTGGTGGGAGACATGAGTGGGGGCCTGGTGGAGGCTGCCCCTGCACTGCTGGGGGGTGGGGGTGGTGGGAGACATGAGTGGGGGCCTGGTGGAGGCTGCCCCTGCACTGCTGGGGGGTGGGGGTGGTGGGAGACATGAGTGGGGGTCTGGTGGAGGCTGCCCGTGCACTGCTGGGGGGTGGGGGTGGTGGGAGACATGAGTGGGGGCCTGGTGGAGGGTGCCCCTGGTGGCGGGGGGGTGGGGGTGATAGGGGACATGAGTGGGGGCCTGGTGGAGGCTGCCCCTGCACTGCTGGGGGGTGGGGGTGGTGGGAGACATGAGTGGGGGCCTGGTGGAGGCTGCCCCTGCACTGCTGGGGGGTGGGGGTGGTGGGAGACATGAGTGGGGGCCTGGTGGAGGGTGCCCCTGGTGGCGGGGGGGTGGGGGTGATAGGGGACATGAGTGGGGGCCTGGTGGAGGCTGCCCCTGCACTGCTGGGGGGTGGGGGTGGTGGGAGACATGAGTGGGGGCCTGGTGGAGGGTGCCCCTGCACTGCTGGGGGGTGGGGGTGGTGGGAGACATGAGTGGGGGCCTGGTGGAGGGTGCCCCTGGTGGCTGGGGGGTGGGGGTGGTGGGAGACATGAGTGGGGGCCTGGTGGAGGGTGCCCCTGCACTGCTGGGGGGTGGGGGTGGTGGGAGACATGAGTGGGGGCCTGGTGGAGGGTGCCCCTGGTGGCGGGGGGTGGGGGTGATAGGGGACATGAGTGGGGGCCTGGTGGAGGCTGCCCCTGCACTGCTGGGGGGTGGGGGTGGTGGGAGACATGAGTGGGGGCCTGGTGGAGGCTGCCCCTGCACTGCTGGGGGGTGGGGGTGGTGGGAGACATGAGTGGGGGCCTGGTGGAGGCTGCCCCTGCACTGCTGGGGGGTGGGGGTGGTGGGAGACATGAGTGGGGGTCTGGTGGAGGCTGCCCCTGCACTGCTGGGGGGTGGGGGTGGTGGGAGACATGAGTGGGGGCCTGGTGGAGGGTGCCCCTGGTGGCGGGGGGGTGGGGGTGATAGGGGACATGAGTGGGGGCCTGGTGGAGGCTGCCCCTGCACTGCTGGGGGGTGGGGGTGGTGGGAGACATGAGTGGGGGCCTGGTGGAGGCTGCCCCTGCACTGCTGGGGGGTGGGGGTGGTGGGAGACATGAGTGGGGGCCTGGTGGAGGGTGCCCCTGGTGGCGGGGGGGTGGGGGTGATAGGGGACATGAGTGGGGGCCTGGTGGAGGCTGCCCCTGCACTGCTGGGGGGTGGGGGTGGTGGGAGACATGAGTGGGGGCCTGGTGGAGGCTGCCCCTGCACTGCTGGGGGGTGGGGGTGCAGGGGGACATGAGCAGGTGTGCAGGGTAGTCCCCTGTTTTGTGGGCTGCCTGCAGGGGCTGTGGAGGGTGTACAGGGAACACCTGTGAGGACCCACCCAGCCTGATTGCGTGTGATAATTCCCGCACACCCCTGTAATACACGTACCAAGCCAAATCGCGTGTGATAATTCCCACGCACCCCTGTAATACACGTACCTGGCCAAATCGCATGTGAAACTTCCCGCGTACCCCTGTAATACACGTACCCTGGCCAATCGCGTGTTGAACTTCCCGCGTACCCCTGTAATACACGTACCCTGGCTAATCGCGTGTATAACTTCACGCGTACCCCTGTAATACACGTACCCTGGCCAATCGCGTGTTAAACTTCCCGCGTACCCCTGTAATACACGTACCCTGGCTAATCGCGTGTATAACTTCACGCGTACCCCTGTAATACACGTACCCTGGCCAATCGCGTGTTAAACTTCCCGCGTACCCCTGAAATACACGTACCCTGGCTAATCGCGTGTATGACTTCACGTGTACCCCTGTAATACACTTACCCTGGCTAATCGCGTGTTAAACTTCCCGCGTACCCCTGTAATACACGTACCCTGGCCAATCGCGTGTTAAACTTCCCGCGTACCCCTGTAATACACATACCCTGGCCAATCGCGTGTTAAACTTCCCGCGTACCCCTGTAATACACGTACCCTGGCTAATCGCGTGTATGACTTCACGTGTACCCCTGTAATACACTTACCCTGGCTAATCGCGTGTATGACTTCACGTGTACCCCTGATATGCACGTTACCCGCTTTGCGTTCCTTGTTTGGCTGCCCTGTAAACTGGTCCAGGGTTAGCGCAGCCCTTTGCGATGATTTAGCGATTTTGCTGCCTTTTCCTTGCGCGAGGGCGTTCTTGGGGGCGTTACTGGCGCTGCTGCAGGGTCGCTGCGATACTCTGCGCCACGGCTGGTTTGGGAGCATGAAATCCATGAATACGCTGTGCGCGGAAATCGGTTTTAGCGCACGTGCCTGGCGCAGTCAATCGCACGCGGACACTCTGCGCCAGCCGCTTGCGACACTTTTCTGCGAAATTCTATGAATTACCCTGTAAGTCATTACACTGTGAGTGTTTCATTTTTTTATAGTAGTTTATACAAAATTGCCATTAGCTTCTTAAGTGACAAAAAAGTATGCACACCAAATTAATGTAATGCAAATGTAGACATCATTATTATATTTTAAATGAACTTTGATTTAATTAAACAAGTATTCCACACTGCACACAGCTATCTGTGCAAATATAAGTTTAAATAACAATTCCCAGTTTTTGAAAAATTCAAATAGGATTTGTACATTTTGAAATTTCATTGTTAACTTCTCATATGTGAATATAGCCAAACAAAGGACACAGGTTTTATAAGAAGTATGTTGTTAGGTTCGTATTGTAGTTTTTGCCAAGTGTTAATACATTTACACACACAACGTTTTTTATTGTCTACTTATTATTTGAAATATTGGTATGACTATGCTTTATACTCAAAATATTGTTACAATGTTTTCATCTCCTCAAACATGTATTTGTAAAACTGAAGATAACATTATGTTATATGTCTTGGTTTACTGATTAAGGTTGCATAAATAAATCTGCAAATTTTTCATCATTTAATATTAAATACTGTTTGTGCAGTATTGTAAAATTGTAGTGACATGCCTTTATAGGTGCACAAACAATTGACATTTTCGGAAATTCTATTTGTAGTTACCTAAATAGTTAGTGTATTTGAGGTAATCATGCAGAATTTATTTTTTCTATACTACACTGTAGACACCCCTTCTCTTTGTTTTTTTTTGATACAATGTTTTTTCTATACAATTGTTAACATTTTTATTTAACATGTCATATAGATATACTTTTAGAAAGTGACATAGTATACAATTGTATATATATATATATATATATATATATATATATATATATATGTATATATATATATATATATATATTTTGGTTTAGAATAGCATACACCAGACGCCATTCCGGTGAGCAGCACTCCTCACTCGTAGATTTAGATTAATAGCGGAAGAAAACCAGCCAGAAAACTGCATAGGTTGAGAAATTACAACAACCTTTATTTAATGATCTGCAGTATTAAAAGTTCAGTTTCCCAGTAATATCAGTGGCAGATGGCAGCCTAATGCATGTTGCCACTACCCAGTGGCTTTATCACAGTAACTCCTCCTCATGAGGAAGTCTATTTTAAAACCCCCAAGTGATAAAAATAGTAGAGGTGACTACATGACACATTACACATCTTGCGGCCATATTTGTTTGGGCCCACCACTATGTCTATCATCCATAGTGTAATATGCAAGTTGTCTTGAATTACATGTACACTAGGTATTTTCTTTTGAAACAATATGTTTGTTTCATGTACAGGCGATAGATACAGCGTGTTTATGCATGTACTAGTAATTCAAGAGTTACAGAAAAATGAGTATGTTTTCGTAAAACAATACATATTCACATAGACAAGAAAGTGCATAATATTGCCTATAATATGTTCTACAAGTATAACGACAATATGATATTCAGTGCATTTATATTTATTAAGTACAAATACTACCACTAATTCCAAACAGTATGCAGACATAATTTCTAGAAATAAAGTGCATAGTGCATGCCATAAAATTCTAGGCCTGATGTGGATATTAAAGTGCATAGTGCAACAATTATTAAAATGTATAAACCACATACATCACAGGTGTTGTCACTCATATATATGGTATTATATACATAATGCCATGTTCTTATATATGTATATTTTTTGTTTATATATATGTTTATTGTTAAATATTTTAAAGAAATGAATAGAGTTTTTTGTTCACTCCAACAAGAGGTTTTTTTTCCTACGTAGCATGATTAATTAATACAAACATGTATCGGTTGTGTACTAGGAATACATTCCATATTCATTTAGTACCGTTATGAGAAAAAAAACAATATACTTGTTTTTATTTTATTATGAAATACATTTCATTCTGTTTCGGTTTTACTAATATTTAAGAAAGAAGACGACACAAATAAAAGTATTAGGTAAGGCATTTGATAAATATGACATATATATGTACAATGCACACATGTTTACGCACAGATTTGTACAAACACATTCTAATATCATTTCTAGCCACAGCTATAGCATCAGCCGATGAGAGGCAGGTATATGCAAGTGCATCTATGGTGAGCAACGACCGGCGTGATCTTTTCCATGGCTACATGCCCCCTGTTAACATTGTAACTGTGATCACAAGCAAACATTTTGGGGGATTTTAGACACTCAAACTGCATAAAATAAATAACAGTAGATATTGCATTACATTTTTGCAGTCTATGTTCAATTTCAGCAACTTTTGTGACTCAAGGCGTGGACTGCACTAGGGCCTGTTTGGAGGAGGAAAAGAGGGGGTGTAACAGGGAAAGAATACACATAAGGATGAAAAATATAAATACATTTAAAATAAAAAGGAACCTATCTTTTTTGGGGGGGGTCTTTTTATTTATTTTTGTTATTTATTTTTTTCTGAAAAAACAGGGGGAAATTGACACTTTAAAAAAATAAATAAGGATGTCAATGAATTTGGTGTTGAGATATTAAGTTCTCCCATTCCTAATTTCGTGGCATATTTCACAAAGGTCTCTCATAACAGAGATGTTGGAAGCTGGTACAATTGAAACAAATTTAATTGACATTGTTGCAGAAGCTGAGGCTTCTTTCAGTGTCTGTGAGGTCCCACTGGTGGATGCAGGTGCTGGAGGTGGTGCTGATTTCCATGCACATAAATGCATGAGCCCCATGCATTTTTATTTTATGGTGCTTGTGCGATTTCAAATATGCATCTTCCACCTATTCACAGTGAACTCGAACCAGATGATTTATCATGATTGATGTTCCCAGGCTTTGTGACGGAACATTATAAGTGCTGCATCTTAGTGGTTTCTTGCACAATGTGCATAGGATGTCCTCTGCCTCTTTTTTACAACAGTGTTCTTTCACTTTGAAGTATCACCAACTGCTTGCAGTGGTCTTCATTCCAGATGTTTGATTCCAGGGTGGCAACGGAATGGGGACCATGGTGACATCGTCATCGCTGCTGCTGCTATCATGGTTGGACATGTTGGAATGTCCAACTGGGGAGGATAATGTAAAACAACACAATTAACAAAACGAAAAAGGCAATGCCACAATAAATGAAAAAAAGTGTTTAAAAGAAAAGAAAAGGAAAAAAAATAATAAAAATAGACAAACTGAACCAATCACAAGACAAGGGGAAAGAGGATTAAGTGAGAAGTGGGTAAAAAGGAAGAATAATTAAAGGGTTAAAGTGCCAAAAGTTCTTACAGTTACTTGGATAACCTTTCACTTACAAGCACTTATAGCAATGATCATTATAAACTTATTTTCTTCTGGGTGGGGTGATTATTCGTGGCTGCAAACTGCCGCGTGCCCTGATTTAACACTTTTGCATGCACAGGTGTCATCATATGGTGTCGGCGTAGCGGCGTTAATACATCTCAACGTGTGATTGGGCCATTTGTTGATGTGGATAGGAGTCACGTGTAGGCGCTGAGTTGCAGCGCATGATATTATTGGCTGGTGCATCAGGCGCAAAGATGCATAGCTGCATTGAAGGATGCCAACATCCATTGGATCATTTCACACGCGTGGATTTCATCAAATGGCATGGGCCTAGCTATGGCAATACATTGCAATGTGTGATTGGACTGTTCGTTGACGTGGATAGGAGTCACGTGTAGGTGCGGAGCCGCAGTGCATGATTTGATTGGCTGACGCATCAGGCACACAGATGCGTAGCTGCGTTGAAGGAGCTTGATGTCCTATTGGGTCAGTTTGCATATGCAGATTTCATCAAACGGCATGGGGGTAGTAGCTTCAATGCATCGCAGTGTGTCATTGGCTTGTTAATTGATGTGGCTAGAAGGATACCACAGTCCATGAACCGATTGGCTATTAAAAAGAGGTGCCAGGTTGGAAGTGATTGAGATTTTCATTGATGCAGCAACTGCCACATGCAGGTGAGACTCCTCATTGATTCATGCAATTGATAAATAATTTAGGCACAAGCAAGTCATTGCACTTGGGCATACCCGTGCATACGGAAAACACATTGCGGTTGGCTATATCACATAGCCGTGGTTATATCCCTCTCACAAACACCTTTTTCATGTTGTCTGTCACTGCTTTTTGTCTCTTGGTGGGTGAACTTCATTGTAAGCCTTCAGGAACTTTTAAAAGCAGTACCTTGATTTATCCAATGCTTGTTTACCTTTCTTCTTCCTATACTGTTGTCCTTTATCTTGTGCTTTGTAGTCTGACCTTTTTCCTAGTTAAGGTTGTTATATTTGTTTTCTTCATGTTTTTTTTTTTATATTAAGTGGCAGAGTCCTTTTTGTGTTGTATATTTTACAGTTGTTATATTTCCTCCACGGTCATGCCTTTCAAAATGACTACAACCAGCAGTGATGATGAGGTGGTGTGAGTGGCTTTAGCTTTAACACCACGAAAGAAGAAATATGCAATATTTCCGCATATACGACCAACACAGCAAAACGGAGATTGAGTAGATCATGTGTATTTTCTGTGGTAAGGATTTGCAGAGGGGACCTTAACACAAGTCATCGCAGAGCTTCGGGACATCCACATTAATTCAACATCTTGTCTGTTTTCATTGAGACGAAGTGGATGAATCCTATAGGAAGGCTTTTGTGAAACAAAAGGTGAAAAAGTCAAACACATGGAGCAAGATCAACACAGCATTATTTGTCATCTGTGCGACAGGCTTCCAATTCGATCACCAGCTGTTTTCCACCAACTAACACCCAACCTCAGTCCATCTTGACTGCACCCAATCTTTCTAATTTTATTGTGATGTGTAAAACCAGTGACAGCTTGATCAAGGTGGGAGGTGGCACCCTAAATGCTTGGTGCAAGGCTTTTTGAGAACATACAACCAATTGGCAATGCTAGGATTTTTACCCCATTCTTTAGGAAAAAAACACACAAAAAATTCAAAAAATATAAAATGCGAATACAAATAAATGTTATTTTTTTAAACCTTTGTTATATGAATTAAAAAAGTGTTTTTCCCTTCCAGATTCCTACCTCTTCTTTGCTTACCCCCCAAAACGGTAATTTTCTGGACCAATTTTTTTAGTTATGAAAATAGACAATAAAAACACAGGGGGTAATTCATAGAATTCAGCGCACAAGTGGCGCACGCGGCTGGTGCACAGTGTGCGCGTGTGGCAGTCTGCGCGAGCCGTGTGCGCCAAAATCCATTTCCGCGCACAGTGTATTCATGTATTTTAACATGCAAAACCAGCTGTGGCCAGTTACGCCCCCAACATCTGCCGTGCGCCATGAACAGCGCACAAATCCCATACATGGTGCACAGGCCAGTGGACCAGCATACAGCCCCCCAACCACGAAAAAGTCCGTAAAAATCCCTGTGCACCCCTCCGAATATACGTACCGCACTGCGTGGGAAGTTTTACATGCGATTGGCCCTCTGTGAGCAGGGTACGTCTATTTCGGGGGTGCGCAGGAAGTTTCACACGCGATTGGCCCTCTGCGAGCGGGGTATGTGTATTTCGGGAGTGCGCGGGAAGTTTCACATGCGATTGGCCCTCTGGGAGTGGGGTACGTGTATTTCGGGGGTGCGTGCGAAGTTTTACACGCGATTGGATCTCTGCGAGCGGGGTACGTGTATTTCGGGGGTGCGCGGGAAGTTTCACACACGATTGGCCGTCTGCGAGCGGGGTATGTGTATTTCATGGGTGCGCGGGAAGTTTCACACGCCATTGGCCCTCTGTGAGCAGGGTATGTGTATTTCGGGAGTGCATGGGAAGTTTCACATGCGATTGGCCCTCTGCGAGTGGGGTACATGTATTTCTGGGGTGCGCAGAAAGTTTAACATGCGATTGGCCCTCTGCGAGCGGGGTACGTGTATTTCAGGGGGTGCGCGGGAAGTTTCACATGCGATTGGCCCTCTGCGAGCAGGGTATGTGTATTTCGGGGGTGCGCGGGAAGTTTCACACGTGATTGGCCCTCTGCGAGCGGGGTACTTGTATTTCGGGGGTGCACAGGAAGTTTCACATGCGAATGGCCCTCTGCGAGAGGGGTACGTGTATTTCGGGGTGCGCGCGAAGTTTCACACGCAATTGGCCCTCTGCGAGCAGGGTACGTGTATTTCGGGGTGCACAGGAAGTTTCACACGCGATTGGCCCTCTGCGAGTGGGGTACGTGTATTTTCGGGGGTGCGCGGGAAGTTTCACACGCGATTGGCCCTCTGCGGGTGGGGTACGTGTATTTCGGGGATGCGCAGGAAGTTTCACACACGATTGGCCCTCTGCGAGCAGGGTACGTTTATTTCGGGGGTGCCCCAACAAATTGGCAGTGTGTGTCCTCCCAGGTGTGCCCTCTCCCCCTCCCCAGGGCCTGCAGTCAGACCCCAACACAGGGGTACACACTGCACCACAGGCCATGCCCCACAGGCACCCCATCCACCCTGCTGAAGTCCCTCAGCCACCCCACATGTCACCATGCACAAGTGAGCACTGACTTATGTCCCCCAGCACCCCCATCCACCTAGCATTGAGGGGCACCTGCCAGCAGGCCCCGACTCATGTCCCCCAGCACCTCCATCCACCCAGCATTGAGGAGCACCTGCCAGCAGGCCCCAACTCATGTCCCCCAGCACCCCATCCACCCAGCATTGAGGGGCACCTGCCGGCAGGCCCCGACTCATGTCCCCCTGCAACACGAAAGGAAGCTGCACAATCATGGTCCTCATGTGCACCACAATTCCACAGCACGCCAGCCCAGTCTTGACATACAATGATTTCAACAATCCACCACACACCGACATGCCTATGTCACGACACAAATCAAAAGTCAACCATGTACATCAACACATGTCGGTCACACACACACACACTGTTTGCCATAGATTGTGCAAAACTACAATTTGACATGCATGAACCCAATGAGCGAATCCCACACATGGAATTAAAATATTAAAATGCATTATTAACAAAATCAATGTAATGAAATGAAAGTCAAAAAAATAATACAAAAATGAAATGAAATGCATGTCCAAAAATATGAAAAATGAAATGTAGATGCAATCCAAATAAATCCAGAAGAAAAATGGTCCAAAATCATTGTCCACCAAAACAAATCCAAAGGAAACGTAACAATGAAAATCCATTGCCCCATGGTGAAATTCAAAGAAAATGCACACATAAATCCAAAGTCCAACTATGTACAATCAATTTTGAAAGGGTCCATGAGCCCAACGAAAAAAATGAAACCTATCTAAAAAACTACCTAAGAAAAGAACTATATACAAAAGTGTGGGGCATAGTCCAATCACCCCAAAAGAAATGAAAACGAAAAGGAAACCTAACACTAAAAACTATTTACAATGGCGGCAGGCTAGTCCGACGGCTCACTTTCCGATGTCCCAGGCCAGGGCATCATCAAACTCCTGGTTAATGTCCTGGAGGCGGTCCTCTTCCATGGCCCAGAGGATTCGCAGGGACGATGCCATGTTGGACTCCAACTCCCTGCGAATAGCCTTGAGGCACTTGGCCCGCCTCAGTGCCCTCAACATGGAGTTCTCTGCCCTGACCATTGTGAGCCGTGCCTCTTCTGCCCGCCGCTGCTCTGCATCTATACGCTGGCCCAACCGCAGCCACATGGAAGACACACCCATTCCAGGGTCCATCCTGCCCTCTGGCCGATGCCTGCCCCTCTGATGTCGATGGCCCTGAGCCATCATTGCTCCCACCTAGAGCCTGCGGCTGCTGCTGCTGTCCATGTGCCCTGTCCGATGATGCCTGCACATCCTCCATCTGTTGGTCTCCAGTTGTTGTGGTGTCCGCCCCTGCTGGACCGCCGACTCCCGACTGTGGCAGGGATGGGATGTCCACCAAGCTGGCTGTGTTGGTCAGGCCAGGTCCACAGGGGGCCCTGGTGGAATCTGGGCAAGAAGATAGCAGGGAGAAAGACCGGCGCATAGTCTCCACAGAGGAGGAGAGGTCCGCCAGAGTGCGCAAGACATGTAGGAACCCACCGATCAGGGCCCCTCCCAACAGTGCCACGTCGCGACGCTGCTCTTCGTGATGGCGTGCATGCTCCCCCCAGGAAGCACGCACCTCATCACAAATGTCACGCGTGCGCAACGCGACACCAATCAGGACGGAGCCCATACGGTCATGGGACCCCTCGTCCGCAGGTAGTAGAGAGGCAGATTACGTGGGCCTCCCCCCTACCTGCGGACAGGCCTGGGACGGGGCATCCCTGCTGGTGCATGGTGGTGCAGTCACACGGTCAAGGGCAGCGACATGCACAGGCCCCTCCGCGGTGACCTGTGCTGCCTCCTGACCCTGGCCCTGGACTGCACCACTTGCACCAGTGGTACTACCCCCACCAGGCCCCATGTGCGGCTCAGTAGTGGGCTCCTCCTCCTCTGTGGAGACCACCAACCTGGATGTCTCCACACCGTCTTCCGCCATTGCAAGCCCCTGTGCAGCTGTAGTGGCAGACGTCGCACCAGTCCCCTCGCTACGGATAATGGCAATTCCTGGGAGGGTGGCTGGGCCTTGTGTCGCCGCCCGGTGGAGGCATGCCGCCGCTTGGCTCCACAGCACCGTCTCCGCCCTCTTCTTCACTCGACGCTGCATAGAGGGAGACATAGAACACAAGCATCAGGGTATAGTACAATATTCCCCTAGACAGGAAGCAATGACACATGAGTGGCACTGTCAAATTTCACTTCCATCCTGTCCCTGCACAACACATGGGTGAATGCACGCAACACACATGCAGAAACAGGCACGGCGTCTGCAATCAACATCAGCATCCATGTACAAGGGCCTCTTTTAACCAAAATGTTGCCTTAAAATTCACATGCATCATGGCTCACACTGACCCCATGCACACAGATCACCGGAGGGTCATGCATCATGTCTCGTACGCCACAGACACAGTGGATACAACGGTGACCAGACTGCATGACTGAATCTACACATCGTCATGGACATGTGTCATGCATCCATGTCATTTCAAAGTCACATACACACTTCTCAGGCACACAGACATGCACACCATACATGTACATGAGAGCAGCACCCATCTCTCACCCACCACCCGTGTCCAAGAACAGGGACTGGCATTCATTCATCTGTGCATTCAGCATGCAGCTCCCCATGTCTCATTGGAACACATGCACCATCCATGTGGTTCACGCATTACTGGTCTCACATGCAATACCATGTTGTCCCTGCTCACACACATCCATATATGTCCTATGTTACACATACAGGCAAGTAGCTGACTACCAGCACACTGCAACATGCCCTGTTTCACACAGCAATGCATGGCCACTTCGCTCAACTCCAGACGGGCCTGCATCCTGAGGATCTGGTGGTAGAGCACTGGGCGAATGTGCTCCAGGACCCTCATCTGCTGGTTAGTAAGCTGGCCCCGGTGCCCCGCTGCGTGTTCTGCCTCTAAGAGGCGCCGGCCTTCCTGTGGGTCCAGGACTTGTAGTCCTCCCAGCGCCTCTGGACGTGTCTCAGGTCTCGGGGTGCCACCCCCTCCGCATTGATGGCACCCACGATGTCTATCCAGATCCTCCTCTGTCCTTCCTTGTCGGTGCGCGATGGTGTGAAGAGAGCATCATAATGCTCCAGGACATGTTCCACCAGGGCACCAACTTCTTTCTCACTGAAGCTGGTGGCCCTGTGCCTCTCTGGATGGGGGTCACCAGTGGTCTCAGATGGTGTTTGGCCCGACATGGCAACCCCCGAGGCAGGTGTGGGTGAGCAAATGGGTCCTGGGGCTGGGCTGTAGAGTGATGGTATCCCAGTCGGGAGTCTTCTGTTCCAGCAGGGGTGGACACAGCAACTGGACCCCTGCAGATGGCTGACATGCAGGCACCAAATAGCAGGGCACGTTGGCAGTAGGCAGACAGCAGCAGATTGCAGGTGGGAGCGGGCTCAGGGCTCTTGGGGCAGGAAAATGGTCTTTTGGGCAGGAGCGTGGTCTTCCATGTGTTTTCGCGTGGCCAGCTTAATACAGAGTGATTTGGCATGTGAAAAAAGTGCACGTCAGTGTGAAATCCGAGGAAAGGCCCTTAGTGTGTAAGCGCGTAAGTGACGTTGCACGTGTGGGATGGCTTAAAAGGTACGAGTATCATGCTATTTTCTTGTACTTGCTTTTTGTGGAGAGCGAGCGGGTGATCTTGTACTTCTTGTGGGTTCACATGCGATTACTTCACAACGTTTCCAGTTCGTACTTCCTGTTTCCTCAGACTGCATTCTTTTCTTCTTTTGGCGGGGGTGTTCCCAACGCGCACACGCGTGTCTTTTTCACATTCTTTTTCAAGGCAGACGGTGAGTCACGCATGTATTTTCTAACTGTGGTTGCCCCCGTGTGTCGCGTACCGCTTCAGAGGTCTTTGTAGGGTGTGTGTAACATGCGTACGCTTATTTTTGTGTTTCTGGGTGCCACAGCATAGTGCGGGTTCATTTTTCCACGCACGTGTACTTTTGTTTTTGGGGTGCCTGTGCGTTGCGTGACCCATCAACTTCCCCCAGGGGTCACGGACAGCCTTGCTAGAGCACTAGGGTATGAATTCCATCTAGTACCCTACCCTTTCACACCAATTGTCCAGGACAATTGTTTACTGCAACTCCCATAGGCACAACAACATCAGTGCCATGGTTGTGAAGCGACCAAGCAGAAAGGGAGACAAAGGTGGCCGATCTCACAGAGGTGGGCACGGTGGGCGTGGTGGTGAAGTGGCCAGGATGTACAGAGTGCCCCTAGAGCCGCGTGTGTGGAGGACCAATCGGGGCCACCTATGCCCCCCCAATGGTTGTGGGAAACGTAGCTGACACCATCCCAGCTCAGCCCTTGTTGGACGGGCCCATTTTGTCAACTGAACCGGCACAGGATGACTCCCAGGCTGAGTTCCAGGTCACCTAGTCTAAGCTACGTGTGGCGGTGAAAGTTGCTGTCACCAGGCCTCGTGGATCTGGGGCAGCTATGTCATCTGCTGCCCCAAGTAGCCAGGGTGGGGAGGCTGCAGGGGCAGCTGCAGCTCAATCCACCCCAGCTCCGAGTCTCCCAGACAGGACAGTGTCGGTCCAGGTCCATCACACCGATGTTGGCCTGCCAACATCACCTTGCAGCCAATGCCTGCACCAAGACCTTTGGTCATTGTGCCTTTACAGGCTTCAAGTACCCAGTCCACCTCCGCTTCTGCCCCTACTGTCCAGAGCGGCGTAAGCCACTCAGGATCCACACCACCTTCCAAGAAGAAGAAGAAGGGTGCTCTAGCACTACAGGCTGAGACCCCAGGCGCGGCTACACACTCCGGCACGTCAAGGAAGCCTAGCTTGAATGACGCCAAACTTGATGCACTTGTGGCCTATGTGTCGGCACATAGCCGCGAAATGGTGGTGACTGCAGGGTGCAAGACTACGCCTGGTCAAGGTAGGGCCCACTGGCAGACCATCGTGGACCACATTAGTCCCTTGGATTTGTGAGGCGCACAGCTGTCGATTGCTACAAGCAGTGGAATGACCTGAAACGCAGAGCAAAGAACAAGTTGGCTTCAAATCATGCCTCTACTCTGGTGACTGGCAGTGGGTCTCCACCAGAGGACGACCAACTCACTGAACATGAGTCTGTTGCTGGAACCTTCATCACAGAGGAACAGATCCAAGGCGTGGAAGACCTACTAGATCACGAAGCATTGCCCGGTGAGTGCCCATGCATGTGTATGTAATCCATGTGTATATGGCTTGGGTGACGTGTTCTAATTGAGTGCCAGGTGAGGGTGTGTAGTCCTGAATGGTATGGGTCACCGCCCTTGGATTTGGGTATGACAGTATCCCTTCTGGCCACAGTAGCCAATTAGCACCACATTACTGCAGTTGCCCTTGAACTGTCATCTTGCAACAACATTGTTCAGAATTTTCAGTGTTCATTCAGCCTAATTGTTTCAATCCTCCCATTTTTGCAACACATTTTTCAGCCCCAATGCCACAAATGTGACATGCTTCTGTCATATATTACACCCCACAATGGGCGACATTTATTACCTTGTTATGTGAATGATTTGACTATTCAGGCTGATTGAGTAAGGGATTGCTCACATTGATTTTTGGGGAGGTTTGAAGGTGGAACATAATTGTGGTTTCCTGTCATGTTGAAGTGACCAGCTATTGATGTATCCATCTGCCTGCCATCACTGTATAATTGTACACTGGATGTGTTGCAGTGTGTGGCACATGCGTATTTTGTCACACAATTTTGCTTTTTTCATCTCATCATGTCCATCTCACATGGCTGGGTGACAATACTCATTCAGTAACATATGGCTGTACTAGTCAAATGTGCCATGGCTATGCTACGTGCCATCTGTGTGCTGGCATGTGTCATTATGTGGATTGCCCATGCCACTCACAGGCTATTGTGTGCTGCCAGTGCTATCCAGCTTGCAGGACATGTGTTGCTTTTCCATCTTGGAGTCCTCAGTGTCTGCTTTTTGCCTCCCCTTCCAACTCATTGACAGTGCATGCATGCCAGGGTTATAGTCATGTGGGACATGTGTAATTCATGTACTGGATCTCTGGCTTGTCAGGCCTATGTGTGTGCTATGGTGCTCATGCCTGTTTCCATTATGTGGTGGTGGGTGAAAACCCAATCCTCCTGCAGACCATACTGTCCAGGGGTGTCTCTGGAATGCACTGCACTCCCCCTCTGATCTGCTGGCCCAGGAACAGGATCAGATGTTGTGGAGTGTGACCCTGGGTTAGATGCTTGGGTTCCTGCCACACACACCCCTCCTGCTTCCCCTTTCCATGGGCTTGCAAAGGGTGTGACCAAGTGACAGTAACTTACACAGTGACATTGGGCTTCCATGAGCTGTGTGGGCAGGCTGTAGTCAAAACTGTGTGTATATCCCTAGTGGGGATTGTTGTTGGATTGAACATTGCATGGTGTATTGATATGTGCTTGTGCATCCATGTCTTTCTCCTTATTCACATATACCTTCTTCATGTCTTTACAAGGCCGTCTCCTTTGCAGATGCAGTTCATGTTGTATGCAGTACACTGACACATTTGCCATACAGCAACACTCTGCAGTTGTAAGGGGGCAATGTGCTGGCTTAGTCAGGTTGTGAGACTTGCACTACTTTGATTTTGTACTGTCGTATTTTGACACTGTTTCATCCTGTGTTGCTGTTCTGTGTTGCTGGTAAGTATTTGTTCATGTGTGCTGTTTCTTACTGATTACCGGGAGCACATTGTCTGTGGCCTGTTTACATTTGGAACAGTGCACTGTGTGACACTTGTGTCATGTGTTGTGCATTCATTTTATAGCTTTCACATTGCATTGCATGCCATGCCATGGTGTGTTGGGTAGCTGAGATGGGGAGGGGTTGGGTGACATAGCACTATTTTCATGGTGCATTATTCAAGGGGGTAGTAATTCATGCAGCATGAATGTGTGTCTTTTTTTTCACACAGCATTGATTGTATTTAAGTAGGTAGGAATGCACACAATGTAACACTGCCAGGTGACCAATCTCAGGCTGGTATGGTTGTGACAGTTGACTGTCCCTTATGTCATCATCATTGATTGTCAGCTGGTATGTGCCAGGGCTGTGTGCACTCCACAGTGTTAGTATTTTAGGTGAAGTAATTAGCCACCAGCTGTGTACGGGCTGCCTCACCACGTGCCCTTTCACTTCCCATGCGCAGCGCTGTGCATGAGGTTGGGGATGTGGGGGCACCACCATGTCCACCCGCAGGCCCCGGCAGGTTGCAACGTTGTGCAGGACACATGCTGCCACTATGATCCTGCACACTACTGGTGACGCATATAGCAGCTGCCCACCAGAGCGGTCAAGTGAGCGAAAGCGTAACTTGAGCACTCCGAATGTGCGCTCCACTATGCCCTGGGTTGCAATATGGGCGGTGTTGTATCTTACCTCAGGTGCTGTGGTGGGGTTCCGAATTGGCGTTATCATGTGGGTGCTCAGAGGATAGGCACTGCCCCCTGGGCAGGTGATGATGGGTATCATTAGTGGGATTGTGACATTACTCAGTATCTGACATGCATGCATGTGCAGAGGCAATTATACTCACCAAGCAGCCATGTATCGCCATGCCGCCCAGCTTGTAGGTCCCGGTTTAGGGGTGACATTCTGAAAATGAAACTATCATGGGTGGAGCCTGGATAGTTGGCATATACTGAGGTGATGATTCCCTTGGCATCACATACTACCTGCACGTTGATGGAATGCCAGTGCTTGTGGTTTCTATAGATGTGCTCAGTTGCCCTGGGTGGACGTAGAGCCACATGGGTGCAAACAATGGCACCTAGCACTTTGGTTAAGTGTGCCACCCTGTAAAAGTCCTGGGCGACAGCCTGCCTTTCTGCAGGTGTTCTGAGCATGTATATGTGCCTGCAGACTGAGGGGCGTGCAGTCATGATGGCCAACACCTGGTGTAGGCAGCATGACTGCGTGGCCTGTGAGACCCCCCCCCCACTATGGCACTTGTCTGCTGAAATGAACCAATGGCTGAGAAGTGCAGTACATTGAGCACCTTTTCCAAGGGGCTAAGTGCTTGGGAGCACAGGGTGGGTGATGTCCGGTCATCCTCCCACTCACTCACCAGGTCGAGTATTATGTGTGATGGAAACCTGTACCTCCCATACACCTGGTCATCAGGCATCCCAAAAAGGCTGGTCCTGGGTGTAAAAATGCAGGGCCTGGCTATCCTCCTCCTCCTGCGGTGTCTCACGACCACTGCTGCGAGGAACGGTATATTCATCGTAGCGTCTGAGCTCTTTTGTCATTTGCGCGCACTTTTATGCTGCGCAGGGCAACGTACGCCTGCTTCCTGCTGGCATACGTGTTTCCGGATTAGCATGTCTTTTTTGGCGCACGCGTTTCCCCTGTTCAATTCCATGAATACGTATTGTAGGCGCACGTGTGGGCGTTCTGCGCATTTGTCTCCTGTACTTCCCCTGTAACGCCCACATTTTCACGTGTTGTTCCCCATTACGCGTGTTACACCCTGTGTTCCGCCCACTTTTGTTGTGTGCGCTGCGCTATGTGCACTTTCGCTGTGCACGTAGCGAACGTCGTATGATGACGTGTGCGCCCATGTGCGCCACGCATGATTTTAGCGCACATCCCAGGATTTACACGCACACGGACCATTAATCGATGTGCGCGGATTTCACGCGCTTGCGATTCTGATTCTCGCGCTTACGCTTCCGATTCGCACGCTTTCGCACGCTTGCGCTGTGATTTTCACCACACATTAATTCCATGAATCGGCCTGTAAACATCCTTATTTATTTCAATATAGTCACGATTATACCATGTGCATGCCATGGGTAAAACTCCCCAGTTGTTTCTGCATTTAGCCGTGTATGCATCTTTGGTAGCCGTGGTTATAAAATTGTTTAAAAAAAATATGTACATATACATATATGTGGGCAGTAGTTTTAAATGTGTAGGAAACATTGAGTGTAGTATTTGTACACAGTTACTATAACACTTCAATAACTTTCTATTCATCAACAGTACATATAAATGTAAACACTTTTAAAAGTTAAATAAATATGCAAACATGTTTTTTTCAGAACAGGGTTACTTGCGGGGAATGTGGTTGCACAAATTCTTTGCATCTTATTTTCTAAACATGATACATGGTTTCCATTATCTCACTTGTCTGTATAATTAATGTCAATTATGTTTGGAATAACAAAACCTTTAGTTGCAGGGACTCTATGGTGAGAAGCTAACACAATAAAGCCCCTGAAATTCAGCGAAAGCCACCTTAATTTGCATTCTCTTTTGCGCAACCTATGACCACAATGATGACATCACAGATCACATTTTTATTTGTATGTTTATAGAGCGCCGAAAGCCCACAGGCATCACGGCGCATAACAATCATACATGTAACGTACCAAACAGAGCACAAACATGGAAAACTGACCAGGACGACAACAAATACTTAACAATCATAAACAATGACAAAAGCTGCAAAACATTACACAGAGCAATGAGGCCTAAGAATATGAGGCTATGGTGTAATATAAAATACTACAAGAATTGGCTAATTAATTCAAAAAACATTTCTAGAGTAGAGGTGAAAGACATGTACTTTAAAAATATGGATCCTGATCAAATACAGATCTGGTACTAAGCCAACCTCAGATGCTCCCCCAGGGGTTGGCTTCTTGCCCCGTCTTAGCGCTCCCCTGGCCTCTAAATCCATCCCAAATGGTGAACATTTTCTACCAGCCCAAACTTCCTTTGATTCTGCAACCCTCCCTAGCTGTCCCTGGAACCTCCTGTTATCAGAGATGGCCGAGATCAAAAATCTTTTGTTAGTGTTGATCAAGGGGACACGGGGGACCTGGGGGGAGGAGGGTACGGGTAGGGAAGGTGAGAGCGCAGTAGGGTCCGGCCCTAGGGGTCCTAATCTTGCCTTTGATAAAGGGTCACATCCCCTGATCCCCTGTCCGTCCCTGGCTACTTCCGTGGCTAGGTCTCCTCAGTCCCTGAGGAGCCGACCAAAGCTAGGTTTTCCCCCACTGTCACCCCGAAGGAGTGAAACCACTGTTCTAGACTCAAGGACTAAGCCCCCATTGATGCAGCACCCTGTGGGGAGGAGGGCAAGTGCCTCAATCCCCGGTCCGGGCAGGCCGAGGTTGGGGCGCCACACTAATGAAGGCTGTAGTAGCTCCATGGTCCTCCTTCATGGTGTTCTAAAACCCACTTTTGGCACAAGAGAACCAAGGGACGCCCTGCGGAATAAATGTCTACATTGGTTGCGGGCTGTGGGGGAGTGTGAGTTTGTGTCCATGGGCTCTTTGTTGGAGTGCACCAGACTGTCCAATCCTTCAGCCAAAACGGACATCGTCAAACTGGTTTTTGGGAGCGCCCATCTGGCAAGGGCCGTATTGGAAAAATGTAATGGCCATTGGCTGATAGGGAAAAGTGGTATCACTGTCAGCGCACCCCCTATACCTGCCCTTGTGTGCCCTGCAAGAGCCTCCTCTGGGTTTAGTCCTCTTTCAGGGGCAAATCTAACCGCCCTGGGCCCGAGGCGCTGCGGGAGATACCTGAGGGAAGGTGGTTGAGGGTTCCTGTTTATTGGCCTAGAGATCTGTGTGGGGGCACTCATGGAGGGTTTGGTTCTCTACATGGGTGTGTTGTCGTTCTTCTTTTTTTTTTTTTTTTTTCTTCTTCATGCGTTCATGTATTAGAACTGTTTTTTAGGATGCACTTTGATGGCCTTCCAGGCCGAATAAAGTTGTTTGACTGACTGACTGAAATACAGAAAAGCTGCTAGCCCCATGACCCATAATGATACAGACAAAAGGATAATAAAAGGCAGACCAAATGACAGCAGAAGACAGGTCGAACATATACCTGGAACAGATCAGTTCATAACAATGTTCAACCTAGACGACGGTCGAAGGGTTAGCTATTCTGTGCAGGAACAGGGGAATACTGCTGGAGCCACAGCCCTTGACAACACAATCGGTATTGTCTGAGCTGCACCAGTTCTCCATCTGAGTTCTCTGGAGCACCCTCAAGTCCTGTGATCTGATGCAATTAGGCGCCAGCTTGAAGTTAAACCAGGCTAAGATTTTGCGAGTATGGCAAATGAACCAGAGAGTCCACCCTACCCCCCATCCTTCTTCGCAATAGGGGGCACCTGTGTGGAAGCCAGATCTGCTTCTAAGGACCGGACAACATCCGTTTCCAGGTGAGCAGGGAGTGTAGCCTTGTAACGGCATGATTGTTATAGGCACTGTAGGCACAAGACAACACACATGTCCGAAGCACGGACATCATTAAACTTACAGGAAAGTGAAGAACGACAGTGCTTACTCACGTTTTGAGCACAGACCCTGCATGGCACTGAGCAAACTCACAGTAATTGCTCTAAAAACCTCTCTAATCGCAGAACCTCAAGCTGCCATCTACGAACCAGTGAGTCGGAAGGCTGTGGCTCTGAGAGACTTAAGGATGTGTGAGGCGCTGCACCCCTCACTACTGGCAGCTCCGTCAGCGCTGTTGATGTGCCATGCGGGTAAACTCGAAGGACTTGCCGGCACCAGCTACTCCATCCATCACTGATGACATCACTAAATACATTACAACAGTAACTGGCATTAGGCATGGACTTCAGCCATGATAAGTGTGCATGGTCAAATATATTTTAACACATTAATGAGTACTAGTCATGGCCTTCAGTTATGGGCAGTGGTCACAACCTTCACCCATGTGCAATTAAATATTTTAAAACATTAACAGGCTACTGACCATAGATTTTGGCCTTTACCAGTGGATACAACTTTCAACTGTGTCCACTGTTTATTATATGCACTGATCAGGCACTAGCCAAGGACTTTACATTTTTTCCTTGAATATATATATATATATATATATTTATATATATTACAGGGCCTGCGATAGTGGCCCTGTAGTTATGGTTAAGTTGCTAAACTCAAAGGAACAATAGTTTTTGGGGGGCTTATAACTTTGACACTGTTCAACTAATCGTCACCAAACCTTGCAAAAAAAAGTGTATGGGCAGTTTGGAATGATTGTGTGAAGTTTTTGCAGTTTAATGAAGGGGGCAAAGTAATAGGGGTGTTCCAAATCCTTTGAAATCCTCATAGACATCCCAACTCGCTGGATGGATTTGCAGCAAACATGGCTCGGTCCCGAAAATGTGGTTTTGCAAATTTGGTGTAAATGTGTCCTTTTTTTTTTTTTGTAAATGGCCAAAAGGTAGGTGAATATACATCAGTGTACTGGACTCATTTCCTGATTCAATGTCTGCTGATGCCTCTGGACCAATCAGTATGCCACGTGACGTTTGCAGACATCAAATGAGCATGTTGATTGTTTGTTTAAAAACTTGAGCTGTGTCATAATTTTAGAAACGGTTTCCATATTGGATCCAGGGAACACGGCCGTAGACCGCAGACAGCGCGGATGGAGCTATCTTTATAGGTGAAAAGGGCTATGCATATGCTGCAGAGTCCACAGCAAATGTTACTCTATGCAGCCTTATTCGAAGCCAAGGACTCTAACATTTGTCCGTGGGCACATGTGCGTATGTTGTTGGGATTGGAAGGGGTTCTCAGTGAGTCATGTTATTTGAAGGTGTATTGTGTCTATTTATGATATAGTTTAATTATATTGTTGTGGCCACGGCCATAGAAATATGTGGATAGTAAGTATAGATAGTGTAGGGGGAGTATCAATCTGGACACAGCCACATTAATATGTGTATAGTAATTGTAGCTTCTCTAGGGGGAGTGTACAGTATGTGTAATACAATGAAATGAAATTATTGAAGTGTATATGGTATTTATAACCCTACCACAATTGGGGACACTGCATATGTTTACAATATGTTGTCCTTAGTGATTTTGGCTACAGTAGTGCCTTGATAGGGGGGATGGATGTTTTCTTGAATATTGTAAGAAGGCTGTAACGTAGAATTGGAGACAGTGGTGAAGTAAATAGTATGTTGTCCTTAGTAATTATGGCTACAGTAATATGTTGAGAGTCATTTAAACTGGGTGTGTATAGTTACATGAATATGGATACAAGGCTGGAATCTGTGGTTGTTTCTCTGAAGAAAAAAAGTATAATTTGTTAAACAGCATACTTTGAAATATGTAACTACATACAGTTGTGCATACAGATTTACTTGTTCGATCCTCATAAACACTGCATTGTATGTACTATGTTTGGTATAACATTGGGGAATGGTACACTCTTTTTGTATTAACATGAAGTGATCAGTGGGTCTTTGGAAAAAATAAAATCCCTACTTTATTTATATACAGTTTGTGGCATTTGCATGGTTTTAAAGTATATTCATGTTACAGAATACATGTGTGTGGTACTATGGATATATTATGTAAGTATAAGTGTGATAGCATGTTTGAAGTGTATCGTAAAGTAGTTATATCGCTGTTGGCTTATTCTAATTCTATTGGATGTTAAAACTACTATTGTCATTTGTAAGTATAACTGTGATGGCATGTTTGAAGTGTGTTGCAATAAAGGTTATGTTAAAGTAGTTAGATACCCATTCTAACTGTGTATTGTAGTATACTTTAGTGAGTAAATTTGGGTTGCAAGAATATTAGGTAAGCATTTGTTAGAGTTGCTGATAACCTATGTTATTGGAGTAATGGAAGTGTCATTACATTCAAACCAACCACTTCTTTTTTTGAGTGCAGTATAGCGATCTGAAGTGATTGTGGCACCAACGTGGTTGATTATGCCTACTATGGTAAAGGTTTTCTTGCCAAGAGATATTTGGCTTAGAGGAGCTAGAGACCCCTCTAGATTGCCAATGCAACCCGTCACTTGTGGAGTCTTACAGGGTTCCTTCCTCTCCCCCAGTGTTCTTCAATATTTACATGGAGTCACTGGGAGCCCTTCAAAACACACAGAAAATCCACATCCACCAATATGCTGATAACACACAGCTATACCTCAAGATTGACTCCATCAAGGACATCCATAGACTCAAAAACTGCCCCTCTCTGATCCAGTCTTGGATGTCCAGTGCATACTGACCTGGCAATCAATCATGAACTATGAGGGCTACACACCTGAACTCACCTGCTGCTCCAAGTGCCTCGGATTCCTATTGACAAATACCTCTCCTTCAAGACACACATAGGATTAATGGCTAGGTAGTATCATTACGGCAGTGACTGGCAAATTCACATTCTATGTCTATACAAAAGCTAAAACTGTTGGCAATGCCAATGCTTGTTTTTCTGTGTCCAGACAGTGTTATAATATGTACAGACAATCAAAATACGCAACATGGACAAGTGTGAAGTTGTCAAATTATATGACATGAATTCCCACCAAATCCACATATACTGTCATCATGGTACTATTCCCTTGCAAATTCAGGTAGTTAGATCGGATGACAGCTGCTGGTATCAAATGTCAAAAGAATAAAACATCAGAGACCTGCATTTTCCATAACATAACATATCCAGGTGCTCACATTATATAGCAGGTATTCCCATTACGTTCCAAGTATCTTACATAGAACACAGCAATTTCTGTAGAGTGTAACATTTCTAGATTATAAAATAACAGAGGATAGCTCATAAATTAAGTGCTCACCTCTGACATGGGTGCATCCTGCGATTCCCAATTTGTAATCCTTGCACTGTCGACATATTGTTTAGGTCTATAAATTGATAACTATGAATGCATGGCAATATCTGCTATTACAGCCGCTCTTACATCTTGGGGGTGGTGCACGAAGTACTATATAGAAAACTGCAAATGTTATCACTGTATGTGCTTTCATAACAGACTATTAACCAAAATAGTTGATCACCTCTGTAAGTATGAAAGGCTGAAACACAGCTTTAGAGATCCAAACCTTTGTCGACCGGTTGAGGAGACTTCTGCAGTACAAACATGAATACACTGTACTATCAAACTCAGAGTGTTTTAATGCCCACACTTTGCAACCACCCCATACTTATTTTCTTTATTTTATGGCCTCCAATTTGCTTCAGGCGATTTTACATCTAGCTAGTTCCAGTACCTATATACATTTACTACATGCGTCCTGCTCCATTGCACACTTCAATGGAGCAGGATGCAAGTTAGAGACTAAACTGCAGCACAAATAAGGCGTAGTCTCCTACGGTATACGTGTGGCACCGTCAGTCAATCCAGTTTTCTCTCCAAACTAAACTTCTATTTTGGGATTTGCAGTTGCTTTCGTCTTTCCATTAATCGGCATTGGTCCAGAAGTCACAACATGCAAACTGCTGTTGGCTATAAAGCCAGAAGTGGAAGTGGGAGAAGGGGGTCACACATCTTAAAGGGCCTCTTGACAGGGATCCCTTGCTCCTGCAGTTCTTCCATGACTTATTTGAAATATTTGCTGCAGTTGTTATTTGAAACATTTCCTCATTTTCTTAGGTTTTTGTACCAATGTATTTTCAACCAGCCTTGAATTCAAATAGTCTAGGATTTGGGATTAGAAATATCATGTTACCAGTATTTGGTAGACAATGAATTCCAGTGAGCTACTTGGATATCTTAATTGGTTTGTGAACATGCTGAAGATAAATGGACACACTTGTGCCATTAAAAGACAACATTTGGATCCTGGGGTTTTGGGTGACCAAAAAAGGGAGAGATGGCGCTATAGCCCAAGTGTCTTTCCTGGCAATGCTACAATCGGCAATGCTGTGAAGGTTTAGGGGTGGATGGCTTAGGAAAATTATGTTAACAGCCTTTTTCCTAACATTCGTCTTCATGTGTCCTCAGGCCCTGGTTCACGATGTCAAAAACTCATTTTTATGTAGTTTGAGAAGGAACCTACACAGGGTATGAATACATTTAGGAAACATCCTATGCTAGCTTTCACCCTTAATTCTGCAATCTATCAATTCTCTTATCATGCACAAATTATCAAATTTAAGGCTTAAGAGCTTTATTGCTTGCTGTTTTTTGTTACTGTACGCAACCTTTATCTCTTCTCCATGAACTGCCAATTCACTTACAAGATTACAGTGGCTACTGTATGCCGGCCAAGTCTTTATATCACTTGGGCATTTCTCTGGCTCCAGTGTGTTCCTCATATTCATTCATGTGTACCTTCATAAGTAATAAGACAAGGGGCCTCATTACATGTCCGGCGGTAACCCTGGCCGTGTTACCGGAGGGTTGCCACGGGACCTGTAATAATTTACCAGCGCCTGACTTCCTGCTGCCACCAGACTATTAGAAGGCCAGTGGCCAGGCAGTCATCCGTGAGTACATTTGTTAATCCCCATTCCCATAGAGTCCTGTGTGGGAGTGGGGACACGGGAGCACCCACACTGTTAGCAATGGTCCCAGTACTCAGTGACAAATCTGCCTACCGTGGCCGCTGAGCTGATCAGGGTCAGACTGGTCGGGCACAGCTGCTCTGGCAGGAAGACTTGTAGTTTGCCGGTCTGGAATCAAGGGTGCCAGTGAGCTTACTAGCACCGTTGTTTACGGACCGGCAAACATGTAATGAAGCACAGTGTATTGTTATTTCCTTTAATGTGCTTCACTGATATTTGTTAATGCTGGAAACACAATGAAATTCTTTGGGCAAAGTTACAGCATAAGTACTGACAATGTATGCACATTTCTACTTTGAAAAGTTGTAATACAACTAAAACAATATTCTAATAAAAAAAGAAATAAGGGATTCTTTTGCCATAATGGTATGTACTACCAGGCAATAGCCTTACCCTTGAGTTTCTATAATAATTGGATGCATTTGTTTTTGTTTATAAGCCTCTCCATTGAAAAATGGTTATGTGCTGCTGGTGTGAAACCATTCACCTGCACAGAACTTTGAAAAGGTATCTATATTGGCATTTCACATGTTTACAAGCAGTCTTTGTTATTTTTTGATTAGTTTAGTTAGTGGTTTCATTCTGTGTAAAATCGATATGAAGAACATACTCTTTAGTTTAAATGCGCCGCCAATCAGAGCTTTAAGGATCAGTTTTCTGCGGTAGTTTTAAGGGTAGACCGTGACTTCTCATATTTTTTTATGAGATTGCTAAGAACTCAATGTTAGAAATAATTTTGTAAAATTGACTGTTTAGAATGTTTTACTGTGGCTACATTAACATTGCTAGATAGTGTGAGTTTCATCTTCAGGTATATTTTTCTTTCTACTTTTTTTAATTTTAGTTCTTGAGAGCAGTAGCTTATTTTTTAGTACTGACTGGTTTGATTGAGTGAGGTTTCTAGCTAATCTGTTTGAAGGTTTTCTATAAATTACTTTAGTGGTGGGTGACTATATGGCTTGTCTTTATTTGTATCTGCTCTATATTTTCTTTGTTTTCACAGAGTTGATTTTTGGTAAGCATTTGTTGTTTCTGTTGGAAGTGTGTGTTTTAAAGTTGTGGAATGTTCATGCTGTGTTATTGTATACAGATGATGGGTGTGTTGTGTCATTGTAGAGGGTTGAACAAAACTGCTGTGCTGTTGTTTAGAGGGATGATAGGTGTGTTTGGGCAAGGTTGTAAGAGTGAGAGGTTGTGTAGGTGTGGTGGGTTTGGGTGAATATGACATTGACATCAGGAGGAGTTGTTTGAAATAATTATGTGCATGTGAAGGGACATCCGTGATAAAATGTGTATAGTACTATGTGTTGCACATTACTGATGTTAGTGAGTAAGGGAGTGGCGGTGTTATTGACTAAATAGGAATATTATGCTGTGATGCGATTGATGTAATGGTGTTATTTACAGTACAGGTACAGGAGCAATGTTGAGATGAGATTAGAAATAGTATGAATGCTGAAATGGAATGAGCAAGAGTACAATACAATACTGTTGAGTTGAAAAGAATGGTTTAGCCTAATACATAGTGAAATTGCATTATTTAAATTAGAGATATACATGCTATATCAATATACTTACCTTTTAGTACACTTATCATTTTCTTTAGTCAGTAGCTGTTTTTGTCAATCTTCTTTTTTTGTAATTGTAAAAGAAAGTCAGTTGGTACATGTGGTAATGTTCAAGTAGTTTCAGCAGAATTGTTTGGTGTTTATTGTGGTTGGAGCATTTATTGGATAAAGTAGTACATTAATTTATGTTATGTGCGGGGTACTCAACTATGTTGTCACTATATAGTATCTCTAAGTACTGGTTGGACAACACTAGTTGTTCATATGTAAGGTATGGTGTTTTCTTTAGGATTGGCTCTTCTTAGTAAGAATGTATTGAAAGGCAAAGAATGCATAGGTGCATTGTGAGGTCTACCATGTCCCTGTGTTTTTGAAGTAAGGAACAGGTATGTGGAAAATATTGCAGCAACTGTTGAAGTGGCAGTTGTTGTAAAGATGTAAAATATGATGGTACCATATGGAAAGTGGTAGCACTGGTTTTAAAACATTGCACCTTTATTAATAGGGAAAGTTGTTGGTTTTTATAAGTGCTTAGGTTTACCAATACTTTAGTTAAAAAACATACAGCATATACCTGAATCAGCTGCAACAAAATGTTTATATTTCTGTAAAGGAAAGGGCATGTATTTACTAAATAGTTGTATGGTAGTATATAATGTCAGTTGATGTGAGCAGGTGGCAAATGGTGGCACTATAAGAGATGTGATAGCAATGCGTGCAAAACATTACACAGGTATATGTAACGGGTATGTAGATTTTTTTCTCCAAAATGTATGTTTTAGCAGCTTATCATTGAAAGTCTAAAAGTGCATGGATGCATTAGGAGCCCCATCATGTGTGCCTTTTGTACAAATAAGGAAAATTGACATGCAAAAGATTTGTAAAATATTTCTAAGTGGCAATTGGTGTGAGCAGGTGTGATATGTTGGCACTATATGTAATATGGTAGCAGTCATGTAACATAGTGTAGCATTATATGTAGACACAGTTTCTGCATTTTAGGGATGACTATTTCTAATACCATCTGAGTCAAAGACTGACAATGCATAGGTGTATAGGTCACAGCGCTATTTTTCTAATTCTGTAAAGTTTTGAAGAAAGCACATGTTGACCAAGTTTTTTTTTTAGAATGAACTGCTACTTCATGTGAGTAGGTGGAACATGTTGCCAATATATGGAATCTGATAGAAGTAGTTAAGAAGCAGCATAACATATGTAGGCGCTGAGACATATACAACATTGTATTGGAAACAATTACTTTTGAAAATACAAGCATACCTGTACTTTGTGTTTTTAGATTAGATATTGTTGAACATGCAAATAGAAATCTGGAACAGTTTTCACTGTAGTTTCTTATAGCAGAAAATGTGAATG
The DNA here is from genome assembly GCF_040938575.1 of Ambystoma mexicanum. Taxonomy (NCBI): domain Eukaryota; kingdom Metazoa; phylum Chordata; class Amphibia; order Caudata; family Ambystomatidae; genus Ambystoma; species Ambystoma mexicanum. Next base: position 719,848,759 of record NC_090936.1, read on the forward strand.
ACAGGACCCATGCACTGTCAGAACTGAAATGTACATCTGAAGTGTTGAACTGAGGTGACAGGGTTACATTTAGAGTTTTTGGATGTGATTGGTGGATGGATGGGCAACTATAGTAGCCAATGAGAGAGTGTTAGACATGTAAAAGTAAAAAGGTTATGTCGTGTGTCATGATGTCTGAGGACCCCCACATGCCATCCAGGTTCTTTACTGATGCCCTGCATGGAAATAGGACTGCAAAGACCGAGGACATTCACGACTGTCCTTGGACATTGGGGATTAGCCAATCAGGTTTCATGGTTTGTTGAGGAGGAGTTGAAGTGTGCAGGAGCACAGGGTAGGAAGTGTTTCATTTCTTGCGTGAAGTGGTGCAAGCATGGCTATGAACAAGAAGACTGTTTGGATGTTAGAAGATTTGTGGATTCATTGCGTGAAGTTATATGCAGAGCACCCTGGCATCTCTGAAAATCTTGTATTTTAAGGAGTGTAGATGTTATTTCATGGGGTTTGTGGAATGAACTCGAATGCATTATTACACTTGTGTGAAAAAATGGTGCGTTTGAAACATCCAGATATAATTATATTACATTGTGGAGGCAAAGGCTTAGAATATGTTAATTGAATATCCTTGCAGTTTGCTTTGAAAGATACCTTTAGAAGGCTAAAGGAATTGTTTCCACCTACCAAGATTATTTTTTCATGGATCACTGTAAGGCAAATGTGGAAAAGATCAAAATAGTTTTGTGCACAAATTGAAAAAGCCAGACGGAATGTTAATAAAGCTGTATGCACTTTTTTTACAAGATGTAGGAATAGCATCTTTTTACAATGAGAATATACGACATGATGGAGTGGATATTTTTGAAAACCCTTGAAAGATGGCAATTCCTCACAGAGAGCGGTTTGCTAGAGACGTTCCATGGTATGGGGACTGCTCCCGTTGTGCGGGGGGTTTGTGGTCCCAATATGTGCAGGTCCAATATTTGAATCATTGGTATACTTCATGGAGTATGTACTGTGAAATGGAAGAGGAGTGTGATAGCAATACTTTGATTAATTACTGGTATTCTTTATTACTTGTAGCCCTACTGTTCCTCATCACAGTACTGACACTCTATACTCCATTCCCAGTAGTATGATCGTAAGATTGTCCCAGTTATTGTAAATTGAGAGGGAGCCCCAGTTCTGAGATTTCGGGGTACAATTAGGGGATTTTAATTGTTTGGGAAAGGGTGCTGTCAAAAGACTGAGCGCTGTCACAGAGTATGTACTGTGAGAAGGGAGAGTAGGAGTCATACAAATTACCGGTAAGTAATCAGAGAGCTTGTTGAGATATTCTGCATAATTGCACTGCCCAGTCAATTTTATCACCTGTTTAGTGCTTCTCTTAGAAGCGGGTCCACAGTGCAATCTGGATCTGCTATGGAGGCGTGTTGTGGGAGTGTACGGTGCCACTATCTTTCCTTTGCACCTACTGGTTTTTACGCAGACTTTATTCTGTGAATCAGTTCATGGCACAATAGTTTTGCACGGTGCAACTTTAGCAGTGGCAATAAGGCTTCTGTACACTTTTTTGGTAAATAAAGCCTAAAGTGGCCTATAAAGTGGTCTGGAAAATACCCAGAGGTAGCCTCCCTTACAAATGAATGGCATCTCTGTATGTATGTGCTGAACAAACATTGGTAAACCTTTACAGCTTGCAAATAGAAAAATAATCTCTCAGCATTACAAAATAGAACACTAATGCGTTAAAAAAAAGTGTCACTAAAGATTAATCAGAAGCCTCATAGAATACTACTGCTTCAAGTGTGCAGATTACAATAGCGCAAAGCAACCCTCCTGTGCAGGCGTATGACATTTGTGTTTAATTCTTGAAAGAAATATACAAACATTATGCTATGACGTAGGTTTTCCTGTTCAGCATTCTGTAGGTGCACATCTGTTATGAGCAGAATTCAGAGGAATATCTCCAATGTCAGCGTCTCAAGAATATTAAAAGTGTTTGAGTACCGCCACCCTTCGCACACGTTACCCTAGACGGTGTCCACCCATAGGATCTAAAACAAAAGGATCAAATGCCTTTTTTTCGACACCAAAAGGACCGGAAAAAAAAGTTAGAATGCTTTTTTATTTATTTATTAATATATTGTTTTAGTTTGGTATGCATAAAAAAATTTTTTAAAAAGAAAACGGGGGGTTGGGGCGAAACCCCCATCAAAAATAAAAATTAAATAAAATCAACCCTTTTTTTCGGTCCTTTTGGTTTAGAAAAAAAGGGCATTCGATCCTTTTTTTTCGATCCTTTCACCTATAACCACCCTAGACATGACCACAAAGTCCCTAAAATAGCTCCCTTGATGTGGCAATAGTATCTTCACACACGCAATCTTCTAACAAACCATTCGATCTGTAAACCTTTCAGAGACATGCTGCACCTTAGCTGAAATGTTACTCCATTTCACTCAGACACCCCGTTGGTTGGTGACTGCAGTCAGTGGCCACACACTCATTGCAATGCATTATGTTCGAAAACGTTGAATTTCTGTGTCTTGTCTGTTCATTCCTATTTCAACTGATGTTGCCCTCTTCCAATTCGTTGCATTCTATAATTATAATACAGTGGATTAAACCGGCCTGGAATGTAACATATTCATGATAATAACACAGTGCAACATGCACCTTCACAGTGTCACTGTTCAGCATATAAACCCCCTCTACTGTTCACGCTGAGGTTCATCAAGTCCAGGAATTGGCTTTCAGGTTAACAGATCAATAGTTTTCCTTGTGTGATGCCTCAAGTGAGGGTGACAGAAAATGCAGTCTAAAGGATTTGACAATTTTCCAATGTGATAAATACTGTGACCTCTACTGGACATGTTGACATAAGGGGAACCATTTGATGTGCCACAATATGGATCTGTTACAGAATGATACATCTGTCAATACATATGCATGTGGGGAGTGACAAAGGGTAATATGATCAATGACTCGGGCAGCCATTTATGAAGCAGTCAAACGGACTCCTGCGAGACATGCAACCTTCATATTGTGCTGGCTAGTGCTATTTTAGCTCATGGGTGTGCTCGGCAGCTGTGCAGAAAATTACCCATTTATTGGTCAACAGGGTGCAGGTGGAATGAATATTAACGAAAAGGAGCCAACCTTTTTCTATAGGCCACTTGATCATCAAATCCCCGTTTGTGATTTGGTACATCAACACGCAGCAGTGTGTAGGTTTATTCAAAGGAAGGTGCATTTCCAAATACACAGTGCTGAAAACTGCAAAATGTAGCAAAGATTGTGAAAATAAAATCTAACTTCTTGAAATATTCTATTTTTAAACTAGATGCAAAGAACTGTATCAGTCACTTTCATTACGCCTTTCCCTGTATCCCTCCAGCGATTCAGGTGGGATATCGGGAAACTGGCACTACCGTCTCCACCATCTGATATACCGGTATTCCCAGTGTTTTCCAGGTGGCAGAGACGGAAGTAAGTTCCCATTGCACAGAGTCCCCTATGACTCCATGGGATGGGAATACCAGAATCACTGGCACTGGTACTACAGGTGCAGGTGATTACAGCATTTAATTGCCGGTAGGGGCCGGAATTACTGAATCTACCAGTAGATCACTTCCCCCACCGGCAACCTTGTGCTTCCACAGGTCTGGAAAAAATGCCACAGCCGGAATTACCAGCATGTTTACCAGACCGGCAGAGGTCACAATGACCCCCAATGTTTTATATTCTCTTTTGGCTGGGTGAGAGCATTGAGGTCTAGAGGTTAGGACACCCTCTTTCCTTTGGTTTGAAAGATAGTTAGCCATATTTTTGACAAATGCAGAAGTATAAACTAGTTTGGGATTGCTACTGCTTCAACAATGCCATTTTAAAACAGGATTGCACAGAGTTTAAGGATGTGGATTTTGGGTACTGATTTATTTTAAACCTACAGAACTAATCTAAACTTTTGAATCACTTTTAACATAACAGGCAAAAAGCCATCTGGGTTCCTACTTTTATCAACACAGGAACATTATGGTACGTTTTCATTACAGTGTACGGCTATTCAGTAGGAGTCCGTTTCTTTTCCAACGAGTGCCATACAGCAAAGATGTCATAGTTTGTGACTACCACCTAAAAATAGCAACAAAGCCGGACCCAATCTTCCATTCTAACAAAATGAGCTGCAGGTACGTTGATCTTATGCACAGACATGTTCGCATCCAATTCAGTTTCAAATATATCAGACATGAGCTGGTAAAATGGCAGCATGCAAATGATATTCTGAACAGAGTTGGCCTTAAAAGTAGCAAGGTTTATGCGTGAGCCATAATTTGTTGGTACAGGTCTATTTTCAGAGCTATTTGACATTAACTGGCTTTGAGCAGGGAAAATTCGGAAGCAGATGATTGATCGCAGAATGCAGACTTCAAGACATATGCCCGTTTACATTTATCTATTTGAAAGACGGTCTCGCATGCTGTACTTTCTTTTTCTTTGGGCTTTTTGAGATTAAGTTATTTTTCATAGATTTTTACAGACTGAACATAGCATTTATATTTCAGTCCACGTTCTCATATCTTGAGGCCTAAGTACCACTGCATTGCATTTTACAAGGTTATCAACCTAAACTTTTCAGGAATTAGAAAATATGATATATCATCAAGCATGTCATCACTGACTTGTTTTCATTTGTTACTACATCAAAGCGTGCGCGTCAATATAATCAAAAGTGCTATGCTTCTAAAGGATCATATAACATTAGAGATGGGTCGCTATCAACTAGATGGGTCGCTATCAACTACACTGACATTTTTAACCAATAATATTCCAGTGACATCTGATAGAGAAAGAGAGCAAATCTGGCATTGCCTATGATGTCATTCGGAATTGCGAGGTGAAACACACACTGTAAATTGAAAGCTACACACCTATAGGTTTATGTTTTGTTTTGATTCCCATGCACCCCTTTTCCACACAATGCACTGTCCACATGGATCACCTTTTCATGGGGCAGATAGTGTAGGCATGAGTAAACTATGCAGAACCAGATTCCCCCCTCAACACAAACCACAGCAACTTAAGCATTGAGAACAATATCAGGCAGAGAAAATGCCATATTTCCCTAGCAGAGATGTTATGAAAGATGATGATTAATTCAAGAATCCTCTGACATGATGTCACAAAAGGAGGATACAGCAATTACAACAAAAATAAAAAAGAACACGTTAATGGCATGCACAACATATGCATCCTGCTTGCCTTGATGTAACCTTAATCACATCCATGTAGCCTTTCCTTATCTTCATGTAAAATGATTGAAGTGTGGGGGGGTGATTTATGGTACTTCTTACCATATCCCAAAGATCATTTTTCAAAGTGATTTTAATCTAGAAATGTGTTTCTGTTTTTCTTTTCACACCCTTAGACACCTTTGGTGTGACACAAATACTACTGCTCTGCATGAGTACTGGGATGAGTAGTGGATAAACGACCTACTCAGTCCCACACAACTACAACACCAGCAGTGATCACATGCATAAAGGTGAAACAGGCACAGCTGATAGGATATACCTCCTTAGTCATGCGTGGCAGTGCAGGCCAAGGACAGGCTATATCTTCAGGAGTGGTGTGAGCTGATAACAGTAGCAACACAAACAGCAATATTTTTTTTAATTTTTTTTTTTATTGTGTTACAGTTCCAAACGAACTTTTCACAAATATACATGTAGAAAATATAAACCATATAAACATATTAATTTGTTAGCAACACTTAAAATTGACTGTAGGATACATAGAAGAAGTAAATACAACCATATATATACTAAAACGCTAGACATATTACACAGCAAATTCTGATACAGAGGCCTAACCGTCGATAATTTCTAAACTCATAAGCAGTTTGACATCATCATCAAATGTATCTAGGCGTTCTTTGGCCACTTTCCATATCTGAGTAATGGCTATAGTCAGATAATTACTCCTGCCAGAGAGACAGTGCAACCAAAAGTTTTCACTCTCAATATCAATAAATTCCCTATCCAATTTGGCAAAATATTTGTTATAGATAAAACTCATCGAATAACAGCAGGTAAGAACATGTCTAATAGTTTCCACCATATCATTCTTAGCACAAAGTCTGCAAATCCTTTTATACTTCGGAAGGTCTCTCCACGATCCGCGAACCCCCAGGACATCAAGGAGATTAAGTCTAATGTCCATGAAGATTCTACGATTTAGCTGTGATGGCATGAGAAGGAGGTATCATTGAGGTTCTTTGAAGCTGAAAGGCATCAGTGCGAAGGTATGTAAAGATTTCATACTAGAGACCTTCTTGTGGCTGGATACCCAATCCCACTTTTCGATAACATCTTTTAGGGATTTTTACACTGCACCTTCACCATGTTCCCATCTGGGTTTCCAGCAGATTTTATCAAACATTTTCAGATTGAGACTTTTAAATTTAATAAGGGCCTCCATCTTACCCTCCTCCAAGCCTTCCTTTAGAATATAAAGAAGAGTGCCAGGCCGTGCAAATTTAATTTTTCTGTACAATTTGGCCCTATTATGTTCAATTTGAGCAGCCATAGAGATAAGCCCTACTTCCAGATGAACTGCCTGAATAGGAGTATAGTTATTCAGACCAAGTAGTCTGCGCCATATGATTCCTTCCGTGGTATCAGCCCAATTTGACCAGTCAGAAAATGAGGTCTCTAATGCATATATAAACATAGCCACAAGTTTTTGTTTATAAATATTGATGATTCCCAACAGGCTATATCCAGCTGTCTTTTTTGAGAAAGACATGACAGCAGTAAGAGTGGCCATAACTTTAGCTCTTTTATTCTGTTGAACCAGCTTATTAAGGGTCCCTCTATCCCCACATAGCTCATATCCCAGATATTTATAGGAATTGACTTTCCTGATCGCACCCAAAGAGCAAGGAATCACCTGCTTATTGCAGCTATTTCGACCCACAGCCATAAACTGTGTTTTGCCCAGATTGATAGTGAGCCCATTAGCATCGGCATAGTCACAAACAGCAGTTGCGTTATTGCAAATGCCACTATAGGTGTTATCAAAGATAACGATATCATCAGCTTAGCATATCCAGCCAATTTTAAGAGAGCCTATTCTGGGGAAGGCATTCATCTTGGCTTTAAATATACTGCCAAAGTCTGCCTTAAATAGATTCTAAAGAGTAGGTGCTGTAGGGTATTTTGTGGAGATTTGGGGCCTGACGGTATTTTCTTACCGCCGAAATATAACTTAACAACAATCACTCCTTGTATTCAGATTGGGCCATGTACGACAATAATACAGTGAACATGCATTATTTCAGCACCCAGGCATGCATATTTGGTATGCGTGGGTGGTAGGCGCGGTTGGTGGTATTTTGGTGAGCATAATTCCCTTGTTTTATTTGTGGCCCCAATGTCCAAAATCCCTTATCTTTGCTTAGATTTTTCGTGTGATCACTAGAGAGACCTCAGACCTACATTTTAGGAATACCACATTTTTCAGTGATAGTGTTGGTGTGCCACCATGGGCGAACTCACTGACTTATTTACGACAGAGAGCTATATATGGTAGTCTTGTGGTAATTTCCACTACCTTATATATGGTAGGGAGCTATGTTCAGAGAGTCTCTCTTCCCGTTGGCTCATGTACCTCCAACGAGCTATGCCACAGTCACTCACAATTATTCATACTGATTCTGACATGCACACATCTGTCTTAAAATGACCATTGCACTGTTTAAAATCTCCCCACATCATCGGCATTGTAATGGTAAATAGTAAATACACCACCCGTCTGTTTTCAAATATTTTTCTGTATTATAAAAGTTGCATTTAAACACGATCTCATTCTTTACAGAAATAAATAAAATGGTACAGTAAAAGCATTGTCTATGACACACTGCAAAGAGCGTGGCGGAGAACAGAACTCAAATTGCAACATTGGTATTTGATTAAGACACGCACAGGAATCCCCTTTCCTACACTGACTGCATATTTTCGTGCACACACGGCTCCAACGCTTATGTAATTACCTTATCTGTTCAGAGTTTTCTTTAGCTGTTCTCCTTCGGAATGTGGTTCCCTTGAAGATTAACTCCAGCAAAAAGGAACACTTGCCTTCTCAAACCGGGGTCATTGCCTGGAATTCTCAGCTTTTGCAGATAGGAACGCCTCAGCCAGTGGAAAGGTCCTTCTTTCAGCTCTCCCCAATCTCGACTGCAGCAGGACGCAGGAATCTGCATTCAGTCAGGAGTCCCACAGCCAGGTCTTCTCCCCAGTAGTGCAGAAAAATGTCTGCCTGTCTTTTTCCCCCGATACTGCCCACTAAAACTTTCATCTCAGCCCTCTGTATGACGTGTCCCAATGAAATCCATCATCTCTCATCCTCCTACTCTCAACAATAGCTTCGCTTATACATTTGCAATTGTTGCAAATCTGACTTCCTTCTTCCTGCAGTTACTGTGCACAAAAACACGGAGAATCAGGCAGAGAAGAGAAGAAAAAAATCTGCACACACATTTAAATGGCTTTCAGAGTATGCCTAATTCTGCAGTGGAGAACACATTTTATTAGTGGGTTATGTTAAATAAGGTTTTATTAGTCAGGTTAATGGTTAATAGGTTAGCTGTTAATTTTCAAATGTGTCTCTCGCACCATAGGCATTTCAGGTGAAAAATAGTGTGCATTTTTAAATGAGCACGTGTGCTTTTAACTGTAAAAATAGATTTGCATCTTATATGTTAAAATCGTTTTTGACTGAATAGCCTGTCTTTCCTTGTTAATCTGGTAACCCATATAGCAATGCACCGCACCCTTGTGGTGGTGCTGCGAAAAAAAATTGCTACCTGTGCAGTAGTGCTGTACTCTGTGCTGTTTGCTACCTGTGCAGTAGTGCTGTACTCTGTACTGTAACACGCCAAATATCCTTACATATACCCTCCTTTTGTTTTTAGAACTTGGCTATAATCCAAGCCAATTCCTAAAAACAACTTGTTCTTTTTTTTTTATTACAATATAGCAATCCAACAAAATGAATATTCATGTGCATCAATGAAAATTTGCAATCAACATTTCATCTGAGTCCATCAGTTCATAAAATGTTCCACATTTGCCTTCTCAGTGGAAGTGGCATTACTTTAAGTTTAAATTTTCCAAGTCAATTAAAAACAACGAAATAAAACAACTAACTAAAACAAATAATTAATATAACAAATTAAAATAAATAATTAAAATAATAAATACGTGGAACTTCATATGCCGGAACTTTTGTTTTGTCTCTTTTGGTATGTCCCGACCAGCGATGTTATTCGGTTCATTCGAGTACTCTTTCATCTTGGCAATCTTGAATCCACAGTAGTCATCTCTTTTGGCATTCCGGTTATTTTGTCTTCACCTCCACCTGGAGGCAGGCATCTTTTGGTCTTCATCCAGGGGACTCCAGGACTCCATCGTCTCCCGTGGCCTCTGATCCCGGAACCTCAGACCAAATAATGTTAATTGTCTAAATCAAAATAGAAAATAAACAGATAAAGTACATAGCACAATACTAACTTCATCCTTTTGCCAAAAATAAAACATGCTTGGTAAAAATATTTCATTTTTTTTTTTTCTGAAATTAAACACAAGTTAAAAGAAAACAAGCAGATATTCAATATTTAACACACTTTCTCTCTGCACACCAACCATGAGCTTCCATTATATGTGCATTTATTTATTTATTTATTTATATTTATTTTATATTATATTTTACATATACTACAGTGTTTATGTGCCATCATAACAATCAACTTTTTAACTTCTTTGTCACTGCCTCCTGATTGTACCCATTTATTTTCTCTTTTTGTGTTCAAGGGATTTTATCTGTTTCTACATGCTCAAGCCGCCCGATCTCATGTCTGGGATGGCATGGTTTGATTTGATTTACATGGACAAACTGCTCTATTGCTGTTTCACCTTCATTTTTCAAAATTTTATACACTACAGGAGAGACCTTATCTATAATCCGAAATGGCCCCTGCCAGGCTGCTAGAAATTTAGAATTTTTCTGTTTACTTTTTCCAAAATGAAACTTGTACAACTGATCCCCTACACTGTATTCCTTTGCTGATGTCTTTTTATCATAATATGACTTTGCACTGTCAGCAGCTCTTTCCAGATTTCTCTGCACAAAAGCAAATGCATGTTGCAAATGCCTCCTCAGTTCATCAATATATTCATGAACTGTGGATGCACTCACTAGAGTTTGCTCATGTGTTCTGTATAGTAGGTGTTGTGGTAACACCATTTTCCTACCTGTCAAGACCTCATGAGGGCTAACACCTGTTGCTTTGGCAGGAGTCGATCTGATTGCCATCAAAACCAATGGTAAACGTAAATCCCAGCTGGAACCTGCTTCTGCCACAAATTTCTTTAAAATATCCACAACAGACCTATTGCTTCTTTCAACTGTACCTGAAGACGCCGCCCGATATGCGATATGTAGTTTCCTTTTCACACCTAGTATTTGCCATACTTTACTCATTAGAGTACTTGTGAAATGACTTCCTCTGTCTGACTCAATTCTTTGTGGCAACCCAAACCTTGAGAACACATGGTTCACCAGCAATGTGGCTGCTGTTTGCGCACTACAATCTGGTGCAGGAATGCATTCAATCCACTTTGACATCAAACATACCACACTCAAAATATAACGGTGTCCCCTGCTCGACCTTTTTAAAGGACCTACATAGTCTATTTGCAAATCTGACCATGGGAGAGTTAGGCCTCTTTTCATCAATGGTGCTCTATGCATTGGTGAAGCAGGTTTAAATTGGGCGCATACTAGACATCCTCTAGTATATAATTCCACATCTTGGGACATATGTGGCCAGTAAGCATAATCTTTTAATATTTCTAATGTTTTTTGTGAACCTCTATGGCCTGCAGTTATGGCATCATGTGCATGGTGTAGCATCAGTCCTCTGAATGAAAGGGGTACTACCCACTGTATTTGTCCTGTTATGGACTCTCTAATCATGAGTCCATCCTGTAATCTGATTCGTGTTTTGTTCTTTAATAACACCCTCAACTCTTCTTTTCCCATACAATCATTTTCTGTTAAAGGATTTTGTTCAGGATCTATCAAATGATTATAATAGATTCCCAAAATTTGATCATTCTTTTGTGCCTCAATCAAATCTTGGTCTGGCGTGTCATGACTCCACTGCACCACCGGTTGATCTACCTCCTTTGGTGCTTTAGAACGTGTGACTGCATCAATTTGTATTTCACCCATTAAATAATCAATATGTAGCAATTCTCCCATCACAGCCCCAATCTTAGCCAGATGGTCTGCCTTATCATTTCCCTCCTTATCCTCTCCTGGTGTTTTTAAATGCCCACAAATTTTTCTCCAGTATATTGTTAAATTATTTTCTGACACCAATTTGTCTATGGCTTGTATCATGTTTCCATGTTTAAGTGGCTTTTTGTTGTATGTAACCATGCCTCTTGCTTTCCAACCAGGCAAATACTCCACAAAGCTATTCCGTGCATAGTCAGAATCAGTCACCAGGACAATTTCACTGAACTTTTTATCAACTGCAGTAGCAATTGCTTTATAGATGGCTGCCAATTCCGCCACCTGACTGCTCCTATCCCCAATCCTCATCCCTATACTGGGGACGCCTTCACATTTCAACCAGACATTTCCTATTCCTGCCACTAACTGTTTATTACTGTCATTTTCAATGTGAAAAGCACAACCATCCACATATACAGTTGGCAAATCCTTGCATGTTTTTTCATCAAAAGCTTTGTGTGGTGATTGTTCAAATTCCTGTAAACTAGTTTCCACTTCCATTTCATTTGGTATTGGTTCAGCTGCACAGTCATGTAAGTCAGCTAACCCTTGAGCAATTGGGCTCTTTTTATTTTGTCCATATCTCACTTCTACGGGAAAACCTTGTAATGCCAGCGTCCATGAAGTGATTCTGGATTGCGCTAGATTGCCTGATCTAATTCTTTTACTCTCTAAAAATTGCAAAGGTTGATGATTTGTTTCAATAATCACCTTTTCTCCCTGAACAATGGGGCGGAAATGTTGTAGCGCCCACACAGTGGTTAATAGGGCCTTTTCACATTCATTAAATTTCATTTCAACTTGGGAAAATGCCTTACTTGCATATGCAATGGTTTTGTGATTCAAATCGTGTTTTTGTGATAATACTGCTGACATACAATGTTCAGAAAAACCTATTTCTATAAAGAAATCCCTGTCCTTTATGGGGTATGCTAAACATGGTGCCTTTACAAGACATTCCTTTAATTTAGCCACTGCATCAGACTGCCCTCTTTCCCATCTCCAGGGAGTATTTAGTTTAAGCAGTTTAGTCAATGGTTGAGTGATTTCTGCATAATTCTCAATGAACTTTCTGTTATAGCCTGTCAGCCCTAATAAACTTTTTACTCCTTTCACATTTTTAGGATCTTTTAATCTTTGTATGGCCTCTATTTTCTTCCTTTGTGGATTTAGCCCACGTTCAGTCACTTCATGCCCTAGAAAGTTCACTTTTTTCTTGCACCATTGTGCTTTTTGCAAAGATACTTTGGCGCCTGCTTTCTGCAATTGGCCAAGTACATGTCTTATTTCATCAAAATGGCTTTTCAGGCTTTCATTTTTTATCAGGACATCATCCACATAAACTATTGTCCCTCTTTCCGCTGCATCCGGCATGGCCTTTCTCAAAAATATGCCAAATTCACTCCCACTATTGATGTACCCGAATGGAGCTCTAAGCCAGGCATATTGAGTCCTGTCAAATGTAAAGGAAAATAAGTGTTGTATCTCCTCTGCCAATGGCACACACCAATATCCAGATGTGAGATCTAACGTGGTAAATACATTTGAACCATGTATCTGAGCTAGGCCCTGATCAATGAATGGTAGTGGCCATCTAGATACTGGTACTCTTTTATTTAACTCTCTTAAGTCTGCACACAGCCGCCATTGACCATTTGGCTTTAACACACCTAAAATAGGCGTATTGGATGTGCTATGAATGGGCCTGATTATTCCCCGTGATTCCAAATTTTTAATAATCTCTGCCAATGATTCTAAACATGCCAGCGGTAGTCTATACTGGCGTACAAACACTGGATTTCTGCTACAACCTTCTGGTAGTGTGGCCACATGTAAATCAGTTAAACCACAATCATAAGCATCTTTTGCAAATACATCCTTAAACTCCATAAATATTTCCCTCAGGTCGTCTCTATCCTTATCGCTGTCACATGCATCCGCTAAGGAGATCTGCTCTTCTACCATTCTGGAAAATTCTGGAAACTCTTCTGGTAAAGGAATCTCAGCGCTTTCCTCTAACTGTGTGGCTGTGTCTTTTTGTAGAGCTGCCACTTTTAAATATTTTGGCATATCAGCTTCCACTTCAATGGGCTGATTTCCTGTTTCATTTTCATTTAAATTAAATATTATGCAATCCTCTTGATGGCAGCACACTGTCTCATTTGAATCATAAGGATACACAGAATGAATTTTAAATATTCCTTTGGGCTGAGAGTCCAGGTGTTCTGGCAACTCGCCCTTGGCATCTACATATTTTTCAGGAATATTCCCAATCACCATGTTATTTAAATCTGCCGTATAATGTGATTTTTGTATGGCCATTCCTAATGGGGAGTTTTCCTCTAAATGAATATCCTGACAACCTTTATTATTTACCATGATTTTTACAGATCCCTCACCAATGTCTACCAATGGAATGTATTCATAATCCAGGCCTTGCTGTTTTATGGATTCATTCAGGCATACAAATGCATCAGAGCCTTTCATCTGCTGCCCATTTTTGCATTTCAGTGTTATTGCAAACTGTTTTGTAAATGCAGGAATAATAGTATCTTTCCTTATTTGTAATTCGACTGCATAAAGAACCAGTTGTGCACAATGATAAGCCCTTCTTTTGTCTTCAAATTCAGGTGCCGGACCACCTAGGCGTGACCATATTTTTTGAATAAAAAAAATGTAACACCATACACATTCTGTGCATGATGTCATTGCCCATGTAAAATTCATTTTGTGCTCCACTCACTATCCATACATTATGGTAAATTGTTTTCTGCCCAATGCTAATTTTAAGCATGCATCTGCCTGCAATTCGGTTTTCAAAGTCTGGACTGTCCAACCCAGAAACATATTGGTTTTTAATCCTAAATTTCGGGATTTCTTCCCTCTCCATAATTTTTTGCAACAATTTCTCATTAATGAAACTCCTTTCATGTTCAAGTGCTAAAGTGGCTTTTATTGTTTTAAGATAATCATTTATACCAACATGAACCCATGGTTGCTCATCTTCCATGTGTATTTCTGCCAGAGTGGTAATGTGTTTTTCTGAATCTGTTTTAGGAGCAATATTCTGTTTGCATGTTTTCTCTTTTAAATAGAAACGTAATGTGTGCTCATCTATGGCAGTCTGCCAATCTTTCCTTGGGTCCAAGTATATTTGTACAGGTAGTTTTTCATTGTCGCTCTGCATTTTGTCTTGACACATTAATATAACAGTGACACTAGGTATGCAGCTATTCTGGAGATATACCTCCACAGCATCATTTGTTTTGGCAACGGTGTGACATTCATTTATATTGCTGTTTTGTGATTTTAGTTTCTTAGGCCTCAATGGTTTTTTGGTTAAGGACCACAGCACTCCATTCACCCCATCTATGAGAGGAGACAATCTTTTCAGGCAATCTGTCCCCATCAGAAATGGAATTTCACAAATAGATGTGATCAATACCTCTTGTTTCATTCTGTGCTTTCCTATTTTTATGTCAACCTCAGTTACACCTATGATGGGCACCTCCTCCCCATTAAAGTTATGCACTGGGCCTTGATTTGCCTTCACTGTGATCTGACTCTGTGGAGGCCTCCCTTCATTGATACTCTTTACCAGCTCCTTGGACATAATTGTGGCCTGTGCGCCAGTGTCAATCATAGCGAAGGTGTGGCATTTTTCTTCTACAGTGATGGGTGCATAATATCTGTCCTCAACTTCCTCTAATACACATAAGAAATGTGAATTCTTACTGATTTCAGGGCTCACCTTTCTCAGATCTTTTTCACTTTTGGCTAAGCACATTGGTAAATGAAAAGACATTTTTCCCTCCTTTTTACCCATTTCTGTGCGAGATATTTTATTCATTTCTCCATGTTCAGAGGTTTTTTGGAGTGTGGCCACTGTTCGCCCATCCATCTGGGTAACATCAGAGACCACATTACAACCTTCCAACTGAACATGTGTAACAACATCATTCAGCAATTTGTCATTTTTTAATTCTGTGCATTTGTGATCATTTAGTGTAATACCAGCCCTTTCAGCCTCTTCAAAAATATGTGGCTCAAAGAATACTTCAGGTGATTGACTTGTACCCTCCTTGTGAGTATTTCCCTTTTCTGTCTGTGTTTTGTCATTGTTTTGCTTGCCCAGGGAAGGAGCTATGGCATCCTCTCTTACTCTCTGTTCACTGGTATTCCCCATGCATGAGTCATTTTTCTTAAATCTGTTCCTTTGTTCTTTTGGAATTCCTAATGTTTCTTTTTCATTTGTGCAAATCTTTACTGTTTTATTTAGCTCTAAGTTAAACCGTACCTCTTTTTTAGAAGCATTTGCACTTTCTGTCACAATTTCATTTACTGGTACTTTCATTTTTAATCCATTAGGCATCTCAGAGTCGTTACGCAAAATTATATCAGAGCAATCTGTCATTTTGGCACTGCGATTATCATGAGTACTTAGTCACTTTTCGGAAGCCCCCGGTCATTGCTATGGCCATCAGCCCCCTCTTTGGAAGGTTGTTTTTGCGCTGTATAGAGCTTTCCTATTTGCTCAGCTAACATTTTCACTTGGGCCTCAAGGCACTGGAACCTTTCCATCTCTCTAGGATCCTCTTTCTGTGGCCTAGGTCGATATTGGTTGTTTTCCCCCTGATTGGATCTATTCTGATACCTCTCAGGTGATTGATGTCGGTTGGGATGGTTTCTGAACTCTTGATTCATTTGTGGAGGGGAGCGGGTTGCACCCATCCTTTGATTATAGTCCCCTGATGGGGAATCATTGTACTGGCGTGGACTGTAGTTCACGTTTTGCCTCATGTCCTGTCTCTCAGATTGTGGGTACTGGCCCCTATGTTGATTTCCATTATCAGTAAATCGATCCACATATCGGGGCCTAACCTGATTACCATATATCATGGTGTTGGGATCAAACCTACTCTGTGTCCCCAATGACTGGTAGGGACCATCATTTCTTTGATCTTGATTTTGTCTCTGGTTATTGTCCATACCTGCCATATCAGGCCGATATCCTACCCGGGGTCTATCCCCTAAATATCTAGGGCTGATGTAGCTCTCTCTATTACTAGGATCATGTGTTTGGAACATTGGTACAGGAAATGGCGATCTTTGTTGATTACCCCTTTGTTCAGGTGTCACATTATTTTTACCTTGGTTTTGAGCAGACTCAAGGGACATTTTGGCTGACCTGATTTCCATTACTGTGGCTGAGGGTTCTTTAGATTTAGGCCTGGTATCTTTCATTTTATCACTTTCTCTACCCTGACAATAGAGTACCTCATATAACTTTGTGCTTTGATGTACAATCCATTCAAGGGACTTGTCACGGTCAAATTCACGGACCAATTGGGATATGATGTCTTTCTGTAGCCCATAGAAGTATGCGGTTTTAAACTCATTGGAATTTGAGTCAAAAGATACATCAAAGCGAGAGAATGCTCTTTTTAAGTCTTGTAAAAATTGGCGAGGGGATGTATTAGGTCCAGCAGTAATTGTGTACGCGACTTTCTTTGCCTCCTGCAATGACTGAAAAGGAGAAAAATGACGCCTAATTTCTTTTTCAAACTCCAGCCATGTCATATTCTGCTGTTCATTTAATCCCCTTATGATGCTGGCCGTCGGGGCATCTAAAGTTAAATGAAAATATTGTCTGTACTGTTCCCTAGGTATCTGGAGTGCTTTAAAAAGGTCATGTACCGCTTCTAAGTGATCCTCAATGCAGCATTCACCTCCCTTTTTAAATGGTTTGATCAGGGCTTTAATGGATTTCATTATTTTTATGGGGCTACTTGTTGCAATGCATGGAATTGCACTATTTTGTGATTCAATCCTGTTTTCAGGTGTATGAGATTGGTGGCTGCCCCCAATGGGAGTATCAAATCCCCCAAGGGCGCTGCAACCAAGTTCAGTCACCGGCCCAGTCACTGGGGCACTAGCTCTTTGGGCAGAGCTAGAATTCACCTCCACTCCATTGAATGTGGTACCCTGCCGCCTCTCCTTGGACCTGGGAATGCACATTTGCTATTCTAAGTCCTTACACTTTTTAAGGAGCCTGGTTGCTTCATTTTGCAAATAATTATTTTCATCATTCATTTTATTAATCACCTCCTGCATATCGCACATTTGTATTTGGCATTCATTGAACTCTTTATTTCTCTTGTCTCTTTCTTGAATCATTTTAATCATTTCTTGTTCTGCACTCTGGAGATCACCTTCTTTTTCGCAATGTTCTTTTTGTAAAATCTGCATTTCTGAAACAACCTCATCTTTATCCTGCCTAATGTGATCCACTAAGGCTTTTAAGTGTGCCAATTCTTGCTCACTATCTTCAAATTGTTTCTTGCTTTTGGATAACTGAGTATCAAAGTCTCTGCATTTTAATTGCATGTCTTTTTGGCATACATCCAATTCTGCTCTCAACATTTCCTGATTTTTACTTGCCCCCTCTAATTCAGTCTTTAACCTGTTAATTAGCTGAGTATCATTCTCTTGCATTCGCAGGGACTTGTTTAAAATAAACCATATTTTGCTGCATAGCCGTATTAAACAGTCTTTCTCTGCACTTTTATCGGCTGCATTCAATAATCTTGTAAGGCAGACCTGAATTATGCTGCCTTCTGCAAAAATATTGTCTAGTTTTTCTTTCTGCACCTCACCCTGAATGCGGTTACTCCATTCTAACGTGCTATTCGAAGACCAATTCCCATGTGCAAATAACTTTGCCTCTAAATATTGCACTAGATCTGAGAATGTGGTTTCCCTTTGTGACATTCTGAAATTCGTTTTTAGTGGCACACTGCTATTATAAAATGGGTTCCCTTTAATGTGCAAATGGCAGTGTGAGACACACTTGCCACGCCCAGTAGGTACTCTATGATCACTTTCCCGGCCTGCAACGCACCATAAATATGTAGGGTATTTTGTGGAGATTTGGGGCCTGACGGTATTTTCTTACCGCCGAAATATAACTTAACAACAATCACTCCTTGTATTCAGATTGGGCCATGTACGACAATAATACAGTGAACATGCATTATTTCAGCACCCAGGCATGCATATTTGGTATGCGTGGGTGGTAGGCGCGGTTGGTGGTATTTTGGTGAGCATAATTCCCTTGTTTTATTTGTGGCCCCAATGTCCAAAATCCCTTATCTTTGCTTAGATTTTTCGTGTGATCACTAGAGAGACCTCAGACCTACATTTTAGGAACACCACATTTTTCAGTGATAGTGTTGGTGTGCCACCATGGGCGAACTCACTGACTTATTTACGACAGAGAGCTATATATGGTAGTCTTGTGGTAATTTCCACTACCTTATATACGGTAGGGAGCTATGTTCAGAGAGTCTCTCTTCCCGTTGGCTCACGTACCTCCAACGAGCTATGCTACAGTGACTCACAATTATTCATACTGATTCTGACATGCACACATCTGTCTTAAAATGACCATTGCGCTGTTTAAAATCTCCCCACATCATCGGCATTGTAATGGTAAATAGTAAATACACCACCCGTCTGTTTTCAAATATTTTTCTGTATTATAAAAGTTGCATTTAAACACGATCTCATTCTTTACAGAAATAAATAAAATGGTACAGTAAAAGCATTGTCTACGACACACTGCAAAGAGCGTGGCGGAGAACAGAACTCAAATTGCAACATTGGTATTTGATTAAGACACGCACAGGAATCCCCTTTCCTACACTGACTGCATATTTTCGTGCACACACGGCTCCCACGCTTATGTAATTACCTTATCTGTTCAAAGTTTTCTTTAGCTGTTCTCCTTCGGAATGTGGTTCCCTTGAAGATTAACTCCAGCAAAAAGGAACGCTTGCCTTTTCAAACCGGGGTCATTGCCTGGAATTCTCAGCTTTTGCAGATAGGAACGCCTCAGCCAGTGGAAAGGTCCTTCTTTCAGCTCTCCCCAATCTCGACTGCAGCAGGACGCAGGAATCTGCATTCAGTCAGCAGTCCCACAGCCAGGTCTTCTCCCCAGTAGTGCAGAAAAATGTCTGCCTGTCTTTTTCCCCGATACTGCCCACTAAAACTTTCATCTCAGCCCTCTGTATGACGTGTCCCAATGAAATCCATCATCTCTCATCCTCCTACTCTCAACAATAGCTTCGCTTATACATTTGCAATTGTTGCAAATCTGACTTCCTTCTTCCTGCAGTTACTGTGCACAAAAACACGGAGAATCAGGCAGAGAAGAGAAGAAAAAAATCTGCACACACATTTAAATGGCTTTCAGAGTATGCCTAATTCTGCAGTGGAGAACACATTTTATTAGTGGGTTATGTTAAATAAGGTTTTATTAGTCAGGTTAATGGTTAATAGGTTAGCTGTTAATTTTCAAATGTGTCTCTCGCACCATAGGCATTTCAGGTGAAAAATAGTGTGCATTTTTAAATGAGCACGTGTGCTTTTAACTGTAAAAATAGATTTGCATCTTATATGTTAAAATCGTTTTTGACTGAATAGCCTGTCTTTCCTTGTTAATCTGGTAACCCATATAGCAATGCATCGCACCCTTGTGGTGGTGCTGCGAAAAAAAATTGCTACCTGTGCAGTAGTGCTGTACTCTGTGCTGTTTGCTACCTGTGCAGTAGTGCTGTACTCTGTACTGTAACACGCCAAATATCCTTACAGTGCTAAGGTACAGCACTGTCTAACCCCTTTAGCAATAGCAACTGGTTCAGACATAGAGCCTTCATTATCAATACGAACCCTGGCCTTACTATCATCATATATCATTTTACAGGCATATAGAAGATGAGATGGCATACCAAACAATTCAAGTTTAGACCATAGTCTTGCCCTCTCAACAGAATCAAAAGCAGAGGAAAAATCAACAAAAAGCATGTAAAGAGGTAACCTATTTTTGCCCTTAGCCTATTCAATAAGTGTATTAACTATGAAAATATTGTCCCGTGTGAAACAGCATTTGCGGAAGCCAGTTTGAGCCTTATCAAGAACACTATCTCTGTCAATCCACTTCAGTATTTCACGGAGAACTATAGCACAGAAAATCTTACTAGATACATCAGTAAGAGCAAGACGTCTATAATTCTCAGGTGAACTACGGGAACCAGTATCAAATACTTTTTGAAAAATGATCCCCAGAATATCGGCCCAGACCTCCGGATTGTCCTTAATAATAACATTACAGAGGCCATCGGGCCCAGGTGCTCTAGATGTTTTAAGTTCCTTAATTACCATAAGGATATCTTCCCTTACTATAGAGAGAGTATCAATAGGTATTTTGGCCAAAGTAATAGCATTTCCCTTAAATGTATTGGAAAGATACTTAACCCATGTATAGCTGTTAATGGGAATAGGCTGATCAGAAGTCCCATTTTTACCCAGGGATCTGAAACTAGCCCAGAATGTCCTCGTATTTACATTCATAAACAAGCGAACCATGTATTGCCAATTGATATTATTCATAGAGGATAAGTATATTCTTATCTCATTCCGATTTTTGAATTTTTGTTTGTGATCTTTTTCTTCTCATTACAGATGAGAATGGGATCAGTATTACTAATGTCACATAGACGGAGCTTTCTCCCTTTTCATATCTCTGATTACCCTATCGTAGGCTCTACTTCTATCAGGAATATCCTTAAAGGGACCAAGTTTACCACCAATGGGCATGATATGGAGTAGATGTTCAGATAGCCATGTACATATGTCATCTGTTGTGCGATAGAGAAGATGGTCAAAATTGATATCAAGACACCATTGTTTTGCTTTAGTAAGATTAGTGTCTGACCAACAGATCCTATTACCACGGCTAGTGATATTAATCCCTTTAGTTTGATCAACTATAGCAGTCCTATTCCCCCATCTAGCCATGCATTGTAATAAAGAATGATCGCTAAATTTATTTGCCATAATTTGAAAGCCAGTGACGCTATCAAAGAGCTTATCACTCACACATATAAAATCAAGCATAGAGAACTGGCAACCATTGGACCAAGTCGAAGTAGTGTTTTTATGATCATAGTAGCTACCATTCAGCGCCACTAACTTCATCTCCTCAATGAAAGTAGACCATTTTTCTGCCTTCGTCATATCTCCCAAGTTATAACACATAATATTTGAATTCAGATCACCACCAAAAACTATATTGGTAAGCCCATCGGGCGAGCATTTGTCAAGGATACATTCATAGATACTCTGTTGAATGGTATCAGTGAATGTATTGCCCGGAGGGTCATAGATATTAATCAGAAGCATACGTACCCCATACTTCATGTGCAACTCAACAATCAATACATTGGGATTAGCGGGAACCAATACACATTTGGAGGCAGACAGTTGATTAGATATCAGTGTAAGCAGTCCCCCAAAAGGCCTACCCTTATCTCCTTTTCTTGCAGGGTTATAATATGTTGTGAAACCATCAAACACTGCCTCTTGCAATAACCAGGTTTCCTGTAAAAGGACAATATGTGAATTGGATATGAGATCAAAAGAGCCTGATTCCGAGAAAAGATGACCATGACCTCTTGTATTCCAGGAAATAAGAGAGGTATCATCTCAATTTCTATTTTGACCCACAGGCAGAAAGGAACATAGCCATTCCCAATGTGATTTGAGCATATCATTGTCAATCACTTGGTTTTGGATTGATTAGGATTGTTCATAAATTTCTGACTCGGTTTGGTGGAAATATTATCAGACCCCTCTTCACTCACATCCAACAGATATCCACATTCTTTAAGCTCATGTTTATGTTCCCTAACAAGATTTACAACAGCTTCAGAATAGCAATGTACACGTGTCAGCAGCCCCTGACAATGCTCCACAAACTTAAAATCCCCACTTTTAAGTATTCTTAAGGGAATTTGTGCATGGATGAGCTCAAGAAATGTACTTCTATTGATCATTTCTTTTGTTTTCTTAGTACTGCCTATTATAGAAAAATGTTTATTAGATAGATGTATCGACTTTGTGTGTGGCAGAGATGGAACAGGTGGTGATTTACGAGTGATAATAGGTACTTCCTGGGGAAGTTTGTTAACCATCTCAGAAAATGTTACTTTAGATTTTTTATTAGCCACATTGTATACAGCAGATTCATCTAGACTTTCATCAGAACTTTCATCTGTAGAGTCAGTCATATCAGATGAGCTATCATCCGGTATGCTAACTGTCCCCACTGTAGGCAGTTTGTCAAGTAATTTAGGGACTGTTACTTTGGGCTTTTCAGAGTCAATAAGCCAAGAAGTAAGACTCCCATTATTTAAAGCAAGCTTTTTAGCTTTCCTTGCAGCTCGCTTTCTGCCTCTTTTAGTCTTAGATTTTGTCCCTTCTGTGACTTGCTCATGGACACTTACAGACACTTTAACAGGTTTATCTGTTTTTTTGCCATATTAAGCCTCCTTCTTCTTTCTTTTTTAGACAGATGACACTCTTCCAAACTCTCACATTAACTACCCGCAATAATTTCAACTAATGTGGATTCCAGATTTTCAGTTATAAGTACAGGTACAGGTATCACCTCGTTTGGAGGCATATTATCTCCCATGATCTTATCAGCCAAAGTAGGACTAGGTATAGACTTTGCCAAGTCTTTCAGAGCATCTGAATTATTTCTAACCTGAGAGGCAATGGTGTAACATAATCGTAAAAGAATTTTCAGAGCAAAACTAAAAGTAGTATTATGAGTCTCCAAGTTCTTAAGTTTAGCTTCAATATTGCATTTCATACATTCAGAATTTACTACCAATGAGACATTTTCTTGAGTACCAAGTTCAGCCAGACTGTCAACTAATCCTGTAAGTTTAGGCGAACAGGAGAGTCTGTCATTGGAAGTGATGGGGGGAGTGATAGTTATAGAGCCTTCCGTTACCAAAATGGTAGGATCAACAGCAGGCTTTATCGGCAGAGGGCAGGGTTCTTTCCACCTTTCATGCTCTGTGATTTGACCTTTCAGGCTATAGCAAAGATTCAATAACAAATTGTTGTTATCAAATTCCAGCGATGTTCATGCCACGTCACACACGGATGAAGTTGCCTCCGCAGGATCAGAATGAATCTGTGCAACAGCTATTTGGTCACAGAAAAAATCTGTGATCTTCTTATCCTTATCGATCACTGTCTGAGTACTTGTTTCAGCCATTTCCACATCTTTGTTTTCATTCCTGCTCTTTTTCCCACCTTTAAGTTTACTTCTTAACTTCATGGTAATAATGTACCACACCAGTAGAAAATTACAAGATGAGACACGTAAACAGTAGCCCAGGTTATGCAAGCAAATTAAGACTGGTTCAAAGATCAGAGATCCACAGTAACCAGCTTATATGTATATATAGATATAGTATCAGTAACTCTACAGCCCCTAGGGGCAGCCAACTGGTTCAAAGATCAGCAGATCAGCAGTCACCAGTCAGAAAAGTGTAGAGAATCAGGCTGGACATATAGACCAAATCCAGGCAGTGGGCACTTAGACAGCAAATTGGAGCATAGGGCGCAGCCGCTAGCAGAGAAGTAGTGAAGGTGAGGTAGATATCCTGTCCTATCACGCACAGACTGGCTCTAGGGATCTGCTCATATGGCACCAAGATGCCTTGCAAAATCCCAACAGTGACTTTGCAAGGAAATTGCCAGGTAATGCAATCTTATAAGTGTTGAACTTTACCATGACACAATTCCCATAAGATATATATTCATGGCAACATAGAGTCATCAGCTATCGAGTAGCACACAGTTTTAAGATATGTAATTTTACTGTGAGAGAAAATGCCCACAGGATATATATCCAGAGGCAACACGGAATTGGCAGCTTCGGAGAAGAGACACCCCCAGCCCCCAACAGGCCGTCAGCAGAAGAGGATCAGCAGGTTGAAGCAAGCCGCTCGTAGCCGCTCTCATCGACGTTCAGCACCGAACGCCGTAACACTCCCTCGAGGGAATTTCCGGATAGAGGAAAGGACCAAGGGAAAGGTCAAGCTGCACCTCCAGGAGCCGTAATGCACGAAAAGGCTCCGACAGGCCGCTTCCGACAGGTTCAATTCCAAATGTCCTCAATGTAACCGTGAATAAACAGCAATAGTACAAAGTCTCCATAATAAAAGAATTTCCAATCAAAATATAGAAATATTGACTTTTAATTAAAGAGTAATATGCAAATGACTAACTAAAAACACAAGCAAACATTCAGCCTTGTAAACAAATTCAGAAATTGTAAGCTATTGTAGTAAAGCATTCTGGGTGAAAGAGCAGGGGTGTTCAGGCATTCAAATGGCATAGTGGCAATGTTCAAGAATGCGTCCTGTAAGAAAACGCAGCAAACATGGGCTTAAAAGTATACCCAGCAACAGACCCTCTTCACCTACTTTAATTATTTGTCGTTGGTGCTCAACAGCACTGAGTCGGGCTTCTATGCTCTTTCCTGTGGTCAAGCAGGAGTGAGCCAGCCACAATTCGGCTTAGCATAAATAAACCATTGGATGAGTACCAACAGTCTTAAACTCAACCGGGATGAAATCCTAACCATGATCATGCCCACTGACCCATCGAGTCAACACTGCATTGAATGGCCTACCGAAATGGCAAACCGAGTGAAACATTCCAAAGTGGTTACAAACTGCAGAATATTAATGGACAATGCCTCAAGGCTTGAACTAAAAGTTACAAAGTAGTAAAGAAAAACTTCTTCCAGTTACATGTAATGAAATGGATACTACATTGCCCCATCTTCCCTCAAAAAACACTTGCCATCACCTCCCTCGTCATGTCAAGAATAGTCTATACCAACAACATCTATCTCAGAATGCTTGACTATCTTACTAAAAACTACAGCAGATACAGAACGCAGCAGCAAGACCTCAGACTCAATAAGAGCGAAAACATTACACCAGCACTGAGAACCCTACATTAGCTACATATCAAAACTAATTTTTCTTCAAAACACTCTGCACACCCCACAGAGCAATCCACTGCCAAGGAACTGAATTCATACAGGGAAACATGTCCATCTACAAACCAAACCAAACACTAAGGTCCAGCAACGACATTCACCTCAAACAAAAACAAGACTCAAAGCAGAAATGTGGTTGCTTAGCATTCTGCTGCATCTCAGTACTTTGGAACTCACTCCCAAAAGAAAATAGGAACAGCAGACCACCTAAAAATTAGACAATTGCTTCAAACATGGCTCTTTAACTCAACAAACTAAACAGGAAACACAGTTGAAGGGAAACAGCCAACCCAACACACAATAAAAAACCAAAACACCTGAAACCTAATCAACCGAAACCTAATGGCCCCAACAAAATAAAGCATTTTAACACAAACCACCATAGAAGAATATGAACCCTATCTGACGAACATAACCACCATGCACAATGGCATGGACTACTAACATCACTAAATGACCCTTCTAAAATGGTCATATATCCTGCACACTCACTATCAAACACCAAACAAAACACACACATACCTCGACCACAGCATAGAACTACAAACACCACAAAATGCACACACTCAGCAACACCCAACTAAATATAACACACTACAGAAAATGTAACCAATTACACACTAATAATGCACACACTCATTCAAAAAGCACCACCTAAACCTTACCAACTAAAAACAAACCCAGCATACAGTGACCGGTTTTTCAAACTCAAGCTTCCCACAGCACATCAACGATCTCTAGCACCTTCCCTCTATATCCCACTAACAAAGCCCTCCAAGCCCTCCTTCATTTTCAGATGTGCCTGAGCACCCATAGGCCAAGACAATGTAAGTAGTGTGCTGTATAAATGACAATAGCATAGCAAAACATGAAGTGGCCGTTTTATGTCTTGAGTTGGTAGAGCAGGATTCCAGCTGCTCTTGGACTTGTGAATTGCTTTATCAGAAAATGCATTAGTATACCTTGGCTGTTGCACTTAGCCTTGGTATTGCACCTAGAAGATTCATGATGTTAGCCTGTCCATTGCACTTAGAAGATTTATGAGGGATGGGGCATGGCTTGACACCGAAGAAGATGGCAGAATAAGTGTGCTGCTCCTACCCACCACATACTTCATTATCCCGCTAACTACTTGATATCTTCCCCTTCTCCTTACCTTGATGTGGAGACCATAGCAGGTCACTCGTTTCTTCGTTCCGGTGAGCTCTGGCCCAGGAGCAGGCATTTTCCTTCATCCCTCAAGTCCTGCGGCTGCTGTTGCATCGAACATCTATCACTCGTGTGGAGAACCCCGGCTGCTGTGGTGATGCAACCAGCTAAATCGGGCCTAGTCAGGCTCCTTCATTGCTCACACAGCACCACCTCATGGCCACTTAACATTACCTCAGACACCAAACGAGAAGAGGAAAAAAGAAAGAAAAGTGAAAAAAATAAGGGGAAATATAATGATTTTAAAGTGGGATATTTCCTGGCTCATTACACCATCTTTTCTTCATTGTGTGCTTAACCATTCAACATGGCCTCTGGTAAAAACAGCCAGAAACTGTATACTGCCTCTAAAGATGTGCAGACTTTGGGCCTCATCACGACCTCGGCGGTAGCGGTGGCGCTATTAGCGCGGGGGCTATTAGCGCGACCGCCATAGCCCCCGGCGCTAATAGCACGGGATCACGAGTTGGGCGGACTTGGAAGTCCCCATTCCCCATTGAGCCCATTCGGGAATGCCCCATTCCCCATTGGGCTCAATGGGGAAATGTTGCGCTCATACCGCCGGCGGATTTCCCGCCGGCGGTATTAGCGCGAATTCTCTGCGGATTTCACACGAGCTCAGAGCTGCTTTGAAATCCGCCAAAGCCCTGATTCGGCGGACCCTTAAATCCGGCGGTAATAGCGCTACCGCCGGATTTAAGGGTTACCGCCGAGGTCGTGATGAGGCCCTTTGTCTACCACCCATAACATTCTCAAGAGTGAATGGCCTCCACCACCACCCTCCTCTGACCCCACCATTGGGGCCATTTTACATGAAATTAGGTCACTCAAACCTTTTATCGAAACCACCAACCAAAAATGGCAGCAATTGAATGAAAGGTGGAACGTCTTCAAAAACAGAATGAGTGAGATGGAAAGCAGAATTGGCCTTGTGGAGGACGTTTTACCCAGAATGTCTCAGTTGGAAAAAGTGGTGAAATATCTTCAAAAATATCATGAAGAATTGGAAAACCGAAGTAGGTGCAATAACCTACGCATTACTGGCCTACCTGAGGGATGTGAGGGGAATGATGCTATCCTATTTCTTCAGAATGTGTTACCTGCCCTGGTTCATATGCCAAAAGAAATCTCTTTCAATATTCAATGCAATGTGCACATCACATTTCCCAGTAAGAAGCTCACAACCATCACATCTTCCACCAAATACTTTTTTTTTCCTACTAGAATACACCCAACTGCAGTTCATTATCTCAAATGCTAAAGAAAAGAATACCCTTGTCAGGCATAGTAATAGAATACATTTCTCTCAAGATTGGGCTAAGAAGACAGTCCAATGCAGGAAGGAATTCCTCTTATATTGTCCCATGTTGAAGCAACTTAACGTCAGATATTGTCTTTATCCTCCATGTTCTTTTAAGGTGACTTATTAAGGTCGCACTTTGATATTTGATGAGCCGGCTGACCTTAAGGCTTTCATCCATTGCCTCAAAATTGACAGCATGGACATGTCGCTCCCTACCAACCCATCTTCTTCTGTGTCTTGACTCCTTTTGATCACAGTGTTCTGCAGTCTCTAATAGTTTGCCCCAAATGATGTTGGGCTGGGTACTGCTCGGTACCCTTCTTCTACAGCCATTTTCTTTCTTCTCTCCCTGCTGGTGTCATTCACTCCTATATTTCTCCTCCTTTTTTCTACTTGGTGAAACGTGATCCTGTTTGTTCTTTCAATATGTAATATGTCTTTACCTTTTATCCTTTTCAGTATTATGACTCTCATGCTTAGCTTACCCTACTTGGTCAAGTATCCCCTTCCTTTCCCTCTTTCCTTTTGTGTCATCCTTTTGTGTGCACCCTCACAGTTTTGGGTGCTCTGCTCATTCAGGAATGTATGTGTTCATGTTATTCTATTTGCTGTTTTGCTTAGGTTACTATATGATACTCTTATCCTTAGGCATTTTTGCATTTCTCTTATAATCATGTTGTTTCAGTGTGATGGTTTTTCGATGTGTTTCCTCAAACATAAAGGGCTGTAATAACCCAATTAAGAGGTATAAAATTATCTCTCATCTCAGAAAGTTAAACCCGTCTGTGGCTTGTATAAAGGAGACTCATCTCTCTCTTATAGAAGTTATGAAACTTAAATCCTTTTGGGTCAAATATGTCATTGCTGTATGTTATGCTGTAACTGAACATTAGTGTTTCACATGACTTGAACTATTTTATACACACAATTCACCAACCACTAGAGGTGTGGGGCCTGATTCACAGAAGCCTTTTAAAATGGCACAATCCCGTTGAAAAACGTTTTGTGAATCAGGCCCATAGTGTTAATGATTAATATCAAAATATAAATAGTTTACAGTAAAAACATACTTCACAATTTCTGACATTATAAAGTGTACTGGTTTCTATTAAGAACATAAAAGAGCATAAAAGTGATTACAGTTAAAGGTTATGATGTACACTAGAAAACGTTAAGAATAATAACCTGACAATTTAAGAATGTAAAAATTACTTGGATAGTCTTATAAGAAAGTATGATACTGTGATTCAACGTGCAACAACAATTTAACATTTTAAGGAGTCTAATTTCAGATAGTTGACAGCTACCATTTAGCGTTCAAGTTTGTTAGGTGTATAAGCAATTTCAAGAGATAAGCTGCTTACAAAAACATATGAAAATAATATGGTAGTGACAATGACACTTATCTAATGTCACGTGAGAACTCACGTAATGTTGTGTGGGCAAATATGTGTTAGCAGATTATCATTTGGCTAATATGATTTTCAGGTAGATTCAATGCGGTCAAGAATTTTACTGTTGATATGTTCATAGACACATTAGTTGCATTAAATATGCACATCCACATTTGTTCTTTTGAAAGAAGTTTCAATTCATTGAGGTATCTGAAGAAATAGGATTATTTCCTTAATTTTATAAGTGAGGAGCATTGGGTAAGACTATGTTGCAATGATTCCTGGTGATCAAGGATTTTACACAATGTCGATGTTCAAGAGCGATGAATAGGAAGCCAGCCGAATTTTGGTAGGCCACAAGTTGAAGCCTAGGAGTAGAATGGATTGAGCGTATTTGGGATCCAGAAATTTGGTTAAATATGCAGGAATATGACCTAAGGATATCAGCAAGAATATAGGAGTTGCAAGTCTCCCAAGTATGCTGCCAATCCCAGAGCCAGATTTTATGTTTAGCTTTGTCAGAGTATTCTACAAGTAAATCAATGGAGATGGCTGCATTGTCTAGAATGGTAAGACAATTGTCCTTCCACGCCTGTAATGGGTTCTTGGTTGTAATTTCTAGCAATGCTTTAACAGCTGGGAGAACGGAGGTGTTGGTGCATGTTGTTATGATACATATCCTGAAAGAGGCCAAGATATGCCATGCTACTATTGCTGTTAATTATGTTAATCCTAATTCATACCTCATAATAGCTATTGGCATGCTCGAGGGCAGAGATCATATTTTCTTCCAATATACAGCTTCTAATAAATCCCATTTAGGGGAGTTAGATGGTATTTTGGTCTGGGCACCGTAGGTGATAACTGGTATTACCTTTTGTCTATAGAACATCCTAGAAGGATTATATCAAAAAGTACCATATTTGTTTTGAATAGCTTTTCATTGGATCGTGAGAAATGTCATTATCTATTTCAATTACATTTTGTATGGAAGATCAGATGGATTTCTACTAAGACTTATGCCTTGATCTTTACATCGTGTAATTTGGGATAGAGGTGTTTGAGCAAGCAACCAGTTGAATTTGTATTGACTTTTCGGCAGTTCATGATGAAAGATTAGCATGTTTGACTTTTGGGTTTTAATAACTAGATGGTTAGAAAGGGCATATTTGTCTAAAGCGGGCAGTTTTCTCTGAAGACCGATCAGCATTCTGTCAAGTATGTCAAGGTTATCGGCATACAATAACCACAAGATTTCTTTTGTGCCGAGTTTAGGAGGAAAGGACCACACTGATTTGAATGACTGGTGGATGTCATTAATATAGATATTGAATTTAATAGAGGACAGGATACATCCTTGTTTTAGTCCAGTATTGGTCAGTATCCTTTTAGACAAAATGCCATTGTTGGTTAGCTTTATCTTAATTGAAGTAGTTGAGTAAAATTGATGAAGAAGGTAAAAATGTACATTGGACAATGCACATCAAAAAGTGTTTTCCATAAACATTTGCATGATATAGAATTCAACACCTGTTTAAAATCGATAAAAGCTAGGAAGAACAGTTGCTTGGATGTCATGGCATGTTTCTTAATGGCTGAGAGAATAGTTAAATGTAATTAATGAGTTGCCTATTCCTTTGATAAAACCTGACTGATGGTTGTCAAGAAGATTGTGTGTGTTGATTCAGGCAGTGAGATCACGCAGTATTAATCTAGCAAATATCTCGCTGGACACATCAAGCAGATCTTGGAATTACTATTGATTCATGCCATGACAAGGGGATAAGACCATTTCGGATTTTGTTGTTAAAAATGATCTCTAAAATGGCTGCCCATTCATTCAAGTGAGCTTTTATAGCAATATTTGTTACATTATCTGTCCCAGGAGCTCTTGACGAGCTTAACTTCTTTATAATAAGCTTGATATCTAGCTTATCAAATGTTAGTTTAGAGAGATCTGTGATATTAGGAAATGGCAGAGAAATTCAGTGTTAGAGATGATGTTGGATTATTATTCTTATCATTAATGAGGTTCCAGATCTGAGAAGCTTATTTGGTGGCAATTACCATGAGCATTTTTTCACCATTTTCATAATGCTTAATTGCTTTAAATTGTTTGAACAAATTCCCATAGGTGGTTTTTAGTTTAGTTCTCTGGGCTGGGGCAGATTGCGGGGGAAGGTGTCTGCGGTCTGACAGCACTTTTATTTTAAGGTCAAGAATGACTGGGTTAAAAGTAAAAAAAAAATCTAAAATCTGGCCATCTCACAGTAGAAGATACCTGAGAGATTATTTTTAGTGTGTCCGGGTAGTTCAGAATGTTTGGCGTTGCCTCTATCAGTTAATCGATTATGTAATAGTAGATGCTTTTGCCCTGATTAAAGACTGCTAGATGATTAAATTGTTCAGTTGTTGGTGTAGAATAGAATAGGGCATCCATTTCACTTGAAGAATGTGATGGCCGCTTTCTAGAGTCTGAATCACTTTAAATGCAGCGATTTTAGTGATGGCGTTAGCAGAGATAAACACATAACCTAAAGTTGTTTGCGCAGACCCTCGTGACCAGGTCTGAGTTGGAAAAATACTCTTGTCATTTGCGTTGTTGAGCATTATGAAATTCCTTGTTTTCATTAATATTAACCATCTGTCAGCTGGGGTTGGACAGAACTTAGTGCTTGGACCGGAACAATTGGTGTTTAAATCACCTGCTATTATTGTAGTACGAATGTGTGGGTTAAGTAATATAAGGTCTAACATAGAATCAATGAGGGCTCAAAATGGTCTTCATTGGAAGCTAAGGGGTTCCAGTATATATTGAGTATGGCAGAATGAGGATAAAGGGGATGATATGGATTAGATAATTACATTTTGTACCCAGATGTGGAGATGCCCAGCTTTGAAGTTGCAATCGAGAGTGGAGTTTGATTGCAACTAGAAGGCCAGCAGCTGGGCAGCCCGTGGCGGCCAAGACAGCAGAAACCCAGGCAATTTGAAAATGTTGTCAAATCGGCTGGTCAGTAATCCAGGTTTCCTCGAGTAGGATGATTTTGTGTGGATCCAGGATAATGGCATTCAAGGAGAGAAAATGTAAGAAAACTCTCGCGTTCCATACTGCCATGCAACACGATGGGAACAGAGGTTCTTGATTGATCTAGTAAGGATTCGACGAGTTAGAGGACTGCATGGCTTTAGAAAACCATATCCATCTAGATTTAGGAGAGGGGCCAAATGGCTTTATTGGGAGAGGAAATGGTAGTTGGTTGGAGGGATTTTTAGAACAGTTGTATTTACAGCATTGATGCATAAGGCGGGACACATCAACATGGGGTTCTTTCCAATGTTGAAAATAATTTATTTGTACTTTTATTTGCCATGCCTGGTTTACTTGAAGAGAGAATTCTGGCAGTCGCTTCTGGTCCGGTTATTTATTTATTTTTTTTCAATATGTGTTATAGAGTGGAAAGCTGTTAGTAAGGTGGTTCTGATGGGATGGTGATCTGTATGGAGCCTGTCATGCATTGTTAAAATTAGACTGTCAGAGTCCAAAATGACAATTTCATTGGAATGATGACAATTAGTAGGATTCAATAGAGGGGTGGCATTGTTTGTCATTTCGTGGCATTTGGGACTGAGTAGTGGCTCAAGGCAGATTGGAACTGATGCTGGATGAGGCGTGGTTATACATTCAGCAGCCTTTAGGCGTTCTATGTCAGCTCTCTATTGATCAAGGGTTTTGAAATGCGGGTAATCAACATCAAGGTTAACACAGAACATTTGTTTGGGTTTAGTTAGTAAGGATTGTCTACAATGGGTAAGGAAGAAATATAGTAAAGTTAAAAGTTCATGATTTCTTTATTAGAATCAGCAGGATCAGTCAAATCAGCGTTAACGGGTAGAGAAGTTGCATTTTCAAAATTATCACTAGGAGCCAACGCATCCAAGTTACCTTGAGTTGGTTCAAGATGGGTCAATGATGGAGGATCGATGTGCCGGGCCGGAACCGGACATTGCGGCTTGGGAAATGTTCTTCTCGAGGGTCTACTGGATTATTCGTGCAATCTTTTCCTTTTCTAGAAATGGAACGATTCTCAATGAATTTCTTGAATTTTTGTTAACAATTTTTTTGGGGGTTGGGCAGACTGATTTTTTTTTCTTGTGATGGTAGATGAGCTATAATTTATTGGGGACTTTGGGCCTCATAACAAGGTAGGCGGTAAGGGTTAACGGTCACCGGTAAGGGTACCGGTGACCATTAACCCTTACCGCCTTATTACAAGGTCCCTTTGTGGGTTGGTACTTTAACGTCTGCAATTTGCGGTACCGTAATTAGCGCCTTCCCCATTCCCATTATGCACTATGGGGGCAAAAATGGGAATGGGGAAGGGCCTTGGTGAATGGGGAATTACCGCCCCCGCTCACCTTGGAGTAGGGCGGTAATTCCGCCATCCATCAAGGTTGACACGGTAAAATACCTACTGTCTTGTCTACTGTTTAACTAAAGATGTACTTTGGTTTAGAATATTCTCTTCACCTCTCCAAGCTGTTCGTATAGCCACAGTCCAATTTCTGCTAGCCCTAAATCTTGAGATAATTGAATGTATAGCCTAATCTTCCCCTAAATAGATGACATGTGTTTTGCAACTAATACCCCCTTGTTGGTGGATTACTAGTGGTTCTAATGATGTGGAATTTGAATCTATTTGGATTGATTTTAGATGAAAACTCAGATGATGTATATATATGAATTGTGATTTTATTATTTTTTTGCTGTTAATGAGAAATAATTGAAGGTTGAAGTAGTGGGGTTGTAGGGTTTTGCTGAATACTGATTTTGAGCTTGATTCTATCTTGTTTTAATCTGCGATCAATTATGTTATATATTAAATTGAAAGGTTGATTATCAACCAACCAATAAAATAAAAAAAAAAAAAAAAAATACCTACTGTGTAATGAGGCCCTTTCTTTTTTTCTGCTGTCTGCTCTTTCAAAATAGATCGAAGACTGGTGTTTGAGAACCACTGACTTCTACAATCTCCTGGCTGGTGTACTTAGATTGGATTTGAGGAGAACTTAGTGTGATGGAGGCATCACCTGATGCTATGTTTGGAGTAATTATGTCATCCACTCGGGCCATTGGGGAGCGCAGGGTAACTTGGAGTGTCTCTTGACGAGTTGGAAAGGAGATGCTTTCAGATGGAGTGGGAGCATTCAAAACTTTCCAAGTGAGCCAGTCAAACTTAGTTCCTAACAATTGTAACATGGAACTATGGTAGTTTTCTTTGCTTTCAATAGACTTGTACAATTTTGACGAGGAAAGGATGCTTGTATTAATCGCAGTCAGAGTAGCATCGATAGATGTTATGATAGAAGACGGGAAACCAAATGAGAGTCTTTGTGTAGATTTAGAAAATGAGGCAACCAGAGAGGAATCGGAAAAAAGAGGAGTTGATAGTTTCAGGAACCTCTTTGTTAGCGTAGAGGTTAGTAAATTTAAACAAGCTTGTGGACGGGAGAATTGTCGTGTCAGTGAATTGTGTGGTGTGGCTGGCAGCCAAGGGCAATTGGGTCGATCCAAAGGATTGGGGTCAGGAGAGGATGGAGGGTGGGGTAGAGTAGTAGAAGATTCACCATGGGTGGGCGCGTTGAAGAATATGGGAATAGAGTGGGGATTTGAGAGGAGTCAGCTGTGTGTACAGTTGCAAGCGTTTGGTGGTAAAGATGAGGGAGTACATGACCACTAGGTATGGCATTAAGCTCTGGAGCGTGGTCATGGGATGACACAGTGAGACAAGTCTGGATTGTGACATCAGAGAGAGAGATCGATGGAGCGATGCCTTTATGCTGTGATGTAAGCAAAATGGGGGGACGAGGCCTATGAGGCTGCTGTTGTTTAATGGATGCAGCATTGGCAGTGACGGTTCCCACAGCACTGTCTTTGGATTCCAAAAAGAACTCTCTGATGCAGAGCTAGCCAGATGGACTCTCTTCTGTGGGAGAGAGTGGTGGTAAGGTGGGTTTCCACCTGGGGTTGCAAGTGGACATGTGGAAGCTGTCTGGTATTGAACAAAGCAGCGAGTTGTGGCAGCTTAGTGCTCATTAAACGATAAGAAGTCATTGCTGTAGGTGTAAATATGGAGCGGGGAAATGAAGAGAATAGAAAAGTAAAGTAAATGAGGATGGGGTGAAAGAACGCATGGCACTGACGCAACAGGCCCCTGGTCAGCAGTCAGCAGTCAACTAGTGCACTCGAGCTGATGCACGTGCTGATGCGCGCGAGGGATCCAATAAGTAGGCAGTCACAAATAGCGGGCGTGGTTATGGAAGAATAAAGAAAAATAGCGATTTTTACTTAGTGCTATGAGAATTTAGAGTCCATGTACACTGAGGAATGGTAGTTGAAGTACCCAGTGATAAAGTCCAAGTATGCACTAGTAATCTTGAGGATTGCATGAAGTACATTGTCCTGGAAGGCGGCAAGCAGCATGGGGAGCAGGTACAGCCATCAGCACTCGACTGCCACTATCAAGCTGATGCGAAATCCTTATATAAAAATCTTCCACAACAAACTTTCAACTAAATGTTCCTTTTGTCCAATCAAGTAGTAGAGTGTATAAATGGATCTGAAGCTCAATATGTAACATAATCCAACAGTCATTCAAATGTTTATGACTTTTCCTAAATCACTATATCAAACTAAATGACAAAAGTAAAATTACATCTTTACAAACCATGGACTGCTGCCTAGTACGAATCCCCAGTGGACTGCAAGGGCATCCAATAGCCTGCATGTATGGAACGGCTTGTAAAAGCAACTTACATCTCATCAAAATGCTAGCAACACACCATTCTGCTATGTGAAACCTTGTCCATAGATTGTACTAGAACTCCAAAAATTAAATAACATTCTCCTAAATGGAACAGCCGAAGAACTCCTTCGAGAAAAATAACACATTGAAACAAAATGTTTTGATACTGTAGTTGACTTAGAAAATTCAGTCACATTAGAAAAAAAGTGTGAATGCCTCACCAACAACAACCTACTTACAAACACACACAAAAAAGAAATAGCAAACGTTCAAAATACATCTGCTGAAAAACAAGACAATGGCCCTCATTACAACTTTGCCGGTCGGAAACAACACTGCCTGTTGGCTTACCGGCACCACTATTTCCGGAACAGAAAAAGTACAAGTCTGCGAGTGGGTTGCCTTTCACCCGCCAGCTCTGCCCTGGCGGGCGGAACGGCACCGGCCCGCAGACTTTCATGGAAGCACCTTCTTCCCACTGAGTACTGCCGCCTGACTTACTGGACCGCTGGGGCTTTAACGCCCCGGTGTATCGGAGAAGTCAGGTGGTGGTAAAACATCACATGGCAGACTACCGGATTTACTGGCACAGCTACCGCATGACTCGTAATGAGGCCCACAGTATGTGTCTGTTGTCACAGAACCTTTTATCAAAAGAGTAAACAAATAGTAGATATGACCTAAAAAATACAAGACAATGAGGAATCCCAATGGTTGCAATTTGCTTTATCTCTAACAGCAGAACATATGTACAAAATAACTGACCTCTCAATAGTTTGAACACACTGTAATACAAAGCTTGACAATGACCAAATGCCATCACAGGCAATGAGGAATAACTTAGACATATTCCCACTTCAAAAAAAGCTCTCCAACAACTTAACTTGTATAAGAGCATCATAATTCAATATAATAGATCTTCAAGCCAAAATTCCAATGTTCCTCCATGTGAGTTACTGAAAGGCATTTGTTGCAAAGCAGTATATTTGCCATTAAATCATAAAGAAAATGTAAAAACCCTAGGAGTAGTACAACCAATAGAACAATATTTGAATTGTACTAGTTAATGGTGTGCCAACAAAAGACACTATAAATTGGCAACAACTAGTTGAATTAAACAAAGTTAGACACGCCCTAGAATATGTTAAACAAAGACTACTACAGATATTTACAGAGATTTAAACATAGAATAACACTTAAAAGAAACCCCCCAAACAATTGGTGTGGATCCTTTTACTGCAGTTAACATTTTAGAACAGTATACAATTCACACACTTCATTCCAAAGAAACCACAGACGATGCACTAGAAACATATCAAATTCATCAAGCCAAAAGATCTCTAAGGTGCATATTGGAGAAAAGTGTAGAAGCACATTCGTTTCCTCTACTCTTTCCTACTGGAATAGGAGGAAGATATGAAGAAAGAGCCACACTGCATCTGAATATCATACTTTACTAATGATTTCTGAAGACACAAGATTCAGACACAATGTAGAATACATATTCCACCTCTTGTTCCGCCTCTTTTTTAAAAGCAAACTAGCAACTCTCAGTTACAGAGCTGCACACAATTTAAAAACAGGCTCTCATTTCAGATGAGGTTTTGCAGTCAAGTATCACAAATGTCATGACACATTTGCGTGGTCAAAAAGAAAACTGCGTCCAATGTCACGCTGATGAACATTGTATCCTAAGGAACCTAGGTCCCCCCTCATGGTTTGTTACCATACGTTGTGCAGAATATTCATGGTATGACTTGCATGAATTCATATGCACTTCAAACCAAAATAAAGAGGGAATAGACATAAAAACATGAGAATACTGTTCTCTTGATCCTGTCAACGTTTCAAGATATTTTCACCACCGCTTCATTGCCATGCTGCATTTCATCCACAATAAAACTACCCCTCCACTCAGAGAAGTAGAACACATCTTTGGAAAAAAGAATATCAATCCAGAGGAGTACCACACATTTACATGCTTTTGTGGATAAAAGATGCTACCAAATTTGACCATGACAGTGATGCTGTTGTTTTACAATTTATTCAAAAATACATTAACTGTGACATCCCTTTAGAAACCACACATAGGCCCTCATTACGGGGTTTGCAGTAGGCCACCCATAGTACCAGCGACTACCAGCAAATTGGGCTTACTGTTTCCACCGCCAGATATCCAGGTAATACTAGAATATTATGGGGGTGGCGGAACAGTAAGTTTTCATTCCTGTGTAGTCACATAGGACTCCATGGGAATGTGAACACTGAAGCACTGGTACCATTAATAATGGTGCTGATGCTTCCGTGAATTATCTGCCGGTGGGCCTGAACTACCGGCAGGTCCGGCCTGCTGGTCGTTCTCTGCCCCTACCGGCTCGGATTGATCCCATCTGGAAAAGGTGCCCGTAACCATTGTTACCAGTATTTATTTCCAGACCAGTTCACTCGGAATGAGGGCCATAGTGACCTACATACACAAATCCTATGTTTCCAAAGACATACATTTGGCAAATACTGCCAATGTCAATTTAAAAACAGAGGTACATTCTACATCATATTTGGCTAGACCAGTTTCCACCAAAGGACAAGCAAATAGATTAATTTCTTCTGTTAGACACAATGTATAATAGAACTCCCCTAGAAACACATACAACATTAAAAGAGATAAGGCACCCAAGTACATCAATGATTACAACGGGAGCATGGCCCTCTTTTGGAATTCAAATATAGACATTCAAAACATTGCAGGAAATTCCACTATAGTTGCAAGATATGAGACAGCCTACCTCACCAAAACTGAAAAGACTGAGCTAAAAGACCTTTGGGATGATATTTCATTTTGCAAAACCCTACCATGAAAAATGTACAGCTTTTGTATCCAAATGCTGTCACATAGAGAATGTGGCCCCTACAAAGCGGCAGACAGTTTAACAGGTATTGCGTTATATGGGAAATTTGAAAACATTGGCTGGTCCAGCTTCTGCAAGAAAAATGGTACTAACATTTTACCAAGACATAGAAACAATAGCCACAAACAATCCCAACAGCAAGGATATTTTTTTTAAAAACCATTTAATTTACACATACTATCCAAACAGAAGTACTGCTTTGCAAAACATGTGCCTTTAGGACATACTCAAAACTACTCCTGCAAAAATAATGTTATGCCAGATGATAAAACTGGCAAATATTCAGTCTGAAATTGTTTAGAGAGCTAGCAAAACGTATCAATCCCAGTCTAATTCCTCATGTTATTGTATTCTCTATATGTCTACAGCATAGAGAACTGTATTACATGGCCCCACTTCAACTATTTAAACCGTTGGAGAAAAGAGAAAGAATTGTTTGCTGACAATGACACATTTGAAGGTGCATTCAAGCCAAATTAAAGCAGTATAGCAAATGTACTTTTTAAACAATACAAACAAATGTTGGTCAATGAACACCAAAAGACAGTGAACCTTCTATTGCAGGAAGCCAAGAACCACTTGGAGAACCACTCATTCAAAACTAAGCAGAAAAAGCCATGACTGAGGAAGAAAACTCCATGTATCAATCTAAAAAATGTGAAGTAGGTTTTGTCAGTGTTCAAATCACAGCTAAATGATGAACAACTCACCATTTACCTAGAAGTCACTGAATAAATTGAACATAGACTAATACATGCAACTAAAACTCTTATCTGTCGACATTATAAACCGTTGCTCTTGTATGTAAGTGGTGATACTTATACTTACAGATACTTCCATAGTTGGACAATAGTACTTCCAATACAGTTAGAACACACTAATCAGTATCTGACTACTTGAAACACACATATGTATTCTGTAACAAGTAAACTTTAAAACCATCTAAATGCCAGAAACTGTAACTGTATACAGTGGGTGTTTTCAATCCACCAGAGATTTATATCCACAATGACCCAGTGATTGCTACATCTTAATACAACAACAGTGGACCACTCACCAATGTTGTACCAACCATAGTATGTACAATGTACTACTATTCATGAGGGCCAACAAGTAAATATATATGTACAACTGTTTCTAATTACATTTTTCAAAGTATGGTGTATAACTCATTATATTGCTTTTCTTCAGAGAAGCAACCACAGATTGCAGCCTTGGTAGCATAATCAACTAAATGTCCATGCCATTATCAATTGCTCTTGTCATATCACTGTAGCCATAATTACTGAGGATAAATCTTTATGGCTTTCACCAGTGTCCAGGATCTTACATTGCAGCCTTCTTACAATACTCAACTAAGCATGCATGCCCACTATCAATTACTATGGGCATAATATTGTATCCATAATCACTGAGGACAAACTATTGTATCCATGGTCAGTGTGCACATTTCTGAGAGCATTATAAACACTGTACACAATTCAACAATACCTCAACATTGGCATTTTACTGTGGTATAATGACTGACCACAAATCACTGTGGACATAGCCAGTGTCCAGATTCTTGGGGTCATATTGTGCAGCCACCCCCCCCAAGAATCTGGAAAATGACCATGGCCACAACAATACCCTTCAACCATTTTATAAATACTGTATACGCTTCAATAATACCATTCCAGCATATACTGTATACCCTCTATAATAGTTATAATTAAAGCGCGCATATTGCTCACATTGCAAAATCATTAAATGTAACTCTCGCCTGTCATCTTTAGACAAACAGTCCGGGGACATCCTGGTCGTCTACAAACCCTGCAGCTTCAAACAGCTTCAAGCATGCTGAGGAGCACTGCCCCAGTCGGTGGAGGTTACAGACATTAAAAAAGAATGCGTAATTGGCAACACCCACACAGCAGTTTTTCACATATAACAAAAGCTCAATCTTAACTTTCTTCCACTCCCCCACCCTTCCAAGACACACTTTCCTCCACAAACTAACCCAAAAGTAGTTTCCAGAGGGTTGTTCTGTCACGCTGTCCAAAGGCAAATACTGTTGCCCATGATCCAATATGGCGATGTATCAAAAAGTTTGACGCAGCTCACATTTTTCAATAAGCTATCAGCATGCATGTTTGATGTACGTGAACATCACGTGGCTTTCTGATTGGTCCAGAGTAATCCACGGACACTGAAACAAAAAGTGAGACTTTTGAACAGACACAGATATCTATATCGATAAAAGTGAAAATATGTGGGTGGTTGAGTGGT
This sequence comes from Ambystoma mexicanum, assembly GCF_040938575.1. Lineage (NCBI taxonomy): Eukaryota > Metazoa > Chordata > Amphibia > Caudata > Ambystomatidae > Ambystoma > Ambystoma mexicanum. The sequence continues at coordinate 719,889,939 of NC_090936.1, forward strand.
TATATTTGAGTTTACAGACGGACATTACAGAGTGGTACATTTTAACGCACCCAAAACACTGAAAACATTGATTTTCTTTTATTTTAATTGGGGGGTTACCCCCCTCATGCTACCCAATTTTCCAACCTCATAACACCACCCAACCTCTTCTCGACCCATTTTAAACCCTTACCTCACTACCCTGTATATATTTATTTCTTGTTTTCAATGTTTTTCAGTGTTATATGTCATGGTTAAATGTATCACTCTTTAATGTTTTAGATAAATGCACTGGGTACCGGTTGAGTTTGTGGCAAAGCATTGTTCCTCATAAATTTTACACCGTTTCACCAGTCTGCACCAAAGTACACATAATTACCTATCAGGACCCTCCAGACTATACTGGCTACATGACATTTGGACATCCCACCCATTTCCCTGGATTTCAGCACAAGTCAACATTATTGTGTGGGTTTGTGACTCGGTGGAGCGTTGTTCCTTTTACAATTCCACACTGTTTCACCAGTCTGCACCAAATTGTGCATAGTTATCTGTTAGGAACCTCTGGACATTACTGGCTACATGACATTTGGACACCTAACCCTGTTCCCCAGATTCCAGCAATACTCTTAATTTGTTTGTGGGTGTGTGGCTTGGCCAAGCGTTGTTCCTTATACAATTCCACACAGTATCACCAATCTGCACCAAATTGGGCATATTTACCTGTTAGGACCCTTTGGCCACTGCTGGCTACAAGAAATGTGGCCCCCACCTCTTTACCCAGATTTCAGCACCTTCACACATGAGACAGTTGCCTGAAATCGGCGAAACATCAATGTGGTCGTAGAAGGACCAGACCCGACACAAGGAACAAAGCTAAAGCCACGTTTCAAGGCCCTAGGATGCATGGTTTCTGAGATATTTACAACGCAGTGGACAGTAATGAACTGGACCACACTAGGGTGAGGTGGCAGGTGAGGAGAGAGGACAGAAGGTCCCACTATGCAGCAGCACACTAACTCTCGAATCCCCCAACGTCTGCTGTAGGGGAAACGCCAGCCATCCACATGCACACATTCACAGTTCAGTTCACTTCAGGGTGCAAAGCACATCAAGCAATAAACAAATCGGTACAGAGACCTACAGGAAAATGTTTTTTTTTTAGGTTGGCAAGCTTGCTCAAGTATTTGGCTACCAGGATTTTACTCAGGTTGTCATGTTCCAAGTGCAGATGCTTACCCACAAGACGAAAAGCACTTGTTTCGTACTCGGATTTTGTTTACCACAGAATATTTCATGAAAGATTGCAGGGTTTAAAAGGTGAGCACCTTTTATACTTTGCCAGCATATTTATTGGAACATTTCCTCACTCAGATTACTTTTCTGGTGTTCATTACTTTTTTTTTAAATTCCAATGCTATTTTTTCTTGCACACTTTTTTCCAAGGGGAAGGTTAAATTAACTATGTTTGTTTATTTCACTTTAACATATATGTTCAATTACTATGCGTCCCTAGACCACCTCGAACTCCTACATTTTACTTGGTTACCTCTAGCCACCTACACCTCTAGCCTAATGACATTTACAAATATTTTGACCTGCAAATGGCTTTTCCATTGATTTTCATTTTCGGATATCCTCGCTATAGCCACATCGATCTCTCGCATTCCGAAAGAAAAGATGGCTGCCATTTAAATTCTAAAACAATAACTGTTTTGGCAATTTACCCAAGATATAGCTATCTATTTTTGAGAAGGGGTACCCACTTCTCAGTCAAATATTAAAAATATGGATCCACGGAATAACCACAAACCATAAAAAGGCTCCAGTAAACACTTCATGAACAAGTCGTTTTGGACCTGGTCCAAATCTACCCGGCGGTTTGTGCTGTGTAGTCTGGGAAAAATTGACCTTTTTTTGTCTATGGAAAAATGAATGGGAAGTAGGCCGCAAATCTGTTTTTTTCTTTTTTTTTATTCCTATTAACTTTTGAACATTTTCATCAGATGTTTACCAACCCTTTAAGTCTGAGAGGGCCTACACATCCCTAATTAACTTCAAGGTTTCAACCCTGTCCATCACATGAGCCAAAACATACTAGCAATAGAGTTTTTCAAGGTTCTTATGGGAGTTTGACTCACCTTAACTATAGGGCAGTGACCGGGGTCCTGCACCCCCCAAGAATGAGGCCATGCCCATCCCAGGGGGGTGCACCTCACAGTTTGAATATGCGTGCCATAGACCATTTTGTACCAAGGGTCAAGTAAATAGATTAATATCTTCTGTTAGGCACAGTACCAAAGGCAAATCTTCCAAAAGCACATACAAAATTAAAAGAGATGAAGCATCCAAATATAAAATGATTACAATTCGATCATTGCACTTTTGTGGAATGCTAATATAGATATTCAATACAATGCATACATTTCTGCTGCTTTTGCAAGATATGTCACAGCCTATCTCATCAAAACTGAGAAAACTGAGATAAAAACACCCATGGAATGACATATCATTTGAAAAAACCTATTCATAGACAATTGGGCAACTTTGGCATCAGAATGTTGTCACATAGAGAGTGCATCCCTACAAGCTGCAGATCGTTTAACAGGTACAACATTGTAAGGCAAATCTGAAATCATTATCTGGCTCAACCTTGGTCCTGCTTCAGAGTGAAAGAGATTACCAAAAAACTATCAAGAAATCATATCTACAGCTACAGAACATCCCAACAGCCAAGACATCTTTAAAGTAACGTGATTGCCACATACTATCCAAACAGAGGTACTGCTTTGGAAAACATGTGCCTGCATGAGATAGCCCAAAACTATACATACAAAAATAATGGTATGCTAAATGAGAAAACTGGCAAATATCCATCATTAAATTGGAAGGAAGTCTAGTAAAACTTTCAAAACCCATTCTAATTAACCATGTACAATTATCATTTAACTCTGCAGATCATAGATAACTTTACTACATGGCCCTAGTGCAACTATTCAAATCTTGGAGAAAAGGGGAAGAATTGTTCGGTGGCTATGACACATTTGACACTGCAATCAAGGAAAGGAAAGCAGTAAAACACATCATTTTAAAGAGAACAAATACATGTTAGGAAATGAAAACCCAGAAGAAGAAGACATAGAAAGACAACTAGATAAATACAATCCTGAAGGGAGTCAACCATCTCTAAATGAAGCCAAGAACTACTTGGTGAACCATTCACTCAAAATGAAGTAGAAACATTGCTGAATGAGGTAGAAAACACTGCATATCAATCAAAACAAATCAATCTAAAGAAGATTTGTTTGTGCTCAAGTGTCCATTAAATGATGCACAACACCACTTTTTTACCAAGATATTGAACACGAAATAAAACATGAACGGATACTTTCAGTTATAAACATTACAAACCTCTGCTCTCCTATGTAAGTGGTGAAACTGGATTCTGGTTAAACCTTCTTAATTAAAACAATCATGACATTTTTAGAAGACAAAACAAATAACATGTCATCTGTTGTAACAGCTTGCATGGATCTAGTTGCTAAAAACATAGCATTTGTAACTTTTCACTGACTTCACCTGCTCCCATTGGGACACCAAACCAAATGACACTGTCAGCAGAAGCTGCAACTGAAGTACTCAGAAGTCTATGACAAATGAAAGTCCTTCTAGTAGATGAAGAAAACAAGGTTTCCAACCTAATACTTGCTTCAATTAATCTAAGTCCTAACAACTGGATAAGAAGAACTGTTGGGAGGAAATCATGTTTCCAGCAGTTAACACCAGTGAAAGGGCAACCCACATTTGAAGCATTAGGCTACAAAGAATGTAATAAAACACTTGGAAAAATAGGCAATGTCAATTTATGGCCTCATTTCCGCTACAGAGAACCTGCACAAAACATGCTCCAGTCTGCAGATCAAACATATGCTCACATTTTAAAAAACATTAGAATTGGTGTGCTTACTGAAAACGCAAAGTCATCCTTGAAAGGTCGATGAATAAATGAGAAGTATAGACAAAACATAACTACCCCTGAGGTTTTAGAACAATTAACTCAACAAAATCAAAAATGCATGTGCTTAAGGCCATCCCTTGCAAACTGTGGCCAATTTAATGAATCAATGCTGATAAAAATAAAAAAATGCAGCCCATAAGACGTGAGTGAAGCATGCCACTCTCTGTGTGTCAACAAGCACCACAAGAACTAAGTAACTTAGTCAAATCAATCTCAACACACATCTGGATTGGAAAAACTAAACTGCAGAGTGTAACTAAAATGTAACCTTGACATAGCATAAGATTCAGTCAATGGAGAAATTGGAATAGTTGCTGGCTTTCAGATATATCCAAACAAAAACAATATCCAGTTTGTCATCATCAATTTTGACAAACCTGAACAAACTAAAGAAATACCTGCACCACAGCATCTTTCCTTCTTTTAAAATATGTATGTATGCAGAGAACAAAAATCTCTGTCTCTTGCATATGCTGTTGCCAATCACAAGTCACAAGCACTAACCCTTGACCTGGCACGTCCAGAGATTGGCAGCAAAGTTTTCAAAGAAGGTATGCGTTACGTACCACTTTCATATCTTCATACACTCACTGGTCTATTCTTGGTGAACTTTGATGCAAAGTCAACGCTTAAATTCCTTGCATCCAAGAGAATAACAAACTGCAAGCACTGTACACTATATGTACCCTGGATCTCCAAAAAGAAAACCTTTGAAAAGACAACTGATACAAACAGAAACTGCAGCAAATCTCCCCATAATCCATGTAAAAAAAAGAAACAACAAATGCAGGACCTCCAAACCAAAGATAAACCTGAATTATCGTGTCCTTGTAAATTCTGCAACACAGCTGGCGTAAAATGCTATGCAAATGTAGCAATCAATCTGCTTGTCCAATTACCACCAATTGTGGACAATATTTAATGGCTCAGAACAGCTATGGTTACAAATTTCGTACCCTGCATAGAAATGCCCCTAACAACCCTGAAACTATATACAGTGTCTCAGAGATAATACAGGAATTGGATCACTGTGCAATTCCTCTTTTTATTTATTCACCATGAAATTTCGGGAGCATCCACAAGAATTCCTAATGTACTTACAAGCAGTACTAGAGACAGAACGCATCCCCATAAATGAAATCATGCACTTGTAAGCTGTACGTGTCATAAGAGCGTGTGTTGTAGGCATGCGTCGTGCGAGTCTGTGGCAAGTTTGCATCATAAGAATGTGTGGGTTTGGAACAGGTGTCATAAGAGCACACATTGTACATCTGCATGTTGTGTGTATTAGGCAAGCATGTAGAAGGTGTGCTTGTCATCAGAACATGTATTATAGGAGTGTGTGTTGTATGAGCGCATGTTATAGTAGCCTGTGTCATATGATAATGTGTCATAGAACTGTGCGCCATTAGAGTGCATGTCGTAAGAGTGTTTGTTGTAAGAGTGTTTCATAGGAGCATGTGTCTTATTTTCATGTGCCGTAAGAGTGTGTGTAGTAGGAGCGTGTGTCGTGAGAGCATGTGTTCTAGGGGCATGTAACGTGGAGCATGTGTTGCTGGAGCATGTGTCATTGGGTTTTGTGTCGCAGATGCATTTGTCCTATGTACATGTGAGAGCATGTGACATATGTCTAAATGTTATGTTTCGAAAGAGCATGTGTATCAGGTGTGCATGTCATACAAGCACGTGTTTTAGGAGTGTGTGGCATTAGAGTGCTTGTCGTTAGTGTGTGCTGAAAGCGTAGGCCAAGAAATTGTGTGTGGTAGGAAAGTCTGTCATAGGAGCATGTGTCGTAGGAGCATGCATCTTAGGTGTGTGTGAGAGCACATGTTGTACGTCTACATGTTATATGTAGTAAGCATGTGTGTATTAAGTGAAATGCTCATAGGAGCACCTTATTAGAGTTCATATATAAAGCATTAATGTCACACATGTATGTAGGGGGGCTATAATATCAAATGTACCTTCATTCTGCTAATGCATTGTATCCCACCTAATGTGTACATTTTCTTGTGAACAGTGCACATTTCTTCCATAACTTTAAAAAGAACATGCATGTTACCTGTGGCTTGCCTTTCATATGAGTTTTTAGGAGATGTTAGTAGTACAATGTGTGACCAGTAAAACACATTCTCTCTGTATACAGTTATTATGGTTTGCATTGGATGTGTGCAGTACATGTGTGTGTTAGGAGTGTGTGGTAGGAGCATGTGTGCTTGGAACATGTGTCTTAAGAGCATGCATCATACATCCACATGTTATGTGTATTTGGTGTGTGTGCAGAATGTGTGCAGGTCATCCAAATATGTGTTATAGGAGTGTGTGTTGTAGGGGTGCATGTTATAGCAACGCGTATCAAAGGAGCATTTGTTATAGGCATGTGTGTCATTAGAGTGTGTGTTGTAGGAGTGTGTGTCTTAGGAGCATGTGCAGTAAGAATGTATGTGGTAGGAATGTGTGTCGTTGGAGCATGTGTCATAGATGCATTTGTCCTAGGTGCATGTGACAGCACTTGTCTTACATCTGCATGTTATGTGTAGTAAGTGCATCTGTATTAGGTGCGCATGTAGTAGGAGCACATTTTCTAGGAGTGTGTGGCATTAGAATGTGTGTCGTTAGGGTGTGCTGTAAGTGTGGGTCATAAGAGTGTGTGTGGTAGGAGCTTGTGTCACAGGAACATGTGTCATATGAGCATGTGACATAGGAGCATGTGTCGTAGGAATACGTGTTGTAGGTGCATGTGAGAGCAATTGTCATATGTCTACATGTTACATGTTTTAAGTACATGTGTATTAGGTGCATGTCTCATGCAAGCATGTTATCAGTGTTCATAAAGACAAGGTTAATATCACAAATTTACGAGTAGGGTTATAAAATAAAATGTACCTCCATTCTGCTCATGCATTGTATCCCACCTAAAGTGTACATTTTCATATGAAAAGTGTAAATTTATTCCATCACTTTAAAATGAAAAGCAGAGCGAGATGTTACTTGCCATTGATGTGAGTTCTTAGATGTTAATTGTGTAATGTATAAACTGTAAAACTCATATGCTCTGTGCACCTTACCTAGATATATTAGTGAGCTACAAAGAAGGGTAGCCAGACATGTGATGTCATCAGTGATGTCATGAATGACATGTGTGATGTCATCTTTGATGTCATGGGTATTCATCTTAGCAGTGCACCATGGTGGCGCAAGTTATGGTTGCTTAGCCTACCATATACCATAACTGGCAAATTTCAGGGCGTTTTCATTTTTACTTGTAACCATAAAGGCCGTTTAACAATATTTTTTCACTGAATTTGATAGGTTTTTAGTAGCGCAACTTAACCATAACGTTCCTTTAACAATGTTTTGCGTTAGTGAATTTCATAGGTTTTTATTAGAGTACAGTACCGGGAACATTAGTTTAGCATAGTGTTGGCAGTAAAGGTAATATGTTTGCAGTACCACACCTTTACCATAACGTCCCATTAAGAACGTTTTGTCAGTGATAGCTTGTCTGCCATCCTCATGAACTTGTGGAAAGCCCAAATTCCCCTGTGTATGTATCAATTTGTGCTACTCCTTCCATTGCCTGATAGTGTTGGTGTATCCGACAAATGAAAGGTGTGCATGTTAAGTGTTGGTGAAACTGTGCGTAGTGTTTCTTTTTGTGTGAACATAGCATGGTGATTCTTTGCCGCAAATTGATAGCCGAGATAGCAGCAGGTGAGCAACGGGGACGTTTTCTATGCAGACTGCACCCAGCCGGCATATCTGGAATCCCAATGCAGATATCTGTAGGACTGCAGTACTGGCTGCATGGCCACAAGTGCGGAAGCACTTTCAATTGCATGTGGGGGCGCACGTCAATCCATTGTACAACTATGTCCATGCCTAGGGCATCCTCTGTGCGCTGTTAAGAACACCCCTGTCGCCAGCCCTACAGATTCATACGGTAGGCTACTGCATTTCAAGTACTCTGCACGACTATGTGGGTTGCTCTACAAACCTACCAATTTGTCCCTGTACCATGCCTGCCTGTATGAGGCCCACTTGAAGAAAAGTAACAGCAGCCTTGAGTGTACGCTGGGCGTGCTAAATATCTCAATAGTTTGATTGGTGTACTGCTTGCCTTTCCATGACCATTGAAACAGACACACCATGTCTGCACTGAGCACTGTGCCGGAGAGTGTGAAGGGTTCGCCTGCGGGTGGTACAGTTGGAGATAATGTTTAACTACAGGTGTAACAGTTTGGAGTGGGTATGCATTTGGCAAAGCTGTTGAGGCTTGGTCAACAACATAGTAGTGCATGTTTATAACAGAAGTATGTAAACAGCACATTCTTCGGAAAGAGCAAACAATATTACTCTTGCTTAAAACAGTAGAGTAGCTGCATGGGTCGTGCTTAAGAATTACCTTCCTCCTGCACATATTGAAGCTGCGTTACTCTTTTGTGTAAGCATTCTTCTATTTCATAAATCAGTCATGTTCGTGCATCCTAGTCCTACGGCTAATGGTGTACCATGAAGTGTCTGTACCGCATGTGACAAGAACAGCAATGCAAGCATAAGGTACCAGTGGGCAGGGTACCACCCTGCCAAAAATGAAGTAGGGTAATTTCATCTACAGCATTCTCCACATAGGCTGCAGCCCATAACAGGGACACTCCTGTATGGCACCAGAGTTTTACAACACCCTTGTAGACCATATGCTGTGATAAGGACCCTTACCTGCCAAAGGGCATAGTACTGTGCATGTACTGATGCACAGTACTCTACAGAGGAAAGTTTTTGAAGTGCTTGGGGATAATATGTCCGGGAGCATGTCAATGAGTGGTGTCTATGGTAGTGAGGGCCACCCAACATTTTCCTCTCTCTGCACATCCCCTATGCTATCCCTGTAGGTGCTGGCCCTTCCATACCGGTTCTTGCCTTTCATTCCTTTGGTGGCGTGTGTTACAAGACCAAAAGAAATAGAAATGCACTGCAAAAGGGAAAAAGGTAAGTAAACAAAGCTCCTTTCAGAGTTCAACAATGGAAGTGGCAATGAAGGGAGGCAGAGTGCCGCGCATCGTATACCTTGCACAGATTGTGCGCTAAATAAAAGGAGCCGGGGTACTGTGGAAAACACTGCAGTGGAATCTGGTACAAATGCCTTGCTGTTCAAAGAGATTGTTGTGTGTGTGACAGTGCGTTTTAAAGACCTGAAGTGCGCAACACCTACCACAAACATTCTTCCTATACTTAAAAAAAGGCCAGCAATGCAATTTATGTAGGCTGTGCAAAATCGGAAATGCAGTAATGTTAAGAGGAACGCTATTTATGGGGAAAAGTCTTTGTGCTGTGAAACGTAAGATATTCATTTGTAAAGTACAACATTGGCACAAGTTGTTAAAAGGCACAAATAGACTTCTTCGAAATGTACTGCACTTTCTCCATTTCCAGCACAGCACTATGGATCCATGCATGCAATCATGTGGGCAGCTGACATTATCCAGAAACGTAAAATATGCAGCAGCACTTCCACCCGACTCACCCACACCATAAAACAGTCATCCACCGAAACATATCACTGTTAGCAGTATCTACAAACATACCACAGATCTGGCAATCCTTACCCCCTGCTATTCACAAACTATTGTGTCACTACCAACCTACCCATACCATCTTCACAACATAGGGTGTACTACAACAAATCTGCACATATCACAGTAATCAAGCACATATAAGCTGCAATTCACCCATACCCTCTTCCATACTCACATTATACAAACACCTCACCCTGTGGCCACACTGCACAACTTCTCACTGCACCATATCCAGCCATACCCCAAATACTGTAGTATATACCAAACATCACCACCCTCTAACTGATGCAGAGTCAAAAAAGGCATTATACTGTGGGTGTGCTCAAGCCCTAGGCTCTACAGTGCATGGCCTACGGCCCAGGGCCTTCGGCCATGCACCCAATAGTCTAGGCCTTCAACACATCCAATGCAACGTAATGCCATCATGCATGTCAGCATGTCACTGTTAGGGAGAATTCTCAAGAATGTGCTAATTTCTCTTACCTTTTAAGACCACCAGCAACTTTGCTGAATTTCTAGGATTTAAATGTTTTACCTGGAAAGAGTGTGAGCCTTTTTTTCCCACTCCTTCATGAATTTTGATGGTTGTTTTACTTGGATATGGCGTTTTTAGACAAACTCCTTTGGCATTATCTTTTTCTTTTGTGTCACATAGCACCTTCAGTGCAGTGGCACAGGGGTGTCTTCAAGTTTCACCAGGGTTTAAATACCTTCTCTCAGACTGACTACCGTCTCCCAGAACATGTGAGGTTAAATTGACTTTACTAGTCCTTTTAAATTCGTAGACCCAGCACACACTATCTTCCTATAGAGTGCTGAAGGGGTTGCCTAGCATCCCCTGTGTCTAAACACTCATGTAACAGTCAAATGTTACCCTTTCCTCTTGAAATAGCTGATGGCAGTGGTTTTAGAACAAACTACCATGATTTGTCCTGACCCCGAACACAGGAAGCTAAAAATCGTCTCAGCAATGTTTTTCAATATGGCGCCCAACACCCCTCTTTAAAAACAGACTCCGGTCATCCTTTTTCGCTGTTTCTTTTAGGAAAGTTCCTTCTTGTGTTTAACTCTGGGTGCCAAACCAGGTTTGGTCCCTTTGTTCGATGCCCTTTGACAGACTCCAGTGCTGAAGCCCTCCTCTGGCACCTGAGTGTCTGGGGTGGACAGGATGTGAGGGTGGTGCCCAAAACTCCCTGTGCTTAGTCTCCTAGGAGACCTGAATGTATTCTGGCGTGCTTGGGTGGCTGACTGTCCAGCAAGGACAGCCACCCTGCTGGGTGAGTGACAGCTAGGCTGGAATAAATGGGAGAAAACTGTTTAAAAGAAGGTCTCTAGGACTTGGAAGGCAGAGTCGACCACTGGAACAAAAGATCCAAAGATGAGCTGAAGGAAAACGACCGCTGGAACTCCTGGACCGTTGGTTTGCCCGGTAAAGCCCTGCTGCAGATCCGAATTGCTTGAAGCTTAATCGACAGAGAAGCTCCTTCAAGGAAGACTTCTTCCATTGAGAAGGTGGGAACTACCAACTCGAAAGCCACTTGGACACCGTCTCCATACTGGTCGAATTTTCATCAGAGTGCTGTTGAAAACCGGATAGCCAGGGAGAAGGATACCAGTTTGTGGGCTTTAAGGCACTCACACCTTAAACCGACACTTAGCCAATCTTGTGGCCTCTCCCGTGGGAAGTGCAGGAACCTCTCAACGTCCTCCTTCTTGTCCCCCTGACTGAAGCTCAGGAACAGTAAGATCTGCAGGAAATGCCAGGAACAACTGCCTCAGCTACAGCTTTTCTTCATCAATAAGGCACTGTGCAAACGCAGTGTGGAAATCCTTTCTACCGCAGTGAAAGTTTGTGAAATTTTCCCAACTTTGGAGTGTCGTTCACTCCTAAACCAACATATAACTCTTTTTCTGCCAAACTACTTCCTCAAACATTGGCAAAGACTTCACCGTTTACTACCAGAACTGTGCTATCCTATCCAAGACTCTGAACCATTGACTTTGGCCTAGGCCTATTGAACTGAATTGCCAGTTGTAGTAAACTGAAACTATTTGCCCTGCCTATGAAAGTAATTGTGCTTTAATTCTTTTGAACCTTTGTCTTTCTACCCATTTTGAAAGTCACTTAAGTGACATTTTGCACCCACTTCAGGGGAACCTAACTTGTTCAGAAACGTACTGTAGTGTATTAAGATTGTACTGTGTATTGTAGTGTACTGTAGTATATTAAGATTGTGATATTGAGCTTCTTACTAATGGAATGTTTTCCAACTGACAATGTAAATACATGTATATTCTTTTACCAAGAAAGCTTGAATATTGTTTTTTTTTTACTATTGTGATTGCAAGTACTTTGTGTATCCTCTTGTACTGCTAAAATTACTCTTCAGATAAGTCTGGCTGCTCAGCCACTGCTACCACATAACTGTGTAGTACAGACTTGTGCTTACACCTGTAGTCTTAATTGTGTGTAGTGTTCCCAAAGGTTACTGCATGTAATTCTGCCTAGCATTCACCAACTACCTCAATCCACATACGCACCACTGCCACCAGCACTCCTACCCACCCTGCACACCACAATGGAGCCATGCAGCGAAAAATGCAGCAGTTAACCATAATCTACAAACAAAGCACTGTCTCCGCAACCCTATGCACTTTCCTTCACCTAGTATGATCTTACCCACTTCCATTCACAAACTATTGTGTCACTCCCAACCTAACCAAATAATGTTCAGAACATTGGCCTTACTCCAATCAATGTGCACACACCAGACTATGCAAGCACCACCCTCTACCTAATGCGGAGTCAAACATGCATTGCTGCAGTGGGTGTGCTGAAGCCTTCGTCATGCACCCAATAGTCTAGTCCGTCAACACATCCACCGCAACATAATGCAAGAATGCATGCCACCATTTGCCCTACTACCGCAATCCACCCACATAGCACAGCCCCACTTGCTACCACCAAACCTATGTCATGTGCAATTCTCTCCCCTTCTCAAAAAACCTGCCACCACTGCCATACTTACCCACATCCCGTGACCAAAAAGAGGTAGTTTTCACATTTTAAAAAGATATTCGCATAGCAATGACATCACAGGAAAATATAAAGCATACAGTGTTGGCACCATTGAAGCATTCTAAAATGTACAACCCATTAAACAGCACAACATGAAATGGTCAAATGTTACACACGCACATTTCTGAATGGTAGGTTAACACCAAATTAAATGACCTAACTTCTCAGAAGGTAATCACACAGAGCTGTTAGGCAACCTTTGCCACTTCTCTGTAGCAGCAGCCTGGCCAATACATATGTTTTGCTGCAGTGGAACCTCAGCACTGAATGACATGGAGACTGATACCCCTTCAGTCTGATAGGCATTTGCTGTGTGATGGTGGTACGCTCTGCCACTTACCTTCACTGGTGGTTCACCTAAAGGGGTCACTTAGCTGTCAGGTCAGTGGATCAATGTAATAACCTACCAGGCCAATGTACAGACAGACCACTTAATGTGTTCAATGCTTTGTCCTGCTGCCTGCCGTAGAGTCACATATATCACCTGCCACTGTAAAAAGCAGTAATATCTGTCACCTAAATCTGTAGGCAGTAGCACTGCTTAAAAAGCAGTAGCCTACTGCTTATATCTGTTGGTTTGGCAACTCACCATGGAAAGAGGTCATTGCAAAGAGGTCGTTGCACAGCTGCCTCCATTCACCACACAAGGCAGTCTCCTGTCGAGGTACCTGGCAATTGGCGTTATACGCACGAATACTGCAAGCACACCTTGGTCTTCTTCCACCTCATTACATATGTCACATAAACCACTTCTCACTCCCCCACACTTTCTATCCCTTCTGACTGCAAACACATGGCATATGGTATATTTTCCAGTCCCTTTTCGGTGCTGCACTGTCCTCTGATACACCATGGTGGCGGTTCCTGAAAACTTTGACGCACAGCACGCTTCCCTCCAGCCAACCACCGGCCACGTCAAATGTTTGCCAAAATCACGGCGTACCGCAGGCCAATGACACTTCGACCCACGGAGTGAACTGGGAAATGGGTCCACGTAGCGGACCCAGATATCACACATGTTTTGGGATGTGCATTTCAGTCCTTTGCAACAAAACTACTGGTCGGATTCCCACCAAACACACAAAAGCACGCTTTGTGACCCAAGCCCCCGCTCCTGCCGCCAATTTGGTGCAAATCCATCCAGCTGTTCCGCCTGTAGCCGTGAACAAAGATTTTCCCCATTCAGTCTATGGAAAAAAATGGGTCCCCTCCTATAACTTTGCCCCCCCTGCACGAAACCTCACCCATCCTGGCGAAAAAATTCAGAGCCGGCCATAGACTTTATTTTGCAAAGTTTGGTGACGATTCCTCCAAGGGGAGAGAAGTTATAAGCCGCAAGAAAAAGTGGCCGATTTATGGGTTTAGCAACCAAAACTACACACCCGCAATCGCGGACCGTGTAATATATAGATTTCAAACGTTAATATCTCCAAATTGGCAATGTCAATTTAATTTGTCATTTTCAGTGCACCAGTTGCAGGTGAAATCTAGGCACATGCGAAAAAGTGTTTAAAAGATCAAAGAGCCCAATTTTGAGAAACTCGGGCAGAAAACATATGTTTTACCGTGCGAAAATACGTTGTAAAAACGATTTTCAAAATGCCATCAAAGTAAACAGTTTAAATCTATGGAGCCCGTATTGTACAATTCTGAGATTCTGCAAGTACAGGCTCACTGGAAATATTATTATGGAATATTTCACATTGTTACATGCAAGCTTTCAAAAGCTATTGAGAAAAATCATCTTCTGAAATGCCATAGAGACTTCGTCTTAACTTTAACTATGCCTTGGGCTAGTGCAAAGGCATAATATATATGTATACACTAAAATATAAATACAATATGTTTAAAAATGAAATGAAGAAAGTGACATTTTAGGTACTACTTTGCTCCAAAGCTACTAGAATTCCTGTCATTTAAATAACCACGAAATAATATATTATGTATCATTTATATATTTTGCTATACTTTTACTGTTATTTTATTTTCCTTAAAGCTCTTACTAAGAATAAAACAAGTATCTTCTCAAAGTTGCAATAAACAAAACATATATTCCAGTCTTGCCTATAGGAGTTGTACATCACTTAAAAGTTAATTACCAAACAGCGCTACTTTAAGCCACACATGACACAGTGGGCCTAATTACACGGAAGGCGGTGAGCCATGGCGCTATTAGCGCCATGGCTCATGCCGGTAAAATACCGGCACCGCCTTGGCGGAAAGGGGATTTACCGCCCCATTCCAAGGTTGGAGGGGCGGTAAATCCCCCTTCCGCCATTGCCCTTCCCCATTCCCATTTCTGCCCCATAGGGCTCTATGGGAATGGGGAAGGTGCTAATTAGGGCACCGCAATTTTGCGGTGCCATAATTAGCTCCGAGGTCCCTTAGCGGGTTGGATTTTAACGCCTGCAAAAAGCAGGCGTTAAATCCCCCAACCCGCAAAGGGACCTCATAGTAAGTCGGTAGGGATTTACCGGTACCAGTATTTTACCGGTACCAGAAAATCCCTAACGCCATCCGTGTAATGAGGCCCAGTGTCTCACAGTAGTCATTCCTGAAGTTCACTTGCAGTTCAAAGCGACCGAGTAATGCAGTGTTTGTATGGTATTCATCTCAAAACCCTATATGTTGCTCCATAAAGTTGTCTTTGTCTTAAATGGTAGTACTATGTTATGCATCGCTTGCTCAACCCAAAACAGACAGTGCTCAAGTGTACAGACAACCCCATGCAAATGTCCCCTCATTAGGGATCAGTAATCCTGTAGAGTCTAACATTGTTGAGGTTGTAGCATTGGGGGCTGTTTAGCAAACAGCATCAATGTTATCCTGGATTGTGGCAGAGTTATGGTGCAGAAAAAAGAAGCATTCATTATGTTAATGTCATGAATGTTCCAATTAGGAAGTTGTATGGAGAAAAAAACATTACACTGTAATGTAACATTGTCATATATTCTAATGCCAATAGAAAGGGGATACAATCATGGCTAATGGGATTAAAACAATGCAGAGCAGTGTATTTCAAAAGGATGATAATGTAGAAAAGGGACAGAACATATTCTACATCATACTGTAATGTAATAGTGAAAGAAATACAATGTAAACCACAGGAACTTGCCCTATGATGCAGGAGCTTTGCTATTTATTTTGGCTTTAGCCTTTTGGGGGCATTCTCCTTCATGTACAACCTGGTCTCCACTCAGGGATGGGTATCATTAATATATTGGGTAAGTGCAAAAACGGTGTTCAGTCTTGAACCAACAGTAGTGGTTGCTATTCTAATAATTTGTACAGTTTGCAGCGACCCCACAACCATTATCAAATGAGCCGAAGTTCTATTATGCACATTCCAAATAGTTTTTGTTTGAAGCGCCACCAGTCTTTATGAAGTTGTCACACAAAACAGTGTAAAGTACCCTTGATAAGTAGCCGATACACTGTAGCTCTCAACATTCACTCTAGTGGCGGAGGTGAGCGTAAGCTAACCGGTCAGGGGTGTCCATCTCCAGTTCTCAAGGGCCACAAATCTGATGGGTTCCAGGATATCCATCATGAATATTCAAGAGATATATTTGCATACATTTAGAATCATTGTGTACATTAAGCTCATGAATATTAATGAGGGTTATACTCAAAAATTGCAAATGTTTATCGGCAATCAAGGACTGGGGTTGGACAACCCTGACAGGAAAGTTTAGAGATGTGGCTGCTGTTCTGTGTCCACTGGTCTGGTGGTGGGGATTTCACCAAGCCAGGCAGTCTCCTGTCGATTAAGGTTCCAATGTTACCCAAATAACATGTTTGACTTTTGCAGGTTTGAGTTTATCTCCCACCTTATCTTCTGACATGAATCTGCACCTGTATGTTACCAAACATGGCCAGATATCCAGACACTGATTCATAGATATTGCAGCCCCTCACCCCAGCACTACAGTATCTCCTATCCATCTAGTTCCTTTGAGCTTTAATTTCATAAATGAGTGCAAGTGTAACATCAGGTGCACTGCATGCGATACTCGTCATAGTGTTCACTTGAGATCAGACCATTGTGACTTGCATGCACAATCCCAAAAAACTTAGCATCTAGAATTGATTTGTGGAATATGCACTCTTCACTGGTATTGTGACACCAGTTAGAGACCTTCATGATTCTTCATACTTCACACAGAAAATGTCTTAACATATATATTTCTTTTTCTGAATGTTCTTTGTCTGTTTGTGTTGTTTTGTCTTTGGCATTTGTGTTTTTATCATTATCACTATCTTTTCCCTTTTTGTCACATTTAAGGCTTTTTTGTTACTTTCATTATGTTATCATTACTATAATTTAGTTTTGTATGCTCGCATGTCTTAATCATCATTTCTCTGCCTCATGATTATTTATGATTTGTGATTTATCGATTTGACGTTTTTACCAATGGCTTACGCTGTTTCTTACGATGCTGCAAATATACATGGGGTTAATCTTTGATCGCAAAATTGTGACCTATGTGAAAAGTTGGTGACACATGATTGGTTGTTTTGGTTGCTTTGGTCTTCTGTGTCACCTTTGACTGCACTGTACTGGTTGAGGTAACATTAAAGAATGTTTGCTCTGATGAAGGGCCATAAGGGTCTGAAAGGCATTGGCCAAGTGACATCTGAAATCTAATCAAACATAATAGAATGATCATGCAACATCATTATATTTCAGTATTTCAAAAATGAATAGATACAAACTTGAATCATTAGACTACAACACGTTCTAACCACTTGAAGGCCTTTAGACTGTGCCCTTGTGACAGCTATCAAGCCTTGATGCTTTTCCATTTATCCTACTTCAGTGTCTGGTACGGACACACTTTTCAGAAAGTTTGCACCCAACTCACATTATCTAAAGTATCAGCATCACAAAGTAATTCTTTATGCAGCCAGCTGTGCCCACTGACCAACAATACAACAAATACAATAGTGGCAGTGTTCGCAGAAGGTTTCCAACTGCTACTTTCCATTGGCCTACTATGATGGCAATAGGGAACATCAAAGTGCCTACGTACTTGAAAATACTTTTTTACCTCCCCTAGCTCATCACAGAACAGGTGTATAAACAATTGTATGTTTTGTATTACAGTGCATGAAACAGGTACTTCGATCCCTCATGGAAAAATAACAACTTCTTCAGTGGTCAGATTTTAAATGTACTGTATGTGAATGATTGGTCGCAGGTGGTGCATGGTCCATAAAAGAAGTATGTGTGAAAAGAATGTGTTGATATAAAGATAATCTCAGTGAAATACGGCTTAACATGGCTATATATAGCGAGGAACGGTAAATTGGCTGGGAAAAAAACATAGTATAAATAAAAACAAAATATCCTGATTAGTGTTTACTGTATGCTGAGAACATTGGTGGTGAGGATCGAAACCTGGTTCCTAACGGATTGAGAGATTCAGCTGAAGTAAACCATAGCTCCCAGTTCATGGAGGGCCTTACTAGACAAGGGGCCTCATTACGACCCAGGCGGTAAGTTACCGCCTGGGCCGTGACTTTACCACCATGGCGTAAACTACGTTTACGCCATGGTGGTTGGCGGACTTACCGCCCCATTCCGAGGTCGGCGGGGCGGTAAGTCCCCAATCCCCATTTACCCTTCCCCATTCCCATTTTTGCCCCATAGGGCATAATGGGAGTGGGGAAGGCGTTAATTACGCCACCGTAAATTACGGTGGCGTAATTAACTCCATGGTCCCTTAGCGCCATGGATTTTAACACCTGCTAAAAGCAGGTGTTAAAAGCGCCATGGCGCTAAGGGACCTCGTAATTGGCGGTAAGGGGTCGGCGCAGCTAACGCTGGCGCTAACCCCTTACCGCCAGGGTCGTAATGAGGCCCAAGCACTCTGACCTCGGGTTCACTAACACCACTGAGAACGTGTGCCAAAATGCCTATGTGATTGAATATGGTGTGCCCCTGTATGTAATAGACCTATGTTGAATCACAAGGAGACACCTAGCAGCAAAGCAATTGACAGTGTGTCACTCACCTCTATCGGATATAAAGTACGGTCAAAACAGTGGCAAGAATGTTGTAATACGTAGACATATGTAGACATATCACACTCAAGTACTGCATTGCAATTTTGCATATGCTCCTATAATGAACCAATTGTAAACTTAATGTTGGTTTTTTAACCACTTGTTCTGAAACTTAAATGGATCAAACTCAGTCTCGTAGTCATTCAGCCAATTTGGGGTCAATATTTGCACCACTCCATTTAAAAAAGTTAACCAGCCACCACTGCATAGGTGCATGGATTAAGTTGATTCGTTCAGTTGCACGGAAAGGGCAAATAGCAACCTTATAATTAAGTACAATTCTTGTTTTTATAGATAGAAAATATTATTTTCCTAATACAATATGGCACCTGGTCAAAAAATGTAACCTACCCCTAACCCATGCAAAATCTGCATAACCTGTAATGTAGACAGACCCATGAGGAGGCAAATATGAAGTGGCGTTGTGGGTCTTCTTTCTTTGGCGAAGGCACCCATTTTTATAGATATATAGTCTACCTCAGTCAAGACTGCACTCTAAGAATGCTTTCCTGGAGAACGTACCACGCCTAGAACCACTTGCATGTTACAAACAAGCATTGACAATGCCAACAATTTGGGCTTTTGTGTAAGTATGGGAAAGACATTTGTCATTCACTGCCATAGTGGTATTAAATGGCCATCAATGGTAGCAACTGCAAAATGGTGTGAATAACTATTAATTTAAAAGCAGTGTCTGGCAAATGCTTAACACAAGCCAAAATCGGTTGGCTTTGCCAATGCTTGTTTTAATAGGACTTCAGTGAAGGACACGCAAAGTGCTCAGAAATTGAGTGGCTGAAGGCTCACCTGGTTAACACATTGTTATTACACCAGTAGCACGTTTCCACTCTAATTAAGTCATTAAATCTCAGAAGACTGATTGAAAGGACAATTGATGGTAAAGCTTTAAAAAGCTAGCTTGGTGAATGCCATAGGGATAGCATGAAATGGGCAGTCAATGGGTGGGTAAATAACCAAACAACACCTACAAGCTTTGTCTCCCTCCTCATATGTAATTTCTCCCTAGCTGTAATATCATGTAATAGTTTAGGCTGTGTAGGGGTTATGTAGGGATTATGTAGGGGTTACAGAATTATAGAATTCTAACTAGGGCATCAGTTTATCAGAGACTCCGAACATTGCAGGGGAGGTGTGATTGTGTGTTGGACTCTGGTGTGAGTCAGTATTGTGAATCCATACAGGACAAGGTAAGGATGGGTCGGATTCAGCATTGCATGGTGGCGGATACCTTAGCACAATGCACCACATCATGGTATAGCATGGACTGAGTTGCAATGAAATGCAGGAATGACAATTACTTGTTACTAACAACTTAAACCTACTAATGTCCAACACATTAACAATATTAGAGGCAACTAAATCCACAGCTCATTGATGCAAATCATTGGTACAAACTGGACTTCTTCATGAGGCTGCAAGCACAGGCTCTGCGATGTTGTTTGGAAAATAAATAATTACAAATTGCTTTTGCAATGGAGAACGTGACTATTAGAGGAATTGGAATCTGCAGCAAACTATGTCCATTGGAAACATACTGACTTGCCATGCCACAAATCCAGTGCCACCAAAGCACCTCACCACCAACTAGCCAAGCAGACCACCCTCTCCCAGAACACTTAACTAACAGGTGCCCTTGTGAATGCCAGCTCCATCTCTGCCCACACCCTGGATTTTGTGGATCTTATCCTAACTTGCAACCTGGACCTTCTAGTGATCATCAAAACTTGGATTCAAGCTGCCTCTGGCCCTGCTCTGTCTCTTGCAATCCCTCCTAACTACACTATTTATTTCAAAGATGGAGAAACCTCTAAAGAAGGAGGAGTTGCCCTCATTGCCATAGACTTGTTATCTCGAAGGGATATCTCCAACCCTAACATCTCCTATGGAGAACTCATGACCATCAAACTTAACCTGTCACATACTACCACGATTACCTTAAACCTGGTTTATTGCCCTCCCGGACCCATCCTGTCCTTCAAAGAGGATATCCCACATATTCTCTGTAATGCAAAACCATCCGCAAAGACTCTCCTTTTAGGGGAGTTTAACCTTGTCCTGCATGACAATTCAGACATAATTGATATCTCACTTGCTTGCTCATGAGAAGCCTTAGGCTTTCAACAATGCATCGATAACACCAAACGTAAAAAGGGTTGTATTTTGGACTGGCCGGTTTATCTGAACTGTAATATCACTGTCACATCTAATCAACCTTGCCCGTGGACTGGCCACAACCAAATTGCGTTCACTTTTCCCATTGACAGCCTCCCCTTTCCAGTGTTGCCCCCCCCTTCCATACAAAGCCACAAGAAGTTTTAAAAACATCATTATGCCCCTCCTGAATGATCTACTTTCTTCGGTCACCACCCTCAATGACCCAGCCTCTTTGGTAGACCACTACAACCATCTACTTACCCAGGTCATAACACCTTAGCCCCCCTCACTCAGCGTAAAGCCAAAGCAAACCTGCATCTCAATACCTGGTTCTCATCAGATCTCAAAACCATCTGCCTACTTAAGGGCCTAGCGGAATCCTTCTGGAACCTCTCCCCTACAGATCCTAACAAAGCGTCCTTCTCCTTAGCGGCATCAACCTACAAAAACATTATTCTCCAAGCAAAACATTCTACATACAATGCCAGAATCAGGAATGCCCAATCCAGCACTAGAGAGCTATTCACTATCCTGGGCAAACTGGAATGTCTGATGGCCACGTCATCTAACTGCACCTAGGACAGCACTTGGTGCATCAGCATACAAAATGCCCTACTTTCAAAAATGTACCTGCTCCAAAAAAAGATAGCCAGAAAAAAATCATTCCTGGATATCCTGATGGAGGAGAGCCCACAGTAACCTCTAATATGTGCTCCAGATTTAGCTTCAAACCTATCTCCCAATTGGAGATCACAGAGATCATCAAATGCCTCAAACCCTCCTAATGCAAATGTGGCATCTGCCCAGTTGCAATAACCAAAGACTGTGCTAAACCTTTGCCACCCTTCTTTGCCACCTCAATCAACACCTCATTTGCATCTTGCTCAGTCCCTACTAACCTCAAAGATGCATGTGTCCTACCCCGGCTAAAGAAACCCACCCTAAACCCTAATATCCCCACTAACTACCGCACTATCACTACCATCCCCTTCCTGCAAAAAATCCTCGACTGCGCTGCCTACCTACAAATTCAACACCACCTTGAATTCAACAACCTGGTGGGTCTTTGACAATCTGTCTTCCACCCAGGTTATGAAACTGAAACTGCATTGATTTACTTAAAACAACAAATGGGTAAGATCAACGACACCAGCCATCCAGCCCTCCTCTTGCTTCTGGACTTGTCAGCAGCCTTTGATTTGGTGGACCACCGAATCCTATGTAGACACCTAGCCTCAGCAGCCCATTTCTCACCTGATGCCAATGCATGGATCTCATCCTTCCTATCAGAGAGAACCATGAAAGTGTTTGCCCCCAACGATGGAGCCCCCCCAGTCCCAGTCACTTTTGGAGTACCACAAGGCACATGTGTCTTGACTTCATTTTATAAAATATTTAATAAACCTCTTTTTGATCTGCTTGACAACAAAGGAATTTCTTACAATAACTATGCGGATGATACGCAGAGTATTCTCCCCTTTACTGGAAACTATGGGCCTCATTACAACCTTTGCGGAATGGGTTAAGGGGTGCCGCTAATGGTGGCGGACGCGTTAAACCCATTCCGCAAGATTACGAGGGTCCCTCGCGGGGCCCGGTAAGGATGCCTGGTAAAACCAGGCGTCCTTACCGGGTCCCGCGATGGGACCAGGGTGCTAACATCGGGCCAATTGTAATCGGCCCGTTGTTAGCTCCCGCTCTCATTCCCATTGAGGCATAACTCAAATAGGAATGGGGAAGGTCCGGGCACGGGTTCCCTGAAGGAGGAATTACCAGGCCCTCCAAACTCGGAATGGCCCAGTAATTCCCCGACTACTGCAATGCCCTATTTGCAGGACTCTCTGCTCATAACATCAAAAAACTAAAAGTTATCCAAAATAATCTGCTCAGAGCTGCCGTCAACATCCCCAACTGGGAACACATCTCAGAAGCCAGAATAAATGTTCATTTGCTTCCCATCCGGAAATGTATTGCCTGCAAATTGCTAGCCATCACCCATAAATGCCTGTCAAAGACAGCTCCTAGGTACCTTTCACAAAAATTCCATGAAGCTCAAACCGCCTGACCCACCACATCTACTCATGCCCTCCTGCTCAGTATCCCATAATTCAGGTGTACTAGATCTGGTGAGACCAGTTTCCGGGTCATTGCTGCCAGAAACTGGAACACCTTACCCCTGCCTTTAAGATCGGAACAATCTTACTGGGTGTTCTCAAAAAAGCTCAAAACGTTACTCTTTTACTCCAACCTGCCTCACTGAGCATCCCTGAGCTGCTCGAACTCAGCCTCAAACATTGTCACTGTACTCACTGCCCTTCTACTCCCCTGCCAAGTTGTTGAAACCATTTTCTCTCTTCAACAAGCTATATGTACCCTCATGTATCATATTCCTGTTTGTGATGTAACTCTGCAATCTCTACCTAGCTGCATGATACCGTATTTAAGCTTACATGCAACTTGTACCTATCCTATGTACCTTATGTAAGCATCCTTCCATTTAAGGGTAACTCTGTAATATCATCCTAGCCGCTTGAAACCATATAAAAACATTTATGTAACCTTTGCACCTTGTGTAAGCATTCTTCAGCCATTATCTCCCAATGTTGCAACCAGCGCTTTGATGCCTACAGGAATAACATGCTTAATACATGTAAAAAAGAAATAAATACAATTGTTAAAACTCCATGTGCAGGAAGGCAAAAGGAAAGTTGTTTCAATTTGGTCATCCACTCACTGAACCTGGATTCTGTGGAAAAGGTGAAAGGAAAGAGATATGTGTTAGCTGAAAGCTCCTAGGAGGTTTCACTATCCAGAGTGGGTGGTGATTGATGGAATGCCATCACTGTGAGAGGCAGGGATATTGTATGCCTTCATTAGGTGGATATACCTTGAAAGGTGGAGAGTTTGAGAGTTTAAAAAGGTGCAATGAGAGAACGAGGGGGCTGTTTGCTGGGTTGGTTCCTGCCAAAAGGGAGAGAAGGAAGATCACAGTAGAGAACAGGTTTTCCATGTGCGAGCGCAGACCAGGCTGACCCTCTTCAGAGGCCATTCCATAGCAGAGAAGGATGGAGCCTGAAGGCAAATCCGAATCCAGCAGCCCAGGGCACACAGAGCCTGTCCTTTGCTGGCTTTGCAAAGACTTCAGGCATTTTTAGGTGAGCACTCCACTGAGGATTGCGTGCATGCGATTGAACCAGAGTGACAATTGTCTGCATATGGGCAGTCTGTTACTAGCGGGAAAAAGTATAATTGAAATGTAGTTCAAAGTCTCACAGATAACACTATATTTGTCTGCCAAGAAATACATAGATCATTAAAAGGGAAGGGAACCTCCTTTGTTCACTGCATTTTCCTATGCAAAATTAGCTGTCTGCGAAAAGAAATAAGATGGCTCTCTCAAAAAATAAGAGCAATAAGAGCAACAGCTGTCTCAAGGTTCAGATATATAAACATAGAAACATGGCTTGTGCCAAGTTGAGAAGAAGGGGAGAGGGCTGCAGTATTTTCACTGAGCATTTGGAGGGACATTTCGCCTATTGTGAGAGAGGCAAGGGGAGATCATTGCATCATTTTTCAGCACACTTTCATTTTTACAATAATTGCATGTTATGTGTATTCTTGTGTGTATTCTTCTAATAACCCAACAATATAACGTATTTTATGAGACAACTAAGGACATGCATGGCTGTTTGCTGTGTGACAGTATTTCTGTAAGGCGTTAAATTCCAGTGTTTGGTAGAAATGTTATATGTCCAGCGCTGTGTCAGAATCTGAGTTTCTCTCCAAGAGGCCCCGGATAAAGTAAGGGTAATTGTAAACTGATTCCCCATGCTATAAATACATCTCTTTTTCAGGTGACATGGTGAGTCTATTCTGAGTTATTACACTGAACCACCAATGCAATACTAATAAGGTAGAGAAATGATGCCCCTAGTGCACACTTAGCCCTGCGTTTTCTTCAGCAAGTGACCCCTAAGTGAGTCTAGCCCTGTGTCTAGTGGCAAGCTAGGAAACCTCCCAAAATACCCTACAAATGTGTGGTGGAGATGCCATTGTCATACTGTGCTGCACTAGGTGCAATTTTAGTTGTGTTCTCTTTGATCTTTTCCTGCCTGAAGTGCATTGTATAGGAAGCAGTGGTGATTGTGCTTGGTGCACACTGAATTTCTCTGTATTGTTTTACTGGCAATGGGTCCCAAAATAACAGAAATAGAAGCTGAATTTACTGATCTGTCTAGTTATCTTGAGACAAAATAATTTGCTTTAGCATCCTTGTCATCTGAGACTTAATTTGGGGAAATAGAATCAACAGTGAAGTGGAAAAGGAAAAGTCTGGTGAGATTTTTGTAAAAGGGGGCATTTTGCAAACATGTCTTCTTCATCTCTTCGAGGCTGGAGACCGGAAACTAGAGGTTGATTGTATTATCCGTTTGTGTGCCACGTTGTGGTTCACATTAAACACACTCATTAAGTTGCAGGAAAAAGATGTTGATGTGATTGCTAGATTGCTAGATTACAGTGTGACTTGGCTGCAGAGCATGAACATCTGTTACAAGTGCAAGCTAAGTTGAAATATAGAGAGAGCGATTTGCAGCTGCATGCCAAATGTGATGATGTTAGTGCACAGTTGAGTCAGAAACAGAAAAAAAAATCTGAAAGTGAGTAAGAATGAATGCATTTAAAAACTGTTTCAGACGTTGTCTGGGATGATAGGGACATAGCAACTGCAGAAATTCAGATGCCCCGGAAGGCCGCAAGTGAAAAGGCCAAGGAATTGCAAGATTTAGAAGAAGACATGTTTAGACTTATGGATAACAATGATAGAAGAGTTCCAACAGCTGAACATTACACAACACAGGTCACGGAAATGCAGGGAAAAGTTATTTGTTTGAAAAGAGATAATTCTACCCTTTACAGTCAAACCCAGGGAATTCAGTCAAAAGGGAAGTACTTTCACTGAGACTGGATGCAGATGGCCCAGCTGTTAGTCAGCTGGCAAGGTATGGCTGCTCTCCGATGCTGGAGGCTGAGTCTGTCATCCCAACACAAAGCACTAAACTGGGCAGTCAACTGCATAATTCACTAAAGGTAATGAAGTCTGTCATTGCTTTGGTCAATCCATTCTAAAAAGGGTCAGCGAGTTGTATGAAAGATCAACTTGAGCTGGTAACTGACATTTTTTAAATTCTTGAAATTCCTCAGGCACAATATGGCACAGATACAGCCTAGGGTGGTTTTTGACATGAATGACTGATGACCAGGAGTCTGTTTCCAAAGCATCAAACGAGGTGGAGATCAGACGCTCATGATCACGCCTAATCATAGGCAATCAGAACATATCCCCATCAGTTCCTGCAAAATATGAAGAGGGCATTCTCACGTTTTGATGTAGCCTAAGAGCCCCACTCAATAGAATTCATGACTGCTTACTTTCAATGGCTCCAGCGAGATATCGTATCTCAGCTTGTGGGCGAATTTGACAGCGAGAAACCCTTAGAATGGATAATTGAACAAGCCTCCAAGATTTATGAAATCATCTCCAATAAGAAAGAAGAAACTAAGGGCAAGGAATCCAGCCAAAAAAATCAAAGAATCTACACCAACAATTTTAGCGGTGAAATCCGGAAAGACACCATTAGTGACAGCTCAATCTCAAACAAGAAATGACACACCACACAATCAAAAGGCCGGGTCGCACAAAGGACATCACCCCAAACCACTGTGTTCCATTCCATAGATCCCAGTGACAAATGTACGTACATTAGTCCTCGGAGCTTGGTTTTGCTCCCAAGGCAGGGTTTTGCCATGATATGCCAGGGTTAAATAACACCCAGAATCAGATGTATAATGGGCTATTTCAGGAATCGGGAGTCCAGAGTAGGTTTGACCCTGCCACAATGATTTATGGAAATCAAGCAAGACCAAGATATGTAGATAGATTAATTGCCAACAGAAAAGTCAACAGAGGGAACAACCCCATATAAATGAAAGACAGAATGTGAACTATGGACCTCACCAATATAATCAGTCCCCACCACTGGCTGACAATTGTCAAAGGATGTTCACCCCAAGCTCCCCACCTTCTGTGTCACGGGAATTCAGGGGAAACACAAACATAAAACAGTCTCCTGAAAAGTATTAGAACAGGCCTGATCAGGGTGAGTTAACCCATTACCGGCCTAGAGCAAAGGGGGATGAGTTTAGGGACATGGACAGGTTCCAATGCTTAGAGGCAAGGCTCAGGTTAAAATGTTGTGTGAGCAAATAGGGAAATTGTGTGCAGTACAAAAACAACAGCCAAATGAAAGTACAGAATGTCACAGGAGTGATCTTGCATGGGGTGACAGTAAGTGACTATTTAGTCATATTTGCCACGAGGAGAACACAAATGACCATGACTTACCTTTGAATGACCAGACTAAGTTGCCTAGTGATTTAAAACAAAGAAAACAAACAAATGAAAGTGAGATAGGCAACAGTAATATACACAAAATGGAGTGTGGTTTAACTGAGACTTGAACCACCATTCGGGTGTGTGAAAAAGTGGAAGAATAGAGGAAAAATGAACCAGAAGAGCTGCGAGTTAGAAGACAAATTAAAAAGAATGTGCAATCTGAAACTGATGAGGCACGTGCCCTCAAATAAATTGGACATTGCAGGGTTAATGGTATACTGAATGTCTCAGCAATGAGAAATGAAAAGAAAGAAACAAGTGGCAATTTATCTTTATTTGATAACCAAAATAGTGCTCATACTTCTTCAGAAATTAAAATGCACCAAGAGACTGATGAATACTTTGAGCCACAGATATTTCAGGCAGCAGAAATTACATGTACCATACTGAATGTAGATAAATGTCACACACCAGAAACTGAAATTTTGCCACATGACACCTGTGAAAATACAGAGCCATTAGGTTCCAGAATGGAGGTAAGTGGAAATGACCCAGACAATGGCAAAATTGTAGTCAAGGAATGGGGGATGACTACTGGTGGTCCTGAGACAGAAGGCCATTCCGCGACTACACTGCAAGTGGGCTCTGAGTCCAAAAAGATAGACACAGAGATAGAAAGAGAGATAGGCAAGAAGGGTGGTAACACATCATTTCATATGCCCCTTTGCCTAGAAAGAAGCCAGGCAGGCCTAGGAAAAGTAAGCCCTGAAATCAGTAATAATTCACATTTATTTTGTACACTTCAGGAATGGACAGGACAGATATTATGCCACTGTTACTATTGAAGAGAGGTGCAACACATTTGAAATGATTGACACAGGTGCCCAGGCAACAGTGATGTCAAATAAATTAATATAGAGCATAAGTGAGGGAGAATCCCCATAGGGCATGCTGATTTTGAGGCATAGTGAGGGCCCTGTGCATAACTTCAATGGGGAATAAATACCATTGGAGGGTGTCACTGAAGTTGACATCAAGATAGGGAGCCATAGAATGAGATAGGAAGTGGTAGTCACACCAATATATGAGTTAACATTCCAGCAGACGGTCACCTCTTATTGATGGAGTAAATGGGGTATCGTGGTCTTTGGCCAAAAAAAACTGAAACCTAAAAAAGTTAATAGCCAGAGTAACAATGCAGAATTTCATATCAACGCTAGATCAGAAAGTGCAGTGGAAGTTGATCTTCAAAATGGATGTGTGGCTAGTGTCACTGACATCCTCGTGTGCCAGGGTGCATTGCAAGGAGAAAAGGAACAGCCATCTGAAGAGATTTTTCTGGGCCCCAAGAAAACAAGATAAATTGACAGGCACAGATTGATCAAAACACATTGGATTTTTTTTATCTAAATGAGGTATGTTGCAAACCAAATGGTGTGAAGTCAGATCAGGAAAAATATTTTTCAACAATTGCAGAAATACAGACGGAAGAAGGGCAGGTTTGGATCCCTGTACCTGTGAATGGGCATCCGGAAATTATTGAAGCTGTGCTGGCTTCAGAGCAGGAAAAGAGCTTCAGTAATGAAAATATGTTGAAAGAAATGCTTGCCAGAGAGAAAATAGAACATTTTAAGATAAAAAATAAAAACATTTTTGGTCTGGACTAACTTGAATTGGGGCAAAGAACTGTGGGAAGGTGCATGTTGGGAATTACATTTGGCTGCAAAAGCATTCATCACCATGTTTTGATTATAAGTGGAACCAGAAATAAACCATATTTGGGAAATTACATCATACACAGAATGTGTATGGTTACAGATTTCTTGAATGAAAAGATTTGGTCTAGGCTGGGTGTAGCGGCACCGGAATTCAAAAATAAAAGAATAAAAGATAAACTTATCATTGTGCCCAAATGATGCCATATGCAGTGGAGCTTCAGGTAAAGAAAGATTTTCCTATTCCTGCTTTCACCAGACAATTTGCAATAGCATTAAAGTACAGAAACAAACAACAAATGAAAGGGCCCAATGCTTTTGTGTGTCTCAATGAATCCATGAGACAGCAAGGGCTAGTATTTTAATATACACCAATGGTAGAGACTGGGGATAGCCCCATTTGAATACTGGAGAATAATGAATCACAAGGGATGCAAGAACATACATTTGAAGAAAATACAGCATTAGGATTGGCAATACAGGAATCCCACTACACTGCTGGTTTAAACAACACAGTGATCTGGAACATCCCTGAGAGCTATTTAACTTCACAGGGTGAATTGCCTGAGTTATTGGATTCTCAACCAAATGGTATTGTGAGGATATAGTCTGTTTACCCCTACAAACCAAAAGGTATATTATGCTGTCATGAGTATAATTGCATCCTATTTCAAATGGGTGAATCTGAAAGAGAAGAGCAGCAAGGTGAAATGCAGCAAGTTGAAATGGATGCTAATGTACCAAGATACTTAAGGATGGCGACTCTCCAAAGGGAAACTGCCACACAACTAGAAGAAAGTACGGAAGTCCCTCCTTTGGAGGACTTCCCAGAATTCTCTAAAATAGTAGAGGAGCAAATTCAAGCTGCAGATGCTTGCACAGAAGAAGAGGAAAAAGACCTATCAGGAAAAATGTATTGGCAAAAGATGCCAATGGTTGTGGGTTTACTGATGTACATGTTGTCACACTACTAGAAGGCTATGGTAGGGAGTCAGTATTTGTGTGACAATGTAGTTTACCGTTGACCTTAAACATTTGGAATCCTGAGGCATCATTAGGCCTCTCCATAGTACTTCAAATACTCCCATATCAGGTGTGCAAAAGCCCAATGGCCAGTGGCGCTTGTGTGCAGACTTGAGCGAACTACACAAAAGGGAACCTGTTTCAAGTTGGTACTTCCATTTATTGATCAGGGCCTTGCACAAGTTCAAAGATATTTGGCTCTCTGAATCTTACAGATGAGTTCTGGTGTGTGCCATTAGCTGAACATATACAACATCTATTTGCCTTCTCCTTTAATCGATTAGAGTATGCATGGGCCCAGACTCCTTTCGGCTATATCAATAGTAGAAGTGGGTTTGGGCAATTCCTAAGTAAAGCACTCCCAGATGCAGCTGAGAGAGGAACTGTGATTTATGTGCACGATGTGCTAATCAAAAATGAAGACGTAGAAAGTAATCTTCAATTAAATTAGACATGCTTGGTCAGTTACAAAAGGTTGGAGCAAACGTATCTTTAGAAATCACAGTGGTGTAGAAAGAGAGTGAACTTTCTAGGGCATGAAGTAATAGAGAATGTGTTAAATCCACAAAAGGAAAAGGTGGAAGATATTCAGAAACTAAAAGATCCCACCAATATGAATGTCCAAAAGAGTTTGTTAGGAATAACAAGTTAAAACAGGAAATTCATTGAATATTATGCAGAAATTACACAACCTTTGACTAAATTACTGAAGCAAGAAGTACATTGGAATTGGATAGAGGAACAAAGGGAGGACGTGTCCAAATTAAAGGACTGTTTGATGAAAGACCCATGTTTAGCTTATTCAATAAAGAACAAAGACATCTTAATAGAGCTAGGATTCACAGATCAATGTATGTCAGCGGTCCTTTACCAAAAACATGATGCAAATAACAAAACCATTGCATATGCCAGTAAGGCATTGTCAGAGGTAGAAACGACATTTAGTGAATGTGAAAAAGCACTTTTGACCACTGTCTCGGAGTTACAACAGTTCCATCGCATTATACAAGGGGAATGGGTGATTATTGAAACAAGTCATCAGCCTTTACAATTTTTACAAAGTAAAAGCTTCAGATCGGGGAATTGGGCCCAGTCAAAAATCATGTCATAGACATTGGCGTTGCAGGGGTTGTTGGGAAAGTGACATATTGGCAGTACAAAAAGAGCCCAGTTGCTCAAGGGCTAATAGAGGTACATGGTTGCGCATCTGTCTGTGCAGCTGAAGGCACAGAGCTAAAAACAAATGTAACTTGAACAATCTCCATATAATGAATTCAATGAAGAAACATGCAGAGATCTCCCAACTGTGTATGTGGATGGATGTGCATTCCACGTGGGAGGTGATTCTGAAAAGGTATTAGTTGCAGGAATAGGAAATGTGTGGGTCAAGTGTAATAGCGTTCCAAGGGTAAGGGTGAGACTAGGCCCCAAAAGTAGTTAAGTTGTAGAACGGGCTGCCATTTATAAGGCAATATCCACAGTGGTGGAAAATAAATTCAAAGAAATAGTTCTAGTTAATGATTCTGATTATGCCCAAAATAGTTTTGTGGAATGTTTACCTGGGTGAACATTGAGAGGGATGAACACCTATACCAACAAGCCACTCAAACATGGCAAAAGGATCCAATCCATAGAAAAACTTTCAGAACATGATATGATCCTTCACTGGAGGAATTTACAAATTTATCAGTAAACACCAGGGGAAGACAAGGAAGGGGTGGCAAGGCAGATCAGTTAGCCAAGTTTGGGGCTGTGATGGGGGAGTTGTTTCCTCTTGAGCACCTACTTGATGAAATCCAGGTGGATGCAACAACACGCTCCAAAACTCAGAGAATAGTTGATCAGCCGATGGCTCAGTGGAGCTTTGATACTCCAGATCAGGACTTGGTCAAAGCACAAAAACAAGATCCCATTGCAAGCCTAACATTTGCTAGATGCAGGAAAAAAAATCCTCTGAACGAGGAGGATTGCAAAGGGAAGGAAGACCTGAGGGTGTGTCTAACAAACAAAAAGAGAATTTGATTACAGGATGGACTGGTGATTCTGGCATCTGTGTCAGACCATATGCAATGAGTGGTGCCATTGTCATTTCAGGGGCCAATGCCTCATCATGCCTATGATGCCATAACTGTGGACAAAATAGGTTCCCAGAAAACATTGGACACCCTAAAAGAATATGCCTATTGGCCACACACATCCCAAGATGTAGAGCAATATACAAGAAGATGCTTGGTATGTGCACAGTTTCAACCTACTTACCCAACTCACAGGGCGCTGTTGATGAAAAGAGGACTGACACTTCCATGGTCAGATCTACACATCAATTGTATTGGTCCTGTGCAAAGATTAGCACAGGGAAACAGGTATTTATTGATCATCAGTTGTTTAGTGTCCAAGTGGCTAGAATGCATTCCAGCACCTGATTGCAGTGCACAAACAGCAGCCACCTTATTGGTGAATCATATCTTCTCCAGTTTTGGTTTGCCTCAAAGGATATAATCAGACCATGGGAGTCATTTCAACAGTACAGTTATGACAAATATGTGGCACATTATAGGTACAAAGAGGAAACTGCACATTTCATGCCAGCCTTCTTCTTCTTGAGGTGTGGAACGTTGCATTAGATCAGTCATTGATATTTCAAAGAAGTGTGTAGCTGAGGCAGGGTCCAGTTGGGATTTACGGCTCCCTCTGGTGCTAATGGCTATTAGGTCCACCCCGTCAAGATCCACAAACTTCAGTCCACACTGATACTAACAGTTAGGAAGAAGATTTTGACACAACATTTGCCCTAATGGACCAATGGACCAATGAAGAGGTTCTGGTAAATGCAGCCAAAATTCATGAATACGTGGATGAGCTGAGAATGTACTTGCAGCATGCATTTGCGTTTGCACAGCGGAGTCTAGAAAGAGTCGTTGACAGTGGAAAATCATGCTATGACAAGAAGACATTTGTGAGGGTTTGTGAAATAGGTGATCAGGTATTCAAATTTAATTTTGGGAAAGGTAAACATAAGAATGCAACATTTCTTGCATCCTGGTGTGGCCCATACAGAACTGTGGACAAAGTCTCACCTATGGTATAGAGAATTGTGATAAAGGAGGGAGTTATTGCCATCAAACACTTTGTCCTTGTTAACCAAATCAAGCCATGTCACCCAAAGCATGAGGTGAAAAGGTTGGAGGAAGTTGAAGAGGCCAATAGGGGATGAACGGTGTATTTGTTATCTTGAAGTGAAAGCAGGAAAACAAAGGGCATTTGCTCAGGAGGGTTTTGCCGTGGCAGGTAACTAGGTGTTAATAAACTATCAATACAAGAGTGGGAAAAAGGGGGGGAACAGGTAAAGGTGAAATAAAAATGCAGATGCAAGATGCAAGGTGTAACAAAAACAAAGGGTAGAAGATGGACCAGGCTTCCAGGATAAGTGCTATTTACATGATCACTCCAAGTAAAAAAAAGGTTAAAAAAGATATACGTTTCATGTAATGTTGCTAAATGTTTAACCCACATTTTAATCATTTATTTTTGCATTTTTAAAGTGCTCACACAGACCGTGGACTTTGAGGCACTGTTACAGGAATTGCTTTTTTTTAACATGTGTAATTGTCATAGTTGCGTATTTATAACGCGCTTAAACACCCAGAGGTTTCTAAGCGTGGACCCGGGGATCGAACCTGTGTTGCTTCGTGTTGTCTTGCTTCCAAGGCATGCATGTTGCCACTGAGCTATCCTCCCAGCCGTTTATCAAAGAAAGTATAATTAAGATATGATTTTCATGTTTAACCCATGGGTTTATTTCCAGCTAGCTATGAAAGAAAATGTTGCTGTTATGTAGTCTATGTCTAATGTGCATGTTTATTTCCAGATTGTTAGAAAAGTATTAGAATTATACAAATATTGTATACTTATGTTGCTTAATCCATTTCTATTTCAGGTGCATTTCAAAAGAAATTAAATGAATGAGTTTAGTGTATTTGATTCTTAATCTGTCTATTTTTCTTTTGATATATAAACTAACTTAATTGCCCATCCAGCGCTTCTGGAGCTGGCCGCTGGATCCTTGGGCACTGGATCAGAGGCCACGGGATGAACTGGGATCCCCGGACCAAAACCCTCTGGACTGAAGAAAGCGAAAATGAATGAGCAACTGGCGAGCCTGAAGGACACGACACATGCTGTGGATGAAGACTTGGCTCTGCCTCAAGGAAATATGTGACATGGACACATGCACTCTTTAGGCCTTGTGAGGAATGTAGCATCACCAATCTAAGGGAGTTGTCTTTTACAGACAGTCTGTTTATTTCTATCCATCCCAATTCAATCTTCACACTTCAGAACTTTGAACGTTACCTTTTGAAGCTAATCAGTTTTCAACAAAGACATTGGTTTCATAACATTTAATTATAATATTGGAATATTGCAGTCAACTGGTTGCTGTATGGGCAGCAGTTATGAATTTTGTGAAAGATATCAGAAGTTTTTTATATTTGTTTTCTTTTTCTTTTCAAGAAGTGTGGTTTAAAGAAAAAGAAAAGGCCAACATACTTACAACATACTTACAAAAGTGAGTATCAAAAGATAAAAGAAAGACAAAAAACACTCAAAACCCACAAAAGAAAATACAAAATCATAAGCATATAACTGCAAACCACATGCTATCTGATGACCTGGATTCTTGTTAAGGATACGTTTTTCTAACAATAACTGATGATTTTTGATGGAATAATGTAACCAGAAATGTTGTTTTATTTTGCTTGTTTCTGCAGAGACTGTTAGGTCAGGTCACAACAGAAACAAAAGGTGGGAGTTATGTCAGAGTTATTTAGGGGTTACAGACTCAGAATTTTAACGAGGGCAGAATGTTGTCAGAGACTCAGACTCTTGCAGGGGAGGTGTGATTGCATGTGGGACTCTGGTGTGAGTCATTGCTGTGAATTCATGCAGGACAAGGGAAGGAGAGGTTGGATTCAGCATTGCATAGTGGTAGATACCATAGCTCAATACACCATACCATGATAAAGCATGGACTGAGTTGCAATGAAATGTAGGAATAAACTTTACTTGCTACTAACATCTTAAACCTACTAATGACTAACACATTAACATTATTAGAGGTAACTCAATCCATAGTTCATTGGTGCAAATCATTGGTGAAAATCAGTGCTGCAAACTTGGCTTCTTCATGAGGCTGCAAGCACAGGCTCTGCGATGTTGCTAGGAAATAAATTGATTAAAAACTGCTTTCGCGATGGAGAACGTGACTATTAGAGGACATGGAATGCATAGTAAAAGAGGTCCATTGTTAAAACTCCCAGCGCAGGAAGCCGAATGTAAAGTTGTTTCAATTAGGCCATACGCTTACTGAGCTGAATTCTGTGTAAAAGGTGAAAGGAAAGAGACACCTGTTAGCACTCTGGAAGCTTCTAGGAGGTGACTATCCAAGGATGGTGACTGATGGATGGCATGCCATCACTGTGTGAGGCGGGGATATTGTATGCCTTCTGTAGTGGGGATATACCCTGAAATGAAGAGATTTGGGAGAGTTTAAAAAGGTGCAATGAGTGAAGGAGGGGGCTGTTTGCTTGGTTCGTTCCGGCCAAAGGGGAGAGAGGGAAGATTGCAGAAGAGAAGGGAATTTCCATGTGCAAGCACAGACCAGGCTGACTGTTGTTCATAGGCCTTCTGTAGCAGAGAAGAAGGCAGCCTGGGGGGAATCTGCATCTAACAGCCCAGGGCACACAGAGCCTTTCCTTCGCTGGCCCTGCAAATCCTTCAGGCATTTTTTGGTGAGCACTCCAGTAACAAGTGAGGATTGTGTGTTTGTGTGATTTAGTCAGTGTGATCATTTTCTGCATACAGGCAGTCTGTTACAAGCGGGAGACAGCATCACATAAAAGTAGGTCAAAGGCTCACTGATAACACTATATTGGTCTGGCAAGAAATACATAGATTGCTAAAAAGTTAAAGTAGGCAAGGGAAGCCCCTTTGTTCACTGCATTTTCCTATGTGAAATTAGTTGTCTGCGGAAAGAAATAAGCTGCTGCTATCAACACTAAGAGCAACAGCTGTCTCAATGTTCAGATATTAATAAAAAAGAAATGTGGTTTCTGCCAAGTTGAGAGGCGGAAAGGGCTAGAGTATTTTCGCTGAGCAGAGGGAAATGTCACCTTTGGTGAGAGAGGCAAGGAAAGATCACTGCATTGGTTTTCAACTCACTTTCAATGTTATAATGATTACATGTTATGTGTTTTCCTGTGTGTATTCCTGTGTGTATTATTCTAATATGTTGACAATATAAGGTATCTTATGAGACAACTAAGGACTGTTCACTGTTTGGCACATTATTTCTGTAAGGTATAAAGACCAGTGGGCTTCATTCTGAGTTGGGCGGTTCCGTAAATAAGTGCCAGTATCTCTGGATACCAGCACTTTACTGGACTGCCCTACTACCGGTTTGCTGTTGGGGCACCTGGGTTACTTCCTGCCCAAATAAGCATAATTACCGCCACCAACATTGCCGTTGGTGGTAATGATGGAAAATCTCCTCAGTGCTATGGGACTCCATGAATGGGTATTCATGCGGTCATGCCGCCACTTATAATCTGGCGGCAATTGCTGATAAAGATAAGTACCAAATGCCGGTATACTGGCGTCTCTACTGCCAGGATACGGGCATACTCGGAATGAGGCCCAGTGTTTGGTAGAATTGTTATACGTCCAGCGCTCTGTCAGAATCTGAGTTTCTCTCGAAATGGCCCCAGACAAATAAATTTGAAACTGCTTCCCAATGCTGTAAATACATCATTTCTCAGGTGACCTGGTGAGTCTATTCTGAGTCATTACACTGAGCCACCAATGCAAAACTAAAAAGGTAGAGAAATAATGCCCCTCCCCTACTGCGCATTAAGGCCTGCTTTTGCTTCAGTGAGTGACCCCTAAGTGAGTCTAGCCCTGTGTCTAGTGGCAAGCTATGAAACCTCACAAAAATACTCTCCAACCCAAAATACCCTACTGCTCATGCTTTTATCCCCCCTAATAACCGAAACTAACCAGTCTCCAATCTCCAAGTTGCTTAATATCAGTGGATTATGTTTATGAAATAGGAAAATACATCATCAAACCTGTTCTCTAAAAAAGTATCATGTATCTCCGAGTTTACCACACAGCACATCATCTGCACTGAGGCCCAATCATTACATTAAAGTAGCAGGTTTGTAAAAACATGCAGGTTTGACACGTCTAACCTTTTCAAAATGTGGATTTCCACTTGCAAGTGATCCTAATGTTTTGCTTTTTAGCTTTTAGAATCAGTCCGCAGATCCGACATTTTAATTAAACCACTAATTAACCAACAGCCCAACGATCTCAGGTCAAAATGCATTTAGCTATATTCGAAAAACAATTAGATTTAGTTTTTGTTACATTTTTGACAACCTCTTAGCAATGTAGTCAATCCTTAATAGGGCATATTTGCAGTGTGTTGACACCTCAAAGCGCCTAGAATTCGAATATATCCTACTGCTGAACTGCAAAAGGATTGGCCTTTTTTGCTATTGAAAAATGCAAAATAATAAATATATTTTTTTATATATTTTTTTTCTGGTCAAAAGCTGTAACCAGGAAACGGGAAAAAACGGTTAGAGTTTATAATTTTGGCTGCTGGTAGATATTCCCTGGGTTCTGAGCGACATTTGAAAGGAAACGTCTATTTCTGCATTTCAGGGCCTCTACCAAGTTATGCAGTCTTCCAGGAGGCACATTGCTTACAGACAAACAGTAATTCATGTTTTCTACTGAAGGCTGCCGGAGTTCCATATTTATGAATGAACTCCTTCAAAATAGTGTTACCATCGAAATGTAAAATCCTACCTAGAAAAATAACATCATGTTGTATTGCTGGTAAATATGGAACTTAATGGTGACTTATTAGAGATGAAAACCCCTTTTCATTTTGAAATATAAAATTCAAGACAGATTTGTATATAAATGTTGCGGGAGCCACTATAACATATTTGAACAAGATGTTGTATTAAAATATTTAGTGACAATGTATACCCAAAGGGGACAGCTGTTCTTTAGTGTATCACACTGAGATGCTTCTATTTTAAACGTGAGATACTCAAATAAATGATTCATATGTTAAGCGCTGGTAGTTCTCTGAGAGAACAGTTGCAAAACTAAAACTTGTATTTATGCACACGGCAATCTGTTAACAGGCTGTGCATGCCTTCTTTACTTAAGAAATGGCAAACGTGCTCCACATCAATATTGCTTGTTCACCGAGAAAGTGTCAAGCAGGAGAGCAAAAACAACTTTTAGACTATCAAAGAGTAAGACAAGGTTATTCAGTGTGTATAGTGTCCCATTGCTAATATGTCTAGAAGTAACATACTGGTAAGAAAGTAAGCCCATTATTCCAGGAAGAAATGCTAACTTTAAGAGGTTGCTTTCACACACATGATTTCCAGCAATTCTGTGTGCATAAACTGATTAGAACAGGTCCTAGAAAAATAATTCTTGGATGGCACCCATGACCATATTAATAAACTTGACGAAGTCGGTGAAACCTGTTTTTTTAGCTGACATAAAAACATAGCTATGCCATTCAGCTAGAGACTATAAAATCTGATGGCCAGATTTCTAAAAATTTTGCCAGGATTCGAGTGAGGCCTGCTCCCACCGAAGTGTTTGCCCAGTCAAACACACGATTGCGGAGTGATCAATATCTCCACTGGTAATAGCTACATCTGTGCCATGCCTCCATTTCAGCCTCTTCGACCAATCTTGCACCTTCAGGATAAACCATAAATATAAGTACCAGAACACCTGCATTTAGCATCCTTAGGTAGAGATAATTCAAATAATCACTGCCAGAGATGCAAAAAGTATCTTTCATGAATAAATATGCTTAATTCTATATATCACTTTCTCGATTTTTTTTTACCAATACATGAAAATGAATCTCCATTTAGCACATATATGGAAAAAAGAAAAACATTTTAAAGAAAACACATGTTTTAAAATATAATTTTAATGAATTCTATCCAGTGTTTCTAGAAAGATTGATTTTAAACGGTTCAAGATAAAAAAAAATAGAGCACTGATATTGATAAACAGTTCAAACAATCAAGTTCCTAACCAATTAATGTTATATTTGGAATGCAATTGTGAATTAATTTGTTATGAACTCGATTGATTTCAAGATTTTTGTTCTTGTATAAGAAAGACCCAGTTGCAGCAAATCTACATGTTGTGTATTCACCACTTCCAGCTGCAAGTCTGGCAGTCATAAGTTTACCAACTTCCACCTGGGGAATCTTAATTTTCATACATTGATTAAAAAAAAGTTGTAGAAAGTGATGTAAATAATTAAGCATACTGATACAGGGAAGATCATGTTTGTTCTTTGTATAAGAAATATCTCTTTTTTAAGGACCCATCCCTTTAAGTATTCTACAAGTAGGTCTTTCAGCAACCCTGAGTCACAAACTGCATAAAGCAAAGCCTGTAAGTATGGACACTGGTGGAACATGATGTTTTTTGAAACATGTATATGACCCACTTTATATAGGACAGACAAAAAATGAACTATGCTGGTTACAAGTCCATGCTCAATTATTGTGAGAGTGGTTATGATGTGTTTTACGTTGGGCATTTGGAAAGTATTATGCAGGTTGCTGGAAGAAATGCACCTGGGATATGGTGAGGGTGAAGATGAGGTTTGAAGTATTGATCAATGAATGTTGTGTTATTTCATGTTTATATGCAGTGAGGAAATGTATCTCAGGCAGAGAGGTAAATGATTCCAGATTTCTGTTCCTTATTGTTCTAAGAGAAGGTCTGCTTCCAATACTTTTCTTTATAGGTCTTCTGGATCTATGAAATCGGATTATTGGAGCTGAGGAATGTTCTGGTTTGCTTAATGTCTTTCTTGGGTAGTCAAATGTGCACAATGGGAGCCCTTGAAAATGATGTATATTGACTTGAAATATACAAGCTTATCGGGGTAAAGCTAATGGGGAACCATGAGTTTGGTATGTTTTGTATGTTCCTTAATTTCGTCAGTTGTTCCGAGGCATGGAAGATGGCTTGCTATGTGAGAGTGGGAGGAGTTGTCTAGGCCATTGAAGAGTGAGTCCATGCCATAAATAAGATTAGGAATTAAACCATGCAACAAAGAGTGTTGTGTAGTATGAAGCATTTGATTCTCTCAAGAAGACTAATGCGGTACCAAAGATCTGTGTTTGCTTTATGTTGTTTAGTATGATAGATCCGGGTATACACGGAAGACCAAATGCTTTTCAGTGATTGAGAGAGTTTGGGAGAATCATCACATCAAGTATATATTTTAGATGGTGGTCTTATATTGGGTTCTATGATTTGCCTACACTGATATTGGCAAGTCTGATATAAGTCTGTGTTTGCTTCGTCTAATCATTTAGTAAACTGCTGAAATCCAAATCTGAATTTTGTCCATGAAAGTTCTGAGGCGCTCAGTAACGTTGACTGCTGATACTTTGAGATAGAATTAAATATTATCCCTGTACTGGTGTATGTAGATGATGTTTTGAATGGTCAGCTGAGCACCATGGATCTCATTAGAGGTTGAACATTATTAGTGACAGGATGAAACCATATGTTATAAAGGGAAAGTGGATCACGATGAATCAGTCTGGATTTGTATGTTGCATATTTGAGAGTGTGAAAGTAAACCAGTCCATAATGCCTATGTAGAACCAAAGATTTTAGAGTACAGCTCAGGGAACAACACACTCAACAGTCATTGGGCCTCATTACACGGTAGGCGGTGGACCAAGGTGCTACTAGCTACTAGCACCTTGGTCCATGCCGGTAAAATACTGGCACCGCCTTGGAGGAAAGGGGAATTACCGCCCTATTCCAAGGTTGGCAGGCGTTAATTCCCCCTTCCCCCATTTCCCTTCCCCATTCCCATTTTTGCCACATAGATACCGTAATTAGCACCCTGGTTCCTTTGCGGGTTGGTTTTTATCACCTGCTAAAAAGCAGGCGTTAAAATACCAACCAGCAAAGGGACCTCGTAGTAAGGCGATAAGGGTTTACCGGTACCGGTGCCCTTACCGGTACCGGTAAACCCTTACTGCATTACGTGTAATGAGGCCCATTGAGATATCAAAGAGGGTCAGCATTCAGAGGTACCTTTTATTTGAAGTTTTCAGGGTCATGCTTCTTTTGGAATAATGTGTTTTTGGGTGCTTAGGTGCAAGCAGAACCCTGATTGCAATGACTGG
Source organism: Ambystoma mexicanum (assembly GCF_040938575.1). Lineage (NCBI taxonomy): Eukaryota > Metazoa > Chordata > Amphibia > Caudata > Ambystomatidae > Ambystoma > Ambystoma mexicanum. The sequence goes on from NC_090936.1 coordinate 719,931,240, forward strand.
AACATTTCTGTGAAAAGAGAGGAGAGTGAATCAGTAATAATCATTGTTATTGAGGTCTTCAAGGTCCAGATGGATTATTATTTTTTGGGGCGGGGGGTAGGTTTTGATGAAAGGTAACAAGGAGGGGGGAACTGTTGATGATACAAAAAGGGCTGCTGGCGAGAGGATTTATTTATTTATCCACTACCTGCACTTGCACGTTCTGAATAGTCACAAGGATGAGTAGGTTTGTCACTCTCCCTGGTCCACCTCTGCTCTTAATATTGTGTTGTAATGTATTTCCCACCCTACCCTGTGGGCGCTTTGAAACAGTTTATTCTTATTGGTAAAGTTCCTAACAAGCAAACAATACATAAATAATGAACTGTTTGTACACTGTGCCTCTAGCTAGAAGATGTTTATGGTGATAGGTGTAGAATGGCTTTATCATGTTATGTGGATTTTAGGAAGCTGTTGGTGGAGTGGAAACACGTCAGTTGTGAGTTGTCAGCATTTAGTTGGTATTTGTTCTTGTAGCTGATCATTATTTAATATTTTTCACTGGATTGTGGAATGGCAAGCAGGTTAAAGGGAGCTGGCCCATAGTGTGACTGTTCAAAAGAAGCGTTGCCTTCAATATTGGATTGAGTAGTGGTTTTGGTGTAGTATTTTGGTTTAAAGGCTGCAAGGTTTGCAGGGATCTTGTTGAAGTGTCAGGGGTTTTCTTTCTTTGCTGATGTAAAGTTTGTTGGTGTTACAGGCCAGAATAAAACAAGGAACAGATCGTTTTGATATATAAGCGTTTTAGTTTTCAGTGTGTGTCTGGGTGGTTGTGGGTTTCTAATATATCTCATATATCGGAGTGATCTGGTAGTCAAGTTAATGTAAATTTGGAGGCAGTATAATGTATATCCATCAAAAATAATGAAGTCTAGGATGCTTCCCTGTTAATGAGCAGGTATGTCAAGGTGGTGGGATTTGAGTAGAAATTAGCAGGTCATGTTGAAAAGGCAATCTTTTACGGTTTTCTAGGACGAGTTATGAGGAGGATTGAATTTCCAGAGGTAGGTTGTGTATAAATGTGATGGAGGCAGATGATAGGGGTGTGGCATATTATGGCCTAGAGAGTGATAGATAATATGTAGATGTGGTAAGCATTTGTAGATGTGAGATGTCAGTAGATGTCTATGAGGCCAATGCCTGGTATGTCAGTGTGTGGATATGATGTTGGGTCTGGTGGGCATCTTGTATTAGCTTGTCAAAGACTGGATTACATGGATTTGAAGGGGGTGTGTGATCTACCCCCACAAGATGGCTGTCTCACTCTGACACTCCCTCTATTAACGACCCTAACCCATAAAATATGTTGTTTACATAAAGGAGAGGGAAAGTGCACCGAGAGGTAGTGGATAGTAAGAGGACACAATTAAGGCTAAAATCACTGGAACTGGAGTGGGTGTTTCGAAAAAAGTCCTGGTGAATACAAAATGGCAGGCAGAGAAGAAGCACAGATTGTTATTTCAAACAAGCATTAATAATTACGAATGCCAAGAAGCGGCCGGCATGATTTGCAATCAGTGGCTATATAATGGTGGGTAACGTGACCCGTAATAACAGGTGGTGCAAGGGAAGGGAAATTGCAAATGCTTACCAAAAAGAGGTGATAAGAGCAAAATGGAGCTTGATGACCTACGCTGGTGTGAGAGTTGGAAGATGGATGAGCTGAGGTAGTGCAGGAGAGGAAGATAGATGGAACACTCTGAGAAACGGCATTGGCAGCAGTTGATGCTGGGACCTGAGGCAAGAGGACAAATCATTATGAAAATAAAAAGGGGAGAGGTGGCTTTGAGACTACAAGAACTCTGACCATGCTAATAACAAGGCAAGAAACACTGCCAGATAGAAATGCAGAAGCAGTACTGGGCAAGTACAGTTTCATATGATATCATATGTAGGAATGTGATGGGAACTCTAAGAAAAACCGTACAGTCTGTAAGGACAAAGCAACCAACCCTCCTGCATTAAGTAACTGAATCAGAGCAAATTAATGGAATAAATAACCACATGTGGAGAGGGGGATAATAATGCATGAACTTAATGTCTTGAGAACTAAACCACCCTCTCTTATAGTCAAATATCTAGAGAGCCAATCATCAGGTACCAAGCAACCAAATTACAACCCAGAGAGACATTACTGGAGCCTGAAAACAGTCCACCACAAAGGCACCTATGCATGAAAGACACCATAACCAAGGTAAAAGGCAGCTCAGGGATGATAAACACTGTAGGCGGGTCATAGGGACACGCTTAAATAATAAGAAGAGGCAAATATATGTGTAAAATCACGCTGTAAAAAGAAAAACTGACACAGGAGAGGATGGACTAGTGGGATTTTCAAGTGGTGGGAGTCAAGGAGAACAAGCTGACTATTAGGTGTGTCTCAGGTTACCACTATTGCCAACATGAGATGAGGGGGAACAAAACCTGCAACTATTGCAGATCCTTTTATTCTCACCAATCAATGCAATGGTTAGTCATATGGATTTACATGCAAAAGATACACATGAGTAGATTGTTGTCTTGAAAACAAAAATAATGTGCACATTGACAGTCTCATAAAGGCGGAAGACAGGGTAGTTTGGGTGGAAGAAGAAACATATATGTATATGCACTTCAGGAATAGGTGGTTGAGCTAAAAAGGGGAAGATGCCACAACTATCCAAGAAAACTGGATACCAGCACAATTGAAATTTGAATGCACAGTCAGCTTCAAATGGAAAGAGCAAACAGAGTGTGTGGAAAGAGAGAATACCAGCCTTAAGTCAAATCTTGACTGTGGCCTGGAAGGAGCATCTGGTATTGTAGAGGGGAACAATATCTATGTCTCAGCTAGCTTAGTTTAAGGAAACCATGGGTATCGGGAAAAGGTTTCTGTCAAAAAGACCCATGCTGCGGAAATGGGGCATCCTTTATGGCGTACTGCAAACCTGCCTTAGTACTGAGGATTAAAAAAAAAAGAAAATGTAAAGATGCAGGAGAGTAGTGGGCATTTGTGCAAGAGTTAGCTGTCCAGGCAATGTATATATCATAACAAAGTGTGAGGTCAATAATGGGGAACAACAGCAACATTTTTGAGACACCTATAGATTGGAAGATACAACAGGTAGATTTCAAATCCCTAGGAGACAATTGACACTGGAAAAGAAAATGCCCACCGAAAGGTGCAGTAGGATATGCAAAACGAGAAATCAAGGTCACCTCTGAAGTCTCATACTGCATTAATTGCAGAAGATTGGGAGGGACCAATTGAAGGCAGAGGAGAAAAAAAATTAATTGGGCTCCATTTGGGCAAAGGCAGTATTTACAACCACCAAAAATGAAGATGTGGGGCATGACAAAAAAGAAGAGATGTAATGTTTCATAACTAACTATTTAGTCAATTAATGAGGTATGTGACTGAAATCAAACATGTGGTAAGAAAGGAAATCTAAAGGAACAATGAGTAGCAAACAAGAAATGTAGATTTATGACTGACAGGGCTGGTGGCGGAGGGAGGACTGAAAGACTGGGTAGCTTATTGCAAGGTTTATTCCACTATCCAAGTGAAGACCAAAAACAGACAATTTGAATGATAAAACAACGATTTTCTCCTTTACCCTGTGCACCAAAACGTGTATTGGTATTAGGGTGAATACACAATGCAGACGAACAAGAAAGTGAAAAAATATGGTTATATGTGGGAGTTTGGTGTTGTTCATGTTAAATGTTGTAGAGGAGAAAGAAGTACACAGACTAATAATCTTTCACATGGAAACACAGGACACAGGTTTTATATTTTGGGAAGTGCAAAGGGCATTAACATACAGCATGAGACTAAAGGGAATTATACAGCATGCAAGCGTCCACTATGTTATTTATTAAAAATGACTGGGGACATAAGGATAATATCACTTACAGTCAACTGGTTAAATTATTATATTTAAAGTAAGAAGATCTTGATATATTTAGATTCCAAACCGATGTTTCATTGATTCAAGACACACATCTTCAAAAAACAGAAGCCACCAAACTACTGTGAGACTCGGTGGGAAAAGTATATCATAGTTGTGCAACTAAGGGTAAGAACTGTGCAGTTACTATTCTAATATGTAAATCTCTAGTGTTGAGTGTGACGAAGAGCTCGGCATGTGTAACATGGAGATGTGTTGCAATTAAAACCTGTATGGTCAAGGAATTTATGGTTTTTGATTACCTTTATGCCCCAACTGCTGATAAAAATGCATGTGTCTCGTACTAGAATAGAATCTGATTGGTATTGTGCAGAGCCCCCATATTCCTGAGAGGTGACATGAACATATCAATTGATCCATTTTTAGACAAACCCATTATGTTTAAAGATGGGGAAAAGGGATATAGAAATCCCAAAGAAATATTAAAGCTATTGAAGGAATATCTTGGTTTAGTAGATGTTAGGGAGAATTCTCCAGAATGGCCAATTTCTCTTACCTACTGAGTCCCTCAGTAGCTTTGCTGGATTTCTAGGATTTTATTTTTTTCATCTGGTAAGAGTGTGAGTCTTTTTTCCCACTCTTACATGTGTTTTTCTGTGTGTCTTTAACATTGTCTTGTGTTCATAGACTGTGGAGCCTCATCTACTCCATAGGCATCATCTTTTTACTGTGTGTTACAGAGCACCTTCAGTGCAGTAACACAGGGTTGTCTTTTTCAGACTTCCTAAACTCCAACTCCATTTTCTGGGACGACTACTGTCTCCCAGAACATGTAAAGTTGACATTGACTTTATTAGTCTTTTTAAACTCACAGACCCAGTACAAACTATTTTACAAAGAGTTCTGGAAAGGGTTAATATTTATCTATTTTTGTCTGTTTATCATGGAACATTGTTTTGTTCCCTTTTAATTAAGATTTGGCTGTTGGCAGTGGTAACTACCCTATTTTTCCTACTGTGGTTATTTTAAATAGCCTTGGTATAGTTTTAGGCTATCTTAGTAGCCTCGAACTTAAACCCACTGTATCATATACGTTTTTATATGGTTCCGGCTGGGTTTATTCACCATTTCTTTTTGTAAAAGTCTTTCTCGTGTTTGCTCTGCGCACCAAACCAGGTTTGATTCCTTTGTTCGCCAACATTTGGCGGGCTTCTGCACAGAAGCCCTCCTTAGGCACCTGAATGCCTGAGGGGGACATGATGTGAGGGAGGGGTTTAAGACTCCATGCCCAGGGTCTCCTTAGAGGCCCATGTCGCACTCTGGTATGATTGACTGTGATGACTGTCCCGGCGGGACAGCCACCCTGCTGTATGATTGACAACCAGGCTATATGAATGGGGGAAAACTGCATAAAACGTAGGTCTCTGGGACTGAGAAGGCAGAGTCACCACTGGATCGAGAGAACCGAAGACAAGCTGACAAACAGGACCTTTAGCATATCTGAACCTCCCAGTGAAGCCCTGTGGCACGTCCAAATCTCCAAACTTCGATGACAGGGAAGATCTGCCAGGAATCCTCTCCCCTTGAGCTGGTGGGAACAACCAGTTTGCCAAACTGCAAGCCAGGCCTCCCTCCTCTGGTCCAATTCGCTGTGCACAGCTACAGTGAACCAGATAGCCAGGAGGAACTGACCCTGCTTGGTTTTAAGGAGCGCACCTTTTATTTGTCGCTTTGCACCGCTGCTGGTTTCTTCCCTGGGCAGTGCTGGACCCTCCAGTCTTCCTCCTTCTTGTCAGTCCGACAGTCGCTTCAGGAACCTTGTGCCTGCAGCACCTGCCAGGAATGTCTGCCTCAGCTACAGGATTCTTCTGCTCTAAAGGTTCTGTGCTAACCCAGTTGTTCGTATCGTCCGACCGTGGCGAAAGTGTGTGAAATCTTTCTCCAATCCGAGGGCTTGTTCTTCTCTATTCTTTAAAGTAACTTTTCGTCCAACCAACTTCTTTCTGAACTCTTGGCAAAGACTTAATGGCGAACTACCCTGAACTGTGTGATCCTCTGCAAAGACTTTGTTCCATTGACTTTGGCCCTGGCCTCTTGATTTCCTCACTGTAGTTCCTTTTTCTAGAATGCCCTGCTTACCTACTTGTTGGTGCTGCTCAACTTCTGTCTAACTTTGTCTTTCACTCCCTTTTAAATTACTGGAGTGCCATTTTGGTCACTCTTCATTTTGAGCCTAACTTGTCCAGAATCTGTTGGGTGTTGTGTAGTGTATTAGAATTGTGATTTCTCAACTGCTTGATAATAGTAAAATGTTTAATAACTGATGTGTAAATAAATATATATTCTTTTACTCACTTTTAGTCAGTGTCTGATTGAATCATAGTAATTGCTGTCCTTTGTGTAACTATTGATACTGCTCACTCGACACTGGGGATAAGTCTGGCTGCTAAGCCATCGCTACCACTATACTGTGTAGTACAGGCTTATACCAAAGGTGAATTTGTACTGTCACTTGTAGTCCTAATTGTGTGTGGTGTTCCCAAAGGGTACTGCATATAATTCTGCCTAACAGTAGATCCCTGGTGATTGGCCTACACCACAAGTAGAGACAACGCCCTTACAATTTGAGTCTTTGCACACAACCAATGATTGGTTATTATTTAATCTATATGAAAGTAATACACAAGATCTGCCATTATACTGTCTTACCAGGAGGCATTTCTAACTGTTGTCCAATTTCTCTGAATTTAGCTATTACCGTTAAACTACAAACTGCAAATAGAGGGAGAATGAATATCAGTCTACTAAAACACCTTGTAGAAAAAGAAGAATTAGTTAAAAACAACATTATTTAACTGACATCAAAGAGTCTGCGAACAGGGTGATAGGCTTATGGGCCTTTGGTAAAGCTTACACATGAGGGTTATTAATACAAAAAAGCATTGAGGAAAAAGAGTGGGGACAATGATCAGCCACTAATTTTCGAGGCAGAAGATGAAACAACATCTCACAAATATAATGACTACACTTTAACCACTCATTCTGAATGTATTCCTTACTCAGAAAGGACAATATGATCCAGCAGAAAAATATTTCATAGAAGTGCCCCAGTATTCCGATTTTACAAAAAATGCAGAACAGAACCGGCTGATGTAGCACAATAATTCCAATATTCACCCGGGGAAGGGTGCTCAGCCAATCAGGTGGCTAAAACAAGATAATCTCCCTGTTGTCTCCCACCTCCCCATCACCCCAAAACAAACCATATATATTCATAGACCCCAGACCTCTTCCCAGATGCTTCCCACCCTCCCCACTAACCTGCCAGACTGGAGCTTTGTGATCTTGTCCCGGCGCTCCTCCTGCTCCGAGCCATCACCAAGAAAATGGCTGTTAGCGGCCAAGTCCACCCGCTGACACGGTGGTGAAAGCCATATTATGTACTTCGGAATACCCAAAGTGCCTAATTCACAGAGCGTTTTCCATTGGGGTTTTGCCATTACATTGTGAATAAGGCCCAAGATATCAACAAACCAAAGACATATTTATAAGCAGATTATTTTCTTTTCACCTTAGAGACAGAAAAACAACCAGTATTTGGAGGCTGCATTTTAGAAGAGGATAGAAGAGTGATTGATGTTACGGGGACTAATAAATAACCAGGTGTGGATGTCCTGCAGTTCAAAATATATATATATACCAATGTGCCCTAAATGTGTGAAAATACTGACTAGAAAGTACAATGAGGCTGGAAAAACAAGATCATTGTGACCAGAATTGTATAGAACACGGATCTCGAATATTCCTATGCAAGCCACAGACCTTCTAGTTACCATTCGATCTCTCTAATTAATGTAGAGTAATTCTCTAACTAATCTATTGAATTCATGTAGGGTTCATGCCTGGAAGAACGGCGAGAGGTAACGTGCAATTGATTTACATGTTTTATAGTAGGAAAAGGAGGGGATGGACCATAAGGTAGCACTCTCATTAAATGCTCCGAAGGCACATGATCATGTAGAATGTGTGTGTTTGTTTCCAACTTTGCACAGATTTGGCCTAGGATAGGGTTTTTTTTTTTAAAGAAAGATGAAACTGTGGTAGATTGATATCCAATTTGTTTTACGTTAACACCTACTCTTTGTCCTGGCTTTAAGTTTAAGACCACTCCCTATAGCCATTTGACCATAAATAAATATACACAGAAACCTGTATTATGTGTCGGAGGTACCCGGGGCTCTCCTGCATCGATAACCAAGGCGGGGAGGAGTGTTTGCCGCTGTAGCACTGTCCGTGGCTCCGACATCAAAGCAGCACTAGTAAAGACATCACAGCCGGTCAGTTGGAGAGACTGATACCAGACCAGTCTGCGTTAGAACCAAGGTTTTAAGCACCAGCAATGTATGAAGAAATCTAAAGAGAACAGTGTGTGAAACGTATGTGATGAGTGTCGCAAATATTATAAAAAAAACAGAGGAGTAACTTAACTTTTGAGGCCAAAAAAGCTACCAAAGACAAAGTGGTCAGGCACCATGTGGGTGCTCATTCTAAGGTCTTTGTTAGGTATCCAACTGGTTGGCAACTGTGAAAAGGGAATTTTGAGGTTGATGTGGTTCTGCAACGAGTCAAGCTAAACCCTGTGCAGATTTGAAAGTCTTTGATAGATTAATGCAAACGGAAATTGGCATGAGCATAGTTGAGGGAGACTAATTGTGTTAGAGGAAGGATCTGTGCCTGAGTGAGGGGGATCCGGGGTGAACCTTGAGTCACCCAAGAAAGAATATTCCCTGAAAATTGGAAAAGGGGGATCTGAGCCCGGAAGAGGGGGATCCACATTAACAAGCGTGATATAAAAGGGATCTGAGCCCGGTTGGGGGGAATCTAGGGTGAATCACCTAAATTGTGTACTTATAAGAGGAATGGAACTTTGTGTTTTGCTTTGGTACATCAAGCCATCTGATTCAAGAGACTTTGATATATAAAGAGACTTGGGCACAGAAGCGCCTGATGCTGGTAATGGAACTGTATCCTCGTGCCGAAGAAGCCAGAGTGTGTGCTTTGCTCGAATGAACCACCTTGACCCATGCTGAAAACATGGGGAAAGGAGGCCTGACATATAATTTTGAGAACAATTCTTTCTTTTTCATGAACACTATTTTTATTTATCAGTAAGGATGGTAAATACGTTTTTTAGTATAGGCCCTTTTATTTTGACAAGACTCCACTAGGACTGCATTATTATTATTTGATGGTCGTAGCTTGCTCCCATCTGTAGATTTAGGACTAGGTAGGTGTTTATCACACCCTTGTTGAAGTTCAATAAACAACCTTTAACTGTGTTCACTTGTGTCTGTCTTATTATTGATGCCATGCCTTCCTTACAACTTGTATTGTCCAATTAACGTTTTTTTTCACTGAATTTCATAATGTTTTTTTATTAGTGCAACTTGTAACCATAACGCCCCTTTAACCATTTTTTCAATTAATTTCATACTTTTTTATTAGTGCAACTTAAATATAAGGTCTCTCCAATAATGTTTTTTTTCAGTTAATTTCATAGATTTTGATTAGTGAACATTTATCAAAATTGTAAAGCACTTTATGCAAGTTATCAATATTTCCTCTTTTAACATATATGAAAGAACTATAAACCTCCTTTAACAAACATATTTTTTGCAGCGCATACTCAGTGCATGCTGGGGATGCAAGTCATGATTTAATTGCCTAGGTCATGAGGGTTGACAATTACCCCAGCCCCACCAAACAACCCCATTATCCACTGTACCTAGCCTGCACATTGGCCAGTGTCCACTATACCCCCATAATATCACTAATGGCCAGTGTCCATGGCTTGCAGTCATGGCCAGTCACCACAATCCATGGGGCACAGGCTTTGGCCATGGTGCATGCCCCAATAAGCAAGTCAGAGTAGACATTTGTCCTTGCCAAGGGTCAGGCGCACTGCCCCGGCAACACATTCAAATCACTATTTTTTTGTACTTACATTTTGACACTTTGAAAAAAAAACACAGGACAGATTTGCAAAAGCATGCTTTCAGGTCCTTGCTGGTGCTCCTTGTGCAAGTTTGATGTAATCCCATCAAGCACTTTGGGCTGTAGACGTGAGCATAATTAATTTTCCCACTCAAACCTACCTCAATTTAATAAAAAGTTACTACACATCTGATCCCTGGTGGCCATGGCCACTTTAAGCACATTGCCTCTCACTAGTGGCATGACGGTCATGCCCCAGACAATCCAACCACTGGCCATGGCCCCAGGCTATATCTAAGTCACCAAAGGTATATCACAATTTTTTGTAGCCACATTATCCCACTTTTCAAAAAATAAGACATGGAAATATTTGTGAAACCATGCTTCTGGGTCCCTGCCAATGCTCCTCTTACAACTTTGCTGAAAATCCGCCTGTGTTTTATTTTTTGAAAAGTGTTAAAATAAAGGTACATACAATAGTGTTATAACTTAGCCCCCACTTGACAAAATCCATTAAAACTGTGAATAGACATTCAAAGTTGGGTCTATGATCCTTTTGGAAAGTTTTGTGCAGATTCGTCAAATTTCACCAAAGGTATAAGCCATCTAATAAGGCTTAGAATTGCCCCTTTAAATTTTACCCTTCTTGACAAAATCCAACCACACTTTGCAAAAACATTCAAAGTTGGGTCTAAAATATTTTTGAAATCTGGAATGCAGATTTGTCAAATGGTACCAAATGTATAATCCATTCAAATATTTTGGGACCAACCTTCTAATGTTGGCCCCCCGGCAAAATGGCACCAAACATTGCAGTTGGGTCTAAAATTATATTGCAAATTTTCATGCAGTTTCATTGAATGCCACCAAAGTTGTAAGCCATCCCAAAACTGCTCTTCACCAACCCTGTAATGTAGAAATATGCATGGTTGTCCTCAAACTTTTCTCAATTTCGTGAACATCTCAGAAATTTTCCCAAACATCTGAGATGTTTGTGGACTTCAGAGAATAAAATTCATGTGATTTTTGGCATTTTTTGACACATCCCATTTCATCCTCATCAGTCCTCACCTCCCCAGAGATTTTTTCATTTGTTTGACAATGGTAATGTTGCAATTTTTAAGATGGTTTTACTGTGAATCTAACATGATGTCATTTCAAAGGTTTTGACACACCTCACATTTTGTATTGAAATAAGCGGGCATGTACAATGTCCACACATTACACGGCTCCCTGATTGGCCTAGAGGTGTCCCCAGACACCAAACCAGGAAGCAAGTCCGCGGACTGATATTTATATGACAAATTTTTATGACTTACAATTTGGGTATTGGGCAATGTTTGTCTTTGGATTTCAAATTCCCTTTGATGAAACCGTGGCCATGTACATTGTTTGCAATGTTTCATGAAAATTTGTCAAATGTCATTATAAGCCGCCCAAAAACTGTTCTTCCTATGGCTTAAGGAACTTAACCATAACTACAGGGATACTAATGCAGGCCCTGTAATATATGTATATATGAATTCCATACTCTTCATATGACAATCTTTGCATTATCCATGACAATCCAACAAAAGATATACCCATGCATGGGAAGCCTCACTTGCAAAGCTTACCTCGCCCAGCAGCTCCACACAAGTCACATATTTCTCCCAACTTCAAAAAAATGTTTGCATTACAGGTTTCCAGCAGAATAATTGTCAAGTACTTTTGATGTAAACAGTGAGGTGGTATCATGTTAACATATTCTTGGGCACACTACCAAAATAGGCTTCTCCAGTACACTTTCGCCCATTGCACATCATCTTTTTTTTATGTTTAAGCTAATGAGTCAAAATGTATATGGGATATTGGGCAGACCAATTGCATTAAAGAAGCTAAACCACTCATTTTTTTTAAATAGTGTCCAGTTCGACAATCAATATTTTTCTTTTGTAAAATACTTTTAAAGACTGTGTTTCAACAATGGGGCTCCTTATAAGTTTGATAACAATACGCCATGGTGTCCTACGGAATTACCTCAGTTTTACAACTTGGCGGGAGCACGCACAAACCACTGGCTGTAATAGTGAATCCGTCTAGCTGAGTTACCACCAATAATGAGTATCCAGAGGTAATTCTACCCAGATACAATGTTATAGCCATTAGTGCTGACTCAGCCAGCGGTTTTACTGCTGGCAGAAATCATGTCATCACCAGAACAGGAAGCATGGCACCGGCCATTTTGAAAAACACAATACCTCTAAATCTCCCTCTCAATCTCCTCAATCTTTCTGTTGCCATCCAGTCATGAACAATGTCACAGGAGAAAAGAAAGGCATGACACCCGGGGATGAGGCTGTGAAGGCGAAAGCAGAAAGTGAAAGCAGAAATGTATGGTGCCAGATCTCTAGGTATTGGTGGATGAAGTAGTTAGTCATGCAGAGGAGCTTTAAGGCAGCAGTTAACGCAAGACCTCTGCCCAGAGGAAGGCTGCTATATGGTCCTACATAAGGGACAAGGTGGTGGCAGGTGGCATCATCACATCTGACTAGGAAGACTGCCGAAAGAAGTGGAACAACCTAAAGTTCAGGGTCTGCAGCCTCATTTACTACCACAGGAGAGAGAGCAAGGCGACGGGAGGTGGCACTGTGGAACCCTTCACACTGACACTGTGGGAGGAGAAGGCCAGCTCCGTCCTCCACATGAAGAAGATAGAGGATATTGGGTGTGTGGAGGCCAGAGCAACAATCCACAGGATGGCGGTAAGTTTATTGGTCCCCCACTCACACATGAATGCACTTGGCAAAGGTATGCGTCCTCTAGGGTAGATGAGAACAATGAGCAAGGGAATGGACAAACACATGGAAATCATTGCAAATGCACAGTGAGTACATGCAGGTGCCAGGGAGGTTGGAACATGTAGCAATTCACATGCACTGTAGGTGAAATGTGAATGCCAACACATGGAAACATGAGAAGCACTAATGTGTACCATGGCAGTCCATGTTGGCAAGTGAATTCCCAGCAACCCCACAGCAACAAACAACTTGGAAGGTCATTAGGCACCATGAAAACTTTTTTGGTTTTGCTTGCACCTTTCTTTGTGCCAGTATTTCCTGTCTTCACATATATGATTTATGCTATTTCCAATGAATAAATGAAAGCCTTCAAGTCCATCTGTGTGTAGTTTTTTTTTATATTTTTGTGATAATTCTAGGCCCTTTTGGATGACACATGTTTCGGCATTACACTTTGCCTTTCTCAAATGTGGGCATTTCCTAAAGTATTGCGGTCCCGATAGTGCTTTATTGCAGTCCACTTAGTAATTGGGGTTAAATCCCATCTGCTGAAAAAAGTCCAATTCGTGCTCCAAGCATCGAGTCAGTTAGACTGAGGCAGCATAAATCATATATGTGAAGACAGGAAATACTGGCGCAAAGAAAGGTACAAGCAAAACCAAATTAGTTTTCTATTTTTACTAACAGAGTTGAGGAGCTCATGGTGTCCGTGTTTGAATACACCTGTGCGACAAACTGAAGGTTAACAAAACAGAATCTCCAATTCAAAAATTCCAATTTCCAAATAGATTCGGAACAAAAGTATTGGTCCCAAGAGTACAAATCTAAGGGCTTTACCAGAAAGAACCTCAAATTGAACCATTAGGCAACATGCACATACATGCACCATGCACACCCTCAGCAGGCACTACCTCCACGTAGCAGAAGCAGCACTCTTTCGCCTAAAGCCACCCATGGCCATCAAAAAGAATGTGTGTAATCAGAACAAAGTCAATGGGCCTCATTACGACTTTGGAGGTAGCCATGGTGCTACTGGCGCCATTGCTGCCTCCAAAACCGTGTCTGGGTCCGGGTTCCCTGAATGGGGAATTACCGGGCCATTCTGACTTTGGAGGGCCCGGTAATTCCCCTTCAGGGAACCCATGCCCAGTCCTTCCCTATTCCCATTTGAGCCCGCATAGGGCTCAATGGGAATGGGGAGGGAGCTAACAACAGGCCCACTCATAATGGGCCCGTTGTTAGCTCCCTGGTTCCCTGGAGGAACCCGCTATGGACGTCTGGATAAACCAGAAGTCCACAACGGGTCCCACGAGGGAACCTCGTAATATTGCGGAGTGGGTTTAACGGCGCCGGCACCATTACCGGCGCCGTTAAACCCATTCCGCAATAGTTATAATGAGGCAATGAGTGTATTTCTAGCCCACTAACATGTATGTAAGATCACTGATAGCATGTAATTATTCTCCCAACAGGTGTGCAGCGAGAGAAAGAGCAGGAGAATGGCAGCATGTTCACAGGACACCACTGCTGTGTCAACTGTGGCAGGCATGGAGAAAACTACTGTCCCCATATTGGTGCCCAGTGACCCCTCCACCGGCCATGCAGGTGGCATGGCAGAAGCCAATGAAGGGACAGCCACTCCTCGGCTCCTGTGACAATTGAAAAGGATGCCATCCATGTGCCAGCACCCACACATCTGGACGCTGGCACTCCTCATCATCAGCACGGGACATGCGTCACCATTGCCAACATTTGCCGGATACATGCAGTGATGGCTACACCCACGAGGAAGAGGAAGGCACATACTTTTGCTTGCCTGATTTCAGCCCCATCCCTTCCGAGAGCCGACCGCCTGTGCAACACCACCCCATGGCAGTCATATGGTCGAGGCTGAATGCCATTGAGCAGCACCAGGCCTCAACAGAACAACTGCTGGCCCAGCAGGTGGAGCACATGCAGGCAATGAGGGACTGCCTCCAGGGATCCTGTTGGTGGATTTGTCGTTCCCTCTGATAGACCACTGCTGCCATCACCACAGAGGATGAGGGAACATACAGAGGGCATCCCGTCCTTCGTACTGTCCTTCAACTCATGCATGCAGATGACTCTGCATCACATCTTGGGTCAGGGTTCTGATCCCTCCACCTCTGTTACCCCCACAGAGTGATAATTCCCCTTCACCCTCCTTGGGCCACCTCACACCTAACGTGCTGGAACAGGCTGTCAAGGTGAAGAAGCATCAGCAATGACTTTTAATGACTTTCACTGTGCACATTTTGTTCACAGGCACACTGGAGGTGAGTGGGGAGGGTCGGTTGGGGATGGTGTTTTCTGGAGGGGCGGTGGGTAGGGAGGATGTATTGTTGATGGTAGGGCTAGGTGCCAGAGAGTGAGTTGGGGATTGTGTTTTGGGATGGGGGTTTGGATCGGGAGGTGTTTTCACATTTGATAATGAAATACAAGTTCACTTGAAGCAATGCTAGGACATTCCTTATTGTGTGCATTTGTTTAATTCATAACATAACTATACACAGAGATGCTTAGCATGTGGATATTAATGTTTTAAAAATTAATTACCCAGGAGTTCTTGCCGAACCTGAAATCCATCTCTACCCTGTTGCCGCTCATTGCAATGGAGCAAAGCACCAACAGGTAGTGAATCCTCCTCTTCTGGGAGTGGAATATCCTAATCAAGGGGTAGGGAAAAATGCTACCTGAGGTAAATGTTTTGCAGCATGGCACAGGCAAGAACAATTTCTCCTTTTTGAACAAAACCAAACAAGGTATCCGGCTATAGACAGTCCTAATTTCTGTTTTTCTTATTTTATTTTATCTCCAAAGTAATACATAAGAAATGTGCTTAAAAAAAAAGTCACATAAAAGTAACGAAAGAGAAGTCCTTAGATTACAGAATTAATTTAATATGCAAAGTAAGCTTTATATTCCAATCACTTTTTGCAGAAATGTAATAAAAGTATTAAAAAAAAAATAATATGAAACATTCATCATATACACATAAATTCACAAAGTAAAATATAATCATCAAGACAATTTGAATAATTTTCAACAACTTAATTTTAGAAAGATCCCTGTTGGAAACGAATTGTTACTACAGAATAGGGAGTATCAGGGTGTATAGAAAATTACCCTGGTAGGTTACAGAGAGATTTTAATCAATTAACTGGATTTGTATGGTTATCTGCCAATAGACCATTTCTCCAACATTCTCTGGCTTGTAAATCGCACCACTTCCATTCTGGAGTAGGCCCCGGAAATGAGCCTTCAACAGACCAAAGATTAGCTCAATGCACAGCATGGTCTGGATGTTTTCCTCGTTGTAGGCCACCTCCTGTGGTGTCTCTGGATTAGAAAAGGATGTCATCAGAGTCACCTGAAAGTGCAAAGGTCACAGGTGTCAGTTACAGAGCATTGCAAATGTGTTGCCTTTTACGCAACATGTTGATAGACACTTTGTGCATGCCTTTTACAAGTATGGTTGCACAAAATGATCGACCATCACAGTACTTCCAGGTGGAGTCATTCACTATGGGGGATGTAAGGAACTCATGGTGGCAACAGTAAAGACTGTCATGATTCCTGCCCCTCAGGTCCCCAGCCCTCCAAGATGTCAGGCTGGAGCCAGGCCACGATCACCTACATGGCCCTCAAGGGCCTCTCCATCCCTCCAAAGACCCACTTAGAGTTAGACTTGGCGCTTGTGGCACCAGACTCACTCACTCCCATAGGATAACATTGGGGATTGGACTTATAGTGCATTGATGGGGACAAGATGGATGCCCCCACATATTTTGGTTCCCAGAACTGCATGCGCAGTCTAGTCTTTTGGGTGTGGTTCAGCCCAGAGACTCCTGGGATACCCAGAGACTATTTAAGCCACGCCCAGGTTGAGAAACATGCTTTGTGTTTTCTGCACCTGCAGCGTGACACTCACCGTGTTCGGATCGGTCTCCAGTAGGCCTGCATCTTTCTTCTGTGCTCAGCTCCTGCAAGAACAAGAACACTGTTAGGAACAGCCTAACCTTGCAGCGCTTCTGCCCATCATTCATCGCTTCTTCTGCTCTGCTGGCATCTTCGGCGCTGTCATTCCCATCCCGGCATGTCTCTTCCTAAGGAAAAGGGAAAAGAAAAGAAAAAAGGCATTAGTAAGCATTCAGCAAATCTTTGCTTATTTTTAAAGACTGTACAAGCTTCAACCGCTTACCTGAATCCCAGCCGCTCTGCTGGGGGAACACTGTCTCCGGAACTTCTCATCCATCTGCAAGAGGGAAAAGACACTCCAGGTTAGCGTGGAAACATCTAGAGGCGCCGCATACCGCGCTTACTCACCGCATTTCTTCTTCATAACCAGCATCCACGCTGAAAACGTCACAGCACCTAAAAGACACAGAAAAATAACTCAGTTCAATACAAATACTAAAGGGTTGCATCACGCTCTCACTCACCTTCAGCGCTACTCATCTCAGCAGCACGTTGCAATCCCCGGATGCCGGCCATCATCTAAGGAAGGAAAGGAACAAAGCTAGAGAACTGTTCAAAAGACTCATTATACTTACCTGTTGGACTCTTGCCAGTGAAGTAACTAGGAAGCAACAAGCCTGCATCAATCAATGCGCCCCTGCACTGAAAACAGGACGGAGAGCACACTTTCCAAGAAAACAAGGTGAGCTGTGGATCATAGGGAAGGGTTGGACCCCGGGGAAGAAGGGGTTCAAGCACACAGAGACAATAGGGAATAAAACTCTACCAATCCTGTGTTTCAGGCCCAGTCTCCAGTCGAGTAGAGTCCAGGGAAGGGTTTGAGGTCGTAAGAGGTCAGAACAGGCTGAGTGGCGTCCCCGTGGATACCAGATGAGCATTACAGAACACAAAGCCTCAGATCAAAATCCACCTGGGCGTCATGGAAATGTCAGAAACTGACCAGTTAGCCCACATGTTGGGGTAGCTACATTCCGAAGTACATGCAGCCAGGCAGGAGACCAACACCCTGAGGAGAGAGCTGATAGTAGCCAAAGAACGCACTGTTGATTTATGCCGGCAACTTCTCCAGTCACAAGCAGGGCATGCACCATTGCCGGGAAGCGTGCCCTCGATGCCAGCACCATCAGCCAATCCCGTTCAGATAACCCTTCCTGGGGCAGTTCCCTTTGCCCCGCCCAAACGATTTACGGGGGTTCCCAAGAGGTTTGCAACGTTCATGAACCAGTGCCGCCTGCACTTCCTTTGTAGACGAGGGGCTTTTCCGAATGACCAATCACGGGTCGCTTTTTTGCTATCCTACCTGAGTGGTAGCGCCGCGGACTGTTCTGTACCCTTTGTGCCCCAAGACGATCCTTTAGTGCAAGACTTCAGGGGCTTTCAGCAGGAGATGGAAAAGCTGTTCGCCCGTCGTACTCATGGGCAGGCATTACACAACAAACTTCTGTCCCTATGCTAAGGGAATCAAGACCTATTAACATACATAGCCACGTTCAATAGACTCGTAGTTGAAGCAGAACGGCCAGTGGAGAAGAGAACCACGTTATTTCATCAGGGGTTGCGGGGGGAGCTCAAGGATGTTCTTGCACAAGTAGTGAACCCCCCTAAAGACTGCTCAGAATTCTTTGACCTTGTTGTTCAACTGGATCATAGGTTGAATGACCGAAGAGCAGATCGAACCAGACCGGCCCACTCACCCTATGTATGTGCGTTCAAAGGACAATATTGCCCGCACAACAGAAGGTTCAGGAGAACCAATACAAATCGGGGGGAGGGGGTCAGATCCCCCTTGACTAAAGCGGAAAGGGATAAAAGGAGACAGCAGCAGTTATGTCTCTTCTATGGAAGGTCAGGTCATTTCCTTAAAGGGTGCCCTGTGAAGCCACTGAGGAGGATGGTAGGGGCCATGGACAGGGAAGATACCATCAAGGAATTGGAAAACTCCCCAGCCCGGCAAGTGTAGGGGTCCACTTGTCGAGCAAAGAAAGTGAACTACACACCTCCCATTTTGCACTCTGGTCTTGATCAATCACCAACAACCATCTCGGATCCACTCAGTAAGAGCGTACATTGACATTGGAGCCGTTGGGAATTACATCGACCAGGATCTTGCAGCAAAGATGGGGCTTCCGTTACGCCCTAACTCAATCA
This sequence comes from Ambystoma mexicanum, assembly GCF_040938575.1. Classification (NCBI taxonomy): domain Eukaryota; kingdom Metazoa; phylum Chordata; class Amphibia; order Caudata; family Ambystomatidae; genus Ambystoma; species Ambystoma mexicanum. The sequence continues at coordinate 719,950,090 of NC_090936.1, forward strand.
CCGACACTGTTACCACTGTCGACGGCACAGAAATAGCTTCTGGTTCAGTCTCCCAATGCACTGCAGCTTTAAACCTTCTGTGCCAGGATGGACACCAAGAATGTATCGTTTTCAACGTCATTAAGGCACCACAGTTCCGGTTGATTTTGGGAATGCGTTGGTGGGTAGCTCCCAATCCTCGAATCGATTGGCAAGCAAAAGAATTGGCCTTTCCTGAGACTGGCACCCACACATGTTATCGCCAAGAGAAACAACCAATGGACCTCCACGCTTGCGACTGTGGCAATCGGCACCCTACCAAGGGAATACCAGGACTTTCAAGATGTCTTTCAGAAAGAACAGGCTAATGTCCTGCCACCGCCTATACCATACGATTGCCAAATTGACCTGATACCCGGTGCACAAATCCTTTGTGGGCAATTTGATGCACTCACGGAACCAGAAAACCAGCACCTGAAGGCCTATCTTGACCAATACCTGGCCAACGGGTTCATCCGTCCCTCAAAGTCTCCAGCAGCCAGTCCTCTATTCTTCGTACCGAAAAAGGAGGGGGACTTGAGAATGTGCATCGACTATCGCGCACTGAACCAGATTACCGTAAAAAACCGCTACCCCCTGCCACTGATCCCTGAATTGCTTGATCAAGTCAAAGATGCCCAAATCTACACAAAACTAGACCTGAGGGGGGCATATCACCTTGTTCGCGTAAAACAGGGGGACAAATGGAAAACCGCTTTTTGCACCAAATATGGCTTGTAAGAATATCAAGTAATGCCCTTTGGCCTTTGCAACGCGCCTACAGCATTTCAATACTTCATGAACGATGTCCTACGGAATTGATTGATGTCTGTGCTCTAGTGTACATCAACGATATTCTAGTATATACCGCATCAAAGCAAGACCACGTTAAACACGTCCGATCCATATTGGAGAAACTCTGTCAACACCAGCTCTACGCCAAGCTCGAAAAGTGCTCATTCCACGTCTCCAAGGTGGAATTCCTGTGCTTTATTCTCAGCCCGAATGGAATCCGAATGGATGTACACAAGGTAGATGCTATCCTGAACTGGCCATCCCCAAATTCATTTAAGGGGGTTCAAAGTATGCTGGGTTTTTGCAAACTTCTACCGCCAGTTCATCCCAGGACGTTCAAAAATCGTGCATCCCATCAAGTCATTGCTAAGGAAAAGCAACAAAAAGTTCCAGTGGACAACAGAAGTCGAGGAAGCTTTCCAGGAACTCAAAGCAAGATTCACATCTGCCCCAATCTTACGCCACCCTCACCCTGATCTCCCATACCTGGTGGAAACTGATGCCTCAAGCATGGCTATGGGAGCCGTCATCTCACAAAAGGACCCCGAAACGGGCCAGTTACATCCTGTTGCCTTCTGGTTGCGTAAATTCACACCCCCTGAACTCAATTACGCTATCACAGACAAAGAACTCCTGGCCATTAAGTCAGCCTTTAAGGCATGGCGGCACTACCTCTTGGGCGCCAGACACACAATCACCATAATAACTGACCACCGGAACCTCCAGTACCTAAAAACTACAAAGGCCCAATCCTCACGACAACTACATTGCGCTCTTTTTTTGCTGAATATGACTAAGTGATTACATTTCGACCAGGGGTGAAAAACGGGAAGGCTGATGCCCTTTCCCGTATGGGGGTGGAAGAGCAAGGGTATCAGACCCCTGACCCAATAGCAATCATCCCAAGTGACACGCTCTTGGAATCACAGCAACCATAACTCAGAAAGAATTACATGAAGAAATCCAAAACCTGATGAGTCTGGAGCAATTACAAGCATGGAGTGCACAATGAGAACATTACATGATAAAAGATCAGTTGCCCTACTTCAGGAATCGTTTATTCTTACCAAACCAAGAACTACGAGAACAAGTCATGTCCGGTTATCATGATTCCTTGATCGAGGGCCAGCCCGGAATCGCTAAAACCCTAGCCAAGGAAAAATGAAATTATTGGTGGCCCACGTGGCGTAAAGACATTATCCAATTCATCCTATCTTGTGGAATGTGTGCTCAAAACAAGTCATCCAAGCAGAGACCGGCTGGGCTATTACAACCATTGGAAATCCCACGAGCACCCTGGCACACGTTGTCCCTCGATTTTATTACTGACTTACCACCCAGTCAAGGGTTTAACACTATTCTTGTGGTCGTGGACCTATTTTCAAAAATGGCACATTTCATTCCTCTTAAGGGGCTCCCAAATGCTTCCACTCTGGCAAAGGTATTTATTGAAGGCATCGTACGGCTCCATGGGTTTCCTTCAGTTTTAATCTCAGACCGAGGTACTCAATTTGTATCTAACTTCTGGAGAAAATGCTGCTCTATGGCCCAGATCAACATCCGGCTATCCACCAGTCACCATCCCCAAACGGATGGTCAAACTGAGAGGACAAATCAGACGCTTGAGCAGTATCTGCGCTGCATGTTACACCAAGCTGAAGGAAGTTGGTTCGACCTATTATGGATAGCTGAATATGCTTATAATAATTCCCTGCAAACCAGAACTGGGCAGACACCATTTTATACCATGTATGGCAGGCACCCACGTACTTCTGAGTTGGACGTTTCTACAACCCTGGAAATGCCAGCAGTCAAAACCTTCCACATGACCATTTCTCAAACCTTTAAAAGGGCAGCTGAACACCTACTTCAAGCTAAGAATCGCCAAAAGAAGTTTGCTGATCAACACCGAGCAAAGGCCCCCAACTACCAAGTGGATGACAAAGTCTGGCTGGCGTCTAAACACGTGTCCATTAAAGGAACCCAAACTTTCCGTCCAAGATACCTGGGTCCATTCACCATCACCTCCGTGATAAATCCTGTGGTGGTAAGACTAGCTTTGCTGTCAAACATGCAGATTCATCCTGTGTTCCATGTGTCTCTCCTTAAACCTGTTCAACCTGGGACCCGGGTAGCAACGCCACTGCAGCCAGTAGTAGTCACCGTGGAGCCAGAATTCAAAGTCAAGGACATCCTGGATTCAAAGTACGTCAGATCCAAATTATACCACTTAGTAGACTGGAAGGGGTATGGTCCACAAGACAGGACATGGGAGCCTTGTGAGTACATCCATGCACCTCTCTTGCTTAGACGATTTCATCAAAACCATCCAAACAAACCAGGACCAGACAGAAGAGCCACCTTGAGAGGGGCCTTGGGGGGGAGTGCTTTCATGATTCATGCCCCTCATGTCCCCAGCCCTGCAAGATGTCAGGCTGGAGCCAGGCCACGATCACCTACATGGCCCTCAAGGGCCTCTCCATCACTCCAAAGACCCACTTGGAGTCAAACGTGGCGCTTGTGGCACCAGACTCACTCACTCCCATAGGATAACATTGGGGATATGGACTTGTAGTGCATTGATGGGGACAAGATGGATGCCCCCACATATTTTGGTTCCTGGAACTGCATGTGCAGTCAAGTCTTTTAGGTGTGGTTCAGCCCAGAGACACCTGGGATAACCAGAGACTATTTAAGCCACGCCCAGGCTGAGAAACATGCTTTGTGTTTTCTGCACCTGCAGCGTGACACTCACGGTGTTCGGATCGGCCTCCAGTAGGCCTGCATCTTTCTTCTGCGCTCAGCTCCTCCAAGAACAAGAACACTGTTAGGAACAGCCTTACCTTGCATCGCTTCTGCCCATCATTCATCACTTCTTCTGTTCTGCGGGCATCTTTGGTGGTGTCGTTCCCATCCCGGCATGCCACATCCTAAGGAAAAGGGAAAAGAACAGAAAAAAGGCATTAGTAAGCATTCAGCAAATCTTCGCTTATTTTTAAAGACTGTACAAGCTTCAAACGCTTATCGGAATGCCAGCCGCTCTGGGGAAACTGTGTCTCCTGAACTTCTCATCCATCTGCAAGAGGGGAAAGACACTCCAGGTTAGCGTGGAAACATCTAGAGGCACCGCATACCGCGCTCACTCACCGCATTTCTTCTTCATAACCGGCATGCACGCTGAAAACGTTGCAGTCCCTAAAAGACACAGAAAAATAACTCAGTTCAATACAAATACAAAAGGGTCGCATTGCGCATCGCGCTCTCACCTTCAGCGCTACTCATCTCAGCAGCACGTCGCCATCCCCGGATGCCGGCCATCAACTAAGGAAGGAAAGGAACGAAGTTAGAGAACTGTTCAAAAGACTCATTATACTTACCTGTTGGACTCTTGCCAGTGAAGTAACTAGGCAGCAACGAGCCTGCATCAATCAACGCGCCCCCGGAGCTGAAAGCAGGATGGAGAGCACACTTTCCAAGAAAACAAGGTGAGCTGTGGATCAAAGAAAAGGGTTGGACCCCGGGGAAGAAGGGGTTCAAGCACACAGAGACAATAGGGAATTAAACTCTACCAATCCTGTGTTTCAGGCCCAGTCTCCAGTCGAGTAGACTCCAGGGAAGGGTTCGAGGTCATAAGAGGTCAGAACAGGCTGAGTGACGTCCCCGTGGATACCAGGTGAGCGTTACAAGACAGACACAAGTGATCACAGTTCAGGGGAGTTTATCAAACAGTAAAGGTTGGTTGGGAAAATGCCTAAACTAAACCTAAATCTAAAGTGGGAGCAAGCATCGGCCATCAAATAATAATAGGGCAGTCCTTGTGGTGTTGTGTCAAAATAAAAGGCCCTATAACAAGAAACCTATTTCCAAATCCTTACTCTAAATACAAAAAAAGTGTGGTATCATGTTCATAAGAAAGAAGGAAGTGTTCGCAAAGAATATGTCAGGATGCGGTAGTCGGGGTTTCCCTTCCACACATTTGGACCACAGGCCAAAGTAGGATTCTGGAGCACAGCACACGCTCGAGCTTTCCCAGCATGAGCCGACAGTTCTGCTCTCAGCAATCAAGGCATTTAGTGGTTAAGTGTCTTTTCTACAAAAAGTCTCTTTCCGCCGTGGACCTGATGTATTCAAAATAATAAACAAAAGTTCCTTTCTGCTTGTAGGTTGTGTGATGCCTTTCACCCTTGTATCTCCCTCTTCCCAGTTCGGTGATCTCCCTCGTTCGGGTTCAGATTTCTCAAATATCCTTACTGATATTAGGAGCTAGCTATGTTTTCTTTATTTGGAGGGCCTGACAGGTTCGAAGTATCAAAACAGAAGTGCAACAAAAAGTTCTAGAGTTCTTCTCTGCTTGTACTGGGGTGATAGCTCTTCACCCATGAGTCCCCCAATTCTGGGCTAAAATTCCTCTCGAATATTAGCTTCTCTCTGTTGGGTTCACGCTGATATGGCATGCATTCAAAAGCTTTCCCTTTTGTACTCTTCTTTAATGCATTCATGGGTCCGTGGATGTTGACTTATTACCCTTGGATCCCCCTCTTCCGGGCTCAGATCCTGCTCGACTGTTCTCCTCCCTCGATCAGGTTCACTGTGGCTTTCAATCCAAATTTGTCTATAACAGTCATGATTCTTAATCTATTTTTAAACAGTTCACTGTGGACATCCCTGTCAACACACTGTATTTCGGGACTTAAGACTTTGCCTCCTTTTAATCAGCATCCCTCTTTCGGGTTCATTCTTGCCAGCTTTATCAACTGTACATCTTCTCATTCAACTTTTACGGTGCAGTATTCATTTCCCTTAGCTTCACAATCATCTGTCGGTCAAAGCCTTTCGACTTTACAGAGGATTTTCCAAGACCCCTGTAGGACCACGTTGACCCCCTTCTCACCTTTCCCAAGGCCTTCTGGTCTTGGTAGTTTCAACAATCAAGAAATCGCCCACCGTTTCTTCAGTGAGCACCCACGTGTGCCGGTCTGCTGCTGGTTTTTCCCTTCTTAGTATCCATAGTTCTTTGTATTTTCACAGTTAAGCTAGCTAGCATTTGCTACTTTCTTTCAACACAGTTTGGTTTCTTATCGGTTCTCGCCTTGACGCACCAGCTGTGATGAACCACTTGGCTTTTCATCACTCCGGAGTCAAGGCAGGGTCCATGGAGACCAGTGTCTCTCCCTGGCTTGCTTATCAGTGGATGAGGGCCTTGTGTACCGTTGACACCTGCTGCAACACATGCAGGCTATTGTGCATGGTTTTACAATACCTTCTGCTGAGGTTTTACGGGCCCTTGTTGGAAAGGGCAAGGTTGCTTCTCTCCTTATCACCTTCTCGGTGTGTGCCATCTTTCTTCTCCTCTTGAACTGCTGTGGTGATCTAGCCCTCTCGTCATGCGGCCTGCTTGCTCGTCTTGTGATCTTGTGCTCCACCTTTTATCCCTGTTTTTATCCCTGTGGAGAAAGGAAAGGGCTGTTGGGTGTGTGTGATTCTGGTCAGTTGCCTGACCTTGCCTGACCCCTGGGTTGGGACATCTCAGATGAACAGTTTTTATGTTTTTGTCGAAAAAAGGGGGGAGGTATAGAGTTCCTGAGTATTCTGAGTGGTAGGGTTTGTGAAACTAAATGGGAATGACCAAGATCATTATCATAAAAGAAACAGGGGGGATTGTGGCAACAGTAGTTTTTAGTCTGAGCAGATTTGGAGTTCGGGAAATAACAAGCAGAGGGATGGGAACGAGAATGACCTGGAGTATTTAGGTAGGACATATAAATACAGGGATCATGGGAAAGGTAGTTTCTGTATGTAACTGGGTTTGGGATCCTAGGGGATTTGTTATATATGGAGGGGTTGTTGGATTTGGGTGAGAGAAATGCATTGAGAGGAAGCTGGGTAGATGAGGTACATCCTAGAAAAGCCTCAAGGTCTCTGTCCTCCTCACCTTCCTCTTCTGTATAGTACTGCGTCGCACCTGGGATATTTCTCCCAGGACAACCGCAGGTACTCTCATTCACATGATCTTTTCTCGCTCTCTCGCCCCCTGGTTTGGGATCTGAGCATGTCAGACCTTTCCTTGGCCACCTGAATAAGGGATTCTCAAGGTCAGCTCAGGAGAATACTGTTACGTTTCTCACAGAGAATATATGCATTGACATGTTACACAATGCACACAGCTCATGGCCATCACATCTAGCTTTCAGGGTCTGTGATTGGCATGGCAGAATGCCATTGTGCCTGTGTTGGGCCTGTGTGTTGCCCTCATGCATGTGCCTTGATGGATGATTAGTTGTACTTCTGCAGGTTTGTGTTGTCCGTGTTTGTTCGATAACAGCTTCACAGACTTGATAACCTGAGTACATGGCTTTACTTCCTGCCAGTGTTGCATTGTATGTCTACAATTTTGAACTGGGTGCTTACATGTATAGGAATGCATAATATTGCATAATGTTACATTGTTGTTTCTGTAGTCCTGCATGTTTGTGTGTGTTGTTTGCCTGTAGGGGAAATATCCATTGATGACTTGCTACTGCATTGTCCAATTCCTGTGTGTAGTTGGTTGTTATGTGCAGGGTGAAAGGGCAGGTCCTGCATGTACAGGGCTTAACAGGGCATGCATTGTGCAGTTGCTGTAATGCCCCCTTCACATGGCATTTCACTGGTACTGCAAGATCAGTTTGGTTGATGGCACTTGTACTCACTCAATATACATGTATGTTGCCCTCTGTTCATCTCCATGTATCCAGGCAGTGTTCTTTTAAGCAGGAGCATGGCATCACGGGTGGAACCAGGGAAGCAGGCACAGCCGTGTGTAATGAGGAGGTCAGAATCATAGATGACCTGGACATTCAGGGAGTGATACTGCTTCCTGTTGGGGTATGATATGATATGATATGGCATTTATAACGTGCCTATACACAAGTGTTTCAAGGCGCGACAAGACAATGGGGGGAACAAGGGGAGGACAGACAACGATCCTACTAGGCCACGTGTCATTCAGATCACGCAAGTGCATGGGAAGGGGGGGAAAGGAAAAGTGCGCGGGGGAAGGGAGAGGGGAAAGTGCAGTATATGGGAAGTGGAATAAATAAGATAAATAAACACATAAAACAGCCAGCTGGTGGCAAGTGCAAGGAAGAGCAGACATAGGTGCTGGAAGGGAAACTGAAGGGGTACAGACAAAAACGGTCCCCAAGTGCTGGGGTTGCCAGGGAGGCAGTGCAGTTGGGCAGTTGACGGGACCTGGGACAGAGTTCAGAAAGGGTGGCCAGTTAACCAATGCAATTTAGTCGGAATTCAGCAAGGGAGGGGAGGAGAGAAAGCAGAAGCAAAGAGCAAGGTTTTGAGGTGTTTCCGGAACCGTAGATGGTTCTCCTTGAGTTTCAGGCAGGCAGGAAGGCTGTTCCAGAGAGAGGCCCTGCTGAAGAGAGTGATCTGCCACCAACTCGTTGCTTGGAGAAGCGACTGACCCTGAGGAGTTGGAGGCAGATGAGCGAAGAGCTCGAGAAGGAAGATATTTAGGAAGAGAGAGCTGAAGGTATTTCGGCCCCAGACCCCAGAAGGCCTTGTGTACAATGCAGAGGGTTTTGAATGTAATCCTTGCAGCCACTCGGAGCCAGTGCGGAGATTTCAGTCCTGGAGAGATATTATCCCGGGGCTTGAGGCCAAGGGCAAGTCTCACAGTCCTGTTCTGGATTGGTTGCAGAGGTCGGAGAGTGAAGGAAGGAAGATTTAGATAGAGGCTGTTACAGTAGTCCAGCTTGGAGAGGACCAGGGCTCTGGAGACAGTGAGCTTCTGGGGTTTGGAGAGGAAAGGAAGAATACCTCAAAGGAGGTGCAGCTGGTAGTGTGACTTCTTAGAGACGTCAGAGATGTGAGGGGAGAAGGAGAGTGCAGAGTCAAAGATGCCCCCAAGGTTTTTTGCCTTGCAGGTGGGAGTGGGAGGAGGACCAAGAGAGGCCGGCAAGAGAGCTGCAGGGAAGGAGGGAGTGTACCTCTTTAGTTGCCTGGGGGGCCACCTATGCACATGGGTGCAGTCCAGAGCAGCAATTACGTTGGGCATGTGGGCTGCTGCATAGAAACGTGCGTTCATGGCATTATCCTATGCCGGGGTGGTTGGCAGGGAGATGTGCTGGGAGACATGGCGCACAAGTGCTTCCAGCACCTGCTCAAGCACATTAGAAAATGTGCGCTGAAACATAACATGCAACATGCCCATTTTGTTCTGTAAACTGCCAGTTGCCAAGAAATGTAGGACTGACACAAACTTCAGCAGCGAGGGTATGGCTGTTCTCATGTTGATCCTTCTCTCTAAGTTATTCTGGGTCAGGGTGAGCAGCTCATTGATGGTGTTCCTGTTCAGCTGGCACATTGTGATTAGCTGGTTGTCAGTCAAGGTCCATGGTGAGGGCAACAGATAGTGGCACCATGGTGTTGGAAAGTGCAATTGGGGAAAGTGTGGGCCTTAAGTACCCTTCCTGAGTGGATTGGGTTCCCCTTTGGCTTAATTTCCATCACCTGTATGCATTTAACTCCAACTCGTAGGTGGAGGTAACTGTACTGTGTATTGCTGCAAATACCACACATATTTGGCAGTACTTCAAGTTGTAATACAGCAGAAATAATGTTTTGGTATGAGCGCTGGGGATAATTCTGCCATTTGCTGCCGTAATTCTGCTGGTGCTAATTCAGGCAGGACTAAATCTGCCGCTGGAATTAGCATCGACTCATGATGTGTCTGTATGTTAAACGGGGCCGTAATTCCATTACTGCCACTTTGCCTTATACGGCCAGAGCCCCAATGTTAAGTTTTCACCAGCAATTATATCCAGAATATTGTTATAGTGTCCTTTTCATCTGGTTTCTTGCTTTCCACTGACATGGCAGATTTTTTGCATTGATTATGGTAAGTAGGCTCTTCCAAAGATAAATGTATATCAAATTCCAGGAAAGAAATATAGGGGCTATTGATCAAGTTCAAGTTTGTTACCCAAAGAATGTTGTACATCTACCACATTTGAAACGCGGTGTATCAATTTAAAATAAATCATCATGTCGAAATATGTCAGTGCGTGGTCCCATGTCATGCTTTTGGATGTTGACACGCAGCGTGATTAAATGGAGGACACTGTTCTTTGGTCGTTTTCAGGTTAGATACAAATAGATACAAATTAGAGGCAACAGTAGGGGGAAACAAAAACACTTTTTGTCAATTGGATGTAAGTGCACTCCATTATTGATCTACTTTAAGTCCAGGGAGCTGCAATCCAATTCACAGCCAGAGACTCCAACCAATTGCATCTTGTATTTCTTATAAAAAGACGAGGAAGCTAATGACATTGTGTTATTTTGTTATTTCTAGTTTTCGCCTCAACTTTGCCACCATTCATCAAAATATGAGATGTTTCTTTGTAAACACTTGACATATTTTTCTGAGCATTTTAAAGTATTGATGTGTTGTGGCTAGTTTTAATCTATTAACCTAGCCAGTAGTACATGGTGTGTTTGTCAGGTTTCTTAAGTTATATTTTTGCTCAAGAGGAAATATTTTGTAACATGATAGTGAGTGATAATAACAGTTTCATTTTTCTGCTAGCATAAAATTACAAGGACATGTAAAAATATGTATAGACACACCCTGTGTATTTTCATGCAGCCTTACCATTTTAAAATGGATTCCCTAGATGGACTGTTCACAGTGCTGTAAAGCCACGTCACAGGTGTCTGTGTTTTAAGCAGGGAAATTGACACTGGGCCTCATTACGAGGCTGGACACCGCAGAATGAACGGTGCCGGTAAGGTACCGGCACCATTCATTCCGGGCCACCACATTACGAGTTTGCTCGCGGGTGGCGGTATGCACGTCTGGTCCAGACGAGACGCGCCTACCGCCACCCGCGAGCAGGTCAGGATGCTAACAACGGACCCGTCATTAACGGGTCCGTTGTTAGCATCCTCCCCATTCCCATTGAGCCCTATGGGGGGCTCAAATGCAATGGGGATGTACCAAGTCTGGGTCCCGAGAAAAGGGAATTACCAGGCCCGCAAAAGTCGGAATGGTCCAGTAATTCCCCTTTCATGGGACCCAGAGCCGGACCCAAGTTTGTGGGTAGCCATGCCGGTATAAACGGCATGGCTACCTCCAACCGCGTAATGAGGCCCAATTTCTTAATTTGAAGAGCATGTTGTAATTCCATTTACCTAGGTTTAAGTTCTTGATGTTTACTTTCAGTTTGTGCTTGGATTCTTTTAAATTCTAACTCAAGTCTCATCTTTTCTTAAAGAGACCAACTCTGGACACATCATTGGGCCTGCTAGGGCCCCTGTGGCAAAAGATTGAGGCCTAAGAGCAGGTAGAGGTAAAGTGATGGTCACATCTTGAGAATCCTCTGCCTCATCTAACTCATCAATAACAGTTGAGGGTGACTCTGAAACATTATCATCCTCATCATCATTTTTCACATCTTCATCAGAAGTAGGTACAGCAGATCTATTTCTCTGATTTTGACAATCCAACAACGTTTCCATCAATTCATTCTTTTTGCCTTTAACAGTGAGGTTCCTAGCTTTACACATTTCTATCAGCTGATCAACTGTTAAAATGACTAGGGTCTCCTGTCTGTAGCTATCCATATCAGACATGATAAAACAATTGCTTTTCTAGTGGTGCTTAGCCTTGTGAGGGTTCTTTGAACAAAGGTAAGAGCGGCACTCTCAATGTAATTTCGGTAATTCCCTTTTTTCAGTACCCGGACACGAGTTTGGAGGCAGCATGCCGCTAAGAATGACATTGCTACCTCCAAACTCGTAATGAGGCCCACTCTCTCTGCTCACACCTGATTTTGATGACAGCAGAGAATCCTGAACCCTATATGTTTTACTACTGTGAAAAACAGGTGAAATCTGTAGGGATACATTGTAATGATAGATGTCATGTGTGTGCATGACGGGAGCTGTTATTGATCACCACTATGGAGAAACAGGAGGCAATCAAATCCAGCATACGGACAATGGACATGGTCATGAATTACGGACCGTTTCAAAGGATTTACTAGTGTAACAAAAGCAGACTGTAAGGAGATCATTTTCGCCCTAGTTGTAACGTGAATGGATGGCATAAAAGACTTACGTAAAGCTTTTATTCCATGCATTCAGATCATGGCACATTTTCATTAATGTGTATGGTTGGGTGGATTGGTGGAATGCAGCTTGCGTCTCTGCCACTCCCTTCCTCTCTGCCTTACAGATACTCCAGTGTTTGCACCAGAACACATTTTCATGCCAGCACAAATGCTCGGAATCCCTATGGATTACATAATCCTCCCAGAAGACCAATCATAGCTGCCTCCAACAGTCTACTCGAACCTTTAGCACAATATGTTGACAAGATTCTACAAACATTGGTGCCGACGATCACCACCTACATCAAAGACACAAAACGACTTTTTGAGGAAACTCAGTGCTTCCACATTCATTGAAGAAACCGACATCCTGTTTACTATGGATGTGGCAAGTTTAAACACTAACATCACACACCAGAGTGGTCTAGAAGCAGTGGAATGGATGCTTTTGAATACCACACAAAATGTCCAATCCGACAAAGTTTTTGTTTTGAAACTTCTCAAGATTATCCTGAATAATAATTTCTTTAAATTTGAACATCGATACTTCCTACAAACCTCTGGGACATCAATGGGGGCCGCCATGGCCCCAAGTTACGCTAACATCTATATGGCATACATAGAAGAAACACAGATTCTAAAGAGTACCCTATGGAATGGTAAACTGCAATTATTTGTGAGATACATCGATGACCTCTTCGGTATATGGAGAGGTACTAACGAGGAATTGAATAGCTTCTTTGACTGGATGAATACACTATCACCTAGGATCAAATTCACGCACAAATCAAGCAAGAAGCAACTTGAATTTTTAGATGTTCTTGTATATTACAAAGAGAATCGCCTCGAAACCACAGTATACACAAAAAGTACCGATAGGAACAGTATATTACTGGCATCAAGTTTTCACCCTAAGAATACCATTGAGAGTATTCCACTGAGCCAGTTCCTTAGGTATAGGCGAATAATTTCAGAAGAGGAAGAATTTGAAAGAAAATCTATTGATCTCACCAGGAAATTTCTGACAAGGGGATATGATTCTCAAAAAATACAATCACAGGCAGATAAAGTCAAGAGTATGATGAGAGAATCAACATTGGAGCCAAGTACCAAGAAATCAGGTACAGAATTAGTATATGTTACCACCTATTCACAGCAGAGCAATCAGGTGAAAAACATACTAAAGAAGAATTGGGGATTACTAACCCTTGACCCAAATCTGGCAAGACTCTTCGCAACAACACCACTCTTTGCTTATAGCAAGAGCAGAAGTATTCGTGATTCTTTGATCAAATCAGACTTCAGTCACAAGAAAGACACATTAAAGATCCACAAGGGAACACTGCCATGCAATAATTGTAGCTGCTGCCATAATGTGATCCAAGGCAAACAAGTAAATCACCCTCATAAAGGGTTTTCAATACCATTAAAACACACGTCCACATGTGACACTATGAATGTAATCTATGCGTTAAAATGTCCATGTGGTTTCTTCTATGTAGGCCTGACGGGCAGGAAGGCCAAAGTTAGATGGGGAGAACACAAGTCAAACATCAGACAATCTTCACCTAAATCCCTGGTGGCTATTGACTTTAAAGAATACAAACATACAGTTGCACAGGTCAAGTTTATAATCCTGGAGCATGTGATTTTACCCAGAAGAGGTGGGGATCAAATGAAATTGTTACAACAGAGAGAAGTATATTGGATAGACAAGCTCGACTCAATGTCCCCCCGGGGGATGAATTTAGATTGGGATCTATCTTGTTACCTGTGAAAATCAAGTTGTAAATTTGTTCTTTAATACCAAACTGTTTGCTCCTTGGCTTTGACGTTTTCATGTACTAATGTTAATAAGAATACACGTATAAGACCAGATGGTATGTCACCTGTCAATATTGGACTTGTTCTGTCTATTGAGTCACCCGAGAACCCTTTAGTAGCACTGAAGCAGAAATTGGTTACATCAATGTTTATGCCAACTAAGATATGGTGCTTTTCTATGCAGATGTGATAATACTGTGTTTTTGAACAAGAGGCATGTTTAATCAAGTTATTACATATTAGCAAGAGTTGTACATAAATTTGTGTTGCTGCAATTGAATCATTTCGCTTAGGTCCAAAGTAAGGAATTTAGTATAATATGTGCATTTAACATTTCCCTACTTGAAGCGTAATATTAGAAAAACATGCTGTTGGCTGGTTCACGCGACAATCAGTCTGTAAACGCGTAGATTACATTATTAAAGAAAGGTTCTTAGTTGATCTATAATCAACTTTTAAAGAAATATAGCCGACATCAGCACATCCACGGTGTTTATTCATATAGATGGTTATATTATCAGTATCTAATTAATATTAACCACGTTACCATAACATGTCCATCACGTGAGCAAATTGCAGAATCTGCAACCTCCTGGGTGAGTACTTTGACTCATATAGATGGTTCAAATCTTAACATCTAGTAAATACAAATCACGTGACCTCACACACGTATCAAGTGACTTGCAGAATCTACACCATTCTGGGTGAGTGCTTTGATACTCACCCAAAATGGAGGTCAAGGTGCTGAAGTGTAACGCACTAGATGTGGCAGCGTAGATTAGAGGGAGTAACCAGCAAGTTACAGTGTTTACTCACAGTACCCGCCACTCGGTCAAAGTAGTCAGGAGAATTAGCAGCTCAGACAGATTGTCCGCCCACGGAGGAAGCAGCCGAACACTAACGCGGCTCACGCGCACCAGCCGGGCGCATCTCACACTCCGTGTTGCATGTGGCGCGTCCGCGCGAGGTAGGCTTTATACCTGAATTGTTTTCTAAGTTCGCTACTTAGCATATCTAAATACTGGAGTTCAGCGGGACCATAACTTAGACCCATATTATTTCTAATAGGAACCGTCTCATCCACAAGGAGCCCATTATCACAGATCTGGCGACACGAATTACAGTGCAACATTGAGAACTGATTCATCCGTGCCTACGGAGGTCGTTTTCTCGTTTCTAAGGGGATCGTAGTCCCACAGGTATGCCTATCTATTCTTATGTTTACAAGTCACCAGAGACACGCTTATGGCTAATCTAAAACACACTAATGGAGACTCGGGTTTCTCATTACAGACAGGGCAGTCCAAGGGAATCTGCAGATATCATTTCGGAGCAGATTAAAAGAATACTATGAGTGAGTATTTTTGGAATGGTTGAACATGACACTTGAATCTATGTAACTAGGAGTTTTTAGTGGGACCCAGCGCATACTTTTGCGCCTATTCCCACACAAACTCTGATGATGACTGTACTAGGTGATACTATCGAAGGTAGTAATACAATGATGTCTTCTCACAGGGTCCTTTTGTGAAGAAGGAAACTGCAGTCAAGAACATCTAAGTGGCGGATCTCGCCCTAAAACTCGCTCCCAGTAAAGGCTGATGAACAGAACAGCATCTCTTTGATTTATTTATGATGATGAATGTATATTGATAGACACAAATTGTTTTTGGTTCAAACAAAAGTTTCTTACAAAGTTTGTAGTTGAGAAACCCTAATGAATGTATTGCTCTGGATATTCCATTACCTGAAGAAGGGCCGGATTGGCCCGGAACGCCTAGTAGCTAAATAGATAGGTATAGAACAGCATTACCTGTCTGTTGATTTGGAGATCCACCTACACACATATATGTTTAGAAGTGTTGGAAAATGAAATTATTTGTTTATTTATGAATACAAACTTTTATGTTTGGTACTTTTCATGGGAAATTGAATGAAATGTTTATGTAAGCATTCCCATAGTTGAGGAATTCTGTATACATATGTTATTTGGTGAAATTAAAAGAGTCTTGCATAGGCCTAAATACCTTCAACTCTCTCTTCCTAAATATCTTCCTTCACGAGCCCTTCGCTCATCCATCTCCAACTCCCTCATGGTCAGCCGCTTCTCGAAGCAACGAGCTGGGGGTAGATCTCTCTCCGCAGCAGGGGCCTCCCTCTGGAACAGCCTTCCTGCCTCTCTGAAACTTGAGGAGAACCATCTCCGGTTCCGGAAGCACCTCAAAACCTTCCTCTTCGCTTCTGCCTTCTCTCTCCCTCTCCCCTGCTAAACCTGCTTAACTCCCCACTGAACTCTGCACTAAACCTGCATCTTGGCCACTCTTAGCGACCTCGGTCCAGGGCCCAGCCACTCTCCACTTGCACTGCCTCCCTGGCTCCCCCTGCACTGTGGGACTGTCACTGCATCCCTACAGCCCCCGTCCCAGCACTTGCTCTGCACTTACCTCGCACTTGCCACCAGCTGGCCCTTTTATTTATTATTTATTATTTTATTATTTTATTACGCTACTTACCTTGTATTGCACTTTCCCCCCCACCTCCTCCCCTTGCACTTTCTCCTTTTCCCCTTACCTCTGCACTTACGCGATCTGAATGACACCTGGCCTAGTAGGATCGTTTGTCTGTCTTCCCCTTGTTTCCCTCCGTCCCTGCCTCGTCGCGCCTTGAAACACTTGTGTATAGGCGCGTTACAAATACCATATCATATCATATCATATCATAAAGACCGACACTTACCTGGAAGTGACACATATGCTTGATTATTCATTAAGTATTGAACAATTCAAAAGTATTTGTTTTGAATGTATGTTCATGACCTACTTTATTTTATTAAAATACTGAACTAGGTAGTTCTTTGTGTGTGCCCCTAGTTATACCCTGTTATTTCAGGGCATCTCCTTTTGCACATTTTCTCGGTCTGGTAGCACAGACTCACTAGGGAGCACCTGGAATTTGATAAAGCTATTAAGATATTTGTTTAAGTTGTCGTCAATTTTTAGTCAAACTTTAAGGAGTGCACCTCTACCCCTAGCTTTGTTAAATCTCCACTTAGCTCAAACACCAGCTGCGTGTCATCGGCGTAGTTGGTAAAGAATGCGTTGATGTGACCAAGGACAAGGCATAGGCACCTCAGATAGATGTTAAATAGTAATGGTGACATGCTAGCGCCTTGGGGAACTCTGCATAGAATTTCCTTTTCTATGGAGAACTTGTCACCCCAATGGACCTTGGACATCCTGTTTTTTAGGAACGACATTATGCAGCCTATGGCTTCATCTGAGCAGTTAGCTGTTTTCTTCAGAGCAGACTGGAATAAGTTGTGGTCCAGTAAGTCGAACGCAGCGCTTAGATCGAGAAGGATGAGGAAGCCTGCCTTTCCTTTGTCAATGATGCTAAGCATCTTGGTCTGTAAGTCAAGCATGGCCGACTCCGTGCTGTGGACTGGGCGAAAACCTGATTGTTGAGGGTGGAGGGAGTTTGTTGATTCCACATGTGCCTGGAGCTGACTGGTGGGGATTCTGTCCATGATGTTTAGTATAAAGTTACAGTTAGTTATGGGTCTCAAGTTGTTGGGATCTCTTTGGTCGAGGTTGGGTTTCTTGACCAACAGTGTCACTGTAACTTTTTTGATGGCATTAGGTACTTCCTGATCTCTAAAGGATGCATTGATGATTTTGGTTAGCATCGGTGCGAAGATGTCCATGTTGTCCAAGATTATTTTAGGTGGGAGAATGTTTTCTGCACAGGTGGTAGGTTTCATAGAGGCGAGAGTTTTAGTCATGTCACTGACAGTGATTTCTGAAAACTTGAAGGTTTTAGAAAGTGGAGGTGGAATCTCTGGTGCGACGGTCATTAATGTCTTTTTATTCATCAGTGAGTTTAAAATAGAGTACCTGGCTTTGGAGATTTTATTAAAGAAGGCGGTCTGGGTGGCATCACATTCTTCTTGTGTAGGTGAGAAAGGAGGGGTAATGGCAATGTGTTTTTCCACTGATTTTAAGATGTTGAAAAGTTTACTAGTGGAATTGGCTGTCACTGTTATTTGGTCATTGTAATAGTTTTTCTTGGCTTCTAGTATCATAAGTTTGTATTCAGTTTTACTTTCCTCGCAGGAGGCTTTGTTGGCAGACAAGGGTTTTTTTGACCAACTGTTTTCTCTATTTCTCTTAGCCTTTTTTTGATCTGTGAGCTCACGCATGAACCAAAGTTGTTGTTTTTTTACTGGTCTGGTTGGTTTAGTTTAGAGGGGTGCTGCTTGATTTGTTAGTTTTTCAAGGTGGCTTAATAAATCAGTCAATAGGGATTCACATGAGTCATTCTCACCTTGTTTATTTTCTGCGTTGGCAAGGCATTGAGAGAGTAGATTCCTGTAAATGTTTTTATGGTTTGGAATGGGATGGTTGGGAATATTGGACTTGGGGTATGGCAAGGAGATGTGGAATGTTATACTATGGTGGTCAGACCATATGCACGGTTCTGTCACAAAATCATGGGTTTCCAGATTGTTTGTGATAACCCAGTCCAATATGTGACCATTGTCCATCGTGGCTTCAGGGTTATCAATCTTGAAATCAATATTGTTAAGCAGACTTTGTAGGTTGCTGGCTTCTTTGTCATTAGAATCCATGTACCAACGATTGAAGTCTCCTAAAATCAAGGAGGCTGTGTTTGGCCCTTTGAGCATGTTGAGCTGGTGTGCGATCTGCTCATTGAACTCTGGGGTGAAGAGGGGGCCTGTAGAGAACGATCAGATTAAGGCTGCTACCGGCTGTGGGAAGGTGTTTGAGGTGCAAGATTTCCCTACCCGTACAAGCAATGTCGCTGGGGAACATGTGGATAGTGTCCCTTGCAATAACTGCAACACCACCCCCTTGTTCTTCATGTCTGTTAGAGTAGAAGATGGAATAGACCTCCGGGACCGCAATATTACAAGTAGGACCTATCGGGTCCTTGAGCCAGGTTTCGGTGGTGCAAAGTATATCTATTTGTTCCTCTGTGATCCTGTCATGTACACATTGAGCGTGTTTATTGAGGGAGTGGGTATTCAGTAGACATAGTTTGAGATCTTGCTTAAGATTGGGTTGGCGCTCTGCACCGTTCCGTGATGGAATAATCTGATTTTCTTTTCTTCGGAACCTTTTGATTGCCAGGTTTTCCCTAGATTGGGGGGTGTCCTGATTGGATCAGGCTAGGTCTGTAGCAACTGCATTTTTAACCCTATTTAAACATTGCATATTGTGGAGGTCGGACATGAACCTGTCTATGGGAAGTAGCCCCATAATTCCTTATAGTGAAGTTGCAAATAGGTTAGAGAGACTCTGGCAGCGTTTCCTTCCCCGTGCGCCGTGGTAGGTGAGGACTGGCGCAAACCGGCTTGCCCTTGAAGCACCGGCGCTGAAGCGCCTGACGTTTCTGAATAAAGGCCGCAAGTGCTCTTGCGAACTGTAGTTCCTGGTGACAATGAGCAAACGGGCGGTCACAATATGAGTGCTTGCTCGTTGCAGAAAACACTGATAACTTTCAAAACTTACAACAGTGCTTATCATCTGATGGTTTACTATAAGCAATGCCGCACTCCACCTGTGGGAGCAACAGTTGTATCAAGGATGTTATGAGAGGTACACAGGTCAAAATTACGTTACCCCTAATATGTCAACTAATTACAATCCATTTAAATCAGTTTAAATCAAACACAGATCTTCCCCCACACTACAACCTGGTTTACCTTTCTCTTCAGCCACGTGTGCCTGAAGGGTTAATAAGGGGAGGCTGGCAGGACTGGCGCAGACCGGCTTGCCTCTGAAGCACCAATGCTGAAGCACCTGACGTTTCTGAATAAAGGTTGCGAGTGCTCTTGGGAACTGTAGTTCCTGGTGACAATGAGCAAACAGGCGGTCACAATACGAGTGCTTGTTCATTGCAGAAAACACGGATAACTTTCAAAACTTACAACAGTGCTTATCAGCTGATGGTTTACTATAAGCAATGCCGCACTCCGCCTATGGGAGTAACAGTTGTATCAAGGATGTTACGAGAGGTACGCAGGTCAAAATTACTCTACCCCTAATATGTCAACTAATTACAATCCATTTACATCAGTTTAAATCAAACACGGATCTTCCCCCCACACTACAATGTGGTTTACCTTTCTCTTCAGCCGCGTGTGCCTGAAGGGTTAATAAGGGGAGGCCGGCGGGACCGGTGAAGACCGGCTTGCCTCTGAAGCGCCGGCGCTGATGCGCCTGACATTTCTAAATAAAGGCCGACAGTGCTCTTGGGAACTGTAGTTCATGGTGATAATGAGCAAACAGGCGGTCACAATACAAGTGCTTGCTCGTTGCAGAAAACACGGATAACTTTCAAAATATATGTTACAAAGCTGATGTGAAGCAGCCTCCAACGAATTTAGTATTATCTTTAGGTGCACATCAACTGAAAGGGTTTACTATTTACCACTTCTCCACCTTATAGTGCTATCTATAAGTATTACATTTCTGTGATGAACAACTTTATGATTCTGATTACTGTCAGGACATGAAACAAAAAATCCCTGTTGATTTTCCTCTGACTCATTGATTTGGAGGATATCTGAAAATGCGTCAGTAAAGGGGAATCAGGATGAAGCAGTGGAAATAGACATACGCTTTTCATGAAATTAAAGGATATGTTTTCTGTACTTGCAAATGATGTATCAGTAAACTATCTCGCTCAGCCCCTAGTTTTTCTGGTTCTATGCCATTTCATTGATGGGTGTCATTTTGATGGTTTTTTTATGAGTATTTTTATTTGTTGGGTGTTTCCCGCCAGCTCCATGTCCCCTATTGTTTTGTATGTATTATGGTACCCCCTGCCCCTTTATATACACTTTTCCAACCCCCCTGTATATTTTGATGAGTTTTTTCAGTAAAAAATACTCCTAAAAAAACATCAAAATGACACCGTTTTTCCTTCCCATGAAATGTAAAGTTATTTTGGTCCCTTAGATTCATATAATCGTTTTGCAGATAAAATAATATAATGCCTGATCACTCAAGATAATAATTATACTTTTGTTTGTATGATTTATGTATTACAGCAATATCACTTTCTCCTGAGGGGTCACAACTTCACATATTGTACATTGTTGAATACAATGATTAATTAGGGCTCCAAAGGTAAACTTAAAATTGTGTTTATTTCAGGCAATAGACCAGGTGGGTCTATGGACTACCTTATTTTTTTTTAAATAGTTCACTGCCATCTCTGGTGGTAATGATATATTTTAATACATTACTATAGCAGGATCACCACACATATCCTCTCCATGTAAATGTTTACTAAATAACTCCTTAAACATACCGCTTATAGTATCTTGCTGGTAGACTTCAGCTGTGCTGCACCCTTAATATTACAGATTAGTTGATTTATACGATGCACCGCTGCCATTTCTATGGCCTCAAGGTGCGCAAGTGACTCTGTAAGGCAAAATGGGTTGGGTTGGTCAGTAGGTAGAGAGAGAGAGAGGTAAAACACATTTTGTGCTCATTTGCTGATGTGTGTTAAACAAGGAGGAACTGATGTCTGTGTGTGTGAGCTTTGTGTGTGCTTTGTTTTGTGCACTGGGGCATTCAGCGTCCAGTGTTTGAGTTGTTTTGTGTTGCAGTTTTTTGGTTTTGTAGATCGGTTATGGAGTTATGTGCCATTTGAGTGTTTTGGTGGGGTTGTTTCACTAGCTCTATGGGTGTGTGTGGTAGGTGATAGTTGTTGTGGTGTGGAAGGGGGGATGCTTAGTGGTTTCTGGGTGGTCTCTATATATTGTTTAGCTGTCTTGTTTCTTTCTATGGGTATTTACAGTTTTCACTGTTTTGGGTTGTAGCTTGTAGGAGCATGCATTGTAGGAGGTTGAGGTGGCCCAATTGTGGGGGTGGATGTTTTAAAGTTGGTCTAAGATTACGTCAGCAAGTTTAATAGCCAAGTTTGTAGTTGTTTCCTGAAAGTTAGGTGGTCTTCCATCATTTTTATGGGATCGAGTTCCAAAGTTTGGCTATCAAATAGGAGAAGGGAGTTCCACCAAATGTTCTTTTCTCGCAGTTTCTTGATTCTATTTGGAGGTCAGTGCTA
The DNA here is from genome assembly GCF_040938575.1 of Ambystoma mexicanum. Lineage (NCBI taxonomy): Eukaryota > Metazoa > Chordata > Amphibia > Caudata > Ambystomatidae > Ambystoma > Ambystoma mexicanum. The sequence goes on from NC_090936.1 coordinate 719,971,935, forward strand.
GATCTCAAATCTCTTCTTGGTTGGTATTGCATAAGTCTTGCTTGGAGTAATTTGGCTCCTTATTGTGTAGTGATTTATAGGAAATGCACAAGGCTTTGAACTTGATCCATTTCTTTACTGGCAGCCAGTGTAGTCTTCTCATGGCCAGTGTGAAGTGGTCTCTTCTATTTATTCCCAGGAGTATTCTTGCTGCAGTATTTTGGATGCTTTGTAGTTTTTTGTTAAGCTGTTCGAACATTCCTAGGTAGAGACAATCTGCATAGTCTATTCTTGATAAAATGAAGGAAATGATCACACAGGTTCTGGGAAGGGAATGTCCCTCTAATTAACCGTATTATTTGCTATCGCATTGATTTATGGTTCCAAAGTGAGACCACTATCCATGAGGATTCCCAGATTATTTATCACTGTTGATGTCTAAGGTTGGGTTCCCATGCTTGGGTGCCAGGTGCTTGATGATCTTCTCATGGGGAGATCATCATTTCTGTTTTGGTGGGTTTAGTTTGAGACTGTTGTTTACCATCCAGGTGTTTATATCAGTGAGGCATTCATCGAGGGTGTAATCTTGGTTGTGGTTGGTCGCAATTTTAAAGATGAGTTGGTTGTTGTTTCTGTAGTTGTAAGCTGTCAGACCATGGGTTTCAATGAGTTTCATTAGACAGAGTCCTATAAAGGTTGAAGAGGAGTGGTGAGAGGTTTGATCCTTGTGGTACGCCAAAGGTGATACTTTTTATGTTCAATGCAAGTGGTAGTTGGTGGGTTCTTTCGGTTCGGTTGGTGAGGAGGGTTCTCAGCCATTGTAGTGTGGTGCTTTGAATACCAGATTTATCCAGTCGCTTGATTGGAGTTGTGTGCTTGAATATGTCAATAGAATCCAATATGTCCAGTATCATGAGGCCCAATTATCGGGGTAATTCATAAATTTCAGCGCAGAAGCATCGCACGCGAGCAGCGCAGAGAGGGAGCGTGCACCAGCGTGCACCAGCCGTGTGCACTAAACAGCATTCTGGTGCACCTCTTATTCATGGAATTCCCAAGCCATAATGAGCGCTGGCGCAGAGAACATCCCGCCACGCCAGTTACGCCCCCAAGAACGCCCCTTGCGCAAGGAAAAGCCATTGAAATCCCCAAAGCAGCGCAAAGGGCCGTGCTAACCCTGGACCAGTTTACAGGGCTGCTACACTGCAATCGCGCGAGCGGGGAACGTGTATTCCTGGGGTGCGCTGGAATTATCACACGTGATAGGGCTTCGTCAAGTGGGTAAGTGTATTTCTGGGGCTGTGCAGGAAGTGTCCCATGCGATAGGCCTTGTGCGATCGGGTTACATGTATTTTGTGGGGTGTGCGGGAAGTGTCACACGTGATAGGCCTTGTGTTAGCGGGGTATGTGTATTTTGGGGGTGCGCTGGAATTATCACACGCGATGGGGCTTGGGCGAGCGGGGTACATGTATTTTGTGGGGTGTACGGGAAGTGTCCCACGCGATAGGCCTTATGCGAGCGGGCTACGTGTATTTTGTGGGTTGTGCTGGAAGTGTCACACGTGATAGTCCTTGTGTGAGCGGGTTATGTGTATTTTTGGGGATGTGTGGGAAGTGTCACACGCGATAGGCCTTGCGCGAGCGGGGTACGTGTATTTTGGGGGGTGTGCAGGAAGTGTCACACGCGATAGGTCTTGTGCGAGCGGGGTATGTGTATTTTGGGGGTGCACAGAAATTTTCAAACGCGATAAGCCTTGTGCAAGCAGGGTATGTGTATTTTGTGGGGGCGCAGGAATTTTCACACGTGATAGGCCTTGTGCGAGCGGGGGTATGTGTATTTTGAGGGTGCGCAGGAGTTTTCACACGCGATAGGGCTTGTGCGAGTGGGGTACGTGTATTTGTGGGGTGTGCGTGGAGTTCCACACACGATTTTGCTGGCCGAGCGGGGTATTCCTGGGTGTATTCCTGGGGTGCCCCAATGCAAATTGGCAGTGTGTTTCCTCCCAGGTGAGCCCTCGCCCCCCTCCCCAGGGCCTGCAGGCAGCCTACACCACAGGGGACTACCCTGCACCCCTGGCCATGCCCCACAGGCAGCCCATCCACCCTGGCCATGCCCCCCATCCAGGCCACATGTCACCGTGCACAAGTGAGCACCTACACATGTCTCCCTGCACCCCAACCCACCCAGCAGTGATGGGCACCTGCCAGCAGGCCCCGACTCATGTCCCTGCACCCCCACCCACCCAGCAGTGATGGGAACCTGCCAGCAGGCCCCGACTTATGTCCCCCTGGACCCCCACCTACCTAGCAGTGACAGGCACCTGCCAGCAGACCCCGACTTATGTCCCCCTGCACCCCCACCCACCCAGCAGTGATGGGCACCTGCCAGCAGGCCCCGACTCATGCCCCCCTGCACCCCCACCCACCCAGCAGTGACGGGCACCTGCCAGCAGGCCCTGACTCATGTCCCCCTGCACCCCCACCCACTCAGCAGTGACGGGCACCTGCCAGCAGGCCCGACTCATGTCCCCCCACCCACTCACCGTCCCAGCAGTGATGGGCACCTGCCAGCAATCCCTGACTCATGTCCCCCCACCCACTCACCCACCCAGCAGTGATGGGCACCTGCCAGCAAGCCCTGACTCATGTCCCCCTGCACCCCCACCCACCCAGCAGTAACAGGCACCTGCCAAAATGCCCTGACTCATTTCCCCCTGTACCCCCACCCACCCAGCAGTGACGGGCACCTGCCAGCAGGCCCGACTCATGTCCCCCATCCACTCACCCACCCAGCAGTGATGGGCGCCTGCCAGCAGGCCCCGACTCATGTCCCCCCCAACATGTCATAAAGATTCACATTCATGGGCCTCATGTCCACCAAAATCCCACTGCACACCACCCCAGTCTTGAGACCCAATCAAGTTTCCCATCCACCCCACACTGAAAGGCCTATTTCATGACACAAACCAAAAGTGAACTATGTACATCAACACATGTCCGTCACACACACACACCGGGTTCCAGTGATTGTGTAAACCCACATTGTGGCATGCAGTAAACCAATGAGCAAGTAGCACACATGGAAGTAATAAATCAGAATGCATTTTGCTCAAAATGAAGGTAATGGAATGAAAACATGAAAAATATTTTAAACAAGAAAAGAAAGGCATGCCCAAAAATGAAAAAAAAATAAATGAAGTTTCAATCCAAAGTAATCCAAAAGAAAGTTCGTCCAAACTCTCCGTCCACCAAAGCAAATCCAAAGGAAAAGTAAATTGCAAAATCCATTGATCCATGGTGATCAAAAAAAAAGTTTTCATAAATCCACAGTTCAACTATGTACAACGATTCAATCCAGGGTCCATGAGCCCAGTGAATTAAATGAATCCTATTAAAAAAATACCTAAGAAATAACTATATACAAAAGGGTGGGTCATTGTCCAAGCACCCCAAAATAAAGCAAAACGAAAATGAAACCTAACCATACAAACTATATACAATGGCGGCGGGCTAGTCTGACAGTTCACTTTTTTGAATTCCCGGGCCAGGGCATCATCGAACTCCTCGTCTATGTCCTGGAGGCGGGCCTCTTCCGTGGCCCCGAGGTTTCGCAGGGACGATGCCATGTTCAACTCCAACTCCCTGTGAATTGCCTCGAGGCACTCAGCCCACCTCAGCACCCTGCGCATGGAGTTCTCCGCCCTGATCATTGTGAGCCGTGCCTCTTCCGCCCGCAACTGCTCCACATCTATGGCCTGGCCCAACCGCTGCCACGCGGAAGACACTCCCAATCCAGGGTCCCCCTGCCCTCTGGCCGATGCCTGCCCCTCTGATGTTGATGGCCCGAGCGATCATCGCTCCCACATTGTGCCTGCTGCTGCTGTGCCTGTGCCCTGCCTCTTGTTGCCTGCACGTCCTCCTCCACCTGGGGTGCAGTTGTTGTGGTGGCCACCCCTGCTGGACGTCCGACTCCCGGCTGTGGTATGGATGTGTCCTCCACCAACCTGGGTGCCGGGTCAGAGGCAGCTCCACAGGGTACCCAGGTGATAAATGGGCAGGAAGATGGCACGGAGGACAACTGGCACATAGGGGGTTCAGGTGAGGAGGGGGTCGGAAGAAGGTCCAGCCCACAGAGGTATCCAGCGCCAGTGACCTGTCCTAGTAGGTCAACACGGTCAAAGAGGCATCCGAGATGACGTACAGTGTCTTCACGAAAACATTGCAGGTCAGCTTGCATGCCCTGTTGATGCAATCAAAAGCCAGGACAGGCTCAACCCAGTCCCGGATTGCCACATCTGCAGGGAGAGGAAGGCCAGTTGTTGTGTGCTCATCCACTCCCTGAAAATGGGTCTAGACGTAGGCATCCCTGCTGGTTTTCTGATGATGCAGTCACAGGATTGGGGACAGGATTACACACAGGCATCTCCGCGGCGGCCTGTGCTGCCTCCTGTCCCTACCCCTGGACTGCACCACTAGCACCAGTGGAACCCTCCCTCCAGACCCTGTGTGTGTCCCTTCCACGGCGTCCTCCTCCACCAAACCCCCCAACAACCTGGATGACTCCATGTCATCTTCCTCCATCGGACCCTGTGGGGTCTCAGCTGCCCCTTCTGCTGCCGAGGCAGCTGTGGACAGGGATGTGGCACCAGACTCCTCACTCCCCGATGAGATGACAACATGGAAGGGGAGCTGGGCCTTGCGTCTCCGGCTGGTGGTGCGATCCCTGCCGCTTTGGCCCACAGCACCCTCTCCGCCCTCTTCATCAGCTGACGCTGCAGACAGGGAAAGATAGAACACAGCCAGCAGGGCACTGTACAATGGTCTGATACACACATGACAGTTGTACATGAGTGGCAGTGTCAAACTTCAGACATGGCATCACACTCCCCAAAAAACATGTCATTTCAACTCACACACATGAGCGTATAAACAGGAATGTTGCACCATGCAGCACCATCCATACACAAACAACAGCATGAACAGCCGAAGGTGAGCCTGACGTCACATGCACCACGGGGAGTGCAGAACACATGCACACACGCCACCAGACTTACATGCATCTGTACATCTCCACCACCTGTCGCAGTGATAACATCGCCATCCATGACACATCTGGCCAGTGTCACATGCATCCATGTTGTATCACAGTTGCACACTTGTCAAATACACACACATGCACATGTACATAGTGCAGATACATGCGCTGGAACCAGCATACATGTGTGACACCACAACCATGCCACAGTACATACACAGAAATTTTAACATGTGTGCACCCACACATGCATTTGGCCTTGGCACCCCTTGGCATCTGCTGCCTTCAAGAGGCACCGGGCCTTGTTGAGGTTCCTGGACCTGAAGTCCTCCCAGCGCTTACGGACGTGTTGAATGTCGCGGACTGCCACCCCCTCCTTATTGATGGCAGTCACAATGTCCATCCAGATCCTCTTACGTCCTTCATTGTCGGCGCGCAAACTTCCAAAGAGGGCATCAAACTGCCCCAGGACTTGCTCCACCAGGATACCAACTTCACTGGCACTGAAGCTGGTAGCCCTCTGCCTCTCTGGCTGGGGGTTGCCAGTGGTGCTAGATGGTGTTGTGTCCGACATGGCAACCCCAGAGGCAGGTGTGGGTGGGCAACTGGGTCCTGGGGCTGGGCTGTGGAGCAATGGAATGCCAGTCGAGAGTCTTCAGTTCCAGCAGGGGTGGTCACAGCAACTGCACCCCTGCAGATGGCTGACGTGCAGGTACCAAATAGCATGGCATGTGGGCAGTAGGCAGGCAGGCAGCAGCAGACGGCAGGTGGGAGCGTGCTCAATGCTCTGGGGGTCAGGAAAATGGCCTTCTGGGCAGGAGCGTGGTTTTCCGTGTGTTGTTGCGTGGCCAGCTTGGTACGGAGTGATTTGGCATGTGAAAAAAGTGCACGTCAGCGTGAAATTCAAGGAAAGGCCCTTAGTGCGTAAGCGCATCTGTGATGTTACGCGCAAAGGTGTTTCCCACAACACGGGTGTCACTGCGTATAATTGGAGGAAAGGCCCTTAGCGCATACGTACCTAAGTGACGTTGCACGTGTGGGCTGGCTTAAAAAGTATGCGTAGGACACCATTTTCTTGTACGTGCTTTTTGTGGAGAGCGAGCAGGTGATTCTTGTACTTCTTGTCGGTTCACACGTGATTACTTCACAGCGGTTCCAGTTCGTACTTCCTGTTTACTCAGACAGCGTTCAATTCTTCTTTTGGCGGGGGTGTTGCCAATGCGCACACGTGCGTCTTTTTCACATTCTTTTTCCAGGCAGACGGTGAGTTGCGCACGTATTTTCTAAATGTGGTTGCTCCCGTGTGTCGTGTACCCCTTCAGAGGTCATTGTAGGCTGCGTGTATCACACGTACACTTATTTATGTGTTTCTGGGTGCCACAGCGTAGCGCGGGTTCATTTTTCCACGCACGTGGTCTACCAGGGGTTGCGTGCATGTTTAATATTGTTTTCGGGGTGCCTGTGAGTTGTGTGACTCGTCATCGTCCTCCAGGGGTCACAGACACCCTTGCTAGAGCACTAGGGTACGAATTCCATCTAATACCCTACCCCTTCCACCCCAATTGCCCAGGACAATTGTTTACTGCAACTCCCATACACACAACTACATCAGTGCCATGGTTGGGAGGCGACCAAGCAGTAAGGGAGGCAAAGGTGGCCGACCTCCAAAAGGGGGGCGCGGTAGGGGACGTGGCCAGGATGTGCAGGGTGGCCCAAGAGGCCAGTGTGTGGAGGACCTATCAGGGCCACCTATGCCCCCCCAATGGTTGTGGGAAATGTAGCTGACACCATCCCAGCTCAGCCCTTGTTAAACCGGCTCATAATGTCAACTGAACCGGCACAGGATGACTCCCAGGCTGACTTCCAGGTCACCAAGTCTAAGCCACGTTTGGCGGTGAAAGTTGCTGTCATCAGGCCACGTGGATCTGGGGCAGCAATGTCATCTGCTGCCCCAAGTAGCCAGGGTGAGGAGGCTGCAGGGGCAGCTGCAGCTCAATCCACCCCAGTTCTGAGTCTCCCAGCCAGGACAGTGTTGGTCCAAGTCCATCACACCGAGGTTGGTCGTGCCAAAATCACCCTGCAGCCAATGCCTTCAGCGAGACCTTTGGTCACTGTGCCTTTGCAAACTTCCAGTACCCAGTCCACCTGTGCTTCTGCCCCTACCAACCAGAGCGGCGTAAGCCACTCAGGATCCGCACCACCTTCCAAGAAGAAGAAGGGTGCTCTTGCACTACAGTCTGGGACCCCAGACACGGCTACACACTCTGGCATGTCATGGAAGCCTAGCATCAATGACGCCAAACTAGATGCACTTGTGGCCTATGTGTTGGCACATAGCCGCAAAATGGTGGTGACTGCAGGGTGCAAGGCTACGCCTGCTCAACGTAGGGCCCACTGGAAGACGATCATGACCCGCATTAGTTCCTTTGGATTCGTGAAGCACACAGCTGATGATTGCTATAAGCGGTGGAATGACCTGAAACGCAGAGCAAAGAACAAGCTGGCTTCCAATCATGCCTCTACTCTGGTGACTGGTGGTGGGTCTCCACCAGAGGACGACCAACTCACTGAACATGAGTCTGTCGCTGGAACCTTCGTCACAGAGGATCATATCCGAGGTGTGAGAGACCTACCAGATCTTGAAGCATTGTCCGGTGAGTGCCCATGCATGTGTGTGCAATCCATGTGTATGTTGCTTGGGTGAGTTGTGATTGAGTGCCAGGTGAGGCTGTGCAGTCATGACTGGTATGGGTCACCCATGTGGTTCCTCCAAACCATTCCCCGGCCTTGGGTTTGGGTATGACAGTATCCCTTCTGACCACAGTAGCCAATTTGCACCAGATTACTGCAGTTGCCCTTCAACTGTCATCTTGCAACAACATTGTTCAAAATGATTTCCTGTTCATTCATCCTGATTGTTTCAATCCTTGCCATTTTTACGACACATTTTTTTGCCGCACTGCCACAAATGTAACATACTTCTGTCATAGATTACACCCCACAATGGCCCACATTTATTATCTTGTTATGGGAATGATTTAACCATTCAGGCGGATTGAGCAATGGCCTGCACACAATCATTTTTGGGCCCTGTTTGAATGTTGAACATGACTGTTGTCTTCTGGCATGTTGAAGTGACCAACCATTGATGTATCCATCTGCCTGCTATCACTGTATCAGTGAAAACTGGATCTGTTGCAGCGTGTGGCAGATGCGTGTTTTATCACACTATTTTGCATGTCGTATCTCATGATGTCCATCTCATATAGATGGGTGACAGTACTTATTTCCTTCCATATGGCTGTACTTGTGAAATGTACCATGGCTATGCTATGTGCCATCTGTGTGCTGGCATGTGTCATGTATGTGTATTGGACATGCCACTCACAGGCTAATGTGTGATGCCAGTGCTATCCAGCATGCAGCACATGTGTTGCTTTTCCATCTTGGAGTCCTCAGTGTCAACTTTTTGCCTCCCCTCCCTGCTCATTGACAGTGCATGCATGCCAGGGTTATAGTCATGTGGGACATGTGTTATTGATGTACTGGATATCTGCCTCGTCAGGCCTATGTGTGTGCTATGGTGCTCATGCCTGTTTCCATTTGTTATCCTTCATGTTTTTGCAGGTGATGAGGCACTTGATGCTGTTGAGGAGGAGGAGATGGTTCAGACCCAGGAGGAATCACAGCCACAACTGGGCACCAGTGGAGGATGTGGGGTGGTGGTGGGTGAAAACCCACTTAATAATTAATAATTTGGCATTTATATAGCGCTACGAACCCTCAGGTATCTGAGCGCTGCTTATTATTACCCACGGTGTGTGGTGCTCATTTATCGACCTCGGAAGGATGAAACGCTGAGTTTGGCGCTGCCGGGATTCGAACCTGCATTCGCAGGCTCTGCACTGATGTCAAAGCGAGCGCTCTACTCGCTGTGCCAGATGGGAGTCTCTACAGACCATGCTTTCCATGGGTGTCTCTGGGTACACCTCTGCAGACCTCTATGAATCAGGTGCTGAATCGAACAGTGAGACATATGTGCCATCGAAGGTGAGTGTTTCCGGCAGGGATGCTTTTCTGTCCAACCCACCTGCACTAGGGGTAGACCCCTCTATGGGGATTTCAGTGTTGGTAAGTCCGCCTTTGGTGGTTACGGATGCCGGGTCACACTCCACAATATGTGCTCCTGTTCGTGGGCCAGCAGATCAAAGGAGTAATGCAGTCCTGCAGCCTCAGGCAGTGCCAGCACAGCAAGGTGCAGAACGCCTTGCCCAAAAACAGGAGTGGTGCCCGCCAACGTGGTGGCCGCGCGCCACCAGGCAATACTGTGTGGGAGAACTTCATGTACAGTATAGCAGCACAACAGGGAGCATCGTGTGAAATGATGGCTCAGGCAATGCATAGGGTGGCCACTTCTATTCTCCCCCCTGAAAGGCAGATGGAGCTCCAGCAGCAGGCAACAGACTCCGTTTGCCACTCACACAGGGAGGACATGTTGGTGTCCAACAGGGACCGACGGGCTGAACTGGAGACTCTGCGCGAAGCCATATCTGTAGAGTCACAGGCCCACAGGGAAGCCCTGAGGTTAGAACACGGGTCACTCAGAGATACTCTGGGTGAACTTGAGTTTTCCCGGAATTTTAGGTCAGAACAGCAGCTGGAGCAGCTCATATGTTCACTCGCTACTGAGCTCCAGACAACCGCGTGGAGATCCTGGCAAAATGTGAGTCCATGCAGTTAGAAATGTGGGCTACCCGTGAGGTGCTGCATGGGGATCTCCGTACCATCATCCTGCAGAACCAAACCTTCCAGACTCGCATGCTTGCTGCCTTGGAGGACCATACCAGGGCTTTACATGGGCTGCCTCCTATATCAAGGCCACCTCCTGATGTAGCAGCAGAGGGTGATGACAGCGACGGCAGTTCTCCCACTGTAGCATAGCCGTGCAGGCCATGAGCACATGGAGGTATTTTTTTTCTCAACATCCACACATGTGGGTGTTGGGATGCACCCTGTACCTCATCCCTCCTGGGGGGCCTCCCCCCAGTCCACGCATGGCCATTTTTCTTATTTATTTTTATTTTTACAGTGTGTTGCTTTGTGTGGCTCCTGTGGGCATCCACTGTGTATTCCAGCTGGGCACATGCAGGCTTATCCTGTCTTTGGGTTAGATGCTTGGTTTCCTGACACACACCCCCCTCCTGATTCCCCTTTCCATGGGCTTTCCATGATGTGACCAAGTGACAGTAACTTACACAGTGACTTTGGGCTCCCATGAGTTGTGTGGGCAGTCTGTAGTCAAAACTGTGTGTACATCCCTAGTGGGGATTGTTGTTGTTTCTACACTGCATGGTGTATTGATATGTGCTTGTGCATCCATGTATTTCTCCTTATATACATTTAGGTTCTGCATGTCTTCACAAGGCCGTCTCCTTTGCAGATGCAGTTCATGTTGTATGTAGTACACTGAAACATTTGCCTGACAGCAACACTCTGCAGTTGGAACAGGTCGATGTGCTGCCTTAGTCAGGTTTTGAGACTTGCACTACTTTAATTTTTACTGTTATATATTGCCACGGTTTCATCCTGTACTGATGTTTTGTGTTGCTGGTAAGTATGTGTTCATGTGTGCTGTTTCTTATTGATTACTGAGAGGATATTGTCTGTGGTCTGTTTACAGGTAGTGATGCACACAATGTAACACTTCCAGGTGAACAATCTCAGGCTGGTACGGTTGTGAAAGTTGACTGTCCCTTTTGTCATCATCATTGATTGTCAGCTGGTATGTGCCAGGGCTGTGTGCACTCCGCAGGGGTGCAATTTTAGATGATGTAATTTGCCACAAGCTGGGTACGGGCTGCCTCACCACGTGCCCTTTCACCTCCCATGTGCAGCGGCCGTGCATGTTGTTAGGGATGTGGGGCACCACCATGTCCACAAGCACGCCCCGGCAGGTTGCAACATTGTGCAGGACACATGCTGCCACTATGATCCTGCACACTACTGGGGGCGCATATAGCAGCTGCCCACCAAAGCGGTCAAGGGAGCGAAAACGTGACTTGAGCACTCCGAATGTGCACTCCAATATGCCCCGGGTTGCAATACGGGCTGTGTTGCATCTTACCTCGGATGGTGTGGTGGGGTTCTGAATTGGCGTCATCATGTAGGTGCTCAGAGGGTAGGCACTGTCCCCTGGGGAGGTGATAATGGTTGTCATTAGTGGGGTTTTCCCATTTCTCAGTTTCTGATATGCATGCATGTGCAGAGGTATTTATACTCACTAATTAGCAATGTGTCACCGTGCCGGCCAGCTTCCAGGTCCCGATTTAGGGGTGACATTCTGAAAATGAAACTATCATGGCTGGACCCTGGATAGTTGGCATATACTGAGGTGATGATTCCCTTGGCATCTCATACAACCTGCACGTTGATGGAATGCCAGTGCTTGCAGTTCCGATAGATATGCTCAGTGGCCCTGGGTGGACGTAGAGCCACATGGGTACAATCAATGGCACCTAGGACTTTGGGGAAGTGTGCCACCCCGTAAATTTGCTGGACAACAGCCTGCCATTCTGCAGGTGTTCTGGGCATGTATATGTGCCTGTGGACTGAGGGGTGTGCTGTCATGATGGCCAACACCTGGTGTAGGCAGCGTGAATGCGTGGCCTGTGACACCCACCCCACTATGGCACTTGTCCGCTGAAATGAACCAGTAGCCAAGAAGTGCAGTACATTGAGCACCTTTTACTAGGGGCTCAGTGCTTGCGATCACAGGGTGGGTGATGTGAGGTCATCCTCCTACTCCCTCATCAGGTCTAGGATTATGTGTAGTGGAAACCTGTACCTTCCATACACCTGGTCATCAGGCATCCCAAAAAGGCTGGTCCTGGGTAAAAAAATGCGGGGCCTGGCTATCCTCCTCCTCCTGCGGTTTCCCACGACCACTGCTGCGAGGAACGTTATATTCATCATAGCGTCTGAGCTTGTTTGTTGTTTGCGTGCACTTTTATGCTGTGCAGGGCTGCTTACGACTGCGTCCTGCTGGCTGCGTGTTTCCGGATTAGTGAATCTTTTTTGACTCACGCCTTTCCCTTGTTCGATTCCATGAATATGTGTTGTTGGTGCGCGTGTGGGCGTTGCAAGCATTTATCTCCTGTGCTTCCCCCGTAATGCCCACATTTTCATGCGTTGTTCCCCATTCCGCGGGTTGCGCCCTGTGTTCTGCCCACTTTTGTTTTGTGCGCTGCGCAATGCACGCTTTCCCTGTGCGCATAGCGCTCTCGGTTTAATGACGTGTGTGCCTGCATGCGCCACCCACGATTTTAGCGCACATCCCAGGATTTACACGCGCACTGAATTCCATGTGCACGGCTTTGGCACACGTGCGCTGCGATTTTCATGCTTACGCTCCCCTTTTCAGCACACATTTATTCCATGAATTAGCCCGTTGGTGTTGTGACCCGTGTTTATTTTTAGGGTGTCACACATGGATAGGAGTGTTGATTTGATTCATCTCACGGGTTTGAAACCAACCCAGGATTGGACATGTATTCTGTTGCTTTCTATGTGATTGAGTAGCTTTTTGTACACGTGGTTCTCCAGGGTTTTTGCTGTCTATCGAAGGTTTGATATGGGCCTGTTGCTTGCATGGTCATCTGTGTTTCCCATCTCATCTTTTAGCAGGGGTTTGATGCATGCTGATTTGAATGATTTTGGTACCATTCCAGTAGCCTCATTAGTTGTTGGTGTAGTTGGCGAGTGTTTTGTGGATAAGCAGCTTTTTGTAGAGATCCAGTGGACATGGTCACTGGGGGATCTGTCTATATTCGTATCTTTTAGTACTTGGTTAAAGGTTTTCTCGCTCATAGTGTTCAATCGATAGAGTGTTGTGCTGGTGTTGTGCTGATTACTTTACATAAGTAATCTGAAAAAAGGTGCAACAAGTACTCCACATCAGAGTATACAACGTGCAAGAAAAAACACAAATTCATTATCTACCCACATCTGGGAGATTCCAATTCAGACAGCCCTGCAAGCTCAACTGGTTAAAAAGTGTTCATCCCTGCCCACTGCTAAAACATTTTTTATACAACAAAACAATAATTTCATTTTAGGGCAGGTCAAACAATCTGGCTGGTGCAAATCTCCATAGTGTCTGATACATTGGGGTAATTCTATTGGATAACACAATTGCTGGAACACAACCCGTTAACGCCCATTTCATGATGTCATGATACTAAAATATTGCATCACATAGCTGACCAGCAGAACAACTCTCAATTATAATTAGCTGGCACAGTTCACATACAAAATAGCTATGCAGCTGCAAGTTTTGCCTTGATCCTGCTCTTTGAAGATAATGCAAGGCAAGCAAGACCATGGTTATTGCAGTATAATCCTCCTGATTGGCTCTCTATCCCTCACCCCAGTCCTGCCAGTCCTTCTATCTTTTCCCTTGCATCGTGCCAACTTTGCTCTGAGAAAACCCAAAGGCACCATGCTAGAAAGGGAATTTACTGTGTTTGATTCAATGTGGCCTCCAAATCTTACTTGTGCTTACAGGTGCATGGCCTTCGAAGTATCGCATGAGAATGCTCCAGCTGGATTGTATTCTTCCTAAGAAAATCCTCCCCTTAAAACATCAATTTGGAATCACATGTTATCATGACCTTCACTGCTCAGTATGCAAAAAGAAAACACAGGAGAAATGAAGCCTGCTGCCTTCTGGGCTGTCTAGGAGAATGCTTTACCCAAATGTGGCCTACAAGAATATGGTCGAACTGTGGAAACAAATGTTGCTATTACCACCTCTACATATCTATACACAATATAAATGTGTTCACCATCATGTGCTTTAAAAGACAGTATAAAACCTTAAAGCAACAATTATGTCCACCAATAAATACTAATAGGAGGGAAAGTATATAGGAAAGGCCCTTTTTGCTCTTAGTGTACATAGGTGCGCTATAGAGATAGAAACAAACAGGAGGAAAACATATAGATATAATTTTATGCCTACTACATTTAACGTCTATGTCCTTGCATGCATATTTCTCTGTGCAGCGCCCTACTCCCTGACCTCTGGCCGCACTAGGTGTAATATAAGTACATTGTGACTCTGTGTCACTTTCATAGCTGGTGCATGCACCCCTCTTGTGGACACTAGATATACATCAGTTAACTGGTTGTTACAGTGTTGGTTTCTAGGAGGGAGTTGTTTGTTGTCCAGCGCAATGTTTTGATGGCTTGTTAGATTGCTTCAGATTTTGCTTTTAGGTGGGCCGTTAAGTGGTTGCATAAGATTTGTGAGGGTATGATGTTGTTGTTGCATAAAGTTGGGTTTTCATTTCCTTGATGATTCTGAACATTTCTTTTTATGGATTTGTTGCTGATTGGTTTATTGTGATATAGTATGCTTTATTGGCATTGAGGACTGTAATTTGTATAGTGGAATTTGTCACTGGTAGGTCATTTTGTCTGACTGGCTGTAAAGTTTCATCCACAGATTTTCTAGTTTATGGTTTATGGTTTGTTTTTTAGAGTTCCCTCAGTTCTTCTGTGTACCATTCTGCTGCAACTTTTTTGGTGTTGGCTTGAAGAGCTATTAGGGTGAGTTGGTCTAACACGTCTGTGATCCAGGAGTGAAGGTTCTCTTCAACTGTGTCTGGTGTCATTTTGTTTTAGCTGAGAGGCATCAGGTAGTTTCTAATAGTTGTATTAATGTATCAAGGTCAAGGCTTTTCCAGTTTTGTTTGTTTGTCCCCGCAAGATTTATGTTTGTGGGCATCATGCACACAAACTCCTCCTCATCATTGGTACAGGTGGGGAGGCGGTCAAAAGTCCATCCTTGCAGAAAATTCAGTTTAGTGTGTGTCCATCTCTGTGAGTGAGTCTGTTCACTCTTTCTTTGAGACAAAGGGTTTCCAGTAGGTCATCGAGGGAGTTTGTTGTGGTTTCAATATGTCTTTTGAACCAGATGTTGAAGTCTTCAAGAATAATTATGTTGTGAAGATGTGTGAACAGGTTAGCAATGGCATCAGTGAGTTATTTGGTGAGGTTAGGGTTGTAGGTGTGTGGTCTGGATTTCAGACAGAAGAATAGGTTGAATTGGTCATTGAGCTTGAGGTTGACTAGGAGTGATTTCCAGTCTTGTAAGTCAGAAGTCAGTTCCTCTTCCGAATTCTCTGTTAGATTGAAATAGCTTGCATTTGTTTGTTATGGCTTCTCTAGTAATTACTCTGTGAGCCATGTGTTATTGAAAAAGAGAACTTTGTGCAGCCTTGGTTTAGGTGATATGATAGGTTATTTATAACACGCTTAATACCCAGAGGTTTCTAAGCGCGGACCCAGGGATCGAACCTGTGTTGCTCCGTGTCGTCTTGTTACCAAGTCGAGCACGCTGCCGCTGAGCTATCCTCCTGGGACTGAGTTTCTGTTTTGTGCTTTGGCATAGATTGCAGATTGAGCTGGCTGCAGTACAGTGTGTGCTAGTTGGCTTATTCTTTTTTTGAATTATTTCTGGCATTTCAGTGGGTGCGGCATCCGTCAGACCTTCTGCTCTCTGTTGGGTGGGCCTGTTTGTTGCCGGGTGTGTGGTTGTATCCTCTTTCCCTTTGTTGAGGTGTTCCATTAGATGGATTTCTCTGTTCTGAGACATCGTTATTAGCTGCATGGAGGTCTGGTTGTCCCTTTTTCGAATCTCTGCTTATATAAGCAGTGTAAATGGCAGGGGATTCTAGTTTATCTCTGGTTCGTAAAGGTGTCCTTCTGAAAATGTTCTATCCATTGCTGGGTTTACCGTTTTGGGGTGGGTGTTTTGGTAGTGTAGTATGATCTCCTTTAGAATTTACTGGGTACTTTTTTGGATTGTCTGATTTTTGGTGTGGCTAGTTTGTAAGTAGAGTGGTAGCGGTAGATGTGCGATGTCTTTGATTTCATCTTTGTTTGGATCTTTAGTATGTTCAGTGGAGATTGGTGGGGACTTAGCTCTGTTGTGAATTCTGGTAGGGAGTTCCTGTTCTTCAGTGGGAGTGTGGTTTCTTTTGTCTTTTGTTGTTTTCCATTCTTGTATCGGGGCATATTTGTAGTTGTGGGTTTTTGGTGGCTATTTTGGTTTGGTGGTCTTTTGATGCTGTGGCTGTGTGCCAAGCTATTTCGGTCAAAGTCTCTGATGTTGGAAAAGTTGTTTGCCATTGATTGTTCCTGTTGGTTATAATCCTGGTGGATGTGGGTAGTGGTGGGCAATTACTGAGATGGAGACAACCTTGTTTGTTGGGTAACACAGTGGCGAAGGATTTGCTATTGTTGTAGGTTAGCGTTTTTTGGAGCTTGTGTTTGTCAGGGCCTCTTATTCTCTTTGCTTCCATGGGTGAAAGTTCTAAAACAGTAATAGGGTAACACTTGCCCACAGGAGTTGTGAAGAGATGCAAATCTGCCTGTTTAATTTATTATATGTGCAACAGCACAGTGATTCTTTGATTCTGCCTTTATAGGGTTACAGTTGCAATTTCAAAACAGTGATGTGACATAACTGAGTTGTGGTAGCGAACAATGCCCAGAACACTCTGAACAGAGCAACTGTGAGTATACCCCTATTTCTAACTGAAGACAGTCCTTAAGAAAGTGGGTATAAGAAATATGTAACCACTGAAACCAGTAGACAACATAGACTGTAGTGTAGGCATCCAATGACTTGCCTATGGATACAGTTTAGATTTGATCTCAGATGGACTAGCATTTTCATCTTATTCACCACAGATCATTCCTTATGTCATCATTCCTTATGTCTTCACATCTTTTAGCAATTTGATTCTGAGAAATAGGGATCTCCAGACTATTGGCCAATTAAAGTGTGTGTGTGCCAAAGATAGGTGTGTGCCTTCCATATCACTTTTGTAGTGTAATTGATAACGAGAGTTAAAGGCATGTGAGAGTGAAGTGACTCATTAGCCAAACTAATGAGATTTGGGTTTGTTCCTACTCGCATAACATATCTATAAGAATTGTTGTTTTTCGATCCACTTTTAAACAAGCGGCACGTCTACACAGTCTATGGATAGCTCCAACTGAAGCAGGGAAGGTCTGACAATTATCCTGTCCTGTTTTCTAGATCATGTCCCCACCAGAGGACAGCTGTCGAAACAGTGGGAACATTATACTTTCTCCTCACTCCTCATTGAATGTTGTGTGTTGTGCACCATATATCTATTAGGTGTTTTTTGCCCTATTACTGCTCATACCTTGCTTAGCCCCCCCCCCCTTTAACTTTTTTTATCAAGGGGTGAAAGCCATCCTGATGTAAATTTGTGTCTTGGTCTCCAAGTCTTGTGTTGGGCAGATTCTCAAGAGTTTGCAGTGGTCTATTTCAGGATGACTGTATTCTCGGCAAATAAGGTTGGAAATTCCCAGGGGCTTTACTGTGGTGGATGCCTTGTGGTTGTTAGCCCCTGTGTTTGGGAATTTCCAGAGGTTCGTAGTGATGGGTTTGGGTTGGCTGGATTTGCATTGAGTGAGATTGGATTTCCAGGGTTTGGAATATCTAAGTGGTGCTTGTTTTGTGGACGCTAACCCTTATAGTGGGGAATTTCTTGTAAAACGTGTAGTGGTGAGTAGAATGACAGTGGCAAAGGTTCATGGTAGCAGGTGCAGAGAGGCAAAGTTTTAGAGTAGCAGCTTCATAGAGGCCAGGTTTCACAGTAGCAGGTTCAACGTGTCAACATTTTACAGTGGCAAGATTCAAAGGGACTAAACCCCACAATAGCAAAAAGGGGCAGAGTTTCATAATTGCAGAGATCAAAGTGGCAACATTTCAAGGCAGTGGGCCTCATAACAACTCCGGCGGTAGCTGTCCTGGTAAAACCGCCAGGCTGCCACAGGCACCTGGCTCCACGGAAATTTTTCTGGCACCTGGCTCCACGGAAATATGACCCTGGTGTTCCTGGAAGTCAGGCACCAGAAACATGTAAATCCCCATTCCCATTTAAGTGCCATAGGACTCAATGGGAATGGGGATGATGGAAGCACTGGCACCGTTAAAAATGGTGCCGGTGCTTCCCGGAAAGCCTGCAGGCAGAATGGCCCGCAGACTCGGAGTGTGCTGGTCCAGTAACAACGGTGCCGGTAGGCTTACCGGCACCGTTGTTACCAGACCAGCATGCTTGTAATGAGGCCCAGTATGTTCAAAGTGGCAAAGTATCACAGTGGCAGGTTCTAAGTGACAAACCTTTAACAGCAGCGGAACCAGAGAAGCAGAGTTCAACAGTAGCAGAAACCAAGTGGTAGATTATCACAGTAGCACGTTCAAAGTGGCAAAGTTTCATAGTAATATAATCAAAGTGGTAAAGTTTCTCAGTAGAAAAGATCAAAGTGGCAAAGTTTCAAAGTAGCAAATTTGAAATGGCAACATTTCACAGAATCAGAATTCAAAGGGACCAAATTGTGTAGTAGCGAAAGCCAAAAGTGGCAATTTCTTTCAGTAGCAAAGATCAAAGTTACAATGTTTCACAGTAGCAAAGATCAAAGTGGCAAATCCCCATAGGAGGAATTGCAGTGTGGCAAAGACTCACAGAGGTAACGTTTAAAAGGTTCAATTCTCACAACAGAGAAAATCAGAAGTGTCAAAGTTTCACAGCAACAAATATCAGAAATTGAGTTTCACAGCATCAGCTTCAAAGTGGTAAATATTGCAGTGGCAGAACCCAAATAGCAATGTTTTACAGTAGCAAAGATCTAAGTGTCACGGTTTCAAAGCCTCAAGTTAAATAGGCTTATAGTAGTAGGTGTAAAGTGGCAACATTTCACAGTGTCAAGATTCAAAGGGGCCAAGCTGCACAAAGTGGCAATGTTTCGCAGAAGCTGAACCAGAATGGCAAGTTATCTCAGCTGCAAAAAGAGAGCATCTCACAGTACCAAAGGTAAGGTTCAAACCTTCAGAGTGGTAACAATCAGTGGCAAAGATTCATGTTTCTAGTTCGATGTGCCAAGGAAGAATCACATATAATGTTTAGTAATGTGCCTCTGTTGTCCCTTACCTTGTTTTCAATGATCCTGGCCTGGTGGGGTGGGGTGGTTGCAGTGCAGGGCTCGGTGTCTGAAGGACAGATTACCCTTATACACTGCCCTTCACCGGCTGCCCGGGCAAATCGGCTCTGCAAAAGTTCAAGAAGATTGCTCTTTGAGTCATGTGACCCTTAGCAAAGAGGGGTTAGGTTTGGACATTTTCTTTTTAAATTAAAATGGAGGTGCTTTGGTCACGGTGAAAGGGCAGTTGTATTTGGGGTTAGGGTTGTTGGCCATAACACCCTTCACTTACCTGGGTGAGTGGCAGGGGTCTCTTCTCCCAACTGGTGATGAGAACAATGTGGCTTCCCTCGCTTGCTTGCCCAGCTGTTATTGGTGATGCTGTTTGAATCGCGTGACCCTCAGAAACACCAATCAGGGCCTGGGGAGGGCTGGCTGGGTGAGGGCCTAGAAGGGGGTTAGGGCATTTGCATTATTAATATGGAGGGGCTGGGATTGTGGTGGAAGGGGGTTGGTATGTGAATGTGATCATGAGTGAGGTGCTATGGGGCTCATGGTGAAGGCATGACATTATTTACTGGGTATCTCTAATAGTCTAGCAAAGAAATGGCATGCATGCCTGCATGGTATTTATCACTGGGTATCTACCTTAGATGCCCAGAAAATATGCCATGCCTACCTGCCCCCTGGTGCAGCCAGTCTATCCAATTCCAATTAGGCATGATATATTTTATTGGGCATCATAAGTGTTAATATGTGACTAGACTGGCCTGTTGGCACAGCCCGTCTATCCGTTTCTTTCTGTGGCATGATAATATGTACTGGGCATCTATGATAAAAACATGTATCATAAATTTTATGATGTATGTTAGACTGGCATTTTGGTGCAGCCAGTTCAGCCATTTCATTCTGTGACATGGCAATTTTGACTAGGCATCCATTATAAAGCAAACATGATAAATGATATTATGTGTCTAGAGTGGCCTATAAAGTTGCAGCCAGTTTGGACATGTTTTCTGACTGGGGCATGGTATTTTAATGAAAAAGCCAACAGCAGCATGTTCTTACTTAGGCAAACTGGCAAATACTGGCAGAGCAAGCTTGGACATATTCATAATATGCAAAGCAAACATGAATATGTTCTTATATGGGAATACTGGGATTTATTGTTGCAGTCAGCATGGAAATAAATGGGCACAGCCATTGTGAACATGTGTTTATACTGGCATGTAGTATGGGCAAAGGCATCATGAAGGTGCGTTGGTAAATGCTCCTGTTCACTGTTGGTGACTTGCATCTATTGGATTTTAACATGCTTTACTCTGCAAACCCAATTGCAAACTGTCTGGCTTTTTATGAAATTTTACTCTTAAAGTGTGCTGTAAAATACTCCATTTTAATCCATTATTCAAAACATGTTCTCGGGAGGAGATCCCCCCGGAACCCCACTTTGTTGGTTTGGGCTCCCTCACTATGCTCGATTGCCCTTGCATATTTGTGACAAATATCTATGTCACTCAAATAAAAAATTCACCAACCCACAATGGTGGCTGGTACATTTGGGTGCCAGGGAACAGGCAGTGCCCTCTTTTTTCTGCGAAAGGTGTAAGGTTAAGCTTTGATTAAAACACATAGGGCCTTATTAAGAGATGGGTGGGAGCCATGGAGCTATTAGTTCCATGGCTGCCTCCCATACCGTGCCCGTGTCCGGTCTCGTTCAATGGGGACTTACCGGTGTAGTCCGACCCTGGCGGGACCGTTAAGTCCCCATTGAACAGACCATTCCCCATTCCCATTTGAGCCCACATAGGGCTCAATGGGGAGGGCGCTAATAACGGGCTTGCGACTTGCAAGCCTGTTATTAGCGCCCTGGTCCTAGCGGGACCCGTAAGAGATGTGTGGTCAGACAACACGTTGCTTACGGTCCCTGCCAAGGGACCTTGGAATAGGATGGTAAGGAATTACCGGCACTGGTCTGCTTACCGGTGCCCGGTATCCCGTACCGCCCACCTTGTAATGACCCCATATAGACACATTTTTCACCTAGTACAGTGCACAACATGCCCCAGGAACAGGATTATCATCATGGGCATTGCACATGCATGCTAGCTCAGGCTAGGGCAAAGTGCTGGTCAGCAATGCTTTGTTGAAGAGCTGGGGGACCCCCAGCATGGCTCACAGGGGGGACACAAAGTTTGTGCTACACCACTGAACTGGCCTCCAAGATGCCTGAATCATTTCATGCTGCCAAGGTGTGGCCTTCAATGACAGTAACAACCAACCTGGAAATGGCAGACGGCCTCCTGGGAAATTTGGATGGGGAGTGAAGAAAGGTAACATATCATGCCAAATTGGCTAGAGTACCTTTGTCATATCCCATACTTCTTTGCTGATTTGGGTTTGGGATATGCCTAGAGTGTCTACTGTAACTAGTTGTGCTGAGCTTGTTAAATAGGGCAGTGAGCAGTTTCAGTTCAAGCATAATGGCATGCAGTGTTTTGCATAGGATGTTGACTTCTGTTAGGAACAAAGATTGTTTGCACAAGTACTTTAGCAAGGCATTATATTAACTCTATGCATTAAATATCACAATAGTATGCTACTGTTATCTGCTTGTAAAGATGTATACACCTTGCATTCCTCCTGTTTAGAATAACATCCATGAGTGCATTACATTAGAACGCTGGAACATCAGGTTCACCTGTCACAGATTGTGATGCTGCATGAGTGTTCATATAGGCAGCAGGGTGACATTATGTACAAAGTTTTGTATGTGTGTAATTGTGACCGACTGCCATCTAGTGAGGATGTAGAAGACCTGGAGTTATTTATTATTTTGAAAGTAATACAAGGATGTGGGTAATTCCAACTCAGGACAAGTATCTGCTAATCAGATTCTGGTTTTATACGTTTCCTGCCAAAATCATAGTGTACACCGGTGCCCGTCTCCGGTGCCCGTCTGGATCAGCATCCTTATCAGCAGCACGTTCTCTCGAGTGGCAATGAGCAGGGCCAGGGGTCACAGGTGCCCATTTGGCAGCTGCAGTGACAGCCAAGTCTCTGCAGCATATGGGTTTAATTTATTATTATTTTTTTTTATTATGGGCTAAATTTAAGACATGTAACCCTATTCCAGCAATCACATAAGTAACGCTATTCTAGTGGCATGCTCAACATTTTAATATTTATTCCATACCTAAGATTGAAGCATGGTGGCTAGCCTATCTTATAATTAACCAAGCCACATCTATTTGATATCACACGTGTCCACCATGCGAGCACTGCTCTGCTGTGAAGGATTCTTATGTAATCCCCGAGCCAGGCTGCCCTTGCTGTTTTATGCACGACTATTAAGATTATGATTAACCAAGCCACATCTATTTGATATCACACGTGTCCACCATGCGAGCACAGCTCTGCTGTGACGGATTCTTATGTAATCCCCGAGCCAGGCTGCCCTTGCTGCTTTATGCACGACTATTAAGATTGGGGGCTGTCTCCCTTTCTTCCTTTGTGAGGGCAGGTAACAAACACCCTCCCCACAGAGACAGCCACTCTACATGAAGCTGTCATGGGGAGAGGAAGAACATCACACCTATTTACAAAAGGAGCAGCCTCACACTATGGTACAAAATGGCCTTTGATT
Organism: Ambystoma mexicanum; assembly: GCF_040938575.1. NCBI lineage: Eukaryota > Metazoa > Chordata > Amphibia > Caudata > Ambystomatidae > Ambystoma > Ambystoma mexicanum. Next base: position 719,994,614 of record NC_090936.1, read on the forward strand.
CCATTGGAAAGTGGGGTCAGGGTTTGTACAGGCATAGTTCAGATAGGCTGAATGGAGGTTCCACAATCTTGTATATCTCTTCCCTCGACTTGGTACAGCACAAAGCATTTTGTGTGTGATATTATGAGGCAAAGTTAACTCTTGCTAAGAACAGGGATTGGATCCTAAAGCACACAAGTTTTAATTCAATCACCCGTTTAATGTTGCCTTTAATATCAGGGGACTCCCACGCCTTCTTTAATTCATTTTGGACAAACAATTAAGGAAGAAAGCATTGGATCTCTGTTCAGAGAATTGTTCTTTCCAAAGACCTCCACAGTGTGGTGAAGACTGACTGTCCAAGGCAGAGGCAAGCTCTGTCCCTTAATCATCCTCAGGGACCCCTGGGGAGATTGAACTGCTATTGGGACTAGATCTGCCTCTCTGCCAGCCACAACGGTACCCAATACATCACTGTGCTGAAGGACCCTAGCAGTTGTGAGCCAGCCTCCCCTCCATCTGGGTGTCCAGGAACAAGGACTAATCTGTTCCTTCAATGGATTGGGCATTGCAGCATCCTGAAATCCAAGAAGCCAGGAACCCTGTTTTCATCACCTCAAACTGACTAAATTGCTTTTAAACCGGGTTCAGCATTTTTCATACCCCAACTCCCATTGTTGTTACATTTGGCACTCAATCAAACTCTTCAAACCAGCGGGATTGCTTCTCTAAGCAGCTTGATGCCACATTGTACCTCACAGAGCTGTCATCTGTTCAGCTCAAATCAACCGCTCATCGACGGACCCCAACTGGAAGCACTGGAATCATAATTGCTGACTCAAACCTGCAGTTACCACATGACTCAACACAGCTCGAACTCAAACTGCTGTTTCACATAATCACACACCAGAGCATCAGGATCACTGTTTCGAATCATCAACGACTTTTGATTAGAATCATGGGAGCATTGCTCGCCGACCTTAACCAGTGATTACCACACGCCTAGATCCAGCTCGACTCCAAACTGATCCTGGTGAGTGCTCCATTCTGCATTGCTCAAAGTCCAACTTTGAACCCCTCTGAGACAATGCATTTGACCTGACTTGATGTCAGCTTCCTGCTTGAATCAACATTACTCTCTGCACTTGTGCTTGGCTAGAACTGCTTGCGCAATAGCACGTAACCTAATTCAATGCTGTCGGACGGCCAAGAACCGTGACATGTCATTATTGACTGCTTACTTCCCAGAGGCACATTTCTGGGCCCTACGTTGACCCCCTTTACTCCAAAGAGCATATTCTTTAAAAGAACATTGTAATTTGTACTTGCCTTTTACGCCTCATTCATTACTCTGAGACCTGCATCTTGATGTCTTTGCTAAGTCTGTGTTCTTTCCTCAAAGATGGGTTCTGTGCAGTATGTCCCATTTAGTATTAAATTATAGTGTATGTATTTTTGTAGAACCTTGATTGGACATTCCTTACTTTTGGAGTGTTGGACTGCTGGTTGGATTGCCACTGAATCACATTCACAACCTTCCTGAGAGTAGTGCCTTCTCTAGGATCAAGTTACCAGAGAAGGAGGGATATCTCTTGAATGTGCCTGTTTTGGCGTTATGATTGTGTTGGCTCTTGGCTTGTACAAATGTGAAGGCTGAGTATGTGCTTTAGCCTCTGTTCATCCTTGTACTCCTTGAGGGCAGAAGTCAATATGTCACATTTCTGGCAGTGGTTAGGATTTGAGACAGACTGTGCCTACAGCTTAGTCCGCATAAAACACATTTACAACTAATGTAAGATTGATTGCCAATGTATTTCTGTACTACAATGTGGCTCTCAACGGACAGGCTGCCTGCACAATGTCTGTGAGAGGCTGGGTCTCCCACATGGCAGTAAGGTTATTTTTATTTTGTATGTTATTAAGGTTAGGAAGATTGAATTACTGAGACGCCTCAAAGCATTTCTAAGTGAGGGAATTTCATTTGAATGGGAGATTCACAAAACCTCCAGTGGGAAAGGACGTTCATCAGCTGGTGGCACTCAATCACAGCGTTGGTGCCACATCCCCAGGATATAGTCCAACAATCTGAGGTGGGGAGAAAATCTGTTGAGGTGTTTATATATCAGTTATTGGAGTCTCATTGTGGATGGGCCACAGGTAACACATTTCACATAACCCAGGGCATATCTAATTCAGACTTGTGTGAGAATTTCCTGGAAAAGTGATAGATGGAGCTACACCAGTGTTTAGGGGACATGAGTGATACTAATCCTGTAGAACCTGAGAAGGTTGCAGGCAAGTACATGAACACTCAAGTCCACAAAAAGACTAAGGTGCATGCACCCAAATCAGAAGCAGCTGATCATGGTAAACACAAGGAGGGAAAGGATAGATGTTTTGACCCTTCATCCAAGAAAGGTCCCCAAAAATCCAAAGGGAGATAACAGACCAGTGGTAGGTGAACTTCCACCCACTGGAAAGCAGTATTTGAGCACCTCTAGCGCTGAGGCCCACACACCCTCAATAACCATGGGTTGTTTTCAGTGAGGAGATTGGAAACACAGGAAGGGATATCCAACCTGCAAGCAAAACCAAAGCAGACATTTGTGACTGTTGGTCCCCTGGAGGAGGCCGCATTTATTGTGGTCATCTTAACAGATGGAGACTCACTAGGACAGGGAGTTGTTGAAAGTTCCCCTGCTCAGAATGAGGACAGTACAGGGACCTTTGAGGGGGCCCCAATTTCAACAAAAAACTCAGACATTGTGGACTGTGTCTCCAGAAAAGGGGAAAAGTTCCCCACCTTGAATGGTAGTGCTACTAGTGTGACAGCTGTTAGGCAGCTGGTAAAGGAATGGCGGTACACCTAAAGAATCTGTAGTTAAGAGTGTTTTATATTCTGAGGTACTTGCCAATGATAGGGCTTAAATGAAGGGATGAAACCTCCCTACCCTGTATTGCAGTCAAGGGCTGCATTGCAGTAGAATGTGCAGGATTGTGTTATATCTCTGGTTACCTTCACCACCTGCAAAAGCATTCATATAAAACATGGGGCATAAGCTTGCTGTTATGTCCCTGTGCAGTGCTGGCACACAACCCTTTATATTGTGAAAGAATGCTCACACAGTGATAGGCCACACATTATTTTTTACAATAGTGCCATTTGGCTTTTATCTGGATTTGTTCAAAAAAGGACAGGGTTCAAATACGTTTTATCAAAACACAGTTAGAAAAGCAGAGAGCAGCATAAACACTCATGTACAAGGAAAACAGACAGTTAAATGCCAACATGGATGTCTCTATTCTACCAAGAAGAACATGGAACATTTCATATTTTATACATTCCTAAAACATCTCAGCAAATGTGAAGACACTCTGAAACCCCTTTCTTTGACACCAAACCTCCCATTAGAGAACTTGGCAGGCCTTGCAGAGTAATCTGTGCATCTTTGCAATGTTTCGGCTGATTTTACAAGCCCAAAAGTTACTAACAACACAGGGAACAAGCCCTTTGTAATCTAAAGAGCATGAGGGCATTCTTTTAGTTCTTATTTTTTTTTTTATTTATTTGATTTAATTGTATAGAACAATTTTTACAAAGTTGAAGAGATATAAAAAAGGAAAAGAGAAACCTCCACGTTAACTGTTCCAGATTCCCCACAGTCATTCTTTGTCCTGAGCCCCAAACATCTCACCCAGGAGGCTCCGTCAGATCAATTCTTTTTCAGTTCGAGTTCAGATTCAGAATCAGGGTCAGATTCGGCTTCCCCCCAGGAGAGGATGAGATAGGGACGCCCAGCTGGCGATCCAGCCCACTCTTAACTGCCATCAGGTAAGCAGTTTTATCTCTCGGAAGAAGCCCACCACCGCAATCACCCAAGTAGTCTTTTCCCCACTTAGAAGCCGACACCACCATTCCTCTTCATCGTAGATATATAGATTTTTAAACAAGTGTCCCAGATGTCTCAGGCGGGGGCCCGTGACTCCTAAGCAGTTTAGCAGTAGGTGTCTTATGGTTTCTGCCATCTCTAACTTTCTACAGAATCTACAGGTTTCATCCGAAACCAATTTTCTTCGGAATAGAACTTCCCTTGTGTGAAGAATGTTCAGGCGGATTCTTAAGAAGTTCACCCTGAGATTCGAGTCCAGCACTTTTACCAAGTAAGGCTTAAGTTTGTTCACTTTAGTCAGTTGTGGAGGCAGATCTGTGAACAATTTCGATGCGGCTGCTTTTTCCAATGTATCAATCCAATCTTGGTGTAGTAGACGCAGTTTGACCTTAGAAGGGTTGTGAATTAATTGGTCTTTAGAGCTTCCAACACCCTCCAGAATTGCGTCGATCTTTGACGCCCATTTTCTTAGCATTTTGCATGATCCCGACTGAATTTCTTGCTGGATTTCTTGCATAATCAGAGGGGGGCTTGGAAGTAAAGACTTTCGGAATAGCATGGCTTCGTTACGGGTCACAATGGAGGTCAGCGATTGTAGAGAGAGTTCCCTTCTTATTAACACCGTTGGTAGCGAATCAGGGAGGTTAAGGACCTTTCTCCAATAGAATCCTTCCAGTTTTGACCAAAAGGATGTTGGAAGGTTTGGTAGAGCTTCTGCCCCATAGGTGAGCGTTGGGATCACTTTAGACTTGTAGAAAGTCACCACTGGGGCCATAGTGAATTTTCCATATTTTTTCAGTACTGCCCGGGATTGTGAAATGAGCAGTCTCGCTTTGGACATGATGCTCTCCTGCATCATTGTTTCCTTACTGTTCTTGTTGATAATAACGCCCAGGTATTTGAAGCTGTCCACCAGTTCAATTTTGGTGTTATTTACCGCCCATGTGAATTTCTCCAACTTCCTTTCGTTTCCGCCCAAAGTCATGATCTTAGTCTTTTCCAAATTCATCAAGAGGTTGTTTTCCTTCAGATAGGAGTCGAGGTTATTTATCTGCCTCTGGAGGCCGATCGGAGTAACATCAAACAGTATTATATCGTCCGCATATAATAGGCGTGAGATTTTGCTGGATCCCAGTGTTGGAGGGAACATCCGGACTCTTGTTTCATACTCTTTGAAATCGGCCGTGTATGCGTTGTACAGGGCGGGGGCTAAGGGACATCCCTGCTTTACCCCTCTTTCCGTCTTCATCCAGGAAGATAAAAGGCCTTGGTTGTTTAACCGAACACATATTGTGGTTTCCGTGTACAAGGCCTTTATGGGCTCCAGTATCCTTGGGGGACAGGCGTCAAGTTGTAATTTTACCCAGAGACGTTGCCTGTCTACCCGATCAAAGGCCTGCACCAAGTCGATGAATGCCATGTAGATCTTCGGGCTGCCCTCGAACACTTTAGCTTTGAGTGTGCTCACCGCCAAGATGTTAACCGTAGTTCCGACGTTTTTCACGAAACCCGCCTGGAAAGGATCCGACAGGCCAGTCACGGAGATCCAATTACTAAAATTATCCAGGATTAGGGCGCCAAAGAGCTTTCCTATGGAATCAAGTAGAGCGATAGGGCGGTATTGTGAAGGGTTCTCTTTAGCTCCCTTTTTGAAAATGGGGACCAGAATCGCTTTTTTCCATGATGATGGAATGGTCGAGAGTCTGACACAGTTTGAGAAAACCTCCTTGATGAAGAGTGCCCAGTATTCCAATTTGTTTTTTATATCAAAATTGGTTATTTCGTCGGGGCCTGCCACTCTGGATCCATTGAGATGTATTATTTTCCCTTTGATTGTATTCAGGTCCAGAGGGATTTCCCACCAATTCCCAGAGCTGGGGGCCTTGCTCTCTTTTTCTTTATCTAGGACTCCGTAAAGTTTTTCAAAGTGGGATAGCCATGTTTTTTCACCAATTGAATTTTGCAGTGCCTGGTTCACTACTTTAGAATTACCCTTAATCAGGACCAGAATTCGCGTGCCTTATGGCCACTGATAGCGCGCAGCATATTCTCCGCGTCAGCTTGGGACCTATTTGCTTTTGTTGACTTCAGCCAGGCTTTATAGGTTTTTGCTGCCTTAATAGCTTCATCCTTCTTACTTAAGGACGTTGTTTTTGCGGCCTCCCGTTGCAATTTTCTGACCCCCTTTCTTCGGGCAACTAGCTCTTCATTGTAAGTGTGGAGTGGGACCTTATTTTCTAGCTTCAACGCTCCTTTTTTCCGATGGTACACTGTCAGAAGGGGCGAGTATTCGATCCGTCCTTCCGGGCATAAATGGTCAACCAGCGGACGTGTCTTATATTGGGTGGTAATATTGGCAATGGCTACTTCTGACAGTCTCAGCCTTATCCCACTCTGATTTACTTCCAGGTTCTGAGCGTCATAAACCGCCTCTCTTCTCCGTGAATGCCACGAGAAGGTGAGCAAGTTATGGTCGCTATGTTGCATCTTGGTAATTGTAAAGAATGTGAGCAATGGCAGTAGGCTCCTCGAAACCTGTATGTAGTCTATTATTGCCGCTTGATCCTCTCTCTCCCAAGTTGGGATGGCTTTGAGCTTCTTCACATCCTTTTGCTTGAGGATGTACATCTCTCTTGCGTTTAGAAGGCTGTGCCACATATTGTTTCTACTTTGGAGCACTTTGGATTGAAAGGTTAGATCAGTATTCAGGTCTCCGGCGATAATCACGTCGCTGGAGTTAGATGTTATCAGAAAGTCATCTATTAGAGTCTCAATTTGAGCGAGAAAGTAGTCGTTGGTCACTCGCTTTGGGTTCCAGTAGGCGTTGATCAAAAGAATCTCAGCACTTTGATTAGGCTCCGGAGAATCTTCCGTCCTTTCCCACTCCAAGAGCGTCGCCAGAATGAATTCTGAGGCCAAAAGTGTCTTTGACAGTGATAAGCCGGAGCCCACTCTTATGGCAGTAATAAGGCCAGATCTCGGTCTGCCCCTCTCGCTTCTTTGAGCCGGTGAATGTGCCATTGGAAATCGTCCAAAGTGGGTGGCTCGATTAGCCATGTTTCCTGCAGACATAAGGCGTCGAAGCTCCCAAAGTTGACGTCTGATGTGACAGTTAAGTGAGCAAAACCTCTAGTATTCCACGATCCTAGTTTCAACGATACTTCTTGGGGTTCCATAGAAGCCCATGCCTTCTTGAGGGAATCGCTGGAAGGACCTTCTGGTGGCTACTTCCTTCTAACTTGGGATTTCGGGGAGTGTCTGCTGTAAATCGTTCCCTCCACAACCGGGTCAATTTTTCCTGATAGGCTTCTACCGTGCTTCATTGTCTCATCTGTTTGATCAATGCGTTGAAAGATTCTGTGAGTTACATTACGTGTCGGGTGTGATGCCGGTGAGAGATCCCTCTCCGAACTGACTCTCCTATTCACATCCCGTCGAGTGTTTAGAATGTTAGATTTGCGCCGGATCCGGTTTTCGACGTATTTACTGGGAGCTTGTTCCCCGGTAGAAATCTTGTGCGGCAGAGAGCCTTGATCAGATTCCTGCTGTCTAGATCGATAGTAAGACCGCTCCTGCGGGGGCACAGACGATGTTTTGCCCTCCCCCGCATTTGACAGATCGAAGCCAAGATTGTACAATTTGTCTCTTGCTTTCCAGATTTGTTCTTGAATATAATTCGATCCTATATGTAGGAACGAACTGTCTTTTCTTCCGTTAGGATTCGGTTCCAAGATTTTTATGTCTTTTGTGACATCGAAATGAGACAACCGACTCTCCTGAAACAGTTTGAGTAGGGCTTTACGGTTCAGTGTCCAACTGTCCTGTCTATCATGTATTCTTTGCAAATTAAAAGTTCTTGTCGTCGTATTCCTTTGTCTAGGCAGAGGAGAGCGGTAAGAACGGGTGGCTCCATCAACCCGCCGGCCTGATGATCCCGACGGAGCATGAGCCCTGGTTCTATAGTGGCATTTAGGTTTGTCCATTGCTGGGCTCCTGTCCTTTTTTCTTTCATGTTGAACCCAAGGGTTTTTCTCCCCTGGAGAGCACGATCTTTGCTGAGGGTCTCGGGGGTGGACTTCACCTTGATTTCTCCCCTGATGCCCCTTACCCCGCAGTTGTCCCAAGTTCCTACTTGCTCTTTTTTGTGGCAAAGTAGTTTTTTCCAAAGCTCGCGGCGAGGTCGAGGGAGAATCAAGGAGCAGAGCCTTTGATTTCAGTTCATCTGCTTCTCTGTTATCGCGACTTTCCGTTTTTTTTCTTTTTTGATTCAGCGCTTGCGGAATTTCTGATTCTGAATCCTATACCGTGTATGTACTCAAGTTCATTAGGTCAAGTGAGTTCCAAGAATCCTCTCGCGACCTCTCTAGACTCCGTAGGGCCTTCCGCGTCTTATCCGAGGGTTTTAATTTGAAAACTTGACGATTTCGTATTGGTGGAGTAGGTTTCTCTTGGTTACTTTGACCTCTGCTCTCTGTTTTATCTTTTTGTGCGGGCTGTTGAGGTGGCTTATGTTTCGGAGCCTTTTTGCCCTTGCAGACAGGTTCACTTTGGCCTTTGTGTTGGAATATTTCAAAGGTAGACGGGATTTTCATTTTGGAGGAGTCTATTGGTTTCGCGACTGATTGGATCGCTGCACTTTCTGGGAGGGCAAATACCACTGATCCATTTTTCCTTCCTGGTTTACCAGTCGATTCATTCGAAGACTGGCCCCCCTTTGAGAGGAGTTCCGTCTGTGTTGCACTTTTCGCCAAAGGTGGTGGTCTATCAGTGGGCCAAGTGCTCACCACTATCTCCCGGCCAGACTCGAGACCTTGGTTCATCTCAGGGGATTCTCTCGAGCAAGGCCGTTCGGTCGGTTGTGTCCCCTGAGCGTTTCCTGGCCTGTTTCCAGAGCTCGAGTGGTCGGTTGGTAACTGGTCCACTGACAGGGATTTGCTCCCCACACTCGAACCTTCCATGTCATCGCCTTTGTGCTGTTGAAAAGCAGTAATGAACCCCTCTAGGAAATTCAGTTTGGTATGCATATGTGCGATCAGAGTGGTTTGATCTTTTAAAGTATCGTTGATGGCTTCATATAATTTCCCGAATGGTGCCAGCGCGATAGTGACTGTAGCTAGAATAGACATAAGATCCTCTTTTTCCGAGGGAGTTTCAGTCACTTGGCTAGAAGGAGATTCACCTTGACATCTGAGGGGCATCAAAGAGCCCCGCTCTTTGGGGTGGCTCGGATTTTCCTCATACGGAGGGCCCACCCCTCTAATGTGCGGTTCCAAGCTGGACTCCAGAGGTCGAGGATAAAAGGGGACGGTCACTTTGAGCAGCGCAGAGGGGCCATTAACCGGAGCCAGGGGCGGGTGTGTCTCTCCCACTGGGGTTCCTGACAGCCCCATTTCCTCTACTTGTTTATTAATGGAGCGCGGGGTGCCAGTAATCAAGATGGCACTTCCCAAGGTCCCCCTTCCTGCGTCTGTTGACTCGGTGTACGGCTGAGTTGAAACAGTCGTCTTGTCCAACAGGTCACAAGTTCCAGCACCATTAACCGGTTGTATTATGTCCCTCCCTGTTACAGCTTCTGATCCCATGTTTATTGAATTGAGGTTCCGACTCGCTTGAGCGGTTAAGTGTGAAGCACTATTAACCACTTTCTCTAACGATGCGGTCATCTTAACAGGGAAGTTCAGGGTTGAGGGGAGTATGGCTCTATCTTCAACTATGGCCAAAAGCTCTGCATCTGATATGTCTTGATATCCTTCGCCCTCCGTTCGTATTTTTTTCCCAAAAAACTCTTTCTGAGTTGACATACAGTGAGGGATACGATGTTTTTTACCCCTCCCCTGTCCTCTTTTGTACGGGGGTTTGGCCCTCACCGTTCTACGAGAGGACATCTTTTGAGAGCCTCCCGAAAGTTTCGGCAAGTTGCTCAGAATCTCGTTGGCATTTGCTGTTGCATCAACCGCATCGAGTAAGGGTGGGGTGGGGTATACTGGGTAGAAATGGATGTTTTTTTGCTGGGCAGGATCTGGGCTTCGGAATTCCCAACTGAGAACGGGGAGCAAAGGGTTGGGTACCCCCCTCTTCCAGAGCATTCCCCACGATCTCCAGCCGCCGATGTTCGTCCCTTCCCTCCTCACCAGCAAGTTCAAACAGCGATTGGGGAGAGGAAAGTGGGACGACTAGTCCCGGTGGTGTTCTTAAATCCTCCACTCCCGCCACTCCCTCTGTATTGTGTATCATGATCACTACTGGCTCCCCCGGGAGTGAGAGCGGGATTGGGTCTGTCCGGGGTATTTTCCTGTCCCCCGTGCTCGTTGCTTGCTCCACGGGGGAGTCCAAAATGCAGGACGGTGTCTGGCTTCCCCCCCTCCACGTCATGTGTGGGGGTCGTGGGCTGCTCGGGCGTGGCCTCTTGCGCTCCCTCGCCAAACAGTGGGAACAACTCTGGGTTTGTTGGGCTTCCCCTCCCTGTTTCTGGACCTGGAACCTCCGTGTTGGGTAGAGGTGAGGGAAGTGTGTGGGTAGACGCGGGACACGTCGTTATTGAGATGGCCTCTTAACCCTCTTGAGGGATAGTTTGATCGTGTTCTGCAATTGGCACCGTCAGAGACGGTGTGCCCTCCAAGCCCAGGGATTCAATCGGGGGAAACATGAAGTCACTTACTTCGTTAAGCTCCGCTGGGCGATTTGTATTTGCCTGAATTATTTTGCTCGCGTGTTTAATGCGGGAAATCCGTTGAAGCCTCTGAGTAGCCAACTGCTCCACGCTTTCTGGCGAGGTTACATGGTCCTTGTTATGGGTCGGCGGCTGGCGAGGTTTACCGTTTCTTAGCAAGCGCTTGTCCAGGTCTTCCAACCCAGATTTCCGCTTTACGGATTCGTCCGGGGCTGCCATCCGCCGGGCCTGAGGAACAGTGGATCTTTATGAAAAATGTCTCAGAGTTAAATCAACACACGGTCACGCGGGCCCGCGGACTGCTGACTGCCCTTGTCAGTCCCTTCGCGGTCCGCTTCGCGGAAGACTGAGGGTATGTTGAGTGGAGGGCTCGGTACACGCCTCTGAGCACACGCCTCCAATGATGAAACTGGAAAAAATACACGATCACCAGCACAGCGTGCTGGTACTGCTGACTGCCCTTGTCAGTCCCTTTGCGGTCCGCTTCGCGGAAGACTGAGGGTATGTTGAGTGGAGGGCTCGGTACACGCCTCTGAGCACACGCCTCCAATGATGAAACTGGAAAAAATACACGATCACCAGCACAGCGTGCTGGTACTGCTGACTGCCCTTGTCAGTCCCTTCGCGGTCCGCTTCGCGGAAGACTGAGGGGATGTTGAGTGGAGGGCTCGGGACACGCCTCTGAGCACACGCCTCCAATGATGAAACTGGAAAAAATACACGATCACCAGCACAGCGTGCTGGTACTGCTGACTGCCCTTGCCAGTCCCTTCTTTTAGTTCTAATTTTGTCACTTATGCTCACAAGTTTATGAGTATTCTGTTTCATCTGCTCTGCTGACAGTGAAACCCCTTTCCCGAAGACAGTAGATGGGGGTAGGATATGTCAGAGGTAGAAAAATAGGGATACCATGTCTCGCCCTTGGGCCCTCCTTTCTCAATCCCAGAGGACCCTCTATCCAGGTGATCCTCCCTTGCTTGTCTGCCCCCAAGTTTAGATCCAAAAGTGAGTGCCTTCCCTTGGCCACATGCTTAGAAGATCCCCGGGGAGTAGGCAGACTCTTAGGTTATTCACAGTTGCTATTCCTTCTATTAGTAAGTTGCTTAAAATGCTGTATTTCAGAACATGGGTTGGAAATGTATTGTATTGTGGTACAGCAAAAACAAAGAGGTGATGGCTGGAAGGTTTAGAATTAATCTTAACCACTGGCATTGCTCTGGGCAACCCTCCAGACCACCTTCTTCGCCTGCCAAGCCATTACAGAAGGGGAAAGACCATGTGCAAATCAGGCTTGGCCCCACCCCAAAAGGGGCAGTCCAGCCCGAACTGCTAGGTGGTACTACAGGACTATATTTGGTTCGAATGCTTCCTTGCTGTCTTACATACCTATGAAGTGTGTAGCCTACCCTTGTCCCAGCTACCCTATGAGACAAAGGACTTTTCCCATTCATTTTGTGCCTGTTTCACCTTTATGAATGAGATCACTGTTGGACAAGTAGTAGTGTGCATATGTACAGGACATTGAATGCCACTACATATCCTTGTACACATGTAGAACAGTAGGTTTTTCATCACAAGTACAGTTGTATATTCAGTGTGAGGGAATTGCCATCTCAGTGCGGATTGAGAGATGATGATTGTCGATGCCTGGAATTATTTGCAACTTAGATCGTGACAATGACCTGGTATATGGGGCCACCTTTAAAGAGAATTACAAACCGGAATTTGATTGAAAGAGAGAGCCACATATGAATGCTGAATTGTTCTATTATTTGAGAGTGCAGGTAAATAAACAAAATAGTAGTTATATGTACTGTGAGAAACCTGATCTTTCCTTAAGTGATCAGGGAAGGTCCCTTACTTTTGGATCACGATCCTTGGGGTGGACAAGCAAGGGGGGATCACCTGAGTGGAGGGTCACGACGGATTGGTAGGAGGATACCAGAGGGTGAGACATGTCCCCAATCCTGAAAACACCCTTCTGTACTCTCCCTCCACCTTTGTGGGGTGTTTGCAATCTCACCTCATCTCCCCTCCCCATTTCCAACAAAAACTGAGATGAGGAGGAGGCCACAAAGATCAATAAACATTACCCATAGGAATAGCATGGGGAAAGTAAGGGCATCCTATTTTAGAGAAACCAATGTCCTACAAAGAGAGTCAGGCAGAATCAGGCATTTGTAGGTAACCATTCACACCAAATTCCACTTGATTGTTGTTCATATATAAAAGTTGTGGTAATTCAAAGGGAAATGAACAAGCTGGGGATGCAGTCTGGTCCGGGGAAGCCCAAGAGCAGAGAGAAGCAGGAGCTGCAGTCAGGTGGAAGACAGTGTAAGGAAACGCTGTCACACTGTGTTTGGGCTGCAGCGTGCAACTTCCCAAATGCGATGCTGCCCAGTGAGTTTCATAGAGGGTGTGGGAGAAACTGGGGAGTGTGTGTTTAAATGAAAGCAAAGTGGGAGAAAGGCATGGGCAGAAAAACATCACGGAATAGTGAAAGAAAGGAAAGTGTGAGAGATTGAAAGTGCAGCAAAGAACCAGAGGAAGGCTGAAAGCATGGCTAAAAAGCATGGGCAAAGCAGAAAGCAGAAAAAGCTAAAAGCATTGCAGAAAACAAAAGAAAAGCAGTAATAAAGGCAGATTGGGGCAAAAGGCAAGGAAAAGACCAATCGGAGTAGAAAGCAAGGGAAAGTGAACAGAAATAGTGAGAGACCCATAACAAGAGTGGGACACACTGAAGAGGGTGCAAGTGTGCACGGAAAAGCAAAGCACATGAAAAGGGAAAGAAAGGTGCCAGGTGAACGCTAAAGTGGATGCATGTGTCCTCAGAAAGGAAAGCACCCGACAAGATAAAGAAAGTTGCTAGGGGTACGTTAAAGAGGGAGCAAGTGTGCACGGAAAGGAAAGCCGACAGTCCAAGTGTGCACGGAAGGTAAGCAGAAGAAAAGGGATGCAAGAAGCATCTGAATGAAACAAAGAGGTGTCAGAAAAGTGAGAGAGGAGCAAATGGGTCAGAGTGGTTGCTCCTAGGAAAAGCAAAGAGCCTGGCATTTTCGAAAGTCTCTGACTCTACCCCATGAAAGGATAGTATGTGGCAAAGATGTGTTAATCAGAAAAGTTACATCCTGACCAACGGAATTTGTGTGGTGAATTGAAGGGGCGAAAATCTCGGAAGGACACCCTGTGAACTCATGACAGAACTGTGTTGAATTATATGTTTTGTTTGAAAGCCTAAGGATTGGGGAAAAGGAACCCTGAGAGGCCTATCAAAGAAATGATCCCGATAACAGAGGCGTTGTGTTTAATGACTGGCTGAAAGGGGCCTGAGCTCGGTGACAACTATGTCACAATTTTTCATGGTGTTTCTGAAACTTGATTAAGCTGAAGCTTGCAAAAGGGAACCCCAAGGAACTCACAGACACTGAAGGTAGTTGGAGTGACTAAAATGGACCTGTGAAAAAGGACCTATGACTAATCCTGAGTATTGAGCTTATTTCTGTGATAGTGACCAAGCAGGTTCCATTTTGTTGAACCACTATTTCTTTATTTTGAAAATACTTCCTATCACAATTCTGTATAGAATAAGGGCAAGCATAGGTTTAGACATGCACAGATTTATTTGGACTCTTAGACAATGATGGTCATTAGAAACATCTGTTAAGGGAATTAACCATTTAGAGTTAGGGCCAACTAGGCATTACACCATCCCAGGAACCTTACTAAATACAGGTTTTCAAAATTATCCCTTTGAGTCTGTGTCTCTCTTGATACCATGATGTCTCACAGTATCTTCCATCTTGAAACTTGATGAGCTAATTCCTAATGGACCTATAGTTTTGCATCAGATAGATGATGCTATTATGCTAGGGAAATTAACAGATACAGCATTTCCAACCCCCAATTGATCAATCCAAAGATTGAAGATGCCACTCTTACATGGGGCCAAGACTTCAGGACTTACATTTTCATGCTTTACAATGTTGTAATCAGTTCATAGTTATTTTAGTAAGAAAAACAGATATGTCTTAATACTTCTTTGTATGAGTTCAGAGGTCCAATATGCACAAATTGATATTCAAGTATTTAGGTTGTGTACATTTCCATGACAAATAATATACTGCTTAATATATTAAAGTTGTGGTGACCATCAATGTGTGATTTAGAATGTTTCTGTTACTCGCATTCCATTCTCCTTATTATCTGAACGTGTAGGACTCTTGGATTGCTCTTTTCTTGCTTACAACTTTGTATTAATTCATGTTTACATCATATCAATGTGTGTGGTGCTTGTCCTTCACAGCTCTTGTTTCATGTGCAATGTAAGGGCAGGGCTGGCTGTGTTCATCCAAGCCACAGATAATTGTCTGTGAAATACAGCTGGGTCACCCAACACCAACACATCTGCATCCACAGGAAGATCTTTTTCAAACCACACAAAATGGAATTTTATGTACACCCAGGCCATTAAGTATCAACACATATGCTCCAACAGTATGCCACAGTATGAAAACATGTCCAAACTGCCTGGGCCAAAATGCCAGTCTAGTCACATAATAGTATTTAACATGCTTGCTTTATCAAAGACACCCAATAAAAAATGTCATACTACAGTAAGAAGTGGCAAGACTGGCTTCATTAATATGGCAGTCTAGTAAAATAATAACACTTATCATGTTTGCTTTATCAAAGATTCTCAATAAAAAATGCCATGCCACAGTAATAAATGGCTAGATTAGCTGCACCAAAATCCCTTACTAGTCAAGCATTGACCCGTATCATGCATACCTTATCAAAGATGCCCACTACAAAATGTCATGCCACAGTAAGAAATTGATAGACGCTGCACTATACATCTATCATAGATACCCAGTCAAACATAGCTATGCCTTCCACCTGAGCCATCCAGCACCTCACACAGACACAAACAATGTGATTTTATTTATTCATTAATTTTGCCATTTGTATAGTGCCTTTCACCATTATGGTCCCAATGCGTTGTGGTTGAACGCCCTCAGATGAATCAGAGTAAAAAATATTGACAAAATGGGAGGAGCTATTATAAGTGTCTGCATTTTTGGCCAATTAAGTAATGAGAGGCTGGACAAGATGCTGCCAGCCACCCATGTCGGAATGGCATGTGGATGGATGCAACATTAGTATACTATGAACTAAACAGGCCAGGATTGCGTTTAAGTGGATAGAAATGTATGTGGGAAGCTACAGATTGAATCTTTGCCATGAAAGATAGCTTCATTCTTATTGCAGAGGTGGTGTGCAAAAGTGTTTGTGTTATATGTGAGTGCAGGGTGTGTGGGAATGAGCCTGTGCCTTCCACTATGCTCCAAAGGTGTGGTGTGCAAGAGGAAACTGAGTTAGCTGAACAAACATCAATGTGAACACCCGACGTTCCATCTATTTACCAAGAGCAGTGCTATGTCTCACATACAGTCTAAGTGCAAATTGAATAAATAAATGTTCACCGTCTAAGAGGATCTTAGTGTGATACATTGCCGTCCCTAGTTCCATCGAGTTCCAAAAGGCCCCCCTTTCATGTCTACTTGTGGCGGCAAGGCCCATCCTCATGTGCTTTAGAGTTTCATACTGTGCTGACTAACAAGGAGAGATAATGTGTAGCTGATTGTCCTCATCCAGGTTGATCCAATTGCTTTTCATAGGATTTGTTTAAGTGCAATGCATTGCTCACCCTCCGATCCCATATGAGTGCAATGCCCTGCCAACTCTCAGGATTTCGTATCATGTGCAAGTTACTGCAATACCTTCTTTAACCCTCTGTATGCGGGGCCCAAAGGGGTTTGAGGTGGCAGAGCTCAAAGGATGAAGGAGAGATGAGCCAGGTAGCTGAAGGGGAGCAGGTGGGAAGGTGTGTGTAAATGGAGGCTGACTGCTGGAGGGAGCTAGTGTACAAGGTGGGGAGTGGGCACGGGGAAGGGGGATCAGGATATGGAAGTGAACAGTGAGGCTTGAGGGTGATCCTCTATGAGACAGAGTGGGAGGGATCCAGAAGGTGGGTGTGAGTACAGAGAAACAGGCACCTTCTATTCTTGAGAACTTGAAAGGGTGGACTACCAGGATGTGTGCAGAACCTGATCTGAGGATTCTGGTGAGGCGCTAGTGTGTGAGCTTGTTTTGGAGGAATTCAGGGACTTTTTTGTGGGTGGTATGGTGGGTGATGCACATGCCTTTGAAAGAGGCCCGTTGGCTGGTTGACAACCAGTGAAGTATCATGAGTGCAGGAGAGATGGGTTATCTGCAGGAGAGTGTGAGGAGAAGACTTGCTGCAGAGTTGTGGATCCATTGGAGCTTTATGAGTTGATATACAGGTGCATCTAGGTAGAGGGAGTTAGAGCAGTCTAGGCACAAGATGATGATGGCCATGACTGCAGAAACTCTACAGGGCTATGGGAGATATGGAAAGATCCGCTTGAGGATGTGGAGGTGGAAGGTGCACGATCTGGAGACTGCATGAATGTGACGGAAGAGGGACAAGTCCGATCTAAAAATGCATCCTGTGGTTTTGACTGAGGGGGATGCAGTGGGTATGAGTCCTAATGAAGGTGGCCAACCGATAGTCTGTTTTGCCAGAGATTAAGATTTTGTTTTGTGGTTGAGGGGTTGAGGAGTTGAGGAGGAGGTGATTGTTCGCCATTCAACAGTCAAAGTCTGAGAGGCAGCATGCCAGATCTCTGTGGGGTGAAGTGGTGGAGTTGGGGATCTTGAGGATGATCTGAGCGTCATTAGCGTAGTAGTATCAGGTGAGATTATAGGAGTGGATGAGCGTGGGAAGGGGCAAACTGTAGAGGTTGAAGAAAAGATTGTTAGGGAGAATTTTCCTTTCTGTGCAAAAGTCCTCCCACCTTAGAGACCCCCAGCTCTTTTGCTGGACTTATTACTTTTTAATTTTAACTCTTGAGTGAGTAGGACCTTTTTCTCACTCTCTTATGTGTTTTTCACTGATTTGGATTTTATATGTTCACTGTTTTTGGAGTCTGACAAACTCCGTAGGTATCTGCTTTTTGTATAGTGACAGACATCACCTTCAGTGCAGTGTCACTGAAAATCCTTTGGATTTTTCTTAAGGTTTAAATACATTTTATTGGGTGAACTACATTTGCGAAGAATAGTAAGGTGAAATTGATCTTTCTTACCTTTTCTCTTTGTGGCTCCAGCCCACACCATCTTATGTGGAGTGCTGGGGAGTCACCTATTAGCCCCTTATCCTACTTTCTCTTCTTTTTTGTTACCCTCGCTACTTTAAATGGCTGCTGGCAGTGGTTTAATTTTTACTACCATTGTGCTTTTCTTCCACAGGCTGCATCCTCAGCTGCAGTACAACACCCATGGGTTTCCATTTTGTCAAAATGGCCCTGTCTTCTTTTTGCACAATGTTTTGTTTGTGAGGTCTTTCTGGGTTTTTACTCTGTGCGTTGAGACATATTTGATCGCTTTGTGTGTTTTGCCTTTGGCGAGTTTCAGACCTGAAACCCACCCCAGGCTTGAGTGTCTGGAAGAACAGTATGTGAGGGAGGGTCCCAAAACTCCCCTGTCCTTTGTCTCTGAGACTTCCTGGATGAAACCAGACCTGATTGGCCAGCTGGGTGTGCTAAAAGAACAGCCACCATGCTGTGTGATTGACAGTCTATGCTATGCATGAATGGGAAGACTTGATGATTAAAAGGCAAGGTTCTTGGAACTACAGGCAAAGTCGACCACTGGAAGAAACATCCAATAAAGAAACCTTGAAAAGAAACTGGCTGCAACCTCCTGGACCTTGAATTGCCCGGTGAAGCCCTGCCGCTGTACTGACCCCCTTTTTCACCTCGACAGAGAAGCTCCGGATGGAATGACTTCTCCCCTTGGTTTAGTGGGACCAACTAACCCCAAGACGATCTCCACTTTGGGGCAATCCTGACCAACGCTGGGAAAGCCCAATGCCAGGGGTTGTGTGTCCATGACCGAGTACGATGTCTGCCGCAAAACGAATGCGGCCAAAACTCCAGGAGCCACCTAAGGACATTCCAGCAACATGAAACACCATCCCAGAATCCGCTTTCCTGAGTCCAAGACCGAGGATGCAAAGAAAGTATAACCAGAGATGTGTTCCGCATCAGTGCTGTTTGTGAAGTGCTGAAACCGTGAAGTGCCACTGAATCGAAGAGAGCATGCAGCTGCTGATGACCATCCTGAGTACTGCCACAGGAGCCCTCCAGACATCCTCGCTCTTTTCCCCATGACTGAGGCTCAGGAATCAGGGTCTGCATAGCTGTAGCAAGGTGACATCCACCTGGATCACTTCTTCTTCTAACCATAGGTACTGTTTGGGCTTGGGGGTACTTACCTTCTTGTCTTAAGTTGTGCTGTCTCACTAGAGATGTGCACTTGCTTAACTTTGTGAGTTGATTTCAAGTCCTCTTTGCACAGGCCTAACAGCTTGTGTGTCTTCAGTGATTTCCTTTTGGACAATCTGAATTTGTGAAATACTTTTATCCAAGAAGTGCACCAGACTCTAGACTTTGTTCAAATGACTTGGGCTGTCCTGGCTCCCTAAAGGCACTCTTCCGAATCCATTAACTTTGGCAATGCGTGTCCCTCATAGGTTGTGGCTTGTTGAATAGTGATACTGCTGGGAAAGGCTTGCCTAGACTTCATTGGAGGATTCTGTTGTCCTCAACTTATTAAGAAACTGTTCTAACCTTTTTATTTTCCTTAACTCTTCCTTTCTGCAACTCACAGTCTAAAAAGTGTATTGGTGTGACACATAAATGAAAATACTATCCTTGTTATTGACGTCACTTCAGGGTGTAGGAGAAGTGTATTCTGCATATCCAAAGAGTATT
Source organism: Ambystoma mexicanum (assembly GCF_040938575.1). Taxonomy (NCBI): domain Eukaryota; kingdom Metazoa; phylum Chordata; class Amphibia; order Caudata; family Ambystomatidae; genus Ambystoma; species Ambystoma mexicanum. The sequence goes on from NC_090936.1 coordinate 720,014,011, forward strand.
CACCAGCATTACTGATTCTGAAAAGTATTGACAAAAGTTACTGTTACGAAGAATTGCCTTTTTAAAGAATGCTCATTTAAAACTGATTTTAAATGAATAAATAATTTTGTATAACCGAAACCTTGAGTGTAAGGATTATTTGGTTACTTGTATTGATTGATTTAATTTGTACAACTCTAAGGCTAACATGTACCCCTCTTGGGAGATGCCTGGCTCCACAGTCACACTACCAACTTGTGTAGTACAGACCTACACCAAAAGGTGGGTTTCCAATACCAAGCAGATAAGTCTTGTCTAGTCTTGCACAGTGTGACTGCACCCATTCCTACCTAACAGAGAGGGCAGAGGGGGGGTCCCTGTGGGAGCATATGTGTATGCAAGGCCCTGGAAGGGACTGGGTTCAGGCATGTTGTTTTTTTACTAGGCATCATCATCATACAATGCTTTATTTTGGCACTCGGGCCAAAAAAGCAAACATGAAATAGATAACCTCAGTACATACATAATTAATATATGAAACATCATTTAATATTAAACACTATAAAGGCAATTATATTTTGTAAGCGCTTAGAAGTCAATACAAAGTTGATATAAAACCCCTTAAGCCATCAAATAAGTTGAGATAATCTTGTATTCCTCCTTCTTCAAGCCCTGCCCAGATCATTTGTCATGGCAAATATCACATCATTGGTGCAAGGCGCTCTTGCACAATACAACAGTGTCAGCCACTAACCTTATTCTATGATTTAGAACAAAACTGTTATGATTTGGTTGGCGGATCTTGGAATATTCGTGGCAAAGGCACAGAAAGTGTTTATAGAGGTTTGACTACACCTTCGAAGAATGGGCAACCGTCAGACCCAGTTTTGAACCATAGATTTGTTTGGGGTGTCTATGGGAGAATATTCAACCTCATGTTCATATAAAGAGAGCGTGTGAATGGAGACTTGATGTACATTACCTAACTTTCACATTCATAAGAATGCTTTTCTTTCAAATAGTTTCAGCCTACCGCCAATGTCAAACAACTTGTGACTCTTCTAGCCTGTGCTCATTCCCTATATACATCTTTAATGATCACCTTGCTAGTTGGTTACAGTTATGCTGGGATCGCCCAGCAGGTAAAAAGTAATTTTATATGGATTGACCAAGGAAGCTTATTCTCGATCAAACCATCCACTTTGTCCTCTATTTACCACCTAGCTGCTATCTGTTACTGAATGCTACGGTTTGAAGTCATGTGAGGTATGTTTAAGCTTATTTCGCCTTACATAAGATTGTACCGAATGCTTCCACACTCTAGATTGGTGAGATTGATATTGTTTGGTTTCTGGTTTCGACAGTTAGGTGGAAAAGTGGAGTTTGTGGGAATAGTAATCAGGTCAGTGGGCATTACGAGAATGGAGGTAATGAAAAAAGGAAGGTGGAATGGTAATTGCGGCATCATTAACAGGTCCGGGGCATTCCGACCTGACAACCCGCCAATACCGGGACCGCCCGTACCGTGCCCACTCATACTGGCTTGGGCGCATACACGTGCCGCTTCGGGGAGTAAATACCGACATGCCGGTAATAGGAGGACATCACAACCCACGCGGGAATGCAAATACCGGCATAAGGCATAAAGCGGTAATCAGGGCCTGCACGATTGCGGCCATACAGGCATCATGGACCACCCGTAAACAACAATCAGCAATCAAGCCAACTGCCACAGATGCACACAATCACCACAGGTGGACTCAATGGAGTCTGGGCTAGTATAAAAGGAGTACACCCACACACCACATCCCTTCCTACACCAAAATGCTACCACTAGCTGTTGCAATCATGGTGCTGGAGGACATGCCTATACTGCTACAACTACAGCAATAACATCAACTACAACAACTAAAGCAGCAACAACAGGCAGAACAGAGGAGACGCAGGACGAGAAGTAGGGTGAGACAGGCCCAGCAATTACCACCAGTGCAGCCAGTAGTACCTCCTAGGCAGCCACCAATCCCTCGCATCAGGCCCAGCCCATTCAATCTAACCCCTGACCAGATCCACACCCTGTACCGGTTGGACCGGGACACCATTCACCACCATAGTGGACATGATAGGCAACGACATTTCCAGCCTCATAGAAATACGCACTGCCATCCCCCCACTACTAAAGGTGGTGTCTGTGCTCCACTTCCTGGCCACAGGCACCTACCAGCACACAGTGGGCCGGCTGCATGGCATTTCACAACCACTATTTTCACACATGCTGACCCAAGTGCTGGATGCCCTCCTGAAGCATGCTAGCACCCACATATCCCTACCACGGACTGCCCAGGAGATAGCTGACACCAAAGTAGGCTTCCATGCACTGGCAGGAATGCCCAATTCTGTTGGTGCTCTGGACTGCACCCATGTAGAATTGGTAGTCCCCCATGCCGTAGAGGCAGTTTACCGCAATCGCAAGCTATACCACTCCATCAATGTGCAGATGGTATGTGACTCCAGCAAGATCATCACACATTGCTGCGTCCGATTTCCAGGATCAACACATGATGCCATGGTGCTGCGTAACTCCATGCTACCCTGTCATATGGAGCGACATGCTGGACCACGTGCCTGGCTTCTTGGTGAGTTGCCACACTGGCCCTTGGCAGTGCATCGGGGTAGTGATGTTTTGGGATGCTTACTCCATCTGGGTGGGAATGGGGGGGGGCGGATGCATACTCCACCTGGGTGGGAAGGGGGAATGCATACTCCACCTGGGTGGGAAGGGGGGCTGCATACTCCACCTGGGTGGGAATGGACGGTGAGTGGAGAATGCACGCAGAGCTAATGACTCCTGACCTGAACCCCCCAACCCCAACATGACACATCATTGGCACACATCTGACCATTAACGTATATAAATAACCACATGTAAGACGCACAACCTGGCCACCATGTGCATGCCAAGCAATGCATGACTAAACAGGATCTCAACTGTGCCAATGCGGCTAGTGTGACCATGCACAGTGTAGTATACTCATCAAAAATGGGAGGTAAAACAATGTCGTACAACTACAGTGCATACGCCTCAGCATGCATTATTTCACCCTGCATGATCTATTCAATGCCGTCCAGACTACCTCACCATATTGCAGTATCGACTGCATCCAAACACTATTGGTGCATACGTACAGGGAAATGTGCAAGTCCACAGCAAATAGCTGTGCCCATGACTGTGTATCCTGAAGGTGGCAGCTCAGAGTGACTCAAATAGGCCTATCTGTATTCTCTTGCAGGTGATGGAGGATATCCCTTGAAGCCGTGGCTACTTACCCCTGTGCGGGACTGCGGAACAGCCATGAAGAGGAGTACAATCGGGTACATACCCGTACCCGTGTTGTGATTGAGCAGACCTTTGGCCTGTTGAAGGCGCGGTTCCGCTGCCTTAGCAGGTCTGGTGGAGCTCTCCTTTATGGCCCTAAGAAGGTGGCAAAGATAACCATGGCCTCTGTCATGCTGCACAACATGTGCACCTGGAGAAACGTACCACTGCCACCTGACATTGACATGCATGCACCAGGTCAGGATGATGAGGATGAAGATGGAGGAGAAGCAGCACCCCTGCCAGTACGTGATGCACAGGATGCCCATGCAGTACACCAATCACTCATTCACGAATACTTCTCACACATAGGGACCTTGATAGATATGTGTCAGTGACACATTTACACTGTGTCCATGAGAACATGCAGACTGGGATTGTGGGGAGTAGGCCACTGTACACCGTCATACATTAAATTGATACACACGAAAAGATGAATGTCCAGCCATTGATTCTTTTTAACACGACAGGTGTATTATATCAACTGAAGAAAGTGCAACTCCACCACCCCCAACCCCAAATGAACTCCCAAAAACCCCAGTGAACTCCCAAAACTCCCCAGTGAACTTCAAAAACACCCCAAATTACTACACCTAATACTCCCAATCACCGCCAACACCATTTTACCCACTCCCATAGTTCTCCCACACTATTTGCGGGACTTCTTGCTGTCCGGGGGCGCCATTTCAGTGTGCCTCGCACTCCGCCGTGTTTGACGGACAGGGCTGGAGGGTCCAGAGGAAGCAGGGGCAGAGGAAGCGGGTGTGGTGGATGGGGAGGATGCTGTGCTCATTTGCACACCTGGTGCAGGTTGTGGCTGCTGCATGTGCAGCAGGATGGATGTGAGGACCTGTGTGATGGCCCCCAGACATTCTCTCATCAACAAAGCCGAAGTGTTGACGGCGGCTGTGTTGGCAGCTATGGCGGTTTTGTTGGCGGCTATGGCGGCTGTGGTCCCTGCTATGGCTTGGGCTATCCCACGCCTGGTGTCCTCCCCATCCGCAATATATTGCCAGAGCAGGGCCAACATAGACTCCTGTCTGGTCTCCACCCTCGCCAGCCGTGCCTCAAGGCTGATGGTGGGAGCAGCAGTGGTCGAGGGTGCTGTGATTGGGGCTGCAATGGCAGTGCTGTCGTCGTGGATGCTGCTCAGGTCGGAATCATGCATGCAGGGATCAGTACTGCTGCAGGTGGGTGAGGGCTGAATGTGGAGTGGGGGGGTGGGCACAGGACTTGGGGAGTGTGGACATGCCACATGCGTCTGTCCTTCCTGGTCAACATGCTCCTCCACTGCTTCATCGGTGTTGGTGTGTAGTTCGATGGCCTCGCCTTCCACTGGTGTGGGTGTAGGCAGCTCACTGTCCATGGTGTCAGGCGCACTGGGTGTCGGTGTGGGCTGCGAGGCTGCCCTGGATGTGGTGTTGTCACTGGCCGTTGTCATTGCATTGGCCGGGACGCGGATACCCTTGTGGTGGGATCCTGGCTGCCATCTTCTCCATCCGTGGCGGTGGGGGGTAGAAAAGATGCTGTGCATTAGTGATGGTGTTACATGCTAGGTGCATTATAGGGTGCTGTGGAGTACTTCATTTATCATTCATAGCATTTTGGCATTTGCTGCATGGCAGGTGGAATGCCTTTGCATTGGGGTTTGTGTGATGTGTTACATGGGCATGGTCCGTGTGTGTTGGCTGTGTGTTGGTAATGGGATTGGCACTCAGCATGCATTTCAGTGTGGCAGGATGTGGCCCTCCATCTGGACAAGTATATGTTGATGTGTGTGTTGGGACATGCACTTCCTTGCCTAGACTCTCTTCTACATCACTTGTATGACGTCATGGTTTCCCCTACAGGGGTCTGCAGGGTCACTCACCTCCAACTGCGGATGTTGTCGCACCCGTCTCCATCTCCCCAAATCCCTTGATGGACTCCATATTGATGAACGTGCTTGCCATCTCCTCTCAGCTAGTCAGTATGGCAGGAGAGTGGGGACCCCCGCCTGTAGCCATGGCCTCCCTCCTGTTGCTTGACAGGATATTACGGACCCTGAGGCGGAGGTCATCCCACCTCTTCTTGCAATCTGTAATGCTCACCTGGCTCCCACAGAGGCGCGGGCGTGGCTGGGACTGCTGTGACCTCTTCTGCAGAGATGCGTAAGACCCAGAAGATGGACTGGACTGGATTCCCCAACCTGGCTTTTCTGGCTCGGAGGAATATCCCACTGTGTGTGAAAAGGAAGGGTTAATAGTCTGCGGGTGATGTTCCGACCTCCCACTTCCCTTCTCTCCCTCCGTGAAACCCTTTTGAGATTCCCTGCGAAGACTCACCTTGGGGACCAAAATGACGAGCTCTCCATCCTGCTTCTGATGCAGGGGCGCGTTGTGATTCCAGTTACTTCACTGGATTGATGAGTTTAAACTAGTTTGTCCATTCCCGTCATACCGCAAATGTTTATTGCAAGTTTGGGTTTATATTCACTCATCTGTTCTTTTCTTTCACAGGTGCTGGAGAAGATTCCGGGCTGCAGGCGATTTGGATGAAGCCAAATTCTGGTAAGAATTCCGATGAGAGATTCCTTTGCAGTTTTAAGTATCTCCTTTAATGTCCAATGTCTTTTTCCCCATAGGGGCAGGGGTACGGCAATGCCGGAGGTAAGGCGCCGACCCGAAAAGAGCTGCTGTGTCTCCCTTGCAAATGGGTAAGTCTTGAGTGAGCGTATTGCTAATGTTCTCACATGCTCTCACTAATACAATGTCTGTTTCTTTTCCCCTTAGGGGCCGGGGTGCTGAGATGCCGAAGGTATGGCACAAACCCGAAGGCGGAGAGGGAATTGAACCACAGGTAAGTTCTACTTAGATTTGTGTTTCCCTTCTCACCTCTCTTTCTCCTTCCTTCCAATAGGTGCTGGATGGCGGTGGAAGCTCCGGATGGACGTCGCAGGACTCGAAAAACGCCACGTGCAGGTGAGTGAAATGCAGCGTGCTGCGCGCGACGCAATGCGCGTTTAAAATGTTTGCCTTCTTTGCAGGATCGTCGGCGTGCAGAATACCGGAGTGCAGATGTATCAGGTAAGGTTCTTGTTTTCACCTGTTCTCTTCCCTTTTCTTCTTTAGGTGTTTCCAGGATGCTGGCAGGCGTGATGGAGGACCAAGGCAGGAGCAGGCACGGTGAGCGTCCAGCTGCTAAGTGCAGAACAACGCGAAGCGTGGTCTGCTGCTTGGGTGTGGCTTAAATAGCCTTTCAAGTAGTTCCAGGTATGTATTCTTCCCCCAGAAATATGTATTCCTCCACCGGTCACACCCTAGAGATCAAGTAGTCCCTAGAAAAATAGCTCCTTCCAGTCTTGGAAGTTGCAGCATGGTCTGCACAGGTAAGTTTACACCAAGCACTACTCCCAATCTACTTCTGTATGAGCCTGGTGCCGATGGCGCCAGGACTGATGTCCCCTATGAGCCTGACGCCAACTGCGCCAGGACTGAGTCCAAAGGGCCCCCATCTGGGGCTGCTGGGACTTCCCTTGAATGCATGGTGTCTGTCTCTGAGGGTGCCGGGCCTGGTTTGGCTCCTTGGAGGCAGGCATCATGACACAATCCTTCACTGTCCGTGGGGTTGTTCCAACAGTGGAGACCTTGCGGGCTACCTCCTGCCAGATCTCCTTCTTGCGCTGCTGCACCTCACGCTTCAGGTTCTGCTCATTTATCACATCAGCATGTGTGGCAAGGGTGTCTGCCAGCATGTTCAATTCTGCATCAGAAAAGCACTTTTTGCGCAGGCGGGGGGTACTTTTCCAGGTTGCCTCCGACATGGTTTATGGATTGCCACTGGTCTCTCCTGGAAACAACTGTTGGTTTGGGAGGATTGCAATAGATTGTGTTTTTAAAGATGGCCGCCGGCCCATTTCCCTTTCAGACGCGATGATGTTACTTCCGTGTCCGGTATTACGAGCCCGGTATTAGCATGTTGTTACTACCGGGTCGGTATTAAGGGGTTCCTCCTAGGCGAAGGCGGTATCGACGGGTCCCGTGATGGCGCTATCGGGGGGGTTGGAGGGCCTTTAGCGGCATGCCGGTATGGTCATTACCGGCATGGGGGTTCGCGCGTGCTCGCACACTCGTAAACATCTGCTATTAGCATGGACCCGCTCGTACCTCCATGCCGGTAATGACCCCGTTTTTACTGCCCTACTCATAATGAAGCCCAGTGACTTTATACTGTTTAAAGTGGGTGGTACTAAAAGACGTTTCAATGGAGTAGTTCTAATTTAGATGTATTTTTATGATCTTAGGAAGCAAAGCCCCCTGAAGAAGGATCTGCAATCCAAAACGCGTTGGGGAAGTTTAGGATGGACAAGTTTAAGATATTCGAAATTTCATCTATCTGGAAATGTCCTTGAATATAAAGGAGAGCAGTTGTGTTATTTTAGATGACTTAATATTATCTTTGACATATTTAAATGAACACCCTACAAGATGGATATGGTTGAGGGAACATAAGAATGTTTTTTACAATGAATTTGTGTGCAATTCGTTGATTTTCTAGGAATCTATTTTTGTTGAAGTGAAATTGCACAAATTAATTTAAACCATTCTGACAATTAAATTCCCTACATTAAATATGTTAAATGATATTTGGGTTGTTTACCTGTATGAGTGCTTGTGGGTTTATCATTTGAGCCTTTGTGTTTCATATTGCGGTCGTGGAGCCAAGGCTTAATCCTGAGCACCTTATGAATGTATTGAAATGTTTTTAATTTATGTAAATTGTTGTGTATATCCTCTTGGTTCTTGGCAAAGCCAGCAGTGTTCCAGCTAACAAGGCTCAATGCATTGGTGGGGTACATGTTCAGATGGTGGTGATCGCTGAGGGGAGAGGGAGTGTACTGCTGGGTGGGGGTGTTCCTGTCAATCAGTACTCCCCTTATTCTGCATGGCTCTCTTTATCTTTTCTGTGATGGGAGTTTACCCTTTACCTCAATTTGTTGGCCTCTAGTGGGTAAATTCTATAGTCAATAGCAATAATGTTGTTCAAAAATGCTGTTAACAAATGCTCACGCAGAGAACCTTATTTTGATCTAATCATACTCTTTCAGACTGGATCATGGATGTGTTCAGCTACTCTGATGTTGGCTCTAATGACCAAGCAACATATTTTTTTAGTTCAAAACCATTGAATGCATTGTGGATGAGTGAACAATTTCCTTGCAACTGGCCTTTTGCTAAATTTGGGATGTTGACCAACACAGTGATTATCCATCAACACTCCTGCTTATTATTGTGGGGTCTCTATTAACACCAGTTGGTGCAAGGGTATGAGTTTATCAAGATACTTCCACAGGGACCTCCTATCTCTTCCCTATGAGGATGGACAAGTCTTGGGAATTGTTTTTTCCCGTCCGGGGTAGCAATTAGTTATGGGCGGGTAGGTGTTTTCTAATGAATTTCCACGTGACCTCATGAAGATTATCTCAGTGGCATGAATGGGGGATCAATTCTGGCTTGATCCCCCATTCATGCCATCCTCCATGCCGGTTCTTGCTGACTGGGATAGTTGAATAGCAGGTACTACCCCACCTTTTAAATCACTGATTTTCTTGCCCAGATTTCTTACTCTTTAAAATCTGCAAGGATCTTGCCAACCCTGTTGCAGTCTCTACCCCTCCTCTTGTCTCCCATGCTCTATGCAATTCCCTTGCCTCTCATTTTATCTCAAAAACCCAGGACATCCAGTCCACCATCTCCACTCCTCCCACTCCTATTCCCTCTCAGTCTGTACTTGCTGACCACCCTTTAACTACCACCCTGCCCTCCTTCTTTTCTTTTCCTCTTTTCTCCCCTGATGAGGTCGCTAGACAAGTCCGATCTAAGAAAGCTGTGTCAATACAGGTTCATCCTTGTTCCTCTAAAACCATCAAGGACCACATTGACAACCTCGCATCGGCCCTTGCCGATATCTGCAACCACATCTTTGCCTCGGGATCTTTCCCCTCCCCTCTGAAGCACTCCCTTGTGCATCCTCTCTTCAAGAAACCCACAGCTGACCCTTCCTGTCCGGCTAACTATCACCCTATTTCCATTACTCCCTTCCTGGGTAAACTTCTGGAAAAGCTGGCCATCTCTCAGCTTAACCTTCATTCCAATTCTTTTGGCTGTCTCCATGATCAACAGTCTGGCTTCAGAGCGGCCAGAAGCACGGAAACTGCTCTGCTGAACATCAGTGAAGATCTGCTCTCCATCCTTGACTCTAACATTCCCTCTGTCCTCATCCTACTCAATCTCTCCTCAACCTTTGACACAGTCAACCATGCCATCCTGCTAAACTGTTTCTGTGATAACCTGGGTATCTCTGATCGACCCTCCCAGGTCCAACTTGGTTCATTCCTATCATCTATCTTCCTCTCTACCTGTGGCGTTCCCTAGGGGTCTAACCTCTTGCCCTGGCTTTTCAACCAATACCTGGCAACTCTCGGCCACTGCATTGCCATTTTCTGCTCCAATTTCCAGTGCTACGCTGATGACACTCAACTCAATTTCAGGCTGCCCTCAGTCACCTCCTCTTCCTCTCTCATCTCTGAGTGTATAACTGCCATTCAAGTTTGGCGTGCTACAAATTACCTCTCTCTGAATGCCAGCAGGACTGAGCTCCTCCTCATCGGCACACCTTCACCATCCTTTCCCCTCCCTCTCTGGCTGGCCTCTCTTGGCCCTCCTCCTACCCCCACCTGTAAGGCTAAGAACCTTGGGGTCATCTTTAACTCCACACTTTCCTTCTCCGCCCACATCTCTAAGGTTTCTAAAAAGTCAAACTTCCTACTGCACCTCCTCAGAGGTACTCTGTCTTTCCTCTCCTTCCCCCAGAAGCTCACTGTCTCCCAAGCTCTGGTTCTCTCCAGGTTGGACTATTGTAAACAGCCTTTTTTTTAAATCTACCTGCCTCTACTCTCCGCCCTCTGCGCCTAATCCAGAACAGGACTGGGAGACTTGTCCTTGGCCTCAAGCCCTGGGATCCTATCTCTCTAGCTCTGAAATCTCTCCATTGGCTCCCAGTGGATGCAAGGATTAAATTCAAAACCCTCTGCATTGTCCACAAGGCTTTCTGGGGCCTGCGTCCAAAATACCTTCAGCTATCCCTCCGTAAATACCTCCACTCTTGTGCTCTTCACTCCTGTACCTCTAACTCTCTCATGGTTAGTCGTTTTTCAAAGAACTAGCTGGGGGTAGATCTCTGTCTTCGGCTGGGGCCTTCCTCTGGAATAGCCTCCCTGCCACTCCAAAACTTGAGCAGAACCATCTCTGGTTCCAGAAGCACCTCAAGACCTTCCTCTCTGCTCCTTCTGCCTTCACTCCTCCTCTCCCCTGCTGATCTGCTCTCTCTTGGCATTGTGCACCTGGCCACCCTCTGTCCCCTGGGCCCAGGTACCTGCTCACCCTGCCACCCTCCTGCACTGTCTCCGGGCCACCGCTTGAAATGGGGTCTGTATCTCTACCCATACAGTCCCCCACCCTCCGCACCATTTTCTTCCTGTTCTGCACTTATTCAGACTTACCCAGTCTGCTGTCGGAAACACTGCACTTGTCACTTGCTGGTTGCACTACCACTGTTATTGCCTCTATTATCTATTTATTTGTATGTATTATTATGTATCTGTTCTCCTCTGCTCTGCACTCTCCACTCACCACCTTCCATGCACATTCTCCCTTTTCCCTTTAGCATGCACTTGCGCGTTCTCAATGTCACTGGGCCTAGTAAGATAGTTGTTTTGTTCTCCCATGTTCCCCTCCCTTGCCTTGCTGCGCTCTGAAACACTTGTGTATGAGCGTGATACAAATACAAGTTCATATCATATCATTATCACCTGTGTCAAGTTTTCAATTAGCTGCCGTAGGGCTTTGATCTCTTGAGCAAGTAGTACACAATTTGCACATTGTTATTGCTTGGCTGTTCTGGTTAGTAGTTACTACTATCAGTACTAGAACAGGGACATCCCTAGCCCCCTCCTCCTGTACACAGTTGGCTCCTGGGATGCCTCCTTCAGTCACCCCTCTTGCTTCCATTGGATAGCACCTAGTGTCAGTAGTGCCTGCCTCTGCCTGTAGTTGAATTTGATTAGTAAGCTTGATGTCAATAGCTATAACAGTATGTGTATTAGTCACGTCAGGCACACAGTCCCCACCAGCTCCACAGGCTTCCTCAGGTGCAATCTCATGTTTGGGCTCTGGCGACCCATTGTTCAAATGAAGGACAGATCCTTTATGCATCTCAAATGGAAAGGATACCCGCTGGTTGCCCTCGTGTAAATCACTCCAAGGGAGAGATTTCGGGTCACAGCCATAGAATTTACTATCACATTTGGTTCCCATAGTTTGCTTGGTCTTCTCTCGGGCACCTGGTTTCAATGGATGGGACTGTTTAGCTACTTTAGTATTGCCTCAAACATGATTTTGGGCCAACATCACTATTGTTGCAGTCGTCCAAAAGTACTATTTTTTCAATCACGATATTGACCTCTTTGAGGGGTGTCAGAATACAGGCAGTCTTCTTTTTAGGATCTAACTCTGGAGAAAAACTCATGTCAGCTTTACGTTTTGACATTCGGACGTATTAACACCTGATTGGGGTACTTATCCCCAAATGGGCACTGTAGTGCAAAACATGCAAAAGTAAATACAGTCAAGCTATACAGTACATAAGGAATCGCTAAAAGGCATGACAACAATAAAGTGTGAGAGTGCAATGTACTCAGACGAGATAACATAAAACACATAGTTCTAGAAAGAGTCAAGGTATATCTGATCAAACAGACCAAATGTAGCTGGAGGATATAGGAGTATATTGTAGCTTCCCCCAAAAAGTCCGGGAGTGTGATGCACATGATGCCGAACGATTGAAGCAGAGGAACCTAAAGCATAATGTATAAATATGCAACATAGATTCCCTTGCCTCCTTGCCTTTTTGCCTCCAAGAAGCCTTATCTTAGAGACGCACTGAAATATGAGGGTCGGGTAAAAAATTCAACACAAGGCTGCAAAGTATAAAAATGTTAATTGCAGATAAAAAAAAGTATAACTAGACAATAAGATCAGTCGATGATGTAGAATTCAACATTGTAAAAAAGGAAATGTCTGAGATTTTGTGCCCAGTCCGATTTCTATTGGAATCGGGGGGCACGCCTGACTGGCTCAAGGGGCTGCCTGAGCCTGACTCACATCCCTCACAGGTCCAACCAGGCAGAAGCAGAGTGAGAGAAGCTGTGGTGACAATATATTAGATATAATTGCCACTTGTGGTAGGCTTGATGACTTGAGGCAGTCTTAAGTTCCACAGTCATCACAGCCCTTGCGGAACAGCAGTGGTGAGAAGGCACGGCGGAAACAGGCATGGCCAGAGAGGACCTCTGTGCTTCCAGAGCCTTGCCTGCCTCTTCCCTAGCAGAACAACGTGATTTTCACCCAGACTTCGGCACAAGTCGAGCCAATTATGATAATGGTGCAAACATTTGGTAGAGCCTTCACATTTACCAACTCCAGGCTTCTTGGCTTCCTATTTTGGGTCCGTCTGGATCTCCACTCGATCCTCCGAGAACAGAAGACAGACACGACTGCAATGCAGCAGCAGCATTTTATGAACAGAAGTATCATCAAAGCAGTGCTTAATTTGTGCCGGTGTTTGGCGGTCCCCAACACCGGCACAATTTTTTCGGCACTGGAACTCATGGCTCTCTGTGCAGCGGCGCATGGGAATGGAAGCATTCATCAAAGAAAGCTCAACACTTAAAGTGTTAACTTTCTTTGCTAATGCAATCCATTATCCGTGTTGTCAGTTCCCCAGCCATCTGCCTCCGCCTGCATGGCGCCAGGCAGGAGGCAACCTGCCGTGCTCTCATCCAACAACAAATTGTGGGTGGGTGGGGGAGGCTTGGGAATAGGTGGGGAAGGGAGAGGGCATGGCGGAATGATTTGTCTGTGTTTTACAGGGCGAGGACGGCGCTTCCCTGCTTATACTGGGCACTTAGACAGACTGCTTACCTGGCAGGGGCGACACCATGATCACTGAGTGGTCTCGTTCTCCCAAGAGGGAGCGATGCCTCCTCCTGCCAGGGGGTGATCAATGAACTTTATGGCGGGGCCATAAGCATTGCGAGGTGTCGCGGGTGAAAGAAACCGGGCCTCTGCTTTAGCTATTAAATCCCGCCTGAAACGAGGCAGGGGCGAAAGTGAAAGCCAAGGCGAAAAGCGAAGTTAAAACCTGACGTGGTGCAATCAGGTGGAGCTGGGCTTAGTAACCTAGGCTGAACTGGAACCCTCGCACCTTTCTTAAAAGCCTCTTATCGGAAAACATGTAACTGGGGAAGTTTGAATCGGACATGGGGAGGAAAAGAACCCCGAAAAAACAAGGCACTCACGTCCTGAGCGCAGGACTGCGTCTCGAATTTGGGAAGGCAGAGTAGAGAGAGAGGACCCCCGGAAGACCCTGCTAAACCCGTGGACGCTCCTGGTTCACTGTGTGTGGAACAGGTGACCGCTGACGTCTCTCCTACCGAAGATGTCCCTTTTGCTGCTGCTGACTCTCTCCCTGATGCCAGCGATGAAGGCACAGAAACTCTTAGCTATCACGGTAAGATGTGTGTGTGAGTGAGTGCGGGGACAGATGGGGGGTGCTTTCATGTGGGTCTGAAGTGTTGTCTGCAGACGGCAGGGCAATCTGCTGTCTAAGGCCCTAGCACCCCCTTCGATGCAATGGCCAGTGGTGGCTGGAATTCTGGGTGCTCGAGGGCATTCCCTCAGCCCTGCCTGTCGCTGCTACTCCGGCATTTCAGATGCATGCTGGTAGGCCAGGCCCGGGGAGCGGGGAAGCTCGTGTTACAGTCTTCAGGATTTCCTCTTGACACATGCTCATCTTTAAAAGTCAGGGCAACCTCTGAGGTTCTTGTGAGGGTGGGTGGCTGAGGACAGATAATGCATGCAGCATGCCTTGACATGGCTGTAATGAAAGTGACAGCTGAGTTGGATTTTACATTTTTTCCCTCATGTTTTAATGGTCTGAAAGTCTCTCTCCATGTTGGGTTTTGTGTAGAGGTATAGGGGACACGCCAGACCTCTTGGGTTACAGCTTGCTCGTTGGAGAATGTACACATGGTTTACTCATGGCATCTAATAGTGCACAGATGTATGGGAGGCAATATATGCATATTGGATCAGAACGCGGCAGGGTGTTTGGACGAGCATGACAGGTTGTGATATGTTCATCTTAATAATGTCTGTGGACATGACGTGTGTTCCATGGACCACCAGTAGTCCAGGCCAGCATGGTCCAGCCTTCCATTCCCTTGCTAGAGCAGACACAGGTCTGAGAAAAGTTGCATTATGTTGAATGCTACGCGACTAGTACGTGTCATAGTCTCAGCAGAGAGGCCAACAAATTTGCATTTTGTCTAAATTCGCCACTTGAGTGACTTGGCAGCCAGCGTTCATACACAAACTGATTTGGCAGTATAGGTTTATCCAACTCTGAACTGAGATTTTGTGACCAGTTATAAGGGCCCTCTCTCCCGCACTGTTTTAATTGCGAGCTATTAATGAGCTAGCAGCAGGCACCAGTGCCATTAGTATTGAGGAAATGGATATCGATGATGCTTGCTCAAGTGTTGTGGCCTAGGCCACATGCCCAGCCGGTAGTGTGTGTGTGTTTCACGTGTTTGTTGGGAGAGGGCCAATTTGAAGTGCTTTGTTAGGTGGGGGTAGGTGGCGCTCTGATGGGGAGTCGAGGTGCCCCATGGGCAGGACAATGTTCCAAAATGGCAGGTCGGTCCCGCGATCTGCAGACCCCCTCAGCGGGATGGCAAAGGTCCTGCTTTTGCCTCGGGCTACCTGTGAGGGGGTCAGTAGGACAGGGGACCCACCCTGTCATTTCGGCCTTTTCAGGGCTAACCCGTGTGTAAATAGTTCTCTGGACAGGAGAGCAGCTCTCCCAGGGACCTAACGGGTAGATCTGTATCCACAGAGCATTACAATAGGACATAATTGGATAAAAGGTGACATTTATAACATGATGATGTGTTAACACATCATCATGTTATAAATGTCACATTTTATTCAATGATGCCTTTCATTGGTGCTGACTAACTAAGGAATAAAACAACCTCATGTTTGACAACAAAACTTGACTCATCCATTATCTGAGAAAGCTGCCTACCAGCAATCACCGTACTAGCTAATCCTACCAGCGCCTCACAGGACCAGAGTTTGTCAAACCCCACAAATCTTCTAAAAAATCGGGAACCCCGGAGTTGGTCCCTTGACAAACTAGGACTCAGACTGCAGGTCTAACACAATCAACCATCGAATAAGAGGTGCGCAGGAGTGAGGGAGTCCCGTCTTTCAAAAACTCCACCCATGCTAAAACTGCATTAAAATAGGAGCTTGGTGTGGGGGTTGGGGGGAGGAGGGCTACTGGCAGGGACTTTTGTCCCTTAAAACATGGTGATGGGGAGATCAGAAGTGAGAAGGGTGTATATGCTGCGCGCTTTAAGAAATAATTACTATAACTTTAAAACTCTTAGGGGGATTTGTTAGGCTCGAATTAATATGCATGATGCTATTGTGACTTTGCATGTAGGATGGGGAGAATAAAACTAAAGCCGTACTGGTCAACATATTTATGTGACAATGTAAATAGTGTAAATTGAATTATGTAAAGTGGTTTGCTTCCAAGAAATGTAAAGTATTATTTAAGCACAAACATGGAACTGCAAAACCTTAACTAAACCTGGGATGTGTTCAATTGCTTAAATTGTCCACATCCCAGTTTCACGTTCATCTAAACTGTGTGATCCTGGGCAAATCATTTAATCACACTTGTCTTATCTGCAGCTCCATAAGTGATTTACTTCATAGCTTATGTTAATATATCATGCTATTATAAAAACAAATACTATAGAGTTGTTCAAAAGTGCAATTTAGATATTTTGCACCACAGTTATATTTGATACTTGGCTTACTCGTGGCAACTTATTCTAAAGTCACTACCAAGGTGCCTCCAAGTATCAAATGAGGTTTGCACGTATTTTGCTTAACAAAGTTTAGCACTGAGCCGGCACGGGCCGCCCGGCGCCCACTCTGCGGGCGGCTGCCGGCCCCGGAACCGGCATTAGGGGGCCAAGATTTTTTGGGCAGTGGCACTTATTTTTTTACAAATTAAGCACTGCATCAAAGTACACAGTAAGCAGGGTAAAAGCTCAGGCACAGGCATTGAGGGTGAACCATGAACTCTGTCTGATAATAGCTTTGTGCTACAGGGAGCAGCAGGGAACAGCGGGAAAAGCTTGCTCTCACACCACTCTGCTACGCTGATCAAACATGAAGGAGATTAAATGCACACCGGGTGGGTAAACGGGGCTCCTCCTCCTCAGGGACTGCCTGAAAAATGCTAACATACTCACAATCCTGTTCCCTTCATAGATGCCCAGTAATAACAATACCATCCCAGCCCCCTGGAACCTGCAGCAGCTTGGAAGAGGAGCTGATTTTGGCTGGTGGGTAGGGGGTTTGTAAAACCAAGGCATTTTTAAAATGCTGTTGTTATATAGCCCCTCTCCCTCCACTGGCGGCCAAAATCGGATCTCTGGCCCAGCATAAACAAAGATATACATTTACACAACATTCTCACACACCAATCATCATACATTCACTCATAACACCAGCAAAAACGCATCCATACACATATTTAAATTAACATGAACTTACCTTTTGTCCCGGTCCAGAAGTTAATTCCCAGCGCACCAGCTCTCACGTAGAATGAACAGGAATCAGATAGTAGGTGCAGGAGCACCCCCTCGCACATGCAAACATGTAGTTCCCCAGCCAGCATTAGCAAAGGATTATGAAATGCTGGCGTAGCAAAACTCCCTGGCCTTCCATAGCTCATTGAGGATGCGTGGTTGGGGAACAGAACTGTGAAAGGGAAACCACATTTTCCCTTTAACAGTTCAAGACACTGCAGTAGTGTTCCCTCAGCTGCAAGACTCAGGGGTATCACAGCGTTCGGTACAGTGGGTAGGCAGCAGGACACCCATTACATAGGTGTTAGTCATATTTGTCGAACAGCCAGGTTTTTACACCTTTTTTTGGAGGCTGGATATTCCTGATGTGCGGTGGTAGAGAGCTCCAGAGAGTGGATGCGAGGGTTTCAAAGGATGGGTTCCAGCACCTTCTCTTGTGTGACTGTGGAGACAGTGAAAGGCAGGGCCCTGGGGGGTTTGTCCACAGGTGGATACTTTGGTACTGTGAGAGGGGAGGATTTTGCAGCCAGTGGTGAGTTTTTTGGTTGTGATCTTAGCTCATAATGAGTTAATTCTGTTAGAGAGGGTGGTTTGGATGATGGAGCACCATTCTTTGTCTGCCTGGGTCGGAGCAGTTCTGGGTATTGGGTTTTCTAGCTCTCTCAGACTGGAGAAGAGCTCTTTAGAATTGGAACCAGCTTTTCGATAGTCTGGCTTGGTAGAAGTTTGCTTTGTGTGTGCTTTGTGTGTGACAACAGCTTTCTTTTAGATCATATTAGCTTTGGTAAGACATTTGCAGCTGGATGGAGTGGGGTGTTTACGGGAGAGCTGTTCAAGTGCTCTTTTATTTCTGCACAGAGTGACAGGTTCCTCTGAGAAACAAATAATGGTAGATTTGTGCCTTTTAGGTGATTTAGCGATGATTGGGGCATGATGATCCGTGGTATGGAGTAGGCTCTTATGGTAAAGATTGGCTAGGTCTTGGGGATTCTTATAGTTAGGCAGAGTGCTTGTAGAAATCATAGTCATAAGAGTGAGTTTCAGTATCTCATGCATAGGCTCACGAGTATTGCAGTCCAGAACTGGACTCAATGGGTGTACAGAAGTGATACAAGGTTTGGAGAGGGGCGATTCTGAACTATATAAGGCGGAGAGGATCCAAACCAGGATCCGCTCTTTAGTGCGAGTTGGGGAGAAGGTCAATTAGCAGAAGTTCATGTCTCCTAGTGCTTGAGTGAGTGCAGCAGCTTGGGGATCTGCTGGGTCATTGTAACTGAGATTGAAGTCACCCCAAATTATTAATTTGGTAATTAGTTTAATGAGGGGTGTGGTCAAGAGGGGGATCTATAGGTCCAGACGGCAAAGGGAGCTTGGCTGCCGGTATAAGAGAAGCAAGTTGTATGTGGTCTGGGGATTGGTAGTGAGTTTGAGTAGCAGAATTTTTTAGCCAGGAATGGGGTCAATAGGAATAGGTCAGATCTTTAAGGACATTTCAGCAATGAGGGCAAAGTCGCCCTTCTGGTGTGTTAAGGCGGTCTGCTCTGAGGATGGTGTTGTTGGGAGGGATGGATAGGGACTTGAGCAGGCCTGTGCACTGTGGAACCATGATTCTGTGGTGGCCAGGATGTCGAGCCGGTGATCTAGGATGATATCATGGAACCCAATGGCATGACCTCCCACAGAGTGTACATTTAGCAAGGCACAGTGAAGAACTAGTGCTTGATAAGCTGGCGATAGCAGGAAACTGAGGGTGTGAGGGGCCTCACTAGTGAGAGGTGTGGGAGGGGGGTGGCACGAGAGCTGGGTCCGGCACTTCTTGTTGCAGCTGATACAGGGACGTAGAGCTCAAATATCAGTGTTGTCATGGGTAGCGTTCTGGCACAGAGCTTTTTTAACTGGGTTGCGCTGAACCTTGTGTAAGAGGGGGCAGTCATTCTCCATTTCCATGTATGAGGAATCAATTACTTCAGGGCGTGGTAACCTGTGGTTAGGAGGCTGTGTGCATGTCAGGGAGATGTGAGCAAGGAGCTACTGGCTAAAGTTGCAGTTGTGCATAATGCGGGCGCAGGGCAGAGTAACTTAGTCTGGTGGTTGCTCTCTAAGGCGTGCCAGTTGAGCAAGGAGCAGATGCATGCCAGGCCAACTTAGTTGTGAGCAACAGGTTGAGTGGTCATGGGATGCTGGTTGAAAGGCTACTGGCTAATGTGCTAAGTAGGCATGGGGCAGCTGTGGGATTTAGTGTCATAGTCAAGGGCGACTTAGGTGTGTGGCTGCTGGATGGTTAATAGTTGTATGATCCGCTACTGTACAGAATCCATGCCAATCCTCAAAACGAGGCTGGACATGGAAAAAAAAAGAAAATACAAAATGAGTATGCGTGAAGTTTTTGTACTATACTGCAGATTTAATTTTACCTGAATTTATCATGAGACCCTCAGACACATACATAGACATACATTCAAGTAAATATGTGAGGGCGCAGTGGATTGGTTACCTACAACAACACACATATTTAGGTATCTCAATAAGTACTGCACATCAGACAGTTGTTTTTTTAAAGGTGGGAGTGTTCATAATGAGGTTAATCAGCTCAGTTTTTAACACATTCGAGAAATATTATTAGATGTCCTGGGCCAGGTAGATAACAATTTGAGTGTGGAAACATATGTATTCCTTCAGGTCCACAGAATAAATGTCTTTTTCATTTCCTACCCCCTTCCTCCTCTGCCACCTCTCTCGTTCCATCGTTGCATCGGTCTAGTTTGCACTTTTTGGTACTGTCTTGTATAGTGTATGCTTCACAAACAAGCGCAGAGTACATTTATATTATGTCCATCGGCGTGTAAAGCCATTTGTCCCTTTCTCTCTATGCGTTCACCTTTTGCTCTGACTCAAATCTGTTTTTAGATCTCAGGCACAAAAATGAAACTCGCATTCAATCATGCTTTCTAAACCTCAGTACCTTCCTGACCTTTTTAGTTTTATCTGAAAGAGAATACCAAAGGGAACATGACATCTGGTCGACATACAGAAATGTATTTAATGCCAATGTCACCTTTACTACAAACAATTGGGACTTGTTTCAGAACTAGAAAGCAATAGCACAGGCAATCATTATCCTACTTAAGACGAATCTAACAGATGCTCCTTTTTATCCAGCTCTAGGAAATCATTCTGTTCATAATTACTTGATTAATGGGTGTGCTTTATGTCGAATAATGCTGTGAATATTTTTAAGATAGGAAACAATATTTCGCACGAGTCAAAAGTTGTATGACATTAAGCTAATTGTTAATTGCTACCATTACCCATTAACTCAAATCGAAATACATTAATGTAGTAATTAACATATATGCAGGGTGTTTTATTTTCGTAAAATGTAAATTATACACTTGCTTATCATGTATAAACGACATCCTTTTTTTTGCATTCAGCACGCCAGACAAAATCAAAATTACGTAGTCTATCCCTAAAATCATCTCAGCGTGTTCATGTGTACCTATTAAACATGCGTTTCGTGCGCAAATGTGCTCTCATGCTGGGAATATATTTTCTAAGATCCTGTCTCATTCATTAAGAAAGGCCAGGGCTGCTGTTTCAAGCATAATCTGACAAGTAATGTTTTATTGTCAGCACATTTTATGAAAATTGTACCTACATTGCTAAATAAAATTACATTTCCCACCCACAGAATCCTCATAAAAAAAATAAATCAAATTCTATTTTGAGCCCTGTGTGAATATACTGTTACAAAAAAAGAAATACTGGTATCTTTATTTTAATAGTTAGCCTATTTTATTTCAAATCTCATACTGACGATTTACTGCATTTCTGGGTGTTATGCAATTAAAACATGAACTATGATTTAAACTACATTTGTAATTGTAACCAAGAAAATTAATATAAGATGTGGACATAATATCATACAACTCTTAGAAATTCAAAGTGAGCAAGAGTTCACATTGAAGTTCCCAAACAGTCATGATTGCACACTTCCATACAACATTTCTGTTGCTGTGGTTCAATTTAATGTATTTTATTGTTCATTTAAAACATACTTAATACCAGCGAGTGGTTTTTAAGGGCAGGATCGGGATTTGAACCGGCGCTGCGCGGGTTTTCTTGCTTTACAAGACAAACGCTATCCTTCCTCTCGTTTGCTATGTTTGCCATGTTCGAAGGGAACACACGGGTTGTATCATGGAGAGGACGTTTTGAATTGAATCTAACATGAAACATCCTCTTTGCAATACATGGACAATGAAAGGAGACACTTTGGGCTGGGCCAGCAAAGCGGGTGGTGAGGTTTGAGGTCTGCAGAGAGATGTGGGCCTGTGGGTGTGGTCAGACGAGGGAGGTGAGGAAGAACGCAGTGGCAGGGGTTCCCTATAAAAGGTGAGGGGGGGGATAGGTTGGTGCTACAGTGTCATCTCCTGAAGAAGCATCAGGGTGATGGGGAGGTAGGAGGGCCATCATAGAGTGAAATAAAATCAATGCTGTAAGTCCTATTGTGTGATAGACCCATTTCGATTCATTGAGTTCTACCCTGCAAGAGTACAAGGATGAGCAAAGGATAAAGCACCTACTCAGCCCTCACACTAGTACATACTAAGAGCTACATACTAAGAGCCAAGACAATAAAGGTAAAACAGGCACAGTTAAGGGATATACCTACTTCACCGTTTATGGTAGTGTTTGTGGTAGTGTGGGCTGAGCAAAGGATATCCTCTTACGATGAGTGGCAATGTGGTTCAATAGCAACCCAAACAGTGAAGTATAACAGCCCAAAACAAAGGCATTCCCAGCAAAGGTGCTATACACATACATATACATTACTTAAACACAACATTTACAATAATAACTAACTTAGAAAATACCACACAAACCCCACCCCGAGGAAATTACACAGAATAAGAAAAGATAGCAGGATGCAGGAGCAATCAAGGGTTTAAGGAAAGTAATAACCAAATGTTCTTTAAAAGCAGGCCTGGTTCAATTAATTTTTATCTGGGTGGGCCATGTTTGTGATCGGGGGGCCCAATATCCATGGGTCTACGAGCACCCTAAACAATGTGCTTGAATTATTCCAGATTTCCTAGATCCGTGATCCAGCAAAAAATCTCTTCCCAGATCCGGAAAATACATATGCACCGCTCTATAAAAAACAGTACAGAGCAAAAGAGAAACAAGGAAAATAATGTTGCAACATCATTGTACCTATCTTCCCTTGCCTTCACTCAGCCCTTTCTATTATATCCACTTTGCCCCTACCTTTCACCCTGCAGTAACCTCCCAACAGGTCAGGCCCCCCTGACCACCATTGCCATTTACCTCTACTCCCGCCTACCCCAGAAACCCACATAATGTCTGTTTTTCTTGGCCTGGCTGCAGAAAATGAAGGGTGATGCTTCATCCTCCTCTGCGATGGCTGAGCAGCGAGTCCCAGTCTTTGTTCCTTCTTAGATGGCGTGCACTCAACAATGCCACCCGGAACACCGCGGCTATTCCCAGCAGGCACCGGAAGAGGTGCTTGTGGTCCCGCCATCTTGTTGTAAAAGACAGGGCCCCCTTTCAGAATACTGAAGCAAGAAATAGGACATTTCCTTTTTTACAAAATGATATTTGGAAGCACATTTTATTTTTGTATTGTATTTCTGAAGAACATTTTAATTGAGTTCAGTGCATGAGGGAGTGCTAGCATGCAGGAGAGAGAGCCAGGGTGGGGGCAGATGGCAGTGGGATCAGGGAGCAGACAGTGCAGGCTAAGGTGTTTCCACCTTCCTGATATCGCTCCCAGTGGGGCTTGGCAGGGAGGAGGGACTCTTGCTCCTCTGCCATGTCCCTGTACATGACTCTCCGGCACATATTGTTTATATACTTGGTATAGTATGTGATTGTCCATGATGGCTTTTTGTTTTATGTGTTTACTTTGATTTGCTATTGAATTTCACAAATGTGTTGAATAATGTGGACTGATATTTTCAAAGAAAGGTGTATGTGTGTGTGTGTTCTTGACAGGTCCTGAAACATGCACCTCCCATTCATTAAACTATAGGCAAGACTTTTTTTAAATACCTTATACTGTGAACTGAATCCCTTCGAGAGGCATCTGATTTTGGCAGGCAAGGGACATTGGAATTAAATGATTTGCCTAGGATCACACATTTTGGTTAAGTGATGAAGCGAGAATTTGAGCTTAGCTTGAAATTTAGATACTTGACCATGCATCCTCCAAGCTCAGGTTGGTACAAATATGTGTTGAAGTTTGGTTTTGAATACCTAAAATAATACTCATTTGTATACAATTACTTTACAAATTCACAGGATAAACCAACCTGACAATGTATACATCAATGTAGAAACATGTTGATGAAAAAGTGTAAGGGAGTCATTTAGTTTTGAATCCTAAATTGCACAGAGGAGACCACTCCTGTTTGCAGTATTTGCAAAAGGACTACTCCATGCAATTTTAATTATTTCCAACAAGTAATGGTAAATTAAAGCATAAAACACTTGTAAATATCACCTCTGATCATCATGTTTCCACTATGTGACTAGAAAAGTGTATATCACTCCCAAAATTAATGATTGTGGGAGCCATTCATAATGGTTTCTTTTTGAATCTTCCTGTTTTTAACAGGGTGTAAAAGTCAGGCGTATTCCATAGGATTCCATTGGTTTTCTATCAACATAAAAATACATGCTGGTGGAACACCAATCAGATTTGGCATGGGGACCTGTAAGCAAACTTGTTATGTCTGATCTCTTCTCCAATCTCACCTGCCAAATCATACAAAATCCTGCAGCACATACAAAGTGGTGATAAATGCTTTTAGTACCACTTTTAACTCAACTTGAATGGAAGCCTACAAGCTCCAGCATAGAAAATAATGAGAACTTAAAATAATGTCATAAGAGACAAAGTGAAATGAAAAGCTTGTTCTGCATCCCTGTAATTTCTAATCACCATACAATCATGCTGTATATAATGTAAAGAAAAATGTGTCGAAGCAATGGTCACTGCCAGTTACCTTTTGCATCTCTAATCACATCCTGTTATAAATGGTATGCCTCTGAGACACATTAACAAGATAATACCTCACTGGGCAGGCCCGTCCAACACTGTTTGTGTTTGAGGGGAGAGAGGCATATCGGGGTAGAAGGGGCATGGGCATTTGCCCCTTGTCCAAAATGTTAAATCTATCTCTGATTGCACTCTTTAGAAAATATATACATACTGTCTTTTAGTTTTAAAAGATGTACACCTTTTATACACTGCCTAAACCCCCAGTATCCAAGATTTACATCATACTTTCCAAACAAGACCCACAATGCACATGATGTTTTCTGTTTGCATGCAAACTCTGTTAAGTTTGGCCATGTGGAAAAACTGTGGTGTCACTTACAAGTTCTGTACAGCCTAACATCCACAGACAAATGGACTGGTAGAGATGTTTAATCGTACTATGAAGAGCATGATAGGTCCTTTAGAAGAACCCCTTAAGAAAAAGTCGGACCTTCTACTGCCTTGCCTTCTCTTTGCATATAGAGAAGTCTCTCAAGAGGGAGTTGGTTACAGTCCCTTTGAACTTCTCTATGGCCATCCAGTCAGAGGTCCATTGGCCCTGATCAAGGAGCAGTTGGAGAGTGCTCCTTCCCCCAAGCCAGTCAGAGTGACTGATTATGTGATAGGTATCCGGAGGAGAATGTCACACATGATGGCAGACGCTAGTGATAACTTGAAAGCAGGTCAGGCTCTGGTCAAACATCGGCATGACCAGAAGGCGAGCATGCTTGGGTTTACTCAAGACCAGCTTGTAATAGTTGCGTTTCCAACAAGGCAGAGGGCCTTGCAGGACAAATGGATAAGAGCCTTCAAGGTTGTGGGCAAACTTAGAGAGGTGATCTATTTGGTGGATTTATTCAGCCCTAAGGAGGCTCACAGAGTCTTTCACACCAACCGTTTAAAGGCCTATGTCTCGAGACCAGAAGTAGGAGCTTTGCTTCTAGCTTCAGCTCAAGAGGAAGAGGAGAGTGAACCTCTACCTGACCTCCTCAAAGGCCAATCTTTAGATGAAAAAATAGAAGGAGTTAATCTCTCTTCTCAGCTGACTTCTGAACAGCAGGAGGAGTGCAAAGGTCTGTTAAATCAGTTTGCCTCCCTGTTTTCACTATCACCAGGCTTGACCCTTTGGGGCCTGCATGATCGTCTCACTGGTGACTGTTTACCTGTAAAAAGCAGAGGTTACAGAATGTCAGAACATGTGAGATCCCACATCAAAGGAGAGGTCCACATGATGCTTGATCTCAGGGTTATAGAGCCATCTACCAGTCCATGGTCTAGTTCAGTCCTTCTAGGACCAAAGGCAGGATCCAAGGAGTTGAGATTCTGTGTGGACTATAGAGCTCTAAATGCATTGACTAAGAATGATGACCATCCTTTGCCAAGGACAGATGAACTGGTGGATAGACTTGGTTCAGCCAAGTACCTCAGTACATTTGATCTAACCTCAGGCTATTGGCAAATAGCACTGGCAGACCATGCCAATGATAAAAGTGCATTCTCCACCCCAGCAGGCCTCTACCTGTTTAAGGTCATGCCTTTTGCACTAAAGAATGTACCTGCTACATTACAAAGGATGGTTAATCAAGTTCTGAATAGGATGGAGGACTTCTGCATGGCATACTTGGATGACATTGCAGTGTTCAGCCCTACATGGAAAGAACACATTGATCACCTGGGATATGTTTTGCAAGCTCTTGAGCAGGCCCATCTGACCATAAAGGCAAGCAAATGTCAAATTGGTCAGAGCAAAGTGGTCTACTTTGGTCATAAGGTAGGATGAGGTGAGATAAGGTCATTGCCCAGCAAAGTACAAGATGTGCAGAACTGGTCCACCTCTACTACTCAAACCCAAGTGAGAGCTTTCCTAGGCCTCACTGGGTACTATAGGAATTTCAAAGAGAACTATGGGTCCAGAGCTTTTCCCTTGAATGTGATCTCTTCACCAAAATTCCCTAAAAAGGTTAGATGGAATGAGGAGTGCACTCAATCCTTTGAAAACCTGAAGAAAACCCTTTGTCAAGCTCCCGTCATAAGAGCTCCTGATTACCACCAACCCTTCATTGTGCAGACAGATGCCTCCAATATAAGTATAGGTGCAGTCCTTAGTCAACTGGATGAGAAAGGTAGGGAGCACCCCATTTGCTTCATCAGTAGGAAACTGAAGGAACCAGAAACAAGGAGGGCAACCATAGAGTGTGTATGTTTTGCCAGTGTGTGGGCTCTGAAGAGGTTTAGGCCGTACTTGTATGGATCTACCTTTGTGATTCAGACAGACCACCAACACTTGAGATTGTTAATGCAAATGAAGGGGGAGAACCCAAAACGTCTAAAATGGGCAATCTGCCTGCAAAAGTTTGATTTCACCATTGAGCACAGCACAGGATGTCACCACCAAAATGCTGATGGTCTCTCTAGGATGTTTTTAACCGACTAGAGGTAGAGATTCATCCAGGAGTAGATTAAATCCTCCTGTCCCTTAGTCTGGCGGGTGGGGGCGAGTGTTAGTGAAAATTCAAATAAATAGCTGATTTCCCTTACCTAATGAGTCCCTCAGCAGCTTTGCTGGATTTCTAGGGTTTATTTTTTTCACCTGGTAAGAGTGTGAGCCTTTTTCCCACTCTTACACATGTTTTGCTGTGTGTGTTTTTACTTTTTGTGTGATCTTGGGCAATGGAGCCTCACCTACTCCATGGCATCATATTTTTCATGTGTGTTACACAGCACCTTTGAGACTTCATCCTGACTCCATTTTCTGTGGTTGACTACTGTCCCCAAGAAAAGATAAAGTTGCCATTAACTTTATTTGAGTCACTTTAAACCACAGACCCAGTACACCCCATCTTACATGGAGTATTGGAAAGTATTTGTCGGTGTCTCTTGGAGCATTGTTTTGCTCCCTTTACATCAAGACTTGGCTGGTGGCAGTTGTAACTACCCTATTTTTTATACCGCGGTTATCTTAAATAACCATGGAATTGTTTTAGGCTATTATATTAGCCTCAAACATAAACCTGCTTGGCCATATATATTTTATTATGGTTCCGGCTGGGTTTATTTTGCCATTTCTTTTTGTAAATGTCTTTCTCGTGTTTTACTCTGCACGCCAAACCAGGTTTGGGCCCTTTGTTCGCTGTCTTTTCACAGGCTTCTGCACAGAAGCCCTCCTTAAGGCGCCTGAAAGTCTGGGTAGGCAGGATGTGAGGGAGGGGTCTTAGGACCCCTGCCATGGGTGCCCTTGGTAACCCAAGTCGCACTCTTGTGTGATTGGCTGGGTGACTTTCCTTGCCAGGACAGCCACCCTGCTGTGTGATTGACAGCCAGGCTGTATGAATGGGGGAAAACTGCATATAAATCAGGTCTCTGGGACTGGAAAGGCAGAGTCGCCATTGGAATGAAAGAACCAATGAGGAGCTGATGGAAGAGGACTCCTACAATGACTGAACCACCCGGTGAAGCCATGTTGCAGGTCCGAATCTTCAGAATCCGACGACAGATAAGATCCTCCAGGAAACTTCTTCCCTTGAGCTTATGGGAACAACCAGTCCGCCCAAACTGCAATCCAGGACCCCTCCTCTGGTCAAATTTGCTGTACAGAGCTACAGTGGGCCGGATAGCCAGACAGGTCAGACCCTG
Source organism: Ambystoma mexicanum (assembly GCF_040938575.1). Lineage (NCBI taxonomy): Eukaryota > Metazoa > Chordata > Amphibia > Caudata > Ambystomatidae > Ambystoma > Ambystoma mexicanum. The sequence goes on from NC_090936.1 coordinate 720,041,833, forward strand.
CTTGGGTTTTAAAGAGCGCACCTTTTATTTGTTGCTTTGCTCTGCTGATAGTTTCTTCCCTGGGTAGTGCAAGACCCTCCAGTCTTCCTACTTCTTGTCAGTCTGACAGTCGCTTCAGGAACCATGAGCCTGCAGTAACTACCAGGAATGTCCACCTCAGCTACCCCTTCCTCTCCGTTTTAAGGTACTGTGCAAATCCAGTTGTTTGGTTCGTTCAGCCACAGTGAAATCTTTCTCCAAACCGAGGGCTTGTCCTTCTCTTCTCTTTGAACTAACTTTTCTACCAACCAACCTCATCCAGAATCCGTGGCACAAACTTTACCGCAAACTACCCTGAACAGTGTGATCTTGAGCAAAAGACTTTTGACTCATTGACTTCGGCCCTAAGCCACCTGATTCTATCACTGTAGTTTCTCTTGCTCAATTGCCCTGACTTACCTGTTGGTGTGGTTCAATTTCTATTAACTTTGTTTTTCCCTTCCTTTTAAATTGCTGGAATGCCATTTTGCTCCCACTTCATGTTGTGAGCTTATTTTGTCTGGAACTTATTGGGAGTGGTGTGATGTATTACGAGTGTGATTTTTAAACTGCATATAATAGTGCAATGTTATACAACTGAAGAGTGAAATAAATGTATATTCTTTTACTTGAAAACCTTGAGTCAGTGTTTGCCTGAATCAAAGTAATTGCTGTCCTTTGTGTAACTATTTGATACTGCTCACTTACTCTTGAGATAAGTCTGGCTGCTCAGCCACTGCTACCACTGTAACTGTGTAGTACAGGCTTGTACCAAAGGTGAATTTGTATTGTCACTTGTAGTCTTAATCGTGTGTGGTGTCCCCAAAGGGTACTGCATATAATTCTGTTTAATACGCCCGGGCCCAATATTATACAGAGTAATCTGATTGGAGATCAGCTTGGTCCTGGCGACAGCAGGAGTTGGTGAGGGGGCCCGCAGAGTCTCCCGCCCATCCCCCAACCGGCCACATGCCACCAGCATCCCAAGAACCTGTGAAACCTTGACTCACGCATACCTCCATGGCCCCAGGCATACTAGTGTCTACAAACAGTTTGCCGAGCCCCTCGGGTGGCCCATGTAAATCACCTAGATCCCTTGTGTGCCTCTCCCTGGACCCCCTCCAGGCTGGGTCCCTTTATTCCCACGCACAGACTTGATTTCTAGACAATCCCGGATGGACTGGGCCCAATCACTGCAAAAATTCTGCCACTCCCTGACGACCTCAATGGAAGTAGCCAGCTTATCCACCCCTACGCAACCAGCAGCGATGGACACTCAGTCAGTCAATCAGAGCATGACAGCTCTTCTAGAGGAGATTTTTGGCTTTAAAGCTGAAATTGGCAAAAGACTGGACCCTCTGGACAAAAGGGTGCACTATCTTCACCTACGAGAAATTAACAGCTCTGGTACATGACACAATAAATGCATTCCTGCTGGACTGGACTGTAGTGCTCTTGCATGAGGACTGTGGTACAATGAGACTTTGAGTCTCCCTGCCAAGAAATCGCCCAACAGATGGTCTCCTTGTGTATCGCCCTTCATTGCTCGTAGTGTGTCGTCACCAATGAACCCAATCTGTCAGCCCATCAATACTGTAAGGCCCTGTGGTTCATCTCTCTGGAATCCCTAAAGGCCTTTTTGGGCCCGGTTCCTTTTGAGCATGGAGGGGGTCGAAGAGGGAGGGGGGAGGGATTGTTTTATTAGCATTGGCTAAATGTGTTTTTCTTGTTTAAGTAAAATGTTTAATAAAAACTAAGTGGAAAAAAAAGAAGAGAACGTGACATGGAGAGAGGAGTGAGAAAAATGAATGATGGATCTGGGTGACACAATGTCACAGATTTAATACCTAACTAGGTGGCAGTACATAATCAAGATTCAGTGGATGGAATAACATGCTCCTCAATAAGAGAAAGGTTCCTTGCAGCACAAGTTGTAAAACATGCAAGAAATATTCGCTTCCAAAACTAGAGTGTTCAACATTAATCACATCAGAATTAATAAATCTAGAGAACACTTGGCAGCAAATGATCATCGAAATGGACAATGATGCCAGTTTTAGAGAATACTTTAAACAGTGTAAGGTGTGTTCAGAATCAGTGGCTAAAGTCCATAGACAAATGTGTTTCAAAGAAGAAGGGAGATGATCTCCTATTCCTCCTGATCCTAACCCTCCACTACGCAGGCCTTCCCAGAGACATTCTGATAGCTCTGCTACACCTTGCCATAGTCAGGACACATAGGGTGCCAGACAAATCATGTTTCCTTCCCAGAACCACCGAGATAGACAGGAAGTCATGAGGTCCCTGTCAGACACAGAAGAATATCGGGAAATTCATGTGAGAGGAGAGTGTGTCAGGAATGGACAGGAGAAGAAATGAGAGTCCTCCTAAACAGAGAATCAGTGAACAAAGGTACAAACATGAGGTAAGGGAAAAATAATGACAGTATATGATCCACAGAGAGAACATATAGCATGCCTGGCTGACATGGAGAGACAGAAAATGCTACCCAAAAAGAGTATTCTAAAAGCTCTGATCTATGCCAAGGATTATGGGGATAGCCCATATCCTTTTCATGGATGGGGAAACGCAGATCCAGATCACAAATATGAATAGATGCCATACTGTCCAGCCCCTCACAAAAGATTTGAGACCCATAACCTAGAAGGCCAAAGTGAAAGGGAAGGCCACCATTACCAAACACATTGAAAGATTCCTACAGTCATCATGGCAGAGAAAAGAGACAATCCCTTATACCGCACACATAGAATGCTTCCTACTATCATTATGATAGGAGGGTAAATGTACAAGCAGGGAAGGGAGTTCAAATAGTGGTTCTAACTCTTATGATGGAGGATGAGGAAGCAAAGAGAAAGAACATGACAACATGTTGTGAAAGACCTGATCAAACAGACTAAGGACACACAAATATTGTGTTTGGGAACATCTAGAATTATAGGAGCAGAGGATGGTGTCATATATATCGAAAAGTGAGCAACACAATATTGAATTCATAATATCGATGTATTCTTCCAGGTTTTCTAGTTTCATTGCTGGGCTGCTGCTGGGCTGCTTGATCAAAATCATTATAAAGGCTTCCTTTATAATGTGACAATTTTGAAATATATCTCAGCTCATTGAAACCCTAAGAAGCCCACAGGGCAGCATATAAAGTTCTGCCTAAGGAGTTTACTGTAGAACTCAAGTGCGCATTAGACAACATATCTGGATGTGCCAATACTGAGGGTCGAGACTTTGAAACTACCTCCTTCCATGCACTTCCAAAATATGTAGTGACTCAGTTACTGTGAGCTTTTTCTCATTTAAACCCATCCTTACCTAAAAGTTTCTGTACTGGCACAATTCAAGGAAAAATCCAAAGAGGTTCTCACGCTGACCACCGTCTGAACAGTTTCTGATTTTGAACTCCTCCTTATAAAATGATAAGAAATTATATGCTACAGAATAATCTTAAACCAACGAAAGCAGGATTATGACAAAGTAATACAGATGGAAAAAATAATTCTAAGAAAGGAACTGCACATTATTGTGTGAACAAGGGTAAATTCTGAATCCTAAAGAAATAATATGAATGTGGGAAGCATGTTAAAAGAGCAGAAACTCATATTCAAGAAGTGGTTACTTACACACTTAAAGGAAAAAAAAGGAGATATGATTAGGCATAGTTAATGTTGTACGCATGACAAATGATTGCTTGTTCTGGAGATGTGTCAATTCTTATAAAAAAGGGGGATTCCTGAAAAATGGTTCCTCTTATGAAGATTGGGAAGGATATATATAAAAAAAAACATTGGGGCAAAACCTGGGTGGGTCACTTGACGTAGAAGTAAATGGGTTGGAATCCTGACAATGTAACACTACTGTTACACAGCTGATTGAATTCATTAAAAATCAGAAGATTTATGATATGATAGGTTATTTATAATGTGCTTAAGACCCAGAAGTTTCTAAGCATAGACCTGGGGATGGTGCTCCGTGTCGTCTTGCTTCCAAAGCAAGCACGTTGCCCCTGAGCTACCCTCCTTCGAGATTAGCTGTGCCCAATGGCACATGTAATGAATGGGTCCAGTGTTATGGGCTAAGGCTCTTTGTATGTAATTTAGTACCATAAGTCATATTGGGATGGTTACATCTAGCTAGCATAATAATATAATTCTACTGATGCACCAAATAACTATAGGCTGTAAGCCATGTTAAGCATGTCATTGAAAATATTTGCTACGGTGTTATTGGCTCAATTGAGTGAGTGAATATATAGGAATAATGTTCTACCATTCAATCAAACTCGCTTTTCGGAAAGGTGTTGGTACACTAAGCAATATGTTGGTGAGCCTGATTGACTACTCGTGGAATAGGCGTGGGTTGCCAGATTATGCTGCCTGTATAGACTTTTGACACTGTTGACAGAGTCAGTTTATGGAGTAAATTGGTCTCTAAATTGGTCTGTGCTTAGAAACCTCTGGGTATTAAGCGTGTTATAAATAACCTATCATATCACATCTAAACAAATACCGACTGCACTGTTGCAGATGCTAATGTCACTTCATTTGGAAACTCGAGCCAGAGATCAATTATACAGTGTGGATAAAGTAAAAGACTGGGGCCCTCATTAGGACCCTGGCGGATTTTTTCCGCCATCGACGGACTTTTCCGCCATGGCGTAAAGTCCGTTTACGCCATGGCGGATGGTGGACTTACCGCCCCATTCCGAGGTCGGCGGGGCGGTAAGTCCCCATTGACCCATTTACCCTTCCCCATTCCCATTTCGGCCCCATAGGGTATAATGGGAGTGGGGAAGGAGTTAATTACGCCACCGTAAATTACGGTGGCGTAATTAACACCAAGGTCCCATAGCGCCATGGATTTTTACGCCCGCAAAAAGCGGGCGGAAAAATGACCATGGCGCTCTGGGAACTCGGAATTGGCGGTAAGGGGTCGGCGCAGCTAACGCTAGCGTAAACCCCTTACCGCCAGGGTCCTAATGAGGCCCTGGGTCTTTACTAAAAGAGGTGTCAAGCAGGGTTGAATTCTTGCACCCTGTTTCTTCAACTTATACTTATCTGATCTACAGCAAATTCTAGATCCCATTGGTTTGTATTCAATTAAATATGGTAACCTGTCTTTGTCATGGCTGGGATATGAGAATGATCTTTATTGGTTGACTACACGCTACAGGTTTTGCAGTTGAAACGTGACAGGCTTGAGGCATATTCTAAAGAAAAGTGTCTCATTGTTAATATTTCAAAAACAAAAGTAATGGTGTTCAATTCTGTTGGCAAGAAACTGCAAAAGCACAACTGGCTTCTTGATGGTCAGAATGTAGAAATAGTCAAGGAATATAAGTACTTGGGCGTGATCATAGATGATCGTCTAAAATGAGAAGAACATTGGGAACAGGTCAATAGGCAAGTCACACAACTGGTGGGTGTTATTATTTTTTTTAATTCAAGAAATGTAGCAGGCGCCCCTTTCTCGGAAGAACAAGGCATGCTAACCTGTTCAGTGGTTGTTAACCACATTGAGATTTTGCAGCCATCTGCTTTTTGTTCACTGTACCTTTCACAGATGGAAAATACCATTTGCATATCAGTCTTTGTCCCGCCCACATGGGCAGTCTAGCAACGAAATGATATGGCAATTCCTCTCTGAACAAGAGTACCAACAGCAACCCCATACACATGTTTCAGCCTTGTTGGGCATCATCAGTGAGGTGAAGCTGAGCCTCTCTAAGCACAGTGAGCAGGGAGTCCACGTCTGGTTGCCCCAGGTAACCTCGGGTGACCAACCCCAAGTTCCTTCAAAGAATTCAACAAAGGTAGCAGGCGCCCCTCTCTTTTTTTTGTTGCAGGGAATAATTGTGGGCATTCTATGCAATCGATGATTACACTTTATAAAACAAATTGTTGTACGAGCGTGACCTACAGTGTTGAAGTAAGGGGGGAGAAGTTCAGAATTAATCTAAATGAAATGGAAGCTAAGCTGATTAGAAAATGTTAAGACTGTCTCCAACTCTCCCTATAGAACATATATTGCTTGAAGGCAATATCACCAGCTGTGAAATGGTATGCCTACGTAAAATTGTATTATTATGTAGGAAATGTCAAGAGCAAGGGTCCTTAATGTGGCAATAACCTCTGAGCCGGAGGTCTATTACTGCCTATGGTAATGCCCCTGGGGCCTCAAGTTACAGGCCCAAGGTTCCAGCCCCGGAACACTAATGGCTTACGAAACCTTTTCACATGGCATGTCTTTGCCGTTTGAATAGGTTTCTTTGTAGTACACGCTGGTTCTAGGAACACTAGACTTTGCGTATTGCTCCATTGTGGGCAAATTTGCTCAATACTAATGAATTAAAAAAATACATCAACTTAGAAAAGGGAGAAGGGTCTACATGTGGTCCCTTCTCCTTTTCCAAGGTTGCCTTGAAAAAAGAGTGTACCCGGCACCCGAATGACGCTCGGGCATCCACGGGATTACACTGAGGTAGAGCTCGGAAATGAGCCAATCATCTTTCAGGCTATATGTATGTTAATAATACAAAATAAAAAATAAAATAAATTATATATTTTTTTGTTTTTCCAACCAGAAATTCATGTGTGATTATTGAGATTTTACCCTTTCTCACCAAAATTATAATAAATGTTTTTTTTTTGGTCTGCACCCAAAATATAAAAAAATGGTTTTCTGTGATTTGTAGTTCTACTTCCCACAAAATATCACAAATATCGTTGTGATTGTGTTGGCCTCAGATAGAAACACACATTAATTACTGTGATTCTGTATTCTCATTCACCAACAAAGGAATGTGTTTCTTGTTGATTGTTTGTTCTCATCAACCAAATCAAAAATCAAGTGGATTTATGTATAATTGTGTGTACTTGTGCACCTAACATATTAAGTGGACCACTAGGACATGCATCTCTGCAAGAAACAGCTATGATCCTTAGCGATCTGAAGACCTATGGGTGTGTAGTGCTATAAATGAAATACATTATTATTATTATTATTATTATTATTATTATTATTATTATTATTATTATTATTATTATTATTATTATTGTTATTACCCTGTCTAGGGAACTAACCTCGATTTAATACTTCCTAAATCTGCCCTATTACTATGTTTACTTTCTTGCATAAAAATCATGGAAGCTTCTGTTTGCCTGTGATAATAAATCACCTTTATCACTGTGAACTATTGACCTTCTCCAACCAAAAAGATCAGTGATATTGTACGTCTTCACAAAAATATAACAGATGTTTATCTGTGACTCCATTTTCCCATCAAATTTATTATGTGTACTTCTGTGATTTCTTTCATCATACAACCACTGAACCACAAGTGCCTCTCTCTGATGTTCATCTCCTCAACCAAAAAATGAAGTGCTCCTAGTTTGATCTGATTTGATTTGATTGTTTATTTGCATAGCGTCTATACACAATGTGTTTCAAAGCGCTTCAAGGAGGGAGGGAACATGGGAGAATACAGTTACATTCTTAAAGGTCCTTGAAACAAATAAAGAATGTGAGAAAACAATCATAACAGATAGAACAAGTGTGTGAACAACATTTAGGGAGAAATGAGGGATGGAAAAAAAGGAGACATAACTAGCAGTAGCATTACTATGCCTAACAGCAATTGTTGCAGTTCGAGAGTGACACGAGGAGGGGGAGGAGGGCAGGAGGGGGGTAAGGGTCAGAAGGGACGAAGAGAGGAACAAAACAAGTGACTATCTTAGGGTCAATGTCTGATCAAGGTAGTACTGGGGGGGAGGAGAGGACAAGGAGGGCCAAAGGGGAACAGACAAGCTCAAATCATGGTCAGGGGACAGTGATAAGATTAAGTGCATAGGAAAGAAAAGGAAAAGGGAGGGGGTATAACTGCAGATGGCAGGCAGCTACAAATTACTATGCCTGACGGCAATTGGGGTAGTGGTGACCAAAAACAAAAAACAGGGGTGGGAAGGGGGAGGGTGGATAGGTCACGCTGGTAAAAACAGGCAGCTACAATTACTATGCTAGACGGCAATTGGGGTAGTGCCAGGGTTTTCCATGGGGGAGGGAGAGAAGGTAGGAGGTAGAGATGGTGTAAGGGAGAAGGAGGGAGGGGGCTGGAGAGAGGGGAGAAAGAGGGGGACAGGTCCAGGATGGGTAGAGAGCACAGAGGTTGACAAGGGGCAAGGGGGGCACAGAGGTTGACAACAGAGGCATGGGGGCAAAGAGGTTGACACAGGTGCACATAGGTTGACACAGGGGCATGGGGGCACAGAGGTTCACACGGGGGCAAGGGGGGCACAGAGGTTGACAGCAGGGGCATTGGGGCACAGAGGTTGACACGGGGGAATGGGGGCACAGAGGTTGACATGGGGGCAAGGGGGGCACAGAGGTTGACACAGGGGCAAGGGGGGCACAGAGGTTGACACAGGGGCATGGGGGGCACAGAGGTTGACACGGGTGCACAGAGGTTGACACAGGGGCATGGGGGGCATAGAGGTTGACTCGGGTCACAGAGGTTGACACGGGGGCATGGGGGCACAGATGTTGACACAGGGGCAAGAGGTGGCACAGAGTTGGCAACGGGGGCATGGGGGCACAGGGGTTGACAACGGGGGCACGGGGGGCACAGAGGTTGCCACGGGTGCACAGAGGTTGACACGGTGGCAGGGGGGGCACAGGGGTTAACACGGGGGCATGGGGGGCACAGGGGTTGACACAGGGGCATGGGGAGGCACAGGGGATGACATGGGGCATGAGGGGGCACAGGGGTTGACACGGAGGCATGGGGGGCACAGGGGTTGACACGGGGCATGAGGGGGCACAGGGGCTGACACAGGGGCATGGGGGGCACAGGGGTTGACACAGGGGCATGGGTGCACAGGGGTTGACAACAGGGGCATGTGGGGGCACAGGGGTTAACACAGGGGTATGGGGGGCCACATGGGATGACACAGGGGCATAGGGGGGAACAGGGGTTGACATGGGGGGCACAGGGGTTGACATGGGGGCATGGAGGCACAGGGGTTGACACGGGGGGATGGGGGGCAGAGGGGTTGACACGGGGCATGGGGGGCACAGGGGTTGACACAGGGGTACATACCAACATGCAGGGTCCCTGCAGTGTCCCGTGGTGGACAGGGGTAGACAGGGCCTTAGAAATGGGCCTTCAAATTGTGTGTCCAGCTCCCGCCTCGCGGTTGCAACCATTGGCTATTAGGGCCAAGGCAGCCAATGGGAGAGGAGGCAGGGGCTGGCCCACACCAGAACAGTGTGGCAACAACAAAGAGGACACAGCCATCTTGGAATGGCCTGAACAGGCATGTAGGCACGGCAAAATAGCGAATTAAAGTCATTTTAGTCCCAATGCAGGTGAAGAAAACATTCCATGCTGGTCACACTAGCCAAAGCAAATGCTGCACTATTTGTAGTGCAAATTACAAAAAGAAACAGGGTCGCTCGAAATAGCGTGCATTTGTCCTCAAATTGAAGCGTTCCTTACCCCCAGCAAATGCGCATCTTGATGTTGGTCCGGGCGTGATGGAGGTGTTTTATATTCTTCAGCCCTAATAACCAAAGTGGGCATAATTCTGTCTTCATACAGATGTTGTTGCCACATAAACATAGAATGGTTCAATATGTAAATTTGATCCAATTCCTGTTTTGGGCCTTTGTCCCAATATAAATCTAATCTTAGCACCACTATTATGAAGATATTCTATAAACACAACATCACAAACAGCATGTAGGGCACAGTGAACTTGTGTTGTGTTCCACCTAAAAAATCTTGTGACTCCACCACCAGTCCCAAAATTGACAAATGTTTCTCTGTGAATTTCTGTTCTCCACCATACAAGTCATGTTTGTCTCTCTGTCATTTTGTTATACTCCACGCCAACAAACAGGTGTTATCTCTATGTCTTATTATTTTTACAGCAAAATTATCAAAGATGCTTCTCTGTGATATTTTATTCTTCTATATCTAAACGAATTAAGTTTTTTAATCTGCAATATTTTATTATGCTTCACCTAATATAGCAGGCAGTCTTGTGTTTTGATGTTATGGTTCCTCCTCCAGAGAATAAAAACAGCTGTTTCCCTTCTAGAACACCAAATAATGAAATCACATTGAACTCCCTACTCACAAATCAATTCTACTCTAACAGACCGAACCTGCCATTAAGAGTTGTAATATTGGCTGGCACAACATGTGCTCTTTACCATCTTTACCCTGATACAAGACGCATGGGTCTCATCTCGAGTTGGGCGGTGCAGTAAAAATGTGGTGGTATTACTGCCACATTACTACACCGCCCAACTATGAGTTGTCCGGAAAGGTTGGAGGATTCACCTACAGCTCTGAGCTGGATGCAAATCCCTCGACTTTCAGCCCATGTTCAGCAGAATTACCCCAGTAATTTACTGAAACTGCTGCATTGAGTCCAATGGATTCTGAAAAAATGGGGACTTAAACAGCCACACAAATTGTAATCTGGCAGTAATACCTCTGGACCAAGTAACAGTAATTGCATCGGGTGGTATTCAAGCAGATCTACTGCTGGGATACAGCCAAACTCGTGATGAGGCCCACTTTATCATTTTGTGAACTCTTCTTGATGTATTATTTATTTCTTTTTTCCCATCACCGATTTGCCTAAAGAGAAAGCTGTAGACGGCAACAGCGATGCCTTTGTACAGGATGTTTGCCAGAACCTATTGAATAGTGATGTATTTAGATGTGCTTTCGCTCGTCTACACTAGATATGTAAGATATAAAAGTGGTTGATAGGGCCAAGGCTGCTATCCCCTGTATTTCAACACTGGAGAGGCACAGTTTAAAATCCCCTTCACATCCAATGGCAATTGTTTTGCTCACAGTTATATTTTTTTGTATACTCTTCTCAGGGAAGATTGGATTCACTAGATGTCATCACTTCTCCGCGAGGGGGAATCCTTTCCCATAAGGCCAGGGAAATGAGGCTGCTACTCGATGGTCCCTGGGGGTGTTATAATCCTTGAGGATCTCATGGGGAGAGACAACTATCTAGAGCACAGCCCCTAAGAAAAGAACACACCACCACATACTCTAGCTTCTCCTTCCTCTTCTAGCCTCTTTGTAGACAGTAGACCTATGCACTGTTATAAGCCAGGGTACGTCAGGGTTCTTGAAAATACTGAGACAAAGAAGAACAACAGGAACCTAGGTAGTCCAGGTAATGGGACAAGTCAACCCAGCGGAGCAAGAAATATGAAACCCGTGAAAGAAGATGATGGACTTATACAATGGGCCCAGACATTGTTGGCAACATTATATAAACATCAACAAGGGACTAAGCACTGTGCCTTGGGCAGCAGTGGAAGACTACAGGTGTGCTGCACACAAACACAGGAGATACAAGCCTGCATTGCTGATCTGGAGGGACAGAGCTCCAGGATGATGGCAGTCCACCACATCTGATGATCAGAAGGTATGCAGGAGCAGACCAGTGCCCAGCAATTTCGAGAGGAGGTCGGAATGCAGACTGCAGCTGGGAACTCTGTTGCACATCCACAGGGAAAGCAAGCTGATGGAAAAGCCAAAACAAATGGCCGCTATCCAAGGAATCCCCTGTGACGTGCCAAAACCCCCAACAAGGTAAATGGAGTCACGGATGACCCAGATGGTGGTATGGAGCAGCTTGTCCAGAGAGCATATACAGTTGTCCCTAGAGCTCTTTGCAACCGTTAGTGGCACGGCAGGGGCAGAGAGGTTACAAAGCTTATGCTCCTCATCATATTGGTGGAACAAAGCCTGCTGACCACCAGGGAAGGGTCGAGGACCCCAAGCACCATAAAGGGAAGTTAAGAGGGAGACTCCCATACAAGACACGTCATCTTCCTTGTGGCAGCGCTTGGTAGAGAAATGAACCAAGGGGGCTAGATCAAAGAAGAGGAGCAACCAGGATCTGGGACTCAAAGCAAGACAGTGATACAAAGCATGTTTCTCATGACAGCACTTGGCAGGAAAGTGGATCAAGTGGGCCAAATCAAAGAAGAAGAGAAGCCAGGGCTGTGGACAATCTGAACACTTAAAGTTGGGCATTGTAGGTTTGAAGCCTAATGAAAAGAAGGCATGGGGAAGGGAGTCATTCCCCCTGGTTGTAAGGAGCTGATAACATGATTCCAGAAGAAGGGAGTCATTCCCCTGGTAACCTGGACCAACAGTAAGGTCCAAAAAGGCCTGGGGAAGGGAGTAATTTGAGACTGGATGTTAGGAGAGGGGAGACATTCTCCTGGCCCACCAAGAAAGTACTGTTTGGAACTTTAGCATCAGGGGAAGGGAACCATTCCCTCTGACAACATGTGAAACACGAGACTGTCCTAATATTTGGGAACTGTTTCAACAAATCATGAACCATAACCCAGGAGAAGAGAGTCATTCCCCTGGGGCAGGAACAGTACTGCCTTATTCTTTAGTTTCTAGTGTAAGGGTCAGAAATAGGGTTTTCATGACACCAGACGGTGGGCACTTTTGAGATGACAGACATCCTGATAGACACGTTATCTTAAAGTTGAGGCAGAGAAACCCCTCTTAGTAATAAGGATAGGTAGATTTGCACATGCTTTTTTGGTTATAAAAGTATTTAATCCCAAACATGCCACCTTTGTGTCAGCCTCCTTCTTCTGCACCCTTAAAAAAATCTAATCAGAAAATGGAATGAAAACCTTGCATGTAAACAATCCCAACCACAGAGTTGAATCCAACTGCAGACCTTCAACAATGTTAAGTAGAAGAGAGACATTGACCGTGAGGATTCACTGAATGCAGAAAGCAGAAGGGAGCCAATGCAAAAGTACCATACAAGCAATATATCTTCAGGTTCTAAGCAAAGACATGTTTCAGACTACTCACGATAAGGCAGGAACACAAGTCCTACCTGCTAAAAGAACACAGACAGCAAGTGAACACACGAAGAGCCACAAGCACACTCATTTATAGTTCTAAAGTGGTGCTTGTGGCCTAGCTCATGCTTAAAGCCACAAAGCAGATCAGTAAACCGTGAGCAAACCAACTAAATTCTGGTCAATAGCAGAAGGTGAATAATAATAAAGCAACCTTTAAAAAGAAATGCTCAGTGGAAGGAAGAACAATCAAGTAACCCAAAAGAAGCCACTCAGTGGCAAAGCTAATGATGGTCTGGTTTAACAAGACAGTTGCTGGCCACGACCTAAACAAATATATAGAAAGCCAAAACAGGCTAAAGACTCGTAGAAAGCAGACATTCTTCTCTTTGCTCCCTGGATCCATGTGGAGACTGACACCTAGGAAGAGGTAGTTTACCTGCTGTCAGTGGTACAGCCGATATCAAGACATAGATAATGCTACAGAGACTTATGGACTGTGAGAGGAGAACACAGAAACAGGATCAACCCTTAAGAGAGGAGACCAGAATGAAGTTCTCAGGACAGGGCTCCTATTTAAGAAGCTTATGAAGAGGAACCATGAGCAGGAGGGACACAATGTTTTCTGCCTGAGAAGAACCTTGATTGAGTGGGGAGAAACATGTGTTACCACACAGGGAATCTTGTTGAAAACCATATTTAATAGAGAGACCTAAGAAAATTGTAAGAGTGGTGAGAGAACCAGAGGTTGTGGCAAGACCTAAAAGAACTGTGAGAAGACCAATGATCATGGATACTGGAGAGAATCCAGAGGTTGTGAGAGGAATCAGAGGTTATGGAGACACCTGAAAGATTATAGAGTTGATGAGTTGAAGTAAAAGACTGCTGGTGATTAAATACATGTTGTGAAGAGCTCTAGGAGAATGGTGCCAAACAAAGAGGGTGTGAAGAGTTTTAGGATAGATTTACACTGTGAACAATGGATCATTGAGAGACCTAAAGAAGTGTTCTTCAAACCAAAGGGCAGGAAGAGGCCTATGAGAATGGTAGTGTCAACTCACATAGTCTGAGAAGAAGGCCTAAAAGAAGCGTGTTGAGACCAAGGACTGTGGAACAGTATACACAAAGTATGAACTGATAACTCGAGTATGTAGAGACTTGAAAGCTGGACCCATGAAGAAGAAAAGATCAAATGAAACCTGATGGGCTCCTGTGTTTACAGAAAAGTGGACAAGAAGCCTGACAGTAAAGGATGCTAAGAAAGTGATGAAGAGCCCTGAATACATCACAACCATAAGTACTCCTTAAAGGAGAACCATATCTAATAGAACAATTTGCATTTATTTGTTTTCAAAACATATCTATACATTTAAAACAAAGATTTATGAACAGTTTTGTTGGCCACAATTTGAGAACATTCTGTTGTAGATTAGGTTTTCTTTATCCAGGAGGCCGAATTACACATTATGAATAGTTTTCAAATTTTATGATGACCTTCAACTTTGCACTTGTGTTACCATTTTAGTCCCTAGTGGGAAAGGAATATAGAAGATTAGGTTTAAAATGTGAATGTTAAATGTAGTTCAATCGTGAAGGACATTGAGCACCTGGAGAACCTCCCCTTTCTGTTGTCCCATCCCTGGAACGGTATTACAGGTGTATTCCATATTCTTCTTAGTTTTTTTTGTCCCTAAAGCTGTATGCCCACCCACCAACATCACACAGTTAAAAGATATATGTTAACAGAAAACCCATATCTCATATCCATTTAAGGCAATAACAAAATAACCTTTTTGTATTTTGTATGGTTCGGTGCTTTTTAAGTCATTGGCCCTCATTACGAGTTTGGAGGTAGCCATGCCCTTAATAAGGGCATTGCTTAGTAAGGGCATGGCTGCCTCCAAACTCATGTCCGGGTCAGTGGACCCTGAATGGGGAAATACTGGGCCATTCCGACTTTGGAGGCTCGGTATTTCCTCAATCAGGGAACCCGGACAATCCCCATTTCCCATTTGACCCCCCATAGGGCTCAATGGGAATGGGGAGCATGCTAACAACAGGCCCTTTTATGATGGGCCCGTTGTTAGCATGCTGGTCCCCTTGCGGGACCGGTAAAGGACATCTGGTCTGACCAGACGTCCAGAGCGGGTCCCGCGAGGGGACCTCATAATGCGGCGGTACGAGGTTAACGGCGTCGGCACCTTTACCAGCGCCATTAACCCCTTACCGCCTCACTTGTAATGAGGTCCATTGAGTTTTATTGATTTGTTTTTCCTCAATTGACATGTCGCAGGCATTGTCCAGAAGGGACATTGTGGTCTTGCATTATATTTCACTTTAATTCATTAAATAACTGAAGCATTAAAATAGGGTTAAAATAAGCTGAATTCTACATTAAAATGCATGACATGCTTTTAACAGTGCTGTACGTTTTCTAGCGGTGAAGGTAAATGTTGCTTAAAAAGTTCATATGTGTAAATGAAGTACTGTAGCAATATTTGTAATTTTTTTTGTATTTGAATGTAATTGCTTGAATTCATCAAAACATAAGGGCACATGTTGATGTCTGTAAAGAACAATTCCAAATTCCACTAGCAGAGATAGCTTTATTGCTGCACGAAGCGACAAATCACATTACACCGGGCTGCATTGCACAATACTCGTTGTGACTTTGAGCATATCTGTTCCAATATCACTGAGGTAAGGGTGGCCCTTTAATAGGGAGATCATAACCCCCTGAAGAGTAACGAGTGTTGCATTTGGTCAATTTCAAGATGTCTGCACCTTTTCACTTTAGTAATTTCTGTTTGGCTAAAAAATGTCAATACGCACTAATAAGACTTGATTTATGTACTTATAATTAACACACTTTGAAATAATTTAATTGTCAGAATGTCATTCTCCTTGTTTACCCTTACCTTTTAAACCTTACAAATATTCATTGTGCATTGATACTTGTCTGTGACTTACTTGCCATCTGTATTTGCTTCCTGCAAACTTCTGCTTTGTCTGCTATGCTAGATATCATGATCACTGTGATTCCTAAACACATCAGCATAGAGATGAGCGCCAAACTCTGGGAGCTGTATGACATTGGGTATTGCACTATACAAATTCAACAATGGTTTGCACTCCCTCACATGATGTGCCCTTGACCGCCTCCCCAATCACCCATTCTATTATGTGCCACTCCCCCTGTCATGTCTGTGCCACTGGTGCACACATTGGCAACCATCATGGACTATTTGGAACTCATTTATCTTCATAATACTCTTGGAACAACCCCTATTCACACTTTGGTCCTTAATTTCCATGTGCACGACTTTGGTACTTTCTTATTTAAGTCAGCTAACTACATGTACCATAATGCACCTTGCTACAGTTATCAATTCCTGGCTATTCCCATTCACCAGTAGTGGAACCACAATCCCCAGAAGTCCTAGCGATCAATGCTGCTTCCACCTTCTCAGGACCAGAGAGGGAGGAGGCAGATTACTTTCCGGTGTGCTGCTCCAGGTGCTGTCAGTTAGCCTGCCTCAGAACATGGCAAGGCTGTATTTAAGCAGCTGCCTGCAGGAGCTCAGTCTCTTGCATCAAGAGTTCTCCCAGCCCCTTTTTGCCTTGAGCCACGATTTGTATGCTGTTCCTGTTGCCGTATTATCCTGCTTCTTATTCCAGGCTCCTCTGGGCTCCCTGCCTTGCTGCCCAGCTCCTGTGGGCTCGCTCCTTGCTGCCCTACTCCTCTGGGCTCCCTGCAATGCAGCCTGCTAAATTCCTCTGCCTTCAGCCCTGGTCCTCTGGGGTCCCTGCCTTGCAGCCTGCTACACTCCTCTGCCTTCAGCCCTGGTCCTCTGGACTACCTGCCTTGCAGCATACTTCACTCCTCTGCAGTCCATAACAGTCTGCCTACACCTTGTCCCATCCTTTACTGCAGCCCTGCTTCCTTGTTTTCAACCCGCTGTTCTTGATCCCTGTCCTTCTCTTCCTTGAGTCTTCTGTCCTCCCCTTAGGTTATCCATTTCAGTTATACTGTTTCATTCATTTCCTTCTGCTAGCTTTTGACTGTTCTACTATTCCGTGTACAGTTTCCGGTCACCATTCCCTACAGTTAGATACTAGGTTTCTTTCTGCCCTTCCTTTCTTCCGGATTCTGTTCTTAACATTGTTCTCTTTGACTTCCTTTTCCCTAGATATTTATGTTCTTGTCTTCACTTGTGTTTTATGTAAATCCTTTGTACAGAGCTTGACTGTTGGTTTCCGGCAGGCACCCTCTGCCCCTTCCCTTGTCGCATTTTCAGTGTTGTACTTCGTGTCATTGTTTGGTTCCTGCTGGATCCGTACAGGCTTCAGTCTTGTGAAGTACTGGTACCTTGTTTTTGCCTTAGGGTTCAGGTGCAGACACCCACTGCTGTTGTTCCCAGCCATGAGCATACAGAGTGGGCCCCTGTTATAGCAATCTGTGCAGAAGGCTGGAGTTTCCAAAGGTCCGTGGAACATTCTTCCCCATTTCTGCATACACCCCAAGAGGGAATCCAGTTTGTTTGTACCTTTGTATTCCCTGCCCCTTTCTGTTCACAGCTACTGTAGCCTATACTTCTTTCTTGTTGAGCTTCCTGCTTTGTGTGGTCATCTGTCACCTTACATCAGCACAGCCACCCAAAACCTACCTGGGTGCCCGGTGCCACTCTTGACAAAGTGCCATCCTTGACACCCCCACTGCAATTCCCCACTCAACTTCTTCCCACTTGCAAACTTTCCCTAACCACCTCTCCTCATAGTCAACATTTAAACAAGGTCTTCCAGGTTTGTTTGATCATTAGGCTACACGACTGTACATTAGCATTCTCTTTTTCTATTCCTCTCTTTCGACATCTGCCGAAGATGAGTAGCAGACAGTTAACAAGAACAGAGGATGGCTGTGAAAGACAATCATGATTTGGGTTCACATGATACATTTCAGCACAAGTGTAATCTACAGTGCTTGCTAGGTTCTGGGCTGGAAGTGGTGGAACTCAAGGTCTGATATTGTAAAGTGTACCTGTGTGGTGAGCAAGACAGTGTAATCATTGGCAAATGTAACACTTCACCTCAATTTCCTAGTCTACTCCCCCCTTACTCCCCACTGTATCTAATCTGAATCACCCGCCCTACCTCATCCCACTCACCAAATGTCCCTATTTGCCTACTCTCCCCCACCCTATGCACCCACCCTGTCTTGCCTCACTGAAGTGCCAGGAGACTACCTCTGGGTGGTAGCAGTCCATGATATAAATCAACATAGCATGACTTACCCACTCTCCCATTCTAACTCCCCACACTCACTCACTTCCATCCCACTTCCCCACTCTCCCTCACATCACTGGCCCACTAAATGGTCTTGTTCCCCAGTACCAGTCTGATTGCCTCACAGTTTACTCAACGTTGTTTTACCTCTAATCCTCCTTCACACACAAGCTCACCATTCCATAACCTTTCTGTGCCCCTTCTCGCTTCGGCTCTTTCTCCCCATTCACCCTGCCCCACAGGAAACATGGCACATAACAATCAAAGCCAGCCCAACTGTGGATCTATTCAAAGCTTGACTTAAACTTCACTTACTGCCCCCAGTGATACTTAATAATGTAATTTTGTATATTTAAATAGTACTCCTCTTTAGTCTGAAGCACTTGCCCCCTTAGGTTCCTTTTACCTTTATAAGTCACCTGCTTTTATTTATAGTGTAGCTGTGTCCCTGGTGTATCTACCAATGTGTGCAGCCTCATACACTGCATCACCATTTGTTCTCATTGTTGCGCTTTTGTACAGGCACCCTTCATTGGAATGCATGCACCATCTGTAAATGCGTTATTATAAGTAATTTTAAAGCGAAATTGGCATCAATGTTCTTCAAATAAATGTGAATAAATACAAAACTGTCACCTGTGGTGGCTCAGAAGAAGGATGCAGATACTGGGTTGATATTTTTACCATCTGCATCGTCCACAATGCTTTCTGTTGCCAGGGACCACACAGCATCCAACTCTCTCTGCAGAAATACCTTCCTTCTAGAGCCCTTTGCTCTGCTTCATCCAACTCTCTGAGAGTCCAATACTTGTATTGACAGAGAGTGGGGGGTAGATCTTTCTCCTCTGAAGGTGCATCACTCTGCAACAGCCTCCCTGGCCCTCTCAGACATGAGCTGGATTACCTGAAATTTTGAAAGCAACTTAAGGCCCTCCTTTTTTCGCTTCTGCCTTCTCTCTCTGATTTCCCTGCTAACTTACCTGTCTGCTGCGCTGACTAGTTGCCTGGTGTCCTCAGAGTTTCACTGGGTACCAGGATCCTCCTAGACATGTCTGCCTTGCACTGCCTATGCACCTAACATGCACTTAGCCGCTGTAATCTGCAACCCCTACAGCCCCCCTGCTTCCTTGCACTTATCTACAGCCATGCTGCCCTGGTTGCATTCACTCAGAGTCAGGCTGCCCTGTTTGCACTTTCTCTTCCCCTCTCCCTGCACTTGCCCCTCTTCCCTCCCCTTGCACTGTTCAGTGTCACCCTTGCACAATCTTAATGACACAAGGCCTAGTAGGATCATCTGTCTTCCCTCGCTTGTCTTGTGGCACCTAGAAACTTGTGTGCAGGTGCGTTATAAATGCCATATCATATCATTTATTAAATGATATAAAAAAGGCTTAACTTTCCCTATTGCTATTCGCATGCCCCCAGCCTATATAAATAACTAAGGTGCTGGTTCATCATCAGGTAGTTGTCAACATGAAATAAATCTGCTCTACAAAAACTAATTTTAACTGACCCTACCACTATTCTAACTAAATAAGTTCAGGAGAATGTCTTCCTTCTCCTGCTTGACTTGTCTTGCAATGTTTCTCCTTTGCTTTAGACTTCTTCTTAGTATGCTAACTTTAAATAGTCTCAGTACAAGTTCCTCTTTAGATATTTTCTTGCAGGAATCCCTTAAAATCTGTCTTATCCTTTTTGCCACACTATGCATTTGTACTCCTTTAACATATATTTTCTTAGATGGGAAATGTTTTATGGCCAATTAATGTTCCCCCTCTCTCCTGATGTGCTTGGTTCTGTATAACATTGCTCTTATGGGCTTCCCAATCCTTACTTCATAGAACTCTCCTTCTAGTTTGTAACCGCTGTCTCTTAACATATGTGGTACTTTCCCCTCTTCCCAGAGTATTTGAGCTCTGATCTTAATGATCTCTCGTTCAAGTTTACTCAGTGTTCTCTTTCTGTCATTAGAGTATTCTTGCTCTTCGATTTATTCTACTCTTCACTTTTTAGCTTATTTGGTATTTCCACTCTTCCCACGATTTTTGTATACCTCTCTTAATAATCTCTTTTTCCGATTCTATTGTAATTCTTTATCTCTCAATATTACAGTTCTGTGTCATCCACCTTCCTGTCTCATGAATTTTACTTGTTAAATAAAGATTCCCCAGCAGCCTCCCGGGTCTCCCGTGCTCCAAGTTGCCTCTCACTCTCAATCTGGAGGGGAATGTCTCAGCTCGCTCAGGTTCTTTTGGGTGTTTCAGTTCTTCACTTTCTCACTTTCTCTGTCATCTTGCTCTCAGCCCTCTCTCTCTGTGCAGTGGGGGTAAGTGGGCAGGTCGCTGATTTCTCAGCGTAGTGGTTTTGGCATCGTTGGAAGGGCACCCTTCCCACCAAGTAGATTTTGTGGTCACGCCACCACTGCGATAAACTTCCTTTCTCCTCGGCTTCTCTCTACAGACCGATGTTGGCCTTCCAGCATTTTGCTCTCTTTCTCAAAGCAGTTCTGAAGGTTGCAGGGTCCGACTCGCTCAGGTGTGATGCCACCTGCTTGAGTATGCGTCTCTCTGCTTTGCTTCATCTTGGCATGTGCTCTCCTTATAACCTCCTTGTCTCAGTTAAATGAAGGTCTCCTTTTGAAGAGACATATCCTTTTTCTTGTTTATAAAATAATGTTTTAGTTTCATTTTCAACCATGTCTCTGAATTGTATCGGACATGTTCTCATGTATGCCATTATGGGAAATGACCTACTGGGTTACTTATAGGAATGGGAGTCCTTGTTCCCTAAGGGGGAGTCTCTCTCAGTTAGATCTCACTTGCCCAGACCCTTAGAGAATGTCTTGCAAAACAGGCTCACCTCCCTAAGCCGCAAAGGGGGACAAATTCAAACCATTCGTCATACACCCCAATTACCCACACTCACCACTTCAACCACTTGCCTCTCCTACCTTGCAAGCCCCACTCACTCACTCTCCCTTGCCCCTCTCTCCCTCACCATATTTTCCCACTGCCCCTCTCCCACTTGACCTCATGTAACCACACCAAGAAGAGATAACACATACAAGCCTGCGTCTCTGCGGCATCTAACAACTCAGCCAAACTCTTTAAAATCTGCAAGGAGCTGGCCAATCCTGCTGCAGTCTCTACCTCTAATTTCCCCTCCCAGGCTCTCTGCATGGCACTGGCTTCTCATTTCATCTCTAAAACCCAGGACATCCTGTCCATTCTCTCATCCTTTCCTCCTCCACCCTCTACTCTCTCCTCTACCTCCAGCCCCCCTGTGGCCACCTCTCCTCCCTCTATCTCTTCCTTTACTCTATTCTCCCCTGATGAGATTTCTAGGCAAGTCCGATCTATGATAGTCTTGTCAAAACAGTTTCTTCCTTGTTCTTCCAAAACCATCAAGGGCCACATTGACACCTTCACTCCTGCCATGGCTGACTTCTGCAACCACTCCTTCGCCACTGGAGCCTTCCCTTCCCCCCTGAAGCATTCTCTTGTGCACCCTCTTCTCAAGAAACCCTCAGTCAACCACTCTTGCCCGGCTAACTCTCGCCCAATTTACATCACTCCTTTCCTGGGCAGACTCCTGGAAAAACTGGCCAACTCCCAGCTTAATCGTCACACTGAATTTGTTGGTTGTCTTCACGACCATCAGTCTTGCTTCAGAGCAGCCACAAGCACGGAAATTGCTCTCCTGAACATCAGTGAAGACTTGCTCTCTAACCTAGATTTTAATCTCCCCTCTGTCCTCATCTTACTTGATCTTTCTTCTGCCTTTGACATTGTCAACCATGCCATCCTGCTCAATCGTCTCCATGATAACCTGGGTATCACAGATCGGGCCCTGGCCTGGCTGACCTTGTTTCTCTCTGATCGACCCTTCCAGGTCCAACTTAGGTCCTTCCTTTCCTCTATCTCATTCTCTGCCTGTGGTGTTCCCCAGGGGTCTAACCTCTCTCCCTTGCTGTTCAACCAATACCTGGCACTTCTCGCCCACCGCATTGCCACGCTCTGCTCCAAATTTCATTGCTATTTGGATGACACTCAGCTCATTTTCATTCTCCCCTCTGCCACCTCTTATTCTCTCATCTCTGACTGTCTGTCTGTGTTAGGCAGAATCCTGTGCAGTGCCCTTAGGGACCACAACACACAATTAAGACCACAAGTGGTAATACAAGTTCACCTTTGGTACAAGCCTGTACTACTATGTTAAAGTGGTAGCAGTAGCAGAGCAGCCACACTTATCTCAAGAGTATATGAGCAGTAGCAGGGATTACACAAAGGGACCACAATTACTGTGACTCAAGCAAACACTGACTCAAGGTTTCAGGTGAAAAATATAAGTACATTTATTTTTAAACCATCTGTAAAACGCAACACTTCTGGAAATTCAAAACCACACATAAAATACACTACAACTAACCAATTCTCTTGGCACAGAATAACTCAAGGTAAGTACCTTATATTTTGGTGGACCGGTGTTGTGAAACAAAAGCCGTTACCGGGGATATGTATGCGGTCATTTTTTGACAGTTTGGTCGTATTAAAGAACGCGTATCCGCGGCAAGAAATGTTACCTTGGCAAAACACACTTAGCACCTGGGCTAACCAGAGAGAGTTGGGGGCAAAAATCACAGGCAATACGTTTGTCAAGGCAGACAGAATCAGAGAACACTTGCTGACAGAAATACAAAAGTCAATAGGACAGAGCCAGTGTCAAGTGGAACCGGGTTCCTGTTGTCGAGGATCACACAGACAGTTCAATGTTCAACATTGCCAGGAGTACTTGGATATTGTCAACAGAGGAAGCAAAAGTTATAAGAGGGAAGGAAGACAAAGGCAAGCCTTGGATGAGGAGAACAGGGATTCACCCTAGTTCCTTGCAGCCGAAACAGTACCTTAGTCAATGAAGAAGCTGGTGCCAAGGCAGTTGTTCCTGGTAGTTTCCTGTAGACCCACGGTTCCTGGTGCTTTGGTCATGGAGACGAGAAGGAAGACGTCTTGAGGAGTCTGCACCACTCAGGGATGCGGCCAGCAGCAGCGACTTTGAATAAAAGGTGCGCTCCTTTAAAACAGGAGAGGCTCTTCAGATGGCTATCCAGACCACTACAGCAGGGTGCAGTGATTTCGACCACGAAGAGGATCCTCTGGCTGTGGAAGATGAGCTGGTTGACCCCACCAGGCTCAAGGGAAGAAGACTCTGGACTGGATCTTCTCTGGTCGTCGATGGGTAGATAGCTCAGGACTGCAGCAGGGCTTCACCGGGACGGGGTAGTTGTAGCAGCAGCCTTCTTCTCCGCTTCTCTTCGGTTCCTTGTAGTTCCAGTGGCGACTCGACTTCCAGCCGAAGAGTCCTGCCTTTTATGTGAAAATCCCCCACTCACACAGCCTGGCTGTCAATCACGCAGCAGGGGGGTTGTCCAGCCCGGACAACCACCTCAGCCAATCATGGCAAAGTGTGACTTGGGTTTCCTAGGATACTCTGTGCAGGGGGTGACTACATCCCTCCCTCACATTCATCCCACCTAGACATCAGGCACCCAGGGGAGGAATTCTTGGCAGAAGCCCACCAAAAGACAGTGAACAAAGAAAGCAAACCTAGTTTGCCGCGCAAAGTAAAACACAAGAAGGACTTTACCAAAAAGAAATGGTGACTAAACCCAACCGGAGCAATTTGGTCAAGCGGATTTATGTTCGAGGCTAATATAATAGCCTAAAACAATACCACGTTTATATAGTATAATCATGGTAGAAAAGTTAGGGTAGATACCACTGCTACCAGCCAAGCCTAAAAGTTAAAAGAGCAAACAAATCTCAGAGTGGAACACACAACAAGGGGGTAGGATTTAACCCTTTTCCAGTACTCCATGAAAGATGGTTTGTACTGGGTCTGCAGTTAAAAAGTGACTATGTAAAGTTAATGGCAACTTTACCTGTTTCTGGGGGACAGCAGTCAGCCCCAGAAAAAGGAGTCATGGGGAAGCCTTAGAGACAACCCTGTGTTACTACACTGAAGGTGCTGTGTAACACACACAACAAGTTGGGCTCATGGAGTGGTGTGCTCCAGAGTCCAAGATCATACAACAAGTAGAAATGCACATGGCAAAACGCAAGTAGGAGTGGGAAAAAGAGGCACACTCTTACCAAGTGGAACAAATAAACTCCAGAAATCCAGCAAAGTTACTCGGGAACTCACTAGGTGAGGGAAATTAGCCATAGAATGAGAATTCTCTCTAACAGTCTGCTATCCACGAGTGGTATGCCACCAACCATCTCTACCTTAATGGACAGAGATTCTCCTCACTGGCACATCTGCACCCTCCTTTCATGTCACTCTCTGGCCAGCCTCCAATGGCCCTCTTCCTTCTCCCACCTGTGAGGCTAAGAAATTTGGGGTCATATTCAACTCCACACTCTCATTTTCTCCTCACATCTCTGATGTCTCTAAGAAGGCAAACTACCAACTGCACCTCCTCTTGAGGTATTCTTCCTTTCCTCTGCTTCCCCCTGAAGCTCACGTTCGCTAGAGCTGTGATTCTCTCTAGGCTGGACTACTGCAACAGCCTCTTTCTAAATCTGCCTGCCTCTACTCTCAGCTCTATGCAACTGATCCAGATCAGGACTGCAAGACTTGTCCTTGGCCTCAAGCACACGGATTGTATTTCTCCAACACTGAAATATCTGCATTGGCTCCCAGTGGCTGCAAGGATTAAGTTCAAGAGCCTCTGCATTGTCCACAAGACCTCTGGGGCCTCAAAACCTCCAACTCTCTCTTTGTGAATACCTTCCTACTCAAGCTCATCGGTCCTCCACCTCCAACTTCTTCAGGGTCAGTTGCTTCTCCAAGCAACTAGTTAGTGGTTGATCTCTTTCTTTGGCTAACCTCCCTCTCTCTCTGAAACTTGAGGAAAACCATCTACAGTTCCAGAAGCACCTCAAGACCTTCCTCTTTGCTTCTGCATTCTCTCTTCCTCAACCCTGCTGATTTCCTGTCTGATACTGCACTGGTCATCTGGCTACCTTCTAATTTCAGGCCCATGTCACTGCCCGCACAGTTGCACACCCCCACTGCCTCCTGGCAACCCTTGCACTTGGTTCTGTATCTGTAACCCCACAGTCTCCCTACCTGCACTTTTAGACACCTGCCGTCTGCACTTACCCTTGCACCTGCCACCTGCCACCTGCAGGCCTCACTTCTTGTTATTACTTGATCCCATGAACAGCACTGCCCCTTCCCCTTTCCTCTGGCACTTTTCCCATCCAACCTCCCCTGCACTTGTGCAATCTCAATGTCACTTGGCCTAGTAAGATCGTCGTCTCTGTCCTCCCTCTGTTCTCCCATCCTTGCCTCGTCGCACCTTGAAACACTTGTATATAGGTGCGTTACAAATGCCATATCATATCATGTCACTCACCCACTCTCCCTCAGCACACTTGCCCACTTCTTTAATCACACTTCCACACATCTCTCACCACACTTGCCCTCTCCACATCACTTCACGTACCTCCTTTTGTACTTTTACTACTATGAGGCTAGTACAGTACTTGCAGCATTCAATACTCAGAAACGTATTGTTCTGTGCCACATTTTTGCCAACTTTGCTTGCTTGGCAAACAGGTTTTGCAGGCGCATTTGCATGAGATCACTATTGCACTTCAGAAATGGGAGTGACTTTCGAATGTGTAGGTGATCAAAGTGGAGTTTGCTTGGCAAGTCATGGATCTAGTAGTGCTCTGCTTCCATGGTCGTGTAGTAGTCTGATACTGTTTAAAACAGTGGTGAATTGAAGTATTGCCAGGTCCGTTAAACACACTATACCTTTGACTTGAACATTGAGGTGTTTATTTGTAAGTTAATTGCTATGTTCTCGACAAGTGCACATGTCAAAAGTAAGGTGCAAGTGGGTTGGGTATTGAAGTAAACAATACCAGGTATTTTCCTCATATTTTACTTGTTTGTGGGGCAAGCTTAAGTAGTGGCTGCTCTGTTCCTACAGTATCTGTCATGTTCTGTCTAAAATGAGACAGGGAAGGCATGCCATTACACAGTGGCTTTTTGGCCGGATGAAGGACACGAGTGCCCTCAGCTTCTATTTTTCACAGACCCCAAGCTTCAGCAACATTGCTTATTCATTAACAACGACATTGCCTTTTTACAATGCAACACAAAAGTTAAGGTGATTCTTAAATAAATAGACATTTTCTAACAAACAAGTCTATATTGGACTTAAAGAGACTGGGGGAGACCTGTTTGAAATGTCCTCATGCAGGTTGGTCATCGACTATTAAGGATGTTTAAGGGTTCTATGATATAATATCCTAGGAGTGATAACAGGGACTCAAAATAAAGTGTTGAGATAGAAATAATTATCATTGCATTGAAAGTAATGCAATGTAAACTGTACAAAAATACATTTTAATTGATACAAGTAAAACCAATTAAATGAATTACATTTTTTTAATAATACAGATTCTGTCAAAAATGTTTCGATTTGTTTAAAATATTTCGGCTTCTTTAGTTGAAGTTTACTTCTTTTCAGTAAAAGTTATTTTAACTCATTTACAAATAGTTTTAGATTTTTGCAGGTCGATTTTCAACTATGTACATGTTTAACACCAACTATAGGAATACATTTAAGCTGAATTAGTTGCACACCCTGGAAACCACCTCAAGATGGAATCAACGAACTGGAATCATCACACAATCATCTTGTCGCTTTTGCAAAGTCCAGTCACAAACAGAGTCATTGAAACACTTGGTCATTTATTGTGGCCATTTCGAATCTGCACGGCAGCTCATGATAGGCTTAGGAAAAATGGGGAACACCCTAAGTGCAAGGGAATGGTGTTGGAAGAACATGATGTGGGGAAACTACATTAAAATCATATTGTCTTTAACAGAATGTCTTATTCTGTTGGTGTATGAGTTAGAAAAAAATATGTTGTACATATAGATCAACTATTAAACACCCATGAATCAACGGGGAATCAAAGGTAAACTGTCATCACTTTAATAAGTGAAATGATTCTATATGATTCCAGGATCTACAAGCTCACTGAAAAATAGAGGGGTTGTCTTAAAGATTAAGTGAAAATGACAAAGCTATTGAAACTTGTGTAAGATATATGATAAAATGTATTATGCTTTCCACTACTTCGATTAATAATGAAAAACGAATCACTACATACACTCATTTTCAAATGTAAATTGTTTTAAAATATGTTTTGAGAAAATGAAATTAGTAAAGATAGTGTTTTGATGTATTAAATGTTTTATGATGTTGTAAAAGTTTGTTAAACAAACTAATAAACAACTTTTATATATAAAAAAAATCCAAATTAACATCTTACCCTTGTTTCCATACATGTTGCAGAGTATGTTAGTCATTAACCCATTAAACAAATATACAGCGTGAGACAAGCTCCACTATGACATCTTATTGGGATACAATAGATGTATTCTCTCCATAAAAACAAAATGACCCTACAGAAATTGATGGCTTAAAATGCATTACTATAGCACAACATTGGCATGAAGTTTTGAAATGCCTTTTTACAGTTCGACTTGATTGTCAAACTTCTGCAGGTGAATCTCCAATTGTTTTCATACTAAAAGTAAATAAAGAAAGAAAATAAGATGTGGACATTCTACACTGTCCTTGGGAAGGCTCCTTCATCTAAGGATCAGAGAATATGACAAATCATTGATCTGGGATGACCGCAGAATGTAAGGAATGAGCAGTGTTAAACACTTGATTCAAGGAACTGTGTTTCAAACCCTCAGAGGTTTGAACACTAATTGTAGCTAATGTGTAAGGATCTCAGGAAGTAGCTGTGACTCTAAGGTTTGCTTCATGAGTTTTTGCAAGAGGCATAGCTGGCTTTGTGTGAAAATGGCAGTTTGTGGATTTTTATTTCAATAGAGGTTGGCCTTCCATTCAAATGTAGCAGCTATCGTAAATGCTTGAACTAACCCAATATGAGATGCTTGGAAAGTACAGAGTTAATGGGAATTGTGAAATGGGAGTGTGGGCAGCTTCATTGTGTTTTTCAGCAATAAGGAGTATCACCAACTTGAATGTAAGATATCAAGGCAAACCTAAGACAAAAGATATGCTTTCAACTCTATGGCACACCCATGAAATGTTTAGTATTAAGTTATCATCATCTTACTCATGCTGGTGCTCTGGCATAAGGAAAGGAGCCAACGCTCATATAATGTGAGCATGTGTACATGTGATGGATTGTGTAAAGAAATCCTATCATGAGAAACATAGTTACTTTCTGCAGTTCTGATCCACACATAATTGATCCTGATACCATTTGCATCTGTCTTTTAGAAAATGTGATTCAAAATGCTGGTGAGTGATTGTTTGCCCATAAAATAACTCTGAGATTTAATTTAGAGGAAATAAAATGTGATGAAGCCTGAGGTGGGATTTCCAGGAATGTGCTCTTGATCATATTCCTGCTTAGGAATAGGTACCACCGAGACGAAGAAAGAGGCTGACCACTAGGAAGGTTTGTGATGTGGGGTTCTGTTAAGACAGACATGTTATTAGCAGATCAAAAATTGTTCTCAAATAATATCCAACTTTAACATTTAAAAATACTAACAAGCAAATAATTGTCTTGGTTACATTTGTCATACCAGTTGGGACTGGGTCAAGAGGTAGAATAGAGCTAGATTGATTAAAGGGGCTGATTGGACCTTTAAGAGACCCAATGGAAAGTCAGGTTTATGTAATCATAGGGGACTTCAATCATAAGCATGTCCAAGGTACATACATTTAATATTCGTAAAAACAGAGACAGTTTCATATGATACTCTACACTCAGTATTTAAAGATCAGAAATTGACTGATACAGGCAAAGCCTTTTATCAGTTTTAACATGTATATGTTTGTCAATGTTCACTTGGATATAGTGTTTTGCATATCAATAGAAGAATCAATCTTGATATACCAGAGGGCTGCACTTTTAACAGTGGTAGGACAAGCAGTGCCATAGATTACTTGTTGGTGCTATTGGTACAATAATCTACTCTGTAGGAATTATCTATCATAACTGATGAATAAAGAAAGTAATGATAATACATTTGGGGATCAGGAACTTCCTGAATATCTGAAAATTGTTTGACTAAGGCAAGCCTCTACAGTAGTAGGAGAAATCTAAAATGGACAGATGAACATTAATTTGATCTCCATCTTAAAATATTCAAGACATGTAAAGACTTTATGAATGAGTGCATAATGATCAATTGTAACATTCGTATACAATATTTGAGGTCTTCCTACAAGTATTTGTCCTTATGTCGAACATATTTATCACCTCCAAGAGTAGGAGACCCAAAAATATTTGTGGATGATCTTTAAAAAAGGTCTATACTTTTAGCTCTAAATGAATTACCACTAGATCTTTAAACATAAGTGAAGGGATGGCTATCTGCAAAAGGGCACTATAACACGGGCAAGCAATTGATCAGGAAAATGTGTGTAAAGATTGTGCTAGTTTAAACAACTATGCATGAATAAGGCCTGTTCAAATAAGCCAGGTAAAACAATTTCCAAGCATATCAGCTCATAGTTAACCATGTCATAACAGTGCTAATGGGGGCTCTGCAATCGTCCATGTCCCCCATTCAACCTATATTAAGCATTTGTTCTTCTGTATGTGCTATTAATGACATAAATAGGATAAACAACCCCTTATTACAAAACGAAGTTTGCACCTTTATGCAGTCAACTCAAAATATAAGCCAGCATCAATTAGCCCCAATTGTAATAAATAAGCTTGCATTTAAAATCCCTGGTCTGCGTGGCATGCATTTTTAACCAGAAGTGCCTTTTCTGACATAAGTAATCAATACAATCGTAGATGTAATTTGTATACCAACAAGTGAAGAACACAAGTAATATTTTCCCTTTTCAACAAAGGGTGTAAAAGTGATCTCTGATTTGTATAGACTTATCTCGTTCCATTTCAACACCGACATGGGTTAGCAGGGAAAGTCTTAGCACAGGATTCAAGTACTGAGTCAACATTCAATCATTTCCAGGTATGCTTTGGGGGTGATGGCTTAATCCATCTTGCTGTTATAGATCTGACTTTGGCTTTCAATTATGTAAATAGAACAATCGTATTGGCTACACTCAACCAAATGGGAACACCGTTCCATCACTATTTGGCATTTTGCTAGAAGTACATATTCATATGAATGTAACTGTGAGATATGACTTGGAAGTTGAGTAGAGTAGAGAGTTGGTTTTGAAGTTGGAAGGGATATTTGCCAAGGATGTGTGACGGCTTACCTTCATTTAACTCCTATATTATTTAATTGCATCAAAAATGAATAAAAGTGCACAGATGTTTGTAAATTTGGGAAGATGCATAATGTCTTTCAAAAATTGGTGAATGCCTACTAAGTAATTTTCTGGTAGAGACATCTACACGAAAACACTAAGAAAACAAGTGTGATGCATTTTACTAAGCAAATGAAACCCACTAAAAATATCTTAAGGCACAATGGTAGGCAAGTTTGATTTGTATTAGTATTTAAGTCTGCCATTTTGCAAGAACAGTAACAGGGATACATATCAAACTAAGCACACTATCTAGCTTGCTGAGGCAAATGGTGCGCTATTCAAATTGTCTTGTAGCTTTAGCAGACAACCCATTTACCAAAAGGCAAAGGTTAACTTAGCTAAATCAGTGGCCGTAACCATGTATCACATGGGCACATGGAGACCGTCTGACACAACAATTTTCCAAATATTTAAGAATGCCTTCCTACAACAGCTTTTTGGGGTTCCAATTTCAACTTTAACATATAACACGTGTACGGCGTTAGATCTTCCATAACTTAGTGATTAGATAGCAGTGTAGCTGCTTGAACTACGGCTCTATCTATGGGTAAAAGAGCAAGCAGTAACCACTCAGCTACTCTTTGAAGGTATAATTATGTGTGAAACATCATGTACATTACCATGGAAAAAATACATGTCTACCAATTTTACTCACTTCAGATGTAATTGTTGGTATGTTAATGTTAATGTTCAAGGATATTTATACCACGCACTATCACCACCGTAGGGGTCCCCTGGTACTCTGGCGGATCTAAAAAAAAAGGGGGGGATAGGTTAGGGTGCATTCGTAGGGCAAAAGTTCGGAAAAAAGACAAGAGTGCTATGATGTGCTGTTGACAGCTACAGTTCGGTTAACACTGTTCGCTGAGCTTTTTGGTGTGGTATCCGGTGGGAGTCCGTTGTGTGCTGTTGCATAAGGCTCTGTGTGGTGTGTTTGTTGTTATGGTGTGGTGAAGTGTGTGTGGATTAGGAAGTCAGTGCATCTGCAGCAATATTGCTAGGTTATCGTGAATGTCGGTCTAGGGCGATCTGTTTCTACTTACTAGCTTAGCTAGGTATATTAACTCAGACTCAATATCACAGAATACCATACAAGTAAATAACTTGTTTTTCAGACATTTAAAGGATAAAAAGAGAAGATCAGGAGTGGAATAAATCTGTTGAACTAGCTTGTCTTTTGTTGTGTCAGAATACTTATCTGTTAGGAACAAAAGGCACAGTTGTGTAAACCCACTTTAGATTGTGGGTGTCATTACGAATTAGGCAAATTAATACCATAGTATGGACTCATGTCGGTATACCAGTCCACTTGGCGGTAATGGTAAATCCATCTGGAGGAAGTACCACAAAAATCTTCTACCAAGAGCTAATTCAACCAATCATTGGTGGAATTACATTTACCGCAGACAGTGCTTCGAGTAATTAACAAACTCTTTTTCTGCCAAAAATCAGCATATTTAGTGCCTTATGGAAACATGTCCAGAAAGAAAATGGGAAGATGCACTGCAGTCATTTTCAATAACTCAGTACATTGAAAATTACCCATTTCCTGCTGCCATCCACGGGTGAGAAGGGTGCAAACATGACAGGGGGGAAACAAGGCAAAAGTAAAGTGCCTGACATGCAAATGAGGAAGTCAAAGTTTACTGTGGCTGAGCTGGCTGTATTGGCAGAGGAACTACTGGTCCATTCCAAAGTGATTTGGGTGGCACAGGGCAAAGAAGGTCTCCATCTTTTAACATGTGTGGGACAAGGCTGTGGCAGTAAGGATGGTGCTGCAAAATACTGATTAAATAAAACACCAGATGAAATGACCTAAAATCTGGGATCCACTCGCTGCTGGCACAACACTGCATGGAAAGAACTGCCTTAGGAGGAGACCCAGGTGAGCCCCACAAGCTCACCTCATGGGAGGAGATAGTCAGCTCATCCATAAGACTAGCCTGGAACCTGGAAGGCACAGGTGTGGCCGGGGTCAAAGACAGAACTCAAACACACGCTGGTGAGTTGTCTGACCATGTGTAAATGGTATAACCCTTATATAATGGAAAGCTAAGGACTACCTTTAACCCTCATTCACTGTGGCCATGATTGCACATGCACAAGGGTCACAATCAAGATAGCAGCCCCAGCAATGAGAGCTCAAGGAAAGTCAGAACCATAGAGTAGGACATGAACATTGAAAATAATGTAACCACTCTCTTGACACTGGCACCTGCCCTCCACCCCTCAAACACTCTCTTGTGTGCCCCCTACTAAAACAGCCATCTGTGGGCCCTTCCTCCCCAGCTACCTTTCCCCCTATCTTCACTACCCTCTTCTTGGGCAAACTCTTGGAGAAGTTGGTCATCTCCCAACTAATCAACCAAACCAAATCTGTTGGCTGTCTCCACAACCGCCAGTCTGGCTGCAGAGTAGCCAGAGGCACATAAACTGCTCTCCTGAACACCTGTGAGGACTTTCTCTCAAACCTCAACTCCAACTCTCCTTCTGTTCTTATTCTCCCCTAATTTTGACACAGTCAACCATTCTACCCTCACATATCGACTCTGTGATACCCTCGGCATAACGGACTGGGCACTGGATTGGTTGACCTTTTTCCTTTCAAATCGACCCTCCCAGGTTCAATTGGGCCCTTTCTCTCCCCTATCTCACCCTCTACTGGCACAGGATACTATCTTCTCACCATGTCTTTTCAATATTTACCTTGCCCCTTTTGAACACCTGATCTCCACCTTCTCCCCTCATTTCCAGTGTTATGCTGATGACACACAGCTCTCCTTTAACTTTCCCTCCTATTCCTCCTCTCCTTGTTCTCTCATTCCCGACTGTCTGACTGCTATTCAGGCATGGTGTGTTGCTAACAATATCTTCCTTAATGCCAGTAAGTCTGAGATCCATCTCATGGTGACTCCTGCCCCTTCCTTCAGTCCTACTCTCTGGCCACCCTCCCGGGGCTCCCTCACCCGACTCTCGCATAAGGCCAAAAACATGGGTGTCATCTGTGACTCCTTTCTTTCCTTCTCTCCTCATATCGCTGAACTTGCCAAGAAGGCCCACTTTCAGCTTCACCTCTTCAGGAGCATTCTCCCTTTTCTCACCTTCCCCCAGAAACCGCAGAGATCCAGATCTTTCCAGGCTAGATTACTTTAACATCCACTTCCTTCCTCTTCCTCTTTTCTCTCTCCACCATCTTCATCTAATCCATATAGGACTGCATGATTTAGCCTTGGCCTCAAACCCAGGGACTGCATCTCTCTAGCCTTAGAATCACCCCTCTCTCCCGGTGGTTGCAAGGATCATATTCAAGAGTTCTCAAGAGTTCTCAAGGGTTCTCAACAGATCTCAAGAGTTCTCAAGAGTTCACTCATCTACCTCCAGCCTTCTGTGAGGGAGCTGGTTCATTAAGCAGAGATTTGTAGGGAGATCAC
Source organism: Ambystoma mexicanum (assembly GCF_040938575.1). Taxonomy (NCBI): domain Eukaryota; kingdom Metazoa; phylum Chordata; class Amphibia; order Caudata; family Ambystomatidae; genus Ambystoma; species Ambystoma mexicanum. The sequence goes on from NC_090936.1 coordinate 720,075,832, forward strand.
TATCCTCAGCAGGTGCCTCCCTCTGGAACAGCCTCCATGCCACCCTCCATCTTGAGCCGGATCGTCTTAAATTCCAGAAACTCGTCAAGACTTTCCTCTTCTCCTCTTCTTTCTCTCTTCCTCTACCTTGCTAATCCACTTCTCTGTTTTTCCCTCTCTCCTTCCTCTTCCTTAGAGCATGCTGACTGGCCTTCGGGTGTACCTCAGAGTCTCATTGGTCCCTGGCACCCCTGCCAGTCCTCTTTCACACTTGCCTCAGGGCCCTAAAGAAAGCATTAAAGTAGATTAATTGCCACCAACCACATGAGTTAGCTTGTCACAGTAACATAAATGGTACTAAGCCAGTGAGAAAGGTGATACCACATATCTCCCCAGCACTTCCCACAAGGTGGGGTGTGGTGGTCTCTCAATAAAATGTAAGGAGGATGAAAATCCCGCTCAACCCTTGGGAACATTAGTTCACCCAAGGTAAATGAAGAGAAATGAAAAAGGGATGCCCCAAGAGCAACCCAGAAACACTATACCTAAGGTTCTATTGTGGGATGTTTTTACCCATGCATCCAAGCCCTACCATAAAACTGTGCAGTACTGGCATGGAAAACATCATGATGGCCAGAACTCCCCAGAGAGTGCACAGGGAAAAGATGAAGAATAGGCTGCCACCCATTTTTGCCTATGTTGTGAGCACAGGAGGGCACTGCCTAAAACCACCATTGGGCTACACACACAGTAGCCTGAAACCATTGGGAATGGCAATGCTGATTGCCAAAAAGCAACTCAGAACTGTGGGGAATTAATTTTCTTAATCCCAAAAATGGTTGGATTCCAGTACTCACCACTATCAGAAAGCCGGCGTTTTCAAACCACCAGACTTTTGTGTAAAACTGAACAAATGAAACAAAACCAGACCAAGGAAAGACTTGCTAAGAGGTGGATACAATGTAAAACTATATTCTGAAATGACTTGAAGGAAGTAATTATTTAATGTATATGTAAAAATTGTCAGTTTGATTTGAATGTAGAAAACTGGGAACAAAAAGTGACATTTAGCTGAAACCTGGCTTAATGAAACTGGATTCTGCCTGACAACTACCCCCGACAGGAGTTGAAACTGGATCAACAGCTGTGTTCCCAGGCCTGGCTGCATTCTGCTGCCCCACAAAAAGGAGGTCACATGGCCCTGTTGATTGAAAGGGGAGTGGCAGCTGGCAACTGCAGGAAACTGAACAATGGACTCAGGCTAATGTTATATTGGGGGGCCGTAAAGAGGATTCCTCTTGGGGAAACTGGGAGGGGCAGTGCCTCTGCTAGCAGCTGAGCTTGGGGGAAGTGGATAAACCAGTTCTTCCACCATGTGATGTGGGAAGCCACACCCTTTTTTTTTGTACAGGGCATAAGTTAAAAAGATAGATAACTCATGGTGCGGAATGGTCAAAATTATATAATGATATCATTATTCTTGTGATTTTTCTGTGCACGTTTTAAGAGACGTTAGGACCCTGTGGTGTATTCTGGGGGGTTGCTAGCGGAAAATAGGGTCTTACTCCAAATGCATGCATGTTAAAAATCTGACACTTTATCATCTGAAACCCATCTCCCTGGTGCACATTTGTGTAAAATCTGGAAAGGTTTAGAGGTTGTTATCTGGATGAAAAGGGGAGAATTCTGTCATCAGTGGACACGACATCGTACAAAGACAGGGATCGGATGGTTTGGTGCTACAGAAAATATGTTAACTGGACCTATAATATGAGAAAAATGGTACATAGATAAATATGTATTTGGATCAGAAATAGATTTGTGTGCAATTTGACAAGGGGAGGTTCCTCTGACCATAAAACCTACAGCATCACTCTGACACTCCATTTATTCCCCCCAATCAAGGGAGAGAGGAAAGCTTGGCCAATGACAAGTAGAGAGGGGCAGGCTTAGCTAGGCCCAGGCACACACCCATTTTCAAAACACATAAAAAGAGACTTCTGGGACAGGTAGAGACATTCAATTCCATTTGCTGCGGAGCATGCTGACCGACGACTTCACATCCAGAGATCCAGACTTCAAATCCATCAATCTCCAGAACCTGTAGCAGAAATTAACTCCAGAATTTGTAGCAGAGAGGCCTGAATCCACCAGCTGAATCCTCTTCAGCAGGCCTCAAAACCAACCAAACTATTCAACAGCCGGGCGAGCTGTTTGAATTTTTGCCAAGAATTTTTGCAAGAACCTGTAGCAGTATCCAGAAAGCAGTGCTGTATCCGGAACCCGAGAGAACCACAAACCAGACCGTTGTGAGCAGATCCGGTGCTTGACAGACCCAGAGAGCAGAGCTGACCCAGATAGCCGGGACTTTAGAACCACCCGCCGGAAGTCCCGTCCAACCTGACCAGACCGTGACGAGGCCTATTTCAAATTGATATTGTGAGTACCTAGCAGAACTGTGCAGAACCAATCTCTTAGTTAAAATAATCTAATCCAAACTATTGTAACCTAAGTAGAACAGCCTCCTAGAAATGGTGTCATCTGTCCGTTTTAAAGCTGCACAACTGTCACCTGTCAATTCTGCAGCTGCAAGCTGTCACCTGTCTAGGAACGTGGTTTAACTTTCATTTTAAAGCTGTGATTCCAGACTTTCCAACGAACCTAGAACCGACTTCCTACTCCTTATACTTTTTCCGCAATCACAATTTACGCACTTGTAAAATTTACCGCGATTTGCGATTTTGGCTCAATTTCTCCACTTGTCAAAATAGCAGCTCCATTCTTTCTTTTGATAAAATCTGTTTGCAACTTGGTAATAACTCATAGAGCATTGCTAAAGTGAGCCTGAACTAATACCAACAAGCATCTCTCACCCACCCTGATCCTCTAGAGGGAATTAAAAGCAATTTTAGCACCTTTTCACTTCCTTGCAAACCACATTAAAGTAATTCGCCTGTGTTTAAAACTCATCCCTGTTTTCTCTAAGCTTGCTGGGGGAACTGGAACTGTGTATTGCATTATAAAGTGTGATTTGTTGGGATTCTTGAAGACTGTGTGCTCTCCTTCAATTTCTTGTATTGCATAGGGGGGGAGTGAATTGTCAAAATAAAAAGTGATCATATTACCTTTTGCTAAAATCATAACAAGTTATTTCTGTACTGCATTTTATTCCACCTTGCATTTCCTTGAAACCATCAAGCATTTTCAGCTACCTCATCCTCTACACTTCTCCTAAGTAACCAAATCAGTGTACCCCTGTAACATTATACATTGTTGATCACGGTCGTATTCTGATGTGTGATATCAGTTATCAATTTATTTATAAAGTGTGATAGATATATATTTTGTTGAATTGTCCAAATAAACCTTTTAAATTTGCAAAACAAACCTACTTCTTGGCTCAGTGGGGTCAGGGGGATTCTAAGAGGGGGGTGTGATACAAGTGTTGTCATCCAGAGTACTGAACTGGACATAACAATACATCAATAAGGGTTTTCCTCAGCATCCCAGACTAGGCATTGACTTAGCTGTAGTGTTGATTGAATATCGCTTACACTATGTCATGCCATGGAAAATGCATTCAGCCCAAATGCTATAAGGAACTATAAATCCATACATACACTATGGAGAGAAATAAAAAGGTCAGCCATAACAAGAGTAAAAGAAAGGGTAAGCGGGAAAAATTATTTCCACTCACCCAGGAACATGGAAAAATAATCACCAAGTCCAGAAAAAAGTTCTGGGCTTCACACATGTGTACTTGAAATTCTTACCTAACAGTGGCAACTTGTGGTTTGTCTTTAATTTGTGCAATGCATTTCTCACATATGTCTGGCTGAAATGTGAACTGATCTTCTCGGACACAGGAACCATTTCTTTCAGAGTCTGAGCATTTCGTATAGTATAAAGAGGGTGAAGTTGATATCAATGACATGTGAAAATAGGGTACATGCATTACTTTGGCAAATTTCTAAGGTAGCAAGAACATTCAATACTTTTCCTGCCACAACAAAGCCTACATGCAAATTACAAGTCTGAAGCCACTTTGCCTCCACCTGATGTCTGCTAACCTGTGGCTTCTGCCCTTTAATATTTCCATGTGCAATCTTACTGGCGTTGAACTTCATTCCCCCATTGCACGCTTGCATTACATGGGGACCCTCATGGCTGGTTTAGGTACAAAGGATCACCCAGTTTGCAGTGATGGCCATGTAGCCAAAGCTCTCATGTCCTTCGTGAAGTGGATTTTTTGGCAATTGGACTGCTATACCATATGCCCCACAAGGTCTGCACCCTTTTCATACAGTTCTGACACTGTATAGCAGATGAAAAAACGGCAAGGAATTACTCAGTGATAATCGGCTTTCCCAAAAAGCAAACAGAATCCAGTTTTCTCAAAAAAACGAATGGGACAAGAGGTCTGTTGCGAAATTGTAGTTGATCTAGAATCAAACAGGCACTGTCTGTCAGGTGAATTGTGATGTTCTTGTCCCTGCCCAAACACTTCCACAATTCTGGTCCAGTAGCTGTACTTTTTGGTGTCCAAGAAATTGATGCAGCAGCACAACGTGTTCACCAGTAACTATTCTATTAGGGAATTCTATGCGGGAACGATGCACTTGAGATATTTTGACTCTTCCCCATGTCTGTGCATTGTGCTGACTAAATGTCACCACTGAGATGTGGTGCCCAAGATAATCATTGACTTTCCTTAGCACACTTTGTCCAGGAAGCAGTGGTCGAACTGTACAAAAAGAAGTAGTGAAGCTATGTTCCTAGCTGGCCTACCCCACCCCAGACAACCCCCATCACCACGTCCCTCTGACACACAATGCAAGCACCCATACCAATGAACCTGCTGTTTAAGAGAATGTTCAGTGCAGTGCACTGAAGTGCACGTTTTAACTTCTTCCTACACTTTTATTTAAAAACAACAACATTCCGGAGCGGTTTCGTTTTAACATAAAAGTAAAGGAGTGGTAAAATGCAATAAAAAAAGTAGAGGAGCGCCTCTCCCAACCACTCCCACTCACTTCGACCACTGCCAGGAAGTATGGCGACTTCAGTGCTATTCTTTCCACTGAGCTGCTCTTACTCCAGAGTCTGCTGCTAGCTAGCAACAGCCTACAGCAACAAACGTCCACCTCTCAAAAAACTGTTTAAAATGAAAAGAAACCCCAACCACATCTTAGCCTTTGTGTTCCAGGAGGCCAAATTTGGCCAAACCTCTTAAAAAGATTGTCTGAATTTAGACCTTTTCGAATCTCCTGAAGTATCCAGGGTTTGAACAGGGAAGCTCGTCCAGGGCAACCAAAAACTTAGGGCATTATTATGGAACGTATGAAGGCAAAACAGTTTCATTTAGATGTATCTTTTATTATAAAATATATAATAAAGTGTTGGTTCCTGACTCATCACGCTATCACTTTTGGTAGAGCCCACGTCGTGCACGCAGATCCACTACCTACTCGGAATAACCCTGTGGGAGGGACTGAGGTAATCACATATTTTTCGGATAGGTAGCCTTTGTAAAACTCAGAAAGCGTACAGCCTCTGGATAGCAACTATGAAACACGTGCATCTTCTAAAGAGCAGAGAGCTGTCAAGTTTTCTTATCCTATAAAGGCCTCTTTGTCTTTATTTTTCTGAAGCGGGATCTCATTTGCAGCACTGCTAAGCAAGTGCTATCTTCCCCCCTCAGGCTCCAGCGGCCATTGTTTGTGACATCGGCCTGTCATCACGATGCTTTACTGATGGCAGGTGTGCTTCCACAGAGCACGAGGGAACGAAAGAAAATCCATTGCCACATTTACTCACCAGGAGTCATTTTGAAACGAATTTGAACTTTAAAAATGAGCAGCAGGTGTCTTATAAAAGAGTGATGCATTTAAATATCGCCTAATGTGGACATGTCGCTCATCAATAAGAAATTATTCCGACAGGCAATTGTCAAAATAAGGCTTGGCAGAGAAAAGAAATTCTTGTCAATCGAGAATTGAGCATTCTTCGATTCTTTTCTCTGAAATAATTGTATCTATCCGAGGCACAGATTTATAAATGCATGTGTTTAAGTTATTGCTTTACAGTAAATTGCATTTTTTTTCTCTTTAGTTTGGAAAGTCATAAACTGAATAAAGTACAGATATAAAATGGCAACATTTTCATAAGTTAAGATAACAATAATTGCATAGAAAAAATGGCTTTGCTTGTTTCAATATTTTATTTCAAAAGGCACAATTGTTGCTACGTAGGCAGATCTGTTCTGCAGAACCCTTTCTGCGGTCTAATATGTGTAGCTAATATTTGTAGCTATGATAATTGAAATGTGTCACTTTATCTAACAAAATAAAAGAAAAACATATTTTAATGGCAGTCACAAACAATTTCTATAGCAACATTGAAGATGCAATTCTAAAACAAATGAGGATGACAGAGTTGTTTTTATTTTATTCTCCATTTTATTAAAACGTTTTTTCTGATTTGAACTTGTAAAAATGGCAGAGAAAGTTAGATCAGGTGATCCTTTTAAAAAATTACAGGCCAAATTCATAGAAAATGTGCTAAGTCCATTCAAACTACTTTGCGTCATAAGTAACATTGCGCCTACTTGCGCATGTAAAAAGTTTTGCGCAGTCCATGGAATTATTGATTGTAAAATGCAAAGTAACCCAACGAGTTGCGAGCGGAACACCCACAATATGCCCCCCTTGCAAACAAAAACTAGCACCAACAAACAACCTTTGCGCCTACCTTTGCACCACCATCCTGCACCCCGACAAAACTGCGCACTGTCCCGGTAACTCAAGTCAATACTCTGGTAAAAATTTGCACTGTCCCCTGCAACTCAAGGCAGCACCCAGGGGAAAATATGTACTGTTCCCAGTAATTCATGGCAGCACCCAGGCAAAACTGCACACTGTCCCCGTAACTCAAGACAGCACCCAGCAGAAACTGCATATTGTCCCCCTTAACCCAAGACAGCCCCCAGACAAATCTGCATACTATCCCCTGTAACTCAAGGTAGCACCCAGGTAAAACTGCAGACCGTCACCCCTAAGTTCATGCGGAATCCCTGTAAACTGCAGCCTGCCAAAGTCATAGCAGCCCCCCAAGTCCTCACATCACCCACCACCCCCACTGACCTCCACCCATCACCCCTGGCAGACAACTTCTAGTCAGCACTACTCCCATTCACCTCCGACCCTACCCCAGGCATCCCCCTGCTAGTTTTACCTAGTCACACTACCCCCACTCATCTCCGCCCATCACCCCTGGCCGCCTCTGCTATTCTGGCCTACTCCCACTACCCCCACTCACCTCTGCCCCAACCCTAAGCAGCCCCCAGCTACCCTGGCCAACTCCCACTATCCCCACTCTCCTCTGCCCATCACCCCTGGGAGCCCCCTGCTAGTCCACCCTAGTCCCACTAGCCCTGCTCTTGTCTTCCCATCACCCCTGGCAGCCCCCCTGCTAGTCCAGCCTACTTCCACTACCCCACTTACCTCTGCCCAACACACCTGACAGCCCCCATGCTAATCCGCACTACTCACACTGCACCCACTCACCTCTGCCCATCACTCCTGGCAGCCCCTGCTAGTCTGCACTACTCCCGCTAAACTCATTCACCTCGTCCCAAATCCCAGGCAGCCCCCTGCTAGTCGGGCTCACTCCCAAGTTACCAAAACTCCTCTTGCCTGCCTCTACCATGTACGTATACCTGCCACATATCCTCCCCCATCATGATCAACTGGGATCTTTGCTGTTGATTCCAGGATTGGAGCATCATCCATCACTCCCTGGTAGACCACTCTCTGCTGCACATCAACAGGACAGCATACTGTTGCACCACCTACACGTTCACCACTTTATATACATGTGACGTAGTAATGCAATGCAAAGCCAGGTGACATTTCTATAGTGCTATTCTGACATCGCAATGGCCTCAAAGTGCTGTAGCAGAATGCCCTGCAGCACTCAAGTCTGAGGAAGCACTGATTGGTCTGAATCATCAGGAATGGCAAAGTTCATGCCAGTGACCCAAGCATTACAGGCCTGTTGATGTGTGATGTGAAGGCTGTCAGAGAGTGTGTGACTAAAGGAGACTGATACTATGGCCAGCTGCGCTGTACAATCAATCATGATTTGAAAGCGTGTAGTAGCTGATTGCAGATGTGGGTGGGTGTGTGGCTGTACCTTGGGGGGGATACACCAATCTCCCATTGAGTGCACACATGATGAGTGTAGCCCAATAATCCACAGTGTACATCCACAATGCAAAATACCCATTGCAGTGAAAGAAGTGTCGGCACTTCCACATTGACAAACAAGCCCCAAAGGAACACCGAAACATCAGTGGACCAGAAAAGTAACACAACATACATACAACTCAAACTCCAGTAGCCAATGTGTAGAGGTGAATGAGCTATCACCAACTACAACAAACAACTAAACCACATGCAACATGTGGCAATACTCATGAACAAGTGAATATCCATCCCCAATGAGAGACCTGAAATACCATCATGATACATCTCACACATCACCACTTCCATCCCTGTATGTACACCATCATACCCACAACAGAAAATACACTCCAACAACTCTAATACACTGACACCAAACATGCAGTGCCCATGGACAAGGAATTAAATCAGATGAACAGCCAGTGCCACCTTCAGCTTTCTGTTATCCCCATACCTACACGTGATACACATGTGCACAGGTCCAAGTCAATCCAAACAATGCCACCATGTCAAGCAGCAACAACACACAACATCACCAACAACACATACAGCATTGGAGTACAGACTCAACCACAGCATACAACTCTCAAACATACATGTACACCATGCACATAATCCGACAACATGCCTGTATTGCAGAGCACGGATGTAGGCAAGCAACAGAGGTGCAGGACAAAGTGGTAAAAAGTGGGAACCACAAAGCACCTCACCTCCCCACATCTACAAGAGCCCACCCATGTTTAATGAGCATGGATGCTACAACTTCCACATGCATGTGGCAGGAGTGCATGTACCCCAGCAAACACACATGACAAACATAGAAAAGACTGCTACCCACATGACAGACATAGAAATGTATTAATAAGGGGAACATGTCAGAACTAACACATGGACAAAGAGCCTGCAAGAAGTGTGTTATGAAGATCATACACATTTGTATTAAAACTATTTACATGAAAACAAGGGGAAGGCGAACATTGTCCATGGATAAAAACAAGAAAAAGTCCAAAATGAAACCTAACACTATCAAAACTATGTGGCAGCGGGCTAGTCTGTTGGTATGCCGGCCACGTCTTCGACCAGGGCCGACTCTCCATCCATAGCCTTAGCCTGGAGGAGGGCCGCTGTTGTTGTCTGGAGGGATTGTAGGCTTGCCATCAGCACCAACACTGCATCCTCTGCCACCCTACAAGCTTCCCCCAGGAGGTCAGCCTGCCTCCAAGCAACCATCTCATCCACCTCAGCCCTCCTGTTTGTTGAATACCTTGCCTGCTGCCTTGCCACCTACTGCTGCCTCGGATTCTCTGCCCTGGCTGACACAAGAGTCTGTAGCCGCAGGTGCTCCCCCTGCCTCATCTGGGCCATGTGTCGGCCACTGTTCCTTCTCTGGGTGGCAATGCCCTGCAGAACACACCTCCTCACCACCACCATCTACTGCTTGGATAGGTGAGCCCTCTGAGTGTGCCCCCTCTGACATGATGACATTTGTCAGGGGAGTACAGCAGCTGCACTGCCCGGAATTACCATCTGTCCCTCTGTAGAGGAGGTGCCAAAAGACTTCACCGGATGTCCCACCCCTTACTTGCCTATCTGTTGGGAACCACAAATAGTGACAAAGACTACACCAGGAATGATGCCTATAATACGAGCAGCCTTTGAAGCAAAGTATCCATTAAGGAAATCATTCTTTATGTATCCACTAAAAGCTGACAGTCTCTTGGGAAGGATCCCTGAAGAGCATGTGAAGACGGATGAAAGAAGAGACTGGTGATGTCACATGGAGAAAGTGACACACCTCAGAAGAGATGGCAAGAAAGAAGGTGGATAGACCATATAGAATCTGATGACAAAATGAAGAATCAAGTGAACTTTCATATGCAGAATTAAGATTGTACGTGTAAAGCATGGAAAAGAAGGAAAACCATGTTATAATTGTACAGATCCAGGAACGTAAGCAGACAAAGTAATCATAAGACTCACTATACGTAGTGAATAGTGCAGGCGGTGCCTCCAAGGTATATATATGCATAGGAAATCTGGAAGTTCGACATCATATTTGGCAAACTGAGAACCCTGTGAATAGAAGATTTTGAAGTGTGGTGCAGTAGAATACGCCTGGCTGGAGATGGAAGGAGAATTGAAAAGGTTTGACTTGCCCAGTGTCAAGGATCGGGGCAGCCAAGAAACTAGTTATCTATCAAGGAAAGATACAATGAACAAGAAGGCGAGAGCTGAGCTCCTATTAAGTTGCGGTGGAAGGACAATGAGTAATTATTTGTATTTATTTATTTATTTTTATTTATAAAGCATACTGGCAGGCCAAGGGCATCTAGGTGCTGTTGCATCAGGAATAGCTTAGTTACATGATACGACATTGCTTACTGGTTACAAGAGGTGTAGCAATGTTGGCAGAGCTTAAAGGACACAAACATGAGTGAAATAGTAAAGGAGAGGGTGTGATGATTGTTACATAAAATAAAGCTTAGTTACATGTTACAGCATTGCTTACTGGTTACAAAAGGTATAGCAATGTTGGCAAGGGAACGTTCATATGTGGAAAGGTAGTGGGCCGGCCTGGAGGTAAAATAGTTTAGTCTGTGTTGGGAAGTATAAGGAGAGTTCATACAAACAGTTTGTTTTGATTTCCTTACTAGGTGGGAAGAGATACCTCTGAGGTTCGATGGCAGGGAGTTCCATTGGGTTGCAGCAATGAAAGGAAAGTTTGACCCTCCTGGCCCCATTCTGGAAACCTTAGGTATTGAGGGAAGAGTTGGTGTTCTGGTGAGTCTATCTGTGAGGGGTCTAGTGAGTCTCTGGAAGAGGTATTGCGGTGCTGCATGGTGGATGCATTTGTGGGAGAGGGACATAATTTTGAATGTGATGCGTTCCTTGCCAAGTTGTATTCATGAAATGGTATTAGATAATACAAAGGAGCTCAAAATGTGGTTTCCAGTCACATTGTTGGATGAAAATAAATTTTAGGCAAGCTACACCGAGACCAGAAGATAGCGCCATGCTCACACTCCCTTTTATTCCCAGGAGCAATGATACTTGCAAGGCCAAGTTCAAAAGACTTTTCTCATGGCAGACAGCTTGAGTGATGATAAATGATGGGCTAATTTGGCAGGGTGGCATGGTTAAGTCCGACCTACTGGCTTCATGCTGCTAACAAGTAGAATATTCCAGAAGGCTACAAACATTCCAACCAATTATAAAGGGCCACATACCAAAAAGCCCTATAGTTTATAGATCCAATAATACGTTGTGTATTTGATGACACTCACAATGACTTGCGCTAGGGGTGGGCAAAGTTGTCCACCTGATAGTAGAGACCCAATCACAGCACCAATCCCCATAGAAAGTATACCTAGATGTTCCCCATTCCCCAATCACAGTCCCACATAGGTTTTCTTAGTTTGCCAGGTAGTGTGATGTCAATGATGAGTTTTTAGTATATAAATGTCTTTTTTCTGAAATATTCTGAGATCGTATTGCATGACATCCGATGATATCCGTTGTACTCCCTGTTTTATATATTTGTTATTAAAACAGACAAAATCTTTGCCTACTTCCTGAGTCAGTTTTATTATTGATGTTTGAGTAATTTCTCCATCCCCATGCACCCTGTAGAGTGTCCCCTCTTATTAAAGGACCTATGGGTTCACCTCAACTGCCTGTTCCTGTGTTGGTGCCTGGGCAGGTACAGTGACCACCTCATGTGGGGCTTCCACCTCGGACAGGGACATATGCATAACCAGACTGGGTGGTGGTGGGACTGGCGCACCGGGGGCTATGGTGGTATGTGCCATGGAAGGCTCCCTGGAGGATGACTGGGGCACCGAGGAGGAAGTGTAAGAGAGGGCCATTGCACCGGCTAGCCCAGACAGCCAACCCAAGAGCAGTGCTGTTGCCAGCTGGGCCAGGAAGCAGCAAATCTCATTGTGATACTGTACAACCTCTTGGCAAGAAGCTTAAACAGCTTCACAAATCAATGTGGTCCACCTCGTGAACAAAGCCAGCAGGGGCAACACCCGATCTCGATAGACACATCAGCCACAAACCAGGCATCAGTCTGGGCGGAGGCATCCAGGAAGCTGGTCACTGCTGCAGCAAATGGCCCAGGGACAGGATGTTGTGCATAACCCTCCGAATTGGACTGCACATCCTTATCCCTGGGACGGGGCGCAGCCTGAACACCCTCCTTGATGCCCCCACCTGACCCAGTGGGCTGTCGAGCCATGGCTTCCTCCTCCAGCTCCACATTAATCAACCCTGATGAACCGGCAGAGTATTCCTCCCTTGATGGCCCTTGTGTCTCAGCACCATGTCCCAAAGTTGCTGAGGTGTCCCTCACCAAAATCCCCTCCTGGGACATACCCTAAGCAACCTCGCCTGATGTTACTGCCGCTAGTCCAGCCAATTCACTCTCAGAAGAGGACAGGCCAATGGTGACTGGCTGGGGTCTGCGCCTGTGTCTGGAGGTGCTGTCTCAAAAGACAAGAGAACATTGAGAGTCAGTGTACCATTATGGTCACACATTTTGATGGCCAGACAACACCTATAGTAGGGGATGAGACTTGTCCTTCACGTGAACACCAGAAGAAATACACATAATGCGAGCATTTTCTGTAATCTTGATTAAGACACCTGGTTGTAAAATCACTTATTTCTTTAGGGCAAAACAATAAAAGTTCTTCTTCCAGCACTGTCTTTTAGTGCGATAGCAGCAATTTGTCTTATTTGGGAACTAAATGGGAATTCTATAATAGCCTACATTTGTCCGATCTCCAACTCACATGATATGTACATGTATCATGTGAGTAATTTCCGACAAAATGTATTGTTGACTGCTACTGTGCAGGTTTACTAAATACGATGGTGCATGCTGTACAATCAATGATCAAATCAAATGCCCATCAATAACTGGGGATGATATGTGTTTAACTAATATGACTGCAAGGCGGAGCACACTGGTCAAACACACATCTTGAAACAAGGTTGAATGAATAATGGAGAGAATAGTAAGTTAGCATTATCATAATACATCAATGGATAAAACCCATTAAATATTCCTAACCAGCACTGACCTTTCTTCACACTCCTCAGTGAATGTAGAGATGAATATGGCAAATTGCCTCTAAAAAGTAAAGATTATGACAAATGATGATCAGGGACGTCATTTAGAGGTTGTCAGGGATCGCAGTGGTCTCCATTGCTACCCCTGTGGTCTCCCTTGCTACCCCAAAAAAAGTACAAAAAGTGTTTTTACTTTTTTCTTTTTTAGAATGCAAGCTCCTGGGCTGTGGCCAACACCATGTGGCTCTTCGCTTCTGGAGTGGCTGGCTTTCTTGTTCAGGACTCTTAAGAAAATTAGAGCAGTGGTTCCACATGTCTAACACTTTCAGCCGTGACCCTAAATAAGAAACAATAGGAATATCAAATAATTTGTCTTTCTGCAATTCTATACAATAATTGCTAGACTCATTAAAGGTTTATTTCAGGCATACTTCCGGGGTTGAGTCACTGATTTAGTTTGTTCTTAAACACCTCAACTCAGACTTTCAGCCTCCTGAGGTCCATACATGAGTACCGACACAGGTTGGGTGATAATATATGTATATTTGTTCTATATAAAGCTCTTAAGCGTAAGTGCTATATAATAACACATCATTATTATTTGGTCATGGACGTCTGCTTGCATTCACAGTAATTTGGTAATATGGTCCATTATACACTTATCTTAACGATACATATGGCGATCCATTCTTGTATGAAATTTATATCACATTATAGTGATATCGTAACCATATTTTTCGTAGTTTACTTAGGAACAATTTTATGGCATGAAAGGTTGTGTTCCATTGTTTCCCTTGATATCACTTTGTGGTGGGGTCAGAGGTGAAGGTCGTGTGGTATCACTTCTGCCACCCCTGGAATTTTGGTGAAATGACGTCCCTGATGATGATGACAACAGACATGACGACATGATTATCTTATGTGTCAGGGCTATCTACACCTTGCCGAAATGTAGCGAGCTTGGTAGAAATCACTTCCGAACTAAACAAGAGGTCTACTTTTTCTAAAGTATGCATTATTCGTGATAACGAAGCTGACTCAAATGCTAGCTGAGAAGGGGAATAAAGCAACTAATTCACAGCCATGGCACACATAAACACTGGTATAAAAATAGCAAAGAACCACACAAACAAAATAGACTGCATTATAAGAATGGCAATTAACTAAAACAAAACTAAAACAACAGAAAATCACTGACACTAGAAATATTGCGCTCATTGAACACTCAGAAAGCAAATTCAACTTCGCTCAGTGTGCTACTGTGAACAGTGCTTAATTTGTGCCGGTGTTTGGCGGTCCCCAACACCGGCACAGTTTTTTCGGCACCGGAACACATGGCTCTCTGTGCAGCGGCGCATGGGAATGGAGGCATTCATCAAAGAAAGTTCAACATTTAAAGTGTTAACTTTCTTTGATAATGCAATCCATTATCCGTGTTGTCAGTTCCCCAGCCATCTGCCTCCGCCTGCATGGCGCCAGGCAGGAGGCAGCCTGCCGCGCTCTCGTTCAACAACGAATTGTGGGTGGGTGGGGGAGGCTTGGGAATAGGTGGGGAAGGGAGAGGGCGTGGCGGAATGAGTCCTCTGTGTTTTACAGGGCGAGGACGGCGCTTCCCTGCCTATACTGGGCACTTAGACAGACTGCTTACCTGGCAGGGGAGACACCATGATCACTGAGTGGTCTCGTTCTCCCAAGAGGGAGCGATGCCTCCTCCTGCCAGGGGGTGATCAATGAACTTTATGGCGGGGTCATAAGCATTGTGAGGTGTCGCGGGTGAAAGAAACTGGGCCTCTGCTTTAGCTTTTAAATCCCGCTTGAAACGAGGCGGGGGTGAAAGTGAAAGCCAAGGCGAAAAGCGAAGGCAAAAGCTGACATGGTGCAATCAGGTGGAGCTGGGCTTAGTAACCTGGGCTGAGCTGAAACCCTCGCACCTTTCTTAAAAGCCTCTTATCGGAAAAAATGTAACTGGGGAAGTTTGAATCGGACGTGAGGAGGAAAAACCCCCCCAAAAAAAAGGCACTCACGTCCTGAGCGCAGGACTGCGTCTCGAATTTGGGAAGGCAGAGTAGAGTGAGAGGACCCCCGGAAGACCCTGCTAAACCCGTGGATGCTCCCGGTTCACTGTGTGTGGAACAGGTGACCGCCGACGTCTCTCCTACCGAAGATGTCCCTTTTGCTGCTGCTGACTCTCTCCCTGATGCCAGCGATGAAGGCATAGAAACTCTTAGCTATCACGGTAAGTTGCGTGTGTGAATGAGTGCGGAGACAGATGGGGGGCGCCTTCATGCGGGTCTGAAGTGTTGTCTGCAGACGGCAGGGCAATCTGCCGTCTAAGGCCCTAGCACCCCCTTCGATGCAATGTCCAGTGGTGGCTGGAATTCTGGGTTCTCAAGGGCATTCCCTCAGCCCTGCCTGTTGCTGCTGCTCCGGCATTTCAGCTGCATGCTGGTAGGCCGGGCCCAGGGAGCGGGGAAGCTCGTGTTACAGTCTTCAGGATTTCCTCTTGACACATGCTCATCTTTAAAAGTCAGGGCAACCTCTGAGGTTCTTGTGAGGGTGGGTGGCTGAGGACAGATAATGCGTGCAGCATGCCTTGACATGGCTGTCATGAAAGTGACAGCTGAGTTGGATTTTACATTTTTTCCCTCATGTTTTAATGGTCTGAAAGTCTCTCTCCATGTTGGGTTTTGTTTAGAGGTATAGGGGGCACGCTAGACCTCTTGGGTTACAGCTTGCTTGTTGGAGAATGTACACATGGTTTACTCATGGCATCTAATAGTGCACAGATGTATGGGAGGCAATATATGCATATTGGATCAGAACGCGGCAGGGTGTTTGGACGAGCATGACAGGTTGTGATATGTACATCTTAATAATGTCTGTGGACATGACGTGTGTTACATGGACCACCAGTAGTCCAGGCCAGCATGGTCCAGCCTTCCATTCCCTTGCTAGAGCAGACACAGGTCTGAGAAAAGCTGCATTATGTTGAATGCTACGCGACTAGTACGTGTCATAGTCTCAGCAGAGAGGCCAACAAATTTGCATTTTGTCTAAATTCGCCACTTGAGTGACTTGGCAGCCAGCGTTCATACACAAACCGATTTGGCAGTATAGGTTTATCCAACTCTGAACTGAGATTTAACACATCATCATGTTATAAATGTCACATTTTATCCAATGATGTCTTTCATTGGTGCTGACTAACTAAGGAATAAAACAACCTCATGTTTGACAACAAAACTTGACTCATCCATTATCTGAGAAAGCTGCCTACCAGCAATCACCGTACTAGCTAATCCTACCAGCGCCTCACAGGACCAGAGTTTGTCAAACCCCACAAATCTTCTAAAAAATCAGGAACCCCGGAGTTGGTCCCTTGACAAACTAGGACTCAGGCTGCAGGTCTAACACAATCAACCATCGAATAAGAGGTGCGCAGGAGTGAGGGAGTCCCGTCTTTCAAAAACTCCACCCATGCTAAAACTGCATTACAATAGGAGTTTGGTGTGGGGGTTGGGAGGAGATGGGCTACTGGCAGGGACTTTTGTCCCTTAAAACATGTGATGGGGAGATCAGAAGTGAGAAGGGTGTATATGCTGCGCGCTTTAAGAAATAATTACTATAACTTTAAAACTCTTAGGGGATTTGTTAGGCTCACATTAATATGCATGATGCTATTGTGACTTTGCATGTAGGATGGGGAGAATAAAACTAAAGCCGTACTGGTCAACATATTTCTGTGACAATGTAAATAGTGTAAATTGAATTATGTAAAGTGGTTTGCTTCCAAGAAATGTAAAGTATTATTTAAGCACAAACGTGGAACTGCAAAACCTTAACTAAACCTGGGATGTGTTTAATTGCTTAAATTGTCCACATCCCAGTTTCACTTTTATTTAAACTGTGTGATCCTGGGCAAATCATTTAATCACACTTGTCTTATCTGCAGCTCCATAAGTGATTTACTTCATAGCTTATGTTAATATATCATGCTATTATAAAAACAAATACTATAGAGGTGTTCAAAAGTGCAATTTAGATATTTTGCACCACAGTTATATTTGATACTTGGCTTACTCGTGGCAACCTATTCTAAAGTCACTTCCATGGTGCCTCCAAGTATCAAATGAGGTTTGCATGTATTTTGCTTAACAAGGTCTAGCACTGAGCCGGCACGGGCCGCCCGGCGCCCACTCTGCGGGCGGCCGCCGGCCCCGGAACCGGCATTAGGGGGCCAAGACTTTTTGGACACTGGCACTTATTTTTTTACAAATTAAGCACTGACTGTGAAAGGAAAAGTAACAAGAAACTTAAGTATGTTAGAAATTGGAAAACATTTATGCTGAAACAAAAGATGAATGTCCATGTTGCCTCGGATAACCAAAACGGAATCATTCTGCACAACAAAGCATGCTCAATCAATTCGAATAGATGAACAACTGTCAGCACTCAAAATTTGGAATCAGAAACAAAGTAGTGTTGAGGTACTAGCTGACTGGGGGAAGAGGTTGCTTGGGACTACTATAACAAAGTCTAGTTGAAATCACGAAGCATTTTACTTGGGGTGACTTTATTTTATCCCTTGGAATAGCCAATCTTAAATCGCCAGATAATACCCTGCATGGCGAGATGGACTTAATCTGGAAGCTGGTTAAAAGTAACAGCGTTTTTGGATACAAATCTTATTTAATACATTATCGTAGTTGAATAATACAATTATTATTCACTGTCCAACAGCTGCTTTTAGGTGGAAATGAAAACACAGAGGTGGTAGATATATTGGAAAATGCTAAAGACAATTATGATATTATTCGTTTTAGACCTGTTTCCATGGCCACATCTATTGTGTCATAGTTCACTGGGTTGCGCACAATGGGTTGCTATTATAAACTATTTAAATTTGAAGGATTATTGGATACAGTCACACATAAAAACAAGCCCTGTAGAGCTCCCTAAACATTAAGGAGACGGCATTATAAGTAGCAGGATCCAAACTGGCCATGTCAGTTAACTTAAGGGGATGTCAAATGTATTTCGTGATTGAGGCAGAACAAGAGATAAAGCAGAGAATTTCCCGAGTATAGCAAAACGACCTTAACAACACCCAAGAATGCCGTATAATCACTAGGAACACCCAATAGAATGAACGCTATACACATATTGGACCAAAACTTGACTCTCTAAGGGCAGTATACATCTTTCTCATTCAATAAATGTTTGGGCGACAGAAGAATATCATTACATAGGCCGTAAGTAACTTAATACGTGAAGAAGCCATTAAAAGTTTTAAGGAAATTCCTATGTTGGTTTTGAATATACGAGTTAAAACACATGTAATATAAATAATATTTTTTTTAATTAAATGTGCTATTGGTTTCATGCCAACATATCAAGATAGCACAAAGAAACTTTTAACAGTTTTTACGTCTCCCACTCAGCATCACATTTAACCCACTTGTATTGCCCTCCGGATTAAAAACACACAAGTTACACACAGAAAACTTCAAATAGAAAAAAAAGAGAAAACAAAATCCAACTTTCAATTACAGTATAAAAATAAGTTATACTACCCAGTAGCCTAACCAAGCTTAACCTCAAGACCTAAAAGTAAGTCCACAAATGTCAACATTCCCAGTACCTGGCTCACCCTTTCCCCCATTAGTATCCAGTCCCACAATAATGTGGGATGTAGAGATCTAATTTGGTTCATGGAAGCTCCCAGTTACAGAGATCTTAATTCCGTGAGAGTGTGACATTCAGTCACAGCATAGAAGAGAGATTCCAGCTGCTCTTCCATCTCACAATATCCACAGGTGGCACTTTCCACCTCTATCTGATGTCTTTTTAGTTGTACCTCACGAGTGGGCATGATGTTAATGCGATATATAAGAAGGAGGTCTTTGTAAAAGGCTGAAGGGAATTTCCGAATGTATGAAGGCAGGACATTCAGGCCCTTCCTCTCCTTCCACCAATTATATATAGTTCGACAATTCTTTGTTTCTTGCCTACTCGGTTAGAATCCAGTCTGCTCTTTCCATAATTCCCTTCTCGGTTAGAATCCAGTCTGCTCTTTCCATAATTCCCTTCACTTTAAGTGGATTTACCATCAGTACTTCAATTTCTACTTCGTGATAATGCAACACCTTGGGTTCCTAGTATAGAAAAGGGGGGTGGACCTTCAGCTGACATACATTTTTCAGTATAACGAGACCGATTTCTATAGTACTATGGAAGCCATGAAACACAGCCGTAATTCATGGCGTATAACATCTATCAGGAGGGATTTTGGTAGTCTTAGTATTCTGCACCAGAAGTACCTTTCCATCAGAGGCCACACCTTCAATTCTAGATTCAGGAGCATCTCTGCCCCATAAAACCATTTTGACTTTTAGCAGTAATACTCAAATTACTTAGTGGTAATCTGCATTGCTTCTACCGCTACAGTTGCTCATCATAGTACTTACTCTATGGGGAGACAGATGGGCTGTTATCTTGTTTTCCTGAGTTTTTGACACTACTGTTGGGGTTTGGGAATCTAAAATGTTTTTTTTGTGATTTCCCCCTCAGTCTCTGCTCAGCTTGGACTTCAGGAGGGTGAATGGTATCAGGCATCCTGGGTGTTTGTGCTGGGCTACGCACCTGCAGTGTCCAGGGTGGCGGGAGGCGGCGGATTGACTCTTTGGTTTCTGTGTTAAACCACACGTTATAGTGATTTTAGGGGTGAATGTGTCAGAACTAGCCAACCTTACCAAAGTATTGTTGACCAGGGGGATTCCACTAATAACACATTTGAACATCGGCATTGTGGCTGATTCTGCTGGGTTCTAGCGTTCACATGCTGTGTAAAGAATCCAGTTTGATATTCAAATGTGGATCAAGACACATGGACAGTGGGCATTTGGTGTTATCTTTCATTAAGGCTATTTATGCATCTACACAAAAGGTTGCAAGTGCATCCTTTACCACCTGCACTGTATCCACATTGCCATCCAAATCATGGACCTTATCATGTTGGAGGGTTGCAGCTCTAGCATATAAACTAGTGACATTACCTCTCTGAGTGATGTATTTTGCCAACTAGCATGCACAGATACTTCCTCGAAAGGCTGTAGAACACAAAAAAGGCATTTATCACTGTCTAACAGTAAATAATTATAATTGGTTATTTATAACACTTAATAACCAGAGGATTCAAATCGCAGACCCGGTGTGTCGTCTTGCTTCCAAGGCGAGCGTGTTGCTTCTTAGCTATCCTCTCGCGGCTAAGAATGCACTATCTGAAGCTTGGACTGGATTGTTGCTATAATCAGTGAATGCATTGCAATATTCTGTTAGTTGGTCCGATATGTTCAATGTAGAATTCCAGCAGGAAACAATTGTGTTCTTCAAGTCGGAATGTGGTAACTTGCGGCATATATGTAATTGCGGCAACAAATTTCTTTGATTTAAATATTTATATTGGTAAATACATGCAACTCAGGAAAGCCAAGCCAACAGCAAAGAAAAGGAAAACCCCCATAGGGTAGCCCGGGTATATAATAAGCAAAATATGACCAAACAATGTCAACCATGTACAGAAATTCTGGCTTACCCCAGCCCCCCACCCTAAACACCCACTGAAAGGATGAAAGAGGATCACCCCCAAAGTTACAAGATGCTTCATTAATTAATGAGAAGAACTCATATATGTCCAAAGTATCCATTTGGATACCTAGATCCACCAACCATTTGACCAGGAGTACTGAGTTCGTACCTAAATTGTTTAGGATACAGGAAGGATAAAATGTCCTAACTGTGGAGAAGATAGACAAGATATGGGATAACTCAGACTCAAAGACCAATGGTTCTTGTGCAAACTTGGCTACTGAAATTTGAGACAAAATCAAAGAAATCGGTGCTCAATGTACTAACCATGTGATCAGTGACAGGCCCAGAATGCACCGAGCGTCATCAAATGGTGTCTGAGTGTGTCTGTCGAAAAGATCCATGATACACTCATGTTGCTATTCATCTTCCCCATTGAATTGTGGACACATATTTGAACTAGTTTTCAATAGGGCTTGAAGACTAAGCCATGGTAGAACCGTATCTGGGTTCAACCCAAGGTAATTTAAGTATACAAGATGAAATTGTTAGTGTGGGCCCCACAATAGGATGTTTTTTTTTATATGATTCGGAAGCTGTGCTTGAGGGGGTGCAATTTCTTCGGGTGTGAAGGGTTGAAGAATGTCCAATTCTGTTGTTTGCCAATTGGAGGTGTCCTCTGAATTAAGCCATCTCTTAATCAAGCACTCTTGGATAGCTAAGAAATTGGATTGCCAAGTGGGGATTGCAAGCCAGTCTTGCTAAATCACCTGCAGTAGATTAGTATTCAGGCTAGCCTTCTTTTGTTTCCATATACATCTCCCAATCTGCTTATCCAAATCATGGCTCATATTCGTTGGCATAGACAGAGGAATCATCTGGGCCAGATATATCAGTTTCGGCAAAACATTAATTTTCACCGCATTGATTGTACACATTATGCACAGTGTCAAAATGTTCCACCTGAGTAGATCAGTTTGATTATTGGTCATTATTGGTGGGTAGTTATTTGGATCAGATCATCGATCTGAGCATTGATATGAACCCCAAGATATTTAATTGCGAGTGTCTGTAATGTTAATGGGGTAAAACCTCCCTGGTTGCATGTTATGTCAGTCCTCAGGGGTATGTAAGTGATTTCAATCTGGCACACACCCAAGTCAAAGCCCAGCATGTAGTGCACAACTGAAACCCTTATTTATTTTTGTCTATAAATTCAATAATCTGAACGATATACCACTCATATCACACGCTTCTACTGGAACCCACCAAGGTCACACTGAACCAGGAATCAGGCTAGTTTGCAAAGGTAAATATTTATTTATGTATTTAAAATGTAATCACAATATGTTTTAATAGATAAACAACAATCACCAATGGGGTAACAGAACACTGAAGAATATCTTTAATACCCTAGGAATAAGTAATGAGCAAAGCAAATGCAGCACAGAAAATAATCGAGCCAATTCATGGAATTAATGTGCGCTGAAATTTTAAGCGCAAGCGTGCGAAAGCGTGCAAATCGCACTGCCAGTGCAAAAATCGCAGCGAAAACCGCGCACAGCGATTCATGGAAGTCCGTGCATGAGGAAATTCCAGGATGTTCGCCAAAATTCTGCATGGCGCACACGTCTCCAAACAGCATGCGCTAAGCGCACAGCGAAATCGCACATAGCGTGGCGCACACAACAAAAGTAGGAGGAACAGGGGGCGTGACAGGCGGAATGGGGAACAACTCGTGAAAATGTGGGCGTCACAGGGGAAGCACAGGAGGCAAGTGCGCGGAACGCCCACACGCACGTTCAAAACACGTATTCATGGAATCGAACGGGGCTAACGCATGCGCTAAAAAAGATGTGGTAATCCGGAAACACATACGCCAGCAGGAAGCAGGCGTACGTGGACCCGCGCAGCATAAAAGTGCACGCAAACAACAGACAAGCACAGACGCCAGGATGAATATACCGTTCCTAGCAGCAGTGGTCGTGGGATACCGCAAGAGGAGGAGGATAGTCAGGCCCAGAATTTTTACACCCAGAACCAGCCTTTTTGGGATGCCTGATGACCAGGTGTATGGGAGGTACAGGTTTCCACCTCACATAATACTCAACCTGGTGAGTGAGTGGGAGGATGACCTCACATCACCCACCCTGTGCTCCCAAGCACTCAGCCCCTGCATAAGGTCCTCAATGTACTGCACTTCTTGGCCACTGGATCATTTCAACGGACAACTGCTATAGAGGGGGAGTGTCAGAGGCCACGCAGTCACGCTGCCTACACCAGGTCTTGGCCATCATGATTGCACGCCCATCAGTCCGCAGGCACATATACCTGCCCAGAACACCTGCAAAAAAGGCAGGCTGTCATCCAGGATTTTTATGGGGTGGCACACTTCCCCAAAGTGCTAGGTGCCATTGACTGCACCCATGTGGCTCTACGTCCCCCCAGGGCATCAGAGCACATCTACAGAAACCGCAAGCACTGGCATTCCATCAACATCCAGGTAGTATGTGATGCCAAGGGAATCATCACCTCAGTATATGCCAACTATCCAGGGTCCACCCACGACAGTTTTATTTACAGAGTGTCAACCCTAAACCGGGACCTAGAAGCTGGGCGGCATGGCGATACATGGCTGCTCGGTGAGTATAAATGCCACAGCACATGCATGCATGTCAGATACTGAGCAATGTCACAACCCCACTAATGGTACCCATCACCACCTCCCCAGGGGACAGTGCCTATCCTCTGAGCACCCACATGATGACGCCAATTCGGAACCCCACCACGCCACCCGAGGTAAGATACAACACAACCCACATTGCAACCCGGGGCATAGTGGAGCGCACATTCGGAGTGCTCAAGTCACGCTTTCGCTCCCTTGACCGTTCTGGGGGGCAGCTGTTATACGCTCCCCCAGTAGTGTGCAGGATCATAGTGGCAGTATGTGTCCTGCACAACGTTGCAACACGCCAGGGCCTGCCTGTGGACATGGTGGTGCCCCCTAATCCGCAACCACAAGCACGGCCGCTGCGCATGGGAGGGGAAAGGGCACGGCGTGAGGCAGCCCGTACACAGCTGGTGGATAATTACTTCACCTAAAATCACACCCCTGTGGAGTGCACACAGCCCTGGCACATACCAGCTGACAATCAATGATGATGACATAAGGGACAGTCAACTGTCACAACCATACCAGCCTGAGACTGGTCACCTGGAAGTGTTACATTGTGTGCCCTACCTACACAAACACCTCCAATGCTGTGTCATCAAAAGACACACTTCTATGCTGGAAAAATCATTACCCCCTTGAATAATACAACATGTCAACAGTGCCATGTCACCCAACCCCTCCCCAGCACCGCCACCCAACACACCATGGCATGTCATGCTATGTGAGAGTAAACAAAGCAATCCCCAAAACATCACACAAGTGTCAAAGTGCAGTGTCCTCAATGGAAACTGCCCACACACAATATGCTCCCAGTAATGTAGAACTAACAACACACATGACCAAATACTTACCAACAATACAATGCAGATACACAACCTCAAACATAGCATAAACATGACAGTACTAAGTTAAAGTAGTGGTAGTCTTACAACCTGATCATGCCAGCACATCGGCCACTTCCAACTGTACAGTGCTGCTGCCACGCAAATGTCCAAGTGCACTGCTTACAACATGAACTCCATCTCAAAAGTAGACGGCCTTGTGAAGACATGAGGAATTAACCTGCAAATTAGGCGAAAGACCCGGATGCACAAGCACATAGCAATACACCATGCAGTGTACAATTCAACAACAATATCCACTAGGAATGTATACACAGTATTGACCACAGACTGCCCACACAGCTCATGGGAGTCCTACATCACCGTGTAAGTCAATGTCACTTGGGCACACCCTTTGCAAGCCCATGGAAACGGGAAGCAGGAGGGGTGTGTGTCTCACGAACCCAAGCATCTAACCCAAACTCAGGACAAGCCTGCATGTGCCCAGCCGGAATACAGTGGATGCCCACGGGAGCTACACAAGGCAACACACTGCAAAAAAAAAAAATCCAGGGCCAGGGGGGGAGGCCACCCAGGAGGTCTGAGGACAACGTGCATACCAACACCCTCCATGGGCTCATGGCCTGCACAGCTATGCCAATGTGAGAGAACTGCTGCTGTCGCTATCATCACCCTCTGCTGCTGCCACAGGAGGTGGTGCTGCCACAGGAGGTGGTGGTACAATGGGAGGCAGCCCACGCAAAGCCCTGGTATGGTCCTCCAGGGCAGCAAGCATGCGGGTGTGGAAGGTCTCGTTTTGGAGGATTATAGTGCAGCGATCCCCATGCAGCACCTGACGTGATGCACGGATCTCCTCCCGAGTCGCCTGCATCTCAGCTGAGAGCGAACATGTGAGCCGCTCCAGCTGCTGTTCTATCCTCAAGTTAGTGGAAGCCTCAAGGTCAGCAAGAGTCTCCCTGAGGTGATGGAGTTCTACCCTCAGGGCTTCCCTGTGGCCCTGGGACTCTATTGATATCGATTGGCGTAGATTCCCAGTGCCGCCCATCTGTCCCTGTTGGACGCCAACATGTCCTCCCTGTGTGATTGACAAATGGAGTCTGTTGCCTGCTGTAGTAGCTCCATCTGCCTTTCAGGGGGGACAATGGAAGTGGCCACCCTCTCCATTGCTTGAGCCATCATCTCAACTGATGCTGCCTGTTGAGTTGACATACCGTAAATGGATTGTTCCCATGCGGTATTGCCTGGTGGCGTACGGCCACCGTGTCAGCGGGCACCACACCTGTTTGAGGCAAGGCGATCTGCGCCTTGCTGTGCCGGCACTGCCTGAGGCTGCTGGACTGCATTCCCCCTCTGATCTGCTGGCCCAGGAACAGGATCAGATGTTGTGGAGTGTGACCCTGCATCCGTAACCGCCAAAGGCGGACTTACCAACACTGACATCCCCACAGAGGGTTCTACCCCTGGTACAGGTGGGCTGGACAGAACAGAATACCTGCCAAAACCACTTACCTGCGACGCCACATAAATCAGCACCTGAATAGAGGTCTGGGGAGGTGCACCCAGAGGCACCCCTCGACATAATGTTCTGCAGCAAGATTGGGTTCTCACCCACCACTACACCACGTCCCCCACTGGTGCCCGGTCGTGCCTGAGATTCCTCCTGGGTCTGCACCATCTCCTCAACCTCAACAGCATCAAGTGCGTCATCCCCTGCAAAAACATGAAAGACAAAAAATGGAAACAGGCATTAGCACCATAGCACACAAAAAGGCCTGACAAGCTACATAACCAGTACATGATTTACACAATTTACACATGTCCCACATGACTATAACCCTCCCATGCATGTACTGTCACTGAGTTTGAAGGGGACCCAAAAGGCAGACACTGATGACACCTACATGGAAGAGCAACACATTTGCTGCATGCTGGGTAGCACTGCCATCACACATTGGCCTGTGAGTGGCATGTCCAATACACATACATGACACATGCCATCACACAGATCGCATGTACCATAACAATGGTACATTCAACATGTCAGTGAATGAATACTGTCAGCCATCCATGTGAGATGGACATAATGAGATGAAAAATGCTACATAGTGTGACAAAATAGGCATGTGCCACACACTGCAACACATCCAGTGTACAAAAATGCAGTGATTGCAGGCCGATGTACACATCAATGGTTTGTCACTTCAACATGACAGGAAACAACTATCATGTCCCACATTCAAACAGCCCCATAAATTCCTGTGATCAGGCCAATACTCAATTAGCCTGAATGGTCAAATAATTCATCTAACAAGGTAACACATGTGGTCCAATGTGGGGTTCATCAATGACAGAAGCATGTCACAAATGTGACAATAGGGCTGAGGAATGTGTAGCCAAAGTGGGAGAATTGAAACAATCGGCCTGAACGAACACTGAAAAATACAAACAATGTTGGTGCAAGATGCCACTTCAAGGGCAACTGCCGTAATATTGATCCAAATTACTAATGTGCGCAGAAGGGATACTGTCACACCCAAATCCAAGGCTGCTGAATGTTTTGGATGAAGCACATGGGTGACTAATACCACTGAGGCACGCACCCCCTCACCTGGCACTCAATCGGACCCGTCACCCAAACAGCATACACATGCATTACACACACATGCATGGGCACTCACCGGACAATGTTTCATAATCAGGTAGTCCTCTCACACCTTGGATCTGTTCTGCAATGAAGGCCCCATCAAAAGACTCATGTTCAGTGAGTTCATTGTTCTCTTGTGGAGACCCACTGCCAGTCACCAGAGTAGCGGCATAATTTGAGGCCAGCTTGTTCTTTGCTCTGCGTTTCAGGTCATTCCACCGCTTGTAGCAATCATCAGCTGAGCGCCTCACAAATCCAAGGGCACTTATGCGGTTGGCGATGGTCTGCCAGTGTGCCTTACGTTGACCAGGTGTGGTCTTGCACCCTGCAGTCACCTCCATTTCGTGGCTATGTGCTGACACATAGCCCACAAGTGCATCAAGTTCCGTCTCATTGAAGCAAGGCTTCCTTGAGGTACCGGAGTGGGTAGCCGTGTCTGGGGTCTGAGCCTGTCATGCCAGAGCACCCTTCTTCCTCTTCTTTAAAGGTGGAGCAGACCCAGAGTGGCTTACGCCGCTCTGGTCAGTAGGGGCAGAATCACCGGTGGACTGGGTAGTAGGAGTGTGGGAATGCACAATGACCATAGGTCTTGATGCAGGCATTGGTTACAGGGTAATGTTGGCAGGGGGAACGTCAGTTTGATGGACTGGGACTGACACTGTCCTGGCTGGGAGAGTCAGAGCTGGGGCGGATGGAGCTGCAGCTGCCCCTGCAGCCTCCCCACCCTGCATACTTGGGGCAGCAGATGACATAGCTGCCCAAAATCCACGTGGATTGGTGACAACAACTTGCAACGCCACACGTGGCCTAGACTTGCTGACCTGGAAGTCAGCCAGGGAGTCATCCTGTGCCAGGTCAGGTGCCACAATGGGCTGTCCAACAGGAGCTGAGCTTGGATGGTGTCAGCCACGTTTCCCTCAACCATGGGGGGGGCATGGGTGTCCCTGATTGTTCCTCCACACATGGGGGCATAGGGGCACCCTGCAAATCCCGGCCATGTCCCCTACCGCGCCCACCACACCCACCTTTTGAGGGTCGGCCACCTTTGCCTCCCTTATCGCTTGGTCGCCTCCCAGCCATGGCACTGATGTTGTTGTGCGTATGGGAGTTGCAGTAAACTATTGTTCTGGGCAATTGGGGGTCAAAGGGGTAGGATATCAGATGGAATTCGTACCCTAGTGCTCTAACAAGGCTCTCTGTGACCCCTGGGGGAAGATGACGGGTCACGCAATGCACAGGCAGCCCAAAATAAAAAATAAACGTGCACGCAACCCCTCGTAGACCACGTACGTGAAAAAATGAACTCGCACTATGCTGTGGCACCCAGAAACACAAAAATAAGCGTATGCGTAATACACGCAGCCTACAATGACCTCTGAAGGGGAACGCGACACACGGGGCAAGCACAGTTGCTAAGTACGTGCGGAACTCACCATCTGCCTGGAAAAAGAACGTGAAAAATATGCGCGTGTGGGTGTTGTTAACACCTCCGCCAAAAGAAGAATTGTACGCTGTCTGAGGAGACAGGACAAAAGGAGAAGTGAACTCTGTTTGAGGAAACAGGCCCAACAAAAAATCAGAAAAGAGCTGTCAGAGGTAACAGGGAGTACGAACTAGAAACGCTGTGAAGTAATTGCGTGTGAACCGTCAAGAAGTACAGATTTCACCCACTCGCTCTCCACGAAAAGCACATACAAGGAAATGGCGTCCTACACGCAGCTTTTAAACCGGCCCTCACGTACACATCCGAGACGCGTGTACGCGTGCGCTTTCATCCAATTACACGCGATGACACTCAGACGTGCAGTTTTTCCACGTGTGCTCTGTCATCACGTGCTATGAGGGAAACGCCCGTGCGGGTAATGTAACTTACGCACCTATGCGCTAAGGGCCTTTGGTCCAATGGAATCGCATGTGTGTGCTGATGTGCTTACGCACTAAGGCCCTTTCCTCGAATTACACGCTGACGTGCAAGTATTTCCATGCAAAAACACGCGGAAGACCACGCTCCTGCCCTGAAGGCCATTTTCCTGCCCCCAGAGTCCCGAGCACGCTCCCACCTGCCATCTGCTGCTGCCTGACTGACTGCTGCCCACGTGCCCTGTTATTTGGTGCCTGCACATCACCCAGGGGTGCAGTTGCTGTGACCACCCCTGCTGGAACTGAAGACTCCGGCTGGGATACCATCGCTCCACAGCCCAGCCCCAGGACCCAGTTGTCCACCCACACCTGCCTCTGGGGTTGCCATGTCGGGCACACCACCATCTGAGACCACTGGCAGCCCCCAGCCAGAGAGGCAGAGGGCCACCAGCTTCACTGCCACCGAAGTTGGTGTCCTGGTGGAACAAGCCCTGGGGCAGTATGATGCCCTCTTCGGAAGTTCGCGCGCCGATAAGGAAGGACGGACCAGGATCTGGACGGACATCGTGACTGCCATCAATGCGGAGGGGGTGGCAATCCGCAAATTCAAACATGTCAAGAAGCGCTGGGAGGACTTCAGGTCCAGGAGCCTCAACAAGGCCCGGCGCCTCTTGAAGGCAGCGGATGCTAAGGGGCGCTGGGGCCACCTGTCGGAACATCAAATGAGGGTCCTGGAATGCATATCCCCAGCGCTCCACGTCCAGGTCCTTGAGAGGCAGACCCGTCTGGAGTCGAGCGGTAAGTGTACATGCATACTGATTGTAAGCTGTGCGTGTGGTGGTGTGACAGTAGTGTGCAGGTTGCACATGTGGTTTTGTAGGGCCATGTATGGATGTGTATGTACAGGGCCGTGAGTCTAACACATGCAAGTCCTCTCATGTGTGAGACACATGGATGGTGCATGTGTGTTTAAGCTTGCATGCCAAATGCAGATGTGTGAGCACACATGTTTGAATGACTGTGTATGTAAGTTGGCATGGTTGTGGTGTCACACATGGATGTCGGTTCCAGCTGCATGTATCTGCACCGTGTACATGTGCATGTGTGTGTATTTCGCAAGGGTGCAACAGTGATGCAACATGGATGCTTGGGACACTGATATGTAGAAGACTGATTGCCAGATGTGACATGGATGCCGATATCATCACTGCGACAGTTGGTGGAGGTGTACACATGCATGTAAGTGTGGTGGCGTGTGTGCATGTCTAGTGCACTCTCTGTGTTTCATGTGATGTCTGGCTCACCTTTGGCTGCTCATGCTGTTGAGCAATTCCACAGCCATATGGCTATGGAATTGCTCATCTGTGTGAGTTGACATGCCATGTGTGTTGGGGATTGTGATGCCATGTCTGAAGTTTGACACTGCCACTCATGTGCAACAGGCATGTGTGTATCAGTCCATTGTACAGTGTCCTGATGCCTGTCTCCTATCTCTCCCTGTCTGCAGCGTCAACTGATGAAGAGGGCAGAGAGGGTGCTGTGGAGCACAGCGGCGGGGATCACACCACCAGCTGGAGACGCAAGGCCCAGCTCCCCTCCCAGGTTGTGATCTCATCAGGGAGTGAGGAGTCCGGTGCCGCATCCCAGGCTGCATCTGCCGAGGGTAGGTCCAAGAGGCGGAGGTCGGAGTTGGACTCCTCGGCAGCAGAAGGGGCAGCTGAGACCCCACAGGGTCCGACGAAGGAAGATGGCACAGAGTCATCCAGGTTGGTTGGGGGTTTGGTGGAGGAGTAGGCCGCGCACGGACAGAGATGGGGTCTGGAGGTGGGGATTCCACTGGTGCCAGTGGTGCAGTGCAGGGGCAGGGACAGGAGGCAGCACAGGCCGCCATGGAGGTGCCTGTGTGTAATCCTGTCCCCGATCCTGTGACTGCATCATCCCGCACCAGCAGGGATGCCTACGTCCAGACCCGTTTTCAGGGAGGGGAACAGTTTACAACAACTGGCCTTCCTCTCCCTGCGGACGTGGCTATCCGGGACCGGGTTGAGCCTGTCCTGGGTGGGGTGGCTTTGTGTCAACGGGACATGCAAGGTGACCTGCAGTCTTTTCATGGGGTGACTGCACATCATCTCGAATGGCTCGTTGACCACGTCAGCCTACTGGGACAGGTCACACAGGCTGGATTCCTCTGTTTGCTGAACCTTGCTTCAATCCCCCCTTCTCACCTGAAACCCCTATGCGCCAGTCGTCCTCCTTGCCATCTTCCAACCCATGTATCACCTGGGTACCCTGTGGAGCTGCCTCTGACCGTGCGGCCAGGCTGGTGGAGGACACATCCCTGCCACAGTCGGGAGTCGGACGTCCAGCAGGGGTGGCCACCTCAACAACTGCACCCCAGCGAGAGGAGGATGTGCAGGCAGCAGGAGCCAGGGCACGGGCACAGGCACAGCCGCAGCAACAACAAGGTGGGAGCCATGATGGCTCGGGGCCTTCGACATCGGAGGGGCAGGCATCGGCTGGAGGGCAGGAGGACCCAGGACGGGAAGTGTCTTCCGTGTGTCAGCGGTTAGGCCATGCTATAGATGCGGAGCGGCAGCGGGCGGAAGAGGCACGGCTCACGATGGTCAGGGCGGAGTACTCCATGCAAAGGGCTCTGAGGCGGGCAGAGTGCTTCGAGGCAATTCGCAGGGAACTAGAGGTCCGTATATCATCGTCCCTGCAAACCCTCCGGGCCTTGGAAGAGGACCGCCTCCGGGACATCAAGCAGGAGTTCGATGATGCCCTGGCCTGGGAAATCAGGAAGTGAGCCGTCGGACTAGCCCACTGCCATTCTATATAGTTAATTAGTGTTAGGTTTCCTTTTGGTTTTCACTTCATTTGGGGCGCTTGGACAATGCCCCACCTTTTTGTATATAGTTGTTCATTAGGTACAGTTTTTGTAGGTTTCCTTTCAATGGTTGGGCTCATGGACCCTGGATTTGTACTTTGTATATACAAACAAAGGGGGGTCTGGGAATCCCTCTACCAGCACGAACACAGCCCAATGACCTGTTCTTGGGTGAATAACCCCTGGGAGAGACTCTACCAAGTCTTTAGCTCACTGTCCTTTTCACAGAGAAGAAATTTCCCCGCATATCAGCCTTTGTCCTGCCCAGGGGCAGTCCAGCGCCGAAATGCTAGGCAATTCTCCTCTGAACAAGAGCACCATCAGTAACCCCATACACGTGTTTCAGCCTTGTTGGGCATCATCAGTGAGGTGAAACTGTTGCCTCTCTAAGAACAGTGAGCAAGGGGGAAATTTCTTCTCTGTGAAAAGGACAGTGAGCTAAAGACTTGGTAGAGTCTCTCCCAGGGGTTATTCACCCAAGAACAGGTCATTGGGCTGTGTTCGTGCTGGTAGAGGGATTCCCAGACCCCCCTTTGTTTGCATACATTAACTTTGGGTTTCACCCTAAGTTAACAGGGCAATACAGACGTGGACCCCTTGCTCACTGTTCTTAGAGAGGCAACAGTTTCACCTCACTGATGATGCCCAACAAGGCTGAAACACGTGTATGGGGTTACTAATGGTACTCTTGTTCAGAGGAGAATTGCCTAGCATTTCGGCGCTGGACTGCCCCTGGGCAGGACAAAGGCTGATATGCGGGGGCATTTCTTCTCTGTGAAAAGGACAGTGAGCTAAAGACTTGGTAGAGTCTCTCCCAGGGGTTATTCACCCAAGAACAGGTCATTGGGCTGTGTTCGTGCTGGTAGAGAGATTCCCAGACCCCCCTTTGTTTGCATACATTAACTTTGGGTTTCACCCTAAGTTAACAGGGCAATCCAGACGTGGACCCCTTGCTCACTGTTCTTAGAGAGGCAACAGTTTCACCTCACTGATGATGCCCAACAAGGCTGAAACACGTGTATGGGGATACTAATGGTACTCTTGTTCAGAGGAGAATTGCCTAGCATTTCGGCCCTGGACTGCCCCTGGGCAGGACAAAGGCTGATATGCGGGGACATTTCTTCTCTGTGAAAAGGACAGTGAGCTAAAGACTTGGTAGAGTCTCTCTCAGGGGTTATTCACCCAAGAACAGGTCATTGGGCTGTGTTTGTGCTGGTAGAGAGATTCCCAGACCCCCCTTTGTTTGCATACATTAACTTTGGGTTTCACCCTAAGTTAACAGGGCAATCCAGACGTGGACCCCTTGCTCACTGTTCTTAGAGAGGCAACAGTTTCACCTCACTGATGATGCCCAACAAGGCTGAAACACGTGTATGGGGTTACTAATGGTACTCTTGTTCAGAGGAGAATTGCCTAGCATTTCGGCGCTGGACTGCCCCTGGGCAGGACAAAGGCTGATATGTGGGGACATTTCTTCTCTGTGAAAAGGACAGTGAGCTAAAGACTTGGTAGAGTCTCTCCCAGGGGTTATTCACCCAAGAACAGGTCATTGGGCTGTGTTCGTGCTGGTAGAGAGATTCCCAGACCCCCCTTTGTTTGCATACATTAACTTTGGGTTTCACCCTAAGTTAACAGGGCAATCCAGACGTGACCCCTTGCTCACTGTTCTTAGAGAGGCAACAGTTTCACCTCACTGATGATGCCCAACAAGGCTGAAACAGGTGTATGGGGTTACTAATGGTAATCTTGTTCAGAGGAGAATTGCCTAGCATTTCGGCGCTGGACTGCCCCTGGGCAGGACAAAGGCTGATATGCGGGGACATTTCTTCTCTGTGAAAAGGACAGTGAGCTAAAGACTTGGTAGAGTCTCTCCCAGGGGTTATTCACCCAACAACAGGTCATTGGGCTGTGTTCGTGCTGCTAGAGAGATTCCCAGACCCCCCTTTGTTTGCATACATTAACTTTGGGTTTCACCCTAAGTTAACAGGGCAATCCAGACGTGGACCCCTTGCTCACTGTTCTTAGAGAGGCAACAGTTTCACCTCATTGATGATGCCCAACAAGGCTGAAACACGTGTATTGGGTTACTAATGGTACTCTTGTTCAGAGGAGAATTGCCTAGCATTTCGGCGCTGGACTGCCCCTGGGCAGGACAAAGGCTGATATGCGGGGAAATTTCTTCTCTGTGAAAAGGACAGTGAGCTAAAGACTTGGTAGAGTCTCTCCCAGGGGTTATTCACCCAAGAACAGGTCATTGGGCTGTGTTTGTGCTGGTAGAGAGATTCCCAGACCCCCCTTTGTTTGTGTACTTTGTATATAGTTCTACACTGGATTTCACTTCATTTAAGTTTCTTTTTTACCATGGATCAATGGATGTGTCTTATTTTTACACTTTGGATTTGGTTGGACGGACAGACTCTTTGGGCCCATTTGCTTTTGGATTGATTTGGATTCTGCTTTCACACATTTTTTTGGAATATTTTGTTCATGCAGCTTTTTCTTCATTATTTCCATTATTGTGTGATTTTTGTGTATTCATTTGGTTAATTATTGAATACACATGCATTATATACTTTACTGATGTGGTCTTATCTCATTTGTTTTGTGCATGTCACAATGTTGATCTTTTCACAGTCATGTGTCACCATTGCGTGGGTCTGAGGGACATTGATTCATGGCCATGCTGGTTATGTATTTTCTATCATGACTTTGGGAATTCAATGTGGGGTGTTTGGACTGGGGTGGGATTTGGGTGGCCATGAGGGGCATGGGTCTGGAGTGTGATGACCTGTCGGGGGGACATGTGTGGGGGCCTGCTGGCAGGTGCCCCTGACTGCTGGGGTGTGGGGGTGCAGGGGGACATATGTGGGGGCCTGCTGGCAGGTGCCCCTGACTGCTGTGGGGTGAGGGTGCAGGGGGACATGTGTGGGGACCTGCTGGCAGGTGCCCCTGACTGCTGGGCGGTGGGGGTGCAGGGGGACATGAGTGGCGGCCTGCTGGAAGGTGCCCCTGACTGCTGGGGGGTGGGGGTGCTGTGGGACATGTCTGGGGGCCTGCTGGCAGGTGCCCCTGACTGCTGGGGGGTGGGGGTGGGAGTGCAGGGGGACATTAGTGGGAGATAAGTGGGGGCCTGCTGGCAGGTGCCCCTGACTGCTGGGGGTGGGGGTGCAGGGGGACATGTGTGTGGGCCTGCTGGCAGGTGCCCCTGACTGCTGGGGGGTGGGGGTGCAGGGGGGACATATGTGGGACATGAGTGGGGGCCTGCTGGCAGGTGCCCCTGCACTGCTGGGGGTGGGGGTGCAGGGGGACATGTGTGGGGGCCTGCTGGCAGGTGCCCCTGACTGCTGGGGGGTGGGGGTGCAAGCTGACATGTGGCTTGGCTGGGGGGCATGCCCATGGTGGATGGGCTGCCTGAGGGACATGACCAGGGGTGGGGGGTAGTCCCCTGTGGTGTGGGCTGCCTGCAGGTGCCATGGGGGGTGTAGAGGGAACACCTGGAAGGACCCACACT
Organism: Ambystoma mexicanum; assembly: GCF_040938575.1. Classification (NCBI taxonomy): domain Eukaryota; kingdom Metazoa; phylum Chordata; class Amphibia; order Caudata; family Ambystomatidae; genus Ambystoma; species Ambystoma mexicanum. The sequence goes on from NC_090936.1 coordinate 720,111,135, forward strand.
GACAATTCACGTGTAGGACTCACCGCGCACCCCTGAAATTCATGTACCCTGCTCTGACAGCAAAAACGTGTGTGAAACTTCCCGCGAACCCCAGAAATACACGTACCCTGCTGAAATCGCGTGTGAAACTTCCCGAGAACCCCAGTTATACATGTACCCCACTCGCACAGGCCCTTTCGCGTGTGGAACTTCACGCGAACCCCCGTAATACACGTACCCTGCTGAAATCGCGTGTGAAACTTCTCGCGAACCCCAGTTATACACGTACCCCACTCGCACAGGCCCTTCCGCGTGTGAAACATCACACGAACCCCCGTAATACACGTACCCTGCTGAAATCGCGTGTGAAACTTCCCGCGAACCCCAGTTATACACATACCCCACTCGCACAGGCCCTTTCGCATGTGAAACTTCCAGCGAAACCCCGTAATACACGTACCCTGCTGAAATTGCATGTGAAACTTTCCGCGAACCCCAGTTATACATGTACCCCACTCGCACAGGCCCTTTTGCATGTGAAACTTCCTGCGAACCCCATTTATACACGTACCCCACTCGCACAGGCCCTTTCTCATGTGAAACTTCACGCGAACCCCAGTAATACACGTTCCCCGCTTGGCGTTTGCTGCTTGGCAGCCCTGTAATCTGGTCCAGGGTTAGCGCAGCCCTTTGCGCTGGATTGGGGATTTTGATGGCTTTTCCCTGCGCTAGGGGCGTTCTTGGGGGTGTAACTGGCGCTGCTGCAGGGTTGCTGCGCCACTCTGCGCCACGGCTGGTTTTGGAGGTGAAAATCCATGAATAGTCGGTGCGCGGAAATCGATTTTAGCGCACGCCGCTGGCGCAGACATTCGCACGCACACACTATGCGCCAGCCGCGTGCGCCACTTTTGTGCGAAATTCTATGATTTACCCTGAATACTTTTGTATTGGTTCAGATCAGATATCACTATGGTTAGAGGTTCCACCTGCAATACCCCTCAACCCCCCAATAGGCAATTAAATAGATGTGAGGAGAGAGCAGATATTCTGGAATAGCACAAACAAAAAGAATATCAATCCCCCCATCCCCCAGCAAACACAAGAGAAAAACAGAATTGCCTTTTTATCTGACAGACTGGCTTTCAAAATTGTCTTTAGAATTGACTGGGCAAAAACACCAAATGTGGTAAAAAATACTGACATTTTTATAAATTCCTATGGGAGCCGCTTTGAACAGTGGCAAACAATCACCAGCAATGATTTAGTCCAAAGAAAACATTTGAAGTCTTAAAGTCCAGGTTGGAAGCAGTTTAAATCTATTTGACACGTGTAAAAATCTTTCACATTTTAAAATCGAAGCAAACGATTCCTTGCGCGATTTCTGCTATAACGGGAGAAATGCATATGAAAAAGCAAATACCACAGAGGAATCTTACAGTTACGTAATCAGTGTAACCCGCCTGCTGAGGAAACTCGACTTCTTCAGAAGAGAAAAGAGTCAGCGCAAAGATGGTTCTAACAATACTGATTCTGAATGAAAGATAGGATGGGTTTGAGATAGGGATAAGACACTGCAAAGATACTCCTAACAATATTGGTTCTGAATGAAAGATAGGATGGGATTGAGATAGGGATAAGACAATGCAAATATACTATGGGCCACAGTTCTTCTTATTAATACTCACAAGATAAGTTTTTAAATTGGACCGTCAGTTCTGATCATGGAATGGGTCTGGACTAGGAAAGACAGCACATCAGGCACAGTACTGGATCAGCTAGGCCGGTCGCTGGATTTGCACAGGATCTGCCCTCCTAGTCTGTGGGTATTTTAATCCGCTGGATTGCGAATTCCTCAGGCAAGCCTAGTGGTGGCAAGACAGAACATTTCAGGATACTGGTTCAAAAGGCCTTCTCACACCACAAAGCTCCACTGGGTGGAGAGAATAAATTTGAGGATTTGGGCCTTGCTGGAAATCAATAGTTCTCTATTGCTGGGAAGAGTTTTGGCCTCTGGATCTGGAAGAATATTAAAGCTGGATGTAGAATGGTGGCTTAGAGGGCTTCACTGGTATCAGGAAAGTGACTGTACCAGTCAGTCCCACTGAGTCAGCTGTCTCTATGCTATAAAATGACATCACAAAGGGGTGAATGGGCCGGCTTAGCTAACCTTGCCCCTGTGAGCTGGGATAGTATCAAAACTTAATCTCCGCTTTGCAATTTGAGTGATTGGATCAAGGCCGGATGATGTCACATTTTATGGTTTGCTTTACAATCCTGAGAAACCTCCCTTAAGCCACTGGTCTCAAAATCGGATTTTATACTGAATGTACATTTCTACATTGGTCACCTTTATACACATCACACACAAAGATGCCATATTTTATGTAGCATCTGTTGCTCAAAATCCTGTAGCTGTGGGATCTTGTTTCAGCTTTCTACAGAAATGTGTAATTTTTCCTATGAACACAATTTCCAAGTGTTATGCCCATTTCCACAAATGTGTGCGTTTAACATTGGGATGTGCGTGTACATTTTCACAATTCTAACATTAATAGATTTTGCATAAAACCACATATATTGCCATTCCTGCACAGAACTTGTCACACAGTTCTATCGCCTCTTCACACATGCAGCCGGAAATTAGATTAACAACCCTGTCCTTTTTATATTTTTCACCCTTTTGAGTAACAAGTTATGAGTCTTTTAAAAATGGTTCTTTGTTCATGTTTAGCAACAGATGGTCCACCCCTTTTTGTCTCCCTGCATCCCCCTCCTTGTTTGTTCCTTCCAGAAGCCGTTTACCACCCCCTTCACACCTCCAGTTTCTTGGGCTGAAGCTCTGTCATTGTTCCTTCTCTTTCCATAGACAAAGTGTGGGCTAACCTGCAATTAACATATCCCAGTGAGTTTCTGCTGAGAGAAAGGCCCTCCTCCTGGGAGAAACCTGCTTTTCCAGTTCTTGTACCTCAGCCAGGCTAATTAACTGTTTTAATCCAGCAAAACACAAATGTGTTGCATCAAACACAAATACCTTTCTTTCTTAGCCTTAAAATCTGTGGGATCAACAACACAACTAAAATCTGTATTCCTTTTTGGCAACAATCCTTTTTATGTTTGCCAATCCAGCAGACTTTTTTAGTTATAGGTCACTTTCAAGTTTCGTCAGTACTCATCTGACAGCTGCTATTCAGGTAGGCCTAGGTACTGCACCCAGATTTTGGCATAGGCTGTCAGTTTTCAGACAATCCAGTTTGTCTGAAGAATGTTTTGCTCTTCACATTAGGACTTTGTATGTTCACAATGTTTCATTAGATACATGAATTTTAGCACCAGGCAAGACTTTGAATGTTGAGAAGTGTTGTGTTATAGGCATTTTGGAGTTTTTAGCAACAAAGAAAATGTAATGTTTGGGCATATTTTGGGGTTTCACTTGCAAAGTGCTGCTTCTCTCCCTGCACTATGTTTGCTGGTCATGGAGCCCACTGGCCCATTTTCTGCAGGGTGAACTCTATTTCCCCGCACATACACCATGGGTGGCAGGCTGTGCATCCCTCTTTTTGTGTGCTGAAGCACACGGTTTGTGTAGGTTTTTGGCGCACACAAAGCTTTTGCCCCCATTGTTGCCATTTCTTTCACCATAACTGGCAGGGTGATGCCGCATAGCATAGTGGAGTGGGTCAGTACATCCCAAAGAGCCCCCCTCCTGACTTGGTTTTGACCTCCCGTCAAGGGGAAGTCAGGAGATTGGGATTTTCTTTGTCTGTCCGTGTGAGGAACTTCTGTCGCTTCTCCTGTCAGTGCTGGAGGTGGCCTGCTCTCCTCGCCGGTTCTGGTCAGGAGTATTGCTGGTTCTGGTTGGGAGTTTTGCTGGTTCTGGTTGGGAGTATGGAGCGGCACTCCAGGCACCTTTGGTCTTTCCTCCCGGTCCCCGAGTGGTCCTTCTTGGTAATCCTTTGGATGATTCTTAGTCCAAATGCTAGAAGATAGTAAATAACATGGTTATGGATATTTTCCCACTACTGTGTCCACACGTCATCTGGGGATGTCAGCAGTGGGAAAGACACTTGCATTGGTTATACTTGGCAATACTCCCCATTTATGTTTACTGATGGTTTTAACAGGTGGATTCTGTAGGTGAGTCCTGGGATGGTCACCTCTCCTCCATTTCTGAAATCCCATTAATAACTAGGATCCGATTTATTCTGAAGTTGGTTGAGGAGGTGGTCCCGGCTCATATAAAAGGCAGAAGGAACACCTTGCACAGCACAACAAGTATCTATTATGCTTTTGTCATTCCTAGAAATTTTGATCATGTAACTGCTAAGCAGAGGATGTTTGGAGTGGGGTGCTTCCAGGTCCCTTGCCCAGTGCTGCACTGACTCTATGGCGTTTAGGGTCTCGTCTTTTGGGTGTTTTTTTAATTATGCATCGCTGATGAAGCTTTCTTCGCTATTCAAGTTAACTCGGGCGAGGACAGACTCCTTCCCGTCATTTAACTGAATCGGGAGGAAGCGCTTTTCATCCTTTTTCAGAATGCCAGCTAAGTTCTGTGCTGGTTTGATGTCAGTTTTGTCTACGAACTTGGGATTTTCATATTGTACATTAGTATAAAATTTCTACGTATCTCCCTCCAGGGTGAATGCCACTTGAGACTGGAAGGGAGGCTGATTTACAGAAATGGAGAAGAGTTCACCTCACCGTTTGGTGGTCCCATTGCTATGACGGTGATGTGGGGTGTCTCATTGTTCTGAAAGTAGAACCTAACTAGGTCCGGTTTTTGCTCAACCATGTGGCAAGTGCCATTTAGACACACAGGGTTGACGCTTTGCTTTAATTTAATTGGCCTGTGGGTCTGGGTCCAGAGGACCTTGTTTACACAATCTATGAGGGGAGACAGCCTGCAAAGGATGTCATTCCCTAGTAGACAGGGGGTTCCCTCTGGCACCACAACTAAGACCGGGTACTTCATTTTGTGTCACCCAATTTTAATTTCCATCTCTGCAGACCCTTAAATGGGAATTTCCTTCCTTTCAAAGTTCTGGAACTGTCCAGGAAGAGGGGTGAGAGGAATTTAGCTACTCAAAGACTCGCCTTGACAGCAAAGTTGCTTGGGATCCAGTGTCCACCAGTGCTGGAAATGCACATTGCCCTTGCACCTGGATGGAGGTGTAAAATCTACCTTCCTTCTCCTCCAAGGGGCAAAGATAATGGGTGCTTTGGGTAAGCTTGATGGTCAATTCGCTGATTTCTGACTCTGCCACCGAGGTGGTTGGGTCAAGAGACGGTGTCGGAGTGGCAGAATCTGGCACAGAATTTTGACACACCGCTATTTGGAGAGTCTCGGGCTCCCCTTGTTCTGTTTCTGTGCTGCCCCCCCTTTCTGGAGGCCGTCAAAAGGAGTGGTTGGTGAGGTTTGGGGTTCCTCTTGGACCGGTTCTGGGTTGCTCCCCCTTCTAGGAGGTGGTCCCCATAAGGGAGTTGGATAGTTTGGGTATCTGAGCACACAGTTTCATACTCAGTGATTTGAGGAGTCTCAGGCTCCTCCCTTTCTGATTTGGGGCTGCCCCCCCTTTTGGGAGGCAGTCCCCAGAATAGGTTTGGGCATGACCCTGGGTGTGATCTTGGGGATCTTTAAAGAAAACAGGATAGTTGCATATGGGGGGAGTTTTGGGCTCCCCTGGTTCTGATTCTGGGCTGAGCCCCTTTTTTTGGCAGCAGTCACGAGGATTGGTTTGAACAAGGAGATTTTCTTGCTGGTCATTCTGGGGTTTGATGATGGGTGGTTTTAACTCGGTCCCCACATTTACCCAGTCTTGATCAGGATCTCTTGGGACCCATTTTTCTTTGGGAGGAGTTCCCCCATCCCTGAAGGGGAAGATCCTTTTCCGAGAATCCTATGAGGACCCCACTCCTTCAAATTGGAGGATTCACACCTCCTCCACAAAATGGGCCTTTCTAGGCTCTTTATTTCTCCTACCCACCTTCTGTTCCTTAGGTTGCAGACTTTCGGGGTAGGAGATTTTGTTTCCGGTTAGTGGGTTTCCTGGGGCTTTTCACAAATGGGGAAGGAAGCTTCCTCTCAGACTTTACACCCCCTTCCCCTTGTGCCTCCACCCTGGGAACCGGAGGGTTGTTGTGGTTCTTCCCCCGTCATTGTTCTGGAGCACCAGACCCTTGATTTGAGGAATTCTGAGTCGCCATGCTCATCTGGGGGTTCTGTTGTGCCCTCAGCATGCGACCCAGATCCTGTGCCAGGTTCTGGACCTGGCGCTCCAGTTGGGACACCCGCTCTGGCTGGTACAGAGTCCTCTGGTCTACCCTTGGTTGATCACGAGAAGGATAACTGTCCCTTCTCCCATAATACCTCTGGTTGGGATAGTTTTGGTACCCCTCCACCCTTGGCCTCCCCTCTCCCGGATTGGGCTGTCTGTGCTCAGGAAAGTGTGGAAAGAAAGAAGTGTTGTTTTGGGGGTTGGCGTTTGGTGGGTATCGGGGAAAGAAGCTCAACCCAGCATTTGGTGGATTACTGCCCTACAGGGGAAAGTGTGGAGGGAATTTTCCTGGGTTGGCAGCTGCCTGGTTGGACCCCCCGTTGGGCTGGAGGAGTCCACACATAGCCCAGGATGGGTCTGTTGCCCTTATAACGGGGGCTGATGTCGTCAGGAAAGTTAGGGGTCCCATTTTTGGGGTTACCTCCCTGACTCCCTGTTTGGGATTGGCCCGAGGGCCTTCTGGGTCTTTGGTTAGTAGGATTCTGTACAGGAATGTTTTTAGGCCCCCCATCTCCAGATCTAAAATGGGGGCAACTTTTACCTCTGCCACCTTTGCAGCAGCAAATGTGTTGGTTGGCTTTGGGTTTTTATTAGCACTTTTACTCTCTACTGGCTTCTGCACTTCATAAATGCGGGTCGCTTGTTCAATGACCCAGTCAAGTGATCTTTTCTCATGAAAGTCCTTCACCAGCTGGGTCATAATACATTTAGGGAGTTCATGAAAGAAGGCATTGACAAATTCCCTACTGTCAGTGTGCACCCTCCTGGTGGTCTGCGCAAAGGTGTGTTTCAGCTCTTGGACAAATTCTTGTGGGACCTGGTCTTCCTCACATTGCAGGTTGTAGGCTGCCTTGCGGGCCTCTTGAGGGTTTCTATGGATTGAAAAATGCTTCAAGATGGCCGCCCTATAGGTGGGCCATCTTGAATGGTTCTGATCCTCCAGCCCCGCAAAGAAGCTGGAGTATTCAGGTGAAAATGTCCACTTGACATACTGAATACAGCTTTGGCTGCCCTTCAGGTGGAAAGTCTCCATCATTTGATCAAACAATTCGAGGTGCTCCCAAACTGAATATTTGGCATCTTTATGGTAGGGCGTGATGACGCTCCTAATAGCCTTGATTTGCTCCAGGGGATCTTTCAGTAAAGTTCTCTTAACTTTGTTGGCCTTTTTAGTTTTGGTCACCCTGGTCCACACATCCTCTGACTCAGAGGCACTGCTACCAGAGGTGGCTATTTGTTCCTCAAGGCTCTCCCTGATTCTGTGGGCTTGGGAATAGCTGGCAGAATGAGGGGGCCTCGTCTCTTGAGACCTGTGGTGCTCAGAAGAGTCTTCTGACTCTCCCTTGCTCCAGGGATTGGCTGAGTACCCACCCTCCACTGTCCTAACTGGTAAGATGTTTTTAAAATGCTCTTTGTGGGCCTAGTCTCTTGGAATTACCCACCAAATTTGACTGACTGATCTCTTGGTAAGTGATATTTTTGAGGATCCAGTTCTCTGTCTCCCTGATCAGAGAGGCTGGCCCTAATATTTGGGATCCTGTACATAGATGCCCGCCCATCCATTTCTGAGAGGCATTGAGCTATCAGTCCCATATTTCCCATTGTGTTGAAGTCTACCATCCCCGTGGGCCTTGGTTCATATGAGCCAGTGGACATGGTGGTGGCAGAGTCCATGGAATTGAAGAGATTAAAGTCCCTGATATCAGGGTCCCTGAGGTTGTGCTCAAGGGTTTCTCTCTCCCATCTTACCGCATCTTTTTCAGCCCCTATTTCCTGATGACATGCCAATATCTGTCCTCTTTGCTCCTCTATTGAGGCCTTACTGGTCTCTATGAGTTGTTCTCGCATGGCTATCTGTTGGTGGAGCCTGTCATTCTTTTCACAGAGAGCGTCATTGTCTCTCCGTGCTTCCTGCCTGAATTGGGAGTATTGGGCCAAATTTGCTGCAGGAGACTCACCTCATGAGTTTGTTCTTTACTGGCCTGATTGTTCTTTTCCAAGGCATCCTCCACCCACCTAGTGTGCTCGAGTAGCTTTTTGGAATCCATTTTGATTTCACCAAGTTCCTGAAGGGTCAGGTGATTTTCTTCTAACTTTTGAATGGTTGACTTCCTGGCCTAAGGTGTCCCTTTCCTGACTCAGAGTGCCCCTCTGTGCAGCCAGGTCGTCCCTCTGCTTTTTAAGAGCACCATCTTTCTGGCGCTCCTCATCAAACTCTGTTTGGGATTCTAGGTATTAATAAGTAGTTTTTTATTTTCCTCTTTTAATTTTTCTATGTGGTCTTGTAGGATAACGAACTGTTCTGCACAGACTCTGTTAAAAGTTAATTGCTGCTCCAGGTTTTGTTGACTCTGTTGTAGAGAATCCAACCTTTCTTGACACTCTTTTTTCAGCATCTATACATGTGTATCTTGCTCTGCATTTTTTTGCAGTAAGAGAGCAAGATCTTATTGGAATTTGGTGGCATACTGCCTAGCCTCTGTTTCAGATTCTTGGCTACTCTGGAGCCTTAGCTCTGCAGAGTCCAGATTAGTCTGAACTTTCTGCAGTGCTTCCCCTTGCCTCTTTTTGAAATCTACATGGTCTGCATACTTTCCCTGTATGACTCCTATGCGGAGGTACAGGTAGGCCGCTATTTTGGCAATTTTGCATTGCTCCTCTTTTATTTTAGGGGTCATGTACAGCTCACTGAGAACCTGATGTAATGGACCCTTATCTTGCCAGGTATTAAGGTTGATTTCAGTGACTTCTTGTTTTATTCCCTGCAGCCATACCTGTTCGTCCTTTTCTAGCCATTCACCCCTGACAAACAATTTGTGCAGTGGCTGTTCCCTTGCAATATTGATTTCCATTGGGGTCGCCATTCTGGAAATATTAATTTCCTTCTGACTCATCTCAGGGTTACTTTACTTTTGCAAACAGGCCCACCTCCTTTGGGTATTTCTTTTGAGGGGTGCTTGCACAGTGTAGCACAGTATGGAAAGCCAACAATGTGTATGTACCCCATCAGCTAGCATGCTGTGTTAGACTGTCACGAGTGGTATGTCTAATTCAGGATCTCGCGACAAGCCCCCAAGCTGTAAGTGATTTCAATCCGGCACACACCCAGCATGTAGTGCACAACTGAAACCCTTTATTTATTTGTGTCTATAAATTAAATATTCTGAATGATATACCACTCATGTCATACTCTTCTCCTGGAACCCCCCACCCCCGGGATGTCACACTGAACAAGGAATCAGGCTAGTTTGCAAAGGTAAATATTTATTTATGTATTTAAAATGTAATCACAATATGTTTTGATAAACAACAATCACCAATGGGGTGACAGAACACTGAAGAATATCTTTAATACACTCGAAATAAATAATGAGCAAAGCAAGTGCAGCACAGAAAATAATACTTTGTATTGGTTCAGATCAGATAGCATTATGGTTAGAGGTTCCCCCTGAAACACCCCTCAATCCCCCAATAGGCAATTAAATAGATATGAGGAGAGAGCAGGTATTCAGGAATAGCACAATCAAACAGAATATCAGTCCCCCCTTCCCCCAGCAAACACAAAAGAAAAACAGAATTGACTTTTCAGCTGTCACCCCGGCTTTCAAAATTGTCTTTAGAATTGACGGGGCAAAAACACCAAATGTGGTCAAAAATACTGAAATTGTTATAAATTCCTATGGCAGCCGCTTTGAACAGTTGCAAACAATCACCAGCAATGATTTAGTCCAAAGTAAACATTTGAAGTCTTAAAGTCCAGGTTGGAAGCAGTTTTAATCTATTTAACACGTGTAAAAATCTTTCAAATTTTAAAATCGCGGCAAACTTCCTTGTGCAATTTTTGCTATAATGGGAGAATCCCCCTTTTCTTGGTTCTATGGATAGCTAGGGATGTTGGGTACAAGTAGGAGTTGAAACGTTGTTTCTATCATAAAAACTGAGGGAGTTATAGAGGTTTTAGTAAAGGTTGTTTTTGTAAAATAGGCGCGAGAATGGAAAACGGAAATGCACTTTTAAAAATGACAAATGGGTTTGCTTACACTAGAGGATGACTATGAAAAAGTGAATACCACAGAGGAATCTTACAGTTACGTGATCAGTGTAACCCGCCTGCTGAGGAAACTCGACTTCTTCAATACTGGTTCTGAATGAAAGATAGGATGGGTTTGAGATAGGGATAGACAATGCAAAGATACTCCTAACAATACCGGTTCTGAATGAAAGATAGGATGGGCTTGAGATAGGGATAAGACAATGCAAAGATACTCCTAACAATACTGGTTCTGAATGAAAGATAGGATGGGTTTGAAATAGGGATAAGACAATGCAAATATACTATGGGCCACAGTTCTTCCTATTAATACTCACAGGATACGTTTTTAAATTGGACCATCAGTTCTGGTCATGGATTGGGTCTGGTCTAGGAAAGACAGCACATCAGGCACGGTACTGGATCAGCTAGGCCGGTCGCCGGATTTGCAGAGGATCTGCCCTCCTAGTCTGTGCGTATTTTAATCCGCTGGATTGCGAGTTCCTCAGGCAAGCCTAGTGGTGGCAAGCCAGAGAATTTCAGGATACTGGTTCAAAAGGCCTTCTCACACCACACAGCTCCAGTGGGTGGAGAGAGTAAATTTGAGGATTTGGGCCTTGCTGGAAATCAAAAGTTCTCTATTGCTGGCAAGAGTTTTGGCCTCTAGATCTGGAAGAATATTAAAGCTGGATGTAGAATGCTGAATCAGAGTGCTTCGCCGGAATCAGGAAAGTGGCTGGATCAGTGAGCCCCTATGTGTTGTCAGCTGTCTCTATTTATGCTATAGAATGACATCACAAAGGGGTGTATGGGCCAGTTTAGCTAAACTCACCCCTGTGAGCTGGGATAGGATCAAAACTTAATCTCCGCCTTGCAATTTGAGTGATTGGATCAAGGCCGGATGATGTCACATTTTATGGTTTGCTTTACAATCCTGAGAAACCTCCCTTTAGCCACTGTTCTCAAAATCGGATTGTATACTGAATGTACAGTTCTACATTGGTCACCTTTATACAAATCACACACAAAGATGCCATATTTTATGTAGCATCTGTTGCTCAAAATCCTGTAGCTGTGGGATCTTGTTTCAGCATTTTACAGAAATGTGTCCTTTTTGCTATGAACACAATTTCCAAATGTTATGCACATTTCCACAAATGTGTGTGATTAACATAGGGCTTCCTGCCCAGAACATGTCACACAGTTCTACCACCTTTCACACGTGCAGCCAAAAATTTGATTAACAACTCTTTCCTTTTTGTATTTTTCACCCTTTTAAATAACAAGTTATGAGTCTTTTAAAAGTGGTCCTTTGTTCATGTTTAGCAACACATGGTCCGCCCCTTTTTGTCTCCCTGCAGTCCAGGGGCGTCCCGCTCCTTGTTTGTTCCTTCCAGAAGCCATTTACGACCCCCTTCACACCTCCAGTTTCCTGGACTGAAGCTCTGTCATTTTTCCTTCTCTTTCCATAGACAAAAGTCTGGGCTAACCTGCAATTAACATATCCCAGCGAGTTTCTGCTGAGAGGAAGGCCCTCCTTCTGGAAGAAACCTGCTTTTCCAGTTCTTGTAGCTCAGCCAGGCTAATTAACTTTTTTTAATCCAGCAAAACCCAAATTTGTTGCATTAAACACAAATACCTTTCTTTCTTAGCCTTAAAATCGGTGGGATCAACAACACAACTAAAATCTGTATTCCTTTTTGGCAACAATCCTTTTTATGTTTGCTAATCCAGCAGACTTTTTAGTAATAGGTCAAATTAAAGTTTCATCAGTACTCATCTGACAGCTGTCATTCAGGTAGCCCTGGGTACTGCACCCAGATTTTGGCATAGGCTGTCAGTTTTCAGACAATTCAGTTTGTCTGAAGAATGTTTTGCTCTTCATATTCGGACTTTGCATGTTCACAATGTTTCATTAGATGCATGCATTTTAGCACCAGACACGATTTTGAATGTTGAGAAGTGTTGTGTTATGGGCATTTTGGAATTTTTAGCAACACAGCAAATGTCATGTTTGGGCACATTTTGGGGTTTCACTTGCAAAGTGCTGCTTCTCTCGCTGCACTCTGTTTGATGGTCATGGAGCCCACTGGCCCATTTTGTGCAGGGTGTACTTTATTTCTCTGCACATGCAACATGGGTGGCAGGTTGTGCATCTCTCTTTTTGGTGCTGAAGCACACAGTTTTTGTAGGTTTTTGGTGCGTGCAAGGATTTTTCTGCCATTGTTGCCGTTTCTTTCACCATAACTGGCAGACTGATGCCACATAGCATAGCGGACTGGGTTAATACATCCCACAGGTAGAAATCCAAATTTATCATTACTAACATTATATCCAGCTGGCGGTCCAAATTACTGTAATATAGTACAAATAGGTGGGAGATTTGCATGCCATTAATTTATGCAAAGCAGAACATGGTCTGTGCACAATGAAATGAGGTGCTCCACTCTGAATCGAAGGATACCATCCAGGTCAGCATCCATTCTGACCCTTACTACCAGTAGTTCAATGGCCGCAGTGTTCAGCAAAGGTGACAGAGGGCAGAGTAACTGTCATGCAGCATGAACACAGCAGACATATAGTCATTATTGATCACTGATGCAATTGGGTTAGAAAACAGTAGTTTAACCATGTCAATAAAGTATCCCTCAATGCTGTTTAAAACAGAAAGCATATAGACCCAACAATCTTTATTGAATGCTTTTTGGCATCAACGGATAATACTATATTGTCTGGATCAGCATGACTGGCAACAATGTTGTGCAGTTGTCTTATAATATCATTAGAGTGTCTGTTAGTTAGAAAGACTGTCTGATCCTGGTGGACCAAACAGGGCAACACTCACTCCAGACACTTTGCCGAACACTTTGCCAGTATTTTTGTATCAAACATTAATGAGAGAGATAGACGTATATGCGCTACTATCTGTAGGATCCCTGCCATCTTGGGGAAAACCATTATGTAAGCAATAAGCATCAAGCGTGGGAGGCAACCTGCTTTCTCTGCTTCAGGAAACACCTCTGTTATTCTGGGCATGAGAGAATCCACCAATGCTTCATATAAATCAGTCCGGAGACCATCCGTCCCAGTTGCCTTGCCCGCAGTTAGTCCAGCAATAGCAGCAATCACCTCGGCCCGCCAAATCTGGGTGTTCAATGGAAGTAGGTCTATCTCAGAGGCTCTCAGCATCTTAAGCCTGTGTACTAAGGTATGTATCAGATCATATGCAGTAGAGTGTGTGATTGGGGTAGGGCTAGAGATATAATATGACACAGGGATCATTGATATTAGAGATCCCAGCCAGCATGTCAACCAATTTATTTCTGACTTTATCGATAAGGTGGGCACATTATTGTACCTTCAGAGAGATTGCTTTTCAGAAAAGAGGCCTTTTCCCTTCCGTATAGAATGAATAGGCCCATCTAGAAAACTATTTTTGCATCCTGGTGGTAGTAATGGCCTGAATGTCTGATCAAAGCTTTTTTACCTTTTCCGAGGCAAGAGAGATCCTTAGACATGTTATGTCTGTTTGCCCCCTGCTGCAGCTCCTCCATTAGCTGCCATTCTTGAAATATACTGCCTCCTGAGATGAGCATTAAAGGCATCCCATCACTTCAAAAAATTAAAGTCACCACACAGATTCTCCTCCCAGAATATGTCAGATTGCTCCAGTAGGTGTTCCATAAAATCTGGGTATTGTAATGACGCTAAATTAAATCTTCAGGGCAGAGCTTGTTCACAGCCATATGGAGAAGTAATCTGCAAGACAACTCGGGCATGATCCGAGAATGTTATAGTGAGACTCTGACATTGATTAACCATGGATAACATAGTGGACAAGAGGAGCCAGTAATCTAAACGGGCATAACTTTTGTGAAGCTTTGTGTAAAAGTCACTCCACAGTGGGTGCCGCACTATCCATACATCCCTCAATCATAAATGTTCCATCAGGAGCAGTAAAGTATTAGTGTTTTGAGGCATAGCAAGGTTCAGAGCAGGTACTGATTGTGTATCAAGCGCTGGTGAGAGTTTAACATTAAGATCCCCTCCCATGAATGTGAGAGAACCCATATAAGGTGCACATTTCGTGAATACATGTGTGCAAAACCCAGCATTATCCTCCCTGGGTCCATAGATATTTAGGAGGGTAAGATGTTGAAGCAATGTACCTCTGGATACATCAGAGTATCTAGATTGATAAATTGGACATGTTTAAGTAACAGAATTGACACTGCCCTCCCATGATGATATGGCACATGAAACACCTGGCCCACCCAACCCCTCGCTAATTTCCCAGATTCAACCATATCTAGGTGAAGTTCTTACAAAAATGTATCACCGTGCGTGTCTCTCAAAAAAGTTCAGCAACCTGTGCCGCTTAATCAGATCGCCCAGGTCATGAATGTTCAAAGCTAAACAACTAAGGGAATACATGCCAAAAGAGACTAAATGCATTTTTCATAAAGGCTATTTCTTCTCCAATGATCAATACCCACCCCAGATGAATGATGGGTAGCTAAGACCTCCCATGTGAGTGAAAATCACCAAAATGACAAACGGGCATTCCACATACAATGCACTTCACATTTGACATAATATCCTGTGAAAACCATCAGAGCTCAAATACCCTGGATCAAGCACATTTCTCCAATTGAAGCAATAAAATAATCCTGCATATAGATACCAATATAAAAGGGGATAGTAGAATCTGACAAAACCTGGGACCCAATAATCGAAGCCTAATAAGAAATGAGTATTAATCAATGCACGGCCCAAAAGTGAGACCAATGTGGTACTGCCATTGCTGCACATAGAGGTGTAACCAGTATGAGAGCAAATTTAACTTTAACAGTGGGGCAGGGGGAAAAGCCACCAAAAGTCAGTGTAAGTGCTAAGACGTTTTCTTGTTTGAAACTTGTGAGTGAAACTTCAAGAACCACAGATTTGGAACAGTTCACGCATCCACCTTGAGCATCCTTAGCAACAGTGTTCATTGCAGGGCAAGCGATGTCACCTGTCAGTGTTCAAATAGAGCAAGTAGAGAAACACAAATAAGAAAATCCCAATCTACCAAGGTGCAGAGGCGCAACCCATTCAGGCACATTTGGCCATGTCATAAAGCAACCCTAGTTCTCATTGGTAATCAAAAATTACCCAGCAGTCAGGTAGGTGGGCATCCCTGTGCGCTATAATCCACCATGCATGGGGGAACCATAGGTTTCTGTCCAGAATTCTTCCATCGATTCTGGGATCCCAACAGTTCATCCATGCCTGCGATTGGGCCTTCAAATCATGGATGCGATCTGCTGCACGAATGTAGTGTCACACCTGGAATTGCCACCCTTCAGCTGGGGCATCAAATGTATGCCATTGTTTTGTGAAGAGGAAACACCATACAATGGGAATTTCAGGTAGTATTGATGATCTGAGCCTTTAAGAGCTTCAAATATTGGGTTGAACTCTCTGTGTTGCCTAGACACCTCAGCTGAGAAATCATTGAAAATACAAATCTGCAACCCCATCCTTCTGCATTACACCCATTGTTCGAAAGGCCTTCAGCATGATCAATTTAAGTTGAAACTTCAGGTACCATACAATTATGATTCTAGATCATTCCCCTTTGACATGTTTAGGAATGGGTGCACTGTGTGCTTGTTCACTTATGCATTTTTGTAGATTCGCAATGCATAGGTCAGTCTACCACAAAGAATATAAGAAGACTTCCAAACCTTCACTTTCCAAGATCTCAGGAACACCAACCACTGTGATATTGTTATATCAGGACCTATTTTCCTGATCTTCGCCCCAAGCCCCGGAATTTCCTTACTGGCCACATTGAGATCCTTCACCACGATCCATTGATCATCTTTGATAGTGCTTATCAATTGCCCGTTCTCTGTGGGGTGTTCGGCTTGTGCATTGCTGCAAGTATTGATATCCTTTATCTCTTTCACAATTTCCTGGACATCGTATTCATGTCTTGTGTGTGATCATTGATGGCCTTCATCTCTGCCAATGTTGCCTGCAGCTACAAGGAGGTAGCCATCTTTTCTGTGCACTTGTACTGATCTGTGGGAATTAAGCGCTCTGGTGATTTGTCCTCACACCTGGACAAGTTTTGTTGAAGCTGGCCCTGAGATGACAACAGACATATCTGGGTATACCTGTATACATGCAGCCCTGCCACCACAAAAACTTCACTGAGTAGCAGGTAAGTGGTATAAGCACTGGGATGTATGCAGATACATAAACTGAGGGCTGAGAGTATTGTCTCAGGCCTTTAGAACAGCTTCAGGGCTACGCCCCCCCAATTAGTCAACCTTCAACAAGGACAGAACGCTGATATTAGCTTGCAGCACCATCAACACATGTGGTCCACCACCAGCAAAGGAGATATAGGAAGGCAAATGATGATGGTCCAAATTCCAGGAGAAAGAACCAATTTAGGCCAAAGATAGAGAGCACAGCCTGGGAGTGAATGAGTACTCCTTGATACGAAATTCACTTATTTGCGTTTCTTGCTGTAATCTCCATTAAGCCCCATCTCCATACATGTATAGAAGGCAGCCTCCTCAGCGTACTATTACTGTCTTCTCTGCTCTACTCCTCTGCCACTATAAACACAACTTGCATGGCTAGAGCCAAGCCATGCAATGGAGGCAACACAAATAAGGTGACACTGTGTGCCCATGGGAAGAACTCACCTGGTCTTCATCCCACAATCTAGTATGTTCAGGCTCTCCAACGGCACCTCCTGCCATGGAAGCCTCAGGTATAGTGACTGTAGCCTTGCACAGCTGCTCCAATACCGGCCTCCCAATGCAGAGCATCTCCCTGACATAACTCAGCCACAGCACAGGATGCGTAGGTGTCTCATGAGCTCTGTTGGATTGAGCTCCTATGCCCTAGAAGTGTTGTATCCACTCTGCTGCTGGGCAAAACATGCACAAGGTATTCATGTATCATTACCCCTGCCGGAGGCACACAGGACAGAAACATAACGGCAAAAATGCAGCTTCAGAGCTCTGTTTCCCCGGAGCTATACTGAAGGGTGCCAATCTTACTCAGGCCTCCCGAGCACCCCCGGCCACACATTTCTTACTATGTATGCAGGCTGTTTTGTGAGTAGATATTCTGGCAGAGAAAAATCATGTCATTCCGGGGCTGGATGTTGCTGATGAAATGTGTCACCATGAAACAAAAAAGATGTACTGAGCTAAGAACCTGCAGGTTATTGTCAATTCGTACAGCATCAAGTATACTAAACACCCTGTCAAAAGCAACAAAGCCAAGCTATACTTAAAATGCTCTTAGCCACTGCAACAACTCTTCCTCTAATTTCTCCCAGATGTCAACTACCCTGTAGTCTCTGACTTCAAATCCTTAATGTGGCCTCGTGCTGCACAGACTGCTCTTGCTGCCCTCTTGGAATGCTTACAGTTCCAGAGACACCACTCTTGGCAGGCAGGAGAAGCAAGATTCTCCCAGTGTGTGGTCACAGCCATATAGCCAATGCTACTTTAATTGGTCCATATATCAATGGTGAAGTGGACACATTGGCCCTTGGACTGATATGGTTCCTACCCCACTTAACAAATGACCACAATGCACAATTGAAGCATTGTCTACACCTCTTTAACTCTAAGTCAGGCATTGTCAGGCATTGTCCTCTATCTCATTATCAGTTGTATTAATCATGTGTTGCTGCTACATGTGATCAAATAGGTCATCATTTACATCCAGCTCATCTCATCATCATCATTATTCTCAGATGCACTGGTTGTGATGAGTGGGATTACAGGAACATATATTATCCTGCTCCAAGACAGTGTGTGCTATTTTCCCTGGCTCCTCATCCTCCTTTAGGCTGTTGTATCACGAAGACATCAATGATCTCTACACTGTGTGCTCTGCCACCAGGATCCCCTTGTGCATCTACACTGCGGGGTGTGCTTCATGATTCATCAGGAAAGGCAATCTGCATCTCTCCTCCTTCTGCCCCCAAAAAGTGGATTGAAACTCCTTCTCCTTCAACTGCAATACCCAAGCATGTATTACTATATATTGAACAGCAGGTGTCACTGAATGTGACACTGGTACATTCAAGTTGCCACAGACTAGCCTGACCTCCCCAGTGCAGACAGCAGCTACAGTGGCTGTTGTAAACATCTATCCACATACCTCCTCCTCTCTGTTGCATATTTAGATACAGTTTGCCACAAAAGGTGACTATAATGTAATCATCTTTCTCTAACAAATTCTAAAACATGTGTATGCAAGTAAAAATATACCGACTCACTGTTGGGAGTGTATCATGACCCCCACTCACGATGCCCGTAAGCCCCCGACTACGAACAGACTCACACAGACATGTCTGCTCGCATTGGGCTTCCCGGTCGCACTGCCGTGGCCGAGAACGCCCCCTTTATTTATAATGCATGCGGCGGCATGCAACGTCACGCCGCCGCATGCGCGTCCCTTAAAGGGGCAATGCCACAATCCTTCTTTTCCATGAGGACAAACAACAATACTTGACTAGCCTACACAATCACCAAATAACATTTCAACATAGCACAACCACCCTGGATCCCCTTAAGTAACATTATGAGCCTACGAGCCACTCATGAAACATGTCCCAACACGTAATCGCTGAGGTAAGTGGGTTTCCCTCACCCAGGCCTCTGGGGGTACCTCCCGCTTACCTCTGGCACGGGTAGTCCATCCGGTGGCCCTCCCCGGGCAGTGGACGCGGGCATGAAGGGTTGGCCTCCCCCATCATCAGGCACTTCCATCCGGTCCGGTTCGAGGGGAGGCTCAGTTCTGGGGTCCCCTAGCTTCTTAAAGAAGCTCACATTCCGGGTGATAGCCGGGTGATAGCTGACCGCCCGTCCGAGGCCGTCACCATGGACACCTTGATGGCCACCACATCAAGTGGCTCTGGTTCGTAGGGGAGAGAGAGCTTTCCATGGGGGTGTCTGTTCCTGATAAGCACCTCATCTCCCGGCTCCAGCCGCTGTGGGCAAAGTCCTCTCCTGGCATTCTCCTGTTCGGTCCGCAGCTGGTGATCCATCTCCACCTGCTGATCATCAATAACCCCGGGCTCCTTCTCCCCCACCTCCGGCAGCAGCCCTCGAGGGCACCGCTTGAACAGGGCTTCAGCCGGTGCCACTCCTGTGGACGCATGGGGGGTAGTGCGATACACACGCAAGAATTGGCAAAGGGCCCGCTGCAGGCACTGTCCCTGGCCATGGGCTATCCTGAATGTCTTGTTCAATGTCCTCATCAGTCTCTCTGCCTCACCATTCACCCGCGGCCAGAGTGGGGTGATCTTTCTGTGCTGTACACCATACCCATCAATCAGCTCCAAGAACCGCTCGCTTTGGAATGAAGCCCTGTTGTTTGAGCACAGGGTGTGGGGAATCCGTGGGCAGCGAACACCTTCTCGATGGCCGCCACCACATGCTCAAAGGCCACCGAGTCCACGAACTCCACCTCCGGATTTTGAGAGTACTCGTCCACGATGACCAGGAAGTGGGTGCCCAGCGTGGTGGAACCAAAGTCTGCATGTACCACTTCCCAAGGCCTCATACCTCGGGGTATGACCTCAATCACCAACTTTCTTTGCAGCGGGGATGCCGCCTGACACCAGACACAGGCAGCAACAAAATCGTTGACCTTCCACTCCAACTCCCAGAACCACACCTTGAGACACAGCCGGGCCTTGGTCTTCGCGGCGCCTTGGTGTCCATGGTGGGCCAGAGTGATCACTTCCTTGATCTTTGACTGAGGCATGACTATCCGGTCGCCTCTCAGCAGAAGACCGGAGGCCGAGAACGGCAACTGCTCCTGCACCTGCCACAGTTGCTCTAGCCCTGCCTTGGCATCTTGTGTGCGCCCAGCCAGGGACTCCAGCACCGTCTTTCAAGAACCCTGTTGCATGGCGTGTTTCAAGATTTAGAAACACTCATCACCCGCTGCCGCTGCCTCCAGATCCTAGAGTGGCATGGCATTGGGGGTAGCCGCCTCCACCACCATGCGAACATGATCGTCCCCCTCCTCGGCACATGTGTCCTGTTCCTCCCCTCCGGTCACACCTGGATGCCTGGACAGATAGTCTGCTGCATTATTCACTCCTGGCCGATACACGAGAGTAACCGAGTATTCCAGGAGGGCAAGCACCCATCGCTCTATCCTCACCGGTGGTTTGGATGCGGATCCTGCCAGAATGGGATGCAGGGGCTTGTGGTCTGTTACAACAGTCACTGGGCGCCCCAGGACATAGAGTCTGAAGTGCCGGCAGCCCCATAGCCCTGCCAAAGCCTCATGTTCGATTTGTGAGTACCGCTGTTCGGTGTCGGACAGCGCTTTGCTGGCATAAACCACTGGGCGGACACCGCCATCATGATCGACTTGTGTTGACACGGCCCCCAGGCCAAATGGGCTGGCATCCACGATGATTTCTGAGGGCAGGGTGGGGTCAAAGAACGGCATGGTATATTCTGCCGTGATTGCGCTCTTGATATCGTCAAAGGCCGCCTGCTCGAGGGGGCCCCACTGCAAGGTGGTTTCCTTCTTTGTAAGGGCCCTCAGAGGCTCAGATCTTGAGGCCAGGTTCTGGATGAAACGTCCACAGTAGGTTACCATGCTGAGAAAACTCCTCACATCCGACACCGAGTAAGGCGGTTGGGCCTTCCTAATGTCCTGAACCTTTCTTGGATCTGGTGACACCCCTCCCTCCTTGAAGACGAAGCCAAAGAATTCAATGGATGGGCGCAGGAATTCACATTTCTCCCTGTGGAGCGTGAGGCCGAGCGATTGTGACCTTTCGAAAGTCCTTGCCAGCTTGCGCAGGTGATCCACCTCAGTTCTGGCAAACACTAGGATATCATCGCTAATGTTTAAAACGCCCTCCAGGTCAGCGAGGGCTCCTCGGATGATGTTCTGAAACAACTCCGCCGCCAATGACATGGCAAAACTGAGTCTCTTATAGCGGTACAGTCCGCAGTGCGTGGAGAACATGGTTATGTATCTCGACTCCGGGTGCAGAACGACCTGATGGTGCCGCCCCGGAGGTCCAGTTTGGAGAAAAAACGAGCACGGTGCACCTTTGCAATGATGTCGTCGATAGTTGGGGTAAGATGTCTCTCCCGCTTGATGGCCTTGTTGGGTAGCCACATGTCGACACATATGTGGACGGAGTCAGGCTGCTTAGGCTTTCTTACAACAACAATTGGGGACACCCACAGAGTCAGACCCTCCACCTTCTCGATGATATCTAAGTTTACGAGATTGTCCAACTCTTTGTCCACCTGCTCCCGAAGATGAAAAGGTACCCTCCGATGTTTCAGGGCTATGCACTGCACCGATTCATCGATGTGCAGCCTCACCGGGTCACCAGTCATTTGTCCAATTCCGTGGAACAGAGTGGAATATTTGTCCAGGAGATCATTGATGTCTTCGAGATACACGAAACAGGCAAAGCTGACAATGCAGAGGGCCTCTGCTGCAGCGCAACTCAGGAGAGTATTCGTGCTCACCGGCATGACGTAGAAGTGGGCAGTGATTTGTGAGCCATCATGTTCCACTTTCGCTACAAAGGCACTGTCCAGGGGAATGGGTTCCGAGCCCCCTAAAGCAAAGATATCGGCCTTCGGGCTAACCAATCTGGGAGGCGTGTCCATAGCGTCATAGTGTCCATGGGCCATCACATTGACCAAGGCACCCGTGTCTACGAGTACTGGGACCGGTGACTTGTTAACCTCCATCACACAACTCGGCTGGCGTCTGTTCTTTGACTTGAGGACCCCCACACTCGACACAAAAAAGATGTTCTCTTCCTACTCTTCTTCCTCCTCTTCTGCTGGTGCACCCTCCTCACCCTGGTCGACCTGGGCCACATTCGGGGCGCGATTTTAATGAAAGAAGCCAGACTGAACCGGGCCTCTGAGCACCATCACAGGCAGGGCTGCCTTACACACCCGGGAATAGTGATCCGCGAGACCACATCTCCCACAAGTTCTTCCAGCCGCAGGACACTCGGCAGGGTGAGGTAAGTCGTTTCCGCACTTCTGGCATGACTCACCGGCTCTTCCGCCCCTGTCACGGAGGCCAGATCCAGGTCGTCTGACACCTCTGCCACCCCGCCACATAGCACACACCTCCTCAGTCTTCACCGGGCGTGAGCCAGCCTCCATCCTGGATGCCCGTGCTTCGGATACCTCATGGCAGCATTCTAGCTCGAGGATACGAGCGAGCGTGATACCTGGTTCCCTCAACACCTGCCGTCTCAATTTACCAGATGAGCATGCCTGAATGAGCATAGTCCGGATCATGTCTTCTGCATCACCCCATGCACATGCAATAGATAGGCATTTGAGGCGGCCATTAAAGGTGTCTTACATCTCCTCCTCCTTCTGCCGAGCCAACAACACCACAAACCTCTCATAGTCTGCATTGGCGAGGGGCAGGAAATGAGCCTGAAGAGCAGTCTTTGCAGCCGCATAGGTGCCATCAGCTATGTGGAGCGATTCAAAAATGTCCTGCACTGCAGGTCCAGCCGCATACAGCATAGTGGCAAGCCTGCTGTCCTCGTCTGTTTCCATTGTTGCCCTAAAGAACATATCTAGATGATCCACCCACCTTTTCCATCTGGGCCCCAGGCTGGATGGTGGGCCCGAGACATCAAACTCCGGGATGGGCTGCAGGGCCGCCGGAGCCCACATCTGCACCATGGCTTGAGGGGGCTGCTGTATAACTGTTTGCGCCACTGATGGAGCTTGAGGCAACTGCAGGGCTTGATGCTGTGCTTGAGGCAGTGGCTGCACTTGAGGTTGCTGCAGGGGCTGCTGTACAGCTGGTTGCGCCACTGGTGGAGCTTGAGGCAACCGCAGGGCTTGAGGCTGCACTTGAGGTTGTGGCTGCCATTGAGGTTGCTGCAGGTCTCCAGGCTGCCCACCGTCCCGGCCATCAGGCACATTCATGGGTTAGAGTGCACAGGCACCCCCACCGTGGATTTGGGGGCCGCAACTCACCCCCACCACCACAGTTCAGTCCCCTCCTGGGAACCACTTGCCACCAGTCCAGACGCACCCAGGCAACACAAGTCCAAACCTGGTGGTGATGATGATGAAGATGATGAGTGGCAGTACTCCACACCCACTGGTATAATGATGAAGAGGACAATGACTATGGAAGTCCACAGCTGCAGCAGTGCAGTGGGCAGGCACAGAGGTCCCAAAAATTGAGCCAGGGAGGGTTTGGGCTAAGCAGACCCAGCCATTTCAGCCCTTCACCTCGCCTTCACTCGAGGTAGGAGGCCCAGAAATTAAAAAAAAAATCCAAAATCCAGGCATGGATGTGCAGGTATAACTGCATGCAATCAGTTTTTCCAAAAATTGGGCCTGAATGCCTCTCATTGGCCGAACCGGAGCTCAGTGAGTGTCCACGGCCCGAAATCCAAGATGGCCGCCTGCTGCATGGTTGATGCACGGCCTACGGCGTGAAACGAGAATCTTCAAAGATCTTTGTTTCAAGAAGAAAAATTGAAGCGACTTTCACCGCCGGGCCCAGGCATAACACCGACCTCGTCGCCACTGTTGGGAGTGTATCATGACCCCCAATCGCGTTGCCTGTAAGCACCCAACAATGAACAGACTCACACAGACACGTTTGCTCGCATCGGGCTTCCCGGTCGCACTGCCGCGGCCGGGAACGCCCCCTTTATTTATAATGCACGTGGCGGCGTGCAACATCACGCTGCCGCATGCGCGTCCCTTAAAGGGGCAACGCCACACTCACTATAAAAGTATGACACGCTCAGTTAAACCAACTGAGTGCACTCTCATATTTGAAAAGACTTCTTAGACTTTTCATTCACAAAAAGATGAATGAGAATTTTCTTTCAATAAACAAATATAAGATTTTTTTTTTTTTTACCGAACTCTGAAATCAACAAGTATTTGGTTTGGCTGTAACATAATGACACCTCAATTCACAAACATTCAACATGATCTGCCACTCCCTTGAAACAATTATGTCATGCTATATAAGAAGCATCCCGACGTCCCTCTATCTCATGCAAGGTGATCACTAGGGTTCCATCGACCCCAGTGCTGAGAGGGCACACTCAGTAACAGCCACCAAATATTTCTATACACATGCTATAGATGTGTTGTCTGGTTGCAAAGATATGATATACTCAGCTGTGCCACTGAATGAATTGCCTTTGCTAAAAAGATGCACATGACATTTCATTGAAAAAAATATGTCTAACATGTTTATTTAAAAACATAAATTTAAGAACATCCATTTGCATTAAAGAATTCTAATTCGTTTTATGTACAACTTTGCAAGCAACCAATATGTGAAAGGAAACAAATAAGATGACTCACTTGCTGCTTATAAAAGCGCCCTCTTGCCTAAGAAAATGTTTAAGATAGTTCATTCAGCAAACATATTCTAAGACTTTTCGTCCACAACATTATTTTCTAATACTTTCCATTCAAAGTGACGTGCTAAGTGTTTGGTGGATGCCTTGGCCATAACTTGGTAGCTCACCATCTTGTATTTCTGTGAAAACTCTGATGAAATTGTGATATTAGCTCTTACTGGATCTTTGCTGGAAGACCCGTTAAAGAAACTCTAAAGGAACACAGTCCCTTTAACATCCTGCACCTGCCTACAAAAACACCTAATCTGCGCGAAGCATGCGCAAGGTGACGTGCTAAGTGTTTGGTGGATGCCAACTTGGAAGCTCACACTCTTGTATTTCTGTGAAAAATCTGATGGAATTGTGATATCAGCTTTTACTGGATCTTTGCTTGCGGACCCGTTAAAGAAACACTAACAGAACACAGTCCCTTTAACAGCCTGCTAAAACCCTTAATCTGCACGAAGCGAGCGCAAAGTAACGTGCTAAGTGTTTGGTGTGCAGTAGCTGGCTGGAGGTTCGATAGCTCCCTAACATCGAAAGAGGTGATTGGCGAACACGGCTGTACATTTTTACTTTAAACACAAATTAGCATTCCAGACTGAGACGCTGAATAAGAACAAGGATTCCTATTGTGGGAAAAGCTTTGTAACTTTGCTGGTCACTATTATCACTCAAACCAGCTAAATAAAGGGGAAATGTGCTGCCATCCGTACCTTAACTCTTAGGGTCAAAACGTTACCCCCTTCTGATGCTTAACACATCTCCTCAAACGTGTGCCGCGGCCAGCTGCTTAGTGTATCTGTCTACATAGATAGATTCAGAGCGTGCTGCAGCAGTTTCTGCTCTGATCATTGTCACGTGTATAAGTGTTAACTCTTTGATGCTTGGGCTGCATAGTCACCTCTTTTAGGCGATCTCGCAAACGACTAGTAACCCTATGCCATTTGATTGAGAGCTTCAATCCTTGGACCAACAGATGTCTTGAAAACTGATATATCATACTGTTGTATAAGACGGGAACAGCAACTTACTTGGGTTTTCACCCATATATAACTACTTGATCTATGCGTTTATAGCATTGCATAAAGTGGTTCAGTGTGCAACTGCGAGTGGAGTAATCAGCTGGTGACTGCAGGCTTTGGCCTTTGAGCCACCCATTTACCTCACTCAGTTCATTGGAGCTGAATAACCGGTTGGTGAATCCGGGCTTCGGCCTTTGAACCACTGTGTGCATATACCAATAGCACCTGGAGCTAAACACCCGGGTGGTGACGGCTGCGGGTTTAGGCCTTTAAACTCCCGGGTGCATCTTTCTGCTGTGTTGAGGGCCCAATACACGATTGGTAACTGCAGGCTTTATCCTTTGAACCATGTGCTCAGACTCATCCTATCCTGGGCCACCCAGACGGTTGGTGATTGTGGGCTCTGGCCTTTGAAGCACTGTCAGAATATATTTTATTATTATTTTATTTTTTATTTTTTCTTGTTTGTGTGGAGTTTTAAGGGCGCAAATGGATGGTGACAGCAGGCTATGCCTTTGATCCTCCATTATACTATCTGCTCTCAAACAAATTCAAGCTGAATCCTTCCTTAAAATTTCCTAAAATCCGTAATTGCTGTTGCCGGTGAGATTCACCTTGCGAATAAAGCCCCAGAGTTGGTATAACAGTGGAATAGTCTTGTTTGTCTGTGCTTATTACTGAAATCAGAAGTAGTGACTGACCTCTGTTGAGCAGCAGCATTGTTGAAAGGATTGGGCCACAGAATTGTTGAAACGATTAAATGTTTGGAATACCGAGAGGTATTGGAGCAAAGTGCGAACACTCGTAGTATTATCTGGTGGTGTACATCTTTATTCAATAGCTAGGATCATTGGTTGTACAGATTTGGTATATCTAAAGTGATTGCAACTGTCAAGTAGGCTACGGTGAGATAATTTAAATAACTGAACTATCATAATGGAACTTCTGATAGTGATTGAAGGTGAAAACCTCCATATAAAACTTCTATGAAAATATAGTTTACTTATGTTCCGCATGACTACACCATGCACTTTGAAATCTATGAAGCCTATACGCAAGTGTTTCAAGGCGCGGCGCGGCGAGGCAAGGGAGGGGGAACAGAGGGAGGACAGAGACAACGATCTTACTAGGCCAAATGACAATGAGATCATGCAAGTGCAGGGGAGGAGAAGGGGAAAACTGCCAGGGAAAAGGGGAGGGGACAGTGCTGTACATGGGATCAAAACAATAACAAGAAGTGCAGACAGCAGTTGGCAGGTGCCAGGGTAAGTGCAGACAGCAGGTGTCCAAAAGTGGGGACTGTAGGGTTGCATATACAGACCCAAGTGCAAGGGTTGCCAGAAGGCAGTGCAAGTGTGAATCTGGGCAGGCAGGGAACCTGGTCCTGAAATCAGAGGGTAATCAGGTGACCAGTGCAAAATCAGACAAGAAATCAGTAGGACAGAGGAAGACAGAAGCAAAGAAGAAGGTCTTGAGCTGCTTCCAGAACCAGAGATGATTCTCCTCAAGTTTCAGAGAAGCAGGGATGCTGTTCCAGAGGGAGGCTCCAGCCGAAGAAAGATATCTACCACCAAATTGTTGCTTGGAGAAGCAACTGACCCTGAGGGAGTTGGAGGTGGAGGAGCGAAGAGCTTGAGTAGGAAGGTACTTACGAAGAGAGAGTTGGAGGTATTAAGAACCCAGGCCCCAGAAAGACTTGTGGACAATGCAGAGGGTCATGATCTTAATCCTTGCAGAAACTGGGAGCTAATACAGAGATTTCAGTGCTGGGCTTGAGGCTAAGGACAAGTCTTGCAGTCCTGTTCTGGATGAATTGCAGAGGGTGCAAAGTAGAAGCAGGCAGATTTAGAAAGAGGCTGTTGCAGCAGTACAGTCTAGAGAGGAACAGAATTCTAGAGACACTGAGCTTCTGGGGGAAAGAGAGGAAACAAAGAATACCTCTGAGGCTGTGCAGTTGGTAGTTTCACTTCTTAGAGACTTCATAGATGTGAGGAGAAAAGGAAAGTACGGAGTCGAAGATGACCCTAAGGTTCTTAGCCTCACAGGTGGAAGCAGGAAGAGGGCTAAGAGAGGTAGAGCATAGAGTGACAGGAAAGGAGGGTAACTTTAACATCTGACAGACATTTCTGTAACAATAACATCACAAAAAAACTAAAACTGTCCACTAAAATCATTCAATCTAATATAGCCTCCGAAGGCACAGTTGAAGCAAAGGAGCTTTTAATAGACCTTAATGAAATATCAGATACTCTGATGATAGATGCATGTGCAACTATTGACCAACCCTTCAGTACTCTAGATAATCCGATCATAAATATTCAGTCTGACTCTACAATCATGCATGCTCTCAATCCTCTGCCCATACAGAAATTATCCACTGTTGCAACCCAAGTAAACTCAATCGAACAACGATTGTTGAATGTGTACCACCTATTAGAGAGACGGAAGACCTCTCTGTATTTTCTGACCGAAAGAAAACTGCAGCTCAATACGAGTGATCTAGAGAGAACACATCTCGATGGATATCACAATTATAGAGCAATCAAGCATAGGTCTTATTCTTGTGCCTGACACCTTTAGGCCCATAGAATGTAATCTCATTTCCCCTCCTTCACCACTTAATCTGCGCAATCCCCTATCCTATGTCAGAACTCATTGGATTGATCAAGCGGTTCATTGGCTTCCTTTGTTAATCCCACTCCACGACGACTAGGAAACTATAACAAGGAACCAGCCCCTCTGGTAGAGGTAACACTATGAGCAATGAACACTGCCATAATGTCCCTGGCAAAATTGTATGATTTATATAATAAACTGAATCTTCATACTGGTTCGCTAACCAAATTAGCTGAACAACTGCAAATTATACAAGATACACATAAAGATGTATTAAAAACCCCTTATATAAAAATGCAAAATTCTGCGGGCCTATTGCACCGGGTGAAACCTACCAAACACATACCATCATCTACATTTCGACCAATAAATCAAGTTCTGCCTGGACCTGTGGACAATTTGAGTGCAATGGTAACTGACATCCCGACATCTATGGGGTACTCTGCTTTTGTTTTGTTTTTTAACCCCAAAACCAGAGGAAAAAAAATACAATTGGCCAATTGCAAAAAAAACTAAAATCCTTTTATAAAGGTGTAAAATCAGGGTCACAAGAATTCTTATGCACTTTGACAACCCCTGACAAAACCAAATTACATGTGAATGTACGATTGACAAAAAAAACAAAGAAGGTCTTTAGAACCAATTCTGCAATTGATCATCCTAAAGTATTGCCAGACATGGTGCAAGTTAATAAGGAGTGGGACGTGGGACATTTCTGAACCTCTCGATGATCTTATAGAAGCTGCAGATAAAGTAGAAGCCACACTTAGTCTAAATAGTGAACAATCATTAAAACCTACAACTGCTGAGTCTATTTTTCAATTTCGTTTCAATAATAATGAAAGTGAAATATATTTTTATTTATTTATTTATGTACTTATATCGTGTCGAAAGCCCACAGGCATCAGGGCGTGTGGGACACAGAACAAACATCACACAAAGACAATCATTTGCACAAATAGTGGCAAGCGGTTAAGATTGACAATAACAGGTCCCCTCATCTAAACAAATGTGTTTTCAGAGATTTCCTAAAAGACAGCAGATTTGTTTCCAACCAGAGGGAGTGAGGTAGCTTATTCCAGTACTCTGTTGCCTGTACTAAAAAAGCTTTACACTTACCAGTAGCCTGGCAAAAGTGTGGTATATTTAGGAAGGTCTGATCTTCTGATCATAAAGACCACAGGGGAATGCATTTCGAGAACTGTTTCTCGGATACTTCGGGGCTGTGCCATAGGTACATCTTCCTTTTTTTTTTTATTTCCTTCCGTGATATGCTCTTTGCTCTTGATGCCCTTCACTATTTGGATAGTGTGATTTTCCATAACTTGACACTTTTCTATTTCTTTCTTAGAGGCACCAAGGAGAAGAGCAAAGCATTACCATAATCCAATCGGGACATAATAATTGCCTTAGCAACCGTGGCCGTATTTTCCTCATTGAGTAATGGGCAGATGGTTCTCAACAGGTGTAAATAGTAGGCATTATTCTTATGCAGGTATTTTACCTGTGCCGCCGATCTCACTTATGCTTCCATCATCATCCCCAATGTTTTGACCTGGGGCGAGACAGGAATAATTGCCTCCTTTATAACAAAGGCTACATATTCTGTGCCCAGTTTGGCTCTGGACTGACGTGAGCCAAACACCATCAATTCAGTCTTAGAACCGTTAAGGCACATCCAATTCTGTCTCATCCATTTGTCTAATATATTGTAGACTTCTGTTATTTTAGCACGGTCTACAGAATGATCCCCACCTAGTTCAAAGATCAGTTGCATGTCATCGGCATAGTTCATAAAGAATACGGCAACGCTTTCTAGGAGGTCACAGAGGCATCTCATATATAGAAAAAAGAGTAAAGGAGATAAACTAGCTCCCTGCGGAACTCTGAAAAACATAGGAGTAGGTTCAGAAAATGTATCCCCAGTGCACTTGGGTACTCCAATCTGCCAGAAAGGAGCTCAACCATGCCAGTGCCATTGGGGAGCAGCCCACTATGTTGTACAGGGCTTTTTGCAGGAGTGGTGATCCAACAAATCAAATTCTGTGCTAAGATGAAGCGGCATCAGAATCCCTGCCTTGCCCCTATCCACAATTTCCAGTATGTATGATTTCAAGTCTAAGATAGCAGTTTCTGTACTATGTGCTGCCCAGAAACCTGATTGTTGTTCATGCAAGGAGCACCAGGCTTCTACATGCTTTTGTAATTGATCGGTTGCCAACTTATCCAGGATTTTAAGAATCAAGTTGGAGTTAGTAATGGGGTGTGGGTTACCTGGGTCTTTCGGGTTGAGGCATGCCATTTTTACCAATGGCGTGATGGTAACCTTCTTTATATCCATGGGTACTAAACTCTCTTGGAACAAGGCTTTCACTGTTTTTGTGAGAACAGGCGAGAGAAGTTCTTTGTTGTCCAAAATCACTTTAGCCAGCAAGATATTCTCCGCACATGAGGTTTGTTTCATCTTACCCAGTACCAAAAGCATCTTTTCCTCTGAAACTGGAGCAAAACTGAAACTGGCCACTTCACAGTATCTAGAAGCAACTGGAGATTGTGCCTTAACTTCCCTAGCTAATTTCTCTTTAGAAGCTATTATGTTATCTCTGGCCTTCTTAATTTTGGCCCTAAAGGACTTTTGCACTGCCTCACAATCCTCCTTAGTGGGATCTAAGGGCAGAGTAAGCATCTTGGGTTTTTCTATGTTTTTCAAGATCTCAAAAATGTTGCTCGTAGAAATAGGGGCTGTTGCAATCTCTTTAGTATAGTAATTGGATTTGGCTTCTCTAATGGCTTCCCTGTATGTTATATTTATGACTTTCCAGGAGTCCTCATTAGCTGGTGTGAGATTACATAGCCATTTTCTTTCTTGATTGCGTTTTTCTAGTTTTAATTTATTGAGCTCATTTTTAAACCATTTCTGTTGATTATCAATCTTTCTAATTGCTTTAGATTTTAAAGGTGCAAACTGTTCCACTAGATCACTTATTTGAGTGCTATATTGGGATAGCATATTTTCACATGGCTCATTTGTCTGGAACTTGTCTAGTAGCGTTTTTAGGCAGAGTTTTAATTGAGCGGGACCAATATTTTTATAGTTACAACTATATACTTTGTGGTGGGGGGTTTTGGCACGTACTGAAGCATCGTTCAGCAGAACATGAAAAGGAACCAGAGAGTGATCTGACCATATGCAGGGTTCTGCGGTGATGTTCTGAATGTTCAGATTCTGGGTTATAACACAGTCTAACGGATTGCCTTGTAGTGTAGTAGGCTCTCCATTCACCACCGTAAAGTCCAAAGCATTCAAAGTTTTTTTCCAGTAAAATTGCTTCTTTTTCTAATATGTTCCCACGCCATCTGCTCAGGTCTGCTACCAGTACAATTGCCGTATTGATTGATTTAAGATTGTTTAACTGGGATGTTAACTCATTGCAAAAATCTGACTCAAGTGAGGGAGGTCGATAGATAACTATAATATTTAAACAAGCATTGGGAGTATAGGTGCATTTAAGATGTAGAGATTCTCAGCCACTGCAGGTTAAGTTGGCTTTGAACTCCGTTAGAATAAGCCAAACCA
Organism: Ambystoma mexicanum; assembly: GCF_040938575.1. NCBI lineage: Eukaryota > Metazoa > Chordata > Amphibia > Caudata > Ambystomatidae > Ambystoma > Ambystoma mexicanum. Next base: position 720,143,062 of record NC_090936.1, read on the forward strand.
TAACTAAATTGACTACCCTTCAGCAGAGAAGGAAACACATTGAACAATCCCATTGTGCATCATTCCCCCCTAATGCAACAAATGGAAATATAGCAAATAGGCTCTCAGGTAATAATACTCATGAAGCAGCAAATGAGGTTGATTATGACAAACTCCAAATGCAGAAAAGGTCATCTGAAGGAAATAAAAAAATGAGAAAAAGACATGAGATACCTAATACTCCTTTAACATTACAGCAGTACAATAGCTTAATGCTGCAGTGTAGACCTAAACATTGTCCACAATACGTTCTAAATAGAGCACGTATTTTAACGATATTCAGTGAAGTTCAAATCCTAGAAGACTTAGGGCCCAATTCACGGAAGTGTTTTATAATGGCAAACATCCATTGGAAAAGGCTCTGTGACATTGCATAGAACACAATTGTATGACTTAGTTTTTATATTATCACAAGACCATTTCCAAATTAAAGAAAATGAGCAACAATGCTGAGAACATAAACAAATACAGCTATCTGCAGACAAGCAAGACTGTAATTTAAATAACAAAAGGACTGACAACTCTGTGCCAACTTGGTCTCACTTTAAAGGAACCGACGACGAATTGCTGCATAATATAAAATGCCAACTAAACAGCCCTGGTCGAAGTTGATGGTGTATAAAGACCTAGGTAACCAAAGATAACAACCCACAAATTACACAAGACGGACGTTAGCCTTCTGGAATACTAGAGGTTTTAAGCATATTTTCTTTAGCGACACTGATACACTTAAAACATTTGATTGCATTATTTTACAAAAAACCTGGCTATTAGACACCCCAGTGTGGTACGGGCATATCGTAGCCTAATTGCCAGACGAAAAAGCATTATTTGGTTGACCAACAGCAGGTCTCCTAGTAGCAATTAACACTTATTTGCAATATAGTTTAGGGCCGTGGACATCCCCTAATCTCTTCATACAACTAGTGATGATAAAGACTCCTGATACTGTTATAGCCATTCATAATATTCACTGAAAACATAAAGGGATTGACAATTATGTTTTCTTGGCAGGCACCATTAAAATCCTTGATTTGATCGCTGGAGAAACAACCATTATCCATACAATAACAGCAGGTGACTTTGAACTGCCAAAGCGCCAAAACCACAAAACTAAGTGAGACAGCTAAGACATGGGTAGCGCTAATTCAAGAAAGGCAGTTTCTGATGATAAATGGCTCTTTCTCAGGAGATATCCCATGTAAACCTACATGGAAAAGAGGGGATATTACATCCACAATAGAGTATATGTTGGTTGATTGAGCCTTTTATAATCGGATAGACAAATCTGAAATCATTGATCAAATTGAAAGTGATCATAATTTGTTTTCTCACACATGGAAAGCTCAGCACATCATGAAAGCACCAGACTACTATCGACACACTTTAATTCTAACAGGTGGAAGAAACAAATTCAGATGGACTCATGAGCACTTAGCTTCTTTTAATATGTATATGCAAGATTGTACGATGAATCCAGATGCAGGAATTACAAATACACATGGCAGATATGTTGCTATTGTGTCACTATTTAAAATACAACATTCGTGCAATACCATACCATGTTTTAAGCATAAACAGTCTTTTGACAGTGAAGTAAAAGAAAATTAAACTTTGCAAGAATATAAGAGCAGTCATAAATTATGAATTTGACACGACGTTTCAGAAAATACACACTCTAAAAATGCTGTATCGTAGCTGGAGAAAAGCTCATTATGCTTTCATGCTGCACAACGATAGTGAACATATGCTCCAAATGATAGCAACTAAAACAGTGGTCAAATCTGGGCGACCTTGAATAGTGCCCTCAATGAATCACAATTTTTGTACCAAATGAAAGCAGTTCAAGAAGAGGACTGGATTTCTTATTAAGGAATCCTATACAGACATGACAATAAAAACTGTATTACAGCAACCATTGATTGTTGAGGCAACTAAGGATACGCTTAGGTTTGATAAAGATGACATTTTAATGCAGATAAGCAAAATAAGCTCATCACATGAGCCTAATGGCCCACTAAATGTCATGATGAAAACTCATCTGGAAGAATAGGCTGATATTTTGATTACAGTATTTACTAATGTGTTCAAAAAGGAAAAATTCCGCCAACTTGGAAAAAATGTATCCATAACCTTATTCTTGAAAAAAGGTAACAGACATTTGCCCACAAATTACCACCCAGTAGCATTACTTGATATTCCAGGGTAGATATTTGCCACGCTACATTTAAAAGAATTCACCAAATGGGTTACAACAAATACTTTATATGATAAATTCCAAACAGGGTTCGTCCCAGGACTAGGAACCTCTATTAATTTGCTGACAATATCATTGATTAATCTTAAAGGACACTATATGGGCCAAATTATATACATGGCTTTCATCGATTTTAAGACAGCTTACATTTCTATCTCAAGAGAGCTTTTATTTGAGAAACTAGCAAATTCAAAATATCCTGTTCATATTTTAATGCTAATTAAACAATTTTACACAGAAACATCAATTAAACATTTTTTAACACAGGATGGGCAGCTGTCTCGATCAAGTCAAACATTTAGAGTTTTAAAACAGGGATGCATCTTGGCAGCAAGCCTATTTAACTTCTTTATAGACGATATTGGGAAATCACTGAAGCAAATTTATTCAGATGCCCAAAAGCTCGGTGACAGCTCATTACACTGGTTACTTTATGCGGACAAACTTGTACTGATTTCAAAAATACTTAGATGGCTTCAAAAGCCCTACACAATTATGTGATGAGTAAAAACCTGACCATAAATTTAGACATAACTAAAATCCTAATTTGCCCTCAGATTAAAAACAAACAATATTTTAAATGGAAATTGTATCAGAACACTGTAGAGATAGTAAGTAAATATAGATATTTGACTAAAGACTAATAACATTCTGACAAATTTACCATACCGTCTGGATCTGAGAGCCAAAAATTCAAACAACAATTTCTCAGGCAAAATGAATCCATAAGAAATCTGGGAAAAATGTACCCACAAGCCGGTAATCATATATTACAAGCAAAAAGTAACCCCTATAGTAAGTTATGGGGCTGAGACCAGACAGTATCAGGGCATGAGTTATTGGACAAAATTGGAGGATCTTTTTGTGAAAAAGATCTTAATTCTTCCATCTGCGGTACCAATGGAAATAATAAGACGTGAATTTGGCCTGCTATCATTAAACATAATAGTAATCTGGAAGTTAGTGACACTCTATAGGAAATGTCGTTTAAACACTAAAACGGACTCCCTGATAGGTATCGTAGCAGAAACAATGAACCCGGAATTCGATAACTCAACAAGATCTTGGGTGCGAACAGTAAGTAAATATATGACAGCAGTTGACATCACAACTGACCAACTAATGAACAACCCGAACAAAGCGAAATCCAAAGTGTGAGCGTATGACTAGCAACATATGTGGGAGGTGATCTGGAAATTAGTGACACTCTATAGGAAATGTCGTTTAAACACTAAAACGGACTCCCTGATAGGTATCGTAGCAGAAACAATGAACCCGGAATTCGATAACTCAACAAGATCTTGGGTGCGAACAGTAAGTAAATATATGACAGCAGTTGATATCACAACTGACCAACTAATGAACAACCCGAACAAAGCGAAATCCAAAGTGTGAGCGTATGACTAGCAACATATGTGGGAGGTGATCTGGAAATTAGTGACACTCTATAGGAAATGTCGTTTAAACACTAAAACGGACTCCCTGATAGGTATCGTAGCAGAAACAATGAACCCGGAATTCGATAACTCAACAAGATCTTGGGTGCGAACAGTAAGTAAATATATGACAGCAGTTGATATCACAACTGACCAACTAATGAACAACCCGAACAAAGCGAAATCCAAAGTGTGAGCGTATGACTAGCAACATATGTGGGAGGTGATGCAAAAATATCAATGCTACAAAAATGGAAATTTCATTTTGAAAAACATGTAATTATCTCAAACAATACCTACTAAAATGTCCATCTACTCGAGAACTGACATTATTTCTTTGATTCAGAGTTATTATATGGCCAACTAAGAATTTCTTAGGTAAATGTGACAAAGACTACCCAAGCCGATACAGACTGTCAACATTGTAAACATATTCTAGAACCAGAAACTTTAAAGCAGATCGTTAATTTGTGGCCATCCCTTGCTAAATTACTAGAAGCTCACTTATGTACATTCTTTAAAGATTGTTATATTATGACTCCAGAAATATTAGGGATATAGCTGTTCAGTGGACATTGAATTGCAGTGACTTTGGCACTCCTTTCCCTTTTTACAGCTACGGATTTTAGGATTAGTATTACAAGACGTTGAGAATGATCACACAAAATACGAATCCAAACATAGGAGGGCATTGCTGATGAAGGAGCCGAGAGTGATTAAGGGAATTTAACATACTGTATGCTAGTGGAATTGTTCTTGAAGCACATTATTATCTTGTCATGCTTTTAAATTCAAAACCTGTTAAATCTGTATTATTTTTAAAACTCAAATATGTTGAATTTGTATTGTTTTTAACAGAAGGTGTATCGAAGACACTCTATACTCAAATCTGTATTATTTTTAAACCCAATATGTTGAATCTGTATTGTTTTTATTCAAAGGTGTATCAAAGATACTCTATTTTCAAAATTGTACTGCTATTGATGTGTTGAATCTGTATACTTTTAAACTGCCAAAATTTACAATGTTTGATATATAATCAGCTATGTTCACACAGGCTTAAAATTAAGTAGGTATTTAAAAAAAATATATCTCCAGATTTAATGTGAGCTCATTCACGTTTTAATCTATTTAATATAGAGCTGTAATTGACAGCTGGATTTTGGCACAAAGGCTATTTGAAATTTGTTAGAATACTGTAGATTGATAAAACGTATGATTTTGGATTCAATGTTACTTGAAATCATTTAGAATGAACACATATAAATTGTCACTGCCAATCAGAAAAAAAGTGCATTCTGTGTGAATGCTGTTAACACTTGCCTAGTGGCCCGTCCTCAGACATTTACACATTTTGCAGTCAAGCAATGTTCACTTTTGCATTCCAGTTAGACATTTAGTGAACTTTTATATGTTAATAGACTTCTACCAATAGAAAATGGTAAGCAACTTTGGAAATTGTTTTTATAAAAATAGATTATAGGACCTGTCAGTGGGGTATGACTTCTACAAAGCCATGCTCTACAAAGCACCAACATCTATAAAGATATTGGCAGCGTCTTTTGCAAATTAATTGTATTATGTAGACCTCCTAACACTGCACCTACATTTCCAAAGGCATGCTAGGTTTAGGGTGAAAAGGTTGTGTTTAAATGTTTAAACTATTGATGTATTTAATTTTTTCTTTTGTAATTTCAGCTCTCATCACAAGTTATTAATTGCTGAGATATTGGAGAGGGTTTTTGTTAATCCACAGTGGTATCAGATATCATATTTTTCCCTTCATTGTCATATCTTGCATTCAGCCCTTCATGGGTTTTCCTTTGTGGAATTGTTAATTATATCTGGCAACGTCCAGGTTTCAAAAAGTTCCAGTACAATTCCACTGAAGTACACCAATGAATGTGGCCACGTGCAAGCAGTGTGTGTTCTTTTAACAAGCATGCTGCATAGTATCCAATCCATTTTCCTGGTCACTCTGATCACTCTGGTCTGAAAGAATAACTTTAACGACCATCCTGGAGTCGTTTGATGATTATTGAAATACTTTCTGACATCAGACATCATTACAAGCTTAAAGGTATCAGCAAATGTTTTGGAATTGTTCCTGCTGATTTGGGGATGATGTGCACATTTTCTGATGATTCTAGGATGATTTTAGGATTACTTGCTCATTACTTTGATGGAATCATGTTTCTTCCTTATCAATTTAGAATGATTGGCTCATTATTACATATTATCTCCCAATATACAGGATTCTCAAATCTAACTGTGGTTGGTCTTATACCCAAATCTAACTGTGTTCAGTCTTGTACTCATCTTACACAGTGAGGTGTAGGCCTCTCTCCCACTATACAGTATTCTCAAATCTAAGTATGTTTAATCTTTTACCCAAATCTAACTGTGTTCAGTCTCATGCTCATTTTACATTGTTATGTGTAGGCCTCTCTCCCAACATGCAGGATTCTCAAATCTAGCTGTGTTTAGTTCATACTCATTTTTCATTGTTAGGTGTAGGCCTCTCTCCCATTATACAGGATCCTCAAATCTAGCCGTGTTTAGTCTCATACTCATTTTACATTGTTAGGTGTAGGCTTCTCTCCCACTATACGTGAACCTCAAATCTAGATGTGTTTAGTCTCATAATAATTTTGCATTGTTGGGTGTAGGACTCTCTGCCACTATACAGTATTCTCAAATCTAGCTGTGTTTAGTCTCAAATTCAGTTTAGGTTAACTCGGCACACATCTATAGGGGACCACGCAGTGATAGTATTGTAGCAACCCGCCACCAATACCTCGGAGAACAACATAGACAGTGACCTGTACTGAGTCCTAGACCACCCGACAACTGTATGACCAGTACACCCCAACTGCCCCCAGACTGTGCACCTGTACGAAACACACTTGTAGGATAGAACAGACAGCACCCAAAAGCACCCAAACTTACCAACACTAGAGGAAACATCAGTACATCAGTACTGCCCTAGCACAAGACATTACCGCTGACCACTCGACCTGTTTTCTCTGCACCAAGTACCAAAATGCCCCGGAACAGGAATGGGTGCAGAGAAAGAACACAAGATCATGCCACAATGAATATGGATACACAAATCAAATTGACCCCAGCAGCAACTGCCTCAAATGCAGGAAACACCCCGCCAAAAACCAACATGATCAGAACAAACTTCAAAAGAGAAAAATCCTTATATCTCGAACCATACCTTGCAACAACCACAGAACCTGGATACCCCAATGACAGCATGAGCCAAGCAAAGAATCGCCACAGACATCCATGGAAAAGACAGGAGCACCCAAGGAGAGTGTGGGAAGAATCCAACCCCATCACCCCATGCATCACAAGAACAGAAGGGCACGACCAACAACCAAAACACACCATATAAAAGGATGAAGTACTAGTAACCAACAACTGAACCATGAAGCTAACGGACCGATTCAATGAAGAAGAAGCCTTTGCTGATCTTCAACCAATCGGCATGCGTAGGGAAGCACCGCTACTGAACAGCCAAGCTTTCAATCTAGCAGACCGCTTGAATGAAGATGCAGCTTTTGCTTATCCTCATCCTCTTCCAATCAACGTCAATACAGATGCACGGCAACCAAACTGCAAATTAAATCAAGGAACAACTAATAAGCAAAATCACCAAAAAGATCCACTGTAATTTAATCAATGCAAGGTCAATGTCCAAACATGACACCGAAATATACAACCTCCTTTGTGACGGAGGTATCGACATACTATTTGTAACTGAAACATGGCTAGACGTCAACTACAAGATCACACTCAACTGCCTGCCTGAAAACTTCAAATGGGTCCAAGAAAAGAGAAAAACCAAAAGAGGGTGGGGACTGGAATCATCTACAAGGAACACCTGGCTATCAATCTGGAAGACCAACTAAACATTGATAAATGTGAAACCTTAATCCTACGCCTATCAGTAAATGCCAAAACAAACCTGAAATTCATACTGATATGCAGACCACCAACCTATGATGCAACATTCGTAGATGCCTTCACAGAAGCAATCACCATCCTAGCCATCAATCATAATCCCCTGATCGTCCTCGGAGATATGAACATTTGGTTTGATGAGGAAACCACACCCACACAAAAATCTCTAACCAGCCAACTAGCAGCAATAAATCTACAAAACTAGTCAAAAGAGCAACCACTTGGCAGGGCACACACTTGACACAATCTTTGCGAACAAAGAACTCATTACCACAGCATCCCCAATTCAAATACTCTGGAGTGACCACCTCATCATTCCTTTCGTAATCACAATGACCACTTAGGTAAGCAAGCAACAAGACAAACCAAGGACCTCCGTGAAAAGAAACTGGAGAACCATCAAAAACTCCAACCTAACTGAACTCCTGGAGCTCAGAAAACCACACCCAACATTCATGGAAGAAGCTGAACTGAACAAAAAAGTAGCCCTGCTCCACACCTGGATTATAACAACTATCGACTACATCGCCAAAGAAAAACCTTTCACTCCTTCTGATAAAAGAGCAATGACAAAATGGTTCACCCCACTACTCAGCACCATGAAAAGAAAAAGAATAACGACTGGAACTAGATTAGAGAATCAAAAATGACACTGCAAATAAGCTGAAATTCCTGCAACATTACCGCACATACAAAATGGAAATACAAAAAGCAAAGCGGAAACACTATGACAACCGAAACTTGAAAGCACTAAACACCCAAAAAGAAATCTTCAAAATCATAAATGAAATAAAAAATCCACCGGCTGCAACAACATGCCAATTCCTTTGATGAAACTATGCAATGACCTAGCAGACCACTTCAAAAACAAAATCATCAGCATCCAATGAGCCATACAAAGCAGACCACCCGATAATACTACGAACCCCACCTATCCTCATGAGGAAAATCCAAACAAACTACAAAGCTTTCCCGAAATATCAGTGGAGAGTTTCATCAAACTGGTAAATCAAAGCAACAACTCAGGTCCTCCTGAGGACCCCAGGCCCCCAGACATATACAAATCAATTCTTAAACAAGGAACTCCCATGGAATATCACAGGAACATCCTCAACCTTTCAATCGTGACAAGGAAAGTGCCACAATCCTTCAAATCAGCGTACATCAGGCCACTACTCAAAGATATAGCAGGTACCATAGAGGAACTCTCCAACTATAGACCCATCTCTAACATCCCGTACACAGGCAAACTGCTCAAAATGTACATTTACAAAACAACCCAAAAATTCATAGATGAGCACTGCCTACTAGACCAGGCACAAGTTGGTTTCAGACCAATGAGAGGAACGGAATTAGCTCTCCTCTAAATATGGGAAGACCTAAAACCAAACGCAGACTCTGACAACAGTAGATACTTCTAGACCTATCTGCAGCATTCGACACAGTTAATCACGACATCCTCATAACGAGATCAGAAGGACTGGGAATACAAGACAGCACCCTACTGTGGATCAAATCCTTGCTAACAAACAGAATGGAAAACATATGTATGAAACCTTTCAATTCCAACCCGAGAGACTCCACATGTGGAGTACCACAGGGATCATCCTTCTCCCAGCTGTTATTCAACATCTACCTATCTTTACTAATGATATCATCAAAAGTCACGCTCTCACCTGCTACAACTACGCCAATGACACTAAAATAATCTTCAAAATACAAGACACTCAAGAAAAAATCTCAATGCTAGAGAACTGCCTTTGTGATGTATTCAACTGGATGAACTCTAACTACCTCAAAGTCAACCCAGGCAAAACAGAAATAATGATTGTCACAAAAAATGGAGGAGACAGCCACTTAATCCCTTGGCCAATGGAACGCGGTACAACCCCAGTACCATCGCTGACTGTAAAAAATCTGGTGGTCCTGAGGACAACAATCTTACCCTATAGCCACAAGTAAATGCTCTACTCAAGAAATGCTTCTTTCTCCTGCGATCGGCAAAACGGATCCTATCGTTCCTATCATTTGCCAACAAAACAACCACCATCATTGCTCTCGTCATCTCCAGAGTAGACTATGCCAATAGCCTATACTTGGCATTCCTGAACGACTACTGAAAAAACTATAACGTATTCAAAATGCGGCAGCCAGATTGCTTCTCCAACTACCCCGAAGAGAACACATCACACATGCGCTAAAAACACTACATTGGCTACAACTAAAACAGCAAATAAGATTCAAAACAATGTGCATCACGCACAGAGCAATACACAAACAAGGCACTGAGTTCCTAAGAGACAAATTACGCCTACATCAACCAATAAGAATGCCCATATGAAGCAACAACATCCGCCTGGAACAAAAACCCTAGAATAAAAGAAAAACTCTGAGGATCTTCTTTCTGTCACCCAGCGCCGAAAACTTGAAACGCCCTACCAAAGAACATACGCAACACAAGAAACCACCTACTACTCAGGAGACTGCTCAAATCCTGGCTCTTCACTTTGTAACTAGAAGACCGCCCACAGGGACACACTCACAAAACTAAAACAATGATGAATGAAGACAAAGATCCCGATTCCCACCAAGCAATCAACTGGAAAAAGAATATAAGGAAGACACTCCACAACATACCGAATGACTAACCGAGAGATAGCCATGAGGGGACACTAAATACTGAATACATTGCCAGAGCCAGACAGAAGTACTAGGATGATTCATCAAAAGCACCCTGTGCCTAAACCACACCCAAGCACCAACAGACCCATGTCAAGACAGATAGCAAGGGAATAGGGAGGACCCAACCTCAGCTCTGACACCAGAGCAAGAGAAATAGACATACCAATCACATTATAAAGCTCATTAGGATACAGCTGGGAGCGTGCCACGCCATCACACACAAGCAATCAACTAAACAATAGAATTTAACAAAGACACTCCACGTCAGAGCAAAGAACTAACTGAGACATAGCCATGATAGGGGGACACTAAATACTGAATACATAGACAACCCAAGACGGAAGTACTAGGATGACTCATCTATAGCACCCTGGCCCTGAACCACACCCAAGCTCCAACAGACCCATGTCAAGATAGATAGCAAGGGAATAGGCAGGACCCAACCTCAGCTCCGACACCAGAGCGAGAGAAATAGACATACCCAATCACATTATAAAGCTTATTAGGATACAGCTGGGAGCGTGCCACACAATCACACACAAGCAATCAACTAAACAATAGAATTTAAGGAAGACGCTCCACGTCAGAGCAAAGAACTAACCGAGAGATAGCCATGATAGGAGGACACTAAAGACTGAATACATAGACAGACCAAGCCGGAAGTACTAGGATGACTCATCTATAGCACCCTGGCCCTGAACCACATCAAGCTCCAACAGACCCATGTCACGATAGAGTGCAAGGAAATAAGGAACACCCAACTTCAGTTCCTACCCCAGAGGGAGATAAATAGACATACCCACTCTCAATACACAAAGCTCATTAGGAGGCAGCTGGGTGCGCACCGGCCAACACACACTACAGTCAGATGGCCAATAAAGGAAATCAGCAAACAACCCCACCCACAGGAATACAACTTAATTGGAACAAGATGTATCAGAACCAGGATACAGACCACACTAACCCAACTTTCAAATATCTGCATGTTCAACCCACCCAGAAATTCACACAACCATTGCTCGCCCAGCAAACTACACGCACTTTACCACACGGCATCAACAAGAAATATACAACAAGTAAACAGAACCAACAGCATACAAGGTCTCGCCCAGTCCGATACTCGCATCAAAGCTTAGGCCACGGTGTATACCAAACTGGAGCTGCCAACAGCACACCACTTCTCTCACTTTCCTACTCCCCCTCCACCCGACTAACCCTACCTATCCTCCTTCTTGTTTACAGATCCACCAGATCACCTGGGCACCAACTCTGTTTGTGACGGTGCACTATACAAATGCCTTTAATAGTAACATTATGCCACACGCACTTGCCTAGCATTTGTGTTCTGCTTTTGCAATTTTGTAATTGTGCAGGATGAGTTTTGATTTTTTTTAAACAACGTTATTTTTTGATTTCTCATAAATCATGCAGCATGTGAGAAGCTGCACATCAGTCACGGTTAGGGGAATGACACACTAGGGTTGCACGTGAGCTTGATTGGTTGGCAAGACCTGAAATCCTATAAGGCTTTGCAGCTTTGATGTTGGTCTCTGCCCGCGACACAGGTACGCCTTGTGTGACACATCAAACTGGAGGCCAAGGTACTCTCATGATAGCTATTTACTTCTGAAGGAGAAAGGTCCTCCTCTGTGGTATGAATGATGGGCAATGCACATACTTCTGAGAAGGTGTCTTGCAGGTGCATTTTGAAAACTTTGAAGTTTCCTCATTGGGTAATCTGGGAGTCCAAGGTAGAGGATGTTTGCATAGTCTAATCTGGATACTATTATAGAAATGAAGGCCATGGCCCTGTGGGGGAATGTTAAGAAAGGTCAATGGTGTCTACCATACGCAGCTGGGAGAAACAGCTTCCGATGATTGCTTTAACCTTTGGATCAAGAGTCAGGATGTTGTCCATTTTCATTCCAAGATTTCTTACTATGATTTATGGGTTTAGGCCAGGGCCAATCTCATCAGGCCAAGGGATTGTGATGGAGTTATAAGCTGTATGGTTACAGAGCTTCAGCTCTGTTTTGATAGGGTTCCGTTTCAGTCTGTATTCTGTCATTAGTGCATCCACCTGTGCAAGGCAGTTTTTAATATATGGGGCATTTGGTGATAGGTGGTTCACACGGTTGTAGATTATTTGTTTCACCCACATAGTTGTTACAGGAGGTACCAGATTTACTGATGATGTCAAGTAGGGATGTCATGTAGATGTTGAAAAGTAGAGGTGTGTGTAGATCCTTTGAGTACATCAGAGGTAAGGTGGGAGGTAGGTAATTGTATAGGTCCAAGATTGTGGTTTCCGTTCTACCCATGAGGAAGGAAGTGATCCAGTGTAGAGCTGATTCTTTAATACCAATATCTTCCAGTCTTTTGTGGAGGGTCTTGTGACTGATGGTGTCAAAAGCAGTTGAGATTAGCACATTTTGAACGAGGTAGACTTGGCAGAATAACCTATATGTATTACATTGGAGGTGACTCCTACAGCACGCTTCATATTACACTTCTGATAACTTACCAACAATCTACTAGCCATGAGAAAGACATTGGGCCTCATTATGAGTCAGCTGGTCCGGAAAGAATGGTGGTGGTAAATTCGCCACCACCGTTCTTTCCAGACTGGTTGATTAAGAGCCCTGCAGGTGGGAGGTGTCACTCCCGCCAGGTCTGACCTGGTGGGTTTAAGACCACCCGCCTGCAGGCGGACATGGAAACACCGGCACCATTAGAGCATGGTGCCGGTGTTTCTACTTCCCCATTCCTATGGAGTCCTATGGGACTCCATGGGAATGGGGATTAACAGAATTCCACCTCTGGAATTCTCGGGTCACCGGGGTCATAATGCCCAGGTAATTCCGGGAATCACGGAGGCGGAATGGTAATACGAGTCTGGTGGTAACCTGATGGTTTTTCCAGCTTGGTTACCGCCTGACTTGTAATGAGGCCCATTGTGTTGAAACATGTGTTGGATGTTTTTTGTACAAGTTTTTTTGTACAAGTTACATCAGGAAATAAATTGGACTAACAACCCACCCACATTTCTGGAACTCTAAAACTTCACTAATTAATTATAGGAGTACATGGTATAACTGTATTGGCTAAGTGCAAAGTGCAAGGGTTTTTTTCTGTACACATTTTTTTTAAGTGGCGTAAGGGTTGCCACATAACACTCGACATGCAGCTGGCATGTTACACACCCATTAACCCAGCGTTTTTGCATACAGTTTGCCCTTGTTCAATTTTGTCTGGATGTATAGTATTTGTATAATTATAGCCTTGTGCCAAAGGCTTTTTCTTAGCAGTAAGCTCGGATAATCTTACTACTTGGATCAATTAACATAGATAAGGAAAATGAGTAGTCTAACTGAACTAGAGCATTAGGTTTTCTGTATGCTATGAGATGATGCCTGTTGAGTAGGACATGTTGCTGTATGCCATAAACTTAGCTCTGTAGCAATTCCATGGTTGTGGGGACAGTGCAAGCTCTGTCTCTGCCACACCATCAGAGGGGTTGGTGACATGCAGCACACATCACTATCAAACCACACTAAGCAATCCACATCACTTGTCCTTCCAGGAAGAGTGCATGTGCTCTGAAAAGCAGAGACCAATGGGTTCATATATTTCTTGTTGGTGGTAGAGAGGATTATGATGGCACTGAGTTGCAGAGGAGGGTGATGTGAGGCCCTAAGCATTGGGAGGAGGGTGGCCAGAGGACATGATGTTGGTGAGGAGATTGGTGAGGGAGTGGGGTTGGAAGGGCATGAGTGTTAGTGGATGGTTAATAAAAAAAGGACATTGGTAGAAATGCATGCATTTGAATGATGACTTTGGTGTTGGGTGAAGTTTAATGTCAATGGATACTTCTGTAGTGATGACTGATGGATAGGTATGTGAAAAGATAATATTTAATTCTTGCCCAAACAAGGTGCCTGTCCCTTCCACCTGCGCATCTGTCAGTGGATCCCATTAGGGCACCTTTTTCATCATTTGCATTGTCTTGTGAGGGTTTGCAGTATCAGTCTCTCAGGGCATGGGTGCATGTGTCCTAATGTACATATTGTGCAGAATACAACACAAATGACAATCTTGCTCACTTTCTCAGAGCTACACAAGGGAGTCTCCCCGTGTCTACTCCATCCACCTTAACTTTGGCTTCAGCACTCTGAAAGCCCATTGTATGCAGATTGTGGCCGGTCTTGTTGTGGCCATTATTGTATAATGACTCATGCTCTGTTGAAGGGTTTGAAATGGAAGCCATGTGCCAAGGTAGCTGAACATATCCACAGTCGCTTGCAATGGAAATTATGTGTGTTAGTACATTGACAAAAAGTCTAATGTGAGTAGATCCCCACAAGAATTAAAACCCTGTGTTGAATACAGATGTTATTTTCTTCATGAGTGCCTTAGCTACATATACAAGAAATCCCACACACCTTCTGACACACCCTATTGTTTGCTTCACAAACACACAGTTCACCTAATAGAAGCAAACACTTCTAGGTTATGAAACACTTTCTACCCATACAGCAGCAACAATCCATTTTTTGTAGAACACCTATTCCATCGTTCACATGCACTTTTCTTTTCCCTGCATCTGTTTCTATACAAATGTATACAATCCTACACACCATCTGTCTTTAATTATGATGGGTTGCAATGTTGGATTGTGATGAATCCCACTTATGTACATGTCATTGCCTCCAAATACACATCATACCCATCATACAATATATTCATAAATTGTAGTTCCATGTCCTTGGTAGAGTTGGCTCTTTGTGTACTTAGGGGGTGTTCTATTTATGAGCCTCATCATGACTTTGGTGGTATTCCGGCGCTAGTTGCACGAGGTGCTACTGCCCAATGCTATTAGTGTTACCACAACTTGGTCCGGTGCAATTTGTGCCAGATCCCGAGTTGTGTTGTGTCTGTAATTACCCATTTTGTTAACAGTCCGTAGGGTTTCTGGTGCTATTACCGCCAGAGCTGGCGGTAATAGTGCCGAAAATGGGCTGAACGTTGGTACAATCACCTCCAGCTCATAGCTGGAGGTGAGTGCCCTGACCTTCCTCGAAACTCCGGATTGGTGGGAGTGGTAATGTGCTGGTAATAGCATTACCGCTGCATTTATGCTTCTCCATCCAACCCCTGGTGAGGACCTATATCTGTGCATTTTGTCATGCATGGTATCAATACATTCAAGACACTAAAACATGGTTCAAGGCTTTGTTGTTTTTTTTTCAAATGGTAAAAATAATGTTTTTTTTTTAAATTTCTGGTCAGTGTATAGGCAGGTTATACTAGTGGGAGTCCCTCTCTCAAGTTCCTGTGTACCCCCAGCACCTTTACGTATGTGTCCCAAAACCCCAGGTTTTCCAACTAGAGATGGGCAACACCTATTATCTAATACTAGCTTTGGTGAGGGCCTAAAGGCAAAGGTCTTATCTATCTTGGTCCCTCAGGGGACGTTCAATGGTTGCTCTGTCCACACACTTCCCCAGTTTTTTCAATAGCAATTGATGGCTCGAGTGTGACATTGTCAGACAGTCTGGTTTAGCTTCTCCCTCAGTTGCTCCCTTTCTCTCCTCTCCTTTATCTTGCTCCACCCTCTATTCTACTGTCACTCTCCCTCTCCAATAAAGTGTCACTACTTCCGGTCAGCTTCCCGATCTCTCTTCTTATGTTCACACTCTCTCTCTCCACTCTTTGATCTTGACCCCTTTGCTCTCTTTGCTGTTCACTACTCCCACACCATTTTCCTCACCTCTCTCGAATACACAATTGCCTATGTATGCAAACAATGCCCTAATCTTAACACACGCTCTCTCCTTTTTGCTTCCAACTACCCCCTCCAAATTAAAATGCCTTCATGAGTACTCCCACTACCACCTTGCACTTTCACCACACCCTCCTACCATATGCTCTCTCTAACCCCCAATCTCTCTAAGTTCCCCCTCTGTCCATCTATCTGCACTCTCTTTCACACTATATTACATACAATTGGTAGCACTCTCTCTCTTAACCAATACCAGCCCTGCACACTGCTCCAACTCAGCCGCAAACACTTCAGCCCTCCACTCCATTGTCCGTCCTCCACCTGGTCTCTCAGTCTAACTCGACATCACCTGATTGCATACCTACAACGCCCACCTTATATAATGCTTATACCAAACTCCTATTTGCGCACTGGATGCCATGGGAGTCATCTAGAGCAATTTTGCTGAAGATACCCAGATCCTCAGCCCGGGTGACCATAAACAAGACTCTGCTTCCATTAACAAGATTTGTGCCATCATACAAAACTGGATGGCCACTAAAAGCATGTGCCTCAATGATGAAAAACAGAGATCCTCATTGTAGGTACCCCCACCCGATTGAAAACCCTACACCCCAACTACCTAGCCATTCCCATTGACGGAAAATGTATCCTAGTACTCAAACAGGTCAAAAGATTGGGGTGTCGATTCATGGAATTAATGTGCGCCGAAAATTCCAGCGCAGAGGTGCCAAAACATGCGAATCGCAGTGCAAGTGCGAAAATCGCAGTGCAAGTGCGAAAATCGCAGGGAAACCAGTGCACATCGATTTATGGAAGGCCATGCGCGAGAAAAATATCGGATGTGCGCTGAAAAAGTGCGCGGTGCACGCCGGCGCACAGGATATCTAACGGCGTGCGCCACGGCCACAGCGAAATCGCACATAGCGCGGCGCACACAACAAAAGTAGGCGGAACACGGGGCGTAACACTCGGAATGGGGAACAACTCGTCAAAATGTGGGCGTCACGGGGGAAGTACAGGAGACAAGTGCGCGGAAGGCCCACACGCTCGCCTACAACACGTACTCATGGAATCCAATAGGGCAAACCAGCGCACAGTCAGACCAGCGCACAGGCCCAAACACGTCCGCCACAAGAAAGCAGGCGGTAGTGTCCCTGCCCCTGAAATAAATGTGCGCCAAAATGTGCGCCAACAAAAAGCACCTATATACAGCTATGATGAATGTCACATACTGTGGCCCTCTAAGACAAATGACGTGCAAAGGGATACGCGACAAACAAGGACACCCGCTGTGTGAAAAATAGCGTGTGCATGTATTCTGTGCTGCGTGGAAAGTCCCACACGCGATTTGCCTGGGTACATGTATTCCGGGGTGCGCGGGAAGTTCCAGACGCGAATTGCCTGGGTCTGTGTATTCCGGGGTGCGTGGGAAGTTCCACACGCGATTTCCGCAGGGTACGTGGATTCCGGGGTGCGCGTGAAGTTCCACACGCTAATTCTGCAGGGTACTTGTATTCCGGGGTGCGCGGGAAGTTCCACAAGCGATTGGCCTGGGTACTGTATTCCGGCTGCGCGGGAAGTTCCCCACGCGAATTGCCTGGGTCCGTGTATTCTGGGGTGCGCGGGAAGTCCCACACGTGAATTGCCTGGGTCCGTGTATCCCGGGGTGTGCGGGAAGTCCCACACGCGATTGGCCTGGGTACGTGTATTCCGGGGTGCGCGGGAAGTTCTGCACGCGATTTCAGCAGTATACGTGGATTCCGGGGTGCGCGTGAAGTTCCACACGCTAATTCTGCAGGGTACGTGTATTCCGGGGTGCGCAGGAAGTTCCACACGTGATTTCAGCAGGGTACGTGGATTGCGGGGTGCGCTTGAAGTTCCACATGCTAATTCTGCAGGGTACGTGTATTCCGGGGTGCGTGGGAAGTTCCACACGCAATTTCAGCAGGGTACGTGGATTCCGGGGTTGCCGGGTAGTACTACACGTACTACCACCCCCCAGCAGTCAGGGGCACCCTCCACCAGGCCCCCACTCATGTCCCCCTGCATCCCCACCCCCCAGCAGCCAGGGGCACCCTCCACCAGGCCCCCACTCATGTCCAATTCATGTCTCCCAGCACCCCCACCCCCCAGCAGTCAGGGGCACCCTCAACCAGCCCCCACTCATGTCCCCCTGCACCCCCATCCCCCAGCAGCCAGTGGCACCCTCCACCAGGCCCCCACTCATGTCCAACTCATGTCTCCCAGCACCCCCACCCCCCAGCAGTGAGGGGCACCTGCCAGCAGGCCCACACACATGTCCCCCAGCCAACACGTCATCACAATCCAGATCCCAGACTCCTATGCCCACCCAAATCCCACCCCACGCCACCCCAGTCCAAACACCCAACCAAGCTTTATATCCATTCAAAATGGAAATACCCATTACATGATAGATACCAAACAAGCAGTATGCGCATGAGTACAAGTCCGTCAGACCCACACAATGGCAGCACATGACTGTGAAAACCCACATTCTGACAGGCATGAAACCAATGAGAGAAGTCCACACATTGAAGTAAGAAACAAAAATGTATTAAAGTGTAAATGAAGTGAATGAAATCTAAACAAAAAATAATGGCAACAAATATTAAAATGCAGCATGTCCACAAAAATAATAAATAACGAAAATGGGACTCCAAAATAACCGTAAAGAAATTGTGTCCAAAGTCACTGTCCAACAAAGCAAATCCAAAGGGAAAGTAAAGTGAAAATCCATTGCTCCATGGTGAAAAAAATAATAAAAGATGAAGGCCACAAATCCACTGTCAAACTATGTACAAAGAGCAAATCCATGGTCCATGATCCCAACGATATAAATGAAACCTACAATAAAACCTACCTAACTAATAACTATGTACAAAAAAGTGGGGCATAGTCCAAGCGCCCCAAATTAAAAAAAAGAAATAAAACCTAACACTAATTAACTATATACAAAGGTGGCGGGCTAGTCCAGCGGCTCACTCCGTGGTGTCCTGGGCCAGGGCATCATCGTACTCCTGTTCGATGTCCTGGAGGCAGTCCTGTTCCATGGTCCCGAGGGTCCGCAGGGACGCCGACATGTCCTCCTCCAACTCCCTGCGGATTCCCTCGAGGCACTCGGCCCGCCTCAGGGCCCTCCGCATGGAGTTCTCCGCCCTGACCATCGTGAGCCACGCCTCTTCCGCCCGCCGCCGCTCCGCACCTATCTGCTGGCCCAACCGCTGCCACACGGAAGACACTTCCCGTACTGGGTCCTCCTGCCCTCCGGCCGATGCCTGCCCCTTCAATGTAGATTGCCCCGAGCCATGATGCCTCCCACGTTGACTCTGCTGCTGCCTCCGACTCAACTGCCTCTGCCAGCACTACGGCATCCAGGCTGATGGAATCCACCGACGCTGTCGTGCACGTGCCCTGCCCAATGATGCCGGCACATCCTCCATCTGCTGGGGTCCAGTTGCTGTGGTGTCCACCCCTGCTGGACCTCCGACTCCCGACTGTGGCAGGGATGGGATCCCCACCAAGCTGGCTGCGTTGGTCAGGGCAGGTCCACAGGGGGCCCTGGTGGCATCTGGGCCGGAAGACGGAATGGAGAATGTCTGGCATATAGTCTCCACAGAGGAGGAGAGGGCCGCCTGATTGGTCGACACATGTATGAAACCCCCGACCACGGCCAATCCCAACTGGGCCACGTTGGCACGGTGCTCTTCGTGATGACGTGCAAGCTCCTCCCGGGAAGCATGCACGTCATCACGAATGACACCCGTGCGCAACGCAACACCAATCAGGACTTTCTCCAAACGGCCACGGGTCCCCTCGTCCACAGTTGGAAGGGAGTCAGATGACATGGACATCCCCCCTACCTGCTGACGGGCCTGGGATGGGGCATCCCTGCTGGTGCATGGTGGTGCAGTCACAGTGTCAGGGACAGTGACATGCATAGGCTCCTCCACGGCGACCTGTGCTGCCTCCTGCCCCTGCCCCTGGACTGCACCACTTGCACTCACCAGGCCCCATGTGCGCCTCAGTAGCGGCCTTCTCCTCCTCTGTGGAAACCACCAACCTGGATGGCTCCACACCGTCTTCCGCCATTGCAAGCTCCTGTGGGGGCTCACCCACCCCTTCCGCTGCAGCCGTGGGGGCATCCCCGCCGCTTTGCTCCACAGCGCCATCTCCGCCCTCTTCTTCACTTACCGCTGTGTAGACGGAGACATAGAACACAAGCATCAGGGTACTGTACAATGGTCCCCTAGACAGGAAGCAATAGCAGATAAGTGGCACTGTCAAAGATCACTTCCATCATGTCCCTCCACAACACATGGGTCAGTGCAGGCAAAACACACACAGTAACAGGCATGGCACATGCTATGGACATTTGCATACATGTCCAAGGGACTGTCCAAACATACAATGTTGTTATGGAACTCACATGCATCATGGGTCATGCCTATGACATGCACACACATCAACGTAATTTCATCCATCTGGCCTTGTACACCCCAGACACAGTGGATACAAGGATAACTAGGCTGCATCTGCGAATCTGTACATTGTCACAGACATGTGTCATGCATCCATGGCATTCACAAGTCACAGACACGCAGGTCAGACACACAGACATGGATACCATACATGTACATGGCATCAGCACCCACCCCCACCCATGTCCAGGAACAGAGACTGGCATGCTCTCATGTGTCCAACCCGCATAGGGCTCCCCATGTTGCATTTAAACACATGCACCAACCGTGTGGTTCACACATTACTGGTCTCACATGCATGACCATGATGTTCCTGCACACATACTCACACGCGATTTGCTTGGGTACGTGTATTACAGGGGTGCGCGGGAATTCTCACACGCGATTTGCTTGGGTACGTGTTTTACAGGGGTGCGTGGGAATTCTCACACGCGATTTGCTTGGGTACGTGTATTACAGGGGTGCTCGGGAAGTTTTACATGCTCGCCAACAACACGTATCCATGGAATTGAACGGGGCTAAGGCATGCGCATAAAAAAACGTGCTAATCCGGAAACACGTACGCCAGCAGGAAGCAGGCGTACATCGACCCGCGCAGCATAAAAGTGCACGCAAACAACAAACAAGCTCAGACGCCAGGATGAAAATACCGTTCCTAGCAGCAGTGGCCGTGGGTTACCAAAGGAGGAGGAGGATAGTGAGGGCCCGAATTTTCACACCCAGAACCAGCCTTTTTGGGATGCCTGATGACCAGGTGTATGGGAGGTACAGGTTTCCACCTCACATAATACTGGACCTGGTGAGTGAGTGGGAGGATGACCTCACATCACCCACCCTGTGCTCCCAAGCACTCAGCCCCCTGGAGAAGGTCCTTAATGTACTGCACTTCTTGGCCACTGGATCATTTCAGCGGACAAGTACCATAGTGGGTGGGGTGTCACAGGCCACGCAGGCACGCTGCCTACACCAGGTCTTGAACATCATCACTGCACGCCCATCAGTCCGCAGGCACATATACCTGCCCAGAACACCTGCAGAAAGGCAGGCTGCCGCCCTGGATTTCTACGGTGTGGCACAATTCCCCAAAGTGCTAGGTGCCATTGACTGCACCCATGTGGCACTCCGTCCCCCCAGGGCATCTGAGCACATCTATAGGAACCACAAGCACTGGCATTCCATGAACGTGCAGGTAGTATGTAATGCCAAGGGAATCATCACCTCAGTATATGCCAACTATCCAGGGTCCACCCACGACAGCTTCATTTACCGACTGTCTACCCTAAACCGGGACCTAGAAGCTGGGCAGCATGGCAATACATGGCTGCTTGGTGAGTATGAATGCCACTGCACATGCATGCATGTCAGATGCAGAGTTATGTCACTACCCCACTAATGATACCCATCACCTCCTCACCAGGGGACAGTGCCTACCCTATGAGCACCCACATGATGATGCCAATTCGGAACCCCATCAAGCCTCCCAAGGTAAGATACAACACAGCCCATATTGCAACCCGGGGCATAGTGGAGCGCACATTTGGAGTGCTCAAATCACGCTTTCGCTCCCTTGACCGTTCTGGCAGGCAGCTGTTATATGCGCCCCCAGTAGTGTGCAGGATCATAGTGGCAGCATGTGTCCTGCACAATGTTGCAACACACAGGGGCCTGGCTGTGGACATGGTGGTGCTCCCACATCCCCAACCACATGCACGCCCGCTGCGCATGGGAGGGGAAAGGGCACGTGGTGAGGCAGCCCGTACACAGCTAGTGGCTAATTACTTCACATAGAAATCACACCCCTGTGGAGTGCACACGGTACTGGCACATACCATCTGATAAGCAATGATGACTCGACCTGACAATTATGACGAACAAAGGGACAGTCAACTGTCAGAACCATAGCAGCCTGAGATTGTTCATGTGGAAGTGTCACAATGTGTGCATCCCTACCTACACAAACACCACCAATGCAGTGTCATCAAAAGACACACTTCCATGCAGCAGAAATGAATACCCGCTTCCAAAAAATACTATATGAGAACAGTGCCATGTCACCCAACCCCGCCCCGGCACGGACACACAACACACCATGGCATGTCATGCAATGTGAGAGCAAACAAATTAGTCCCCACAACATGCCCCAAGTGTCACCAACTACAGTGTCCCTAATGGAAACTGGCCACACATGAAATGTTCACAGTAATGCAGGACCTACAGCACACATTACCAAATACTTACCAAGAATACCAATCACCTACACAACCTCCAACCTACCTTAAACATGACATTACAGACTTAATAAATTGGTAGCCTCACTACCTAATAATGCCAGCACTTCGAACACTTACAAGTATACAGTGTTAGCGCCACGCAATAGTGTAGGTGCACTGCTTACAACATGGACTCCAGTTCCAAAGTAGACCGCCTTGTGAAGTCATGAGAAATGGACCTGCAAATTCGGAGGATGAGATGGATGCAGAGGCACATATCAATACACCATGCAGTGTACAATACAACAACAATATGCACTAGGAATGTATACACAGTATTGACTACAGACTGCCCACACATCAAATGGGAGTCCAACGTCACCGTGTACGTCAATGTCACTTGGGCACACCCTTTGCAAGCCCATGGAAACGGGAAGCAGGAGGGGTGTGTGTCACAAAACCCACTCATCTGACACAAATTCATGACAAGCTGCATGTGCCCAGCCACAATATAGCGTATGCCCACGGGAGCCACACAAGGCAACACACTGTCCAAAAAATCAAAAATTTAAATAAAAAAAAAAAAAAAAAAAATGGCCATTAAAGGGCCCTGGGGGGGGGGGGGGGGTGGGGGAGGCCACCCAGGAGGTCCGAGAACAGGGTGCACACCAAAACCCACCTGTGGGGATCTTGCGGAAAAAAAACACCTCCATGGGCTCATGGCCTGCACGGCTACCCTATTGTGGGAGAATCGCTGCTGTCGCTCTCCTCACCCTCTGCAGCTGCATCAGGAGGAGGTGGCACTATGGGAGGCAGCCCACGCAAAGCCCTAGTCTGGTCCTCCATGGCAGAAAGCATGCGGGTGTGGAAGGTCTGGTTCTGGAGGATAATTTTGCGTAGGTCCCCATGCAACAACTCACGGGATGCCCGGACCTCCACCCTAGTTGCCTGCATCTCAGCTGAGAGCGTACGTGTGAACCATATCCAGCTGCTGTTCTGTCCTCGTGTTAGCTGAAGCCTCAAGTTCAACCAGAGTTGCCCTGAGCTGACGGAGTTCCACCCTCAGGGCTTCCCTCTGGCCCTGGGACTCAATAGAACTCGCTTCCCGCAGAGTCTCCAGTGCCGGCCGTCTGTCCCTGTTGGACGCCAACATGTCCTCCCTGTGTGACTGGCAGATGGAGTCTGTTGCCTGCTGTAGTCGCTCCATCAGCCTTTCTGGGGGGACAATGGAAGTGGCCGACCTATCCATGGCCTGAGCCATCATCTCTGATGATGCTGCCTGTTGGGTTGCCATACCGTATATGGATTGCTCCCATGCGGTATTGCCAGGTGGCGTACGGCCACCACGTCGGCGGGCACCACACCTGTCTGGGGCAAGGCGAACTGCGCCTTGCTGTGCCGGCACTGCCTGAGGCTGCAGGACTGCATTCACTCTCTGATCTGCTGGCCCAGGAACACGATCAGATGTTGCGGAGTGTGACCCTGCATCCGTAACCACCAAACGCGTACCTGCCAACACTGACATCCCCATTGAGGGTTCTTCCCCTGGTGCAGGTGGGTCGGACAGAACAGAATCCCTCCCAGGAACACTCACCTGCGACGGCACATAGGTCTCATCATCCGAATCGACACCTGAATACAGCTCGGGGGAGGTGCACCCAGAGACAGTCCTTGAGAGCACGACCCGCAGCAGTTGTGGGTTCTCACCCACCACCACACCACGTCCCTCACTGGTGGTCGGTCGGCACTGAGACCCCTCCTGGGTCTGCACCATCTCCACAACCCCAGCAGTATCAAGTGCGTCATCCCCTGCAAAGACATAAAAGAAAAGAAATGGAAACAGGCATTAGCACTATGGCACACAATTAGGGCTGAGAAGCTACAGAAACAGTACTTGATTGACACATGTCCCACATGACTAAAACCCTCCATGCATGCACCGTCACTGCGTATGAAGGGGAGGCAGATGGCACACATTGATGACACCAAGATGGAAGATGAACACATTTGCTGCATGCTGCCTAGCAGTGGCATCACACATTGGCCTGTGATTGGCAGGTCAAATACACATGCAATCACACAGATGGTATGTACTCTAGCCATATAGTGAAGAGGGAGAGGAGGGCACCAATTGTTCATTCAGTCTAGTTTGCTCATGAAATTGCTTTTTTAATTGAAATGGTTCAAATGTTTAACCTGGAGCTTCCAGTCCAAAATGGTCCTATAGCACAGGGACATTTCTAAACAAATGATATCCAGGAAACAAAGTCAGTCCACTGTACCATAGCCATGTCAGACATGTGACAATAGGACTGAGAAATGCCTAGTAAAAGTGGTGGAATGCAAACAATCTGCCTGAATAAACAGAGAAAAATAAGCAACAATGGTGTGGCAGGATGACACTTCAAGGGCAACTGGCGTGGTGTTGGGCTAGATGTCTACTGTTGGCAGAAGCGATACTGCTATACCCAAATGCTGGTGCGCAGAATATATTGGATGAGGCACATGGGTGACCCAAGCTACTCAGGCACACACACCCTCACCTGGCACCCAAACAGAAGCCCTCACACATACACCATGCACATGGATGACACACACATGCATGTGCACTCACCGGACAATGCCTCGTAATCTGCCAGTTCTCCCATGCCTTGGATCTGTTCCTCCGTGACGTAGGTCCCAGCAACATGCTCATGTGGAGTGAGTTCTATGTCCTCTGCTGGAGACCCACCTCCAGTCACTACAGTAGCGGCATGACTTGAGGCCAGCTTATTCTTTGCCCTGTGCTTCAGGTCATTCCAGCGCTTGTAGCATTCAGTAGCTGTGCGCTTCACGATTCCAAGGGCACTTATGATGTCCGCGATGGTCTGCCAGTGTGCCAGACGTTGTGCAGGTGTGGTCTTGGATCCTGCAACAATCACCATTTCGCTGTCATGTGCGGACACATACTCTACAAGTGCATTCAGTTCGGCCTCATTGAAGTTGGGCTTCCTTGACGGGCCGGACTGTGTAGCCGTGTCTGGGGCATCAGCCTCTACTGGACGAGCACTCTTCCTCTTCCGCTTGGAAGGTGGTGGGGATCCTGAGTGACCTACGCCGCTCTGGACACTAGGGGCAGGAGCCCCGGTGGACTCTGTACTAGGAGTGTGGGATTGCACACTCAGCATGGGAGTTGGTGCAGGCATTAGCTCAAGTGTGATGGTGTCAGGGGGAATGTCAGCAGGATGGACTAGGACCGACACTGTCCTGGGTGGGTGTGTGAGAGGTGGAGTTGATGGAGCCGCAGCTGCCCCGGCTACCTCCCCAGCCTGCCTACGCGGGGCAGCAGATGACCTAGCTGCCCCTGATCCACATGGCCTGATGACACCAACGTGCACCGGCGCACGTGGCCTAGACCATCACTTCCATCATGTCCCTCCACAACACATGGGTCAGTGCAGGCAAAACACACACAGTAACAGGCATGGCACATGCTATGGACATTTGCATACATGTCCAAGGGACTGTCCAAACATACAATGTTGTTATGGAACTCACATGCATCATGGGTCATGCCTATGACATGCACACACATCAACGTAATTTCATCCATCTGGCCTTGTACACCCCAGACACAGTGGATACAAGGATAACTAGGCTGCATATGTGAATCTGTACATTGTCACAGACATGTGTCATGCATCCATGGCATTCACAAGTCACAGACACGCAGGTCAGACACACAGACATGGATACCATACATGTACATGGCATCAGCACCCACCCCCACCCATGTCCAGGAACAGAGACTGGCATGCTCTCATGTGTCCAATCCGCATAGGGCTCCCCATGTTGCATTTAAACACATGCACCAACCGTGTGGTTCACACATTACTGGTCTCACATGCATGACCATTATGTCCCTGCACACATACATGCGTAGATGGCCTAAGTCACACATACAGGCAAGCATCAGACACCCAGCACACTGCAACATGCCCTGTCTCACACAGCAATGCTTGCCCACTTACCGCTCAACTCCAGACGGGTCTGCCTCGCAAGTATCTGGGCGTGGAGCGCTGGGTCTACACGTTCCAGGACCCTCAGCTGGATGGTACTCATGCGGCCCCGGCCCCCCTCCATGAGGCGCCAGGCCTTCAAGAGGGTCCTGGACCTCAAGTCCTCCCAGTGCTTCTTGACTTTCTGGATGTTGCGGGTTGCCACCCCCTCCGCGTTGATGGCAACCACCAAGTCGTCCCAGATCCTGTCCCGTCCTTCCTTGTTGGCGCGTGACGATCTGAAGAGGGCATCATACTGCCCCAGGACTTGCTCCACCAGGACACCAACTTCGGTGGCAGTGAAGCTGGTGCTCCTCTGCCTCTCTGGCCGGGGGTTGCCACTGGTGCCAGATGTTGTAGTGCCCGACATGGCAACCCCAGAGGCAGGAGTGGGTGGGCAACTGCGTCCTGGGGCTGGGCTGTGGAGCGATGGTATACCTGTCGGGAGTCTTCTGTTCCAGCAGGGGTGGACACAGAAACTGGACCCCTGCAGATGGCAGATGTGCAGGCACAAAATGGCAGGGCACGGTGGCAGCAGGCAGGCAGGCAGCAGCAGATGGCTCGTGGGAGGCTGCTCGGGGGTCTGGGGGGCAGTAATTCGGCCTTCTGGGCAGGAGCGTGGTCTTCCGTGTGCTTACGCGTGGCCAGCTTGATACGGAGTGAATTGGCACGTGAAAATCCTGCATGTCAACGTGAAATTCGAGGAAATGGCCTTAGCGCGTAAGCGCATCAGCACGCATACGTGATTCCATTGGACCAAAGGCCCTCAGCGCGTAAGCGCATCTGTGACGTGATGCGCGCGGGTGTTTCCCTCATAGCACGTAATGACAGAGCACACGTGGAAAGACTGCATGTCAGAGTATCATTGCGTGTAATTGGATGAAAGTGCGCGTACACGCAATTGGCCTTGGTACGTGTATTGCAGGGGTGCGCAGGAATTCTCACACGCGATTTGCTTGGGTACGTGTATTACAGGGGTGCGTGGGAATTCTCACACGCGATTTGCTTGGGTACGTGTATTACAGGGGTGCGTGGGAATTCTCACACGCGATTTGCTTGGGTACGTGTATAACAGGGGTGCTCGGGAAGTTTTACATGCTCGCCAACAACACGTATCCATGGAATTGAACGGTGCTAAGGCATGCGCATAAAAAAACGTGCTAATCCGGAAACACGTACGCCAGCAGGAAGCAGGCGTACATCGACCCGCGCAGCATAAAAGTGCACGCAAACAACAAACAAGCTCAGACGCCAGGATGAAAATACCGTTCCTAGCAGCAGTGGCCGTGGGTTACCAAAGGAGGAGGATAGTGAGGGCCCGAATTTTCACACCCAGAACCAGCCTTTTTGGGATGCCTGATGACCAGGTGTATGGGAGGTACAGGTTTCCACCTCACATAATACTGGACCTGGTGAGTGAGTGGGAGGATGACCTCACATCACCCACCCTGTGCTCCCAAGCACTCAGCCCCCTGGAGAAGGTCCTTAATGTACTGCACTTCTTGGCCACTGGATCATTTCAGCAGACAAGTACCATAGTGGGTGGGGTGTCACAGGCCACGCAGACACGCTGCCTACACCAGGTCTTGAACATCATCACTGCACGCCCATCAGTCCGCAGGCACATATACCTGCCCAGAACACCTGCAGAAAGGCAGGCTGCTGCCCTGGATTTCTACGGTGTGGCACAATTCCCCAAAGTGCTAGGTGCCATTGACTGCACCCATGTGGCACTCCGTCCCCCCAGGGCATCTGAGCACATCTATAGGAACCGCAAGCACTGGCATTCCATGAACGTGCAGGTAGTATGTAATGCCAAGGGAATCATCACCTCAGTATATGCCAACTATCCAGGGTCCACCCACGACAGCTTCATTTACCGACTGTCTACCCTAAACCGGGACCTAGAAGCTGGGCGGCATGGCGATACATGGCTGCTTGGTGAGTATGAATGCCACTGCACATGCATGCATGTCAGATGCAGAGTTATGTCACTACCCCACTAATGATACCCATCACCTCCTCACCAGGGGACAGTGCCTACCCTATGAGCACCCACATGATGACGCCAATTCGGAACCCCATCAAGCCTCCCAAGGTAAGATACAACACAGCCCATATTGCAACCCGGGGCATAGTGGAGCGCACATTTGGAGTGCTCAAATCACGCTTTCGCTCCCTTGACTGTTCTGGCAGGCAGCTGTTATATGCACCCCCAGTAGTGTGCAGGATCATAGTGGCAGCATGTGTCCTGCACAATGCTGCAACACGCCGGGGCCTGGCTGTGGACATGGTGGTGCCCCCACATCCCCAACCACATGCACGCCCGCTGCGCATGGGAGGGGAAAGGGCACGTGGTGAGGCAGCCCGTACACAGCTGGTGGCTAATTACTTCACATAGAAATCACACCCCTGTGGAGTGCACACAGTCCTGGCACATACCATCTGATAAGCAATGATGACTCGACCTGACAATTATGACGAACAAAGGGACAGTCAACTGTCAGAACCATAGCAGCCTGAGAATGTTCATGTGGAAGTGTCACAATGTGTGCATCCCTACCTACACAAACACCACCAATGCAGTGTCATCAAAAGACACACTTCCATGCAGCAGAAATGAATACCCGCTTGCAAAATACTATATGAGAACAGTGCCATGTCACCCAACCCCGCCCCGGCACGGCCACACAACACACCATGGCATGTCATGCAATGTGAGAGCAAACAAATTAGTCCCCACAACATGCCCCAACTGTCACCAACTACAGTGTCCCTAATGGAAACTGGCCACACATGAAATGTTCACAGTAATGCAGGACCTACAACACACATTACCAAATACTTACCAAGAATACCAATCACCTACACAACCTCCAACCTACCTTAAACATGACATTACAGACTTAATAAATTGGTAGCCTCACTACCTAATAATGCCAGCACTTCGAACACTTACAAGTATACAGTGTTAGCGCCACGCAAGAGTGTAGGTGCACTGCTTACAACATGGACTCCAGTTCCAAAGTAGACCGACTTGTGAAGTCATGAGAAATGGACCTGCAAATTAGGAGGATGAGATGGATGCAGAGGCACATATCAATACACCATGCAGTGTACAATACAACAACAATATGCACTAGGAATGTATACACAGTATTGACTACAGACTGCCCACACATCAAATGGGAGTCCAATGTCACTGTGTACGTCAATGTCACTTGGGCACACCCTTTGCAAGCCCATGGAAACGGGAAGCAGGAGGGGTGTGTGTCACAAAACCCAATCATCTGACACAAATTCATGTCAAGCCTGCATGTGCCCAGCCACAATATAGCGTATGCCCACGGGAGCCACACAAGGCAACACACTGTCCAAAAAATCAAAAATTTAAAGAAAAAAATAAAAAAATCAAAAATGGCCATTAAAGGGCCCTGGGGGGGGGTGGGGGAGGCCACCCAGGAGGTCCAAGAACAGGGTGCACACCAAAACCCACCTGTGGGGATCTTGCGGAAAAAAAAACACCTCCATGGGCTCATGGCCTGCACGGCTACCCTATTGTGGGAGAATCGCTGCTGTCGCTCTCCTCACCCTCTGCAGCTGCATCAGGAGGTGGTGGCACTATGGGAGGCAGCCCACGCAAAGCCCTAGTCTGGTCCTCCATGGCAGCAAGCATGCGGGTGTGGAAGGTCTGGTTCTGGAGGATAATTGTGCGTAGGTCCCCATGCAACAACTCACGGGATGCCCGGACCTCCGCCCTAGTTGCCTGCATCTCAGCTGAGAGCGTACGTGTGAACCGCTCCAGCTGATGTTCTGTCCTCGTGTTAGCTGAAGCTTCAAGTTCAACCAGAGTTGCCCTGAGCTGACAGAGTTCCACCCTCAGGGCTTCCCTCTGGCCCTGGGACTCAATAGAAATGGCTTCCCGCAGAGTCTCCAGTGCTGGCCGTCTGTCCCTGTTGGACGCCAACATGTCCTCCCTGTGTGACTGGCAGATGGAGTCTGTTGCCTGCTGTAGTCGCTCCATCAGCCTTTCTGGGGGGACAATGGAAGTGGCCAACCTATCCATGGCCTGAGCCATCATCTCTGATGATGCTGCCTGTTGGGTTGCCATACCGTATATGGATTACTCCCATGCGGTATTGCCAGGTGGCGTACGGCCACCACGTCGGCGGGCACCACACCTGTCTGGGGCAAGGCGAACTGCGCCTTGCTGTGCCAGCACTGCCTGAGGCTGCAGGACTGCATTCACTCTCTGATCTGCTGGCCCAGGAACACGATCAGATGTTGCGGAGTGTGACCCTGCATCCGTAACCACCAAACGCGTACCTGCCAACACTGACTTCCCCATTGAGGGTTCTTCCCCTGGTGCAGGTGGGTCGGACAGAACAGAATCCCTCCCAGGAACACTCACCTGCGACGGCACATAGGTCTCATCATCCGAATCTACACCTGAATACAGCTCGGGGGAGGTGCACCCAGAGACAGCCCTTGAGAGCACGACTCGCAGCAGTTGTGGGTTCTCACCCACCACCACACCACGTCCCTCACTGGTGGTCGGTCGGCACTGAGACCCCTCCTGGGTCTGCACCATCTCCACAACCCCAGCAGTATCAAGTGCGTCATCCCCTGCAAAGACATAAAAGAAAAGAAATGGAAACAGGCATTAGCACTATGGCACACAATTAGGGCTGAGAAGCTACAGAAACAGTACTTGATTGACACATGTCCCACATGACTAAAACCCTCCATGCATGCACCGTCACTGCGTATGAAGGGGAGGCAGATGGCACACATTGATGACACCAAGATGGAAGATGAACACATTTGCTGCATGCTGCCTAGCAGTGGCATCACACATTGGCCTGTGATTGGCAGGTCAAATACACATGCAATCACACAGATGGCATGTACTCTAGCCATATAGTGAAGAGGGAGAGGAGGGCACCAATTGTTCATTCAGTCTAGTTTGCTCATGAAATTGCTTTTTTAATTGAAATGGTTCAAATGTTTAACCTGGAGCTTCCAGTCCAAAATGGTCCTATAGCACAGGGACATTTCTAAACAAATGATATCCAGGAAACAAAGTCAGTCCACTGTACCATAGCCATGTCAGACATGTGACAATAGGACTGAGCAATGCCTAGTAAAAGTGGTGGAATGCAAACAATCTGCCTGAATAAACAGAGAAAAATAAGCAACAATGTTGTGGCAAGATGACACTTCAAGGGCAACTGGCGTGGTGTTGGGCTAGATGTCTACTGTTGGCAGAAGCAATACTGCTATACCCAAATGCTGGTGCGCAGAATATATTGGATGAGGCACATGGGTGACCCAAGCCACTCAGGCACACACACCCTCACCTGGCACCCAAACAGAAGCCCTCACACACACACCATGCACATGGATGACACACACATGCATGTGCACTCACCGGACAATGCCTCGTAATCTGCCAGTTCTCCCACGCCTTGGATCTGTTCCTCCGTGACGTAGGTCCCAGCAACATGCTCATGTGGAGTGAGTTCTATGTCCTCTGCTGGAGACCCACCTCCAGTCACTACAGTAGCGGCATGACTTGAGGCCAGCTTATTCTTTGCCCTGTGCTTCAGGTAATTCCAGCACTTGTAGCATTCAGTAGCTGTGCGCCTCACGATTCCAAGGGCACTTATGATGTCTGCGATGGTCTGCCAGTGTGCCAGACGTTGTGCAGGTGTGGTCTTGGATCCTGCAACAATCACCATTTCGCTGTCATGTGCGGACACATACTCTACAAGTGCATTCAGTTCAGCCTCATTGAAGTTGGGCTTCCTTGACGGGCCGGACTGTGTAGCCGTGTCTGGGGCATCAGCCTCTACTGGACGAGCACTCTTCCTCTTCCGCTTGGAAGGTGGTGGGGATCCTGAGTGACCTACGCCGCTCTGGACACTAGGGGCAGGAGCCCCGGTGGACTCTGTACTAGGAGTGTGGGATTGCACACTCAGCATGGGAGTTGGTGCAGGCATTAGCTCAAGTGTGATGGTGTCAGGGGGAATGTCAGCAGGATGGACTAGGACCGACACTGTCCTGGGTGGGTGTGTGAGAGGTGGAGTTGATGGAGCCGCAGCTGCCCCTGCAACCTCCCCAGCCTGCCTACGCGGGGCAGCAGATGACCTAGCTGCCCCTGATCCACATGGCCTGATGACACCAACGTGCACCGGCGCACGTGGCCTAGACCATCACTTCCATCATGTCCCTCCACAACACATGGGTCAGTGCAGGCAAAACACACACAGTAACAGGCATGCCACATGCTATGGACATTTCCATACATGTCCAAGGGACTGTCCAAACATACAATGTTGTTATGGAACTCACATGCATCATGGGTCATGCCTATGACATGCACACACATCAACGTAATTTCATCCATCTGGCCTTGTACACCCCAGACACAGTGGATACAAGGATAACTAGGCTGCATCTGTGAATCTGTACATTGTCACAGACATGTGTCATGCATCCATGGCATTCACAAGTCACAGACACGCAGGTCAGACACACAGACATGGATACCATACATGTACATGGCATCAGCACCCACCCCCACCCATGTCCAGGAACAGAGACGGGCATGTTCTCATGTGTCCAATCCGCAAAGGGCTCCCCATGTTGCATTTAAACACATGCACCAACCGTGTGGTTCACACATTACTGGTCTCACATGCATGACCATGATGTCCCTGCACATATACATCGTACATGGCCTAAGTCACACATACAGGCAAGCATCAGACACCCAGCACACTGCAACATGCCCTGTCTCACACAGCAATGCTTGCCCACTTACCGCTCAACTCCAGACGGGTCTGCCTCGCAAGTATCTGGGCGTGGAGCGCTTGGTCTACACGTTCCAGGACCCTCAGCTGGATGGTACTCATGCGGCCCCGGCCCCCCTCCATGAGGCGCCAGGCCTACAAGAGGGTCCTGGAACTCAAGTCCTCCCAGCGCTTCTTGACTTTCTGGATGTTGCGGGTTGCCACCCCCTCCGCGTTGATGGCAACCACCAAGTCGTCCCAGATCCTGTCCCGTCCTTCCTTGTTGGTGCGTGACGATCTGAAGAGGGCATTATACTGCCCCAGGACTTGCTCCACCAGGACACCAACTTCGGTGGCAGTGAAGCTGGTGCTCCTCTGCCTCTCTGGCCGGGGGTTGCCACTGGTGCCAGATGTTGCAGTGCCCGACATGGCAACCCCAGAGGCAGGAGTGGGTGGGCAACTGGGTCCTGGGGTTGGGCTGTGGAGCGATGGTATACCAGTCGGGAGTCTTCTGTTCCAGCAGGGGTGGACACAGCAACTGGACCCCTGCAGATGGCAGATGTGCAGGCACAAAATGGCAGGGCACGGTGGCAGCAGGCAGGCAGGCAGCAGCAGATGGCTCGTGGGAGGCTGCTCGGGGTTCTGGGGGGCAGTAATTCGGCCTTCTGGGCAGGAGCGTGGTCTTCCGTGTGCTTACGCGTGGCCAGCTTGATACGGAGTGAATTGGCACGTGAAAATCCTGCATGTCAACGTGAAATTCGAGGAAATGGCCTCAGCGCGTAAGCGCATCTGTGACGTGATGCGCGCGGGTGTTTCCCTCATAGCACGTGATGACAGAGCACACGTGGAAACACTGCACGTCAGAGTATCATTGCGTGTAATTGGATGAAAGTGCGCGTACACGCAATTGGCCTTGGTACGTGTATTGCAGGGGTGCTCAGGAATTCTCACACGCGATTTGCTTGGGTACGTGTATTACAGGGGTGCGTGGGAATTTTCACACGCGATTTGCTTGGGTACGTGTATTACAGGGGTGCGTGGGAATTCTCACACGCGATTTGCTTGGGTACGTGTATTACAGGGGTGCTCGGGAAGTTTTACATGCTCGCCAACAACACGTATCCATGGAATTGAACGGGGCTAAGGCATGCGCATAAAAAAACGTGCTAATCCGGAAACACGTACGCCAGCAGAAAGCAGGCGTACATCGACCCGCGCAGCATAAAAGTGCACGCAAACAACAAACAAGCTCAGACGCCAGGATGAAAATACCGTTCCTAGCAGCAGTGGCCGTGGGTTACCAAAGGAGGAGGAGGATAGTGAGGGCCCGAATTTTCACACCCAGAACCAGCCTTTTTGGGATGCCTGATGACCAGGTGTATGGGAGGTACAGGTTTCCACCTCACATAATACTGGACCTGGTGAGTGAGTGGGAGGATGACCTCACATCACCCACCCTGTGCTCCCAAGCACTCAGCCCCCTGGAGAAGGTCCTTAATGTACTGCACTTCTTGGCCACTGGATCATTTCAGCGGACAAGTACCATAGTGGGTGGGGTGTCACAGGCCACGCAGACACGCTGCCTACACCAGGTCTTGAACATCATCACTGCACGCCCATCAGTCCGCAGGCACATATACCTGCCCAGAACACCTGCAGAAAGGAGGCTGCTGCCCTGGATTTCTACGGTGTGGCACAATTCCCCAAAGTGCTAGGTGCCATTGACTGCACCCATGTGGCACTCCGTCCCCCCAGGGCATCTGAGCACATCTATAGGAACCGCAAGCACTGGCATTCCATGAACGTGCAGGTAGTATGTAATGCCAAGGGAAACATCACCTCAGTATATGCCAACTATCCAGGGTCCACCCACGACAGCTTCATTTACCGACTGTCTACCCTAAACTGGGACCTAGAAGCTGGGCGGCATGGCGATACATGGCTGCTTGGTGAGTATGAATGCCACTGCACATGCATGCATGTCAGATGCAGAGTTATGTCACTACCCCACTAATGATACCCATCACCTCCTCACCAGGGGACAGTGCCTACCCTATGAGCACCCACATGATGACGCCAATTCGGAACCCCATCAAGCCTCCCAAGGTAAGATACAACACAGCCCATATTGCAACCCGGGGCATAGTGGAGCGCACATTTGGAGTGCTCAAATCACGCTTTCGCTCCCTTGACCGTTCTGGCAGGCAGCTGTTATATGCACCCCCAGTAGTGTGCAGGATCATAGTGGCAGCATGTGTCCTGCACAATGCTGCAACACGCCGGGGCCTGGCTGTGGACATGGTGGTGCCCCCACATCCCCAACCACATGCACGCCCGCTGCGCATGGGAGGGGAAAGGGCACGTGGTGAGGCAGCCCGTACACAGCTGGTGGCTAATTACTTCACATAGAAATCACACCCCTGTGGAGTGCACACAGTCCTGGCACATACCATCTGATAAGCAATGATGACTCGACCTGACAATTATGACGAACAAAGGGACAGTCAACTGTCAGAACCATAGCAGCCTGAGATTGTTCATGTGGAAGTGTCACAATGTGTGCATCCCTACCTACACAAACACCACCAATGCAGTGTCATCAAAAGACACACTTCCATGCAGCAGAAATGAATACCCGCTTGCAAAATACTATATGAGAACAGTGCCATGTCACCCAACCCCGCCCCGGCACGGCCACACAACACACCATGGCATGTCATGCAATGTGAGAGCAAACAAATTAGTCCCCACAACATGCCCCAAGTGTCACCAACTACAGTGTCCCTAATGGAAACTGGCCACACATGAAATGTTCACAGTAATGCAGGACCTACAACACACATTACCAAATACTGACCAAGAATACCAATCACCTACACAACCTCCAACCTACCTTAAACATGACATTACAGACTTAATAAATTGGTAGCCTCACTACCTAATAATGCCAGCACTTCGAACACTTACAAGTATACAGTGTTAGCGCCACGCAAGAGTGTAGGTGCACTGCTTACAACATGGACTCCAGTTCCAAAGTAGACCGCCTTGTGAAGTCATGAGAAATGGACCTGCAAATTAGGAGGATGAGATGGATGCAGAGGCACATATCAATACACCATGCAGTGTACAATACAACAACAATATGCACTAGGAATGTATACACAGTATTGACTACAGACTGCCCACACATCAAATGGGAGTCCAACGTCACCGTGTACGTCAATGTCACTTGGGCACACCCTTTGCAAGCCCATGGAAACGGGAAGCAGGAGGGGTGTGTGTCACAAAACCCAATCATCTGACCCAAATTCATGACAAGCCTGCATGTGCCCAGCCACAATATAGTGTATGCCCACGGGAGCCACACAAGGCAACACACTGTCCAAAAAATCAAATCAAAAATTTAAAGAAAAAAAAAAAAATCAAAAATGGCCATTAAAGGGCCTGGGGGGGGGGTGGGGGAGGCCACCCAGGAGGTCCGAGAACAGGGTGCACACCAAAACCCACCTGTGGGGATCTTGCGGAAAAAAAACACCTCCATGGGCTCATGGCCTGCACGGCTACCCTATTGTGGGAGAATCGCTGCTGTTGCTCTCCTCACCCTCTGCAGTTGCATCAGGAGGTGGTGGCACTATGGGAGGCAGCCCACGCAAAGCCCTAGTCTGGTCCTCCATGGCAGCAAGCATGCGGGTGTGGAAGGTCTGGTTCTGGAGGATAATTGTGCGTAGGTCCCCATGCAACAACTCACGGGATGCCCGGACCTCCGCCCTAGTTGCCTGCATCTCAGCTGAGAGCGTACGTGTGAACCGCTCCAGCTGCTGTTCTGTCCTCGTGTTAGCTGAAGCATCAAGTTCAACCAGAGTTGCCCTGAGCTGACGGAGTTCCACCCTTAGGGCTTCCCTCTGGCCCTGGGACTCAATAGAAATGGCTTCCCGCAGAGTCTCCAGTGCCGGCCGTCTGTCCCTGTTGGACGCCAACATGTCCTGCCTGTGTGACTGGCAGATGGAGTCTGTTGCCTGCTGTAGTCGCTCCATCAGCCTTTCTGGGGGGACAATGGAAGTGGCCAACCTATCCATGGCCTGAGCCATCATCTCTGATGATGCTGCCTGTTGGGTTGCCATACCGTATATGGATTGCTCCCATGCGGTATTGCCAGGTGACGTACGGCCACCACGTCGGCGGGCACCACACCTGTCTGGGGCAAGGCGAACTGTGCCTTGCTGTGCCGGCACTGCCTGAGGCTGCAGGACTGCATTCACTCTCTGATCTGCTGGCCCAGGAACACGATCAGATGTTGCGGAGTGTGACCCTGCATCCGTAACCACCAAAGGCGTACCTGCCAACACTGACATCCCCATTGAGGGTTCTTCCCCTGGTGCAGGTGGGTCGGACAGAACAGAATCCCTCCCAGGAACACTCACCTGCGACGGCACATAGGTCTCATCATCCGAATCGACACCTGAATACAGCTCGGGGGAGGTGCACCCAGAGACAGCCCTTGAGAGCACGACCCGCAGCAGTTGTGGGTTCTCACCCACCACCACACCACGTCCCTCACTGGTGGTCGGTCCGCACTGAGACCCCTCCTGGGTCTGCACCATCTCCACAACCCCATCAGTATCAAGTGCGTCATCCCCTGCAAAGACATAAAAGAAAAGAAATGGAAACAGGCATTAGCACTATGGCACACAATTAGGGCTGAGAAGCTACAGAAACAGTACTTGATTGACACATGTCCCACATGACTAAAACCCTCCATGCATGCACCGTCACTGCGTATGAAGGGGAGGCAGATGGCACACATTTATGACACCAAGATGGAAGATGAACACATTTGCTGCATGCTACCTAGCAGTGGCATCACACATTGGCCTGTGATTGGCAGGTCAAATACACATGCAATCACACAGATGGCATGTACTCTAGCCATATAGTGAAGAGGGAGAGGAGGGCACCAATTGTTCATTCAGTCTAGTTTGCTCATGAAATTGCTTTTTTAATTGAAATGGTTCAAATGTTTAACCTGGAGCTGCCAGTCCAAAATGGTCCTATAGCACAGGGACATTTCTAAACAAATGATATCCAGGAAACAAAGTCAGTCCACTGTACCATAGCCATGTCACACATGTGACAATAGGACTGAGAAATGCCTAGTAAAAGTGGTGGAATGCAAACAATCTGCCTGAATAAACAGAGAAAAATAAGCA
This sequence comes from Ambystoma mexicanum, assembly GCF_040938575.1. Taxonomy (NCBI): domain Eukaryota; kingdom Metazoa; phylum Chordata; class Amphibia; order Caudata; family Ambystomatidae; genus Ambystoma; species Ambystoma mexicanum. The sequence continues at coordinate 720,181,980 of NC_090936.1, forward strand.
ACAATGTTGTGGCAAGATGACACTTCAAGGGCAACTGGCGTGGTGTTGGGCTAGATGTCTACTGTTGGCAGAAGCGATACTGCTATACCCAAATGCTGCTGCGCAGAATATATTGGATGAGGCACATGGGTGACCCAAGCCACTCAGGCACACACACCCTCACCTGGCACCCAAACAGAAGCCCTCACACACACACCATGCACATGGATGACACACACATGCATGTGCACTCACCGGACAATGCCTCGTAATCTGCCAGTTCTCCCACGCCTTGGATCTGTTCCTCCGTGACGTAGGTCCCAGCAACATGCTCATGTGGAGTGAGTTCTATGTCCTCTGCTGGAGACCCACCTCCAGTCACTACAGTAGCGGCATGACTTGAGGCCAGCTTATTCTTTGCCCTGTGCTTCAGGTCATTCCAGCGCTTCTAGCATTCAGTAGCTGTGCGCCTCACGATTCCAAGGGCACTTATGATGTCCGCGATGGTCTGCCAGTGTGCCGGACGTTGTGCAGGTGTGGTCTTGGATCCTGCAACAATCACCATTTCGCTGTCATGTGCGGGCACATACTCTACAAGTGCATTCAGTTCGGCCTCATTGAAGCTGGGCTTCCTTGACGGGCCGGACTCTGTAGCCGTGTCTGGGGCATCAGCCTCTACTGGACGAGCACTCTTGCTCTTCCGCTTGGAAGGTGGTGGGGATCCTGAGTGTTCTATGCCGCTCTGGACACTAGGGGCAGGAGCCCCGGTGGACTCTGTACTAGGAGTGTGGGATTGCACACTCAGCATGGGAGTTGGTGCATGCATTAGCTCAAGTGTGATGGTGTCAGGGGGAATGTCAGCAGGATGGACTAGGACCGACACTGTCCTGGGTGGGTGTGTGAGAGGTGGGGTTGATGGAGCCGCAGCTGCCCCTGCAACCTCCCCAGCCTGCCTACGCGGGGCAGCAGATGACCTAGCTGCCCCTGATCCACGTGGCCTGATGACACCAACGTGCACCGGCGCACGTGGCCTAGACCATCACTTCCATCATGTCCCTCCACAACACATGGGTCAGTGCAGGCAAAACACACACAGTAACAGGCATGGCACATGCTATGGACATTTGCATACATGTCCAAGGGACTGTCCAAACATACAATGTTGTTATGGAAATCACATGCATCATGGGTCATGCCTATGACATGCACACACATCAACGTAATTTCATCCATCTGGCCTTGTACACCCCAGACACAGTGGATACAAGGATAACTAGGCTGCATCTGTGAATCTGTACATTGTCACAGACATGTGTCATGCATCCATGGCATTCACAAGTCACAGACATGCAGGTCAGACACACAGACATGGATACCATACATGTACATGGCATCAGCACCCACCCCCACCCATGTCCAGGAACAGAGACTGGCATGCTCTCATGTGTCTAATCCGCATAGGGCTCCCCATGTTGCATTTAAACACATGCACCAACCGTGTGGTTCACACATTACTGGTCTCACATGCATGACCATGATGTCCCTGCACACATACATGCGTACATGGCCTAAGTCACACATACAGGCAAGCATCAGACACCCAGCACACTGCAACATGCCCTGTCTCACACAGCAATGCTTGCCCACTTACCGCTCAACTCCAGACGGGTCTGCCTCGCAAGTATCTGGGTGTGGAGCGCTGGGTCTACACGTTCCAGGACCCTCAGCTGGATGGTACTCATGCGGCCCCGGCCCCCCTCCATGAGGCGCCAGGCCTTCAAGAGGGTCCTGGACCTCAAGTCCTCCCAGCGCTTCTTGACTTTCTGGATGTTGCGGGTTGCCACCCCCTCCGCGTTGATGGCAACCACCAAGTCGTCCCAGATCCTGCCCCGTCCTTCCTTGTTGGCGCGTGACGATTTGAAGAGGGCATCATACTGCCCCAGGACTTGCTCCACCAGGACACCAACTTCGGTGGCAGTGAAGCTGGTGCTCCTCTGCCTCTCTGGCCAGGGGTTGCCACTGGTGCCAGATGTTGCAGTGCCCGACATGGCAACCCCAGAGGCAGGAGTGGGTGGGCAACTGGGTCCTGGGGCTGGGCTGTGGAGCGATGGTATACCAGTCGGGAGTCTTCTGTTCCAGCAGGGGTGGACACAGCAACTGGACCCATGCAGATGGCAGATGTGCAGGCACAAAATGGCAGGGCACGGTGGCAGCAGGCAGGCAGGCAGCAGCAGATGGCTCGTGGGAGGCTGCTCGGGGCTCTGGGGGGCAGTAATTCGGCCTTCTGGGCAGGAGTGTGGTCTTCCGTGTGCTTACGCATGGCCAGCTTGATATGGAGTGAATTGGCACGTGAAAATCCTGCATGTCAACGTGAAATTCGAGGAAATGGCCTTAGCGCGTAAGTGCGTCAGCACGCATACGTGATTCCATTGGACCAAAGGCCCTCAGCGCGTAAGCGCATCTGTGACGTGACGCGCGCGGGTGTTTCCCTCATAGCACGTGATGACAGAGCACACGTGGAAACACTGCACGTCAGAGTATCACTGCGTGTAATTGGATGAAAGTGCGCGTACATGCAATTGGCCTTGGTATGTGTATTGCAGGGGTGCGCAGGAATTCTACACGCGATTTGCTTGGGTACGTGTATTACAGGGGTGCGCGGGAATTCTCACACGCGATTTGCTTGGGTACGTGTATTACAGGGGTGCGCGGGAATTCTCACACGCGATTTGCTTGGGTACGTGTATTACAGGGGTGCTCTGGAAGTTTTACATGCTCGCCAACAACACGTATCCATGGAATTGAACGGGGCTAAGGCATGCGTACAAAAAAACGTTCTAATCCGGAAACACGTATGCCAGCAGGAAGCAGGCGTACATCGACCCGCGCAGCATAAAAGTGCACGCAAACAACAAACAAGTTCAGACGCCAGGGTGAATATACCGTTCCTAGCAGCAGTGGCCATGGGTTACCAAAGGAGGAGGAGGATAGTGAGGGCCTGAATTTTCACACCCAGAACCAGCCTTTTTGGGATGCCTGATGACCAGGTGTATGGGAGGTACAGGTTTCCACCTCACATAATACTGGACCTGGTGAGTGAGTGGGAGGATGACCTCACATCACCCACCCTGTGCTCCCAAGCACTCAGCCCCCTGGAGAAGGTCCTTAATGTACTGCACTTCTTGGCCACTGGATCATTTCAGCGGACAAGTACCATAGTGGGTGGGGTGTCACAGGCCATGCAGTCACGCTGCCTACACCAGGTCTTGAACATCATCACTGCACGCCCATCAGTCCGCAGGCACATATACCTGCCCAGAACACCTGCAGAAAGACAGGCTGCCGCCCTGGATTTCTACGGTGTGGCACAATTCCCCAAAGTGCTAGGTGCCATTGACTGCACCCATGTGGCACTCCGTCCCCCCAGGGCATCTGAGCACATCTATAGGAACCGCAAGCACTGGCATTCCATGAACGTGCAGGTAGTATGTAATGCCAAGGGAATCATCACCTCAGTATATGCCAACTATCCAGGGTCCACCCACGACAGTTTCATTTACCGACTGTCTACCCTAAACCGGGACCTAGAAGCTGGGCGGCATGGCGATACATGGCTGCTTGGTGAGTATGAATGCCACTGCACATGCATGCATGTCAGATGCAGAGTTATGTCACTACCCCACTAATGATACCCATCACCTCCTCACCAGGGGACAGTGCCTACCCTATGAGCACCCACATGATGACGCCAATTTCGGAACCCCATCAAGCCTCCCAAGGTAAGATACAACACAGCCCATATTGCAACCCGGGGCATAGTGGAGCGCACATTTGGAGTGCTCAAATCACGCTTTCGCTCCCTTGACCGTTCTGGCAGGCAGCTGTTATATGCGCCCCCAGTAGTGTGCAGGATCATAGTGGCAGCATGTGTCCTGCACAATGTTGCAACACGCCGGGGCCTGGCTGTGGACATGGTGGTGCCCCCACATCCCCAACCACATGCACGCCCGCTGCGCATGGGAGGGGAAAGGGCACGCGGTGAGGCAGCCCGTACATAGCTGGTGGCTAATTACTTCACATAGAAATCACACCCCTGTGGAGTGCACACAGTCCTGGCACATACCATCTGATAAGCAATGATGACTCGACCTGACAATTATGACGAACAAAGGGACAGTCAACTGTCAGAACCATAGCAGCCTGAGATTGTTCATGTGGAAGTGTCACAATGTGTGCATCCCTACCTACACAAACACCACCAATGCAGTGTCATCAAAAGACACACTTCCATGCAGCAGAAATGAATACCCGCTTGCAAAATACTACATGAGAACAGTGCCATGTCACCCAACCCCTCCCCGGCACGGCCACACAACACACCATGGCATGTCATGCAATGTGGGAGCAAACAAATTAATCCCCACAACATGCCCCAAGTGTCACCAACTACAGTGTCCCTAATGGAAACTGGCCACACATGAAATGTTCACAGTAATGCAGGACATACAACACACATTACCAAATACTTACCAAGAATACCAATCACCTACACAACCTCCAACCTACCTTAAACATGACATTACAGACTTAAAAAATTGGTAGCCTCACTACCTAATAATGCCAGCACTTCGAACACTTACAAGTATACAGTGTTAGCGCCACGCAAGAGTGTAGGTGCACTGCTTACAACATGGACTCCAGTTCCAAAGTAGACTGCCTTGTGAAGTCATGAGAAATGGACCTGCAAATTAGGAGGATGAGATGGATGCAGAGGCACATATCAATACACCATGCAGTGTACAATACAACAACAATATGCACTAGGAATGTATACACAGTATTGACTACAGACTGCCCACACATCAAATGGGAGTCCAACGTCACCGTGTACGTCAATGTCACTTGGGCACACCCTTTGCAAGCCCATGGAAACGGGAAGCAGGAGGGGTGTGTGTCACAAAACCCAATCATCTGACCCAAATTCATGACAAGCCTGCATGTGCCCAGCCACAATATAGCGTATGCCCACGGGAGCCACACAAGGCAACACACTGTCCAAAAAAAAAACAATTTAAAGAAAAAAAAAAAAATGGCCATTAAAGGGCCCGGGGGGAGGGTGGGGGAGGCCACCCAGGAGATCCGAGGACAGGGTGCACACCAAAACCCCAAAAAAAGATCCCGAAGGGAAAAAGGGAGTTCACATGGAGGAGTACTGTATTAATTTGAGTACTCAATTATGGAAATAGAGGCGAGGAAGAAAAGGAGAGCCCAGTCATAAATATTCACATTATCATTTTTAATTAGTAATTTATTACCATTATAAAATTGCATAATATATAAACATCAAATCAACAATAAAATCGATGAATTGATTATAAAATACTTGTCAAATCTAATGCCTCAAGCCATTCAATAGCAGTTTAGTTGCCACAATTCGTAACCTCATGTTACTCAAGGTGAAGCATCGCTGTCTCATTTTAAATTCCATCCAAATAGTCAAAGTGCTATGGAGAGGGCAAATAGTTAACAATTGAATAAAGTGCTAAGTGCAACCAAGTGCTAAGTGCCAAGTTGTTAACAAAGAAATAAAGTACTAAATGCAAAAAAAAGTGCTACGTGCCTACTGTGCATACATGATCTTAAAATATCATAACAGTTTCGGCGAATTCAACCTATCTGGCTCCATTGAGCGAGTCAGTAGTCGCCTTCCTCAGGGCGCACTAAATATTGCAAATAAAAACCTGGAACGAACTAATGCTTACATTTTTTGTCTATCATTCAGTAGTTCTTGCAGGTAAAACTTTGTACAATTCATAAGAGCTTGATTGTAGATCTGAAAGTCTGTGGGAGACGTTGACCCTTAATGAAACACATTAAAACAGACAAAATAGAAAAAACAGAAAAAAAACTTTGTTAAAATACAGAGTATAATGAGTGAGCCTCCTAATTTTCGATGCCTCTAGCCATGGAAATAAAACCTGGGGATATAGATATATATTCACCTAAGTTGGTCCAGAAGTGGTGCCGAAAAATGTGTTTGTTTCGATCCGCCACCCAAACAGGACTGGTGATGCAAATAAATTTACATCTACAAAAGACAAAAATAAGAAGCTAAAAGAGATATCACTAGATTATCTCAGACTTCGATTGCTAGAACGCAGTGTCCCCTGTCTCCACAGAGAGCAGATCAATATGTTACCCCTTCTATTACCAACCTTAAATTGTAGAATGTTTTAGCCTCTAATCGTGTCTGCAATCGACTCTATAATAGATAAGGATAGGGAATATTCCAAATCTTCGAGTCTTCGACGGTGTGGGATCAAGTTGGAAGGAGAGGCCAACAAATGCTAACCCGTAGGTGAAAAAACCCTAAGAAAAAGGTATAGAACAAGGTTTGCATATTAAAGGTTGTAAGCCATTAGGTGCAGCAATTAAAGAAGCGTTTTGAGTTGAAAAAGTAAACTGCATCAAATTAAATGGGTTCAGACAGGGTGGGAGGATGAACTAATGCTTGGATCAGACAAATGCCACTTGCACAAGCCTGTCCTAGTTTGTCATGTTGAAACTGACAATTCTGGACCTCTAGTGCACCCGTTTCAAGCCACTGTAATAGTGTCAAAGTTCTAATCTAGGAAAGTCTTTTATCTAGATTATTAAATAGCGGGCTCGGGTTCGCGCCGTCCGATATAGTCTCCTCCACAAGATGTATAAATATGCACAAAACTCGAGACATTAAATCAAGCTAAATATATGTCCTATGTCCTGTCGGTAACATACAAGGAGACTAAATGCGGCTCGCGGAGAGGAGAGCCTACAGATATATATAAAATAGCAAAGTATTCTCACCCGGTACAAGCCTTCTCTTTCGTCTCTGAATGCAGCTGCCTGAAATGCACACCATCCGATGTGGCCTCCGCGGCTGTGTTTATAAACACACCCGGTACTAGAGACAGAAACAAGACTGCGTATGTGCCCTTTGGCCTATAGAGACTAAAAAAGGACTAAAGTACGGTCTCGCCACACAGAAACCCTACAGATGTATAAATGTGTGTTAGCAAATGTAGCATGAATGAATGTGCCAACAATATTACCTACTCAGGCTATATTTAAATAACTGGCGTAAAAAAACCGCTGTTGAGAGTGTTGTATTCAACATTGTACGCGAAATAGCACCCTAATCAAATAGGGACTATATGCGTCAATTTTAAGTCCCATAAATGCTCAAAGGGGACTTAATTTCTTAAATACAGGGACCAAGGCATAAGTTGCCAAAATGGATGTGTTAAACAATCATCAGCGGACCTGGGTGAGGATCCACTTGCAGTGATCTAGTAAAAAAGTATATATATGTGTGTGTAGCATGTTAAGGTATACAATGGAGCCATTCCTCTTGGCGATTAAGTCCTGTCTCATAACTATTAGTGTTATACATCCACCAAAACCCACCTGTGGGGATCTTGCGGAAAAAAAACACCTCCATGGGCTCATGGCCTGCACGGCTACCATATTGTGGGAGAATCGCTGCTGTCGCTCTCCTCACCCTCTGCAGCTGCATCAGGACGTGGTGGCACTATGGGAGGCAGCCCACGCAAAGCCCTAGTCTGGTCCTCCATGGCAGCAAGCATGCGGGTGTGGAAGGTCTGCTTCTGGAGGATAATTGTGCGTAGGTCCCCATGCAACAACTCACGGGATGCCCGGACCTCCGCCCTAGTTGCCTGCATCTCAGCTGAGAGCGTACGTGTGAACCGCTCCAGCTGCTGTTCTGTCCTCGTGTTAGCTGAAGCCTCAAGCTCAACCAGAGTTGCCCTGAGCTGACGGAGTTCCACCCTCAGGGCTTCCCTCTGGCCCTGGTACTCAATAGAAATGGCTTCCCGCAGAGTCTCCAGTGCCGGCCGTCTGTCCCTGTTAGACGCCAACATGTCCTCCCTGTGTGACTGGCAGATGGAGTCTGTTGCCTGCTGTAGTCGCTCCATCAGCCTTCCTGGGGGGGCAATGGAAGTGGCCAACCTATCCATGGCCTGAGCCATCATCTCTGATGATGCTGCCTGTTGGGTTGCCATACCGTATATGGATTGCTCCCATGCGGTATTGCCAGGTGGCGTACGGCCACCACGTCGGCGGGCACCACACCTGTCTGGGGCAAGGCGAACTGCGCCTTGCTGTGCCGGCACTGCCTGAGGCTGCAGGACTGCATTCCCCCTCAGATCTGCTGGCCCAGGAACACAATCAGATGTTGCGGAGTGTGACCCTGCATCCGTAACCACCAAAGGCGTACCTGCCAACACTGACATCCCCATTGAGGGTTCTTCCCCTGGTGCAGGTGGGTCGGACAGAACAGAATCCCTCCCAGGAACACTCACCTGCGACGGCACATAGGTCTCATCATCCGAAAAAATCAAAAATGGCCATTAAAGGGCCCGGGGGGAGGGTGGGGGAGGCCACCCAGGAGATCCGAGGACAGGGTGCACACCAAAACCCACCTGTGGGGATCTTGCGGAAAAAAAACACCTCCATGCGCTCATGGCCTGCACGGCTACCATATTGTGGGAGAATCGCTGATGTCGCTCTCCTCACCCTCTGCAGCTGCATCAGGACGTGGTGGCACTATGGGAGGCAGCCCACGCAAAGCCCTAGTCTGGTCCTCCATGGCAGCAAGCATGCGGGTGTGGAAGGTCTGGTTCTGGAGGATAATTGTGCGTAGGTCCCCATGCAACAACTCACGGGATGCCCGGACCTCCGCCCTAGTTGCCTGCATCTCAGCTGAGAGCGTAAGTGTGAACCGCTCCAGCTGCTGTTCTGTCCTCGTGTTAGCTGAAGCCTCAAGCTCAACCAGAGTTGCCCTGAGCTGACGGAGTTCCACCCTCAGGTCTTCCCTCTGGCCCTGGGACTCAATAGAAATGGCTTCCCGCAGAGTCTCCAGTGCCAGCCGTCTGTCCCTGTTGGACGCCAACATGTCCTCCCTGTGTGACTGGCAGATGGAGTCTGTTGCCTGCTGTAGTCGCTCCATCAGCCTTCCTGGGGGGGCAATGGAAGTGGCCAACCTATCCATGGCCTGAGCCATCATCTCTGATGATGCTGCCTGTTGGGTTGCCATACCGTATATGGATTGCTCCCATGCGGTATTGCCAGGTGGCGTACGGCCACCACGTCGGCGGGCACCACACCTGTCTGGGGCAAGGCGAACTGCGCCTTGCTGTGCCGGCACTGCCTGAGGCTGCAGGACTGCATTCCCCCTCTGATCTGCTGGCCCAGGAACACAATCAGATGTTGCGGAGTGTGACCCTGCATCCGTAACCACCAAAGGCGTACCTGCCAACACTGACATCCCCATTGAGGGTTCTTCCCCTGGTGCAGGTGGGTCGGACAGAACAGAATCCCTCCCAGGAACACTCACCTGCGACGGCACATAGGTCTCATCATCCGAAAAAATCAAAAATGGCCATTAAAGGGCCCGGGGGGAGGGTGGGGGAGGCCACCCAGGAGATCCGAGGACAGGGTGCACACCAAAACCCACCTGTGGGGATCTTGCGGAAAAAAAACACCTCCATGGGCTCATGGCCTGCACGGCTACCATATTGTGGGAGAATCGCTGCTGTCGCTCTCCTCACCCTCTGCAGCTGCATCAGGACGTGGTGGCACTATGGGAGGCATCCCACGCAAAGCCCTAGTCTGGTCCTCCATGGCAGCAAGCATGCGGGTGTGGAAGGTCTGGTTCTGGAGGATAATTGTGCGTAGGTCCCCATGCAACAACTCACGGGATGCCCGGACCTCCGCCCTAGTTGCCTGCATCTCAGCTGAGAGCGTACGTGTGAACCGCTCCAGCTGCTGTTCTGTCCTCGTGTTAGCTGAAGCCTCAAGCTCAACCAGAGTTGCCCTGAGCTGACGGAGTTCCACCCTCAGGGCTTCCCTCTGGCCCTGGGACTCAATAGAAATGGCTTCCCGCAGAGTCTCCAGTGCCGGCCATCTGTCCCTGTTGGACGCCAACATGTCCTCCCTGTGTGACTGGCAGATGGAGTCTGTTGCCTGCTGTAGTCGCTCCATCAGCCTTCCTGGGGGGGCAATGGAAGTGGCCAACCTATCCATGGCCTGAGCCATCATCTCTGATGATGCTGCCTGTTGGGTTGCCATACCGTATATGGATTGCTCCCATGCGGTATTGCCAGGTGGCGTACGGCCACCACGTCGGCGGGCACCACACCTGTCTGGGGCAAGGCGAACTGCGCCTTGCTGTGCCGGCACTGCCTGAGGCTGCAGGACTGCATTCCCCTCTGATCTGCTGGCCCAGGAACACAATCAGATGTTGCGGAGTGTGACCCTGCATCCATAACCACCAAAGGCGTACCTGCCAACACTGACATCCCCATTGAGGGTTCTTCCCCTGGTGCAGGTGGGTCAGACAGAACAGAATCCCTCCCAGGAACACTCACCTGCGACGGCACATAGGTCTCATCATCCGAATCGACACCTGAATACAGCTCGGGGGAGGTGCACCCAGAGACAGCCCTTGAGAGCACGACCTGCAGCAGTTGTGGGTTCTCACCCACCACCACACCACGTCCCTCACTGGTGGTCGGTCGGCACTGAGACCCCTCCTGGGTCTGCACCATCTCCACAACCCCAGCAGTATCAAGTGCGTCATCCCCTGCAAAGACATAAAAGAAAAGAAATGGAAACAGGCATTAGCACTCTGGCACACAATTAGGGCTGAGAAGCTACAGAAACAGTACTTGATTGACACATGTCCCACATGACTAAAACCCTCCATGCATGCACCGTCACTGCGTATGAAGGGGAGGCAGATGGCACACATTGATGACACCAAGATGGAAGATGAACAAATTTGCTGCATGCTGCCTAGCAGTGGCATCACACATTGGCCTGTGATTGGCAGGTCAAATACACATGCAATCACACAGATGGCATGTACTCTAGCCATATAGTGAAGAGGGAGAGGAGGGCACCAATTGTTCATTCAGTCTAGTTTGCTCATGAAATTGCTTTTTTAATTGAAATGGTTCAAATGTTTAACCTGGAGCTGCCAGTCCAAAATGGTCCTATAGCACAGGGACATTTCTAAACAAATGATATCCAGGAAACAAAGTCAGTCCACTGTACCATAGCCATGTCAGACATGTGACAATAGGACTGAGAAATGCCTAGTAAAAGTGGTGGAATGCAAACAATCTGCCTGAATAAACAGAGAAAAATAAGCAACAATGTTGTGGCAAGATGACACTTCAAGGGCAACTGGTGTGGTGTTGGGCTAGATGTCTACTGTTGGCCGAAGCGATACTGCTATACCCAAACGCTGGTGCGCAGAATATATTGGATGAGGCACATGGGTGACCCAAGCCACTCAGGCACACACACCCTCACCTGGCACCCAAACAGAAGCCCTCACACACACACCATGCACATGGATGACACACACATGCATGTGCACTCACCGGACAATGCCTCGTAATCTGCCAGTTCTCCCACGCCTTGGATCTGTTCCTCCGTGACGTAGGTCACAGCAACATGCTCATGTGGAGTGAGTTCTATGTCCTCTGCTGGAGACCCACCTCCAGTCACTACAGTAGCGGCATGACTTGAGGCCAGCTTGTTCTTTGCCCTGTGCTTCAGGTCATTCCAGCGCTTGTAGCATTCAGTAGCTGTGCGCCTCACGATTCCAAGGGCACTTATGATGTCCGCGATGGTCTGCCAGTGTGCCAGACGTTGTGCAGGTGTGGTCTTGGATCCTGCAACAATCACCATTTTGCTGTCATGTGCGGACACATACTCTACAAGTGCATTCAGTTTGGCCTCATTGAAGCTGGGCTTCCTTGACGGGCCGGACTGTGTAGCCGTGTCTGGGGCATCAGCCTCTACTGGACGAGCACTCTTCCTCTTCTGCTTGGAAGGTGGTGGGGATCCTGAGTGTCCTACGCCGCTCTGGACACTAGGGGCAGGAGCCCCGGTGGACTCTGTACTAGGAGTGTGGGATTGCACACTCAGCATGGGAGTTGGTGCAGGCATTAGCTCAAGTGTGATGGTGTCAGGGGGAATGTCAGCATGATGGACTAGGACCGACACTGTCCTGGGTGGGTGTGTGAGAGGTGGGGTTGATGGAGCCGCAGCTGCCCCTGCAACCTCCCCAGCCTGCCTACACGGGGCAGCAGATGACCTAGCTGCCCCTGATCCACGTGGCCTGATGACACCAACTTGCACCGGCGCACGTGGCCTAGACCTGCTGACCTGGAAGTCAGCCATGGAGTCACCCTGTGCCAGGTCTGGTGCCACAGTGGGCTGGTCCAACAAGGGCTGAGCATGGATGGTGTCAGCCACATTACCCTCAACCAGGGTGGGGGGGGCATGGGTGTCCCTTACTGGTCCTCCACACATGGGGGGCTGGGGGCACCCTGCAAGTCACGGCCACGTCCCCTACCCGATCCACCATGGCCACCACTTGGGGCTTGGCCACCTTTGCCACCCTTACGGCTTGTACACCTCCCAGCCATGGCACTGATGTTATTATGCGTATGGGAGTCGCTGTGAACTATTGTCCTGGGCAATTGGGGGTCAAAGGGGTTGGGTACCAGATGGTAATCGTACCCTTGTGCTCTAGCAAGGCTGTATGTCACCCCTGGGGAAAGATGACGGGTCACCAACGCACAGGCACCCCAAAAAAGGGAAGTAAGGTGCACGCAACCCCTCCTAGACCACATGTGTGGAAAAATAAACCTGCACTACGCTGTGGCACCCAGAAACACAAGAATGAACGTATGTGTGTCACACGCAGCCTAGAATGACCTCTGAAGGGGTACGCGACACACGGGGCAAGCACAGATGTTAAATACGTGCGCGACTCACCATCTGCCAGGAAAAAAAGCGTGAAAGAGACGCACGTGTGCACGTTGGCAACACCCCTGCCAAAAGAAGAATTGTACGCTGTCTGAGGAGACAGGACAACAGTAGAAGGGAACGCTGTTTGAGGAAACAGGCCCAGGAAAAAGAGGAAAAGAGAAAAAGCTGTCAGAGGTAACAGGGAGTACGAACTTGACACGCCGTGGAGTAAATCGCGTGTGAACCGACAAGAAGTACAGATTTCACCCACTCGCTCTCCACGAAAAGCATGTACAAGGAAATGGTGTTCTACACGTACCTTTTATACACACGTCACAGACGCGCATACGCGCTGAGGCCATTTCTACCAATTACACGCTTTGACACTCGGACGTGTATTTATTTTTTACACACGCCAGTCTCTACGGCCATGCGAGTGACGTCATAGACGCGCCTGGGGGCCTTTGGGCCAATGAATTAACGTACGTGTGCTGACGCGCTTACCCGCTAAGGGCCTTTCCTCCTATTACAGGCAGACATGCTGGATTTTCACGTGCCAACTCACTCCGTATCAAGCTGGCCACGCGTAAGCACACGGAAGACCACGCTCCTGCCCAGAAGGCCGAATTACTGCCCCCCAGAGCCCCGAGCACGCTCCCACCTGCCATCTGCTGCTGCCTGACTGCCTGCTGCCCACGTGTCCTGCCATTTGCTGCCTGCACATCAGCCAGGGGTGCTGTTGCTGTGACCACCCGTGCTGGAACCGAAGACTCCCGACTGGGATACCATTGCTCCACAGCCCAGCCCCAGGACCCAGTTGCCCACCCACTCCTGCCTCTGGGGTTTCCATGTCGGGCACTGCAACATCTGGCACCAGTGGCAACCCCCGGCCAGAGAGGCAGAGGGGCACCAGCTTCACTGCCACCGAAGTTGGTGTCCTGGTGGAGCATGTCCTGGGGCAGTATGATGCCCTCTTTGGAAGGTTGCGCGCCGACAAGGAAGGACGGACTCGGATCTAGATGGACATCGTGACTGCCATCAACGCGGAGGGGGTGGCAGTCCGACTATTCCATGATGTGAAGAAGCGCTGGGAGGGCTTCAGGTCCAGGACCCCCAAGAAGGCCCGGCGCCTCCTGAAAGCAGTGGATGCTAAGGGGCGCCGGGGCCACTTGTCGGAAGATCAGATGAGGGTCCCGGAACGCATATCCCCAGCGCTCCACGTCCAGGTCCTTGAGAGGCAGACCCGTCTGGAGTCGAGCGGTAAGTGGACATGCATACTGATTGTAAGCTGTGCGTGTGGTGGTGTGGCAGGAGTGTGCAGGTTGCACATGTGGTTTTATGTGGCCAAGTATGGGGGGAGGTACAGGGCCGTGAGGCTGACACATGCGAGGGCTCCCATGTGTGACGCATGGATGGTGCTTGTGTGTGTAGACTTGCATGGCAAAGGATGTGGAAGAATGATTGGCAGGTGTGACATGGATGCTGATCTGAACACTGCGACAATTGGCGCAGGTGTACACATGCATGCAAGTGTGGTGGTGTGTGTGCATGTGTAGTGCACTCCCTGTGTCGCATGTGATGTCTGGCTCACCTTTGCCTGCTCATGCTGTTGTATGTGTATGGATGGTGCTGGCTATTGCGATATGGCTTTGGTATAGCTCATGTGTGCAAGTTGAAATGACATGTGTGTTGGGGATTGTGATGGCATGTCTGAGGTTTGCCAATGCCACTCATGTACAACTGTCATGTGTTTATGAGTCCATTATACAGTGCCCTGATGCCTGTGTTTTATTTCTCCCTGTCTGCAGCGTCAACTGATGAAGAGGGCGGAGAAGGTGCTGTGGAGCACAGCGGAAGGGGTCGCACCACCAGCCGGAGACGCAAGGCCTGGCTCCCCTCCCAGGTTGTGATCTCATCGGGGAGTGAGGAGTCCGGTGCCGCCTCCGAGGCCGCAGCTGCCAAGGGGAGGTCCAGGAGGCAGAGGTTGGAGTTGGACTCCTTGGCAGCAGAAGTGGCAGCTGGGACCCCACAGGCCCAACGGAGGAAGATGGCACAGAGTCATCCAGGTTGGTGGGGGGTTTGGTGGAGGAGGGGGCCGTGCAAGCAACAGAGGCGGGGTCTGGAGGTGGGGATTCCACTGGTGCTAGTGGTGCAGTGCAGGACCTGGGACAGGTGGCAGCACAGGCCGCCGCGGAGGTGCCTGTATGCAATCCTGTCCCTGCTCCTGTCACTGCATCATCTTGCACCAGCAGGGATGCCTACCTCCAGACACGTTCTGAGGGAGGGGATTGGCTTACACCAACTGGCCTTCCTCTCCCTGCGGATGTGGCTATCCTGCAACAGGTTGAGCCTGTCCAGGGTGGGGTGGCGTTGCGTCAACAGGCCATGCGAGCTGACCTGCAGTCTTTCCATGATGAGACTGCACGTCTTCTCGCATGGCTCGTTGACCGCGTTGACCCACTGGGACAGCTCACCATGGCCGGATTCCTCCGTTTCCTGGACCTTGTTCCGACCCCCTCCTCAACGGAACCCCCTATGCCCCAGTCGTCCTCCATGCCATCTTCCCACACATGTATCACCTGGGTGCCCTGTGGAGCTGCCTCTGACCGTGCGGCCAGGCTGGTGGACAACAGATCCCTGCCACAGTCTGGAGTCGGACGTCCAGCAGGGGTGGCCACATCAACAACTGCACCCCAGCTGGAGGAGGATGTGCAGGCACCATCGGACAGGGCACATTGACAGCAGCAGCAGCAGCAGCAGGAGGCTGTAGGTGGGAGCCACGATGGCTCGGGGCCTTCGACATCGGAGGGGCAGGCATCGGCCGGAGGGCAGGAGGACCCAGGACGGGAAGTGTCTTCCGTGTGGCAGCGGTTGGGCCACGCCATAAATGCGGAGCGGCAGCGGGCAGAAGAGGCACGGCTCACGATGGTCAGGGCGGAGAACTCCATGCGGAGGGCCTTGAGGCGGGACGAGTACCTCGAGGCAATCCGCAGGGAGTTCGAGGAGAACATGTCGTCGTCCCTGTGGACCCTCGGGGCCATGGAACAGGACCGCCTCCGGGACATTGAGCAGGAGTTCGATGATGCCTGGGCCCGCAACATCCAGAAGTGAGCCGTTGGACTAGCCCGCTGCCATTGTATATAGTTAATTAGTGTTAGGTTTTATTTTTATTTTTTAATTTGTGGCGCTTGGACTATGCCCCACTTTTTTGTATATAGTTATTAGTTAGGTGGGTTTTATTGTAGGTTTCATTTACATCATTGGGATCATGGACCCTGGATTTGCTCTTTGTTCATAGTTTGACAGTGGATTTGTGGCCTTCATCTTTTATTATTTTTTCACCATGGAGCAATGGATTCTCACTTTACTTTCCCTTTGGATTTGCTTTGTTGGACGGTGACTTTGGACACAATTTCATTACGGTTATTTTGGATTCCCATTTTCATTATTTATTATTTTGGTGGACATGCTGCATTTTGATTTTTGTTGCCATTATTGTTTCTTTTGATTTCATTCACTTCATTTACACTGTAATACATTTTTGTTTCTTACTTCAATGTGTGGACTTCTCTCATTGGTTTCATGCCTGCCACAATGTGGGTTTTCACAGTCATGTGTTGCCATTGTGTGGGTCTGACGGACTTGTACTCATGCGCATACTGCTTATTTGTTATCTATCATGTAATGGGTATTTCAATTTTGAATGGATGTAAAGCTTGGTTGGGTGTTTGGACTGAGGTGGCGTGGGGTGTGATTTGGGTGGGCATAGGAGCCTGGGATCTGGATTGTGATGACGTGTTGGCTGGGGGACATGTGTGGGGGCCTGCTGGCAGGTGCCCCGCACTGCTGGGGGGTGGGGTGCAGGGGGACATGAGTGGGGGCCTGGTGGAGGGTGTCCTGCACTGCTGGGGGGTGGGGGTGCTGGGAGACATGAGTTGGACATGAGTGGGGGCCTGGTGGAGGGTGCCCCTGGATGCTGGGGGTGTAGGGTGACATGAGTGGGGGCCTGGTGGAGGGTGCCCCTGGATGCTGGGGGGTGGGGTTGCAGGGAGACATGAGTGGGGGCCTGGTGGAGGGTGCCCCTGGATGCTGGGGTGTGGGGGTGCAGGGGGGCATGAGTGGGGGCCTGGTGGAGGGTGCCCTGCACTGCTGGGGGGTTGGGGTGCTGGGAGACATGAGTTGGACATGAGTGGGGCCTGGTGGAGGGTGCCCGTGGCTGCTGGTGGGTGGGGGTGCAGGGGGACATGAGTGGGGGCCTGGTGGAGGGTGCCCTGCACTGCTGGGGGGTGGGGGTGCTGGGAGACATGAGTTGGACATGAGTGGGGGCCTGGTGGAGGGTGCCCCTGGCTGCTGGGGGGTGGGGGCGCTGGGAGACATGAGTTGGACATGAGTGGGGGCCTGGTGGAGGGTGCCCCTGGCTCCTGGTGGGTGGGGTTGCAGGGGGACATGAGTGGGGGCATGGTGGAGGGTGCCCTGCACTGATGGGTGGTGGGGGTGCTGGGAGACATGAGTTGGACATGAGTGGGGGCCTGGTGGAGGGTGCCCCTGGATGTTGGGGGGTGGGGGTGCAGGGGGACATGAGTGGGGGCCTGGTGGAGGGTGCCCTGCACTGATGGGGCGTGGGGGTGCTGGGAGACATGAGTAGGACATGAGTGGGGGCCTGGTGGAGGGTGCCCCTGGCTGCTGGTGGGTGGAGGTGCAGGGGGGCATGAGTGGGGGCCTGGTGGAGGGTGCCCTGCACTGCTGGGGTGTGGGGGTGCTGGGAGACATGAATTGGACATGAGTGGGGGCCTGGTGGAGGTTGCCCCTGGCTGCTGGTGGGTGGGGGTGCAGGGGGACATGAGTGGGGGCCTGGTGGAGGGTGCCCCTGGCTCCTGGTGGGTGGGGGTGCAGGGGGACATGAGTGGGGGCCTGGTGGAGGGTGCCCTGCACTGCTGGGGGGTGGGGGTGCTGGGAGACATGAGTTGGAGATGAGTGGGGGCCTGGTGGAGGGTGCCCCTGGATGCTGGGGGTGGGGGTGCAGGGGGACATGAGTGGGGGCCTGGTGGAGGGTGCCTCTGGATGCTGGTGGGTGGGGGTGCAGGGGGACATGAGTGGGGGCCTGGTGGAGGGTGCCCCTGGATGCTGGGGGGTGGGGGTGCAGGGGGACATGAGTGGGGGCCTGGTGGAGGGTGCCCTGCACTGCTGGGGGGTGGGGGTGCTGGGAGACATGAGTGGGGGCCTGGTGGAGGGTGCCCTGCACTGCTGGGGGGTGGGGGTGCTGGGAGACATGAGTTGGACATGAGTGGGGGCCTGGTGGAGGGTGCCCCTGGATGCTGGTGAGTGGGGGCGCAGGGGGACATGAGTGGGGGCCTGGTGGAGGGTGCCCCTGGATGCTGGGGGGTGGGGGTGCAGGGGGACATGAGTGGGGGCCTGGTGGAGGGTGCCCCGGGCTGCTGGTGGGTGGGGGTGCAGGGGGACATGAGTGGGGGCCTGGTGGAGGTTGCCCTGCACTGCTGGGGGGTGGGGGTGCTGGGAGACATGAGTTGGACATGAGTGGGGGCCTGGTGGAGGGTGCCCCTGGATGCTGGGGGGTGGGGGTGCTGGGAGACATGAGTGGGGGCCTGGTGGAGGGTGCCCTGCACTGCTGGGGGATGGGGGTGCTGGGAGACATGAGTTGGACATGAGTGGGGGCCTGGTGGAGGGTGCCCCTGGCTGCTGGAGGGTGGGGGTGCTGGGAGACATGGGTTAGACATGAGTGGGGGCCTGGTGGAGGGTGCCCCTGGCTGCTGGTGGGTGGGGGTGCAGGGGGACATGAGTGGGGGCCTGGTGGCGGGTGCCCCTGGCTGCTGGTGGGTGGGGGTGCAGGGAGACATGAGTTGGGGCCTGGTGGAGGGTGCCCCTGGATGCTGGTGGGTGGGGGTGTAGTAGTGCAAGGTGACATGTGGGTTGGCTGGGGGGCATGGGCATGGTGGATGGGCTGCCTGCGGGACATGTGCAGGGTAATCCCCTGTGGTGTGGGCCGCCTGCAGGGGCCGTGGAGGGGATCAGCCTTTTTCCAAGAGGATGGTCTATAAGGCTGCTATGTCTTGGTGGCTAAGTAGACTGAAAGCAAGCCCCTGAACGCTCATGCCAGAGAAAATACAACACGCTACGCAAGCAAGGACCAAGTCGATTTTTGTAAGGATAACAAGGTTTAATTTCATGCACAGATGAGAGCAACAGCAAAGAACTCTGCTGCCAAGAACGTTCTGCCAAAAACAGGTACAAGCATAAACATTGAAGACAAAAACATCATCATAATGATGCATTACACATAGTACACACCCACGTGGCTGATTGGATGGACCCTACACAGGTGCAACCTTTATCCATATGGTATGGCAGTTCATTGGACCCTGCCCAGCCCATCCATCTTCCATCATGTTGCTGCTGCAGAGCTCATCTGCTTCTCAAGTCGAAGGTCACAAAACAAATGACCTATACTCCTACTCTACAGCTTGTTTATCACTCATACCGTACACTTGGCAGGCTTCAAAACAGGAGGTTCCAGGGCATTGTAACCTTCGCCCACACTTGTCACCCACTCCCTCTGCATCATCTGACTCCCAGGTCTCTACCCTTGTTTGAACTATAACGTATCCCTCTAAGCACCTTGCAATACAAATCACACGATTATCACTACAACAATACATCCTGTCCATCCTCTTTGAACATTTCAGCACTTGTTACTTTGGGGTTGATGGTCAAAGGGCACCTGGTGTCATAGATTTCGGGGATCTTACAATTCAGTAAGTTATATGGACACTCGGGAATGGGCCAGGTCGTGCTTTAGCCAATGTGATAAAATATGCCCACCAGGTGCCAGCGTCTAATCGTGGCCTTGTAGGGCAGATTCCTTTTGGGTGAAAGACACATCTTCTCAACACTTTCAAGAACAATAGACAAATAGAGTGGCAGGGGGGAGCACACTGTCCTCATGGGAGCTTGGGCATGACTGGAGATTTCCGTCACCTCGTGGGCCTAGTGCCCGCAGTGCTGCCTTCATCTTGCGCTATGCAGAATTAAAGTAACATTCCAGGCACACAGTGTTGCAACAACCAAAGAAACATCAAATTCAGTGCTGCCTTTACCGTTCTCACCACGCAAGCCTTTGGCTCTAGTTAGAAATTTTAATATCTATGCAAACTTGCAATGCTACCCCCGCCTTGGCCCACACCATATAAATACACTATAATTGATGTTAGCCTGGGGTCCTACCGGACAGGAAAGGGCCCCTTTCACTGATCCCCCTGCCCCCTGGATCATTACAGTGCCTCGAATGCATCTCGCCTTACTTTAAAGTGCCAAGGGGGGTGGGGCTGACCCCTTCCTAACATTTCCCATTTTCGTTACTTCTACAGTAATGAATTCTGGAATTGATCTGCACTCCCACTCCCCAGATTCTACATCCACATATGGCTTATTCCTTTCTACTGGCACCCAAGCCCTACACACTAATCGCAAACTCTCCCCCCTACACTTGTGCTCTTCAGGTGAACAAGTCATGAAAATACAACCTCCTGCCGTGCCAGGTCCACCCAAACCTCTGTGTAGTTTTCTGGATCAGGGGATTGGGAAATGACAGTGTGGTATAAAGGGTCAACTTCATCTCCATATAGGATGGGACGCATTTCATACTTCAGGCCACCCTGCGGAATCATCGATTTGTACTTCAACGCTTTTTGTTTCGTGAGGTGCTTTTGAACCATAATTCTTGGGCTATCAGGTTCCACAGTGACAGAGCATCGAAGAACCATCTGACACGTGTAAAAAATAACCAGGAGGAGCGCAATGATGGGCATCACCATATCATGATTGCTCCTAGCCATGATGGGGCCTAATTGAAAGTCATGCTTAGCCAATCATTGTCCTGAATTCCTCCTTCTTCATACGGACACCTAGGCCATGGACAGCTACAATAATGTGGGAAAGTGATGCATTCTCTGCATCTTCTGGCGGTACGCACGTGCAATAGGTATCGACATATTTTTGCAAACCACCCCTTCCATCGCTAAATGAGGGGGGGTTCTGGGAGTCCCTCTACCAGCACGAACACAGCCCATTCACCTGTTCTTGGATGGATGGCCCCTGGGAGAGACTCTACCAAGTCTTTAGCTCACTTTCCATGTCACAGAGGAGAAATGTCACACATTTCAGTCATCGTCCTGCCCAGGGGCAGTCCAGCACCAAAATGCTAGGCGATTCTCCTCTGAACAAGATACAAACAGCAACCCCAGACACATGTTTAGGCCTAGTCGAGCCTCATCACTCAGGTGGAGATGTGCTACTCTAAGAACAGTGAGCAAGTGGTCCATGTCTGGCTTCCCCTGGTAACTTAGGGGGAGACGCAAGGTTACTTAATATGCAAAACCAGGGGGGTTCTGAGAGTCCCTCTACAAGCATGAACACAGCACATTGACTTGTTCTTGGGTGGATGGCCACTGGGAGAGACTCTACCAAGTCTTTAGCTCATTGTCTCTTTCACAGAGGGGACATTTCCCTGCATGTCAGTCTTTGTACTGCCCAGGGGCAGTCCAGCACCAAAATGCTAGGCGATTCTCCTCTGAACAAGAGTACCAACAGCAACCCCAGACATATGTTTAGGCCTAGTTGGGCCTCATCACTGAGGTGGAGATGTGCCTCTCTAAGAACAGTGAGCAAGGGGTCCACATATGGATTCCCCTGGTAATTTAGGGTGAGACCCAAAGTTACTTAATATGCAAAAGGAGAGGGGTTCTGGGAGTCCCTCTACCAGCGCAAACACAGCCCATTGACCTGTTCTTGGGTGGATGAGGAGAAATGTCCCTGCATATCAGTCTTTGTCAAGCCCAGGGGCAGTCCGGCACCAAAATGCTAGGCAATTCTCCTCTGAACAAGAATACCAACAGCAAACCGAGACACATGTTTCGGCCTAGTCAGGCCTCATCAATGAATTGGCGCTGTGCTCTCTAAGAACAGTGAGCAAGGGGTCCACGTCTGGATTCCCCTGGTAACTTTGGGTGAGACCCAAAGTTAATTAATATGCAAAACGAGGGGGGTTCTGGGAGTCCCTCTACCAGCACAAACACAGCCCTGTTCAGTAACGAATTCTGGAATTGTTCTGCACTCCCACTCCCCAGATTCTACATCCACATATGTCTTATTCCTTTATACTGGCACCCATGCCCTACACACTCATTGCAAACTCTCCCCACTACACTTGTGCTCTTCAGGTGAACAAGTCATGTAAATACAACCCCCTCCAGCTCCAGGTCAACCCAAACCTCTGTGTAGTTTTCTGGATCAGGGGGTTGGGAAATGACAGTGTGGTATAATGGGTCAACTTCATCTCCATATGGGATGGGATGCATTTCATACTTCGGGCCACCCTGCGGAAACATCGATTTGTACTTCAACGCTTTTTATTTCACGAGGTGCATTTGAACCTTCAATTGATACCATAATTCTTGGGCTATCAGATTTCAAAATGACACAGCATCGAAGTGCCAGCTGACACGTGTAAAAAATGACCAGGAGAAACACAATGATGGGCATCACCATATTCATGATTGCTCCTAGCCACGATGGGGCCCAATTGAAAGCCATGCTTAGCAATCATTGTCCTGAATTCCTCCTTCCTTCTTCATGCGAACACCTAGGCCATGGACAGCTGCAATAATGAGGGTTTTAATGCATTCTCTGCATCTTCTGGGGGTTGGTATGTGCAACAGGTATCGTCACATTTACAGGGCGCAAATAACGGCCTTGGCATGTGCTGGGTCATTATTTGTGTCCTCCCCATTCCCATTGAGCCCTATGGGGCTCAATGGGAATGGGGATGGGGATTTTCAATGGGGACTTACCGTTCCCGCAAAGGTTGGAATAGACCGGTAAGTCCCCAGTGAACCAGGGCGGACTCGGTACCATTATTGGAGGCTAATAGCGCCATGACTACCTCCAATCTCAGAATGAGACCCATTGTCATAAGTCTCAGTGCTCGTAACTCAAGCTTGATCACGTTGAACCCATTCTTTGTGTCGTTTGAAGGATGGACCAGTTCCCACTGCACAATCTGTAGCCATTTGGCATTGGCTGCTGCCTGTATCCCTGGCAACAGTAAGGAAGCAAAGAAGGATTCTGCAGAGCTGAACAGCTGGTATTTTTATGGCATCTCAGCAAGCAAAGTGGAAGAGTCTTTAGATATATAATTCAATCTTTTCATCCTCTGCGGTTGTTGGAACTGTCCTGTTCCTAGCCAGATATTGGGCTCTTGTGTGGGCACCAAGCGCCTATCTTCAGTTTGCATTGTTGGGAAACTCATTGGAAAGCTGCAGGCAGTACTCCCTCCTTCAGGTGTTCATCTGGGATTACTAATAGTACTGAATGCTAGGCAATTCAGTACTCATCTGGGATTACTAATGTACTGAATGCAATGTGGCCAGTGAACAATAGTCCCTCTATGATGCTGGGAGGTGCAAGGAAGCTTGACAACTACATATCAAATAGTAATCCATCAATGCCACCGTCCCTTTCTTCATGTCTGCAATCAAGAGAGCGTTATTACAATGTTCATTTGTGTCAACAGAGACTGTACCCTTGCTGCAGAAGCAGAGCTTATATCTTTCTTCCTTGTGCACTTGCATCGTCTTTTCCATCATTGCAATCCACATTAGCCTTTTAAAATGCTCTGTCCAGATTTGTGCAAAGAAGCTGACCACTCGTGCTATTCTGTCTTTGCTATATGTTACCAGTCCTTCTGCCAAGCAAGGTAATGTGCTGTCCTGCAAGTTATTATTGACATATGTCTGCCCCTTTACAATCAGATAAGGTATCTCAACACATTTGATGTTTCTTTGGTCATTGGAACACTGTGTGCCTGAAACGTTCCTTTTATTCTCCATGGTGCAAGATGAACCAGGCATTGTGCCTCTACAATTGGGACTGCTAGAAGTACTAACACCTTGGGATCCCCTGACGTATGTGGAATGAGTGAACTCCCATAACAGCCCCATTTACAGCATTTCTCCCCACACCACTCATATCAGAGTACGAGGACTTAGAACATTCGGGAGATGAATATCTTCAATCACATCAAAACCCAACCATTGACATGCATCATACTTTTGTTGTACTTCTCTTTTCGTTCTCTATACACATTCTCTAAGATATTTGGTTTACTAATACTGTATGAAGTACCATTGAAACCTTCCATAGTAGTAGACAATACCCTTTTTAGTATAACCAACAGGTTATGTACTTCCTTCTCAGATGGAACTTGCATATTGGAGTCATTAATCCTATTACCATTGTTTTTGTTTGTATTTACATTAGTGTTAATATTTGAAACTCCACTTGCGTTATTGGCATTTATATGTATTGTTCCTTGTGGATAATATACAATCCTATTCCCCCCACTCCTCCCTTCATAGTACCTCCCCCTATAATACCCTCCCCTAATAAATTCCAAGTAGTATTGGCAATATCACGCACTGTCCTCCAGCAGGTGCTAACCAATGATAATAGATATATTTCCATAATTTTTCATGTGCGTCTCTATGCCTCGGGTCCTTACTTAACATCCTATGTACATGGGGGGAGTCCATCGTCTTCTCACCTGCAATAGAAGCACAGATGCACAAGAGACCAAAAGGGAGGGTTGTGCGAGACATGCACAGTACAAGACAAAAAGGAAACAAGAGGAAACAGGGGGAAAGAGAGCAAGAAGTATAGAGCAAGAGAGAGGTAGTGAGAAAACAAGAGAGAGATAGTGAGAGAAATAGAGCGAGATAGGGAGAAAAATAGAGAGAGAGATAGTGAGAAAAAGAGAGAGAGGCTGAGAGAGGAAGAGAGGGAGAGAGAGTGAGAAAAAGAGAGAGAGAGCTCTTAAATGCATACAAGTGTGGAGATTAGCAGCTGTACTTTGGCCTGCCACTTGAGTGTGCCACCAAACCTGTGTCTCCTTCGGCCAGGCCAGTAAGGTGCTCACCCCTGTTGTTAGGCAACTGATGCACTACTGCGCTTTCTGAAGGTGTCCTACGAACATCAGAGAGGTGGATACAGTAGCGCAGCTCCTTCACTTTCACCGGGAGGGGAGTGCAAAAGACCACCTCATGTGGTCCCTGTAACCAGGGATTGTTCTAGCGGTGCACAAAGTTGCAGA
Organism: Ambystoma mexicanum; assembly: GCF_040938575.1. Taxonomy (NCBI): domain Eukaryota; kingdom Metazoa; phylum Chordata; class Amphibia; order Caudata; family Ambystomatidae; genus Ambystoma; species Ambystoma mexicanum. The sequence goes on from NC_090936.1 coordinate 720,206,944, forward strand.
CGGAGACGTAATGCCCTGGTGGCAGTGGTCTGGCAGTTATATGATCAAAATCTGTCCCTGTTGTCTCTGCAGTATCAGGCATCTCCGTAGTCATGGTCCTGGATGGTGCAATCTATCGGGAACCACATTTCATGGCCCAAATTAATGTTATCAAATAATTCCCGAATTCCTCTCCTAACACCACTGCAGTCCTATGCGCATCAGAGACCCTTCTCACAGGGGATACAGGGGCATGCATGGGCTGACCAGTAACCATCTCATGAGTTGACAGGTGGTGATCTTTAATTGGCTGCCTGTGTAAGCTAAAAGGGGCAGACAGTACAAATATGTTTTCTTCAATGTTGTCCACAGTTTGGACAACTTGCTCTCAATGAGGCCATTTATCCTCTCCAAATTCTGTTGGCCAGTGTGTGATACATCAAACACATCCGATGATTGATAACAAGTAGTGCTGTAACATGCTGAAATAATGCATTGAAGAAAGGTGTGCCATTAATTGACAACAACATTTTGCACACACCCCACCACAGGAAGACTTCCCGCACCAGGAACCTCACATCACACTTGGCATCTGGATGCGCACATGTCCCTGATTCTACCCACCTTGTGAAAGGACAGACCACCAATATGAGTTACCTCAAGCCATTACAACGCTCCCCCATATCGGCGTAGTCTATGTGTAACCCACAGAACTGCCCAATAGGGTGGGGCAATGTACCCTGTAGTGTCTGTAGTGTCATTCCTGAGCTAAATCTTTGACATCTGCTGCAATGAACATCCATATCAGCAATATTCTCCTGGATTTGGTGTGAACCAATCCTCCTGTATATTTGTAGCTATGTGTTGTTTCAAACTATGGGATGGGTAGTACAATTGATTGAATGCCACTGCTAGCAATTCCCGGGGCATCACTGTCTTCCCAGAGCCCTCCTGCCTCCATAATAGGTCTGTCAGAGACTGTTTACATCCTTTCTGTAACCACAAATCCTTCTCCCACCCAGGCCCCCTTCCTTGAAGCTCAAAAATCTGGGAAATAGGCAATGCGGTGTAAGGCACTAGATGATCGTCTGTCGGTGGGGCAGTCATAACGTACTCCGTAGATGCCTCACTTGACTGGTATGCTGCCGTTTTGGCTGCCGCATCGGCGGCTGCATTCCCCCTTGAGATTTTGTCCATCCCGTGAATATGGGTGGCACTCTTAATGACTGCTACAACAGATGGCTGTGATAGCACTTCTATCAGCTCCTCTAATAGCACAGAATGCTGTATTGGAGACCTATCCACCCTCCTGAACCCCCTCTTCTTCCAACGGGAGAGACCCGCATGTACCATTGTTGCAACATAGGCTGTGTCAGAAAATATTGTAACATGACATTGCTTGTGATGCTCTCAGTGCTTCAATAAGCTCCACAAGTTCTGCCACCTGTGTGGAATAGTGTGTGGGCAACCTCTTCATAACCACTGTTTTGTACTCCCCTCCCTAAAGTTGTACCACTGCTGCCCCTGTCCACCTCTGCCCATCCTCCTGATCAATTGTGTGATGCCGCCCATGCCTTGTGCTGCACCATATGAATACGCTATGATTGATGACGTTAGATTGGGGTCCTACCAGATAGGAAAGTGCCCCTTTCACTGACACCCCTCCCTCTGGTTCATTACAGTGTCTCAAATGCATTTCACCTTACTTTCAAGTGCCTGGAGAGGGGGAGGGGACTGACCCCTTCCCAACAAGACATAGGCTATAATTGGTGAACCCGTATGCTAATCAGTTGTGTGTTTTGATTATGGCCTTTACTGTAAAGAACACCAATTACTAGCCCAAAATTAAGTGTGATCTCTTTTGGGGGCATTGTCCATTTTCTGATGACCACAAGGCCTCTTTCAATCACACCTTTGCTAAAAATGTATACTGTGTAATTCCCTGCCCTGTGATCCTCTATCGAAAATCAGGGCCCCTTTTTTAAACCAGCTAGATTGATGTAAATAAAACATCTGTTGGTGTTCTCATAATCCTGATTAATCTAAACATTGACATTGGAATTTGAGTTTATTTCCAATAGGACTTCGGTATTCGGTGCTTGTTTTAAACTTGGGAGCTGAGGTGGCCTCTTTGCTGGGAGCAGTATATGCAACCATGAAAAGACGATGAGACGGACAACTAGCACTTACATTTAAAAGTACTCACTCCCCACAATACAAATAAAACTCAGAATAAAGGAGACATGCCAGTAGGGAATGAAACCATGAGAGGTGATTTCGAGTTGTCAAAGATTTATATAAAATTCATCATCCAGAGAACTCTGCTGCCTTGAGAGCACTCTGGCAAACAATACAATACAATGTGTTTTTAAAAGATTTCCATACAGCCAGCAAGTTACAATGTCATTGGTTAGAAGGGAGGTGCACATATAGTTCTTTAAAGGCTGGCTCCAAGGGATTGGCTGATGACTTGGCGGGAGGTTGGACATCACTTGACTCAACTGGGCTGTTCCATGCGAGGTGAAGGTTAGGCCAGGTTGGAGAGGTGGCTGGACCTCACTAGCTAATCTATACAGTTATTCTAGACATGTAATAAACAATGAGCATCAATATACATTTGAATAAATCTTAGAGGCTTATAAGTTGTACATACATAACTACATCATTTCACATTGGGTCATTCGTAAAGTGAAGGGTGTTGGGGTCTTGCCTTCTGTGATAACCTGGGGACTGGGCTGGCCTTGCACATCAGGGCGAGGCAGGGAGTGGAGTGACACGTTAGTTCAAACAGGATATACTGTGACAGGGGTCTTGGTTTATTGGGGGCACTCTGGGGTGGTCAGCACAGTGGGGTAACACTTCTGTTACATCAAGAGAATACCTTAGGAGGGCACATGGTTACACAAGCAGTAATTTTCCAACAGAGAGGGATAGGAGCGCAAGAGCAGGTTTGTGGAGAAAGATGAGCTACAAGTCACGGTTTGGACCGGTTCACACACAGGACAGTGATCTCAGAGGAAGAGTGATATGATACATAGTTTTAATTGTATCAGTTAGCTTCAGCGCATCCATGAGAAAGGGACCTGGGCTGCACAGAAAAGGTGGTGGCGTTTGGTGCTCACTGGGCGCAGCGCTGCACAGGGGAGAGGAAAATTACTATTACATAATTGAAATCTAGTCCAAAGATGGCTTTGGGTGCCCACAAAATGGAGTCCAAGTATGTCGTGCACTAGCCCCACCTCTGCTCCAGCCGAGGTCGTATTCCTCATGGCAACAGAAGGGTGATGGGGCGTCCCCCACTAATGCAAGAGCAAGAGGTTAATTTTGCGTAGAATGCATGGGCGGGCTAATTCACCCCTTCCGTCCTTACACATTCGTTATCCTAATTACATCCGCTGATAAATGTTCCACCCTACTTACATCACAATATTTGGTATATTGAATGGTAGCATGGAAATGTAAAATATTCTTAGTGTTTGTACTAGGTATGATGTTTTCTTTAATATGGAAGGGAGCATGTGCATACTTAGTGAACAGGATATGATATGAGAGTGTAAACTGTGTAATCAAATGTTCAAAACTAGTGTTCACATTGCATTGTGTGTAATGTGAGAAATCAAGAGAGACCTATTTTGCGACAGGCAATTTTTAAACCATGATCAAGTCAAAGTGTCAAAAATACATTGCAGAGTGTATACAAAAGTGGAAATGAATTCAATATGTTCTTTATTTCTACACAGTTTTAGTTCATCTGCACAGATGGAAAAATCAATACACATGATGTAAATAAATGTCATTTAAAGTTATAAATACTGTTTGGGCAACTTTTCAATCTAGGAATTCTTTGCCTGTATTTGAAACAAATTAAGGGTCTTTGATTAAGAATATAATTTACAAAGATTCCTAAGATTTTCATATTGCAAAACATATTCTCTGATATCACAGAAGGATGGCACTCTGATTTGCAGCAACTTTACATAATCGCCTCCACTTACAAGACGTTTTATTAGCAACACATATTTTGCCGCATTGCAAAAACATGGCTCACTCTGTTATGTCAGTAAATATAACCTATGCCAGCTACTAATGAATTATAAGGTATTTTTCTCTGCTACAAACATTTTCTCTCATTACCAAAAGATGGCACGTTCAGGTAAAGCTTCCAAATGTAATCTCCTGCCTGCTTCCAGAGATTTCTGGGATGTTCTCTTCATCTCTCAAACACACTTTCACATGTGTTTATGTTATGCTAGGAGATCTGTAGCATTACTCCTACCGAAGTTGTTTTAGAAGTCATAAACAGATGGCACACAGTGTAAAAAGACTAAATGTACTTCCATGAGAATTCGTAAATTACACATGTTATGAATATATACTAAATACAGAAAAACTGCAGAACTTTGTTCCACTTTAAACGAGACAATTCCCTGTTTTTTGAGATTACGGTTACATTTGCTACAAACCCATGAAATAACAGGTCCTTTCTTAATATTCAGAGAGAGCTAAGAATCAGCAAATATTACAGAGACCCAGAGGTGGTCGAAACTTTGTGTCACTTAATCAGGGAATGTAAGATGGTGTTTTCTTTGGGAATTTCTTTCATGACATTTGCCAGGTTTCTGGATATGAATTTTGGAACATAATTATTGCCAGTGATAAGATATCATTGATACTTGCAAGGTCCACATTTTTATTGGAGATTTCGTAAAATATTAGTTATGGAAATGTAAGGAAAGGTGATGTTTTATTGGATAGATTGATTAAGGTGATAATCATTATGTGCAGACATTATGTGTAGATTTTGAGATTTGTAGATTTGTTGTTAAAGTGTTCATTTGTAAAGGTGAAAAGTTCCAAGCTGTAACACCATTAAATAAAAATGTATATATTATGTATACTTTGCAACGCATAGTTTGACAAGTCAAAAATGTTTCATTTCAGTGAGAACCACATAATATGATTGCTACCACCTCCATAGAATTCGGTTGTGCATTCTTTGCAACACATGTTTTGTCTAGTCACAACATAAATAAATACTGTTTCCCAGCCAAGTCATTTAGTATTTCTACACCCAAATAACTCTATCATTCTTTCTCTGCAACAGGTATTTTGACTCCTCACAAAAGAAAGGCCCACTGGGTTACAGCCACAGAATGCAATCTGGCCTTGTCTCTGAAGAACTCTAAGACTTTTTTCCTTAACAAATGCTCTGTCATACCGCAAACAATTATGCACTGATTTACAGCCACACAGCATAATTGTCTTAAGACGTCTTCTATGCAACACACATTTATATGCCTCAACAATTTACAGCAACAGAATATGATCTCCTACTACAGTCAACAAATTCTAAGAATTGTCCTTTCAATTACAGCCACTGAATCCAATATTGTGCCTGCCTGGAAACAATTACGACATTTAAGTCTCACATTGACAAGGAATGTTGCATACATTTGTGACATGCAAGGAGGGCACTGGGATTTCTTCTCACAAAGTAGAAGTAAAACAAAAGATGGTCAATCCTATGTCTGTGCTTTACCTCTCCTGGAACTAAACCATAATTTCATTTTTGACACATTCCTCAACTAAATGCTTTTATTTTTCAATCTCTTCCTTAAGTAAATCCTTTTAGTTGCATGCTGATTAGTGCGCAGTAGACCTTTGTGGGGCATATGGTTCTGTTGGGTCAGTATTGGACCGGTATCATGAGATTCTTTCCCATAGGTAACACACTGGAGAGATGGTTAGCCTTCCCTGAAGGCCAGGGTGAACCTACCCACTTGCTCTACACATTTCTACACCTTTTGGTGTTGAGGTGTGTGTAAAACATACATCAGTAGTGCAGCCTTGAGATTATAAATCTTCCCAACTCCATTGGTGGATATCCTTTTGGTATGTATGAAATAATATATATATATGAGATTCATTTGGACGACTGCTGATTTCATCACCAAACTGCCCTATGACATGTTGATATGGTTGGCATCAGAGAAAACGCCTAACTTGAGATACTTGTTTTTTTTTTTTTTTAATACATACTGTCCCTCTAAAGAATGTGGGAGGGGAATATGAGGTTTGATTCTTTGAGTCAGTGAGGCAGGCCAAATGCTATCATTGCATCTGTATCATCATTGAGTTTGGAGCTGTTTTCCCCCATCTACTATGTTATGTATTTGAGTCACAAGAGTGCCATGTTTGAAAACAGGTCCTTTTGGCCTGATACACATTGGTAGATGTGTTTGGCATCAACATAGAAGTTCATGTTTATATAGTGCTAGCATAGCAGGTGTGTCAGGTATCATCCCTACTGTAATTATTTCCAGGCCTATTCTTGTGTTATCATCACTGAATACTAGCCTTGCCATAGCATTAGCGTTAAACAGTTTCATTGCAATACAGTAAATAAAATAAAAACAACAAAATGCTAAAAATAATGCTAAAATCATGATCGTCAATTAATCTCCCTTTTGCCTTTATCTGGAACTATAAGCTCAACAAGCCGGCAACAAGAGAAAATATTTGGCATTATTAAAAAAAATGCATGTTATTCCTGAAAAACAATCTCTTTTTTCTTTTCACAAGTAATACATGTCCACACTAATACGTAATTCATTAAAATGAAATGCTTTAAAAAAAACAATGTCGTAAAAGATGCTCAAAACTCCTGAAAAGGGGAAATTCAAAACTGCTGTAAAACATGGTCCAATAATATTCAGGAAACAGTAGACTGGCTCTACTCTGTTGTCTCTAGTGCTGCTGATTCACTCTGGTCATCGTATTTGTCTGGGTTCTTTGTACTTCTGTTTCTTCTTCTGGCTCTGTATCTGCTGACAGGGCGTGCCTCACCAATATACCTTTTTATATTGCTAACCTTTAAATATTGCTAATATCGCAACTTCCCCCGCTGTCCTGCCCTAGTTCATCCTTCTCTGAGTTGCTGCTAATGTAACTTGTACCTGCTTCCCTAGCTTTGCACATCATTCTCAGCGTTGCTCCCCATGCGACACAGGCCTGCTCCCCTCCTCTCCTTCCTCTTCAGGTAACTTGTCCCCGCTACCCCAGCCTTACGCATCCTTCTCAGCGTTGTTCCACACGCAACTCAGGCCTTCTTCCTTCCTTTCCTTCCTCTTAAGGTAATTTGTCCCCGCTCCCCCAGCCTTACTCGTCCGTCTCAATGTTGCTCCTCATGCAACCAAGGGCAACTTACCTCCTCTCCTTCCTCCTCAGGTTCGCTAGAGCCACAATCAGTGTATTGTTCCCTGCTTGTGTCTGCATTCCATGCCCTTCGTACTGTGACTATTGTATTGTCAGTCTATTGAATCACTTGCATTTTCCTCTTACTCTCGGTCTCCTTTGGATTACCAGTGCTTACATATGTTGTTTTGTAGTGTGAACATTGTATTGTTTACGTGCTGCATCGTGTGCATTTCTCTTCTTCTCCTCTAGGTCCCCTTGGGCTACCAGTTGCGTATTATGTATTGTACACACATTCTCATGCCTTGAGTACCATTGTAGTGTACATCTGTTGCACTGTTTTCTCCACTCACTCTAGGCCCCCACAAGGTTCCAGTATTCTTGCTCTGTGGTGTAATTTACCTCCCTATTGTATGTGACCCCCCCCATGTGCCTCCCGTCTGTTTGCTCCTAGCGTTTAACCCCTCCCATGCAATTGTGTTTGACCCCCATGTGCCTCCCTCCTGATTGATCCTAGCATTTGACCACCCACACCCTCCTGCATGGGCTGCCCCACTCCTCTTACTCTTCACCTGCACCCTCTATTGTGCTCTCTGCATCCCCTATCTTCTTTAACTGCTATTCTATCGACTACCCTATCCCTCTCACTAAGTCTGGCAGGAAGAAGCTCAAAAGGAAGATCTTGTTCCTCAACCCAGGCCTCCCTATCACTAGTGGGCCAACCTTTTCTCTTACCTCCTTGACTCTACCTCTTAACTTCCCCTCCTTGGAGACCTCAATATCCACTTGGATGATTCTAGCCCGTCCTCAGGGCTCTTTTTGCAACCTCTGCAACTCTCTCTTTCTATTCTTCCCTTTGGCTGACTCCCCCTGCAAATGGCACCCTCGATGTTCTGATCTCGTCAGACCTTTCCACTCCAACCCTCTAACCACCCCTCTCTCTTGGACTGACCACTCTCTTCTCTCCTCTCACCAGTTGCACTCTGCCCCTCAGATTAAGCCTACCCCAGCACTGCCACTCACATTCTCAGTCATCTGGCCCATGAAGTGTGTATCAGTAGAGGCTTTTTCCGCTATTTTCTCTACTCCTCCTACACCTATGGCTGACTCACACCCTGACATAGACCTTTCCAACCATCATCTCTCAATCCCTAATACTCTGGATGTCCTTGCCCCATTGAAGTGTACATTCAAGTGCAACTCTTGGTGCGTTTCTGACATTTCCACCCTTAAGCGCAAGTATAGGGTGGCTGAGAGGAGGTGGATGGCATCAGGCTTATCCTTTGACAAACTGGCCTGCCACCTGCTACAAAGGCAATACAGACTATCTGTCTTTTCTAAGAAGAGAGCCTACCTCCAAGAACGCGTCTCTGTGTCATCTAAGAACACGGCTCAACTTTTCAAAATCTACAAGGATCTGGCTAATCTTGCTGCAGTCTCCACCTCTACTGTTCCCTCCCAGGCCCTTTACACGGCTCTGGCATTTCATTTCCACACTAAAACTCAGGACATCATGTCCACTCTCTCCTCTTCCTCTATCCTGGACAGGACTTCCAGTAAAGGAGGAGGAGTTGCCTCATCCTCAAAGATACCCTCAACATTAGACAGCTAAAAACATCAGAAGCTGACAACTTCGACATGCTATCAGCAAAAATATCCCCCTCACTTAATGACACAATAACAATACACATTGTTTACCGACCACCAGCCCCAACTCTTGACTTTCAGTCAAACATCACTCACATCCATCTTAGGCGATAACCTTAAAACAAACTCAAGAGCCTTACTCTTAGGAGACCTCAACCTAGGCTTCAAAGAGCCGAAGGATAAGCAAAGCAAAGCTCTCGCCAAAGCTCTCCATGACTTAGGCTTCACCCAACGAGTGAACAAACCGACCCATAATAAAGGTTGCATCCTGGACTGGATCACGGACCACAATTGTGCAGCAGACATCAGCTCTAACACACCCCACCCATGGACACACCACCACCTACTACATTTCTTCGTACCATCGAAATTAGGAGGTAGCCTAAACATACCCGCTCCAGCCACCATGGCTAGATCAAAAAAACGACTCACTGCAGACAGGCTTATCCCTCTCTTAGAAACGTTGGCACTGGCTCATCCCACAGCCAACGACCCTACAACTCTAGTGGAGATGTACAACACTAAGCTCAAAGAGATTATAGATGCTGTAGCCCCACTAGAAATAAAAAAATCGAAACAAAGACTCCATGCAAACTCTTGGTTTACCCAAGAACTCCAAGATTCCCAAACCATCAAAAGAACAGTACTAACCTCCTGGCAGTCAAACCCCACTTCTACCACAAGGGACACATACTTTGCAGCTGCTGAACTATAAAAAACAGCCATTGCTAGAGAAAAAGCAGCCACTTACACTGACAGAATTGAAAAAGCAAACTCTCAATCCAAAGAGCTATTTGCCATCTATAATGAGCTGACAAACCCAACCACCTCCACACAACCTACCGAAAAAAATGCAACATGGTGCAACAACATCCAACATGCCATGCTAGATAAAATCAAAAAACTCCAGAACAAAATCAAATCCAAATTTGACAATCTTCCCAAAACCACTTTACCACCACTACCTAAACCCCCCACCATCTTACCAAAGGGCAACACGGTACACATAACATACACACCTAAACCCTTCGCCTTCAGGGAAGTCACAGTTCCCGAAGTCCTCCTTATCATGAAACAGACCAAACCATCTCTATGCAAAGGAGACATCTGCCCAGCCAACATAATTAAAGACTGTGCTACAACTCTGGCCCCTTTTGTAACTACATTCATCAACACTTCCTTTGCTACCAGCACTGTCCCACTTGCCCTTAAGGAAGCATAGGTTAGACCGCTGTTAAAAGAAACCACCCTGGATCCGGACACCCCAAACAACTTCCATCCTATCACCACTGTGCAATTTCTGCTGAAGATCCTGCATAAGGCTGTTTATCTACAGGTCCAGACTTACCTAGAAAATCACAACATTCTGGGAAAAGGCAGTCAGGTTTCTGCCCGCGCCATGGCGCTGAGTCAGCCCTACTTGACCTTCAAAACCAACTACTTGAAGCCATGGACAAAGGCAAGATCTAACTTCTCCTACTCCTAGATCTCTTGGCTGCCTTTGACCTGGTCAACCACAAGATTCTGTGTAAACACCTCGCCAACACAGCACACTTCTCCCAAGAAGCTACCGACTGGATCACCTCCTTCTTGGATGGTCGAGCAATGAGAGTCTTCTCAGACCAGGCATCTGCCAAGCCATCACCTATCAGCTGCGGGGTCCCACAAGGCTCATGCACCTCCCCCATCTTCTACAACCTCTTCACTCTCCCCTTATTCAGTGACCTAGAAGACTTCGGCATAGCCTTCACAAACTATGCCGATGACACCCAAATTCTCCTACCTTTAACAGGCAACTATGAGCCGGACCTCAAGAGACTCCAAGACACATATGCACGCATCCAGGCCTGGATGGTGGCAAATGGTCTATGCTTAAATGGTGAAAAAAACAAAATACTGCTAGTAGGCCCAAAAGAAGCCCTAAAAAAAACTATACGACAACTATAGTTCCTTCAGCATTGAGGACACCATCATTAAAACTTCAGACACAGTCAAAACACGCAGAGTATATCTGGACTCCACCCTATGAATGGATAGGGAGGTCAGCACCATCTCATCGGCGGCAGCACTCAAGTCAAAAATCATAAACGCTGTGAGACCATACCTATCCCCTGAAAATTGCCTCAACATCGCAACGGCCACAACTGGTGCAAAACTAGACTACTGCAACATTCTACTCCTAGGCACCTCCAATAACAACATCAACAGAGAACAAATTGCACAAAACAGTGCCCTCGGAGCTGCACTCGGTATCCCCAAGAGAGAGCATATCTCCCAGGCAAGGAAAGATGCCCACTGGCTCCCGATCAAAGAACGCATAACATTCAAAGTACTCACCATCACACACAGATGTATCGCCCAGTCTGCCCCAGCATACCTAGTGGAAAGAATACACCAATGGCCAGCCCACAGACCGAAATGTGTACCAATACTCACACCAACTCCCAGTCCTGCATTCAAAAGAGCAAAAGCAGGCGGCTCTAGCTTTGAGGTTCTAGACCCCAAAGCCTGGAATTCATTCCCACTCAGTCTAAGAAAGGAAGAATCCCTGATAACCTTTAGGAAAGCATTAAAAACTAAGCTGTTCAATTAGACACCATTCATACACTGTTGTCTAACACACTCACTCTGTAACCTGTAAATCCCCTCTACTGTGTCATATACTGTATATAATAACTCCTGCTACAAAGTTACTACCTGCACAAAGTGTATACCCTGTATTTCATGCACAACCTGCACCAAGTGTATAACTTTATATCATGTATAACGAGCACCAAGTGCATACCCTGTATATCATGTATTATGTACACCAAGTGAATATCCTGTAACAGCGCCACGATGCCACCGGGCCGCTGGGTGCTTTATAAATCCAAATAAATACATAATTACATATCCTATGTATCTCCTCTGCCTTTCTCCTCCTTCTCCCTATTCACACCCGACAATGTTTCTAGACAAGGCCGATGAGTCTTGTCAAAGCAGGTGCCCACTGCTCCTCCCAAACCATTAAGGACCATATCAACGCCGTTTCTCCAGCCTTGGCAGATTTCTGCACTCACTCCTTCCTCTCTGGCAAACTACTGCCCGATCTGAACCATTCCTTTCATTGGTAAACTCCTTTAAAAGTTGACCATCTCCCACCTTAATCTACATAATCAATCTGTTGGTTGTCTCCATGACCACCAATCTGACTTCAGAGCTGCCAGAATCAAGGAAACTGCTCTCCTGAACACCTGTGAAGAATTTCTCTCTAATCTATATATACTTTAACGTTTATTTTGTCCTCATTCTCCTCGATCTATCCTCTGTCTTCAACACAGTCAACTACGCCATCCTGCTCAATTGTCTCTGTGACATCATGGGTATCTCTAGTCAGGCCCTAGTGTGGTTGACTTCCTTTCTCTTAGATTAACCCTCTGAGGTCCAACGTTGGTCTTTCCTCTCTTCTCTCTCTCTCTCTACATGTGATGTCCCCTAGGGGTCTACCCTCTCTCCCTGGCTCTTTAGCCACAACCTGGCACCTCTGGCCCACTGCATCTTAAACGTCTGTTCTAACTTTCAGTGTTATGTGGATGACACCCAGCTCTCCTTTAGGCTCCTCTCAGCCTCTTCTGATCCTTCTATCATACCTGACTGGCTTTCTGAAATTCAGGAATGGTGTCCCTCAAATGACCTCTGCCTTAATGGCAGTAAGATTGAGATTTTCCCCATTGGGAAACCTGCTCGCACCTTCCCTCTCTCAATCTGTCCACCCACCCTGGTCCATCTAGTTGCACATTCCTGTGAGGCTAAGGACCTTAGTGTCCTCTTCGACTCCAACCTCTCCGCCTCTCCTCACATATCTGACGTCTCTAAGAAGGCACACTATCAGCTGCACCACCTCAGAGGCATTTCTTATGTCTCACTCTCCCCCAGAAGCTCACTGTCTCCATAGCCCTGGTCCTCTCTAGACTGGACTACTGCAGCAGCCTCTTTCTGAATCTGCCTGCCTCTACTCTTTGCCCTTTACAACTAATCTAGAACAGGAGTGAAATACTTGATTGTATCTTGATTGTATCTTGTATCTTTTCAGCCCTGAAATATCTCTACTGGCTCCATGTGGCTGCAAGTTCAATACCCTCTGCATCGTCCACAAGGCTTTCTGGGGCCGGGGATTACACTACATCCAACTTTCTCTTCCTAGGCATCTTCTGTCTCGAGCTCTCTGCTCATCCACCTCCAACACTCTGAGGGTCAGACGCTTCTTCAGGCAGACAGATCCCTGTCCTCGGCTGTGACCTCCCTCTGGAACAGCCTCCCTGCCTGTCTCAAACCTGAGCAGGACCACCTAAGGTTCCAGAAGCATCTCAAGACCTTTCTTTACACTTCTGCTTTCTCTCTTCCTCTCCCTTGCTGATGCCCCTGTCTGCTGTGTATACTGGTTACCTAGCCACCCACTCAATTTACAGGACTAAGATCCTGCATGACCAGTCGCCCCTGCACTGCCTCTGGGCCTCTAAACCACCTAGGGACTGTATCTGCATCCCTACAGTGCCCTGACACCCTGCACTTATGAGCCACCTCCGGGCTGCACTTATGTGTTCTTACACTCTCCCCCCGCCCAGCACTTATCCCCCACATTTGCGTGTTCTGAATAACACAATGCTGAGTAAGATCATTGTTTTGTCTTCCTTCTGTCTTCCCTTCCTCGTCTTGTCATGCCTAGAAACCCTTTTGAACAGACATGTTATAAATGGCTTATCATATTATATATAACCAAATGTGCCTACCCCTCATTTTTCCCGATGAAGAATTTGTTATCTCTACCGTGTACGGGCTTTCAAACCTTAGCTTGTGCCACTTTCTAGTAAAATTTCAGCACCAGACCTGCTCCCTGAGATATAAAGGGAGAGATTGTTATAAACAAGCAAGGTCAAAATGTTCATTTACAGTTTTGGTGAGTCTTCCTGAGACCCCCGTCTCATCTCCACCTCTTTGGAAATATATTTCAGAGATTTAGTCAGTCATAAAATAATCATGCATCTCTTTAGCAAGCACTGTTGCTGAATTCTCAGCATCTGTTTGAGCACGTGTTGGAGGAGCAATTGGGACATTCATTTTACCTCCTGTCACCAGCTCATATGGTGTCAGATGGGGGTCAGAGCCTGGCTGATTGGGGAAGGCAAAAAGAGCCAAGGGGAGGCCATGCAGCCAATTGTTGTGCAAAGTGTCTTCTATTTTGACAATGTGTTCCTTCAAAAGGCCGTTTAGAGGCTCGCAAACTTCATTCACTTGGGGTGATAGGCAGATTCAACCTACCCACATAGACTGGACTCATCAAGCATACACAATATTTGTTTAATTCAGTCACTCTCACGATTAGCATGTATTGGCAGGTGAACCACCAGCCTAACAGTACAACGAAGCCTTACGCCCCTTGCTGCACTGAAAAAGACAGCAGGAATTGTTACAAACCCATACATATGAGTAAGAGTAAGGAGTGGAGGGCAGAGAAGAACAGAGACTTCCAACTTGGAAGGGTGGCTGGAGACCAGAAGTGTATCTCAGCCATATAGAGGGCCCAAAGTGGAAAATGGGGTGGGAGATGTGTCACACTTAATCGGACCACTGAGGGTGTGAAATGCATCACACATAAAGAAATGTGTTTGGGGCAGAAATCGTGCAGCTCACAGATTGACCATGGGGCACAAGGAACCCATCTCTCCTGGATGAACTCATGGATGGGGGTAATTGCCATGCAATAGAATGAACGACAGGAGAAGGGATGTGGATAGCATTTAATCACAACATCATGTGCAGGAAATGTATTGCTACCAACTAACCATACTAAAAACACAACCTTCTGCATACACCTTCTCAAACACTGAATTAAACACAACCATACCTCTACATCACCACAGAACACATGCACTTCACAACACCACGACAAAGAAAGAAACATAACACCATCACACCCAACACCACATGGTGACCACCAACCAAAAAAACACACCTATGCTCAGTGACCGGTTTCTCCAAACTGAAGCTGTCATCAGCCCATCACAGCCCTCATGCTCCCTTTTCCTGTTCAGTACTACTTTACATACCCCACCACCCTCCTTACATTACAGATCCGCCAGAGTGCCAAGAGGCCATGCAGGTGGCAACAGTGCACGGTACAGGAACCTTTAACCTAACATATAATTTGTTATGTTAGTCTTATTCCCAATAGAGATGTAATGTGTTCAAACACCTCATTTACGAAATGGGGTCCGTTGTCAGAACGGAGCACTAATCACTCTTCCAATCTATGAAGTAACTCTTGCATGAGGAAGTTTACAGCCGATATGACATCTGGATGCATGTAGCAACCTGATTCTATCTTTATTTATTTAATTATTTGCTTATTGTTTGGTTGTTTGGCACTTATACGATGAGAACATACTGTATCAAAGCGCTCATAGGGAAGGGGGAGGGTGGTCAATACAATTACAACACAATATTAAGAGCAGAAGGAGCAGAGGGGGAGGGACAAACCTACTATGCCTTGTGAGTATTCAGAATGTGCAAGTGCAGAAAGGAAGACGGAAGAGGTGGTAACTGCTGGGAGGTCTGAACTCACAGGTGAGACATTGATAACATGCTAGGAATGAAGAGACCTACACGACCTTGGCTGCAGGAGTTGTAGAAAAGGGGCATAGTACCACTATAATGTATCGGGAGCCTTTACAAGATTGAAGTATATCCACATAATCGATATACAAATGCCGAAATGGACCGGTAGGTCTGACAGATTATAATGTTAAAAATGAAATTGGCTATATGTTCATTCAAATTCAGGACAACCTAGTCATCCAAAATATATTGTGCAGCACACTCTCTTGTGGTATGTGCTGAGTAGTGGAGCTGTTCAAGCACTACTGTGAGTAACACAATAGGCATGATGGTTTTCCCTAAGCTATCCTGTCACCAAATGATCTCTTTGAGGGATAATGAGCACTCCCTTTTCTTCCAGAATTCATTTATTTATTTATTTATTTATTTATTTAAATTTGTATAGCACGCAAGCAGCCCAGGGGCATTGAGGCGCTGTTACTTGCATGAGCTTAGTTACAGGCATGGTATCAGTAAGAGGCATATTACAGATAGGAACAAGCAAGGTTATCATTACAGCTTATGCGGTTGGTCAATACAACTTAAGCAGTGGGTCCTATGGTTGGTATTCATGCTGCTGCGGGGGACCTTATGAGAAGAGGGTGGTTTTCAATGCTTTGCGGAAGGCTAGGAGGGAGGGCTCACTGCGGATGGTGGGAGGTAGGGCATTCCAGTGAGTGGGTGCGAGATAAGGGAAGCTGGATCCACCTGCTCTGGATCTTTTTACTAGTGGCACAGAGAGCATGTTGGTGTAGGGTGATCTTGTTGGTCTTGTAGAGGCGACGGAGTGGATTCTTTGTGAGAGGTAGTCGGGGGCAGTGAGATGGATGCATTTGTGTGTCAGTGTGAGCGCTTTGAAAATTATTCTCTCCTTTATTGGGAGCCAGTGGGCTAGTTTTCTGGCTTCCGAGATGTGGTCCCTTTTGGCAATACCTTGGGCTGCTCGGAGAGCACTATTCTGGATGACTTGTTGCCTCTCCAAGTTTCTTTTTGAGGTTCCTAGAAAGAGTATGTTGCAGTAGTCTAGCCTGGAGCCGGTGATGGCTCTGGCTATGTTTGTGCAGTTCTCTTTGGAGAGGAAAGGCCTGACTGCGTTGATCAGTTTAGCATGATATGCGGCTGAGGAGGCAATGGCGTTGACTTGTCTGTCCATGGAAAGGTTAGAGTCTAGATAGACTCCAAGAGTTTTGACTGAGTCTGAAACAGGTATTTTGATGGTGTCGATGGTGAAGTGACTGAATTGGGAGTCAAGTTTTTTTAGCGTTTCGGGGGAACCTACCAGTAGGAGTTCTGTCTTGTCAGAGTTGAGGCATAGTCCATTGTCTGCCATCCAGGCTTGGATGGTGTTGTAGAGGTTGTTAAGGGTCATGGAGTCAGTGTCGTAGTTGCCTGTGAGGGTAAGGAGGATCTGGGTATCGTCTGCGTAGTTAGTGTAGGATATACCCATAGCGTTGAGGATGAGGAAGAGGGGTCGTGTGAAGATGTTGTAGAGTGTGGGGGAGAGGCATGAGCCTTGGGGCACGCCAAAGAGTATGATAGTGGGTGAGGCAGAGGCTAGGTCGGAGAATACTTGCATGGTTCTGTCTTGTAGGAAGGATGTGATCCATGCTGTGGCGTCAGGGGAGCTCTTCTTGTGGTGTGTCCCCCTGCAACTCTACAGTCTGTGGTACCGGCAGAGTATTCAAACTTCTTTCTTTCATCACCATGTTGCAGGCACATGTGTATTTGTTTAGGGAAATTGTAATGTCTAATATCTCAGGGAAATATGTTGCTCTTCTGGCTTCTTCAAGTGTGGCTTCATTGCTGTGGGAAATCATGCATGCAACTCTCCTGTGTGCTGCACACTTCACCACAGCGAACACCAAGGGACTTTCAAGTATGTCTAATAACCTCTCTAACAATGGTGGCATTCTGTACTGGTGAGCCGCCTGTCCGCTGGAAGCCACTCCTTTTTCAATGTGACAGTCCTGAGTGTATTGTTAACGTCACATAGGCAGAGTCAGAATACACTGTTACCATCTCATACTTATGACCTGCAATTCTGCCACTAAGCCTGCCACTTGAGCTGTGAATTTTCCTGGTAATCTTGCACTTTTCACTATTTCAAACCTTCTGCTTTTACCACTGCCGTCCCTCTATCCCTTTCTCTGCTTCTTTGATCTATCATCGATGAACAATCAATGAAGAGGATTACCACCCCACGTAGGGCATTTTCCTTGACATGGGACACGTCATCATAATAATCAGTGTAGGTAGTATTGTCTGCTATGAACCTTGTAGGGTTCACAATGTGGCACTTCACACATTTTAATGTATGGATTAAATTGAACAACCTCATAGCCTGACACTCTCTGTGTAGTCAATGTGCTTTTGGGCTTTTCAAGGTTGATAAAAAGAGCATGTTCAACATATAATATAACTGAACAGCCCATGGTTATGCTTTCCCAATTCTCAATTTCAAAAGCTGCTGGAGCCAATGCCTGCTCACATTGGTTATGACCTCTGTGAGAAACCAGAAGGCGCCTTGCCCACTAGTTCCCAGGTATCTGACCTCCAGATGGCCAGGACAGAGCCATCACCTTGGATCCAGTTCCTGGGGGTGGACCAGTGTGGGAGGATCACCTGGGTGAAGGGTCCTGGGGAGTTGAAATGGGACGCCGGATAGTGAGACACGGTATCCCCTTCCCTGTAACACCTTTACCCTAATCTACCAGGTAGGATATTTAGGAGCTCTACCCCCCTTTTACAACATGAACACTTTCAAGCGGACAGATCGCTATGAGAGAAAACAAACACCCGAGCAGTATACATGATGTGTCCCAATCAATGGTCAGGCGGGGTGAGGCAATTACTGATCATTGCACACACCTGACTTCCATTAAGCTTCCCCACATGGATAAAAGGCGGAGCATGAGAGAACAGACTGAGTGAGGCAAAATACACAAGGAAACAGCAGTTACGAGACGGCAGCTGAACGAGAGAAGAAATACGGCAAAACAGAAGGGTATCGCAAGGATGTAAGTTCCCTTGACCTTTTCGACAAGGAACAGTTACTTTCCAGAAACCTTGAGAATCATAAGCATAAGACCAGGAAACGAGGGTGAAGACTCCTGTATTGAGTGTTGTAGATACCCGGGGCCTTCCCGCATCAATAATGATGGCAGGTTGTAGCACCACCTGCCGTGGTAGCGTCCATGGCTCCACAAACAAAGCAGTGTCAGTGAAATCAACACAGCCGGTAAGTTGTGGCGACCGATACGAGACCGGTCTGTGTTGAGCCAAGGATGCAAGTAGCAGCATTGTATGGTGAGTGCTGGAATGAACATTGTTAAAACGTGTCTAATAAGAGATGCAATTAAAGTTGAACTGCTGGTGAGTGTATCAAACTTTAAACGCAAGATACAATTCCTTTGACAGAGTGGTCCGGCACTGCGTGGGTTCTCAATAGAATGTCTGTATCCAGCTGAAAAGTGGCAAAAGTGAAAGTGAGAAAACGTTTATATCAAGAAGACCTTTATTTTGCATAACATTGTTTCCCACACCATTTGTCTTTAGAAGTAAGGATTGGCAATAGGTTTATTAGTATAGGCCCTTTTATTTGGACAAACTCAACTAGGACTGGGTTATTATTATTTGATTGTCATAGCTTGCTCCCATTTTTAGATTTAGGATTAGATAGGTGTTTTTCAAACCCAATTGAAGTTCAATAAACACTCTGAACTGTGATCACTTGTGTTTGTATTACTGTTTGATACCATGACTTGCTTACACCACTCATTACCGGGTCTATGATCCTGCTGTAAAATCCCAGTGGTTTGTATCCCATTGAAGTTTTCAGTGTGAGAACAGCTGTAATCACAACTCCAGTTGATTGAGAAAACAGAAAATAATATTAATTGTAATATGGAATCCCTAACACAGGTGCTGTGCTTATTGCTTCTTTAAATTCATCAAAGGCACCGCTCATCTCACCTGTCCATAAAATGTCACCCTTGCTTTTCTGTGCTTCTTTCAATCCTTCTATGAGAGGCCACAAACATGTGCTGTAGTCAAAAACCCATACAGGACACTAATTGCAAATTCACAGACACTGCTAGAATGTTCACAGTATTTGGCCGGGGCATATTGGTAATAGCTTCTGCTCGCTCAGGTGTCACCTTCCTCCCCTCTTTTGATATCATATGGTCTATGTACAATGCTTCTTCTTAACACTATTGCAGTTTCTCCTTGTCTACTTTGTACCCTTTTTCAGCCAGTACTGTCAATATTTCAATATTTTCTTTCCTGCACTCTTCCTCCATGGCGCTGCAGATCAGCAAGTCTTCGACATCATTTATGACTGTGTTGTCTGTCTGTACATTGCCCAGGTTCATCTAAAGCACACTATTGAAAACACTGCAGGATTCACAGTACCCCTGTGGGAGGTGACTGTGCTGTAAACTGATTCTTTGATAAGTAAACACAGTCAAATGTTGTGAATCTTCATACAGAGGAATAGAAAAAAAGCATTTTTCAAGTCAATCACTGTAAAATATCAGGATTTGGGTGGTATGTTAAATAATATCAATGCTGGATTTGGAACCAACAGGAATTCTGCCTGAACAAATTATTCAGGGGGTGCAAATCTTGTATAAATCTCCAAGGCCCACCTCTTGCCTTTTTTTTACAAAAAAATGTTTTATAGCTTCTTTTGGATATTGTTTTACTCATGGTAAACTGGCACCTTTCTTCAGATTTATTTTGACTGCTCCCACCTCTTTTAGTAAACCCACGTCATATGGATGGTCCCATTTGTTGTGTCATTATTGCACTCAAATCTGATATATCTGGAAATTGTATACTGAATGCCTTCCAAACGTCTATTCGACAATTGTTAAAAGGTGCCCCGTCATGTCTCGTACTTTGGGCTATCACCCCAAGGTACCCTGCCTATATCCAAAGGTCTTCTGATTATTCACCCAATATAGCAGCAAACAACTGTTTCATGTCACCTACCGCCATGCCTGCCGTTTATCTTTATAACCCATCAATTCACTTCACTGCACCTGCATTAAGTGACAACAATTTGTATATCAAGATATTTCTATCTGTTTGTGGCCAGGGTATATAATGTGTTAATCCTATGCCTTTCTGTAATAATGGGAATTGTGTCAGTCCATTTCTGCGCGTGGGTGCAGCTGCACCCTGTGTCTTCATTGGTGATGCTGCCATACAAAACTTTTTATGGACTGGTAGATCTCTTAATCTGTTTACATATTGTGTGTCCCTTTCTGGACTCATTGGATATCTCTCTGGGAGCAAAGGATACCTAATGGGCTCTTACCTCCAAATCTATCAAATCAATCTCTCTTCTCACAAATGCGCCTGTCGGGGTTGCTCATGTAGCTTCCTCCTCCCCACTCTCATCGTCACCTTCCCATTCCGACTATCTTTCCTCTTCCTCCTCGTCTTTGTCCTCATCTACTTCCTCAAACTCTAGCCTTCTAAGGGGCTCTCTCGAATACGTCCCACTCAATATCTCTTCCAATACATTCCTACCCATATTTTGCATAGACTTCCCCAATGTTCTCTTCTACTCATACTATCCCTTCCACTCCTACTTAGGCTGTCACTGTGTCTTCATGTAGCATCTTTCCTCTCTCTGTCAGTCACTGTATGCCTGCTAATTATGTCATCAACTTCCTTTCCGTGTCTCCTCCTCTCTCTCCCTTCCTCTCACTTCCTGTCTCTTCCTCTCCCTTCTTTCCCTTTACTTTCTCATTCTCTCTCTTCTTCCAATTTTCTTTCTCTTTCTCTCTCCTCTTTCACCTTTTTCTCCTTCACTATCTCATCTCTGTTTCTGTCTTTTAACACCTTCTCTTTAGGATTGTCTATAGCTTTCCGATCCATTTTAAGTAGTATGTGCCATCCTATCCATTTATCTGACACACTTGTCTAACCCCTCTCTAAAAAGTGTGCCTCTCGCTGTTTGACCTTCTTTCTCTGTTTCCATTAGTTTTGCTTGAAACCTACGCTGTGTGTCGTTTCTACCTGCAGCAACAATTGTCTTTGCTTGTTCACTTTCTCTGCCCTTGTGCTGTGGTCCTCACTATATGCTGGGGGCAAATATTGGCATTGGTTTCCCTTCAGCAGACTTTAATGTGTGTTATCCCTGTACAGCCGAGGACGGGACACTGGTCAGAGGAGGAAGAAGAGCTGTGGGTGGTGTGTGCCCTTCATCATGATGGTTGAGCATCATTCTTTCTTGCTATGTTCCACTATATCTTCCTCGAAAATTGTCCATAGTTTGAGTATCCTTAGTCTGTTCTGTAATAGTGTTCCCTTATGTGTGGCAAGTATATAAGTGTACATGTGTTGCAGAACCTCTTTTGAATGAGTACCGTCTTGAGACCAGGGCATAACCTTCTTACTGGCTATATCTTTATCCCAATGAACGTGGTATTTGATTATCTTGCCTCTGGTTCTGGCAAGTGACTTACACAAATGGACACATTGGGTATCTGCCATAATACTAATATAAAACACAACTAACCAATAATCAATGAACACTACTTCAAATTTTGCTCGCCTTTTCACTTCTTTTCGCACCTCTACACATAAGAAATGTTTCCAACATTAACACACTCATGTCTCTCTCCGAGAACATGTGTCCCAACATTCCTAGCAGCAAAACAAAAACACTGCTCACATTCTAAACCACGTTTCCTTGTTAACAACACAAATCCACTCTTCCGCTAACAAAAAAAACACATCTATTAACCTATGCTATACCACAACAAAATATAAATGGCGCCAATAAACCACAACATAAATCAAAATACAGCTGTCTGGTCATTATATGCAGGGGTTTCTTCTCTTTATTTCTCTGACCCTAAAAGAGGCTTACCACATGGTATTTCCTGACCCTTGTTTTATGTTTTCAATCTCTTAATAATTCCACTATCTCATAAATAATAAAATACATAAAAAGAAATTCTCAGTTTTATCATGCACTGTTTATACTCACATCCACGGATCCCCTGAGGGTCTTCAGCATCAAGTCTCCTCTATCTGCCTGCTCCACTGTCTACACACAGCAGGGTGGCCTGCCAGACTGGGCAGGACTTTGCGACAATACAGGTACCTGCCAACTCTCTTCTTAGATGCACATTATTCTGCTATCCACAATCTGCCTCACTGTCCAAGGGAGACGGTGATGAATCCTCGATAGTCAGCAATACTCCTAGGCAACCATCCAATGCTAACAAATGTAAGGATGTGTCCTCTTTACCAGACTTGATAAAATCAATAATCAAGATTGGAGTACTAAAAATGTACGACAAAACCCAGCTTTATTCAAAACACAGAATCTCAGCTGGAAAAGAATACAAACAGCTCTCAACAGCACAATGAATGTGAGCAGATTTTGTACTAAAAATATGTAATAATTGATGTCATATTATGATATCAGCTACAAAACCTGTACGTGGTTGGGATAGGTTAATATCTTAAGACATATATTGATTACATGGGTGTTAGTTTCCTCATTGGTTTTTTCATATCTGATGGCTCCTCCTGAGCCCAGTAGAAAAATAGGTTTGAGTTGGATGACCCACATGTTTGGAAGGACCTGTGTGAAAACAGTCACTTATTCAATCAAATTTGTGCATATATTTTGACAACTATCATTTATCATGGGTAGGCCATCATTCCTCCCTTAATCAAAACTGTCACAATATTGTGCTTTTTTATATAAACAGAAGTATTTATTCATCAGTGATATAGGCTATTTTCAAATGTGCAGGGTCTTCCAGACTTTTGGGTCAAAATGTCCCTTGAGTCTGCTCAAAATCCAAGTAAAAATAATTTGGCACCTGAACAGAGGGGTAATCAACAAAGGTCATCACACACTGCACCAATGTTCCAATCACATGATCCTAGTAATAGGGAGAGTTACATCAGCCCCAGGTACTTAGGAGATAGGCCCCGGGCAGGATATCAACCTGATTTGTCAGGTATGAACAATAACCAGAGACAAAATCAGGATCAAAGTAATGATGGTCCTTATCAGACATTGGGGACACAAAGCAGATTTGATCCCAATACCATGATATATGGTAATCAGGATAGACCCTGATATGTGGATCGATTTGCTGATAATGGGAATCAACATAGGGGCCGGTACCCACAACCTGAGAGACAAGACATGAGACAGAACATGAACTACACTTCAAGTCAGTACAATGATTCCCCACCAGGGGACTACAACCAAAGGATGGGTGCACCCCGCTCCTCTCCGCAAATGAATCAAGAGTTCAGGAATCATGCCAATGGAAATCATTCTCCTGAGAGGTATCAGAATAGATCCAATCAGAGAGAAAACAACCAATATCGATCTAGGCCACAGAGAGAGGATGCTAGAGAGATGGAAAGATTCCAGTGCCTCGAGGCCCAAGTGAAAATGTTGGCTGAGCAAATAGGAAAGTTCTGCACAACACAGAAACAGTGATCAAAGGAGGGGCAGATGGCCATAGCAATGATCGGGGGGCTTCTGAAAAGTGACTAAGTACTTATGATACCTGCAGCACTGAAAAGACAGTTTGCTCTGATGTAATGTTGCATAATGACTCTGAGATGCCTAATCATTTAAAAGTGAAAATACCAATACATGAACATGTAACAGAAAATGAAAATACTTCTAAAAGAGAGGTACGGTTTAACCTAGAACTAAATCAAACATTGGCGATATGTACAAATGAAATAGGAAAACCTGAAAACCCAAAAGAACAAAGAGACAGGTTTAAGAAAAATGACTCATGCATGGGGAATACCAGTGAACCGGGAGTAAGTGGCGATGCTATAGCTCCTTCCCTGGGCAATCCAAACAATGACCAAAAACAGGCAGGAAAAAGAAATACTCAAAAGGAGGGTACAGGTCAATCACCTGAAGAATTCTTTGAATCACATATTTTTGAAGAGGTTAAAGGGGCTGGTACCATACTGAATAATCACAAATGCACAGAATTAGACAATGACAAATTGCCAAGTGATGTTGTTACACATGTTCAGTTGGAGGGTTGTAGTGTGACCTCTGATGATACCTGGATAGATGGGCGAACAGTGGCCACACTCCAAAAAACCTCTGAACATGGGGAAATGAATAAAGTCTCTCACACAGGAATGTGCAAAAAGGAGGGAAAAATGTCTTTCCATTTACCGATGTGCTTAGACAAAAGTGAAAAAGGCCTGAGAAAGGTGAGCCCTGAAATCAGTAAGAATTCGCATTTCCTATGCGTGTTGGAGGAAGTTGAGGACAGATATTATGCTCCCATCATTGTGGAAGAAAAATGCCATACATTTGCAATGATTGACACTGGCGCACAGGCCACAATTATGTCTAAAGAATTAGTAAAGAGTATCAATGAAGGGAGATCCCCGCAGAATCAGATCACAGTAAAGGAGAATCAAGGTCCAGTGCATAATTTTAACGGGGAGGAGGTGCCTATTATAGGCACCACCGAGGCTGACATAAAGATAGGTAAACACATCCATTTGTGATATTCCATTTCTAATGGGAACAGATTGTCTGAAAAGATTATCTCCGCTCATAGATGGGGTGAATGGAGTACTGTGGTCCTTAACCAAAAAACCATTGAGACCTAAGAAACTAAAATCACAAAACAGCAACATAAATGAATGTCACACCGTTGCAAAAACAAAGGATGCAGTGGAGGTGTATCTCCAGAATAGTTGCATACCTAGCGTCACTGTTATATTAATGTGTCAAGACAAGATGCAGAGTGAAAATAAAAAATGACTTGTACAAATATACTTAGACCCAAGGAAAGAATGGCAAAACTGCCATAGATGAGCCCACCTTACGTTTTTATTTAAAAGAGAAGACATGCAAACAGAATACTGCTCCTAGAGCAGGTTCAGAAAAACACATTACCACTCTTGCTGAAATAGACATGGAAGATGAACAACCATGGGTTCATGTTGGGATAAATGAGTATTCTAAAACAATAAAAGCCACTTTAGCGCTTGAACAGGAAAGGAGTTTCATTAATGAGAAATGTAGGATTAAAAACCAGTTTGTCTCTGGTTTGGACGGTCCAGACATTGAAAACCGAATTGCAGGTAGATGCATGCTGAAAATTAGCATTGGACAAAAAACAATTTGCCATAATGTTTGGATAGTGTGTGGAACGCAAATGACTTTTACATGGGCAATGACATCATGCACAGAATGTGTATGGTGCTAGATTTCCTTAATCAAAAGATATGGTCACACATAGGTGGGCCGGCACCTGAATTTGAAGACAAAAGAAGGGCTTATCATTGCGCACAGCTGGTCCCTTATGCAATTGAATTACAAATGAGGAAAGATACTGTTGTCCCTCAATTCACAAAGCATTTTGCAATAACACTGAAGTGCAAAAATGGACAGCAGATGAAAGATTCTGATGCATTTGTGTGTCTGAATGAATCCATAAAACAGCAGGGCCTGGATTATGAATACATTCCATTGGTAGATGTGGGTGAAGGGTCTGTAAAAATTATGGTGAATAATGAAGGTTATCAGAATATTCATTTAGAGGAAAACTCCCCAGTAGGAATGGCCATACAAATATCACATTACACAGCTGATCTAAATAACATTGTGATTGGAAATATCCCTGAAAAGTATGTAGATGCTAAGGATGAATTGCCAGAATACCTGGACTCTCAGCCCAAAGGGATATTTAAAATTCATTCTGTGTACCCTTATGATTCAAGCGAGACAGTGTGCTGTCATCAAGAGGATTGCATAAGATTTAACTTAAATGAAAATGAAATAGAAAATCAGCCCTTTGAAGTGGAAGCTGATATGCCAAAACATTTAAATGTGGCAGCTTTACAAAGAGACACAGCCACACAATTAGAGGAAAGTGCCGAGATTCCCATGCCAGAACATTTTCCAGAATTCCCCAAAATGGTAGAGGAGCAGATTTTGTTAGCGGATGCATGTGACAACGAGGAGGATAGGAATGAATTGAGGAAGATATTTATGGAGTTTAAAGATGTATTTGCAAAAGATGCTTATGATTGTGGGCTAACTAATTTACATGTGGCCACACTTCCGGAAGGGTGTAGCAGAAGCCCAGTATTTGTACACCAGTATAGACTACGGCTGGCATGTTTAGAATCATTGGCAAAGATTATTAAAAATTTGGAGTCGCAGGGAATCATCAGGCCCATTCATAGCACATCCAATACACCTATTTTAGGCGTGTTAAAACCAAACGGTCAATGGCGACTGTGTGCATATTTGAGAGAGTTAAATAAAAGAGTGCCAGTATCCAGATGGCCACTGCCATTCATTGATCAGGGATTAGCTCAGGTACATGGTTCAAAAGTGTTCACCAAATTAGATCTCACCGCTGGATATTGGTGTGTAAATTTGGCAGAGGAGAGACAGAATTTATTTTCCTTTTCATTTGATAAGACTCAATACGCATGGGTTAGAACTCCATTTGGGTACGTCAATAGTGGGAGTGAATTTGGCATATTCTTGAGGAAGGCTATGCCTGATGCAGCAGAAAGAGGAACCATAATTTATGTGGATGATGTCCTGATAAAAAATGATAGCTTGAAACGCCATTTTGATGAAATAAGACATGTTCTTGGCCAATTGCAGAAAGCAGGCGCCAAAGTATCTTCACAAAAAGCACAATGGCGCAAGAAAAAGGTGAATTTTCTAGGCCATGAAGTGACTGAACATGGACTAAATCCACAAAAGAAGAAAATAGAAGCCATACAGAAACTAAAAGATCCTAAAAATATGAAAGGGGTAAAAAGCCTATTAGGAATGACAGGCTATAACAGGAAGTTTATTGAAAATTATGCTGAAATCACTCAACCATTGACTAAACTGTTTAAACTGAATACACCCTGGAAACGGGAAAAAGAGCAGTCTGAGGCAGTTGCTAAATTAAAGGAATGTCTTGTAAAGGCATCATGTTTAGCATATCCCATAAAGGACAAGGATTTCTTTATAGAAATAGGTTTCTCAGAACATTGTATGTCAGCAGTGTTATCACAAAAACATGATTTGAATCACAAAACCATTGCATATGCAAGTAAGGCATTTTCCCAAGTTGAAATTAAATTCAATGAATGTGAAAAGGCCCTAATAACCACTGTGTGGGTGCTACAACATTTCCGCCCCATTGTTCAGGGAGAAAAGGTGATTATTGAGACAAAACATCAACCTTTGCAATTTTTAGAGTAAAAGAATTAGGTCAGGTAATTTAGCGCAGTCCAGAATCACTTCATGGACACTAGCATTACAGGGTTTTCCTGTAGAAGTGAGATATGGCCAAAATAAAATAAGCCCAATTGCTCAAGGTTTAGCAGATTTACATGACTGTGCAGCTGAACCAGTATCAAATGAAATAGAAGTGGAACCTAATTGGCAGGAATTTGAACAATCACCACACAAAGGTTTTGATGAAAAAACATGCAAAGACTTATCAACTGTGTATGTTGATGGTTGTGCCTTTCACATTGAAAATGACAGTGATAAACAATTAGTGTCAGGAATAGGGAATGTCTGGTTGAAGTGTGAAGGTATCCCAAGTATAGGGATGAGAATTGGTGCTAGGAGCAGTCAGGTAGCGGGATTGGCAGCCATTTATAAAGCAATTGCTACTGCAGTTGATAATAAATTCAGTGAAATTGTCCTGGTCACTGATTCTGATTATGCACGAAATAGCTTTGAGGAATATTTACCTGGCTGGAAAGCGAGAGGCATGATTACATACAATAAAAAGCCACTTAAACATGGAAAAATGATACAAGCAATAGACAAATTGGTGTCAGAAAATGATTTAACAATATACTGGAGGAAAATTCGTGGGCATTTGAAAACTCCAGGAGAGGATAAGGAGGGAAATGATAAGGCAGATCACCTGGCTAAAATTGGGGCTGTGATGGGAGAATTGCTACCTATTGAACATTTACTTGGTGAAATACAAATTGATGCAGTAACACGTTCTAAAGCACCAAAGGAGACAGATCAACCAGTGGTGCAGTGGAGTTATGATACACCAGACCAAGATCTGATTGAGGCACAAAAGAATGATCGAATTTTGGGAATCTATTATAATCATTTGATAGATCCTGAAAAAAACCCTTTAACAGAAAGGTTGAGGGTGCTATTAAAGAATAAAAAACGAATAAGGCTACAAGATGGACTCATGATTAGAGAGTCCATAACAGGACAACTACAGTGGGTGGTACCCCTTTCATTCAGAGGGTTAATACTACACCATGCATATGATGCTATAGCTGCAGGCCACAGAGGCTCACAGAAAACAATGGAAATACTAAAAGATTATGCTTATTGGCCACACATGTCCCAAGATGTAGAATTATATACTAGAGGATGTCTAGTATGTGCCCAATTTAAACCTGCTTCACCAATGCATAGAGCTCCATTAATGAAAAGAGGCCTAACTCTTCCATGGTCCGATTTGCAAATAGACTATGTAGGGCCTGTAAAGAGGTCGAGCAGGGGGAACCGGTATATTTTAAGTGTGGTATGTTTGATGTCAAAGTGGATTGAGTGTATTCCTGCACCAGATTGTAGTGCACAAACAGCAGCCACATTGCTTGTGAACCATGTGTTTTCAAGGTTTGGGTTGCCACAAAGAATAGAATCAGACAGAGGAAGTAATTTTACAAGTGCTCTAATGAGTAAGGTATTGCAAATATGGGGTGTGAAGTGAAAGCTACATATCACATATCGGGCGGCTTCTTCAGGTGGAATTGAACGAAGCAATAGGTCTGTTGTGGACATTTTAAAGAAATGTGTGGCAGAAGCAGGTTCCAGCTGGGATTTACGCTTACCTTTGGTTCTGATGGGAATCAGATAAACTCCTGCCAAAGCAACAGGTATTAGCCCTCATGAAGTTTTAACAGGTAGGAAAATGGTGTTACCACAACACCTGCTATGCAGGACACATGAGCAAACACTTGTGAGTGCATCCACAGTTCATGAATACATTGATGAGCTGAGGAAGCATTTACAACATGCATTTGCTTTTGTACAGAAAAATTTAGAAAGAGCTGCTGACAGTGCAAAGTCATATTATGATAAAAAGCTGTCAGTAAAGGAATATTGTGTGGGTGATCAGGTGTATAAATTTTATTTTGGAAAAGGTAAACAGAAAAATTCCAAATTTCTAGCAGCCTGGCAGGGGCCATATCGAATTATAGATAAGCTCTCTCCTGTGGTCTATACAATTTTGAAGACTGAAGGTGAAACAGCAACAGAGCAGTTTGTTCACATAAATCAAATGAAACCATGTCACCCTAAACATGAGATTAACAACTTGAGCGTGTAGAAGCAGATAAAGTCCCTTGAACATAAAAAGGTAAAGTGAATGGGTCTAGTCAATAGTAGTGGCAGAGAAGTTAAATAAAGATGGTTGATTATGATAATGGAACATAAACTCTCTGTAATATATGTGTATATATATATATTAAAAAAATGGAAGCTAAAATTTATGGAATTGGTGTGAAAATGTATTAAATATTGAATGCTGTTTTATGTATGTTTGTTTTCTCTTTAACCTATGTTTAATTTCAGAAAGCAAGAGGAAAAAGGGCGAAATATAAAGCATGTTTTATTTTTGGAAAAAGGGTGAAGTTAGTATTGTGCTATGTACTTAATTTGTTTCTTTTCTATTTGGTTTAGAATATTAACATATTTGTACCGGAGGTCACGGGAGACGGTGGAGTCCTGGAGTCCCCTGGATGAAGATCGAATGATGCCTGCCTCCGGGTGGAGGTGAAGACAAAGTAACCGGAATGCCAAAAAGTGATGACTCGTATGGGGAAAAGATCCAAGAGTGCCAAGATGGAAGAGTACCCGAATGAACCAAATGATGTGACATCGCTGGTCGGAACATATCAGGGCAGACAAGTGTTCTGGAGTATGGAGTTCCATGTATTTATTATTTTAATTAATTATTTTAATCTGTTATGTTAATTCTTTGTTTTAGTTATTTGTTTTATTTTATTATTTTGTGATTGAACTCAAGTACAAAAGTAAGACACTGGACTATGGACACTTCCATTGGGAAGAAAAATATAGAACATTTTATAAGAACTGATGGACTAAAAATGAATTTTAATATCATGATGATTGAACAGTGATTTTTCAATTTTCATTTTTCACACATGAATGTTAATTGTATTGGATTGTTACATTTTAAAAAAGAAGAAAGGGAGCAAGTTGGATTTCATCCAATTGTGGATTGGACCATTGCCAAAATTCTCAGAAAAAGGAGGGGATATGTAGGATTATTTAGCGTGTTTTGGGAGCACAGCACCATTGCATGGGATTAATGTATTGCTAGAATGCGGTACAAGCAATTGCACCATTTTTTTTCTCCTGAAATGCCTCTGTTGCAGGAGACACATTAGAGGATCAATGAACTAATATAATTAACAGTACAAACATGATCTTAACTTATTAACATCATAATGTGTTCTCCAGTGCAAAATGAGGTGGAAAAAACAGGCTCTGAAAGTCATTTTAAACGTGCACTTGGATTCATTTTTCCTCTCTTTACTGTGTTAGCTGAATGCGAAATCTGCATGCCAGGAAATGAGTAGATATAGTTTCTAAACCGTATAAGCCAAGCCATTTTTAAAAGAGGAGGATAGATTATTGTGCATTTTCATTGGTGACACGTCCCTTAAGGGCTGTAACAGAGGTCTCTTGGTACATTTTGGGGAGGAAGAAAGGCAGAGGACATTTTGCACAGCTCCGGGGAAGACTTGGCTGGAGTTTCTATGGGGTTTCCTGATTGAGAGGTATCGCCCCAGTCCATCGCTGACTTTCCCAGGCTGGAGATTCCAGTCAACAAGCACCGGCTTCAGAGACCGCAGATCAGAACTGCATGTCCTCGCTGGGGTGCTTTGAAGGAAAGCCTTGAGCCATTTAAAGAAAGCGACCAGTCCAGGGAGTTTGCGCGCTAAACAGCTACAATTCTCTGGTAATTATCTTGTATGAAAGTGAGGGTGCGGTATGTGCATGAGACCTATTTTAGACAGGCAGTGTAGATATAGCTTTTCACTGTGTTCAAATGACACATTTTAATGTTGCCAGCTGAAGGCAAAACAAATGATGTAAATGTTCTCTCTCTAGTGCAAATATGAAATGAAATTCGTAGTGTTCTTGCATTTTGTCTTTCTCATGTTTTTATTTCAGAGTATCATTTTAAAATGAAATTGTGATAACACAGTCTGCCTAAGAGTATCCTTGTTTCTGTTTCATTTGGTGTCCAAAAAAAATATTATGCCATAGAGGGAATGATGCTTAAAGCGCCAAGTTTCTATGCAGATAAAGTAATGTTATGAGCAATTATAAATAGCTGTGTACGTGGTTCCACTCTGTGTATATATGTGTGTGTGTTTTCTGAGTGGAACATAATGAAATAGTTTGCTGGACGTATATGAGTCAGCAGAAAGAGAGGCCTCTGGAAATATTTTCACTAATGTAAATAAATTAGTGATTATACCACGTTATTGTGAATACTTTATGAAAGCACACTGGTCTAGATAAATCAGTGATAACAGCCATAAGTGGCATACCATATGAAAATGTGGTGTTCTTGAATAATGTAGAAGCCTGAGGCCTCTAGAGATCACAAGAACAGTCTAAACAAAAGAAAGAGGTTTTGTATGTTGGGGCCACAAATAAAACAAAGAAATTATGCTCATCACTATACCACAACGAAATGCATACCAACTAAATGTATCTGTGTACTGAAATAATGCTTAGCAACTATATTACTATAATACCAAACCCAATCTGAATGAAATGAGTGATTATTGCTGAATTACTTTATTTTTGGCGGTAAGAAAATACCGATAGGCCCCAAATATACACAAAATACCCTACACTGGGCAGCTTCAAAGCTTCTCAAATAAATGTGTTTTTAGGAATTCAGCATCTTGTCTGAGGTTTTGCTAACTACTAGGCTTGCTGCGGCTGCTGTACTAGCGAAATGGCTGTACTTCTGTGCTTCTCGTCTCCACATTAGACACCTATATTTGTGTCTGTTCATGTTACATTCACCTTGTGCATCTGCCATACATTGGTTTCCCTAACCTTGTATGCTTTGTCTAATCTGCCTATAATTCTATCTGCCCTATCACTCTAGTCAGTCCTTCCCTTTGTATTCTAGATCCTCATCCCTTTTTGCTATATATAGCACACTACTTTTGCTTTCTGCTATCTAACTGTAATCCCTACTAGTGTCACACAGCCTAATTAATTCTTTGTGGCAGTGGTGTTTACATTGACTATGTTAAGTATTGTTTCTAGGAAACTGCCTTAGTTTGTCTCGTCTCCCACCCCTAGACTCATGGGGTGGTAGGACTGCCTAAGCAGGTATTGTTTCTCACCAGTACGATAATTGGGAGGAGTAGGGGCATACGTTTGTATTTGCATATTAGGGGCAGTAGGTGATACCTGCATATTCATCTGCCCCGTTACACAACATTAAAAAGGAAGATAGGAGATGCCTACAAAAGAAATGTGGATGATAGGCAAAATCTATCAGATAGCTAAAAATGTACTTCAGTAATTTGAAGAGAGCATCACCATGGAAGATAAAATCTGTGTGATGTATTTCAACATATTACAATATAGCACCATAGCTGTGTTAGTCACAATTTCTGTGGATAAGGAGTATAATAAGAATGGGGGAGAATACCTCTGAACAAAAAAGTGGAAAAATCAAATGATAGAAAACAAAAAAAATAAATGAGCAGAATTGTTATAGTCGGTAAGGAGAAAAGTGAAATACGTTATCATACAGAGAGGGAATGGAACTTGAATGCAATTGACTTTACATCAAGCATAAATAGTAAGGCCTCTGCAAAGTTTTTACTTGTGGGGAAACCTGTCACAATAACATGTCTATGTGAAGTTCTAATTTTAGACGACTTGGAAGAGCTGCATTGGGATGCAATCATCTTTGGGCTAAGAATAGACAACAGTGTGATACACCTGTAAAATGTAAAGACTGTTCCTTTGCAGACTACATTGATTGGACATGCTGTGAAGCAGCTCTAAACGTCCTTACAATAAGTGGACAACTTTACATACATACATACTGTACAATGTATAATTGATTGTGTGGAAAATGTAAGAATAAATCAGTTGGACATGCTGTGAAGCAGTGCTAAACGTCATTACAATATGTGTACTTGCTTAAAACAAAATAGATGGACCCCGTTTGTAGGTAAAAGAATACAAAAAATAGTCAATACAATGGTGATGATGATCAGTTGGCTTACATGAATGAGAGTGTCTAAAAAAGGAACACAAAACTGAAGAGGGAAATGGTAGAGAATGTATTGATAGCTTTCTTTATCAACAGCAAAAGTATTCTCCTCATGAAAATCAATGTTCCTCCTCAGTTTAAAATGCAGAATCATTTACCCTGATCCCTGATGATGAATGTGAATGTCTCCTTACTTGTAGGCATCATTTCCGCCATAGACTTGTTAGGAATTAGAAAACAATGCTCTTTTTCTCTAACATCTCTTGAAACCTATTTTGCTGAAAAGTCAATTTCGCTTTTGTTAAAATATTCTTTACATATTAAAATATAGTGCAATATGCTGATGATATTTTCACAGGTGGCCATATCTGGAGTGATTCCTCCTTCATGGCCCATAGCAATATTCTTCCTGATTTACAAAACAGGGATAGAGGTTTGCCTATGAAATATAGACATATTTCATTGATAGTCACTGGTAGTAAGGTCCTTGCTTCATTAGTTTTAAAATAGCTGGCCCTACGTATTGAAAATACATGAAGATTGATTGTTTTTTCCAGCAGGGTTCCATAAGAACATGGCGACCTAACTGATTGACTTGACTTATGCACTGTGTCAACAAAAAGCACTAACAAACAAAGGCGGTGCACTTTGTTCCGCCAATTTCAATATGATTGCTTACTTCGACAGGGTTGACAAAAATTGTTTTTGGATTAAACTGCCTTCTGGAACATCTCGGTTGGTTTGTCGAATATCTTAATGTTGTTTGATACTGAGATCAGTTTACAAATCCAATTAGATTCTGATGGTTCGCCATCAAAAGCGATTCACTCTTACTCAGGGCTGAGACAAGGGTGCGATTTAGCCCATTGTCTTTTTAATTTGTATATATCCGATATTCAGGAGATGCTCTTTAAGTCCAACCTCTTCCCTCCAAAAATAGGTGCCCACCCCTCTGTTAGCGAGATCAATCCTTCAAAAACCAAGATCATTAATTTTAAGAGAGACAAGAAATGTCCAAATTGTAAATGGTATGTTAACAAATTATAGATTGAGGAGGTAGTCTTCTTACATATCTAGGGTTTTTAAATAGGAAACAATTAAGCTTCATCAAAGATGCAATTTCTGTACAAATTAGAGCTTTATAGTACAGATGAAAATACTACTGTGTAAATACAGAGGAACTCCAAACTGTGCGTGAGACTACCAAAAATATATGAATTATTAGCCAGGCACATTACTGGATGTACCTATAGTAGAAGTCTTCAAAAAGACATAACCAAACTAAATCGCTCCTCATCAAGTGACCCCACTAACCATAATAAGCTAGCCAAACCAAATAGACCTGCCACACCCATACTGCCCACAGATAGCCCTACCATCATAGGAGCACTTATTAATGCCAGGTCATTAATAGTTCATGCGACAGAAATTGCCGACATAATTCAAACAGGCAACTATGATTTCCTAGCCATTACAGAGACTTGGCTACATCAAGCGGCTGGCCCAGCCCTGATGCTTGCAGTGCCGACCAACTACACCATCTTCAGAGAAGATAGAACTAATTCCCGCGTAGGAGGACAAGCCCTCATCGCCAAAACAAATCTCTCTATACGGATAGAAGCACCTATCGTACAAAATCATGTGAGTCCCTAACGGTCAAACTCCTAACAGCTAACTCAAAAACAATCAACTCAAACCTTATCTAAAGGCCACCAGGACCCATTGGTACCTTTGAGGAGGACATATCCACCATCCTCTCAGATAATCTAAAAAACTCATCACAAGCCCTCTTATTAGGAGATTTGAACCTAGGCTTCAATGATCACAAAGACGTACAAGCCACTAACATTGTCAATGTCCTATCAGAGCTTGGCTTCACCCAAAGAGTGACACAGCCAACCCATGAGAAAGGCTGCACACTCGATTGGGTGGGGGACCACAACTGCAACACAACCATCACCTCCGTCTGCCCACAAATTTGGACAGACCATGCTCTTATAGCTTTCTCAGTAAACGCTAAAATCCTCCAATCTCAAAATAACACTCTAGCACCCCCTAAACTAACAAGAAACAAAACAAATATATAACAACAGATAGGCTATTGCCACTAATCCTTCCAACTTTAAACTCACTGCCGGACACATTAGATCCCTTATCTCTAGTCATCAAATTTAATACTGTCATTGCCAATGCCCTGGATACCATCGGCCCACTAAAAATGAGAAACAGCAAACCTAGAGCACACCTAAATGCCTGGTTTACCCTCATCTAAAATCACTAAGGATAGAAAAATGCAAGTGTGAATCTGCCTGGGGGCTACTACCATCAGAGACAAATAAAGCCACCCTCATCAGCATCTCTACAAAATACAAACTTGAAATAAAACGTGCCAAAAAGGAAAGTTATGACAACAGAATAGCATGAGCTAAATCAGGAACTAAGGAGCTCTTTGCAATATTGAAAGAGCTAGAGAATTCCATCCAAGCACCTGATAACTGTGACAAAAATACAACATGGTTTTCTAACATTCAGGAGGCCCTTAGTGATAAAATTGCCACACTCCAAGTCAAAATTGACAAGAAAAAACTAAATATTCCCTCGGCAACTAGCCAATCTAATAACTCACCTACCAGTGCCAAACCTGAACAAAGATTTAAATTTACTAAAGTTTCCATACTGGAGGTAGAAAAAATAATCCTATCTTTGAAACCTTCAAACTGCTGAGGTGACAACTGCCCGGCTCAAATAATAAAAGATGTGCCCAGAGACCTAGCCCCGTTCATCACGAAATTAATGAACTCCTCATTCACCTCAGGCACTATACCCAACAACCTTGAGGAATTTTGGGTCCTTCCCCACCTTAAGAAGCAAACACTGGACCCGGCGATACCAACAAATTACAGGCTGATCACTACGGTACCCTTTTTACAAAAGATCCTAGATGAAGTGGCCTACCTACAGATCCAAAAATTCCTGGAGCCGCACCAACTCCTAGGTAGTAGGCAGTCAGGTTTCAGACCGCAACACAGTACTGAAACAGCACTTATCAATCTCAAAGCCCAGGTCGAAGAGCTGAGAGACCAAGGAAAAACTGCCTTGCTCCTCCTTCTGGATCTTTCAGCAGCATTCGACCTGGTGGATCACCGAGTGCTCTGCAACCATCTACAATCAGCAGCAAACTTTTCGCCACAAGCCATAGCATGGATTAAATCATTCTTAAGTGAGAGAACAATGAGGGTCTTCTCTACCTAAGCAGCTGTTGACCGTGCGCCAAAAACATGCAGCGTGCCCCAGGGATTGTGTGTGTCTCCCACCATATATAACATTTTTACTAAACCCCTGTTTGATCATTTAGACTATCTGGGCATCACCTACACCAACTATGCAGATGACACCCAGATTCTCATCCCACTTTCTGGGGATTACAAACTGGATTTGGCCTTGGTGAATAAGATATACCTCATCATCCAGGCATGGATGGCACGTCATGGTCTATGCCTGAATGATGACAAAACGGAACCCATCATACTGGGGACTACACACAACATCAAGAAACTTAGTCAAGAGTACTCATCCTTTGTCATAGACGGCCACATCATTAAAGTGTCTAAGGAGGTAAAAACACTAGGTTTTTACCTCGACTTTGGCCTAACCTTAGCAAAACAAGTGAACGCTATGGCTTCTTCATCAGCCTACACTTGTAAGCTAATCCGATCAGCGAAACCTTACCTGTCCTCAAACAGTTACACCACACTGGCACAAGCACTCGAGTTATCCAAACTGGATTATTGCAGCGCTCTCTATCTAGGTGCTAATAAATACATCACTCAGAAAATCCAAATCCTACAAAATAATGCCCTTAGAGCGGCACTAAGAATCTCGAAAAGAGAACATATCACAACATTCAGCAAGCAGTCCAACTGGCTACCCAGAACTGACAAATTAAACTTAAAACTGCTTCCCTTATATTTAAATGCCTTAATACCCTAGGACCTAGCTACCTTGAAACACTTGTGGGCTTGAAACACTTGTGTATAGGCGCATTATAAATGCCATATCATATCATATCATACCTCACGGAAAGGTTCAAACAAAGAACTACATTAAGACCCATGAGAGCAGCCTACATGAACTGCCTATCTGTCCCTCCATTCAAAGTGACTACAACTGGAGGGAACAGCTTCCATGTCAAAGCTGCACAATTGTGGAAATGCCTCCCACCGCCTTAAGGCTTGACCAAACCTACCCACACTTGAAGGTAAACTGCATGAAGTGGCTCAAAAGGAACGAGCCATAGTATTCTATGTTCTGCTATACTCTGCTCTGCTGTGTAATGTATTACTTGCTGTTTTGCCTTTGTTCTGTACCTCTGTGACTGTGTAACCTTGAAACTTGTAAGCGTAAAGCATTCTTCTCCTCACGCCCTGACACCTTTGGGTCTGGCGCGTGCTACAAATAAAGAAACAAATAACAAACAAACACACATACTGCTATTATTGCCTCCAACCATTAATTACGTTTCACAAAATAAAGGTTTGTCCAAGTATTACCTATTGGCTGGAGTTATTCGAAATTAGTAAATGGAATTGGTTAACAGCATTGGACGGTACAACTTGGCACTCAATGTAGGGTACAGCATTGTTATATCACCATGCTTTTTTTCACTGAGTTTTTAGCTGAAGATTTGTGGCTGAAAAAACTCAACAAAAAATATGGAGGAGGGGCTTAAGGGAATATAAGGGGGAGGGGTGGGGAATAGGAACTACATTATAGGGAATGGTGTACCAAATAAAAACAAAAAACTTTTCAATTAGTTTTTTAGCCTAAAATATTGAGCAAATATCTTTGCAAAAAAAATAAAAAATGTCGATTGTAGAACATAGAACTCAAATGCAGGGTCTCCGTGCATCACTTTGGATTATGATGGTAAGACAAGAGCAAAGGTGAAGATCCAGCTTTGGGTAAGATTGCACAACAAGGCCAACACCGGTCATTGCAGGATTTTATGTCACAAGGTGAGGGATACCACTCTGAAGTTAACATAGAGTTCAGGGAGTTGGATATTATGTAAAATAGTGAGTTATTACTAAAGTGGAAATTATACATACTATGCAAATCGTTTTTTTACCATCGAGGTGACAGTTGGCTTACATCCCAAAATGTCCCCCCTCTCATAGCTGATGGTTGTAAGATTCAGTTTTAATATCAGACACAAACTTGAAGTCACAGGTCCCCATAGTGCTCGTTTTGTTTTTTAAGAAACGTTTTCTACCTTGGGAAAAGCTCCCAGGGCAATGCGATGAGAGCAAGGTGGTTGAACACAGTCTACACGAAACGATCTGCTGGATGTATAGTTGTACTCAGACTTTGTATGGCTGAAGAACATTTTCTGCACTTAAATAATTGCAATTTTAGTGAGGATGACTTCCAAAAGATTTGCTTCTGCACTAGTAGCTTTTTTGGGCACGTACCCTTATTTATTCGATTATGGGCTACAGATCTATGAAGTCCTTTATTAAGTGTATGTTTATTGGTGTAACAGTTCATGAAACTCAACTTAATTGAAGTGTATGTATAATTTACTGTTTTTTTCCCTTCGTATCGATTTATTTTTGTATTCGACACTTTCAACCTATGAAATCTAGTCATGTAAAAGAAGATATGAATTATCATTATCATATGGTTTGTTCTTGTAATTATATATTGTATGCTGTTTGTTGAGTTATGTAAGAGTTATGTATGTGTTATTGTATGGGTTATGTCAAAGATTGTGTTTAATTATTTAATGTTGTAAATGTTCTGTGTGAAAGGTGTACTTTGTATAACATACCGAAATTCAAACATGTTTAATATAAATCTATCTGCACTGATCATTTTATGTAATGCATTTCAAAGAATGTCTTTGTCAAAGCAAACGCTTTATGTTATGTTATGCTATGTTATCTTATTGGGCATTTGTATAGCACCATATTATCATTAGTAGGATGTCAAAGCGCTGTGGTTTGAGCACCACCGGGGACAGTAGTCCAGGTCAGTGGAGATTGTGGAATAGTCGAAGGTGCTGTGTTGCACTCAGTATTTGTGCAGCCGGTGCGGTTTGTGTGGCATGTAGCTGCATTCTAATGCTATGTGTGGTGTGGTAGTTTGTGTGAGATTTGTATAATGTGTTCAACATGCTAATCTTGGCCTAGGCATCCGCATTCTGGTGGTGGAGCGATTTGTGTAAAGGATTATGTGTGCGATTTTGGAGGTGTATAGGTATGTGGACAGATAGTCCGAATTGATCAAGGGTTATGCATGCATTCCATTGAGTTTTAATGTAGATGAGAGGGTGAGCATATTGGTATGAGTTAGGATCTGTGCAGAGTGTAGTCAGAGCCCTGATTCCAGATTACCTTCTAGTTCCTACTGCCGTGACCGTAGAAATCATTGTGTGATCAGCACAACGATAGCCACAGCATATCAGTGACCCTTAGAGGAGCTTGCCTTGCCAGATTCCCTGCCTGGTTTATGAGTGTATTTATGAGTAGTTTGGAGTATAATACTGGACAATTTGTTTTGCAGTGACCCAATAATATTTAATAAATAAACTATAAAGCAGAGAATCATTATTCTCATATGGGCTCACCACAAAATCATACCCAGACCACAAAGATATGTTAGTGGTTTGTTGATGATACACAAAGATGTGGCAAAGAAAACGTTTATTATACAAGTGGTTCCCAAAAAAATAAAATACCAAGTGAGATCTAAAATAATGAATCTTGATCAAACAGAAAAGTGCTCTTTCAGACACCTTTGGTTGGGGCCCATCCAAAACGCGTCTACTATTATTAAAGGATCAGCCAGGTCTTTGTCTTTGGGTTGCAGGATTTCCGGGCTTCCAAGCCCTCTTTCAGTTAATCTGCAGCTGGGACCCTTGATGACAACAGGCCACCAGCCTGCACTATCCAGTTTCTCCTTAAGTAACTTTAGACAGGTGGATCTTTCCCTGTACATGTGTGCTCTGCCAGGTTCTTAGGCACAGGTTGGTGGGGTTAGGGGGTGCTCCATACTCATACAACTTTCCATTCCCTGTGTGTTTCACTCCGGACTAAAGCTAACATAGCCTTAATGGCCCTCAGCGAGAATGCATCAACTTGTTCCTTTTCTCACCATGAAATCCTGCCCATGACCACCCTGGTCTGCCGGAACCTTTCTGGTCTTGCTGGCTAGTGGTATTGCTGTTCTCCACCCACCTTCTCAGGTCTTGCAACTTTACATCTCACTTGAGCTTTTCTCCCTCCTTTTCCATTAGACTG
The DNA here is from genome assembly GCF_040938575.1 of Ambystoma mexicanum. Lineage (NCBI taxonomy): Eukaryota > Metazoa > Chordata > Amphibia > Caudata > Ambystomatidae > Ambystoma > Ambystoma mexicanum. Next base: position 720,248,024 of record NC_090936.1, read on the forward strand.
ACACTTTTTTCCTCCAACCTCTCAAAAGAACTCACTCTGGGTGGTACCTTTTTACATCCAGTCACATAAACACAGCTTTCTCCAAATAGCAGCTCTCTCCTTCCAAACCCCTCAATAAATCTCACTTCAAATGGAAACATTCTCCCACAAATCCCCTTCATGCAACTCTCTCTCTCCAATATTTTCCTAGGATGCCTTTCAATAGACCTCTAACTCTCCAATCTACTCAAAACACCTTTCTCCAGCTCCTTCTTGAACACTCACCCTGCCAGAATGAACTGGTTGCTTTTTATAGTGAGATCTCTCCTCCCCTTGTATGGCACCTAGGGACATGGATTACACCTGTTCTGTGTGGGCTATGAGGTTATGTGCCTATGGTCATGGGGATTAAAAGGTGTCTGGCAAAGCTTATTTCAAGGTCTGCAACCATCTTGGATGAGGGTCACCTTTCCTTCCCCTGAGCATCCACTGTCTGTGTCTGCCTCCTCCTGGCTCACTCTGCATTCCCAGTCTGTTAAGAATAAAGTCAGACACACTCTGGTAAGCCTAGGAAGCTGTTCAGTGCAATTATAACTCATTTGTCAGAGGGAGATTGTGATTTTCTAACCCCCGCTATGCTAACCGAAGTGACAGAGTAGTATTTATTTGTTTTCCTCCTCTGTCGTACAGCACAAGCAACTTTTAGACTGTTCACATACATATTTCTATCCATTGGGCTTCCACGGTCGAAACAAGTATGCATCACATTTTTAAATGTTTCCTTCAGCATTGGTGTTAAAGAAAAACATGTATTTCCCTGCTCGTTGGTGTCTTCAAAATATTCCAAAATGGTTTCTTTAAAGGAGAAGGCTGTATTACCTATGCTGGGTTTTTGGATCTGGCTAGGAAGCTGGAATGGTTGGCTAAAGTTGTCAAACATATGACAAATCTCTGACAAGAGGCATTTTAAGGGTTTTAAAATGTATTGTTTCGCCTAGGTAATCATTGGTGTTTTTAGGGCTGTTGGGGTTGTGTGTGCCTCTATGGCTACTTAGTGCAGACCCAGGTATCGGTCTCTTGGTGTGTACCTCCTCTGGGTTCATTATTTCTTTGTTTGGGGTGTTCCCTCTCACTTGGACTACCCCACTGTTGTTCAGCGGGGTTTGGTAGCGAAATCCACGACACCAGCTGCATTGTATTTCTTGTAGCCTGCATTTAAAATGAGGGTGCTGTGTGTTAAATTTAGGGGAAATTGGTGTATGGCCTATATAAGTATCATCATATTAGCCAACAATTCCCCATAGCCTTCGTTTAGGTTTTCTGATTTTCAGTGCCTCTTAAAATACAACAGAAACACTAAACACTTATTCATGGACACATAATGGGGATTTCGTTTCCTTTGAAAAGCTATTCAGTTGATATCTGGAAGCACCAGGATGGAAGTATGCATTGCTATTTGTTTTGTAGTGGACACACAGCAACGTGGTATGATATTGTGTGACTTACAGGTATGTCTGATTATTCACCCAAGTGGAGTCATTTGAGATAATTACTTGCACTAGTACTCTACACTAATTCAAACACAGACACACACACACACTAACATAGACTAAGCCATTTGAACCTAGTTGTTTGGAGTGAAGTGCATCATTTAATTTCAACGAGTCGTTGTAGAAAACGACTTAGTCCAACATATGGGAATTAGAATGCACAGATTATACACTTGTTTGCATATGCGTAAATAGGTAAATAGTCGAAAAGACCGCAGTTTATGCAGCTGTTTTAGCTGCTAATTTATCTTGTCTATGTCTCACTCCCCATAGTTAATTGTTCGTAATGTTTTCTTTGAATAAAACAAACTGATGCATCCTGAGGCATGTAAACACGTGGCTGATTTTTATCTTTAGATCTCTTGATCACGACAAACACACTATTTAGTACTACACAACTTCATGCTGTAGGTGGTAAACTGCATGACACTCCTGATGTGTGTGTCTGTGGTCGCACCACTTGAAAGTCTGCTCTAAAATAAATCTCAAACAATGCAAGTGGTGCGATGGTAGGTAAACACAGATACTGAGGAAATGTTCCAACTGCTTTCCCATTTGCGGTGCAGATGTAAACTACGGAAACAACATGACTAGTGTATAATAATGCATGCTCAAAATCAAAGTGCTCCACAATTTACACTGTTTGATTGCCGATTTCTTATTGGAGTCGTTCAATGTGCTTCAAAGAAAATACATTCTGAAATTCATAAATAAACAAATATGAAGCTAAATATGTCTTTGTGCTCCTAGCAACCAAATTTGGTTTCCATAGAAACCATGAACAAAGTTATGTACATCAAAAATATGTTCAGAAATACAAAATAAATGCGCTCTAGGGGACAATGCAGTGCTTTGTCTTGCAACAGGTCCTTTTCTAAAGAGGAGCCACAGATGCCTGACACACACGTAAATACCTTGATCAAAGAGGAGCGTTTAACTTTCTTCCTGTGGTAAGTAATGTGATTATGTCAATTGGCGTCATTTAGAGATGCACACAATGAATTTAATATGGTATATTATGGCAAGGTGTGATATTTTGCTACACTACCAAATGGAGGCACATCATCCACTCTACGAACACACGTTGGCAGTCCCACGAGTCCCAAAGCTGACTGCCTGATTGTGAGGCAGTGATGACACCAGGTTGGTGCTAAAACTAATCATATGCAATGTGGTAGGAGACACACGCACATTGGCCTTTGAGTCAGAAGCAAGCTATTATACAGCACACATACCATACCTACACAAACACATTAACACACAAAACAATATAGCGAACAGTCATGAGGAAAACTATAATGCAAGTGGGGGCTTGTATGAGCTGCAAAAATCGTACATGGTGCCTAACTACACACATATCTATCTGATCCACAAAAAAGAAACAATGTGAACAACCACGGAAAATTAAGTACAACGAGTTGCTCAATACAGAGCACGTTGCATGCAACAGATCATTAATTAACACCATGTCAACCTTTAACACCATGCACAACACTGTTGTATCCAGTACATGCATAGTGATATGAAGACCACTGACCATGTTGACAAAAGATAATCCAGAAGTGGGCGGTTCCAACAAGCTTTATATTACCGTTCATCAACAGGGAATACGATTTAGTCTCTCTCTCTCTCTCTCTCTCTCTCTCTCTCTCTCTCTCTCTCTCTCTCTCTCTCTCTCTCTCTCTCTCTCTCTCTTCCCTAAGATATGTACTTACGTTTTCTGTTTAAAAAACGCCACACAATTCACACCTATAGACATTCACACAGAACACAACACATTTAACGTAAACGAATTTGTCAACATGAATTTACACAAGTGACAGGTACATTGTAAATCATAGACATACATTAGTATAGCACTGATATTAATTACACATAACACATTTCTTTGCAGGCTAAACTGAATTTCGACCAAAGAATCTTATCTTACCCACAGTTGAGATATTTATACTGATAGTGGCATCCTCCCAGCAGCATTGTGTGTTTTTGCCATGTGTCCCACCATCCCAAACTACTGATTCACTGTCCTCAGCCTTCTCTCCTTGTGTATACCATATTTTGCCTTTCTGACTCAGAGTTGTGTGCACTGTTTCAGACTCGACTGTTTTTACTTTTGCACAACGTTTTGTACACGTTGCAGATTTCATGCAGGAAAACACATGGGTGCTGATGTCCCCGTTTATACAATTGAAACTTTGCACAAAATGACCCCTATAGACGGTCATGCCAATGTCCTTCATGCCCACTAGAGCTGGGTTTGGGACATGGGACACTTTCTGGTAATAGATACATAGAAAGCTAAAACCTCGATTGCCTTATTGAATAGCGATGCAAATTATAAATCAGTGGAGAAAGGAAATCCTGCACTTCAAGTTGATAACTTTACAGGAGCTGCACTTTAAATGGTTGCAACAGTGGTTCTCGTGGTTGTTTCTCTCGCTCCGGGTATGATAAGAAGCTGTGTCTGCATGACATTAATATTATTGCTAGTAATCCTATCAAAACAAGATTTAAAGGATGTTGGACAAGATGAAGAGCATGATTAAGTGCAGAAATGCCATTATTCTCTATGTTGTGGCGAGTGAGCCTTCAGGTTGCACCTTGTTTACATCTGCAGTTCTTTTCTTTAAAGGCAGTACACCATAAATGAAGTTATGTATTGAACTGTTATGACTCAACGAGTTGAGCAGCCCATGTACACTGGCTAAAGTGCGGAAGAGAAAGACATTCGCAGAGTGTTCATATATTATGTGGTATATTTTGCTGTAATGTATACTGAGAGAAAAATAAATGGACACAGTAGGACCACTACAAATCCTAAGGTGACAGCTCCTTCTAGCGGTGACAACAGGCAAAGCTAAGTGCGTTCGGGCAAAGAGATTGACACAGTAGGACCAATATAATTCCTAAGGCAACAGTTCCGGATAGCGGTGACAAAAGGCGAAGCAGGCAGTCTCTACAGCACATGAGTGTATCAGACAAAAATACATCCGGCCTTTTATTATAGTAAGATACTGTAACAAAGTAAGTTATTGCTTTGCATGTAGTCAGAAGTGATTTCAGTGCTTTAGGCAAGCAAGCGGAACATGTACGTTTGAACTGTTTAAGGGTCTGCTGATCTCCTCACTAACATGCAGAAACATGAGGTCTATGACATGCCATTGCTGGAGACATTTCAGTGCATTTGTTCGTGGTATGTTATGGTTGTCTAGCCCCGTTCTTATGATGCCCACTTACCACCACACTGATGCTACCTTTTTTGCTTATCCCTGACCAGCTTCCCCTTATAAAAATATAGAGCTAAAATGAGGTGAAATGTCCTTTCGCCAAACATGGTGAAAAGGCTGTAATAGGTTGGGGAATAACGAAAAAAGAAGACAAAGCTATTTCAGGTCAAATCAAAAATTCTAAAAAGGGACACAAAGGGGGATGCTTGAATGCCAAGCATGAAAGCCCCTCTCTTTTTAACTTGGTGGACATAATTATCCCTGTGCACACCTCATCACATACAATGCACAATACACACTACCTGTAACATAAACTCACTTTCTTTTTTAGCAGGCATTCACGCATGTGCTTTCTGAATCATCCATTTGCGTATGATATTGGACTGACCTTGGTGAACACATTTTCCATCATCCACCCATACCAGATACATTTCTGCATGTGTCCTCAACCAGCTCTCCGTGTGTTACATCCTTTTTCGTTTCCTGACTCAGACCTGTGTCCACCTTCTTATTAAAACACCTATCATGCCATCTTTTTCATGGAGTAGGTACTAGACTGTTGTCTGGGTACCACCTTATTGATGTTGAATGTGCTTCCTCACAATGATGTGGATCCACTAGGCCAGCCCCCATCAATCTGGTTCACCACTGGCGATTTCGCTGCAAACCATAGAACCTGGATGAATCTGGAATTCCCTCCTATCCAGACTGTGAGGCTTACCTTAGGTCTGGTGGTGCCTTCGATTGATACATAAAGAGTTAATAATTATCACATGATCACATGTTTAGGCATTACTTCATGTCAAATATGTCACAAGTCATAATTCTGGAAACCTAAGTGTTAATGTTATTCAATGTTAATGGTATACAATTAATCTACCTCAGAAGGATCAATGACTGAGTTGGCTATGATGGGATTCAAACTAGCACATTTCAGATTGATTTCCAATTCTGATACGCGCACTTTTGAGCACTGTTTTCTGGTGACCTCTGTCATCGATTTGAAATACAGAAAAGCAATACCACAGATGATTTCACATAACCAACAACGTGATGGGTGGAAGGCTTTGAATACATGTGAACGACTGGCACTGCTCTGGGACATCTTCCACGCCACTGTTTTTAGCCCATCTGTGCCATTGCAAAAGGGGTCCAGCCGTATGTAAATCAGTCAGGCACTAACACCAATAGCTGCAGCCCAGCCCAAACTGCTAGGAAAGGTCCTCTCTGCACGGAAACACAAGCAACCCCAGACATGTCTCTGCCTGTTTTGGCCTCATCAATAAGGTGCAGCTTGGTTCCAAATGGCATAGTGAGAAGGGACCAATTTCTGGGCATACCCCCTCTCACATAGGGAGACAAACTATAACAAAAGAAGTGATGAGTGGAAGGTTTTGAATAAATTCTAAACCTCTGGCAATAATGGCAACTTTCCACGCCACCATTCTTAGCCCGTCTGTTGTATTGCAAAAGGGGTCCAGCTGTTGGGATCAACATCCAGGTTCCCACACGTGAGAGAAAATATGAACTAAGAAAACCTATAAAACACAAGTCTGAAACCACACCTAAGGCCATAGGCCCAGACATCAAATATAACACACTGATACTCCCACCGCCCACCTTTGATATAAAATTGACAATAGCCAGCAACACATACATGTGTCTACTTATAATTTAGTACATGAAGAATGATGGCAAAGACGATTAACGTGTAAACACTCATTGGGCCTCATTACGACCCTGGCGGAAATCGAAAAACGATGGCGGAAATGCAATACCGCCATCGAATAGCGCTCGGTGCGATCATGACCCGTCACCGCAAAGTACGATGCCATTAGCGACACCTTAGTGAACGCCAACGCTAACTGCACCAAGTACGCGCGCGCGCGCCATGCCAAACCGTAATTAGCACCATGGCGCAACGGTACGCGAATTCCGACCCTAGCGGACATGCACCTAACGCCATCAAGCACGGCGGAAAGTACCATTCCGCCATGGTGAGAAGTACGGCATTGCGAACCAACCGTAAACGGCCCTACTGAGTGCTTGTACACCGCTCCCTGGCCACATTGTACAACCCCCCGTAGGTGCAATGAAGTCACACAATGCAACCAGTGAAATGTACTAGTCATCCATGCCTGCCAACGAACAAATGAATCTCAAGAGGGCCCAATGGGAGCTGCAGGGCACAGATGGCACGAATACAGAAGCCATACAAATGGACATGACCTCAGTCTCCCACCAAGAAACGCACGCAAACACAGGCACCTGTGACCAGCAATATTCCGATAATCACATCATTCCACCTATCCAACTGGCTGACCGGCATCTGTTACACAAAAGCTAATCCCCCGCCCCTGAGCATGACATCATCAAAACAGTCATAATGGCAGCCCTCATCCCTGACCTCACTGGGCTTCGTAGGCAAACGCGCCCAGCACAGTACCACGCAACTATACCCCGAAGCTGGAACCCAATGCAGATCTCCTCACAATACATCGCTCCCCAAATAGTAATATGCCACATCACTTGTAAAGAAGAACGCTACACGGTTCATATCAGAATCGAAATTTAATGCACAACAAATTCTCCAAGCCCATACAGCCATTAGGCCATGAACTCCAAAATATATTTCATTATTGTGGGCTGCATCCGCAATAAATGACCAGCTACTTCTTGTGTGACGCCCTGTTCCTTCATGGTACACAGGGGCTACATTCCCGTACGAAAAGGCAACATGGAAGCGCCTAGAACCGCAGGGCCGTCCCAATAGGGAGGCACTAGTCCAGCTGAAAGGCCGAAATGTTGCTCCTAGCCACTAGTACTGCGTAAGGGCATGTGGCCCATTGGCGATCGTCCCATAAGATCGTAATGCTGCTCCACTGATTAACACGAAGCAGCAGGTGTCGGGAGTAAAATCCATCTGCAGGAGTGGCATACAGATGGCAGTGGCAAAAGGGGAGGAGATACCTGTCAACCAAATGAAATGAAAAAGAATAGTATGGCCATCAGAACTACATTTGAATTACTCACTTCAATGATCACACCAAATCCACAGCCATATGCATGCTAGCCCACTCCAAAGGATCACCACCACCCAAAAACCACTTGCGAATCATAACTATCTATATCGAGGTGAAAACACTATCACAAACGAGTGTACCTGTGCATGCGTCTGTTAAAACAGAATCCATCTGATGGGATTGGTAACGTGCATAGACACAAGTGTCTGAAGGCGCGTCGAGACAGGGAGGGCTCAACAAGGCCAGATAGACGATGGTCCCACTATGGCAGCCCTGCATCACATAGCGCAGGGGAGGCGGATAGATTCCAAGAAGCCCTGTACATGGCAAACTCTGTATCAAATCATCTGTCCATGCATCCATACATCATTCCCTCATCCCGTAATGAAAACGCCTGTTTCCATACTCACATAACATGTGAAATTTCCATTGAGTCTGTGCGTTATGCAGCCTGCAAAATCCACTGTGCCCCAGCCCGTAATTCCAGTGTTGTGAAGTAACATGTATTTGGGAACGTCCGACCTCATCGCCCACGTCGCTATTGCGCATCCCAAACTATTCATATCAATCATTGCATCCTCGCCATGGCCCCTGTCCCAAGGACATTGAACAATAGAACGTTATATTTGCAGTCAGACCTGTGGGCATCTCCTCGCCGCTAGCTGAAAACCGAAAGCGCCGCCCTTCGAATTCCTCATTTGCAACATCACGTCGAAAAGGCATCTGTGGCCGCTTGAAATCACAAATTAATCCATCTAGTGTGGCTGTGTGTGAAAATGGCAACTGCCTTCACTCACAAATGGGACGCCCCGCCCGTCGGTGAAGCTCGGTACAGTGTTGCATGAGGGTCCACCGTTACTCGAGTACTACGTTCCACTGACCCTTCACAAGTCTGTTCGCGACTGCAAAGATAGTATGTGAAACAATGGGACCATAGCCGAATGAACATATCAACCAATGTTACACTGCCATCGGGTACAAATACATGATTGCAATAGCAAGATGCCATTCGTCGAATTGCAGCGTTGTGTGCGGGACGTGCTCGCCCAAAGGGGAGTGCAGCTTGCACAGGTGGAATGAATCACCACAGGTGGAGGCCATACAGCCTGAAAACACATAAATTGCACACCCAGTCTCCTCCCACAACCACACCCACTCCGAAATGCTACCGGCAGGACTAGCTATGTTGGCCCTGGGGGACCTGATAGCACTGCAAGTACTCCAACTTCAAGAAGAAGACGAACACCAACTACAACCGGCCGCACGGCGGAGACGCAGGAGGAGGAGGGCAAGGCAGGGCCAGCAAGGGCCGCCAGCACAGCCACTACCACCACGCAGGCAGCCCGCAATCCCACGCCTCCGAGCACATCCGTTCAACCTCACTGATGAGCAGATCCACACCCTCTACCGTTTGGACCGGGACACCATAACCGCCATTGTGGACATGACACAGGCTGACCTTGTCAGCATGATAGATAGCCCAACCGCCATCCCACCCCTACTGAAGGTGGTGTCTGTACTCCACTTCCTGGCCACAGGCACCTACCAGCACACAGTCGGACAGTTGCATGGCATATCACAGCCACTGTTCTCACGGACACTATTGCAAGTGCTCGATGCCCTCCTGAAGCACGCAGACGACTACATCTCTCTACCACGCTCGGAGCAGGAAATTACCAACACAAAAGTGGGATTCCATGCACTTGCCGGCATACCGGGTTGCATTGGTGCCATCGACTGCACCCATGTGGAATTGGTCGTCCCACATGCCATGGAGGCCCAGTACCGCAACCGAAAACAATTTCATTCTCTGAATGTACAAATGGTGTGTGACTCCAACAGGATCATTACACATTGTTGTGCCCGATTTCCTGGATCAACCCATGATTCTATGGTCTTGAGGAACTCTACTATACCACGCTACATGGAACGACACGCAGGGAACAGATCCTGGCTACTCGGTGAGTCTCATTTCATGCATGATGATGTGGGGTATGTGATGCGGCAATGACCTGGCAGGAAGGGGGGGGGTGCGTACGTAGCAATGGCATTCCTCAAAATTCCTTTCTTGTCCACATACAGGTGATGCCGGGTATCCACTGAAGAGATGGCTCCTCACACCAGTCCGGAACCCACGGGACCAGCATGAGGAGGACTACAACCATGCCCACTCACGTACCCGTGTAGTCATAAAACAGGCATTCGGCCTACTGAAGACTCATTTCCGCTGCCTCAGCAGGTCTGGCGGGGCACTCCTGTACCGCCATGTGAAGGTTGCAAAGATGGTCATGGCATGTGTCATGCTCCACAACATGTGCGTACGTAGAAATGTGCCCATGCCCCCTGACGCAGAACTGCAAGCACCTGATGATGGTCATGATGAGGGTGGGGATGTGGCAGCACCTCAAGGAGTCTGCGAGGCACAGGAGGGCCGTGACATTCGTCAGCATCTCATAGATGCATGCTTCTAGCACTCACGCCTGGTGGCTGATACATGGACACGGGACTCGTGGCACTGTGTGTGTCTGGAACATGCACAATATGGACTGTACGCCTATAATGGCCTTGTACACAAAGATCAATGTCCACACATCTCATTGCATGATCGTGCATTGTTTATGGCATATGTGATATCATGTTAAACACCCTATCGACCCGCCACCCAAGTGAGCCCAACACACCCCCTCCACCCTCCTACCTCCCCCCCGAACACCAGTGTCCAAAGATGCTCATTGTCAGTGGGCTGTCGCTATTGCAAGCCCCCTCTGCGGGTATCAGGGGCACCCCTGCCTGTGGAGTGCAGGTTCCTCCCAGATCTACGTTGGGGGCTGCCCTGGACGGAACTTGCAACGGATGATGTCTCTGCCTGCTCACGTCCATGCATGTCCCTAAGGGTTTGTGAGAGCTCAGTGAGCACACGGCGCACTGCGGCAAGTTCGGCACATACGTCTTTGGACGTTGCATGCAGTTCCCCCCTCAGGCTCTCGGTGCTTCTCTCCATTTGTACTCTCAGGCTCTCGGTGCTTCTCTCCATTTGTACTCTCAGGCTCTCGGTGCTACTCTCCATTTGTGCCCTTAGTGTCTCTGTACTTCTCTCCATTTCTGCCCTAAGTGTCTCAGTTGATGTTTCTATGTCTGCCTTAGTGCCCCCACATTCATCGGCATGGTCCTTGAGGAGCGTGGCCAGTTGCTGCTGTTGCACGATTACCTGGTCGAGGGACTATTGCCTCTGCTGGGCCATGGCCATTTGCGGTGGTGTCACAGAGGGGCTGATCACCTCATGTTGCCTTGCCACAGGGCTTGTGGGGGATGGCCAGTCGTCGTCTTGTGGGTGCCCCTGCGTGGTATCCTCATGGTGTACGGGATGGAACAGACAGGGGGATTGAGACAGGTCATGGATGGATCTAACTTCGACATCCCCGTTTTCTGTGTCGGAGCATGCTGCCATTAATGCAGTATCACCTATGGTGCTGCTGCCACCAGAAGCAGTGCCTACTGTGGCATCCATTGGGGGGACCTGTGGTGGTGGTGTTGTGGGCATGCTGGCTGCTGGGGTGCCTGTTGGAGTTCCCTCCTGTGTGCTGTCACTTGATTTGTGCTGCTGCCGTGTCTTGATGCGTGCAGCTGAGGTGGAGGGTCTTTGGCCGTTGGTCTTGGCCCTCTTTGCAGGTGTGCTGGTAGGGGTGTCCTGGAGCTCGTCGTTTGGATCGGACCCTGTGGTGGAGTAAAGGAGGGCGAGCGTTATTAATGGGTCTGTGGGAATTGGAATGGCAATGTATCACATGCATTGGGGTGGTACCTGAGGGTGATTTGGGTCGGGGCCTTGGAGGTGGTTTCATTTGTGTGTGGAGTGAGGGTGCAGTTGTTTGGCAGCCTGCAGTTAGGGTGTGCCTGCTGCACGTGTAGAGGGTGTTTTTAGGATTTTTAATTATTTATGTATTTGATGTGAGTTTTAAAGTGTGCTATCAGGCCTATGTATGTGGACGTTCTCCTGGACATGTGTTCCTGTTGCACTATGTGGGCACGTGGTACTTCACATGATTGGACGTTGTGGTTTTGGCATTGTTTTATTTGGGACACCTACCTGAATCTTCGGATGTCTGCACTCCTTTCTCCATCCCTCCGACTCCCTCTATGCTCTCCATTCCAATGGTGGAGGCACAGATTTCTTCCCAGGGGGTCAACTTGATGGGTGATTCCGATCCTCCCCCGGTAGCTGTGGCAATGTTGCGGTTGGCAGAAAGTATGCTACGGACGCGTATCCGCAGGTCGTCCCATCGCTTTCTGCATTGCTGTGGGTTGCGGGGTGCGGTCCCCACCGCACTTACCCGCTGTGCCACCAGGGCCCATATGGCCTTCTTGTTCGCAAGTGCCGTCCTGGTCATTTGCGTGGAGAAGACGGCGGCAGCATTCTCCTGGAGGGTCTCCGTGAGCACGGTGAGTTCCTCACGGGAGAAGTGGACCTGCCGCTTGCGGTCGCACGCTTTCTTCGCTACTTTTCCCATTTTTCTTGGTTTCACTAGGGTGGATGACGGGTTGGGATGTGTCTCAGGGTAGTATTTTTAATGGTTGTGTGGAATTTGTGGTTTTATAGGTGTACGGCGGGATGTTTCCCGTTCCGGGACCATGCTTTTACTTCCGTTTCCGTATATTTACGGTCACCGTACTTTCCGGTTGGCGCTCACTGCGGTGTCCGCTGAGATGGGTGGCGGTATTGCACCTAGGGCGCCATACGGCGGCGGTGTGGGCCGTTTTGGGGTCATTTCCGCCATCGCGGACTTTGCACTTCCGCCATGGCGTGGTGCTCGTGCCCGATGGGTCGGAATGAGCCGCACTTTGCTCCATCGTGCAATGGCGGAAACGCTATTTACGCTATGGCGGTCCGGTCGGTTGATTTCCGCAAGGGTCGTAATGAGGGCCATTGGGATTAACCAAGCACACACGTATGCACACATATGCAAGGGAGAAGTCCCAAGGCAAGCAGAATTTCAAGCAGCAACATGAACACAATAGAAATATTAAGAGGAAGCAGATATAAAACAAAAATTAAATATAACTAACATCTTTTATGTGTATAACACTTAAGAGTAGGCCTCAGAATAAAGGTAGCCCGGAGGCCATTTAGGTTTCAGTAGGCCTCCAGAAATGCATTGAGTATTCCAGACAGAAAAATGAATTCACTTTTAGCTGATACCAAATTAATATGCAGGCAAGGCCACCAGCCTTGGACAGGGTGTAAAGACGTGCTGTGATTGGTCAGAATTATGAGTTGAAGTTCTTTCCCAGGCACAGAATGGTAAAGCATGACATAAATCAGATATTGCAACTATAAGCAGACCTCCTGAGGGGAAGCTGTAAATGTCATATAGGATTGGTTATGATAGGACGTTGCAGCAAGGTCACACAAATCTAACAAATGAAATATATCACCAATTAAGTTCCTGCCCATGTTCTCAAAAACTAACAAATACAAGACCACAGTTTGGTCGGAACGAGGCAATGTGCAGAGATGGCACAAGACAAAGTCAATCAGGCAGTAGGCTCACATTGCCTCCTGTAGGAAAATATTGACTTAGTAGTAGAAGCAAAGCACCAGACGAAGTGAGCACCTTTACCGAGAATACACAGAGATAGGCAAACAAGATTGTATAAACCAAGATATATATTACATGATGTAGGAACATAACACTTCAAGAAGTGTGCTGGCGCTTATCTAAATTACACCTGCATTAAGATATACAGACCACGCACACCCACCCATTCATTGAATACACCATTTAGTCATTCACGTGGTCCAAGAAAAAGAGGCCAATAAGCACACCCCACAAGGTCATGTAAGCACAACATGAGAAAAGAAGCACAAGGGAAACATATTTCCAACAAGAAGTTGCAGCATCCATTACTCATTGAACAAGGGTGAGAACAGTAAGTCGGTTCCAGCCTCTTCAGTCTCATGGGAAGGGATGTGAAGTATTCTTGGTGTAGCAAAACTGTCCACACCTCACAATTTTATTGGTCAATTATAATGGAAGTGACCCTCCCCAGAACGCTTACCAGGCTCTAGTCAATCAGTAATCAAGTTGTATGTGAAACATTTTAACCCTGTCAACTGTCCAATCAATTCTGTGTGAAACTAGACGATCCCACCATGAGATCATTACCATGAGGTAGTCATTAGAATGGTCACGAGGAATAGGATAGGCCAATAGGACTAGGTATTGTATAGAATCACATATCAAGCAACCAGGATTGTCCAATCAGCAAATATTAATTTAACTGCATCTTGAAACATTGTTTGAAATGTCACTCCATTTCTCATTATAAAAGCAGCCATTTTATGATGTAACATGGAATGATTCATGGATTGTTCCCAGATGTGGTTGCATGTAATAAGCTTTTGGTTTTTCTTGCTTCTGTGCACTTTTCTTGGCTCATCGGACTGCTTTTATAATATTGATTTCTGGGTCTTATCTTACACAGCCACATGCAAATCAGTCAGGTACCAACACTGATGGCAGCAGCCTACCCCAAACTGCTTGGATAGGTCCCCTCTGCATGGAAACACAAACAGACCCAAACATGTTTTGGCCTTGGTGGGCCTCAATCAGTGAGGTGCAGATGATTTCACAACTTCTTAAATCACTGTTATGGCTAAGCTTAGATCATGTGTCTCCTGGCAACAGCTGTGTAGGCAGCTACGATTCCACATTATTTACTACATATATATAAATGTTGAACCGTTGCAAAAAGGAAATCCTCCATTTCAGGATAGCGTCAGGAGTGGTACTGCAGACTGTTGCTGCAGTGATTCTTTTGGATCTTTTCTTCGGAATCAAGACTATCAAACATGGTTTGAAGGATTTGAGACAGGGGCAGAAGATTTGCAAGGGAAAATAGGTCAATATTCAGAGCACAGTTGTGATTGAGAATTCAGGTAACCCATGTTCTAGTGCTGCACTACTTGTGCCCAAAGCCAGTATCAAAGAATGTTGCGTATCTATTGACTGTTAACTATTGCAGGCTCAAACCTGCAACTGAAGTGTTTTCAGAGCTATATTCTCTGGCACGAGCATGTACAGTCTCAAATGTACAGGTGGCTGGTGAACTTTTCCTCCACTGGAAAATGAAGACACAGGGTGTCATTACGAGGTTGGAGGTAATGGAAAAACGATGCCGGTAAAGGATTACTGGCATCGCATACCGCTACGGGCTATTCCGACCTAAGACCCTGGTATTAGAGGCACTGCTAATAACAATGCCTCTAATAGCGGCAAGGGCACTGGCACGCGGACCTTCAGTCCGACAATACCGGCAAGCCGCTAATGGGAAGACATGACAAGTCAGGCAGACATCCAAATACCAGCATCATGAAGGTGCTAATAGGGGATACCGTCATGCCGGTAATACCGGCATCGCGAACCAACCATAAAATGCTACGTGCAGTGTTCCCAACTGCCACAGGTGCACACAATCAGCACAGGTGGAGGCAATGCAGTCTGGGTCAGCACAAAAGGAGCACACCCACACACCACACCCCTTCCCACACCAAAATGATTCCACTAGTAGTAGAAATAATTTGGCTGGACGACATGCTTGCATTGCTACACCCTCAACAACAACAGCAGGTACCACAGAGGAGATGCAGGAGGAGAAGGAGGGTGAGACAGGCCCAGCATGCCCCACCAGTGCAGCCAGTGGTACCACGCAGGCAGCCTCCAATCCCTTGCATCAGAGCCAGCCCATTCAACTTAACCCCTGAGCAGATCCACACCCTGTACCGTCTGGAGCGTGACACTATCACCACTATTGTGGACATGACACACAACAACATTGTCAGCCTCATTGAAATACGCACCACCATCCCCCTTCTACTCAAGGTAGTGTCGGTGCTCCACTTCCTTGCCACAGGCACCTACCAGCACACAGTGGGGCACATGCATTGCATATCACAACCCTTATTTTCTCGCCTGCTGAACCAAGTACTGGATGCCCTCCTGAAGCACACAAGGGACTACATATCCCTACCACGGACACCCCAGGAGATTTTTGATACAAAAGTTGGCTTCCATGCATTGGCAGGAATGCCGAATTGTATAGGTTCCCTCGACTGCACCCACGTGGAGTTGGTGGTCCCGCATGCCATGGAGGTGGTGTACTGTTAGGGAGAATTCTCATTTATGGCTAATATCCCTCACCTAGTGAGTCCCCCAGCAGCTTTGCTGGACTTCTGGAGTTTATTTTTTTTTCACTTGGTAAGAGTGTGAGCTTTTCCCCCACTCTTACCCATGTTTTGCCATGTGTCTTTTACCTGTTTTTATGATTGTGGACTCTGGAGTACACCACTTCAGTAGTCCCCCTCTTTTGTGTTACACAGCACCTTCAGTGCAGTGACACAGGGTTGTCCTTTAGACTTCCCACCAACTCCATTTCTGGGGCTGACTACAGTCCCCCAAAAAGGGTAAAGTTGCCATTAACTTTGTTAGTCATTTTACCACAGATCCAGTACACCACATCTTCCATGGAGTACTGGAAAGGGTTACTTCGTATCCCTTTGTATCTGTACCTCCCAGAGCATTGTTTCGCTCTTTTAACATTTAGACTTGGCTGGTGGCAGTGGTATCTACCCTAAATTTCCTACTGTGATTATATTAGATAAACCTCCTTAGGAAAACCTACCCTGGTAAAAATACCAAGTAGGGCCTTAGCCACAGCCGGAGCCATAACAGTCCTCATAGTTATGACTTCAGGAAATCTAGTGACATGGTCCACTACAACCAGGATAAACCTGTTGCCTGAAGATGTGGGAGGGTCAGGTGGACCAACAATGTCAATCCCAACCCTCTCAAAAGGAACTCCCACCACTGGGAGGCGCACCAAGGGTGCCACATTCTTGGCTCCACTCCTGCCAGAGGTTTGGCAAGTGTGGTAGCTTCTGCAGAATGTGTCTACTTCTGAACCCATCTTAGGCCAGTAGAAGTAAAGAGAGTGCCTTTCCTTGGTCTTCTTAAAGCTTAAGTGACCAGCTAAAGGTATCTCGTGAGCTAACTGCAGAAACTGGAGTCGGTTCACTAGAGATACTACAAGTTTCTTGCAGTCTCCATGGGTTGACTCATTCGGTTCACTGTAGAAGAGGCCATCTTCCCAGTGCAACCTATACTTCCCATGCTCAGACCCATTGAGCTGAGAAGCTGCCTGTAGGCGAAGACCTTCTAGGGTAGGACACTCTCTTTGTCCTTTGCTGAAATCTGCCCTGTTGGGTCCACCTTTTGCCAGTAAAGACTGCAGCTCAGAATGGTCAACAGGGTCAAGATCTCCTACCAGGGTAAGATCATCTTCTAGATCTGATTCCTCAGTATCTAGTTGAACCATACAGGGTTGAACCTCACACTCAGACTCAGCTGGTGGAGGAGTCACAGATGTGACTTTGGACAGTCTTGGAGATGTCCTTCTAGCACAGGAGTGCTTGCTGGTTTCTTGCTGGCACACTTGGGTTTCCCCTTTGCCTCTTTCTGACCTGCAATAGCAGTAAGTAAGTCCTGTGGACTTGGGGTGATAGTTTCATCTATCATGTCCCCAGGAGAGCCTCTCAAGGGTCTCTCCCTTGCAGACCTACTGAGCTCCTGCTTCCTTCTGCTGGGGGGCCTGGAGGTACTAGACACAACTCCAAGAGTTTTAAGGTCATTACCCAGCAGGACCCTCCCAGGTACGTTATTGTGCACACCTACAGGTATTCTGACAGTCATGTCATTACACTGGATGAGAACTGGTAACTGGGGAACCATTTGCACAGGCCCTCCAGCTAACTTGGTTAGGTGTTTGGGTGCCTTAGCAACATCCTCCACCTTGAAAAAACATTAATCAACCACAGTTATGCTGGCTCCAGTGTCTCTGATGGCAGGGGTTTCCTGACCATTCACAAGAACACTATCTTTGTAATACTCTTCAGTATTATCTGGGATTGAGTTATAGTTCTGTTGTTCCCAAAGACCCAAGGACACTAAAGAAACACTAGCTGAGACTCTCATGGACTCATCAGCTAGTAACTGAAAGCTTCCACCGCACCGTGAAGTACTGCAAAGTGCTGTTGACTGTGGCGTGGTACTTCGTGGGTGCTGACTTTCTGGATTCTGTGCCCCTGTGGATTTTGGACATTACACTGAGCTGCGCGGTCGGCTGCATCCTCGGAGGAGTGTTTTTGCAGTGACACCAAAGGGATTCTGGCCCTTTAACAAAAAGGGGAAATTACTGAGCCACAGTGGACTAAACGCTTGAGTCTTTGTTTAACGCTCAAGTCATTGCTTATACAAATTAGTTCCTAAATCCTATCTTTATTTTTGTATTTTAAAGGTTTCCGTTTGACTGGGGGCTCTGCCCCTCGAACGCTGTCACTCCCCTTCACCTCAGTTCCTTACCTATTAATACCCAGAAGTCGGCACACCCGCGCACGCACAGTGAAGTACTGCAAAGTACTGTTGATTGTTCACGGTGCACGGCGTGCGGTGGCGTGAGGTTTTATTTTGCTTTTGCTTTTGTTTTGGTTTTGTTTCTGCTGGGGTGGTTCGAGGTTTTCTGTTAACTGATTGTTAATTCTTTAAAGATGATGCCTCCCACACTTAAAACTGGCATGCCTCCAAAACTTGCTCACCTTTCGTCAGGTATGAGTTATGAGCGACTCTCCCGGTCCTCTAACCATGAAAATTCCACTCCTGTTGGAGGTAAAAGCAATGGCCCTGTCCTTATTAATGCTGACATTTGCCTGTTTTGCAAGGGCTCATTATCGGTCCATAGAGCCAGAAATATACCTCTAGAGAATACTGCACCTACTTCCTCATGGAGTGGGAGCAACAAGCAGACCATTCCTTTTCCTGCCCTTGAATTTTCTAAATGTTTGGTGCTGATGACATCCACGGCGGATTGTCCGATCTTGGCTCAGTCTACACAATCACATGCAAATGACATGTCCTTAACAGACACTGCCATTTTAAAGTCTTTAGAATTGGCTTCCAAAACACTGGATATTGTCCCTGGTGTTGCACAATCCAACAGCAATTTGGCTGACTTAGAACTAGCTCCTTGAGCTTCAGCTTTCATGTCCAGCTCTGCTCTTCCTTCAGAGGATGTTGCTATTATTGACCTTGATCCAGAGGATTCTGTATTCTCAGACAAGTGTTTGTCCGACAATCTCTCAGGTTCGCCCATGATGTTCTCTGAGGTTTCACACATCTCTGTCAAGTCTGTCGGCATGTTGATGCATTCTCAGCCCAACATTGCCTGTACCCTTTCACATAGTGTCAACACAACTGTACAGCTGCACAATTCTGATCTTCAGACTGAAGTCACATTATCAGCAATGATCTCGGCTTTGCACGCTTTGGGCAACCTATACAATGTTCTTGATCGTAGGTTACTGGCACAAGAGGAAATTCTAAAAAAAAATCTATATTTGCAAGTAGAGGGGGCCAACATAAATAAGCAATTGCTTATGACATGTCTTCATCCTATTCCGTCCAAAATATTTGTTTTGTCCATTGCCTGTCAAACAAACAAGGTATGTGCCATCAAACCTCTTTCATGCCCAGTAGGTGTCATTCCTTGTTTTGAAGCAATCATTTATGAAAACTTGAGTGATCCTCTACCCCCGTGCCCCTCTTTGCCCCCTGCTCCCTCCTCCCAGGTGCCATCATTGGCTAGGTTGTATAATCATCCAAAAGAGCTTTTTGCAATCTTCACCCAATCTAAGGGTGTACCCAAGGCTCATGACACACCTTTAGCCGCTAAAAAGCCTTGTGGTGACTCGAATAATGGCCCTATTGATGTTTCAAAACTATGTAAAAATCAACCTCCGCTTAAAAACACTGGGAAGGCTGTGGCTAAACAATTTTTCAAGGCGATCACAATGCCTAGTAAAAACAAAATTGCAGTATCCGAAACAATCAAGAGGAAATGTATGCTAATGAATCATCCTGAATTGAAATGTAATCTCTCTGGATCTAACCCAGTGCAGGCCTCTTCATATCAACCTCTTGATGATTTAGTAAGGGAAATTTCGCACCCGATGTCTGTGGAGTTTATTCCATCGACTAGTGTTCAGACTACTAACAAAAAGAAAAAAAAAGGCCCCGGCACAAATAAGGGTTCGAAGGGGATCATGACGAGTGAAGTGGCGAGGCACAGAGCTGAAATACGGAGGGCTGTAGATGTATACATGGCTGGTCACATTCCTCCTCATTTAGATACACTTGTAAAATCTGTTCATTGTATGCTTGCACAGACCTCAGCCAACCAGACTCAGGGTGTAAGTCATTGTGCACCTAAACATGCAGCTGTCCCTCGTATCTCCCCCCCGGTTTTCTCACAAACCTTTTGTCTTCTACGGAGCCTCAATCTAATTTGAGTAGTGCCCCCCAGTCTCTAATGTCCCCTTTGATCCCTTCTGAGCTCTCTGATGCCATTTTGACTCTCATTGAAAAAGCTTTGCCTCATCTAAAATCTGCCGAATCACATAAAGAAATGGCTTCTCAATCTGAAAAAAATGATGAAGCAAAATGGGATAGTCTGAGGGCAAGGAAGAGGCCTGCTCTATATTCCTTAATTTTAAAGTGTAGACCCAGCCCGTGCACCCAATTTGATCTTAATCGCAGAGCTGTAATGGCGATTTTCTCTGATATCCAATCATTAGAAGACATAGTGTCCTCTGACCTAACATTAGTTGAGTTCATTGATAAAAGAAATCACAATGCTGTAAAGTTGTGGATGCAATCGAGGGCTGGGCAACCCCCCTGCTGCGTGATTGACAGTCAGGTTGTGTGAATGGGGGATTTTGGCATAAAAGGCAGGTCTCTTGGGCTAGAAGTCAGAGTTGCCACTGGAACTTCAAGGAACCGAAGAGAAGCTGAGAAGAAGACGACTGCTGCAACTACCCCGTCCGGGTGAAGCCCTGCTGTAGTCATGAGCTATCTACCCTTCAATGACCAGAGAAGATCCAGTCTGCAGTCTTCTTCCCTTGAGTTTGGTGGGGATAACCAGTTCATCTTCCACAGCCAGAGGATCCTCTTCTTGGTCGAAATCGCTGCACACGGCTGTGGTGGTCCGGAGAGCCATCTGAAGAGCCTCTCCTGTTTTTAAGGAGCACACCTTTTATTCGTCGTCGCTGCTGCCGGCTTCATCCCTGTGTGGTGCAGACCCCTCCAGACGGTCTCCTTCTCACCGAAGTTCCAGGAACCGTGGGTCTGCAGGAAACCAACTTGAACAACTGCCAGTGCACCAGCTTCTCCATCGAATAAGGTACTGTGTTCTGCTTGAGGAATTAGTGTGAATCCCTTTTCTTCATCTCCAAGGCTTGCCCTTGTCTTCCCTCCTTCTTATAACTTTTGCTTCCTCTGTTGACAATATCTAAGTACTCCTGGCAACGTTGAATCTCGAACTGTCCGACTGTGTGATCCTCGACAACAGGAACCCGGTTCCACTTGACACTGGCTCCAGCCTATTGACTCTTGAATTTCCGTCAAATAGTGTTCTCTGATTCTGTCTGCCTTGACAAAAGTATTGCCTATGATGTTTGCCCCCAACTCTCTCTGGTTAACCCAGGTGCTAAGTGAGTTTTTGGCCCGGTAACAGTTCTTGCCACGGATACGCGTTTCTTTAGTAAGACCGAACTGTCAAAAAGTGATTGCAAGTGTATTCCCGGTAACGTCTCTTGTTTCGCAACACCAGTCCATTAAAACACAGGGTACTTACCTTGAGTTAGAGTGTACCAAAGTGAATTGGTTGGTTGTAGTATATTTTACGTGTGGTTTTGAATTAATAGAAGTGCTGTGTTTATAACAAATGGTTTAAAAAATGTACTTATATTTTTCTACCTGAAACCTTGAGTCAGTGTTTGCTTGAGTCACAGTAATTGTGGTCCCTTTGTGTAATCTCTGCTACTGCTCATATACTCTTGATATAGGCCTGGCTGCTCCGCTACTGCTACCGCTACTGCTACCGCTACTGCGTAATTTAACATAGTAGTACAGGCTTGTACCAAAGGTAAAACTTGTATTGCCAACTGTAGTCTTAATTGTGTGTAGTGGTCCCTAAGGGCACACCATCAATGTGCAGATGGTATGTGACGCCAGCAAGATCATCACACATTGTTGTGCCCCATATCCTGGATAAACTCATGACTCAATGGTCCTGTGGAACTCCATGCTACCACGCTACTGTTAGGCGGAAACCTGTGCAGTTCCCTCTGGGACCACTGCAAAAGATTTAGGACTACAGGTGTTTGGCAGTAAACCCACTTGGTAGCAGTCTGTACCACACAGATTCACTTGGTAGCTGTGGCTGAGCAGTCAGACTTCCCTCAAGTAGAGGTAAGCAGTATGTGGAGTATACAATATAGGGCAATTCTTCACAGTAAGACAAGCAAACACGCAACAAGGCTTCAGTGTAAAGATATACAGGCATTTATTTATAACGGAACATCTATGGAAAACACTATGGCACTATCACGGCAAACACTTCAATTACAATTACTCTACGAAGAAGAAACAATCAATCCCCCTAACAATATTTTGACAAGTCTAGGTTCTACCAGCATCACTTATTTACAGACAGAGGTGTATGCCTCAACCTAGATGGCACTCAAATATTAGTAGGACGGGAGAGAAAAATAAGCAGGTTACGAAATCAGCACAGTTCAATACTTCACGGGGAAAAATGCAAGGCAAGAAGGCAAGAACCACAATAGATCATAAAGTTCAGAGGCCAGGCCCACTCGGAGAGAGGCAAGGCGATATGTCCCAAAAAGTCTCTTAGTGGAAATGCGTTTGAGTCTTTGTAGCAAATTGTTATCGGCAGATTGAACCAGTTCAGAACAATACGTGAGAAAGCTTGGAGGCGACCCAACGGAAAGGAGAGGATTAAGCCACCTCACTCGAACCGATCGAAAGGGAAGCCAGGCGGACATGGTACCTTGTTTGTGGAGAGGCAGCTCCGGCGGGGGCAGTTGTTCCTGGTGGTGGATGCACGTCGGGTCTTTGCCAAGAGTAGAGATGATCTTGTCGTCGAAGAAAAGTGAAGTCCGGTGCACCACCAGGGAAGAGACCAGCCGCGGAGTGCTCTGTCACAAGGCACCACCTTTTGGTCGCAGTACAGGGGTAGTGGCTATCCGGCTGCCGAGGTGCTCTGCACGGGCAATTCGACCACTGCGTCCTGAGGCGAAGAAAAAGCAAAGGGGACTGGTTGTTCCCACCAGTCAGGGGAAGAGACTCTCCGGCAGGGAGATCTCCTCTGTCGTCGGGAAGTGGTGAGTCGGTTCAGCAGGGCTCCACCGGAGGTGTCATCGTTGCAGGTCGGCTCAGCTTTACCCTCGTCGGATTCTTAGGTCCTGTGGCGACTTCTGAAGATCCAGTCCCAAAAGCCCTGCTTTTATGCAGAAAACCCCCATTCATTCAGCCTAGCTGTCAATCAACACACGCTAAGTGGTGAGCGGGGTGGATCGCCACTTGGGCCAATCACACCAGAGTGCGACTGGAGTTGGCAAGGCAACTCGGTCCAGGGTGCCTAAACCCCCTCCCACACCCCTGTGGTAACCCAGACAGAATGGCACCACTTTGGAGGGTCTCTGTACAGAGGCCCGCCAAAAGTGGAACAAAGGGCTCAACCTTTGGTTTAGGAGTCACAGAGACGAACACAGACGCCATTTTACAAACCGAGTTCTGGCCGAAAATACCATCCGATAAACTTATTTAAGATAAGTAGACCTGTGGTACGTTAGAGATTAACGAGAAAAAGTATCAATCTCTAACAATGGGACGAATCCCATAGGGTTATGTTCGGGGTCGAACATAACAAGTAGTTTCCACTGCCACCAGCCAAAACTCGACGAGGGGGGACGGGACAGTGCCCCCTCGAATAACAGATCCAGGAGTAATCGAATTACCCCTACTAGTACGTCCACAATAAGATGGTTTGTACTAGTTCTGTTAGTAAATTTAGGTCTAGTAAAGCCAATGGTGACTTTACATGCCCGGGGAGACAGTAGTCAGTCCCCGGGTATGGAGTCTATGGTGGAGGTCCGCTAGGACGCCCCAGTGTTACGGCACGTAGGGTGCGGTGTAACACACATAGAAAAACATATGACACCCTATGGAGTAAAAGACCCCATAGCCCATAGAACACATTGACATTCAAAGGAATTACACACATTCATGTCCAAGAGTGGGAGGAAAAGAGTCTCACTCTTGGCAGGATGGAAAAAACAAACTCCCGACATCCAGCAAAGCTGCTGGGGGACTCACTAGGTTAGGAAATTCAGCCTAAACAGAGAATTCTCCCTAACACTCGCCCCCCCCAGACTAAGGGACAGGAGGATTTAATCCACTCCTGGATGAATCTCATACCTCTAGTCGATGACATACATCCTAGAGAGACCATCAGCATTTTGATGGTGACACCTTGACCTATGTTCTATGGTCAAATCAAAGGTTTTCCTTTGCAAGCTATATGACCTACAAACCCTTTGAGAGACATCTGTCTTTTTAAAGTTATAGGGGATCTGGTTGACCAGTCCCTCAGAAGTTGTTACAACTTTTGAACCTGTGTTAGGCTTTTTCAAGGGGTCCTTATAAAGGATTCCCTTAGATCTCGAGGGGCCTCCAGAGGTCCTCACCACTTCTCGGTTGGGAGAAGGTTGGGTTTTAGGCCTCTTGGTTGGAGGGGATGGTAGATAAGCAAGGTACATGCTTCTCCGTCCTCTGAGATCTTACCTTACCTACCTTAGGAGTTTCCCCCTTAAGTCTAGGAATTGGGTTGGAGTCTTCCGTGGAAGGTCCAACAGTCTGAAGGTTTTTGGCCTTAGACTTTTCTTTTCTGGTTTTCCACCAGCACTGAGAATTACCAGTTCTCTTAGGCCTAGTTAGGGTTTCAGTAGGTCTATCCACATCTTCCTCAGAAGCAGGGGGAATCACAGACTCTATAACTGGGGGAACAATGATGGAGCTCGGTTGGGGCTCCCATTTCCCTAACATGTTAGCCTGAAATTTGCCTGGGTCAGAGGTCAACTTACTAACACCAGGGCTTGTTGTGGGGTTCTCAGTAGAGGTTCCCACAGGCTTAGAGTGGTTCCTTAAGGTGGCCTCTCTAGCCAATTTGGTTTGGTTCTGGGTCTCCATACTGGGAGGCCTAGGGGTACTGGATACTACTCCTAGAGTTTTTAGATCATTCCCCAACAGTACTCTCCCAGGCACCTCAGTCTGAACAGTGACAGGAATCAACACTGTCATGTCATTACACTGAATGAGGGCTGGTAGAATTGGAACCATTTGGACAGGGCCTCCAGACATCTTAGCGGGACCTTTGGGTGCCTTAGCAACATCCTCAGGCCTGAAAAAGCTTTCGTCCACTACTGTTCTGCTGGCCCCAGAGTCTCGCCTGGCAGGAGTATCCTGGCCATTTACAAGAACACTGTCCACATAATAACATTTAGAGTTTTCTGGTATAGAGTCATACACACTCCTATTCTGATTACTAACCAGGTCCATCGACTCTACTGATACTCTTGCTTGAAGAACCCAAGGTTCTTCAGCAAAGACTTCAAAGTGAGCACTAGTCATTTGGACTTCATCCTCAGGAGTGAAGGCTAAGGAGACTGTGCTGATCCCAGTAGGTTTACCCTTACATTTTGGATCTCCTTTGATATGGTCAGTTGCCCCACAGAGATAGCATGTTCCAAATGCTCTCTGGAATGGTGGCTTGTTCTGACCTCCTTCTGGTTTGTGGCCAGAAGGTAAACTAGTCGGTTGTGGTTTTCCCTGGGGTTTACCCTGGTTATTTTGTTTGGGCCCTCTGTGGAATTTGAGTTATTCGAATTCTCTTTTGAGTCTTTTTTAGGCTGTTTTCCCTCATCCTTTTTCTGAGTTGCCCCAGAATCCTTATGAGTAGCCCTGTTGGCAACCCACAAGTCAGCAGCCCTAGCTAGCTTCCGGGAATCCAATTCCTTCGAATCAGCCAAGTGCTGTCTGAGCTCAGGAGAACAGGCATCATAAATAGACTCCAACATAAAAAGATTCCTCATACCCTCAAAAGTGTTCACTTTGTAACCCTTAATCCATCCCTCTAAGTTTTTCAACCCTTCACTCACCCAGGTAGCCAAGGGGTACCATCATGCTTTTTGAGGGTTCTAAACCTCTTAAAATACTGGGAAGGGGTCTTCCCGAATCTAGCTATCAAAGCTAGTTTCACCCTTTCGTAATCCGTCTTATCCGCCTCCCCCAACTCCATTACCACATCAGTCACAACAGGAGGGAGCCTAGAGAACAACCAGGGGAGTAAATCATTCCCGGTGATGTCCTGGAGCCCATGATTGTACTCAAACAGTTTTAACCAATCCAACACATCCAATCTCGGTGTCACGATCCCTCAGCATGTGGTCCCCAAGGCACTCCCCCATCCCCCGTTTCGCCCTTCCCTCTCATCCCCCCTTCCCCGGGACTCACGTGGACTCTCACACGTCTTGCGATCACACCCGCGCCTGGTCCGTAACAGGACGGCTGTCAAGTTACGGCCGTTCCTACATTGGCAATTGCCTTGGCGCCTAGGATTGCGAAGGGCTAGCCCTGAGCTTCCGCGTCGCGGGACTGTAAGGTCACGTGATGCTCTTGCCCGATCACGTGACCCAGGCGCGCATCACTTGACCGGAAGCGCGAGTACTTAAACTCGGAAACCCGGGTACTCGTTGCTTCACAGCTGTGCTCTGCATTCTGTTTGGCGTTACGAACTTTGAATCACCTATGGATCACTCACGGAATCGACCTGGCTTGCTTTACTGGACTCTTCTTGGATTTGCCCCTTTGGATTTGTTTGCACAGTGATACACGGCTCTCGACCACGGACTGTTATTGGACTGCCTCCTGGATCACCCTCTTGTACCTTGACTCTTTGGACTTCTTGCCTCACAGCTCCACAGCTCCACAGCTCCTGCTAACAGGTGAACTACTGAGAATTACTCCTCTTGGGGTACCTCCGTCCACGTGGGTCCCGGACCTCTCCACTAGGTTCACTACCTCTTCCTTGACCCTGATTGGTAAGACCTTTCCGTTTTTCTTAAACACTGTGGTTACTGTTTCTTGCTTGGTACTTAATCCGCATTTTCTTGCAGCAGTGTGGGGTCCCAGAGGTTCGCGGTCCCGGACTTGAACATCTTCGCCTGTGGCCTCAACGGCTGCACAGAGAGTGGCTTTAAGTTCTCTCTGTGCGGCATTTGGGGACTGAGGCCTCTTCTGCCTACACGACACTCAAGTCTCAACAGACTGTGAAGCCTATTGTCGTGTAGGCAATGGAGGGGAACGCTGAAGACCCCATGACTGCTATAGTCCAAGCCATTACAGTGCTACGAGCCGATATGGCAGCAGCCAACACGGCTATTCATCAACGTCTCGACAACATACAAAGTGTCAGACACCCTTTACCCCCAGATGCAGAATTCGGAGACACACCCTCTGTTTCCCAATCCGTTCCACCTCCGATTCTCCCACCTCAGAACCCCGTTCCCGTGGTACTACCTACTCCTTTCCCATTGGCGGCCCCTGAGAGATACCATGGGGATCCCAAGAAATTCAGGACCTTCCTAAACCAATGCAAGTTGCATTTCCTGTGCCGACCTCAGGCTTTCCCAGATTCCACCACGAAAGCAGCATTCACCCTTTCTCATTTGGCTGGGATAGCCGCTGCATGGGCCAACCCCTTCTTGGAGAACGACAACCCGGCCTTATATGACTTCGATCTCCTCGTCACCGAGATGTCCAGGGTTTTTGAAACTAGACACAAGGTCCAGTCTCGAGATCTGGAACTTCTGGATTTGTGCCAGGGTAGGGCTTCCCTCATTGAATACATAACCCGTTTTAACCAGCTCTCCGCTGAAACTTCTTGGCCCGAGGTCAAGAAGGCAGTAATCTTCTATAGGGGTCTCAGTAATCCCATGAAGGACGCCTTATCAGTAGTACCCTCATTACCCACTGCATTCCAGGATCTGGTTGACTTGTCACTCCAGGTGGACGCACGTAGGTCCGAAAGAAGAGCGGAAGTAGGTTTCGCTCAGTCCTCCACATCTCACACGGCAGTTCCTTCCTCTGACTCTTCCCAAGAACCCATGCAGATCGGGGGCGTCAGGAGCCCGATATCCCCCCTAGAAAGGGAACGTAGGAGGGTAGATAACGCTTGCTACTACTGTGGCACCTTAGGTCACTTTGTTAAGGAATGCCCACGCCGTCCCAAACACAAGCCACAGGGTTTTCAGATAGCTCGATCATAGTACCGGGGACGGGATCGAGCTATACCACGTACACCCCGAACCCAACACCCTCTTTCGGGCGTATCCGACCCATTCATGTACAAGCCACTCTACAGCCCACAGCGTCCATTTCGCATCCTGTTACTCTGATAATCGACTCAGGGGCAACGGGTAACTTTATCGACATTTCCTTGGCCCGTTTGTTAAACCTGCCCCTCTTGACCAAGACCAGGCCTGAACCGGTACAGGCTGTAGATGGCTCTTCTTTGATTTCAGGCCCAGTAAAACAACAAACAGCCCCTTTGCTATTGACCATACAATCCAGACACAGGGAGACCATAAGTTTTGATCTTATCACCATGCCACAGTTTGGGCTCATTCTGGGAATCCCTTGGCTTCAGGAACATAACCCCCTCATTGATTGGAAATCGGGTTTGGTTCACTTTGAGTCGGACGTCTGCCAACATTTCTGTCTTCCCACAGACGCACCCAGCAACAATCCTGCCCAGGCTATAGCTCGTCTTACAGTGCAGGACCCGCAAGAAATACCATCAGAACACGTAGTTGGGTTAGTGGTGCAAGACGTTCCCCAGGTATACCAAGATTTTGCAACTGTGTTTGATCGCGGTTCCTCTGAAACACTGCCTCCACATCGTCCGTACGATTGCCCCATCGATCTACTCCCTGACACAGTGATTCCCACAGGGCGGATCTATTCCCTCTCACCATCCGAGGAAACGACTCTCAAGGAGTACATTAGGAAGGCCTTGAGCCTAGGGCACATACGACCATCCACCTCGCCTGCAGCAAGCCCTATCTTTTTTGTGCCGAAAAAGGAAGGCGATCTACGCCCATGTGTTGATTATAGACGCCTGAATGTCATCACAAGGAAGGATCGGTACCCTATTCCCCTCATCACGCCCTTGCTGGACCGACTCACCCACGCTACCATTTTCACCAAACTGGACCTCCGCGGGGCCTACAACCTGGTCCGCGTCCGTTCCGGGGATGAATGGAAAACCGCTTTCTGTACCCGGTACGGCTTATATGAATATACTGTCATGCCTTTTGGGTTGTGTAATGCCCCGGCCACCTTCCAGAGGTTTATGAATGACATCCTGAGTGATATCTTAGATGTCTACGTCGTGGTTTACCTCGACGACATCTTAATCTTTTCTCAGTCTCTGGAAGAGCATGTGCGACACGTTTGCGAGGTATTATCACGCTTACACAAACACTCGCTATATGCCAAACCGGAAAAGTGCCTGTTCCATGTTGATGACGTTGATTTCCTCGGGTTCTGTATCACTCCCGGGGGGTTGTCCATGAACCACTCCAAAGTTAAAGCGGTTTTGGATTGGCCTATTCCTACGAACCTGAAAGCTCTTCAGTCCTTTTTGGGTTTTGCGAATTTCTACATGAGATTCATCTCTGGTTTCTCTTCTATCGTGTCTCCCCTCACCGCATTAACCAGTCCTAAAGTT
This sequence comes from Ambystoma mexicanum, assembly GCF_040938575.1. Classification (NCBI taxonomy): domain Eukaryota; kingdom Metazoa; phylum Chordata; class Amphibia; order Caudata; family Ambystomatidae; genus Ambystoma; species Ambystoma mexicanum. Next base: position 720,277,559 of record NC_090936.1, read on the forward strand.
CCCTTTCTTTGGTCTGATACACAACAGAAGGCCTTTGATTCGCTGAAGACTGCTTTCACCACAGCCCCTGTCCTTCAGCATCCCGACTCAGAACTCCCTTTTATCGTGGAAGCCGACGCCTCCTCCTTCGCTCTTGGTGCCATCTTGTCCCAAGCTTGTCAGGCCACGGGTCGTCTGCACCCGGTTGCATTTCATTCCCGCAAATTTACCACCCCCGAGTCACACTACACCGTGACCGAGAAGGAGTTATTAGCGGTTATGGACGCATTCCGCGTGTGGCGACACCACCTCTTGGGCGCCAAGCATCGAGTCACGGTCTTCACTGATCATCAAAATCTGCAGGATTTGGCGTCCCTGAAATGTCTTAACAGCCGACAGGTGAGGTGGCACCTTTTCTTAGCAGCATTCGACTTCCAAATCCGACATCGGGCTGGTTCTGCACACGGCAAAGCCGATGCGTTGTCCCGCTCTCCCGGGGGGGTTTCTCTGCCGGTATTCCCTGACACAATGCTAGACGACACTAAGGTTATTTGTCTATGTACCCCCTCAGTGCCCTTAGTGGACGAGGTACGCAAGTGGGTGTCCTTGCATCCCGACCAGCTATCAGAGTGGGATCCGGTATTCCAGGATGGTCTCCCGTTCGTGCTGAATCGCCTATTCTTGCCCACTGCCGATACACGCAATATGGCCATGGAATGGTCGCACGATGCCCCTGTGAATGGTCATCCTGGCCAATGCCGTACGTTATCCCTCCTGAAGCGCTGGTGTTGGTGGCCGGGCATGAAGAGGGACGTGGATTGCTACGTCAATACATGCACCATATGTACACAATGCAAAACCCGTAGGGGACGCCCATTAGGCCTGCTTCTCCCTTTACCAGTACCCCCGAAACCATGGCATACAGTAACCATGGATTTTGTTACAGAACTTCCTCGGGTACAGGGTTACAACACTATTTGGGTGGTGAGGAGATTCCTTCTCAAAAATGGCACGCTTCATCCCCTGTAAGGGTATTCCCTCTGCTTCCGTCCTGGCCACCCTGTTCTTTGATGCTGTCTTTTGTTTCTTTGGGTTGCCCTCTGTTCTTATCTCAGATCGGGGTTCTCAATTCACTTCTCGCTTCTGGCGCGCTCTGACCAGATTGATGGGTATTGATGTCCGGTTCTCTTCAGCCTACCACCCGGAGACGGATGGTCAGACCGAAAGGACGAATCAGACGATGGAGCAATATCTCCGCTGTTTGATCCTGCAACAGCAGTGTTCTTGGTTGCGTGCTCTCCGACACGCTGAATTCGCTTACAACAATGCGGTTCATGCATCCACTGGGTTCTCCCCCTTCTATGTACTCTATGGCCAACATCCCCGCACGCTACCGGTCCCTGACCTTGCGGCCTCCACCAATCCGGCCGCTAGTGCCTGTCTTAGGGATCTGTCCTCTATCCACGCCCAGACAGCATTACATCTCCGTGAGGCCCAGTCATCCATGAAGGTCTAGGCTGATAAGAAGCGGCTATTGGCTCCGACTTTCTCGGTGGGTTCCCGGGTGTGGCTTTCTACCCGTCACTTGAGGTTAGTGGGTTGCAGGAAGCTGTTGCCCCGTTTTGTGGGTCCCTATGTGGTCTCCCGGGTTATCAACCCTGTCACGTACCGCCTGGTTCTCCCGGGATCTTGGAGGGTTCACCCTGTATTTCATGTCTCCCTTCTCAAGCCGTGTCCAGCCCCTTCCCGCTTGCGCGCCTCTGCTGCCCCGGTGTCCTTGGCATCCCCAGACGAGTATGAGGTGTCCTCCATCCTGGGCTCCCGGGTCTGCAGGGGGCGCTTGCAATACCTGGTTGATTGGGTCGGTTATGGCCCGGAGGAGCGCTCTTGGGTTCCTGCTATTGATGTCCACGCTCCCCAGTTGGTGGCTCGCTTCCACCGGGATCACCCTTCCTGCCCACGGGGTCGTGGGCCCTTGGGGGGGGGGTTCTGTCACGATCCCTCAGCATGTGGTCCCCAAGGCACTCCCCCATCCCCCGTCTCGCCCTTCCGTCTCTTCCCCCCTTCCCCGGGACTCACGTGGACTCTCACACGTCTTGCGATCACACCCGCGCCTGGTCCGTAACAGGACGGCTGTCAAGTTACGGCCGTTCCTACATTGGCAATTGCCTTGGCGCCTAGGATCGCGAAGGGCTAGCCCTGAGCTTCCGCGTCGCGGGACTGTAAGGTCATGTGATGCTCTTGCCCGATCACGTGACCCAGCCGCGCATCACGTGACCGGAAGCGCGAGCACTTAAACTCGGAAACCCGGGTACTCGTTGCTTCACAGCTGTGCTCTGCATTCTGTTTGGTGGTACGAACTTTGAATCACCTTTGGATCACTCACGGAATCGACCTGGCTTGCTTTACTGGACTCTTCTTGGATTTGCCCCTTTGGATTCGTTTGCACAGTGATACACGGCTCTCGACCACGGACTGTTATTGGACTGCCTCCTGGATCACCCTCTTGTACCTTGACTCTTTGGACTTCTTGCCTCACAGCTCCACAGCTCCACAGCTCCTGCTAACAGGTGAACTACTGAGAATTACTCCTCTTGGGGTACTTCCGTCCACGTGGGTCCCGGACCTCTCCACTAGGTTCACTACCTCTTCCTTGACCCTGATTGGTAAGACCTTTCCGTTTTTCTTAAACACTGTGGTTACTGTTTCTTGCTTGGTACTTAATCCGCATTTTCTTTCAGCAGTGTGGGGTCCCAGAGGTTCGCGGTCCCGGACTTGAACATCTTCGCCTGTGGCCTCAACGGCTGCACAGAGAGTGGCTTTAAGTTCTCTCTGTGCGGCATTTGGGGACGGAGGCCTCTTCTGCCTACACGACACTCAAGTCTCAACACTCGGTTCATACATACCCACTAATTCCTTCGGCATCCGGGGTCTTTTGGGACTGGAGCTCCTAGAGGAACCAGAGGAGAGAGAAGCATTTTCTATAGACAACTTTTTCATCTCTAACTCGTGATTAAGTTCTATTTCCCTGAGTCTTAACTCAGCTTGCTTCTGCTCAGCCTGGGCATTCATCCATCTGAACTCGAGCTCTTGGTTTCGTTCAGATTGAGCGAAGAACCGTTTGTATTCTAATTCGAGCTTCATTTTTTCAAGTTCAAAATAAGCAGGGTTACATGTGGGACCTGGTATGGGCCCCGTAGGTACAGCTGGTAAGGCAGGTAGAGGAGCAGGGGAGACAGTTTCGTTAGCCTCTCCGTCCTCGTAAGCCTCTTCATCGCTATCATCAGAATTATGATTTAGATCAACACCATCACTGTTATCTACAGTTGCTGGGGAAATTGGTTCCTCTGAACCAGTACCCAGACTTTGGTTCGCCAGCAATCTCTCTATTAATTCTAACTTCTTGCCTCTTACAGGGAGATTCTCTTGTCTACAGAGAGCTCACAAACTCTCAGTATTTTCACCTGACAAGGATTCTTGACTGTAAGTTTCCATCGTAGACATGTTTTTGAAAGTTGCTTTCTTTAGTGCTAAGATTTGTGGTTAGTTATCCTAAAGTGTCGAAAAGCACTCTAAACTGTATACTCGATACAAATCCCACCGCTGTACACCAGTGGTAGGCGGAAACCTGTGCAGTTCCCTCTGGGACCACTGCAAAAGATTTAGGACTACAGGTGTTTGGCAGTAAACCCACTTGGTAGCAGTCTGTACCACACAGATTCACTTGGTAGCTGTGGCTGAGCAGTCAGACTTCCCTCAAGAAGAGTTAAGCAGTATGTGGAGTATACAATATAGGGCAATTCTTCACAGTAAGACAAGCAAACACGCAACGAGGCTTCAGTGTAAAGATATACAGGTATTTATTTATAACGGAACATCTATGGAAAACACTATGGCACTATCACGGCAAACACTTCAATTACAATTACTCTACGAAGAAGAAACAATCAATCCCCCTAACAATATTTTGACAAGTCTAGGTTCTACCAGCATCACTTATTTACAGACAGAGGTGAATGCCTCAACCTAGATGGCACTCTAATATTAGTTAGGACGGGAGACAAAAATAAGCAGGTTATGAAATCAACACAGTTCAATACTTCACGGGAAAAATGCAAGGCAAGAAGGCAAGAACCACAATAGATCATTAAGTTCAGAAGCCAGGCCCACTCGGAGAGAGGCAAGGCGATATGTCCCAAAAAGTCTCTTAGTGGAAATGCGTTCGAGTCTTTGTAGCAAATTGTTATCGGCAGATTGAACCAGTTCAGAACAATACGTGAGAAAGCTTGGAGGCGACCCAACGGAAAGGAGAGGATTAAGACTCCTCACTCGAACCGATCGAAAGGGAAGCCAGGCGGACACGGTATCTTGTTTGTGGAGAGGCAGCTCTGGCGGGGGCAGTTGTTCCTGGTGGTGGATGCACGTCGGGTCTTTGCCAAGAGTAGAGATGATCTCGTCGTCGAAGAAAAGTGAAGTCCGGTGCACCACCAGGGAAGAGACCAGCCGCGGAGTGCTCCGTCACAAGGCACCACCTTTTGGTCGCGGTACAGGGGTAGTGGCTATCCGGCTGCCGAGGTGCTCTGCACGGGCAATTCGACCACTGCACCCTGGAAGCGAAGAAAAAGCAAAGGGGACTGGTTGTTCCCACCAGTCAGGGGAAGAGACTCTCCGGCAGGGAGATCTCCTCTGTCGTCGGGAAGTGGTGAGTCGGTTCAGCAGGGCTCCACCGGAGGTGTCGTCGTTGCAGGTCGGCTCAGCTTTACCCTCGTCGGATTCTTAGGTCCTGTGGCGACTTCTGAAGATCCAGTCCCAAAAGCTCTGCTTTTATGCAGAAAACCCCCATTCATTCAGCCTAGCTGTCAATCAACACACGCTAAGTGGTGAGCGGGGTGGCTCGCCACTTGGGCCAATCACACCAGAGTGCGACCGGAGTTGGCAAGGCAACTCGGTCCAGGGTGCCTAAACCCCCTCCCACACCCCTGTGGTAACCCAGACAGAATGGCACCACTTTGGAGGGTCTCTGTACAGAGGCCCGGCAAAAGTGGAACAAAGGGCTCAAACTTTGGTTTAGGAGTCACAGAGACGAACACAGACGCCATTTTACAAACCGAGTTCTGGCAGAAAATACCATCCGATAAACTTATTTAAGATAAGTAGACCGGTGGTACGTTAGAGATTAACGAGAAAAAGTATCAATCTCTGACAATGGGACGAATCCCATAGGGTTATGTTTGGGGTCGAACATAACAAGTAGTTTCCACTGCCACCAGCCAAAACTCAACGAGGGGGGACGGGACAGTGCCCCCTCGAATAACAGATCCAGGAGTAATCGAATTACCCCTACTAGTACGTCCACAATAAGATGGTTTGTACTAGTTCTGTTAGTAAATTTAGGTCTAGTAAAGCCAATGGTGACTTTACATGCCCGGGGAGACAGTAGTCAGTCCCCGGGTATGGAGTCTATGGTGGAGGTCCGCTAGGATGCCCCAGTGTTATGGCACGTAGGGTGCGGTGTAACATACATAGAAAAACATATGACACCCTATGGAGTAAAAGACCCCATAGCCCATAGAACACATTGACATTCAAAGGAATTACACACATTCATGTCCAAGAGTGGGAGGAAAAGAGTCTCACTCTTGGCAGGATGGAAAAAACAAACTCCCGACATCCAGCAAAGCTGCTGGGGGACTCACTAGGTTAGGAAATTCACCTAAACAGAGAATTCTCCCTAACAGCTACATGGAGTGACATGTAGGACAACATGCCTGGCTGCTTGGTAAATTGCATGACAGGCACATGGCAGTCAAATGGGGGGATAGATGCACACACCACTATGGTGTCATTGTTGATGTGACAGCACGATGTGCACATCACAACAACTGCCCCAAAGCATCCCTAACTGAACATGAAAACCAAATCCCATAGCAATGAAGTCAGCTGGACACCTATCACAACATGGTAAACTGAAAAACACCCCACATCCCACAACACGTCCACCACCCATCATCGTACCTCACCCTCCGTAACATAATCCAGCAACATGCTGTGAATAATCACTATGTAAATATTTCTTCAGCAAATCACTACACAGGACATGCATCCATGGGAGTGCACTGAATAAAATAACCAAGGGAATCCACAGCTTATCACAGGGCCACCACCACCACCACAGAAGTTCAGCATGTCACCATCGTAATAATCTGCGCTGAATGCTTAATATTGCAGAGCCTACTGCCAACACTGCCAGTTAGTAAATCATACAGAACACAACACATCACTAATTTCACATAAACACAGCAGTATGCATCCACAATGCAAGAGCAACATCAAGGCAGTGTACACCATGTATTATCTTGGAGATGCAACCCACGCCATAAGTCCATGGCATAGAACACATTGAGGATATTAACATTGTGTACATACAACCAGGGACATGTGCATGTGACCAACGATAATCTGCAGGCATGTGTGACTAGTACAGCTGTCCATCATGATTTGACTGACATATACCTTTTATTGCCTCTCATGCAGGTGATAGTGGCTATCGCTTGAAGCCGTGGCTCCTCACCCCTGTCCGAAACCCACAGAACAGGCATGAGGAGGACTACAATCATTCCCATACCCGTACTTGTGTGGTCATCGAGCAGACCTTTGGCCTGTTGAAGGCACGGTTTTGCTGCCTTAGCCGGTCGGGTGGGGCACTCCACTACAGCCATGAGAAGGTGGCCAAGATCATCATGGCATGTGTCATACTGCACAACATGTGTATCCGACAGAATGTGCCCCTGCCCCCTGACATTGAACTGCAACCCCCTGGTGATGATGAAGGGGATGACGAAGATGTGGGTGCACATCATCGCAGTGCTGATGCACAGGAGGGACGTGCTGTACGTCAGTCAATGATTGTACAATATTTCTGACACACATGGGTGCAGAGGCTGACATGAAAGTCAGACAGAGGGCACTGGGTGTGGGAGTACATGTACAATATGCACTTTATATCAATAAATGAGACATATGCAATAAGGAATGTCCCCTCAAGAATTTTGTTTTCACACAACGGGTGTATTTAACTGTCCAAAAAATATTAAAGTGCTGAAACCCTCCACCCCACACACCCTCCCCCCTTCCGCTCCCCCCACAACTCCCCCACACATGGTGTCGAAACAATTGTCTATTCCCTTCATCAGGCTGCCCCATCTACATCTTGCTACTTCCTGCACCAGGTTGCGGCATGTCCGAGCGGCGCAGGGTGTGCGCCGAACTGCATAGGGGGCATGTTTGCGTGGAGCTTGAGGAAGATTGGGTGGATGCCTGCTCCATTCTGGGGGCTTGATGCTCAGCCTCCATTGAATCAGCAATGCGGGTGAGAACCTGCCTCAGGGCATACACCTCCTCACGCAATCTATTTGTGCTTTCCACGATGATCTCCCTCAGGGAGACGGTATTGTCGCGCCCCTCCTGCCGTGCTATGGTACTGTCTGTAATGAACTGTCTCACCAGGGCAGTGAATTCCTCCTGCCACTGTGCAGCGTGTCCAGCCTGCTGCACCCTTCTGATACTCCAGTGGAGGGTGCATGTGTTACAAGGGCAACTGCATTTAGGTCCTCTATGGGACTCATGCTCCCTTGTATGGACTCACCCCCAGACTTCTCCGGGTTGGGGTTGCGGTATGAGTCGACAGGTGTGAGCTGGGAGGATGGGGCTGGACTTGGTGTAGCAAGAAGGTCAGAGGAGTTGTCCTTGACAGGCACACACACCTGTCCCTGCATGTCGTCATCTGTGAGGGGTGCAGTAGCTGCCACATCCCCAACATAGTTGTCCCCTGCAGATTGTGGCCCTTGAACTGTCTCCTCTGCAGGTGCCACAGGTGTTGTGGGTACTGTGGTGATGGGCGTTGGTGGCACCAAAGCCGTGGCATCCAGGGCTGGTTTGGTCTTTGGTGCCTGTCGTGGATTGTGTGGGGCTCTGAAAGTGGAAGGCATGTTGCCTTCATCCCTGGGCCTCTTCCGGGGTGTATTCGCCTGTGGCGGTGAGTCCCAGTCCTCGCTGTCAGGGTCTGAGCCTGTGGGGGACAAGGAGAGGGATGGCATGAGTGATGTTTTGACAAGCATCATACAAACATCAGTATCATTGCTCATCTACACATTTGAGGGGAATAGGCAGTGGAGTTTTGATGATCAAGTTGCTTGCTATAAGGGTCGATCATGCAGGCATCCATCAGGGTCACTCATGTTGGGGCGGCCGCATGCTATGTGACATGCATTCCTGGTGTGGCCTGCATGCAGTGTGACATGCCTTTTTCATATTTTTGTGTTGTCTGTCAGGTATGGCATTTCCAAGCTGCAGGCATGTGCATGTGTCTGTGCTGCAGACGACAACTAGGCTGGGAATGTGTATCTATTTGGCCATGCCTTGCCTCTTTAGACAGTCACATTGGTGGACTGTCATCACACTTTGCATTACAGTGTTTTCTTGGCCTACTCACCTCCCTCCACCGATGACGCGGCGCCACACTCCATATTGCCCACGCCTTCGATGGCCTCTATGCCAATTGTGCTGGCACAGATCTCTTCCCACCGGCTCAGCTTTATTGGTGAGCTTTGTCCTCCACCAGTAGCCATGGCCTGGCTCCTGTTTGCGGACAGGATGTTCCTGACTCTCAGGCTCGGGTCATCCCATCTGTTACGGACGTCCTTTGTGGTGCGGGGGTGTTGCCTACCGCACTGACCTTTTGGGGCCACTAGTTCCCAAATTTCCTTCTTCTTGAGGACTGCCTCCCTCTTGAGGCTGTTTGCAAATACAACATCGGCATTGTCAGCCAGGGACTCAGCCAACATGGTGAGCTCATCCTCGTTAAAGCGCTCCTTGCGCTGGCAGGAGGCGCCTTTTCTGACTGCTTTGGGCATTATATAGTTGTTGGAGGTTGATCTATGTACTCAGTAATATGCTCCAGGTCCTGGCTGCTGAGTGTGGCAATGGATTGTGTTTTTAAAGATGGCCGCTGTGCTCTTTCCCGTTCCTGTGCGATGACGCTACTTCCGGTTCCGCTTATTGATGGGCACCGCTAATAGTCAAGTTCGTCATCCCTAGAAGCAGACTACATGTAGATTATGTTTTTATTTTTTTTATTTATGTATGCTTTAATGTCTGTTAGCCAAATAAAGACTTTACACATAATAAAACAAAATAACATGATAAAATGTACACTGATTAAAAACATATAACACAATACATTAAATCAGTGATATAGAGTAATAAAGTGCAGAATTCAAAATACATCGTTGACATAGACGTTCACTTCATCAGCATTGTCATTGTGCACAGAACCGTTCTCAAGGGGGTTACATACACCCCCCTGTGGCTGCTATCTATTGCTCAAAAGCCCTCCCTATGCGATATACTGCCAGATATAAACGGTTGTTACCTTTATTCAAGCATCAGAGCCAAAAGGAGCTCTCTCTGACTGAAGCCAGGTCATGAACGCAGCTGGTTAGATTTAACTGTAAAGATTTCGCCATACGCGGACACTCTATAAGGACGTGTTTCTCTGTTTCCATACAATTTTCATTCTTGCACACGCGACAGAACCTTTTACTTCACTTCATTTTCATCGCTGGTCTGATATGGTCTAAGAATGTCAATCGATTTAAATTCGAGTAGCAATAAAAACCTGCACAAACTTTCAGATGGACAGAGCATAATGGTACGCTGCGGGACACCCTGGGTGTATAACAATAACACGTATGTTGCATGTAGGTCACCGTGTAGATTATGGTGATGTCCACTTTTAAAAGGCTAGACTCGCTGCAAGCCTTTCTGAATTTACAGCTATCTCTTTGACCCAACAGATTCAGACACTTCACCCGTAGGCTTTTCTTAAGGAATGGTAGTTTAATTGCGGCAGATTTCACATAACTACTCATAACTGAAACATGCTACAGCTAATGTCACCATTGTGCTACAGACAGTGCTCTGCAGACACTAGCAGTCATTTTCCAAGGGGATGGTGCCGTAAATCAAAGATGTAAACAGTTTACGCTTTCCATGTATGCACCACCACATATTGGTCCTGTATCCATGAGCCCTATGCCTTAACTCCAGCAAACACATGCATACTACCCATACTCATAAGGCATAGAAACCATGCACAATGTATACACGGTTTTTTATGCCGTGGTTTGCGCCTACAATTTATACTTTGAAAAAATGCTTGTGGGGGTGCTAATGAAACCTTGCATTGTTTTGTGCACCAATCTTTACTCCAAAGCAGGTGAAATTTTGCAGTGTACAATCGCACAGCAAGCACCAATCATTCTAACAAGCCTTCCAACCAATCATTCTAACAAGCCTTGCAAACCTCACAACAAGCCACAAATACAACGATCCACTCATTTGGGTGTTTGGATGGCATTAAAAAACACTTGAAACACGAGGCAACCTTTCCAAAACGCCATTGAATGTGAACTACCATTGTCCCTACTCAGGCAACTAAGGATAATGATTTCATAAACACAGCTCCACAGCCTGCACACCACCCCCCACGTCAGGCAGCCCAACACCCTGCAGCCCAGCCTGAACCCCAGGCAGCCAGAAGGCCATACACAGAGAAGGTGGCCCTGATGTCACACCAGAACTCACAGAAGAGCAAGTACTAACCATGTACCTCTTGTACATGCTTACCATCTTCCACCTCCTGGCAGAAATCGGGCACTACATACAGCCTGACAAGAACACAGAGACATCCTTCCCTGCCCCATGTTGAACCTCCTCTCAGTGCTCTATTTCTGCACCACAGCAGGTTTCCAGCACACTGTTACCCTGATGCGTGACATCACACAGTTATCTCATGCTACCACTGGCATCCTTCCACAGGTGGAATCTGCCAAAGTGAGACATATGTTCCACGATATTACATTCACATAGTTCCTACAGTCCTAAACCAGATCAAGGTCTGTGTTTATGTGATTATGGGTGTGTACCACCCAGGGTACATGAGCATGTCTACATCAACAGATGCACAGAGCACACAATCACTCTGCAGATGATCTATGATGCATATATACACTTCACACATATGTGCACCAGATTCCCTGGCTCCACGCATTACTTTATGGTTCTGGCCCAGATCAACGGCCACGTATCATGGAGGAACTGTGACGACAGAAACACTGGGCATAGCTGCTGGGTATGCACACAATTACACACCACCCCACCAGCGCATGAAACCAGTGCATGTAATAGAAATAGAAGTCACTGCCCAAGTATGTATGTAGTTCTACTTAGACAAGATAGGAAACAGAGGGCATTCATGATGGTGGGGCTCACTTTGGGCATCATCAAAAATACGGTTGCCCAGCACTGTGAATTATGCAACTTTCAGAACAAAAGGATATCTAAGTTCCTGTGACTATCTTTACCTACCTTCAGTGGACTGCTACAAGTAGCTGTCAAACCAATGACTGCACTCTGGGGACAACTGTGCCATATAATTACTTTACTGTTCCCCCACCACCATGAACATTCATACATCTGAATCAATATAGGAACATGGTTCATATACACACACCGTACATGCCATGGTGTACATTTAAATGGAACCCAACCCCTGCCTCGCATGTCTGTCACAACAACTTTTGTGACCTGGCCAACACGTATAGCTAATGTTTCCAGTTCCACAAACATATGGGGGTGCACCATCAATACTTGTATGTTCACATTAACTAGATGTTATGCTTGAGGCCCTGAATACCTGTCCACCTATGTCACCGGGAGAATGCTGAGCCATGCCAAGGGACACAGTGAGAATGCCACAATACATCATACTTGTACCTACCTGTAGCACATGGGATACTCCCACTGATCACAGAATTATACCATACATACACCATGGGCCTACACTTGGATGTCATCAACTGTTTCCTAATAGTTTCTTTGGTGTCACCTGTCTGCCACTGCTTCATGAGGGTAATGGACACCAACTTTGTGGCACCAAGCAATGCATGAGTACATACGTATCATAATTTCACTCTTTACCACACAGCATACACTTAAAGATACAGGAGTATACACAACTCATTGCACTCTGCTGGTGATTCCGGATACCGCATCAACCCCTTGCGGATCACACCACTCTGCAATCCAGGAAGTAAGCAACATCACTGCTGGTACAATGCACAAACCTACACTCACACACACACCATTATCAAACAGGGCTTATGTGCACTGAAGAATCCGTTTTGTCTGCACTGATATGATATGGCATTTATAACACGCCTATACACACGTTTTTCAAGGCGCGAGATCAGGCAGCGCCTTCACGTTATGCCCAGAGAAGATTTGCCACATCACTGCCATGTGATGCAAGTTGACAGGTAGCCAGAAACAACATTTCCATGCGTTATGATGACATTCAAGATGCAGAATTCAAAAATGTTTCTGATGGCCAGGACTGACATCCACCAAGACATGATCAGCAGCAGGACAACATTGATGACTTTGTGGTGGGTGATGAACGTGTGAACAACTTCTTCTGATAGAGGTTCTTGCATCTATACACATGATGACAAATAACATCCCCCAACTCCTCCACCCCTCAGATCAGATCACACCTTAACATGCCCCACAATACATGTAAGCTCGTGTATCCTGTGGTTGGATACAACATATCAGGGAAAAACTGCATGCCCAAGGCAATGTTAAAAAAAAATGTCCATAGACATTAAAAATAAAGTTACAGACAAAGAACAGGGGTGAGGGGTCTGGGTAGATTTAAACCTATACAGGTATAAAACAGGGCAAACACAAATATGCTAATCATTATAACAAACACATAAAACAGACCATATTGTACATGAAAGTCTAACAAGATAGTAGACATTGGAGTGTGGATCACCTGCCCCACCTAAGTGTGCTCCTCTGCTGGGCCCCTTCTAGTTGGTATTGGTGCACAGGAAATCCGCTGCATGCACAGCTACCGGCCTGGAAAAGGCCTTACTAGGGACTTCTATGCTGGGGGAGGGGGTAGATGATGGGAAAGGTATGGAAGAGGTGGAATACCTCCTACAAATTCATGCATTACCATCAAGGACTGCTCCTGGTTGGCAACCAGGTCTGTGATAACAACCTTTGACTTGCTAAGGGAACCACCACTAGTGGTGCACCACTGTGGAGGCCTCGATAGCTGCCAGTCTTTCATTGATGACTGCCATGAGGCTGCCAACAACAGGAAGGAACAGGTGCAATGAACACAGAAGGTGGGGTGGAAATGCTGGGATGCCATATGAGGCCGCTGTGATGATGTCTATGGTGTTGAAACTGGTGACAGTGTCCTGGTCACTGTGGCCATGCAGCTGGGCAGTACAGCTGGAGGAGGGCAAAAGGGCTATGGTAGTGTGACAGTGTCCTGTGAAATTTTCTATCACATGTTACTCAAGGGTCTTCCTGCAGAGATACAAAAAAGGTAGCAGGCGCCCCTCTCTCGAAAAAACAAGGCATGATAACCTGTTCAGTGGTTATTAACCACATTGAGAGTTCGCAGCCATTGCTTTTTGCTCACTGTACCTTCACAGATGGGAAATATCCATTTGCATATCAGTCTTTGTCCTGCCCACAAGAGCAGTCCAGCACCGAAATACTATGGCAATTCCTCTCTGAACAAGAGTACCATCAGCAACCCCATACACGTGTTTCAGCCTTGTTGGGCATCATCAGTGAGGTGAAGCTGAGCCTCTCTAAGCACAGTGAGCAGGGAGTCCACGTCTGGTTGCCCCCAGGTAACCTAGGGTGACCAACCCCAAATTCCTTTCAAAAATACAAAAAGGTAGCAGGCACCCCTCTCTCGAAAAAACAAGGCATGATAACCTGTTCAGTGGTTATTAACCACATTGAGAGTTTGCAGCCATTGCTCTTTGCTCACTGTACCTTCACAGATGGGAAATATCCATTTGCATATCAGTCTTTGTCCTGCCCACAAGAGCAGTCCAGCACCAAAATACTATGGCAATTCCTCTCTAAACAAGAGTACCATCAGCAACCCCATACACGTGTTTCAACCTTGTTGGGCATCATCAGTGAGGTGAAGCTGAGCCTCTCTAAGCACAGTGAGCAACTGGTTATCATGCCATGTTCTTTCTGGAGAGGAGCGCCAGCTACCTTTTGTTGAAATATTTGCAAGGAACTTGGGGTTGGTCACCCTGAGCTACCTGGTGGCAACCAGATGTGGACTCCCTGCTCACTGTGCTCAGAGAGGCAAAGCTTCACCACACTGATGAGGCCCAACAAGGCTGAAACACGTGTATGGGGTTGCTTTTGGTACTCTTGTTCAGAGAGGAATTGCCTTAGCATTTCGGTGCTGGACTGCCCATGTGGGCGGGACAAAGACTGATATGCAAATGGATATTTCCCATCTGTGAAAGACACAGTGAGCAAAAAGCGTGTGCTGCAAACTCTCACCTCAGAACTGGTTATCATGCCATGTTCTTTCTGGAGAGGAGCGTCAGCTACCTTTTGTTGAAATATTTGCAAGGAACTTGGGGTTGGTCACCCTGAGTTACCTGGGGGCAACCAGACGTGGACTCTCTGCTCACTGTGCTCAGAGAGGCAAAGCTTCATCTAACTGATGAGGCCCAACAAGGCTGAAACACGTTTATGGGGTTGATTTTGGTGCTCTTGTTCAGAGAGGAATTGCCTTAGCATTTCGGTGCTGGACTGCCCATGTGGGCGGGACAAAGACTGATATGCAAATGGATATTTCCCATCTGTGAAAGGCACAGTGAGCAAAAAGCGTGTACTGCAAACTCTCACCTCAGAACTGGTTATCATGCCATGTTCTTTCTGGGGAGGAGCGCCAGCTACCTTTTGTTGAAGTCTTCCTGCAGAGGCCCAAGCAGATTTGAATAAGGTAGTTGGAATAAAAGCAATTCTATGCCCCGAGATACAGGCACACATAATACATTAGTGTATACTACAACAAGGGAAGGATAAAGATAGGGTGAAGCAAACCCAGAGGGCAGAAGCAAAGCTAGCCCAGAAAAAAACTGACTATGCTCAGAATGGAAGTGGCAGTAATAAGTAATAATAATTAATAATAATTATTTAATGTGATATAGATTGAAAATAAATTCAAACTTTACACATAATACAAGTTACATACATTAATGTTAAATCATAAAAAACAAATCATCAACAAATGTAATAAGCAGAAAAGAAAAAAAAACAGATTTACTTAAAATATTTACAAACTAATAAAAATCGAGAAAAATCATGTTAAAATATGTATGAGTTATTGTCTTTTGCCACAATTCTATACAATCTTAGCAACACAAAGTAATACATAAACATCTTTCCGAAAGACAACTTGTGTCCGAATCAAATATAGATACAACTAATAAAGGACCTCTTCCTAAACATAGTGACATGACAGTTCTTAGCACCACCGTACTGAGATAATTCAAGTCAGGGAGCCCAAACCTATTTCAATCTGTTGCCAGACAGTATACAGTGCAATGATCAAGTGCGTATTGCAGGTGTTAGTGCAATGAAGTCAAAATGAAATGAAGTTTCACATATGGTTAAAGGATCATGCACAAATTCACCAAGATAGTATAAGATTGTGTGGTTTAATGTCTGATATTCCGTTAAAAGATGTTTCGCTGTCTCTAAACATTCGGGGGATTTGCATAGGCAACAAACTCGCTCTTTAACAGGGATATTTTCCCTGGTTCCTACATTATACAGAGTGGGCAGTTGTTCCAGTTGGAACAGGACAATAAAATGTCTGAGCCTTTTAGTGGGACAGAGATACAGATATGCTTGAGGTTTCATGAAGGTGTATAATCTGTATTTAGACTGCTCAAATGTGAGAAATTCTCAAGCCAATCCCACAGGTCCACCTTTTTTCCGAGTGAATTTAGAACTTCCTTGGTGGCGATTTCCCCTCTGTGCGTCCAGACTATGTCTACAAAATATTTGGTCATGGCTTTTAGTAGGGGTGAAGTGGTATGTTTTTTAATCACTTCCTGATGGATCACAGCCAATGAGGGATTAGAAGAGCAGCCAGTCATCTTAAGGTAAAACCCTGCCCTCCTTTTAAGTACCAATGCTTTCAGTGAGGGAAGGCCCAATTCAAGTCTAATCAGGGACATGGGAACGCCCGAGGGTAACCCCAGTATTCAGCGCCAGAATTTTCCCTCCATCACTTGCAGCCACGCCAGATCAAATGAAAGAAGCGACTTAAGGCCATAGGTGATCATGGGGGAAAACACTTGAATATGTAAGTGTCATGTCCCCCAAAGAGTAAAGCCACCCTGCTTATTAGTAAAAGAAGATATTAATGCGGTGACGTACGTCGCCCTGGTTATACGTCCTTGTCTGCAATGGAGATAATCGCCGTGGGGCTTAATTTACACTCCGAAATACCGATATGAAGGGGCGTAAAGTATGTGATTTTGTCTCGGGATGCTCCTTTTCTGGTAAATCTAAGAACCTTTGTCTTATCTAGGTTAATGGTCAAGCCATTAATCCTAGCATAGTCCCATAGGGTGGAAGCGGAACGCAGTAATAAGAAGCACCATAGAAGGGCAACATGAACGTAGTCCTATGCAGGGAAAGACAGAGGGGCAAAAAGATGGCAGAGTTGAAATATGAGGTTTCCAGGGGGGAAGCGGTTTCTTTTAGAGAGGTCAAGGTGGAGGAGGGCAGTGTATGTCCTGTGAGAGGCTAGGACATTTTGTGTGAGAATGCAAAAATAGACCGACCTTCCCCCACCACCCTAACATCAGACAGTATCACCCCACCTTTTACTCACAACCCCAACTCCAGCAGCCCCAGTTTTCCCCATTTGCCCAAGAGTCATGTAACAATGGCCAATATAATACCCAGCACCAAGCATCATTCAGTCAACTATGCAACAGGAAACTGCTCAGCTATGGGATAAGAACGCCTTGCCACAGTGGATGATAACTCACTACACAGAAGCAAGCGCATTTGAGGCAATACCTTCATGTTCCTGAGGACCAATAGGCAGCCACAATAGGGCAGCCCACAGATAGCTTTGATGTGCCCATGTTATCAGTTACTGCTGACCAAGATGTGGAACCCCGAGAACGAGTGAAGGTAGGAGATCGAACATTTTCTTCTTTGGTTGACACAGGGACTACCAAGGCATGCATTAGGGAGGAAGTTGGACAAAATATTGGACATACAGGGATTTTTCTGTTGCTATATTATCAGTCCCTTTCACTGAATATGTACCCATCACTGTAGGCACAAAAGACGTGATAGCACCTTTGCTGTATTCATGAGATATCCCAGTCAACCTCTTGGGCAAGGATCTCATAAGCAAACTGAATATGACCATATATTTCACAGAGGAAGGTATATTATATTTAACACCAGGTACGTAACATGATAAGGCTGTAGCACTAATACAGGCACTGTGAAGTTACAGTGCCCTGTGGGGCGTACCATTCCATCTAGACTTTTTAGTTTATGGCATAACAATTTTGTTAGGTTGAGTACCAGGGATTAAGCAAAACAAAAGAAGTAATGGCCGGAAGGTTTAGAATAAATCTTCGCCTCTGGCACTGCTCTGGGCAACCCTCTAGGACACTGTTCTTCACCTGTCATGCCATTACAAAAGTGGAAAGACTATATGCGAATCAAGCTTGATCCCACCCCGCAAAGGGGTAGCGCAGCCTGAACTGCTAGGTCACATCCCTTCTGCACTAGACTACAAGCATCCCCAGACATGTTTCGGGCTTATTGGGCATCATCAGTCAGTAGTTACTTGGGTTTCTAGGCCCAGCAGGCACGGGACCCATGTCTGGACATACTCATACCACTAGGGGTGACAATAGCAAAACAAAAGAGGTGATGGCTAGGAGGTTTAGAATAACTCTTAACTGCTGGCTTTGCTCTGGGCAACCCTCTACAAACCATCGCTCCTCACCTGCATTTGCCTTGTGGGGAATCATCAGTGAGGGATAGCTTGGGTTTCTAGGCCCAGAATGCACAGGCCCATGTCTGTGGATACCCGTCCCCCTTTGGGTGACAATAGCAAAACAAAAGAGGGTTTTAAGAGGGATTAAGGACAAGATTTGGTGCATGCTCCCCGAGTTTCTATTCAGACCAGCTGTCCCCCAGGAAAGGGCACCAGGTACAATAAAACAGATATATTTGGAAGCAGTAATCACCAAGGCAGGCATGGTAATCCTGTCTGGTTTGGATGAGGAAGATCCTGAATGGCGCACAGTTTTATGCATTGACCCAGCAAAGGGATTGATGGATGTCTCTGATGAATGACAGTCTGAAGAAACTGAAGACAACTTAGAAATTATATTTGAAATTTTCATACCTTGCCAGATAACTGTTGAGCACAGAGAAATACCCCACACTATACCCCTGGCCAAAGCATAACCACTGCACATGCAAAAAGATCTTGAAAAGGTACTCAGTGAAAAATGGACAAGTAGCCCCCACGACATGGGGTTGTTAATGGTCAAAGTGGCAGTTCACATAAAATGGAAACCAGGTGCAGTTCTGCCCTGAGTAAAGCAATATCCCATATCAAAAGAAGAAGAGGAAGGGATCTATGACCCTATTGGAGCATTGTGGCAACAGGGCATAATACAACCATAAGAATCACCATGCAACATGGCTGTTATTACATACACCTGGTCTCTCCGGAGGCATTGGGGCACGGTTGAAGCCCTTCCAGGGGTGAGTTCACTAGGGTCCGACTTCGCCCTCTGCGCTTATGTGGTGACTGTTGGTAATAGGTGATGCTGCTCAGTACTGCTCCTGCGTGGAGAATAAGGAGCGTGAGTATGCCAGCTTGTCTGCCTGATCCCCTTCCAGACCCCTTCTCCCAAACCGTGGTACCCGTGGGATGCGCTGTCTCTGGAAAGCTCACCTGTTGATTCGTTTTGGCAAGCACTCCGTCCTTCTGCTTCTGGCAGGGGCGCTTGTATGATCTGGACTGAGTTCCTTCACTGGTCCCTTGCATGTGGTAGTCCAGTCCTGCTGCGACTAAGCCACTATACTTTAGGTAAGTGTTCCTGTTTGCCTTTGTCTTTCCTCGTCTGTTGTTGGTGTATTGTAAAGTTTGTTGTCTTGTATTCCTGTCCACTCCACTTTTCATGTGTGCTCTATTGGTTTCTTCCCTTGCAGATGATGTTGCCGGCCCGGCAGAAGCTGCGGAGCTTGAGGCTGCAGCCGCAGGGAATGAGGAATGAAGCTGCAGCGGTTACGTAGCTGATAATGTCTCAAGACTTTGAACGCTACCTTAATTGCTAGCAGTTCTTTATTAATGATTGTATAATTCAATTTAGTGGCTAAAAACATGCGAGACCAGAATGCCACGGGATGCAACTGACCTGTTTTGGGGTCTCGTTCTGACAGGACTGCTCCATTGCTATGTTGGAAGCATGAGTTTCGACCACATATGGTAGTTCTAATCGAGGATGCCGTATAATTGTTGCTGTGGTAAATGCTTGTTTTAGCTCCTGGAAGTCTTTCTCTGCCTCTGCGGACCAATTAAATTGTTTATTTTTCCGTAGTAAAGAGGTGATTGGGTGGACAATCTGGGAGAACCCGGGAATGAACCGACGATAAAAGTTGTCAAAGCCGAGTATACTCTGTACTCCCTTTATGGATGTTGGTGAGGGCCAGTTAAGGATAGCGTCTACCTTGAGCGTGTCCATGTGTACACCCCATGGTGTGAGAATAAAGCAGAGGAATTCTACCTCTGTCACGTGAAAGAAGCACTTCTCCAATTTGGCATATAGCCGGTGTTGCCGCAGTTTCTCCAAAACTGTCCGGACATGGTTGACGTGGTCCTCCTTGGTTGTTGAATAGATAATACTGTCATCAATATAGACAAGAGTGCAGACGTCCAACAGTTCGCGGATCACGTCATTCAAGAAAAATTGGAACGCCGTTGGGGCTTTACATAGTCCAAAGAGCATAACTTGATATTCATAAAGGCCATATTTCATGTAAAAGGCTGTCTTCCACTCTTCTCCTTTTATTTTACTCTTACTAGATGGTAGGCCCCTCATAAGTCTAGTTTTGTATATATCTGAGCGTTTTTGACATGATCCAAGAGCTCGAGGATAAGCGGTAACGGGTACCATTTTCTTACCGTGATCTGTTTAAGTGCTCTGTAGTCAATGCAAGTTCTCAGGTCTCCCTCCTTTTTAGGCACAAAAAAGAAGGGTGAGGATGCAGGGGACTTGGACGGACAAATGAAGCCATTTGCCAGATACTGATTGAGGTAGGTTTTTAGATGCTGGTTTTCCTGTTCTGTTAGGGCAAAAATCCGGCTGCAGGGAACTTGAGCTCCGGGTACCAGATCAATTTGGCAGTCATATGGTCTGAGCAGAGGTAGGGTGTTTGCTTACTCTTTTTAAAAGATATCTTGCTAATCCAGGCATTCAGGTTGTAGTGAACTGGTGAGGCCCAGATTGGTTTCTTTCTTCAACGAACCTGAGTTGGTAAGACCTTTTTAATGAGAATCCCTTGCTATAACAGGTGTCGGCACAGTCTTGGGGAAAGGTCAGAACTTGTTTACGCCAGTCAATCCTGGGATTGTGGGTCTCCAGCCAGGGCATTCCCAATATCATCTGGAACTGAGGAGCACCAATGAGATTTAAGGTGATGTCCTCTTGGTGACCATCCTGACACAGAAGCGTGACCTTCTTGGTGTAATGCATCACTGGGCCGGATGATAGCTGAGATCCATCAACTGCTGTGACGTTTTCCAAAACCTGCTGCTGTCAGATAGGAAGGCCTATCTGGATAGCCAGATCTTGGTCCATGTAATTTCCCACAGCCCCTCTGTCAATGTATGCCTCCAAGGCATGTATTTTCGACGGTTGCTTGTGGTTTACCAGGACCACAGGGATGACTAGATGTGAGGTCTGTATAGGTTCCTTTTCACCGCTCGACAAGTGGACCCTTATTTTGCCAGGCTTTGGAGTTTCCTGAGTCCTGTTCTTCTTCTTCACCCTTGTAAATTGCTCCAACTGCTTTTCTGGGTGGTTTCACTGGGCATTCTCGGAGATTGTAACCTGCCTTTCCACAGTACAAACAAAGCTGCTGCTGTCTCCTTTTCTCCCTTTCTGCCTAGGTGATTGGGCTCCGCAAACCTCCGATTTGCATTGGCTCAGACTGATCGTGTGGTTTGATTCTCACAGGGTCGCATGTAGACTGATCGCCCCTCGGCCTTGGCCTGATCTTTCTTCTGATCCTGCAATCTTTAATCAAGCTTTACTGTCAGGTCGATGTATTCAGCACATTTGTATGGGGGATTTACTACTTGGGCTAATACGTCCTTAAGTTCCCCTTGCAAGCCTCGGTAGAAGAGCGTAGTTCTTTTGTCCTCTGGCTAGTTAGTTTGTGCTAACAGACGATTGAAGTAAGTGATATATGTTAGTAAGACTTGATTACCCTGCTGTAGTGATAACAGTTCATTGTCCACAGCCTGCCTTTGAGTATGCTGTGCAAATAGTTTCTCCATTTCAAGCTGGAAACCTCTGAAGTGTCAAAGCAAAGGATCATCCTTGTTTACCAAGGATATTGACCAATCCGCTGCACTACCTCCCAAATATGAGAGTACACATGCCACTCTTGCTTGATCGTTGGGGAATGCCACAGGTCTGCACAAGAAATGTAGGCGACATTGATTCATAAAGATGGCGTACTTATTCGGATCGCCTGTGAAGCCTTCTAGTGGGGCCAGCGGAATCCCCCTGGAAGAACCACCTGTACTGGCGTGGGCTGTGGAGGCATGACAGGAGGGGAATACCCCGGCAGTGGGACCTGGCCTGCCTGTGCCTGGATCATTTGCCTTGCTATTTCATCTGTCCACTCTCGGTTCACAATTAGATCCTTCCTTAGGTCATTGGTTTCCTGTCTTGAGGCATGAACTTCAGCCCATAACTCTCCGAGTAATCGGGCCACATGGTCCATTTTAGAAATTTCCATAACGCCCAGGCAGAGATAATAAGAGGCTTTGTGTTCTGTGATACTCACCTGGTCTCTGCAGAGACATTGGGGCATGGTTGCAGCCCTGCTGGGGGTGAGGTCGCTCGGGTCAGACTTTACAATCTACGCTTATGTGGTGACTGGTGGTGATAGGGGATGCTTCTCAGGACAGCTCCTGCGTGGAGAATAGGGGGCGTGAGTATGCCAGCTTGTACGCCTGATCCATTCCAGAACGCTTCTCCCAAACCGTGGTACCCGTGGGATGTGCTGTCCCTGGAAAGCTCACCTGTTGATTCGTTTTGGCAAGCACTCTGTCCTGCTGCTTCTGGCAGGGGTGCTTGTAAGATCTGGATCGAGTTCCTTCACTGGTCCCTTGCACGTGGTAGTCCAGTCCTGCTGCGACTAAGCCACTATACTTCTGGTAAGTGTTCCTGTTTGCCTTTATCTTTCCTCATCTGTTTTTGTTGTATTGTAAAGCTTGTTGTCTTGTATTGGTGTCCATTTAACTTTTGAGGTT
Source organism: Ambystoma mexicanum (assembly GCF_040938575.1). Taxonomy (NCBI): domain Eukaryota; kingdom Metazoa; phylum Chordata; class Amphibia; order Caudata; family Ambystomatidae; genus Ambystoma; species Ambystoma mexicanum. The sequence continues at coordinate 720,300,045 of NC_090936.1, forward strand.
TGCTCTTTTGCTTTCTTCCCTTGCAGGTGATGTTGACAGGGCAGCAGAAGCTGCAGAGCTCAAAGGCAGCAGCCAGAGGAAATGAGGAATGAAGCTGCAGTGGTACAGTAGCTGACACATTGTTAACTACGGGGCGCGCAGGGTTCAAATGCTGCGAGGCCTTGGGATGGATGCTCTAACCTTGTCTTTCTTCTCCTTCAGAGGGTCAGGAGATGAGTCTGCAGATGAAGCGATGAAGCACCAGTTTCCTGGAGGTGAGTATGCAGGAGAATGCCTGGTTTCAAAGGTAAGTAAACTGGTCCAAGTGATGGTGAGGATCATGTTGCACGCAAGTGCACAGTAATGCGAAGTACCCGGCTTAAGGATAGAGCAGCTTATATAGCTGAGCTTCTGAAGTGACGCCAACCAGGTTCAGCCTGCCTGCCACACCTGATGAGTCAGCACATGAAGACCAGGCCTATGGAGCGACACCCGATGTGTCAGCACATAAGCATGTTCTCTGGAATAAAGGCTTTCAGCTCCTGGAAAGTTCTTTTAAAATAAAAGCACTCCTGCACTGAAATAAAGTAAAAGCACTCCTGCACTGAAATAAAGTGCTCCTGCTCCCATCTCTATATGAGCCTGGTGCCAAAGGCGCCAGGACTGAGTCCAGCCAGGGCCCCTGTGTTTATTGGTCCCAAAGGGACATAAGTGAGTCAAGTGACCCATTGCCCCCATCACTAGATGTTGTGGTTTGTGTGTTCTGTGGCCTGTGGCCATGACAGCTATATACACTGTACAAAAAGCAAAAGTGTTATCTTTGAGGATGGTTCAGGACCTATGCCATTAAATAACATTGTAATGGTAGAATTCCCAATGGTCCCCAACTCTGACATGATCCTTTGCAAAATCCCGACAGAAACAGATAATTTCACTGTAGTAGATCAAAGAAATGCATTTCTCTTCATCCCATTACACCCTGGGTCACAGCACCTTTCGTCATTTACTTATAGGGGACAGAGATTCCAACACACTTGTGGGCCTCATGGGTATTGTGAATCAGCCAGTATTTTTAGCAGAGTATTGCAAATGGATTTAGGAAACATACAAATACAAAGCACAGTAAATCAGTCTCCAGATAAGTTCCTTGTTTGCAGCCCAACAGAAGAGCAAAGTAGAAGAGACTCTGTGAAACTATTAACTTTATGGGCAGAAAAGGGCTAAAAGGAAGACAAAGAAAAACTGCAGTTCTGCCAGCAAGAGGTTGTGTACCTAGGATAGATCATATCATTGGCAGGAAAAGATTATCGGCAGAAAGGGCAGAAGCAGTACAGCACACACTACAGTCAACCACAGTCAAACAGATGCAACAGTTCTTAGCATTATGTAACTACTGTTCAGAATGGATATTTGACTACTGTACTTAGACCAAACCCCTATTGCAAGGGATAAAGGAATCTCAGAAAGCAAAGGGACCCAATGTTTCTACAGATGAGATGATCAAATCCTACGAGTTACTGAATAATGTGATCAGTAATGCACAAGTTCTAGGAACACCATATTACAAAAATAAGTATTTATGGTTGTCCTCACTCAATGAACGTCAATGGGACATAAGCCTTTGCGTTATTACAGTGGGCATTTTCCAAGTAAACAAGTTCTAGAAGCAGCTGCTTTCACTATACAGAAACCATCCACCATTACCATGGGATGTCCAGTGACCCTTTATGTAGTGCACGCATTTTTTGCAATATTAGAAAAAACTAAATACACTCTCACCACATAAAGATCATCAGGTTATGAGGTCATTTTGTTCAACCTCTCAGGTCATTTTGTTCAACCTCTCAGGAGGATAGCTCTGGGCCAACGTGCTTTCCTTGGAAGAAAGATGACATGGAGCAACACAGGTTCGATCCCTGGGTCCGCGCTTAGAAACCTCTTCACAGCTGAGCTCCGGTGAGTGAATAGGCCGCTCCCAGGCACCTGTGTGCCCAATCCTGTGATTTGCACATTTTTCTCTGCTTTAGGCTAATTTTAGCACTTGTCTCTGCCTCCCCACCGGCTCCCATTTCCCGATTCCCCTCCAGCCTCCCGCCTCCCAGCCCGCCCACCCCCTCCCTGATTGGCTATTCGTGGTCCTCACTGCAGGCCTAGCCTGCCATCTCACCGCTTGCTCGCCTCTTCACAGCTGAGCTCCGGTGAATGAATAGGCCGCTCCCAGGCACCTGTGTGCCCAATCCTGTGATTTGCATGTTTTTCTCTGCTTTAGGCTCATTTTAGCCTGTGTCTCTGCCTCCCCACCCGGCTCCAATTTCCTGATTCCCCTCCAGCCTACCGCCTCCCAGCCCGCCCACCCACTCCCTGATTGGCTATTCGTGGTCTTCACTGCAGGCCTAGCCTGCCATCTCACCGCTCGCTCGCCTCTTCACAGCTGAGCTCCGGTGAGTGAATAGGCCGCTCCCAGGCACCTGTGTGCCCAATCCTGTGATTTGCACGTTTTTTTCTGCTTTAGATCCATTTTAGCCTGTGTCTCTGCTTCCCCACCCGGCTCCCATTTCCTGATTCCCCTTCCAGCCTCCTGCCTCCCATCCCACCCACCCCCTCCCTGATTGGCTGTTCCTACTGGTCTTAACTGACCTCCCAGGGCAGCCCTCTACCCAGCAGCCCCCTCCCGCTAAGGGCCCCAAGGCCAAGGGCGGCCGAGCCGGCTATAGGAAGTGTCAGCATGTGTCCACAGGGAAAGCCAGTGAAGCCAGCCGTCAACCATCAACTACAAGGACCAGTAAGGTAGGAGTGGCTATGGCTAAGAGTAGAGGAACTACTCTACCCTAGAATCCTAGCCACTTAGCAAACCCATATTAAGCAAGGTGACTACTCCACACTGCATCTCTCTCCCTCACCCTCCAACTTAGTCAAAATCCAATCGTTGTTTTAATATTGCACTATTCCGACCTACTTGACACAGACCTCCCCTCTCTGTATAGACCTATACAGGCCTCAAATTTAGCAGAGGTTCTGTGCCCAAATTGCATTGTGGGACATTTAGACTGAATTGATAGGCCTCTAACTTGCATTGTATATTTAGACTACATTGATAGGCCTCTAAACTGCACTGTATGATGTTCACACTGCACTGATAGGCCTCTCTCCCACTATACAGGTCTCTCTAATCTAGCAGGGCTTCCGTGCCCAAATTGCACTGTGTGCCATTAAGACTGCACCGATAGATCTCTTTCCCACTATACAGGTCTCTCGAATTTTAGCAGGAGCTCTGTCTACAAGTTGCATTGCAGTACATATAGATTGCATTGATAGGCCTCTCTCCCACTATACAGGTCTCTCAAATCTAGCAGGGGTTCTGTGCCCAACTTGCATTGTGGGACATTTAGACTGCATTGATAGGCCTCCAAACTGCACTGTGATATTTACACTGCATTGATAGGCCTCTCTCCCACTATACAGGTCTCTCGAATTTTAGCAGGAGTTCTGTCTCCAGGTTTCATTGTGTGATATTTAGACTGCATTGATAGGCCTCTCTCCCACTATACAGGTCTCTTGAATTTTAGCAGGAGATCCGTGTCCTGATTGCATTGTGTGATATTTAGACTACATTGATAGGCCTCTCTCCCACTATACAGGCCTCTTGAATTTTAACAGGAGTTCTGTCTTCAGGTTGCATCATTTGATACTTAGACTCCATTGAGTCTCTCCCACTATACAGGTCTCTTGAATTTTAGCAGGAGATCCGTGTCCTGATTGCATTGTGTGATATTTAGACTACATTGATAGGCCTCTCTCCCACTATACAGGCCTCTTGAATTTTAACAGGAGTTCTGTCACCAGGTTGCATAGTGGGACATTTAGACTGCATCGATAGGCCTCCATACTGCATTGTGGGACATTTAGACTGCATTGATAGGCCTCTCTCCCACTATACAAGTCTCTCAAATCTAGCAGGGGTTCTGTGCTCAAATTGCATTGTGGGACATTTAGACTGCATTGATAGGCCTCCAAACTGCATTGTGGGACATTTAGACTGCATTGATAGGTGTCCAAACTGCATTGTGTGATATTTAGACTGCATTGATAGGCCTCTCTCCCACTATACAGGTCTCTCAAATCTAGCAGGGGTTGTGTGCCCAAATTACATTGTGGGACCTTTAGACTGCATTTGCAGGCCTCCAAACTGCATTGTGTGATGTTTAGACTGCATTTATAGGCCTCTCTCCCATTATGCAGATCTCCCGGGTCTAGTGGGGGCTCAGTGCCCAAATTAAATTGTGGGACATTTAGACTGCATTGATAGGCCTCCAAATTGCATTGTGGGACATTTAGACTGCATTGATAGGTGTCCAAACTGCATTGTGTGATATTTAGACTGCATTGATAGGCCTTTCTCCCACTATACAGATCTCTCAAATCTAGCAGGGTTCTGTGCCCAAATTGCATTTTGGGACATGTAGACTGCATTGATAGGCCTCCAAACTGCATTATGTGATGTTTAGACTGCATTTACAGGCCTCTCTCCCACTATGCAGATCTCTCGGGTCTAGCGGGTGTTCGGGGCCCAAATTCCATTGTGGGACATTTAGACTGCATTGATAAGCCTCCAAACTGCATTGTGGGGCATTTAGACTGCATTGATAGGTCTCTCTCTCATTATACAGGTCTCTCAAATCTAGCAGGGGTTCTGTGCCCAAATTACATTGTGGGACATTTAGACTGCATTGATAGGCCTCCAAACTGCATTGTGGGACATTTAGACTCCATTGATAGGTCTCTCCCACTATATAGGTCTCTCAAATCTAGCAGTGGTTCTGTCTCCAACCTCACTGCATGATATTAGACTACATTGATGGGTGCCTCCCCACTACACATGTCTTTCAACTTCGCTGATCAACTCACTCTAAAGTGAGACAGAACCCACCAGTGAATTGCTGTGGAGGGCCACTCGGATTAGGGCCTCAAAAGGCATAAACCCGAGCTACGCCACTCTTCAACAAGTAGATACCCTTCTCTAACCCACATAGCTAGCTCACCGCAGTGGACCTCATACAGGGAAACTGACACTAAAGAGAGCCACCGATAACACCCAACTATACAACTCGTAACCACCTCCCCTACCAGTCTCAAGACAGCTACTGAACAAGTCGGCAACATCAGCCGGAATACAACCTATAGACTGAGCCCAACCTAGTAGCGGACAGCCCTCCACACCCAATAGACCAAAAGCAGAACCAATTGGACATCACCAAACAAACAAAGAATAAACAACTCTCAATCTCATAATGCTGCGCAAACGACCCATTCTGAGGGAAAGAAAAAGAGAAGAAGAAAGAACAATCTCTCCGGAACAGCAACAAAGAAAGACAACTACAGAACACACCCCCACAGACAGAAACACAAATCGAACCAACACTAAGAGAAGAGACAAATCCCTCTACTTAACTCCATACCAAACCAACCCAACGCCTGAAGCAGCAACATCAAACAACCTAACACAAGCACTTAGAAGAAGGATGAACAAAAAAAAAAAACATACGACTGATGCGATAACGCCCTACATCACCAAAGCAAGAGGAACTTCAAATCGGCAGCCACAACTCCTGGAAGACGAGCCCAATGAAAACAAAAACCCAAGAGAGAATCTAGAAGAACTCTTCGAAGACGCTGACACCCCAAAACCTACAGCCCAACAAGATATCGACCAGGAAGGAAACCTCAACACCGATCAGAAGACGACCTCAACAAGAAAGTCCAATCCAAACAACACCCACAAACTCCACTGCAATCTGATAAATGCAAGATCCATGTCAAAACACTCAACAGAGATCTTCGACCTACTCGATGACAATGGCATTGACATCCTGTTCATCATAGAAACATGGCTGGACGACAACTACAAAACCACACTCCAGAGCTGCTTTCGAACCAACTTCAAATGCCTTCAAATAAACAGGGAAAAACAAAATAAGGGGGAGGCATTGCAATAGCATTCAAAGGACACCTGAAAATAAAAACTGATGAACCACTCAACATCCTCAACTGCAAACCATGGTGATACACCTAACAGCAAGCTCAAAAACCAACATCACATTCATCCTGGTGTACAGACCACCGACATATGATGCAACCTTCGTCGACAACTTCATAGAAGCCATCACCAACTTAGCCATTAACCACAAACACCTAATCATCCTGGGGGACTTCAACATCTGGTTTGAAGACAGTCACGCCAACTCCCAAAACTCACTGATTGAACAACTCACTACCATGAAACTACGGCAACTAGTCAAAGGAGCAACACACTCGGCCGGACACACCCTCGATGCAATTTTTGCCAAAGAAAAACTCATCACCACGGCACCACTGATACAAATACTGTGGACCGACCACCTCATCATCCCATTCGTGATCTCCCTACCTATCCAAGTCTGCATCCAACCTCCTAAACTCACAACAATCACAAAAAGAAACTGGAAACACATCAAAGAAAACCAACCTATTCGAGCAATTGGAATTAACCAAACCCTCAACTACAGAACTAGAGCTAGCTGACCTAGACGGGAAAGCGGAGCTACTACACAAATGGATTGCAGACACAATAGATAAGATCGCCCCAGATAAACCATTCACCCCTTCAAAAAAAAGAGCAATGGCAAAATGGTTCGCCCCCCCCCCCTATTAAACACCATGAAAAAGGAAAACAAAAAGATCGAACTGGAATGGAGGAAAGAATACAACCCAGACAAAAAAACACTGTTCCAGAAACAAATCCGTGCATAAAAGAAGGAAATTCAAAAGGCGAAGAGAAGGCATTATGATGACAGAATCACCAATGCCACCTACACACAAAAAGAAATGCTTAACATCATTAAAGAGATGAGAAACCCACCAGGCTGCGATAACACCCCGACCCCCTCAGAGAAACTATGCAACGACCTGGCAGACCACGTCAAGAAAAAAATCAATGACATCCGACAAACCATACAAGAGAGACCAACCAACCACAACATACAAACAACCGAAAAGAACACAGAACCATAGCGCAAACTCAAAAACTTTCCTGAAATATCAGCAGAGGCATTCGCAATGCTGGTAAAACGCAGAAAGAAAGCTGGATCACCCATGGATCCCTATCCCCCGGACATCTACAAATCAATCCTCGCACAAGGAACGCCAGCAGAATATTACAGAAACCTTCTAAATCTATCACTAGCAACAGGGACTGTACCAAGGATCTTCAAATCAGCATATATCAAGCCACTTCTAAAAAACACAAGTGGCGATGTAGAAGACCTCTCCAACTACAGGCCGATCTCAAACATTCCCTACCCTGCAAAACTCATGGAAACCTACGTATATAAATTTACCCAAGAACACGTAGAAAAACACCACCTGCTAGACAAAGCTGAAGTCGGTTTCAGACCAGCAAGAGGAACGGAAACAGCACTACTATCCATCTGGGATGACCTAAAAACTAACGCAGATTCAAACACAACCTCAGCCCTTACTCTGCTCGACCTCTCCACAGCCTTTGACACAGTTAGCCATGACACCCTGACCAAAAGACTAGAAGACATAGGCGTAACAGACACAGCACTACTCTGGACTAAATCATTCCTCGCAGACAGAACAGAAACCTTATGGATTAAAACCTTCAAATCCACACCACGAATTAACGACTGTGGAGTGCCACAAGGATCCTCACTGTCACCACTATATTTCAACATCTACCAGACTCCGGTCATCAGAATCTTCAAAAAATACAACATTACATGCTACAACTACGCAGATGATACTCAAATCATCTACAAAATCAAAAACACTGAAGCCGATCACTCAACCCTAATCGATTGTCTGAAAGAAGTCTTCAACTGGATGAATGACAACAACCTGAAAATCAACCCAGGAAAGACAGAAATCATGATCATAGCCAAAGACCAAGAGAACGAAATTGCCATCCCGTGGCCAACGGAAATGGGAACTGCGCCAACACCATCTAAGGTCGTAAAAAATCTGGGAGTCCTGATGGACAACACCCTAACCTTAGAACCACAAATAAATGCAACAGTGAAGAAATGTTTTTTCCTCCTCCACACGGCAAGAAGAATCCTATCTTTCCTCTCCTTCACGCACAAAACACTCACTATCGTCGCCCTCATCATGTCAAGAATCGACTATGCAAACACCTTCTACCTCGGAATACCAGAATACCTCCTGAAGAAACTACAATGGATCCAGAACGCTGCAGCCAGACTACTCCTCAAACTATCCAGAAGGGACCACATCACTCCTGCCCAAAAAAACACTACACTGGCTCCAAGTTAAACATTGCATCTCCTTCAAAACCATGTGCATAACGCACAGGGTAATCAGTGGACAAGGAAAAGAATTCCTACAAAAGAAAATATCAATCTACAAACCAACGAGATCCCTCCGATCAAGCAAAGAAATCCGCCTGGAACTAAAACCATACCTTAAGAAAAAACTTGGAGGCACCTTCTTCTACCACTTGGCCGCAACAACATCCCAAAAGAAATAAGAAACACCGAAGATCACCACAAATTTAGGAAATTACTTAAAACATGGCTCTTCAACACCACAGACTCAAACTGAAAACTGAAACAAAAGAGAAAAAGGATGACTAAATGAGAAAGGACACTGACAGTCCAGAACCGACTGGGAACCACCCGCGGCACCTGGACAGGTGACACTGAATAGACTGGAACACAGGTGACATGCATGGAGACGGAGTTAACTACCCCAGCCATTCCCACCCAACACCCTCACCCACCCCTTAGTTGCCACCAGATACCACAATGTTGTGGGATTGTCGAGATATTGGAAATCACCACACTAGCTGAGTTGTGGACATTGGCAGGTGCACTGGCCACAGAAGTATGATGGGAGGACAGAGGGGGTTGTGAGGGAGGCGGGTGGAGGTGGGGTCCAGATGTGAAAGGGACCTTGAATGCCAGACGGGCCCAGACCAGGACAGAGGCGCCTCAATTCAGGATAGATATGCCAACTAATCAATTCTACTAACAATTTCCCCCTTCTGCATACACCTCTCAAACTGCTGACCAGACACAACCACAAACCTACAGCACAAAAAAAACGCACAAACTTCACTACATTGCAACAACAAAACAAAACACACACATGGACTTGCACAACAGTACACAACGACTACCGGCCGCAAACACCCCAGGCCCAGCTAATGGACCTTTCGGGCTGAGGCTGCCAACAGCACATCACTGCTAACTTGCACTTTTCCTGCTTCCTTCCACTAACTCAACCTCCCCTCCTCTTTCAGAGCCGCCAGAGCGCCAGGGGACCACTCCGGTGGTGATAGTGCCCGGTACAAATGTCCTTTAACATTAACATTAACATCTACACCACACCCACAACTGTCAAAGTTGCTGGCAGGAACCCATGGATTCATAACACTGATGTCAGGAAAGAGAAGAGCTCCACCCACTCTCTCCAACAGCACAAGAAAGAAAAAGGGGGAATGATAAGATGAATGACATTCCTTTAACTGTTTTTAAAGCAATAAATCCAATTGGGTGTTCGGACATTAACGATTCTCCACAGCCTCCACGGACTACTGACAGTATTTTGCAGTATAAACCTTACATTCTTCTTTTCTTTTTTATCTTAGGTCTCTATCTTTCTTTACACTCAAATTCATATGGTTTCTTTGTAGGGGTGGTTCCAATAATGGTACTAGCATTGCAAATGTCCAGTGAATCATAATCATATATAATATAATACGATCATATTTGTATGATTAGAACTAGGAGGAATATTTCTAACCCAGGTGTTTTTTCAAATAGATCTAAGGATGTGCATCACCATGCAGGTGATAATATGTGGTATCGCCACATGAGGGAAGCGGGAATAGAGAAATCAAGCAAACCTTGTTTTGTTTTTTCATTGATCCCCCATGCAACAGCCAACTCAATGACATACCTGAAGAGTACAGGTTATTTAACAAAGCAGAACACTATTTTCATCCTTTTTTGCTCCTTGTGTACAAACAGCAGCCAATGCCAAATGGCTTCAGAGTACACGCTGGGGAATTATACAGATAGGCGCAAAACTGGGCATTTCTTGCTGTACCTATACACCTTCCAACAGCTTACCAAAGCAATACATGCATACCACAATGGAAAAGAGGGTTGGATGAAAGAAAATACCTGGTCCATTTTCAAGTTTTTCATGGGAGCCCACATGGGTGAGTAATATTTTAAAACTGCTGATTCCTGTCCTTGTTTTGCTGCTTGTTATTTTCTGCACCTGTCAACTGATTGTAGAATGTTCCAATAGAATAATGTCTAAAACAGTGTACACAATGCCATGTCGGTAGCCCTCTCCTCTTGAAAAATGCTCACACTGAAACGGAACAAAGGACTTTTGAGGATCGTCCTCGCATGGTTAGAATCAAATCTCCAATTGGTCCGCCATGAACACAATTTGAATGCCTGAATGACCCTGAGAATGACAATGTATGTCATTTGCAAAGGTTATGGGAGTGTTATTTTTTAAGAATACTGCATAGATTTGTGCAATGTCAGCAAAGTGTAGGCACCAAAAACTCATTTTGAAAAGCTGAAATAGAGAAGGGGTATAATTAATGTATTAACTATAGGGGGAATGTAAATATGCAAATGCAAAACCCTAAATGTAAAGGGAAATACAAACTTAGAGAATGCCAACAATTTTAAGGTTTCTGCCATTATAATAATGGTAGTGATGCCATGGTGCTTTAATGTCTTTACCATTTTGAAATAGGCCTCAGGTGTGCCGCATCCAAGAAAACGCTCTTCAGCATTAGTCAGACAAAAATGCAATAGTTGCAAAAGATGTGTTCTGGTGTGAACCAGGCTTCAGGTTGAGGCATTGCTAAAATACTAATTCAGGCTGTGAATCTTCTGCCCTCTAACAAAGACTTATGACTGCTCGGTATGTGGCATAGCTAGCAGCACAAATAACACAATAATTCACTTCTCTAGAGTAGGGTCTCTGCCACAGGTTTTTATAAGGATCTCTCTTTCCCAAGCAAGACACAGTTCCTGAAAACTAACAGGTTTTGTCTTTTGCCAAGCTGAGTAATCGGGACAGCAACATTTATCAGTGTGGTAGTTGCAAAGATATATTTTTCAGTGAGAAAATTCTAAAGTGTGAGAACGGTCTAGAATGCAAAAAAAGTCTAGTGTCATGGGAAAGAATATCAGTGTGTCATTATTGTTACCATGAGCTGCTGACTTAACTATTGCTAATTGCACAATTAGGTCATCTGTAGGGGGATGGATTTGGATGTCATGTGTGATGTACTAACCAATAGAGTAGGGTAATGTATATCAATCTGTAGGTCTGTAAATGACGAGTGCCAGTAGGAGAATAAGGATTTACATTTACTAAAATTGTGGAATATTGAAAATGTGTGGTTTTTTCTGTATAAACTGTGGATCGATGTGGGCAGGTCAAGAGCGAGAGTGAGCGTTGTTTGCCTTTTGGTCACTTGGGACTGATCAATCTCTCAGCTGTTAATTACATGCATTAAGAACTGTCTTTCAGCAATCTGTGCACTGTGTTTTTATTTCCTGAATTTATTTGGAGTCAAACACACCTTAATAGTGATTTGTAGTTGTTAGGCAGAATCATATGCAGTACCCTTTGGGAACACCACACACAATTAAGACTACAAGTGACAGTACAAATTCACCTTTAGTACAAGCCTGTACTACACAGTAAAGTGGTAGAGGTCGGCTGAGCAGCCAGACTTATCTCAGAAGTAACGTGAGCAGTATCAGAAGTTACACAAAGGACAGTAATTACTATGGTTCAAACAAACACTGACTCAAGGTTTCTGAGTAAACGAATATACATTTATTTACACAATCATTTGATAAACAGTTCACTAATTTAACAGCAACAGAATATCACAATTGTAATATACCACACACCACCCAATGAATTCTGGACAAGTTAAGCTCAAAAGGAAGTGTGAGCAAAATGGCACTCCAGCAATTTAAAAAGGGAGGCAAAGACAAGTTTATACAAAATTAAGCAGCACCAACAAGTAATTAAGCAGGGCAATCTAGAAAAAGCTTACTACAACTAGGATTCAAATCAATAGGCCTGCGCCAATGGGAATGGTTCAGAGGATCACACAGTTCAGAGTAGTTCGCTGTTAAGTCTTTGCCAAGAGTTTGAAACGAAGTTGGTCGAAGGAAAAGTTATTTAAAAGAGTAGAGAAGGACAAGCCCTCAGATTAGCGAAAGATTTCAAAAACCTCCACTGCGGTCGGATGGAACGAACGACCAGATTTCAACAGTACCTTAGATGAAGAAGAATGCTGTAGCTGCGGCGGTAGTTCCTGGCAGTTCCTGCAGGATCACGGTTCCTGAAGTGACTGCCAGACTGAGAAGGAGGAAGACTGGACGGTTCTGCGCTGCCCAGGGAAGTAGCCAGCAACAGAGCAAAGCAACAAATAAAAGGTGTGCACCATAAAAGCACAAAGGGTCTCTCTCAAGCTGGTTATCCGGTTCACTATGGCACAAAACATTTCACCAGGCTGATGAGGGAAGTCCAGTGGCTTTGTGAGCTGGTTAGTCCCACCAGGCTCAAGGGGAGAAGACTATTTGCAGATCTTCCATGTCGTTGAAGTGTAGGAGATTCGGACCTGCAGCAGGGCTTCACCGGTAGGTTCATTAGTTGCAGTAGTCCTCTTCCTTCAGCTTCTCTTCGGTTCTCTTGATCCAGTGACGACTCTGCCTTTCAGTCCCAGAGACCTGCTTTTTATTCAGTTTTACCCCATTCACACAGCCTGGCTGTCAATCACACAGCAGGGTGGCTGTCCTGGTGGGACAGTCACCTAGCCAATCAACCAAGAGTGTGACTTGGGTCTCCAAGGAGACCCTGTGCAGGGGGCCTAAAACCCCTCCCTCACATTCAGCCCACCCAGACACCCAGGCACCAAAGGAGGGCTTCTGTGCAGAAGCCCGCCAAAGGACAGTGAACAAAGGAACCGAACCTGGGCTGGCGCGCAGAGTAAAACACGAGAAAGACCTTTACAAAAAGAAATGGTGAATGAACCCAGACAGAACCGAAATAAAAGTAAAGAGGTCCAGCAGGTTTAAGTTCGAGGCTACTAACTTAGCCTAAAACAGTACCAAGGCTATTTTCATAGTCCACGGTAGGCAAAAATGGTAGATACCACTGTCACCAGCCAAATCTTAAAGAAAGGGGAACGGAATAATGTTCCATGAGAAACAGACAAAAAGGGATAAGTATGAACCCTTTCCAGTACACTATGAAAGATAGTTTGTACTGCGTCTTTGTATTTGAAAAGACTAATAAAATCAATGGAATCTTTACATGTTCTGGGAGACAGTAGTTGTGACACACATTAAACATATGATGCCTATGGAGTAGGTGAGGCTCCACAGTCTATGAACACATTGATGTAAAACACACAGCAAAACACATGTAAGAGTGGGAAAAAAGGCCCACACTATTACCAGGTGTAAAAAAAAAAAATCCTAGAAATCCAGCAAAGCTGCTGAGGGACTCAGTACGCAAGGGAAACTAGCCATTCTGGAGAATTCTCCCTAACAATAGGGATTTGATTTGTCATGTCTCCTTCCCTTTTCTATTCTTCCATATGTCTACACATACATGGATGTTGATATTTGATGGGCCACCTTTTACCCCTGGCTCATCAAGCAGTCAGTTCATTTGTTTTTGGACATAGTGTTCAGAGGATGCTGGGGTTGTATCACAATGGTCATGAGTGGGCATCTGATTTACAAAGGCATGTATTAGACACCTTGTCCTTGCAGCATAGGACAATGATAAGCATCATGCCAGTAAGTGGTAGAATCCAAGTAATGCTTTGGCATACTGCCATTTCACCTATACATTCACAGTACACGCACAACATATTGGACTGGTTGCTGCTTGTGGGATGGGGATACTGTGTGGCTTCATTTGGTACGGCACAAGAAAGTGCTGTAGAATGTTTCCTCACATGGATTTTGTGTATGAAAGTGTTTCAAAATGTGTTGTTTTTTACTGGGGTTAATGTCTGCGGGATATGTCACAGGATGGACATTGCCTTCTACACCATCTGATGGAACAGGCCATGTATTGATGGTACACTTGCATTTGAATTCCATGAGCATTATGGAATTTTATTTTCAAGACCACTATGTGAGCATGATGTGATGCTACTCATATGTCAGTGCATGTGTGTGTTCATCCTCCACACACATATGCCGCTCTGGGAATACATGTACATGGAAGCATGAAGACATTTCTATGTCCACACAGGGCTATGCTCAGTAGTGACTCTATGTCCCTGGTGGGGTCATGAAGTGGTGAAGGTGACTGACATATGTTCTCCACCGCTCACCACATTTCTGCCATCCTATATGGCAACAACTAATGTTCAATGTGCCAAACAGATGTTCTTGGGTTGAAAAGTGTCTTCAAGTGTGCACAAACATGTATCTCATTTCATGTGGTCATTATCTTCCCAAGTGCAGATGGAAAGTAGTAACTTGTGGAGAAAATCATGTGCACATTGCCATCTAGGACATGTATTGAGGTTATATATATGATTGAAGCCAGATGTCCATATTGATAGTCACATAGGGTTGCATTGTGGACATATGGACTTATTTCGGGCTATGTTTTGATCTTGGACAATCATACAACTTTCCCTGACAGGGGTTGAATGACTATATCCCATGCATGCAGTAGATTCACCATCAACCCCATTCTTTAGTCCTCCAATCCCACAAATGTAAAAGATCTATGAGTATTGTTTTGAGTAGTTTAATTGTTCATGTGTGAATTAGGAGTTGATGGTGTTGTTTTAAATGTATTATGTTTAAACTAGTGGAAAAGCATGTGCTTAAAGGAAGACATTTTCAGAGTGTTAATACATTTTGTGGTGTATTTTACCATAATTTATGTTAATAGAAAATAAATGTGTAAAGGATTGTGCTCCTTTTATGTGGAGGAGTGGTGACCTCATACATAATATCACAGAATACTTTCAAAGTTCAACATAGTACATTTGGCCAATTTTTCTTTCTGCTCCTCATTGTCTTGGATTCGACATACCTGTATTGCGCTCAAATATGCAAATATGTAATGCTGAGGGATGTCATAGTAATACAATTCGTATGCAGCATGATTCGAAGTAGACATGAGATCCTAAAGATAAAGTAAACTGAAGTCAAATAAAGTTTAAGACATACGTGAAGAATGTTATCAATATAATAATACATACTAAGAAATGTTACATGTACATAAAAAGTAATTTATTTTGTTAGAGAAATAGTGCTTAATCAAATGCATTTCTGTTTATATGTTGTTTTAAATATACATATTTTCTTAGTGTGTGCAACTTGAAGTAAGCTGTTAAAGTCGTTTCCCTGTCTTGGGCTTTTTCTGCACCTAATTGCATGTTATCATTGTTGAAATACACAATTTGTTTGCCTTGAAGATGAACTTGAAGTCTTATAAGTCTTATGGATAAGGCAACAGCTCTCTCTGGCGAAGTGGGCAGGACAGCTTTGGACAAACTTACATCTAGCCATTTATTATATAGCATGATTTATGTGAAAAAAGTGTTGCGAAGGGTGGGGCAGTGGTGTAGCGACTACATTTAATTACATTCCTGGAAGTGGGTCTAGCCAATCAGGATGCTTGGAACATGAGATGTATTCTCGGCTTTTTTCAAATTTTGTTTAATGAAAAAAGACCCTGCACTGCAGCTTAGTGCTGCGCTGTATTTTTTGAAGTCTGTTTATCTGTTGATGATGTCACAGTCATCGACTGAGAAAATGGATTGCAGCAACTAAGGCGTGGTGCAGAGGTATGCTGCAAGGAAATTATTTAATTTAGATTTTTTACTCAATTAAACAACCTTGACACCTTCAGGGTGCTAGGTTTGTTTAATTAATAACAAGAAATATGACCTTTAGTGTGGTTTTGTGCCATACCATACTGTCTAAAGTCAGTTACGTTGTTGATGATATCATGGTCATCAACAGAGAAGATAGATTTGAGGAAGTCGGTGTGAGGCGCTAAAGTGTGCTGCAAGGTAATTGTGTTTTTTGTGCTAAGGGTGTTCAATAAAAAAAGAAAACATATATGACCATGTGATCATATTCTCAGTGGCTGGCTGAGACTGCTCGTAATGGTACTGCTGCTTGTGTTAAGAGACTTTTGTTTCATATGAGCCTTTAATTTGGGTAGTGGGTAGTTCCCAATAGGGTTAGTCCGTTGCCTTGGTGCTTAATATTAAACCCACTTCCCCCCAATTTAGATCTTTCTTTGAACTTTCTTGTGGTCCTGAAAAGACCCATTGTTTGGTTAAATAGGGGATGGGAAGGTGTGGGAGTGGATGTAGGAAAGATAGGTGGAAAGAAGCCAACTGTTTTTTTAACACATTTTATATGTATGTATTCAAGGAAAAAAAACTTTAGTTGCAGGAATGTTAAGGTGAGAACTTGGCACAACAAAAGCCCTGAAATTCAACTAAAGTCACGTAACTTCACACCCCATGTTGCGCAGCCTATGACCACAATGATGACATCACATATCACATCACTGATGGCATCTCCAATTAAATCTTGTATGAGAACACTGATGACATAACAATCCACATCGCTGATGCCATCACTGGTGACAACACTAATTACATTGTATATAACTGATTACATAAATAATGGAGTTATACATAACATAATTTACAAGTTGGCTCATGAAAAGTTCGATTACCTTAATAACAATTTAGGCTGTGGACTTAGCCATGACAAAAGCTGGGGTCACTGGGCAGCACCAAAGGCAAGTGGTTGGTTAGTGTTAAAAAATACCATGTGCATGTTTAAAAGCCATGCCCAGTAGCCCATACAGTGGGCAACGTTGAAAGCTGTAGTCAGTGGTTATGGATAAAGGCCATAGCTAGTGCAAATTAATTATTTAAAAAATACCATCCGCATATCTCAAAACCATGGCCACTGGCTAGTATTTTGTTAAAAACCATGGCTAGTGTATCATTAGTGTATATAATATACAGTGGGCATGGCTGAAGGCTAAAGTTAGTGGCTGGTTATTGTTTTACAATACACGTGGGCATGGCCGAAGGCCATTACTTCTTGCATTTTATTATTTTAAAATATACAGTGGACATGGCCAAAAGATGTAGAAACTGCTCAAGGTCAAAGCCCATGGCTAGTGGCCCATTTATATGTTAAAATATATAGTGGGCGCTGCCAAAGATTGTGGCCACTGGCCAGTATTGTGCTAAAGTTCATGGCTAGTGTATGATCAGTGTATATAATATACAGTGGGCACAGTTGATAGCTGTATACACTGGTAAAGTCCAAAGTCTATGGTTGGTGGCCTGTTAGTGTTTTAAAATATACAGTGCACATGGGTGAAGACTGTGGTCAGCATCCATAAATGGAAGCCAGGACTAGTACCCATTCATGTGTTAAACTATATTTGGCTATGCACACTGACCATTGCTGAAGACCATGCTTAATGCTGGTTGCTGCTGTAATGTAATTAGTGATGTCATCAGTGATGCGATCTGTAATGCCATCATTGTGGTCATAGACTGGCCTCTAGGGGGCACACAGTTAAGGTGGCTTTAGCTGAATTTCAGGGGTTTTATTGCATCAAGTTCTCACCTTAATGTCCCTGCAACTAAAGGTTTTTCCTTGAATTTCAAAGGTCTTGTTACAATGTATTGCTCACGTTAACGTCCCTGCAACTGACGTGTTTTTCTCTTGAATTTCAAGGGTTTTGTTGTTCCAGTTACAATTGAAATTAATACTACAGATAATTGTGCTAATAAAAACAATGGGCCTCATTCCGAGGTTGGAGGTAAGGTACAAACCATGCCGGTAATGATTTACCGGCATGGATTTCCGCTCCATGCCATTCCGACCCTTCAGACCGTAAATTACGGCACCGTAAACAACAATGCCATAATTTACGGTCATGGGTCGCGCGCGCACACCACCATGGCGTAATCAACGGCATGGCGTAAACCGGAGCTGATCGCAAGTAAGGAGCACACGTAAATAACGGTCTCCTTAAGGCCGTAAAGTACCTTACCGGCATGGAGTACATACAGGCATCTCAGAGAAGGAGTTAAGAACACTGAGCAGTGGTTTCCACAGCCACAGGTGCACACAATCAGCACAGGTGTAGCCAATGGAGTCTGGCACAGCACAAAATGAGCATACCCACACACCACACCCTCTCCCACACCAAGATGATACCAATAGTAGTGGCACAACTGGAGCTGGAGGCCTTGCTTGCAAGGCAGTAACAACAACAACCACAGCCCCAACCACAGAGGACACACAGGAGGAGACGGAGGGTGAGACAGGCCCAGCATGCACCACCAGTGCATCCACCGTTACCACGCCGGCACCCCCCAATCCCTCGCATCTGAGCCACCTCCTTCAACCTAACACCACATCAGATCCACACCCTGTACCGGCTTGACCATGACACCATCACCACCATAGTGGACCTGATACATGACGACATAGTGAGTTTCATAGAATAAAGCTCTGCCATCCCCCCTCCACTGAAGGTAGTGACTGTGCTCCACTTTCTTGCCACAGGCACCTACCGGCACACAGTGGGGCACATGCATGGTATATCACAACCCTTATTTACCCGGATACTGAACCAAGTGCTGGATGCCCTCCTCAAGCACACAAGGGACTACATATACCAACCACAGACTCCCCAGGATGCAAATGTTGCCTTCCATGCACTGGGAGACATCAAATGACACCTGCGCAATGATCAATGTCCACTCCGTTTTACATTATGAACAACCAGTGTATTGAATAATTGTCATGAAACGTGTACAACAAAACCTCCACCACCCTCCCCCTCCCCCCAACTCCCAAACACACCCTCACTCCCCTCCCCCTCACCCACAACAACCCCAGAATAGTGCCATAAGGCCAACATAGGCCACATGTGTGTGCCAGCATGTTCAAGGCGTGCCCCCAGAGCCAGGGGGATCCATGTTGGGCCGGAGCAATGTACGCAATGAGCGTCGGAGCGGGCTGGTCTGGGTGGAGGAGCACTGTGACGGTGTGTCCTCCCGCTGGGGCTGTTGTGTGGGAGGTGCAGCCTCCAGGGCATCCGCGATGCGTCCCAGGACCGCACACAACCTATTGCTGCTGTCAGTGACCGCCTGACGCATCTGCCTTAGCTCATCCACCCACTCCACCCTGGCCTGGCGGGTGTCCTCCATGAACACATTGATGAGGTCCGTCAGCTGATGTGCACGTGGTTCATCAATGTATGTAGGTACATTCCTGGCGGGTCTTGGGCCTACCTGCCCTGGCATGGCCTCAACTGGTGGAATAGGTCCAGGATCTGCCGGAGCACTACGGCCAGGTGTTTCCTGCTCCACAGAGTCACTGCTTGATGGCAGGGGGACATTGGTGGGCTCCGGGGTGTGGACTGTGGGGTAAAAGTCCTCCTCAGTGGCACCACAGATCCATAAGGGGCTGTCCACATTCTCCTGGGTGGCCGTAGCTGCCAACTCCCCAGCAATGCTTGATTCTGCCGACCTTGGGGTGTCTAATGTGGCAGGTGCCGAGGCAGGGAGGGATTGTGGTGGTGCATCCTCCACTGGCGTTTGTGGTGCCTGGGTTGTTTTCTTATTCCGTGCTGGAATGCTCCGGGACCGGCCTCTGCACGTGGAGGTGGATGGACGGGTCGTCTGGGTATCCCCGCTGTCATGATCGGTGCCTGTGGGGGTAGAGGAGAGGGACAACATGAGTGATTGTATGATGCGCTAATTGCATAGATCGCTGCATTCACATTTCTGTAATTTGGGGTTTGTGGCCCTCTGGGCGTTGCAACAGTACTAGTACATATGAATGTGAATTGAATGTACGCATGTGTACGCATGTGTCGGAGTGACTCATCCTGCCATAGTAATGTGCAGTCTGGCTCACACACTGCCGAACCTGATGCACAATGTGCATGATGGAATGTGCAAGTTACTGCACTATGGCTGATGTGTGTTATGTACTTGCACTTGGCCCTTGATTGCCTTGCAGTTGACTCAGCATTAGTTGGATGGGGGGGTGGCTACATGACAAGGTGCCTTTTATGGCCCTTGGGGGAGTCTACATCATGCAATTGCCATTGGCAGTGTTGACTTTGGACACTCACCTCCATCGGCAGACGACGTTGCCCCGCAGTCCATTTCACCGATGCCCTCTATGCATTCCGTGCCAATCATTGCGGCGCATGTCTCCTCCCATGGCTCAAGTCGCACAGGGGAACTTGGGCCCCCTCCAGTCTGCATGGCCTGACTCCTGTTGGCAGTGAGGAGTCCCCGCAAGTCATCCCACCGCTTGCGGCAGTCCTTGGGGGTTCGAGGGGTGGAGCCTACAGCGCTCACCCTTTGGGCGGTTTCTGCCCAGATGCTCTTTTTGCGGATAGTGGACTCCCTCCGCATGTCGGGGCTGAACACCACGTCAGCGTGTTCTGCCAGGTAGTCCACCATGACCTGGAGCTCATCAGGGCAGAATCGCTTCTTGCGGAGCCGGTCCGCAGACTTCTTAGGTGCTTTAGGCATAGTTCCTGGGTTCCTGATGCTTTCCACAACTCCGGATTGCTCCCAAGGGTGCTGCCTGATGAGTATGGCAATGGATTGTGTTTTTAAAGATGGCCGCCGCGCTCCTTCCCGTTCCTGTGCGATGACGTAATTTCCGGTTCCGTTGTTTTGCGGTGACCGTAATTTACGGGATCCGTATATTACGGTCCCCGTTATTTACTGTCGCTGCTGCTTCCATGGCGGTGTTGTAATGTACGTGTCGCAGCAGGCCGGTAGGGGTTTTTCGGGGGGTTTTGCGGCATGCCGCTAGGTACTTTTCCGGCATGGCGAAAAGCGCGTGTCCGCGAGGTCGGAATGGGACGCAATTAGCGGTCTGTCACCTTGCCGGAGTCGTACTTTCCGCCATGCCGGAAACGACCAGTACTTACCTCCAACCTCGGAATGAGGCCCAATGTATCATACATGTGTAGAAAGTAAAATAAAAAGAAATTGTGCAACCACATTCCCCCAAATAACCGCGTTCTTAAAAAGCTTTGTTTGCATATGTATTTCATTTTTCAAAGTGTTTACATTTATATTTACTATTGATGAATAGGAAGTTATTAACGGGTTACAGTAAATGTATACAACACTACTCTCAATGTATCCTAAAATAAATATTTACAAGTCTACTGCCCAAATATATGTACATAGTTTTATTTGTTTTGTAAATTGTTTTATTGCCACGGCTACCAAGGATGTATGTGTGACTAGTGGGGTTTTACCTGCAGATTCCACATGAGATAACAGCAGCTATATTGAAATATATATGGATATGTAGGTTTTTTTTTAACACATAATGCATTGAAAGGATCAATTAAAGATCTTTCATCCATATATTCAGTATGTGTTTTTGTTGTCTATTTTTATAAATGATAAGTTGGCCCTATAAAGGACCATTTTGGTAGATAAGCAAAAAGGAGGTAGGAACTGGGAAGGGAAAACACTAGGAATCATAGATTTAACAAAAGGTATTTATATTTAGTACTTTTGTTTGTGTTTTTTTGTCTATAGAATAGGGTAAAAAACAATTGACACTTAAAAATATACCTAGCGTTGACGATTGGCCTTATGATCTGAAAAACGCCTTTCCCAAAGCATCTAAGGTACCACCTCCCACCTCAATCAAGCTCTGACAGGTTTTGCAGAACACGATAAAGTTAGAAAGATCAGGTGCACACACGATGGACTGAGGTTGGGTGTTAGAGAAAATATGGAAATCTGTGGCACAGATGATACATGCTGCTGTGCTGATCTTGCTCCATGTGCTTTGACCTTATGTTTCACATGAGCCTTCCTATATAATTCATTCACTTCATTCCAATCTATGTAGTCAAGATATTGAATCAAAGTGGATCTTTCCAAGTTTTACGACGGCTTCTGTGCAGGTGCACTCCGCAAAATCTTACAACACAAATTGCAAATTGCACATAACCTCCTCAATATTCTTTTTGCTGTGTTGGTCCTTTACATGGAAATATTGCCAACTGTCTGAATGGTTTTGTTTGCACATTGCTTCCGTAGTGGTAAAACTGAAGCCACCAACACTACCTCATTATCACTGCTGGTTGTACTAATTTTCAAATGCAGGACCGTGGAGGTAAAATAAATACTGTTAAACTACACAACACTAAAGGACTCTGCCACTTATTATCAAAAAATAAAAAAAAACAAGCTAAATAAAAAAAATGAATGACAAAGCACAAGACAAAGGACATAGGTATAGGAAGATGACAGTTAAAAAAGGAATGGATAAATCAAGGTAATGCTTTTAAAAGTTCCTGAAGGCTTACAAATAAGTTCACCCACCAAGAGACAAAAGCAATGACAGAAAACAGGAAAAAGATGCTTGGGAGAGGGATATAACTGCGCTTACGCGATATAGAGAACAAGAATGTGTTTTCCATAAGCACAGATACTTCCAAGCACAATGACGTGTTAGCACCTAAATTATTAACCAATCACCTAAATCAATGAGAGGACGTGCCTGCAGGTAGCTGTAGTCGCGTCAAGGAACGGCCCAATCACTTTGAAAGCTGCAGTGACATAGCTTTGCAACTTCACGCCTATTTATAACAGGTAATCAGATCATGTGACAGTTTTGCTTTTCCACTATATCTGGAATGTGTTCACTTTTCTAATGTTATCCAAGTAGGCAGTTTAAAGTACAATTAGTACCCAATGAGGGATAATCAGATTTTTACAAACAATTTGATGAGCCCTCACTGGGTCCTTAGCAGCCTCACGAGGGACCTGTCACCACTACGTCCTTCGTTTGTTGATTCAACATCTTGACTGCATAGATTGGAATGGAGTGGCTACCATGGAAAGAGAGAAGGGACTACATGTACTCTCTTCTTCCTTTCCATGTCAGCTATTTTCTTTGTTTGTCTTCTATATTTTTACTAGCCGCCATGGAAAGGGAAAAGAGAATATATGTAGACCCTTATCCCATTCCATCTTCTTTGTTTATTTTCTTTTTTTACTGTTTTAAATGGCCACCATCAAAACGGTGAACAGACTTTATATCCCTTTCCATGGCAGACATTGTTTCTTTTCTTTTTCCAGTTGGGAAATGCTGGAGTATCTTCCAACCAAAAAGAAAAACCCATATTAGTACCCCAGGATAAAGTGGATGAAGACTACCGGCAGATGCATTGCATCAAAAATAAAAGATCATGTGATTGCCTCTCGCTCATCCAAGCGGAACGGCTGGAGATAGAAGGAGCACTTCTGTAGACACATTATGAAAACCTTCTTCTCTGAACCTCTCTAGCATTTATGCTAACCCTTCAAATAGAGTGCTCCAGTGATGCAGTTCTTTCAAGTCTCTAGGCCTCATTACAGGGTTGTCAGAAAAACCTGATTTACTAGCAACCTCGTAACAGCATTTCCACTGCCTGACTTTATGATGCCACAAGGATATTAGGACAGGCAGCGTCTAATAGGACTCCATGGGAATGAAGTCACTGAAGCACCAGCACCGTTGGGTGCTGGTGCTTTAGTGAAAACACTGCAGGTAGGGGCCTCAGCTCCCAGCAGAACAGGTCTGCCCAGAGTTTGGTGCCCCGGCCAGCAAACTCTTTGTTGGTCTGGAAATGGCACCAGTACGTTGCTACTGGATGTCATGGGACAAAGTCCAAAGATATTATCAGAAGGAAAATTGACCGGTTGCTAACGGTGTTGGTGCTACCGTGAAAAATCTGCCTACTAGGATCACTGCGCCCGGCAGGTTCAGAGCTGCTGGGGGCACATGCCCCGGCAGGCATACCCATAATGTGGCAGTCAAGAAACAAGGGTGCCAGTAAGCTTACCGGCAACCTTGTTTCTAGACCACGACCCTTGTAATGAGGCCCAATGTATTTTCTCTTATAGATAACCACGCAGTGACACACTTCAGAAAAACAAATCTTTTTAAAGCACTCACATTTTCAAATCACCCCACTCCAGCAAAAAAAAAAAAACGCCTCACCCCAATAATCTAAATCTGAAAAAGAGGACTATATTCTAAGAAAATGAATACAATGGCTGACACCTATTCACTGCAATCTATCACAAAGAAGCACACATTTACAACATTAACACCAGCCATTTAGAAACAGTGAAACACATACAAAACCCGGCCCAACATCACTAGTAGCCACTGGTATTGCATACAGCTACAAAGCACACTTGTAGCTGCAGCTACACATACATTTTCTACAAATTAAAAACCAAACTAAGCCAACCTTCAAAACTTCAAATAAGACAATACAACACCTACGCACACAAAATAACGCACACAGAAAGAATTCTGTACTGTATCATCCACATAACAATATGATTATTGCCCAGAAATGTATGTTTTTAGATGCAGCTATAACTATAACCGCACCGGACCCAGCCAATAACATGACGAAAAGTGTTGACATGCCTGTGCACATGCTTTTTCAGACACACAGTTATAGAAAAGGGATAGAGAGGCTAGGGGTTCGTCTAGAAAACACTGGTGTGCTAGTCTCACCACCTTTGAATTTCTTGTAACGAATTGTTGAAAAAGGAGACCACCTGCTGCGTTATTTCTTCCACTAGGATTCCCCCTAACAGAGCCCAGATCAGTTATACAGATATAAAATTGGTCTTTGGAAGTAACATACAAAGTGCATGGCCTGGATTCTACTTGTCAGAAAAAAGTATAATCATGCATACAATTCAATTAGGTAGTGTCAAGTAAATTTAATGCAAGGGTGAACAGCCGACACGTGTTTTGACCACGTGGGTCATTCTCAAGGCATACCGTAATAGAGGGAAATGCAATACCCAAATGATGAATAAGTGATAGTAGGGTTCCAATTTGTACAGTAATAGCGCTAAATGGCTGCTACAAATTGAGGTATCTGACAAGTAGAATCCACACCATGCGCGTTGTAAGTTACTTCCAAAGACCAATTTTATAACAGTTATAGAAAAGTTCTTCATGGTATTCACAAACGCTATGAATTAAAAAATGTATTTCCTTTCCCCCAAACTCCAAACCAGTGTCCCTAACACACATCCAATCACCCCTCCACTCCCTATGGTCCTCCTCCCCTCTCCTGGTCTCTCCCAATCCCCCAAAACACTCAATGCATCTATGATGCTAATCCACCCAAAATGTCGGATAGCCGAGGCTATCACATATCCGCAAACACACAAGGTTCCATTTGCCCTAATATAGGCGTGGCTGCACAAGGGACCACATCTACTCACATGTATCGACACCGCACACTGGATGGCTGCTGGATAGCCGTGGATAATTACAACAGTACCATTAACCAATTACAAACTGCAAAACAAACACATCATACATACCCTGCTCATACAAACTACTAGACATTCAAACTAGGAATCATTTTTCTGGAAACAGAGAAAGACTGCAGATATCATGGATAGTTTGAAAACAATGGGGCTGATCAGAGACAGTTGGCTGTTTTGGTTACTGGCTTTTTTTGTGAGAAACAAAATGTTAACATTTACCTTGGTTTGAGAGATTTTACAATTAAATGGTTTGGATTGCGGGGGAATACATTGGTTCCAGGTTGTTCCAAAATTGATCAGTCTGAGAAGTACGGGAAAGCCAGATGTCATACTAATTCATTGTGGAAGCAATGAACTGAAAATAGCTCAGTTGAAATGTGCTGGTCTTGGAAGCAAGACCATGCAGAGCAACAGATGTTCAAATCCCTGATACGCTCTTAGAAACACAACTCAGGTATTAAAAGCATTATAAAAAAAACAATTCAATAAATAAATCAATTTGGGGATTGCACAAGGTATGTCCCTTACTTTAATGATGAAACAAAACCTTGGAAAACTAATGGAACTGTTTCCTCACAGAATTTCATCTTTTCCAATATGACTCAGAGACAAAAATGGAGATGAGCCACCAGATTTAATGGCAACACTGAGAAATCACAGAGACATGTTAATAAAGTGTTTTAAGCATTCATGAGAGACCCCAACCTATTATGGATTTCAAACAACAGCATACAGTTCTACAGTTCTACATGGCCAATTTCTATCGGCATGATGGCGTACAGCTAACAGATGAAGGAAATGCAGTGTTCTTTCATAACATCAAAACAGTACTCCAAATGTGCTAAAATACTACACTGAGTATATCTATAAATACACAAATACAATAAAAGAATAATGAACATTGTTTTTGTATTATACCCATGGCTACAGTTCATTGACTGTTATTATAACCGTGGTTATACATTGTAAGTTAAATTGGGGGGGGGGCTCATTTCAAGTTTTAAAATAGAATAAAACTTAAAAGATAAAAACAGTGCTCATGTAGTAATGTAAAGTAGCTGAAGTTGAACAAAGGAGAGAATAATACATAACAGTAAAATAGGTAGGGAAATATTTAATATGATATGATGTGGGATTTATAAAGTGCCTGTACACAAGTGTGTCTAGGTGTGACAAGACACGGAGGGGCAAACAAGGAAGGACAAAATAATGATGTTACTAGGCTTTGTGTCATTCAGATCTTGCTAGTGCAGAGAATAGGGAAGGGGAGGAGCGCCAGGGTGGAGGGGAAGGGGGAACTGCAGTTAACTCACAAGTGCAGTCCGTGGGTAGCTCACAAGTGCAAGGAGAAGGGACTGTAGTGTTGCACATTACAGACCCTTAAGTACTGTGGACGATGGGATGGGATATGGCCTTAAAAAGACCATAAATTGGGTGTTGTTTCATCTCCGATGTCTGCGAAGTGTCTGGTAGCCCGGGCAGTCCTGTGATGTTTGTGAATATCCAGGCACTATACTGGTTCAGGATCATTATGCCAACCTCCTTCTCTTTGGTGGGTCCCTACCTTCCCTCATTAACTTCCTTCCTTCTGCTGCCTACTCCCCTACTACTCTCACTGTCCCTCCCCTTCTGACTGGGTTACCACACCCCTGTACTCCGCCTCAACAAACCTACAAAGTCAGAGACCTCCTCCACGTGGTGACTATTAACACCCAGTTAGCCAAAAACAGACTCTGCTGACATCTGCCTCCTTCTTGAAGACACTGACCTTGACACCCTCGCTCTCACTGAGACATGGTTCAATGCCAGTTTAGTCACTGCTTTTTACTCCTTCCTCCCTGATGGCTTCAAGATCATTCCCAAGCCTCGACCACACCGTTCTGGTGGTGGGTTTGCCTTAATCTATCCTGAGTGGGTTCCTTCTTCCTTTGAAACCCTGGTATGCAAGTTGGTCATCTCTCCCTCTTCCACTCAGACCATTGCTACCATTTACCAGCCTCCAGATGCTACCACCCTGTTCCTCTCTGAATAGGCTTATTTCTGTTCTTCCTTACTTTTAACCCCCTCCAACCTCCTCCTCTTGGGTGACTTCAACAGCCAACTGGACACCCCTGTCTCAGCATCCACTATTTTCATTGACCTCTGACCTCTGCACATCTCTATCCCTCTCAATTCTCCTCTTTGGTCCAACCCATTCAGCTGGACACACTCTGGGTGCAATCATCCACTCGACCCACTCTCTCGCTCCCCCCTCTGGTCAACCCCTCTTTCCTGGTCAGACCACTCTCTCCTCTCCTCCCAAATGGGTCCCTTCGGCCCTCCTACCACAACCTAAAAAGCCCTGCCAACCTGGGTCACAAACATCCACCCGCTACCCCACTGCAGACTCTTCCGCTGAACTTGCTCTCAGCAGCTTCCACTTGGCCATCACCAATATTCTTCATATCCTGGCCCAGTCATGACAATCAGCCGGAAACCCGCCTCTAAGAATAACACCTGGTATGACTCTGAACTTGCAGCTATGAAATGAAAGTGTAGAACAGTGGAACGGAAGTGGCAAACCTCAGGCTCACCCTCGGACAAACTGGCTCTCCGCCTGCTCCAAAGGCAATACACACTCTCCACCCATGCCAAAAAAAGTCCCACATTCAGGCATGGTGTTAGGGAGAATTCTCCAGAATGGCAAATTTCCCTTACCTACTGAGTCCCTCAGGAGCTTTGCTGGATTTCTAGGATTTTTTTTTTTCACCTGGAAAGAGTGTGAGCCTTTTTTTCCCACTCTTACATGTGTTTTGCTGTGCGTTTTACATGTTTGTGTTTATAGACTGTGGAGTCTCACCTTCTCCATAGGCATCATCTTTTTTACTGTGTGTCACACAGCACCTTCAGTGCAGTGACACAGGGTTGTCTTTTCAGACTTCCCACTGCAAATTCCATTTCTGGGACTGACTACTGTCTCCCAGAACATGTAAAGTTGCTATTGACTTTATTAGTCTTTTTAAATTTACAGACCCAGTACAAACTATCTTCCATAGAGTACTGGAAAGGGTTAATAGTTATCCATTTTTGTCTGTTTCTCATGGAACATTATTTCATTCCCCTTTCTTTAAGATTTGGCTGGTGGCAGTGGTATCTACCATTTTTATTTTACCCTGTGCTATGAAAATAGCCTTGGTATTGTTAGAGGCTATGGTGGTAGCCTCAAACCTTAATCTTTCTTTTGTTTTACTCTGCACGCCAAACCAGGTTTGATTCCTTTGTTCACCATCCTTTGGCGGGCTTCTGCACAGAGGCCCTCCTTAGGTGCCTGAGTGTCTGGGTGGACAGGATGTGAGGGAGGGGTTTTAGGCCCCCTGCACAAGGTCTCATTGGAGACCCAAGTCACACTCTTGTCTGATTGGCTAGGTGACTGTCCTTCCAGGACCGCCACCCTGCTGTGTGATTGACAGACAGGCTGTGTGAATGGGGGAAAACTACATAAAAAGCAGGTCTCTGGGAATTGGAAGGCAGAGTCACCACTGGATTGAGAGAACAGAAGCAAAGCTGAAGGAAGAGGACTACTGCAACTACTGAACCTCCCAGTGAAGCCCTGCAGCAGGTCTGAATCTCCTAAACTTTGACGACAGAGAAGATCCGCAAGGAATCTTCTTCCCTTGAGCTGGTGGGACCAACCAGTTCACCAAACATCAAGCAAGACATCCCTCCTGTGGTCAAATTTGCTGTGCATCTCTGCAGTGAACCGCATAGCCAGGAGGACTGGACCCTGTCTGGGTTTTAAGGAGCACACCTTTTATTTGTCACTTTTCTCTGCTGCTGCTTTCTACCCTGGGCAGTCTTCCTCCTTCTTGTCAGTCCGACAGTCGTTTCAGGAACCGTGAGCCTGCAGGATCTGCCAGGAACTTCTGCCTCAGCTACAGCATTCTTCTTCTACTAAGGTACTGTTCAAATCCGAAATGTTCGTTTCGTCTGACCGCAAAGAAAGTGTTTGAAATCTTTCGCTAATCCGAGGGCTTGTCCATCTCTACTCTTTTGAATAACCTTTCTTATGACCAACTTTGTTTCAAACCCTTGGCAAAGATTTAACCGTCAACTACTCTGAACTGTGTGATCCTCTGCAAAGACTCTGAACCATTAACATTGGCCCAGGCCTATTGATTTGTGTCCTAGTTGTAGTAAGCCTTTTCTAGATTGCCCTGCCTATTTACTTGTTGGTGCTGCTTGATTTTGAATAACCTTGTCTTTCCCTCCCTTTTTAAATTGTTGGAGTGCCATTTTGCGCACACTTCATTTTGAGCATACCTTAACTTGTTCAGAATTCATTGGGTGGTGTGGTGTTTTAAGATTGTGATTTTCTGCTGCTTTATATTAGTGAACTGTTTTATAATTGATGGTCTAAATAAATGTATATTCTTTTATTCAGAATCCTTGAGTCAGTGTTTGTTTGAACCATAGCAATTGCTGTCCTCTGTGTAACTTCTGATACTGATCACTTTACTCTTGAGATAAGTCTGGCTGCTCAGCCATCGCTACCACTTTACTGTGTAGTACAGGCTTGTACCAAAGGTGAATTTGTACTAGCACTTGTAGTCTTAATTGTGTGTGGTGTTCCCAAAGGGTACTGCATATGGTTTTGCATAACACACGGTATCTAGTGCATCCAATAACACGGCCACACTTTTCAAAATTTGCAGGGAACTAGCCCAGTATCCTCCTCCCCTCTTCCATCCCATACCCTCTGCAATGCACTAGCCGCACACTTTGGCACGAAAACTCACAACATCCTGAACACCCTTGTTACTCAATCGCCAAACACATCCCACAACCCATTGTCTCCCTTGGCCACTCACCCTCCTCCTTCTGCTTTTTCCTCCTCCTCCCCTGTCACACCTGAGGAAGTTACCAGAGTTGTATGCTCCATGGAGGTTTCTTCGAAACAGATTCCCACCTGCTCACCCAGAACCATCAAAGACAGCATTGTCACTCTTGCCCAAGCACTCCCTGATTTCTGTAACCACACTTTCACTTCTGGATCATTCCTCTCCTCCCTCAAACACTCCCTTGTGCACCCCCTCCTAAAAAAAAAAAAAACCTTCAGCAGAACCTACCTGTCCAGCCAACTACCACCCTAAGTCAATCCCCCCCTTCCTGGGGAAACTGCTGGAGAAGCTGGACTTGCCCCATCTGAACTCACACACTGAAATTGTCGGTGGTCTCCACGACCACCAGTTTTGATTCCGAGCATCCATAGGCACAGAAACTGCTCTTCTGAACACCTGTGAAGAACTGCTCACATCCCTGGACTCCAACTCCTCATCTGGCTTCATCCTACTTGATCTTTCCTCTACCTTTAACATGGTCAATCATTCCATTCTCATACAAAGGCTCCACGATTCCCTTGGTATTGGAGTGGCTGACCTATTTCCTAACGGACTGCTCTTCCCAAGTCACCATGGGCACTTTCTCCTATCCTACTTCCATCTCCACCTGTGATGTCCCCAGGGGTTCTATGTGGCTTTTTAACATCTACCTTGCTCAGCTGGCACTCCTCATTTCCTATTTCTCTCCCAACTTCCAGTGTTATGCAGATGACGCTCAACTCTTTTTCAGACTTCCCGCTGACTCACTCGCACCTTCCTTCATCCCTGACTGCCGATCTGCCATCCAGGCCTGGTGCACTTTCAACAATCTCTGCCTCAATGCCAGCAAAAACTGAGATCCTTCTGATTATGACTCCTAACGCAGATAAACCCAGAGTAGAAGGTTAGTGCTTTTACCCGGTGGTGGGCATAGTGGGAGGTCAGCGATAGTATCAGGTAAAGACAAGGTGCCTCATTCCGAGTCCGGCAGTAGCCGTGCCGGGAAGACCAGAGGCTACTGCCGGACCTGAAATACCATTCCGCCTCCGTGATTGCCGGAATCACCGGGGCATTACAACCCCGGTGACCCGGTAATTCTGGAGGTGGAATTACATGAAATCCCATTCCCATGGAGTCCCATAGGACTCCATGGGGATTGGAACAAATGAAACACTGGTTCCGTCTATGACGGAGCCAATGTTTTCATGTCTGCCTGCAGGCGGGGGGCGTTACTCCCACCAGATCAGACCTAGCGGGAGTGACACCTCCCGCCTGCATAACTCAGAATCAGCCGGTCTGGAAACAACGGTGGAAGTGGATTTACCGCCACCCTTGTTTCCAGACCGGCAGGGTCATATGTTGCTGAGGTTAGCAGCTGATGGAGTTGGAGGTGGCCTTACTAGGCAAATTCTTCCTGTTGAGGAGATAAAACCATGTGTGTGTTACAAATAAGGTAGGGGGCAGTGTTTCTTATGCTCCTTGATTACAGCTTCAAACACATGTCGAAATTGCTCCCTCCTGCAGAGTACTGTGCTTCAGTATATACAGAGAAATGTTGTCTTCCAAAGATATGGATCAACAGCCTTTTTTATTGCTTACAAGGTAGCTGGTGGGACTTTGTGTCCCATGAAAGTAGGCTGTGTGGTTACAGTATTGGTTGAAGAAGGTGATGTGGAGGTAGACAGCCTACTACTTGCTAAGACAGGAACAATCTTTCTGAGAGCAGTGCAGTAGTTTGATTTGGTGTGGCGGCGCATGGAGGTGGTCACTTCGCAGTAATGTCCAGGTAGGCCACGCCTGAGTACAAAGTTGCACTAAGTGCATTTCACTTTTTTAGCTTTAGCTTTTGGTACATTCCCAACATTGGTAAAGAAACTGCCACACCCATGATTCTTTCTGGGTGCTAGAAGTAGGCACTTCCTCCACCACATGTTCTTTTTCCTCTTCATTGTCTTTGTAAAGACTGCACTTTTTCTGTTGGGTGTGTCCTCCAGCTGGTGGTGGTGGTGGCTCTTGGGGAGGAGGGATGGCAATAGCTGATGCCATTTTTAAGATAAATAGTAGTTTTGCTAATATTCTTCAAGTATGTGCTTTGTACTAGATTGCAGGAGCTGTGCAATGGTACATTTTGAGCTTGAAAGTGCCTAGATCAGTAGAAAATGCAATTCTGATCTGTCCTCAAAGCAAGGACCCCAACGCGAAGTGCAAAAACGTTCATGGACATGTCATCATGCTGCATGCAAGCGCATGATCACGCGGCACTGTCCATAAGGTCCACAATGACGTCATCTGTTCACAGACGTCAACGGAAGTAAAAACATTGGGAAAATTATATAAGTGTTAAAAATTATGCTAGAAGGTGGAAAATGGCAATGTTTTAAGGTGAAACGTTTTAATTTGGGCAACAATGTTGCTATATTGGGGTAAGTATGATATTAGTAAGTTGTAGGAAAATATCATGCACTGGTAAAAACCCATGGAATTCTGGTTAAGTTGCACTAATGAAATCCTATGAAATTCAATGAAAAAACTTTGTTAAAGGGACATTATGGTTACAGTTAAAACCGAAAAACCTCAGAAAATCACCAGTTATGGTAAGCTAAGCAACCATAACTCACCCACCACCGTGCACTGCTAAAACTAACACCCAGGACATCCAAGATGACATCACGGTGTGTAAATCCGTCCAGTAGTTTTCTTTAATACAGGCAAAATGTACGTCCCAAATAATGAGTGCTATCTGGGTCTGCTCCACGGACTAATTGCCCTGTTCTCTCCGTGGACAGGACTCCGATTGATCCGGAGAGCAGTGTGATGTCTGCAGACATCCTGCGCACCCGCTGATTGGCTGGTGGAAAGCGTGATGTGCGTCATATTTTAGAAGGTGGGAAATGGCAGAGTTTTAAGGTGAAACATTGTAAATTGGACAAAAATGTTGTTATATTGGGGTCAGTACGATATTAGTAAGTTGTAGGAAAATATCATGCACTGGTAAAAACCCCTGGAATTCTGGTTAAGTTGCACTAATAAAAACTATGAAATTCAATGAAAAAACTTTGTTGTAGGGACATTATGGTAAAGTTGTACTAATAAAAACCTATGAATTTCCATGAAAAAACTTTATTAAAGGGACGTTTTGGTTAAGTTGCGCTAATAAAAACCTTTGAAATTCAATGGAAAAACATTTTTAAAGGAAGGTTATGGTTACAGGTAAAACTGAAAAAGCAACCATAACTCACGCCACCACCATGCCCTGCTAAGACTAACACCCAAGACATCAAAGATGACATCAAAGTGTAAATCTGTCCAGTAGTTTTCTTTAAAACAGGCAAAATGTAGGTCCCACAAAATGAGTGATATCTGGGTCCGCTCCAAGGACTAATTTCCCTGTTCACTCCGTGGACAGGACTCTGATTAGTCCGGAGGGCAGCGTGATGTCTGCGGACATCCTGTGCACATGCTGACTGGCTGGTGGAAAGCGTGATGTGCGTAATATTTTATTACGCTCTCTGTGGATAGCGGATAACAGGGCTGGGAAACATGTTTTGGGGCATCTTGTGTTTGGGAGAGGGGCTGGGAAGGGTGGGGGAGTGAAAGATGGTTGAAATTATGTATTTGTTTAGGTGGAAGAAGACGTGCAGAGCACGGCAGTCCACGGACACTGCAGTAGTCCACATACAGGGTCATGCACCCAAGTGTCTGGCCACTGGCTGCAAGTCCTGTAATAGTATGTGAACAGAAGTGGAATTTGGCTATTGGAGAAAAAAAAAACCATTACAATAATATGTGTACAATAGTGCATAGACCAGGCCTTTGGGAGAACAACTTATGGGGTGACTGCAGGCAGCCTTTATTAGGTTAGGGGAGTGGAATGTAGATGATAGGAGGATGTTTGGATAGGTTAAAAATAGGCCTTACGTCCAAGAATCTAGGCACTGGCAGAACGACTGCACAATCATACGGCCATGGAACAAAGACAGTACCCACATATACGGTAGTAGCTAGTGTTTGGTGGCCAGCTGAAAAAACATGTTTGGGCTTATTTGGTGACTGCATGAGGGCTTCTTACAGTAGGGGAGTGGAGTCTGGATGATCTGGTGATATTGGCATTGGGGAAAAATAGTATTGTCGGGCTACTTCAATATGTGCAGATGATGTTCAAATTGTGAATGTAAGGGTAAATTGGTGTGTGGGTTGTGGCCACTGGCCAGATTCTTGGGTGCATGGCTATATTATGCTGTGGTGGTTGTGGCCAGCCCCTAGACTCCTGGGTGCAAGAATATGTTCACTGGCATAAGCATTGCACAAATATGTTTATAGAATTGCAATTTGCCCATTAAAATATAGCATGACACTAATATGCGTATACTTATTATACATACTGTACAGGCACTGCCTACTTTTTGGAACACAGTAAAATAATGTCATTGAAGTGGAAATAGCACTTTTGAATATTGTGCCATTGGGGGCACACATTCTGTTTCTTGCATGTGGAAATGCAGGAGAAATCCTTGTTTCTTTGCCTGTGGAAAAAAAAACAGCATAACATGTTAGGTACGGTACTTGTTAATGTCATATTCTACACAATTTCACATATTCATGTACTTTGTAGACCCTCATAATTAGTACATCACAAGTACTATGCTTCAAACAAATTTACTGGTCAATGTACTTAGTTCTTGTGCTCGGTTGCATAATCATTGGGTCTGTGGGAAACAAAATCCATGCAGGATAAAAGAAAAACTAGTACATTTATTTGACATTTTGCGTACGCTATGTTTCATTGCAGTGTGCAGTACTTGCAGGAATGTTTAAGGTGCCCACCAATGTGGTTTTGGTGTCACAAGCACTGTTGCAGTAGGAGGAATTGAAATGGTGTATGTGTTTTGGTTTTCGGAAGTGGTGGTCGTGTGGTTGCAATTATATACCAGTTGGCGTATTCTGACTATGTATCCTTTTTCACTTTTTAACGCTATCCATTCATGCAGTTTGATTCATGTTGGTGTATTACAAGTACTGTACTGTTGAAATCTAACTTGCATTATTGTGGAGGCAGTTAGATGCTTTTTGGCGTATTCTAACTGTTGCTAGTTTCAATGTTTTGATGGTATGTTTTCTAGCAGTTTCATTTCCACATATATGAAATCTGGAAGATGTCATTTATATGTATGTTTTTGCCTTCGAGCATTTGCAGTAAGTTCATTAGAAATTCTTGTGAATCTCACCATTCCCGCCCAGTAGTTCAATTCCTGCCTTATTCCTGAGACACTGTAAGTGTTGGCAGGATTGTTTGTTGCATTTCTATGAAGGAGGAGCATTTGCAAACACAACTGGTCTGCGCTGTTCAAGTAAATGTTTTGAACAATTGACAGCAATTGGAACAGAACATGGGGCCTGATTACGAGCATGGAGGTAATGAAAAAAGAAAGGTGGAATGGTATTAGCGGCATCGTTAACGGGTCTGGGCCAGTATGAGCCGACAACCCAGCAATACCACCACCGCCCGTACCGTGCCCCTTCTAATCAGCATGCACGCGTACATGCACCCCTTCACGGCAGAAATACTGGGATGCTGCTAACAGGAGAACATCACAGGTTATGCGGGCATGTACTTATCGGCATCCTGAAGGCGGTAATTAGGGCGTGCACGATGGCGGCAATACAGGCATTGTGGACCACCCGTAAATAGCAACCTGCAGTGTAGGCAACTGCCACAGGTGCACACAATCACCACAGGTGGAGCCAATGGAGCCTGTCCCAGTACAAAAGTAGCACACCCACACACCACACCCCTTCCTACACCAAAATGATTCCACTAGCTGTTGCAATCCTGGGGCTGGAGGACATGTCTGCACTGCTACAGCAGCAACAACAACAACAACAACTACAATAACAACAGGCAGAACAGAAGAGACGCAGGAGGAGAAGGAGGGTGAAACAGGTCCAGCAAGTCCCACCTGTGCAGCCAGTGGTACCACATAGGCAGCCACAATCCCTTGCATCAGACCCAGTCCATTCAATTTAACCCCTGAGCAGATCCACACCCTGTACTGGTTGGCCTGGGACACCATCACCACCATAGTGGACATGATACAGAACAACATTGTCAGCCTGATAGAAATCCGCACTGCCACCCCCCCTCTACTAAAGGTGGTGTGTGTGCTCCACTTCCTGGCCACAGGCACCTACCAGCACACAGTGGGCCAGCTGCATGGCATATCACAACCACTCTTTTCTCGCATGCTGACCCAAGTGGGTGATGCCCTCCTGAAGCATGCAAGCATCCACAGTTCCCTACTACTGACTGGCCAGGAGCACTGGCAGGCATGCCCAATTGCGTTGGTGCTCTCGACTGCACCCATGTAGAATTGGTGGCCCCTCATGCCAATGAGGCAGTGTACTGCAATCGCAAGCAATTGTCAATGTGCAGATGGTATGTGACACCAGCAAGATCATCACACATTGTTGCACCCAATATCTCGGATCTACACATGATGCCATAGTGCTGCGTAACTCCACGCTACCCTGCTACATGGAGCAACATGCTGGACGACGTGCCTGGCTGCTAGGTAAGTTGCCTGACTGGGCCATGCCAGTGCAGTGGGGTTGTGAGATGGGGGGGATGCATACTCCACCTGGGTGGGATTGGGGGGATGCATACTCCACCTGGGTGGGATTGGGCAGTGAGTGGACAATTGACTTACAGCTAAACACTGCTTCCCTGAACATCCCAACCTGAACATGACACATCAATGGCATACATAAGACCAATGATGCACATCAATGACATCATGCCAGATGCACAAGCACGCCACCATGCATGGGTATGTCAAGCGATGGATGACTAAACATGATTACACCTGTGGCAATGCCGCTAGTGTGAATAGGTACAGAGTACCATACACCGCAATTATGGGTGGAAAGACATTGTTCCGCATCCACAGTACATCCGCATCAGCATCCAAGTGAACACCCTGCATCATCTGTACAACGCAATCCACACCAGCAGACCATAGTACAGTACACAATGGGCCTCATTACAAGGTAGGAGGTAACGGATTACCGGTACCGGTAAGGGTGCCGGTGCCGGTAATCCCTTACCTCCATATTCTGAGGTCCCTTAGCGGGTCCCTTCCTTAACGCCTGCTCTGACCAGGTGTTAAGGACGGGACCCACTAAGGGACTTCAGAGCTAATAACAGAACCGCAAATTGTGGGACCGTTATTAACTACTTCCCCATTCCCGTTGAGCCCTATGGGGGCTCAAATGGGAATTGGGAATGGTTCTCAGAATGGGGATTTACCGGGTCCTCCAAGGTTGGAATGACCCGGTAAGTACCCATTCTGAGAACCCAGACCCGGTATGCGGTAAGGGGATAGCCATTGTGCTAATAGCACCATGGCTACCTCCTACCTCGTAATGAGGCCCAATGCATCAAATGAACCTGTGTGCATACATCCAGGGACATGTGCATTTCAACACCAAATAGCTACAGCCATGGCCGTGAATCCTTAAAGTGTCAGGTTAGATATTGACTCACACATACCTCTTTGTGCTCCCATGCAGGTGATGGTGGCTATCCCTTGAAGCCGTGGCTACTTACCCCTGTATGGAAACTGCATAACAGGCACAAAGAGGAGTACAATCAGGTTCATACCCGTACCCGTGTTGTGATTGAGCAGGCCTTTGGCCTGTTGAAGGCACGGTTCTGCTGCAAGCAGGTCTGGTGGAGCACTCCTTTATGGCCATGAGAAGGTGGCAAATATCACCATAGTCTGTGTCATGCTGCACAACATGTGCATCCGGAGAAACGTACCACTGCCACCTGACATTGACATGCATGCACCGGGTGAGGATGATGAGGATGATGATGGATGAGAAGCAGCACCCCTGGCAGTTTGTGATGCAAAAGATGGCCGTGCTGTACACCAATCACTGATTGACGATTACTTCTGAACCATAGGGACGTTGATGGTTATGTGTTAGGACTACACTGAGCACTGGGACTGTGTGGACATGGACATAGGGTGTGTGGGGAGATGGGCACTGTGCGCTGTCATGAATAGAATAAACACACACTACAGTAAACAATGTCCAATCATGAAATGATTTTGAACACAATGGGTGTATTAGGACAAATAACAATATAGTGCTTCCTCCCCCCACCACTCACATGCCCTCCCCCCTCCCCCCAAAACAACCAAACACCCCATACCCACTGCCAAACACCCCATATCCCCCAAACACCCCATACCCCAAAACAAAACAAAAAGAACAACACCACCAACACCACCTCCCCCCTCAACCATTGTCATCCCACACACAATGTAGTTGGACTTGCTATTTCTGGTCTCTTTTTGGGTCGGGGCAGCATTTCCGTGTGCCTTGCACTGCGCCTCATCATCCGCACAGAGCTTGAGGGAGTCAAGCTTACAGGTGTGGTCGATGGGGTGGAGGTGGATGGATTTGGCACCGCCGGTGCAGGTTGTTGCTCCTGCATATGTTCCAGCCTCCTGCTAAGGACCTGTGTCACCGCCCCTAAACTGTCACAAATTAGTATGGCACTCAAATTGATGGCCGTAATGGTTGCGGCATTCGCCTCCCATATTTCACGGCATGTCTGCTCGACCACATACTGGCGCACCATTTCTATCATTGAGTCCTGGCAGGCCTCTACCCTCGACAGGTGTGCCTCCATGTCAGTGGGGGCTGTGGAGGTGGACGGTGCTGTGGCTGGGTGGACCATTGCAAGGCTGCCCTCTGACATGCTGGACAGATGTGGACTCCTCAGTAGAACCGCTGGTACCTTTTTGGGGCTTGCTTGTGTGCCCTGTGTGGAGTGGTGGGGGTGGACTGGGGGCTTGGAGTATGGGGCATTCAGCATGGATGGTGTCATCAATGTCCTGGTATTCCTCCGGGTGCACATCCATGTCGCTGAGGGAGGCCGTGGCTGCTGCCTCACCTATAGAACTGGTGGCAGTGGACTGCGTACCATCAGCCTCTCCCTCTGCAATTGTTGCCGACTCTGTATTGGCAGTCTCTTCGGCTGCTGTATTCTCCTCCTCATCCGGCCTGGCCTGTACTGGTGCACTGGGTTGCAGTCTGGCCCGCGGTGCTGCCCGGAGGTGGAAGGTCCAGTGCCCTCTGGTCTGGCCCTGGGTGACTTGGAGTGTGTTGATGCCCTTGGGGCAGGGTCCTGCCCTTCACTTTCTGCATCAGTACCTGTTTGGGAACAAGAGATGCAGGACATCAGTGATGGTGTTACATGCAAGATGCATGAGTTGGTGCTGTACAGTATTTCATTTTTCATGCATTGCATTCTTATAGGTGTGTCACACAGGGTACTTTCAAGGGGGGGCATATTGGTATAAGCAGTGACCTCTCCATTCTGTACTGATGTGTACCAGGCGGCATACCGTTGTATTGCGGTTTGCATGATGTGTGACATGTGAATGATCCCTGTGTGTTGAGTGTCTGTTGGTAATAGGATTGGCACGCAGCATGCATTTCATTGTGCCAGGGTTTGGGCGTCCACCTGGACATGGATCTGTATATGTGTGTATGATGGGCCATGCATTGGCTTGGTTCACTTTCACATCTGTTGTACTACGTCATGTTTTGGTCTACTGGGGTTTGCGGGGTCACTCACCTCCATCTCCCAATGCCACCACACCCGTCTCCATTTCACCAAAGCCCTCAATCAACTCCATATTTATGGTGGTGCTGCAGGTCTCTTCTCATCACATCAGTTTTAAGGGTGAGTGGGCACCCCCGCCTGTAGCCATGGCCTCTCAGCAATTTGATGCTAGGATGTTACGCACCCTGAGATTTAGGCCATCCCATCTCTTCTTACAGTCTTTAACCGTGCCGGGGGTGGTGCCAACTGCTGTCACCTTACATGCCACCTCCTCCTATATTTCTTTTTTCTGAGTTGCATTTCCCTTTTCAGGTTGTTGGTGAACACCTCATCCCCATGGGCTGCAAGCGTATCAGCAAGCATGTTGAGCTCCTCGTCGGAGAAGTGCTTCTTGGGCAGGCGGGGGGTGGTCTTGCGGGTTACCTTAGACATGATGGATGGTATGGCCCTGCTCTCAACTCTGTAACACTGCTGGATTGAGAGGATTGCAATGGATTGTGTTTTTTAAGATGGCCGCCGGCGCATTTCCCGTTCTGACGCGATGACTTTACTTCCCGGTCCGGTATTACGAGCTCGATATTTGCATGATGGTATTACCAGGTCGTTATTAAGGGGTTGCTCCTTGGCAGAGGCAGTTTTTGGCGGGTCCAGTGATGGTGCTATCGGGGGCTGGAGGGACTTTAGTGGCAAGGCGGTGCAGCCTTTACCAGCATGGCGGTTTGCGCACTTGTAATCAGCCGCTATTAGCGGCGTCAAGGGTGCACGAACGTGCTATTAACACCACGCTGGTAATGACTCTGTTTTTACCTCCATGCTCGTAATGAGGCCCATTGATTGCTACATTTGCATAGCAATTTAGACCAGTTGTGTTGGAAAACTTGAATGTACCTGATAGTTCTGTGTCTGTGTCATTTGCTGGAGCTCCACTTATTTTTTTTAGAAGAAATTCTTCTCTTTCTTTGTACTGTTGGATGTGCATTTGGTTTTCACTACATCCTTTTGTGGTTGTGCTACTTGATGGAGTAGCAGGTGCTTTAAATTTCTTTGGTGCTACTGTTGGGAGATCTCTTATAAGTTCTGTTTGCATTACTTTTCTTTTAACAAGTTTTCTTTTTGAGGAACAGGGTACATATTGAGATGGGGTTTGTAGAGTTCACGTAGTCTGTTGTACTCTACGATGCAAGGAATGTAAGCCTTGACCTTGTTTGTATCAAAATTGTCTAGAAATATTCCTTCAAGTGTACATTGTCATGACAGTGCTATGTAACTCATACCTTCTTTAAAGACTGTGCTGCCTATGTCAAACAATGCCTGATCTAGAGTTAGACCTTGTGATTTCTGAATAGTGACTGTATATGCAAGACACAGAGAAAACTGTTCTCTGTGTACATACATGTCTTAGAAAAGAAGGAACTGGGCTGTTGAGCATCCTATCCTTTTAACTTCTGAAAGTTTGTCAAAGTGGTTGTTGACAAACTGAATTTTGTTGTCACATTGATATGTCTGGAAGCCAACAACTGTACCAAGTGCTCCATTAACTAATCCTTGCTCTATGTCAAGGTTACATTTTAGCACTACTGTACAGTTTAAAGACAATGTTAACATTTTCTCCAAACCATCTTGTGTTAGAGATAGAGTTTTCTAAGGTATTTAGTTGTGCTGTGGTTTGTTGACACGGGCCTCATTACACGGAAGGCACTAAACCATGGTGCTATTAGCACCATGGTTGCCGCCGGTACCATACCGGTACTACCATGGAGAAAAGTGGAATTACCACCCCATTCCAAGGTTGGTGGGGCGGTAATACCCCCTTTCTCCATGGCCCTTCCCCATTCCCATTTTTGCCCCATAGGGCATAATGGGAATGGGGAGGCGGTAATTAGCACCAAGGTCCCTTTGCGGGTCCCAACTTTAACGGCTGGTCAACACCAGGCGTTAAGGTCAGGTCCCGCAAAGGGACCTCGTAGTAAGGCGGTAAGAGTTAACGGTCACCGGTACTCTTACCGGTGACCGTTAACCCTTACCGCCTTCCGTGTAATGAGGCCCATAGTCAGTGTCATACTGTGCACTTCCAGTGTGTCCGTGTAGTTAATTTGCGCTATTTGTTGCATTTCTTTTTTTAACATTGTTTCATTGAATTGTGCACAGCTTGCCAGGGTTGGCATTAAGGACATACATTTGACATGTTTGTGTGCTAATTGTTCCATGACATCAGCCGCAGCTGTGTTATGCCCCTATAGCTCATAGATCAGTCTTCTATTTGAGATAGACTGTGCATCCTTAGAAAGCAGACCAATCTGAATGCTTTTCAAAATGTTAGCATAGGTGAGGTTTGCAGACTGAGGCATGTTTTGAGTTAATTCTCTGTATTGGAAATGTTGCCAGAGATTTACATTTCCTATGCTGCCAAGTGTGTTACGCCACTATTTGTGTCCTAAGGTTTTAAAAATAGGTTTACCTTTCACTGACGTTAATTGTAGAAGATCTCCGAAAATAATAACGAGTTTTCCTCCAAAGAGTAGTTCATTTTAAGGACTTCCTGCAATCTGAGGTGAATCTAAGCCAACATTAGGTTAGAGACCACGCTCACCTTATCTTTTAGGAGCATTTTCATTTGTTTCAGAATTCTGCGCAGCTCCATAGCAGCTTATGTTGAACGTTTGTAG
Organism: Ambystoma mexicanum; assembly: GCF_040938575.1. NCBI lineage: Eukaryota > Metazoa > Chordata > Amphibia > Caudata > Ambystomatidae > Ambystoma > Ambystoma mexicanum. The sequence goes on from NC_090936.1 coordinate 720,342,633, forward strand.
TACTCTGATTTGCTTTGGCGTTCCACTGGAAGGAGCAGCTGTCAGTGTAAAGTAACACCACCTATGTTGTATGCAGCTAAACCTGTGGGGGCAGTTACAACAGCTGAAAGCATGTTGTTTGTCAATATTTTGAGGAGCTTGCTGATGATTTTTATTAGAAAGGTTTTGTCTGAACCAGCTTCACCCCTTGCATACAGGAGGACAGGTTTATTATTTTGACAGCTACAAGTTTTAGTTTTGTGAAAACTCTAGGAATATATCTTGACTCCTCCCTAACTTTCACAAACAGGTTAGCACTATGGCCTCCTCCACAGCCTACACATGTAAGCTGATAAGAGCAGCCAAACCCTTTGTATCCACCCAGAGCTGTATTACACTAGCCAGAGCCCTGGTATTGTCCAAACTGGACTACTGCAATGCCCTCTACATAGGAGCCAGCAAGCAAATTATCAACAAAATTCAGACGCTACAAAACAATGCTCTCAGAGCAGCGCTTAGCATTCCCAGGAGAGAACACATCTGCAACATCAGGAAATCCCATAACTGGCTCAATACCACAGACAAAATATTGCTTAAAGTCACATCACTAACCCACAAATGCCTGAACAACACTGCCCCATGCTACCTGGCAGACAGAATCTGCAAATACACCCCCAACAGACCCACCAGAACTTCCAATGCAAAACTGCTCATAGTTCCCAGGTTCAAACGCACCAAAATGGGCGGCAATAACTTCCAGGTGAAAGCACCCCAACACTGGAACGCCCTACCTCCCTCCCTCAGGACACCCCAAACCTATACACACTTCAGACGCAACTATATCCGCTGGATAAAGAACAAGGACCAATAATACCTCTAACCTCTAACACCACACTGCCGCAATCCTGTAATGTATGCTGATCTGTTATTTATAAAAAATGTGTATTGTATTACACCCTTCTGGTAAAACTGTATACACTGTCCTACATTGCCACATTGGAAGATTGTAATGTAATGTATAAGCAACCTGTAACCAAGCTTTGAATAACCATGCTGCTCATGCGCCCTCATACCCTCGGGTCTGGTGCGCAATACAAATGAATAAACTGAAACTGAATACCATCTCCATTTTCTTGAATTACTTTCAGGAAAATTATACGCTGTTCATCATTGAGTTGTGATTTCAGTAGAGAGTTTTATTCAGTTGTCTGCGCCGAAAAACGGGGAATTGTGTGCCCTTATGCCCGCAAATCCCCATTTGTTAAACAGGGATTTGCGGCAGAATGGCGCACAAATCCACACTTTTCATTGCAAATAATTCCATGAATCAGCCCCAAGGTGTTTTCTACTTCAGTCTTGGCTAATTCTGCTTCATTTACTATGAGTGGCTCTCCAAGTGGTTCTTGGCTTCCTGTAACAGAAGGTTGACTGCCCTCAGGAGTGTCTCCATTTAGTTGTGCTGGAACTTCTTCCTCTTCCTGGTGTTCATTGCCCAACAGGTTTTTGTACTGCTTGAAGTTTATATCTGTCATACTGCTTTTGTTCCATTGAAAGCATCTTCATAGGTGTCAAGAGTGTCCAGTACATCTTCTTCTTTTCTCCAGGGTTTAAAAAGTTGGCACATGTAGTAAAGTTCTCTTTGTTGAGGAGTTAAATGAAAGCTTCATATGATTAATCAGTCTGGGTTTGGTAAATTTAACCAGGCTGCCTTTACAACTTTTGACTATGTATTTACCTTTTTTTTCTTCTGTTTTAATATTATTCTTGTATGAGAAATGTTGACCTGTGTCATATAGACACGTTTTCCAAAGCAGTACTTCTGTTTTTCAAAATGTCCTGGCTGTTGGGATTGTTTTTAGCTATTGTTTCTATGCCTTGGTACGATTTGAGCACTCTTTTTCTTGATGTAGCAGGACCAAGGCTTAGCCAGACTATGTTTTTAGATTTCCTATATAAGGCTGTGCCTGTTAAACGGTCTGTAGCTGCAGCTACATAGCAACCACATTGTCTTTGGGAGAGCATTTTTATGCCAAAGCTGTATCATCTTTGTGACAGTGTTTTGTCAGATGATATGTCATCCCAGAGGTCTTTCTGCTCTGTGTTTTCAGCTTTGGTTGGGTAGGCTGTGACATATCATGCAACAATAGTGGAATTGTCTGCAATGTACTGTACATCTATGTTTGCATTCCACATGTGGGCAATGATTGCATTGTAATCATTGATGTACTTTGACACTTCACTTCTTTTAATGCAGTATGTGTTCTTAGGAGATTTGCCTTTCACACTGTGTCTAACAGAAGACATGTCCTTTTGCTGAAACTAGTCTAGGGAAACCAAAGCAGCATTTGGTGTAGTATGTCCCTTTGTTTTTATATCTGCATCGACAATATTTGCCACATTTATGTCTTTGAAACTGCAAAATGTTTGCATGTAGCTCATTATGTGTGCTTTCTGAAGGGATGTTGCAGTTACATATTTGTGAATGAACTGCAAAACAGTGGCATCACTTTCCTGACTAAACTTATGAGCATCTTTTATCCACAAAAGCATGTAGATGTGTGGTGCTCCTCTGGATTGATATTCTTTTCTATAAAGCGGTGGTGGAAGCACCTTGACACATTTACAGGGTCAAGAGAGCAGAGTTCTCCTTGTGATTTGATGTCTATTCCTGGTGTTTTCATTTGCTATGCGTAGGAAGTAGTGCAAGTCTTCCCATGCATACTCTCCACAACTTAAAGTTATAAACCATTTGGGTGGGCCAAGGTTGTGTAGGGTACACCGAACATCTGTGTGATGTTGGAACCAGTATTCTTTTGTACCGTGCATGTTTGCCAAGAGATTTGTGATTCTTAACTGCAAAACTTTATCATTCTTGTACCTTTTGAAGTAGTTGCGTAGCAGACATGTTTAAACAATTGGAACCTGTTTTCAATGTGCATGCTGGAAATGCAGGCTAATGAATGTCCTCACAGTCCTCTGTATTTGAGCACTGGACAGGAGTCCATGGTTTGCAACATTTTCATTCTTATTTTCTCTTTCACTTGCACATAGTGATTGAGGAATTTCCATAGAGATTTGAAGGATTATTTTCATAGATTGCACTTTGAGGAGCAGGGCAATTTGTAGATGTGACGGATTGGTTCGGTGGAATGGAGAGTTGATTGTACGTTTATTGGGGACATTCTTTCAATGAGCGTTTCTTCTGCCATAATGGTGTTGTCCACCATTTCATACCCTGGGCCGCTGCTATGTATGGCAATTGGGTTTGCTTGCTCTTGTTTGTATGCCTCTTCATTGAAATATGGCTCACTGCTGGTTGTGTGAATCCACTCACCTGCACAGAAGTTTGCAAAGGTATCTATGTTGATATTGCGCATGTTGTGAAGTATTTTTAGTAGTTTACTTATTAATTTTGTTAGTGGTTTCATTCTGTTTAAAATTAATAGAAGCGCTTTCTTTTGAGGAGCATTGCACGGTCAATGAGAGATTCCAGGATCAGTTTCTGTGTTAATTTTTAATGGTTGAGTGTGATTTCTATGTTTTTTTTAAGGTTCTGAAGGACTCTACGGTGGAAAGTTTTTTGTAAAATTAATTTTTTGGAATGCGTATTTATGGCTACGTTAACATTGGTAGATGCAGTGCTAGCGCTACTGGCAGTTGTATTCTTCTTAATACATTTCTTATTTTTTCCCTGCGTTGAAGAGGGGCCACACTTTTTTTCCTGCTAGCTGGTTCAGTTTTGTTCATTGACGATATTAACAGTTTTCTTTGAACATCTTGTACAAACTCTTCTAGAGGTGGGTGACTATTTAGCATGCTTTTAATTTTCTCTGTTCTATATTTGTGTTGTTTTCCATGGAGTAGCCCTTTGGTAGGCATTCTCTTTTGTCTGTTCGAGAAAAAAGGAAAGTTTGGATTTCAAAGTTGTGCAATGTGTTTGCCTGCACTGTGCATGAGTGTCTGAATATTAGGTTAGGCATAAAAAGACAGATGTGTGATTGTGCAATGGGATGTCACTTTTGGTTCGGAAGGTTCTACTAGTAGTAGAGTGTTTTTATGTGTGAAAGGTTTGCTTCAGTGTGTAGGACAGTGTACTGTGCATGGATAAGTAAGGACATTACAATGTTTTCACAAAACTAGTGGTCGTTACGATGCTGGTGTTCAGATGAGAATACAAGGAGTGGACCTGCTGAGATGCAATGAGTAAGAGTGAAAAAAATGCTGTTGAGTTGGATAGAGTTTTGTAGGATACTACACAACAATATTGCACTCTATGAGTCACATGAAGAATACTACTACAGAACTGCACTTACTTTGTTGGATATGAAGAGTAGGTTTCTTCTGAGTTGTATCTTCCAGTAGAGACCTTTCGGTCTTTCAGGAGGCTGTTCTTCACTGCAAATGCGAAAGAAGCAAGTTAGTTGGTGTGGCTGTTAATGGCACAATAATTGTAGTAGGAGAACACATTATTTTACACTGTAGGAGGATTTGTTGGGAAGAAGTGTTAGTAACATTGCACATGATTACAAATGTGGTTGTAACACTGCTGTTGGTGCAGGTAGGTTGCCACTAGATTCCTAATACTTGTTTGGCAGGAAGCTTCCCAGTGTCACTGGGATATTACAGGCCATGTTGGTCTGGAAAGTGAGTTGTTGGAAAATGTTAGTCTGTATGCATGTACATTAGTATAGCACTGTATAGGAATGGGGACTTGGGAGCATCAGCATTGTTGGTATGGGGGCCGGTGGTGCAGTGATAAGTATGCCCTATAGGGCTGCATTTTTCCAAATGTGTGGCTTGTTGTTGCACTATTTGGCTGAGAAACAGGCAGAAGTGCAGAAAGATGTACAGATTAGAAAGAAAAATGTTAGTGTGTGCAATTGTATTAATTTCCCCACACATAGATGCTTGCTACATTAGTGCCATTGCAGTTTGTTGCAGAAATCCTTTTCTGTTCCTTTCATTTATTTATCAAAATGTACAGATAGTGCTGTTGCATTTATTTGCTTTTCTTCAAATGGTGCTGAAATGAGTTGTTTTAAGCACAGTGCGTTTTGTTAATTTTGCAATCTATTTACTTGCCATGCTGTGGTAATATACATGCAATTTGTGTTTTGGTATGCATTCTGGGCATTTTACACAGGTGTGTTAGTGGGAGAAGTGGTGGAAAAAGTGACAGAAGTAAAGGAAAAAAGGCCGTTTGCACATTAGAATGGGTGATATGAGCAAGCATGCATGTCGTGGTAATATATTGAAGATTCACATCAGATCTGGCCTTGAACATGATGTGCAAATGTTCATAATGTGTTTAAAAAAAAAATCTCAGAGAGTGCTGCTAAAATTGAAATATGTGGTTTGCAACTGTTATGCAAGTGGGCATTAAAAGAACACTTTGAATGAACATAGCATTGTAAGTAACTGCCACTTGATGTCACAAGATGGGACAAATGAAAGTATGATTATTGAGTAGGTTATGCAGGGTAAGTGGCAGGCACCCTGTTCACATGCATTTGTAAAAGAGCTGCAAATGTACTCTACAAAATATATGCATACCTGTAGTACTTTCTGATGGAGATGCTTTGGAATAACAGGTGACCTGTACTCTGACTGTTTAACAGTACATCTAAAGTGTTGAACTGCGATGACATAGTTAGATGTAGAGTTCTGGGATGTGATTGATGGATGGTTGTGAGACTGCTTAGCAGTAGCCAATGAGGGAACGCTGCAAACAGTGAAGTGGAAAGGGAAGAAGGGCTGCCCCGGTTTTATGGGGTCCATGGACACTGCGGTAGTCCACGGACAGGGCGTTCAACATCCAGGGCTTCTCAGCATGCCTGGCATGGAAATGGGACTAGGGGATTAGCCAATTAGGTGTTCAGGTTGTCTTTCATAGGAGAGAGGGTAACACTGTTTTCCATTGGTGTGTGCATTGAATTTAGCAGAGATGCAGAAATTCAGGGGGCCTCATTACAAGGTTGCTGGTCTGGTAAAAACAATGCCAGTATTACCGTACCAGCATCATTTACCGGACCAGAGTATTACGAGCCGCGATGCAGGGACCCGCCGTGACTGACCTTACTCTTTCTGGTATCAGCGTTGAAACGCAGCAGCTGTGCCAGTGACACTGGCATGCCACAGTTAAGTTCTCATTAAGAGGTGCACGGACATGGAATTACAACCATGGACATGCCAGTAATAATGGATACAATGATACCGTTAACACTACTATTGCAGTGCAGGCGTTAATATGAATCTGCTTTGCAGAACCTCAATCAGTACAGGTGGAGGCTGTCACGGCGTGGTCTTGCGCAGAGGTAGCACATACACCTACCTCCCTGTTGGGGCTTGGGGCCTGGAGTGTTAACAACACAGGCTTTCTTGACCCTCTGGGTAAAGAGGGTTAGGGTCCATTGGTTTGGATAGGAAGGGGAAATTATGGAGACCGGGTAGAAGGGTGGGAAAAGGGTATGGAAGGGGAAGGGAAGGTTTGAGAGGAATTCACTGAGATGCCCCTCCTGGGGTTTCTTGAAGCAGCTGAAGCTCCGCCCACTCACTCCTTCTCATGCATACTCACACTTGGTTATTGAACCCTAGCCAAGCTTTGTCTCAACATTGGCCTCAAGCACTTGTGTGCACCTCTTACTCTTTGGCGCTGATTGTTAGCCTCCACAACCTGCGCTCCTACTGTCTTTAAAACTCAGCAATTTACCTTACAGTGAGTATTATAGAGCATACCCATCTACATTCATACCTCATGCATTACCCTTTGTTGTTGGAACGACAACTATATGTATACATAGATATACTTGACACTTCAAGAAACCAAAACAAAATGAAAGCACTTAGCTTCTGTCGTGCAGCAGTTGATTCTGTCATAAACCGACAAATGTTCTAGCTGTGCTGTGCGAACGATGGAACGCTGCTACAAAGAAATCAAAACATTAATGAGCATGTATCTTGGAGTCGTGTAACAACAGTTTTCTTGATTTCTCAACCTCATTCCCAGTTGCCTATAACACGCGGCATGAAGGGTTAACGGTGCCGGTGGACCGGCTTGAGTTATTTCCACTGAGGACTTCGGAAGCTTAGCGGCATCAAGGGTTAACGGTACTGGTGCCCCAACTTCAGTGCCGCCATGGAGCTCGATGTCTAATTGTCCAAGAACACCCTGCATGCAATATCCCCACACGCGCGTGAACACTGCTGGTGTTCGCGCTTCACACATGTAACCAAACGTTATAATTGCACTTATCTGAAGGCTTGAGCGGGGCCTGCAGTGTTCGCAGGTGGGAAATGACCCAGCTGATGGCAGCCTGCAGGAGCCTGCCGAGACACGTCTTCACTCTTCATGGTTCTGTAGCGGAAGCAGAGTTCTCCGTGCTCGCGGTGCGCATGCACGGTTGATCGGGCATTGTTCAGGTTCATCCCAGAGGCTTGTGGGCACACAAGACTTCTGGGAAATGAAGTCCCTTTGCTTCTTTTCATGCTCCTGAGGGCTGTCAGGCTAACTAGCCCATGCCAAGTTCTTTGCCTACATGGGACACAAAGCAATGTCCTAAAATAAAGGTGTTTAATGTCACAATACATTTGCCTCATATTGCCTATGGCCATCTGGAGCTGCATGCTTCCCCCTACCCCCTGTGTGTTCCTGACAGAGGCAATGGAGTCTGGCACACCACAAAAGGAGCACTCCCACACACCACACCCCTCCCAAAGCCACAATGCTACCATTAGCACTAGCAGTAATGGAGCTGGAGTACATGCCCGCACAGCTACTCTTTGAGGAGGCAGTGAGCCAGAGAATGCAGTGTATGTGCAGGAGGAGAAGGAGGGCAAGAATGGGCCAGCACATACCCAATGTGCAGGCAGTTGTACCCCGCAGGCAGTCACCAATCCCTCACCTAAGGGCCAGCCTATCCAATCTAACCCCTGCCCAGATCCACACCCTGTACCAGCTGGACAGGGACACAATCATCACAAGTGGGCCTCATACATGATGACCTGGTGAGGGTAATCAATATTCGGACAGACATCCCACCCTTGCTGAAGGTAGTGTGTGTGCTACACTTCCTGGCCACAGGCACTTATCAGCACACAGTATGGCAGCTGCATGGAATTTCCCAACCCTGCTTCTCCCGTGTGCTCACCCAGGTGCTAGATGCACTCCTGTCCCATATACGTGACCACATAAGCCTGCCACGGACTGCAGAGGAGGTGAATGCCACCAAAGTAGCATTCCATGCACTTGCAGGCAAGCCCAACGTCATAGGTGTGCTGGACTGTACACATGTTGAACTGGTTGTCCGGCATGCTGTGGAAGTAGTGTACCACAACAAGAAACTGTGCATTCCCTGAATGTACAGGTGGTGTGCAATGCACGCAAAATAATCACACATTGCTATGCAAGATTCCCTGGCTCCATACATGATGCCGTGGTGCTGCAGAACTCTACGCAGCCCCGCTGCATGGCACAAAATGCTGGACCTCATACATGGCTGTTGGGTGAGTCTAACCACTGGTGTATGAGGAGTACTGAATGAGCGCGGGAAAGATAACAGCATAGGCAACTTGCCTGCTGGGTGGGCGATGAGGGGCATGGGAACATAGCATATGATTGCATTCATGAGGAACACAAGTGCACACTGCATGCATGAATGCATCATCACTCCTGCCAAAACCCGTAAACATAACCAGGTATGCAATGAAGTGCAGAGAGAATGGGTAGGCCAATGGAATGCTGAGTCAGATGTGAAAATAGACCAAGCCACCTCAGCAATACCAACATACACACCATGAAGCCTCACACATTGATTAGAAAAATACCACACACAGTGTACTGGGTACCCTACAGTATGAGTTTTGTAAATGTACCAGAATGTGCAGCACAGCTAATTAATGCAGATATGCAAGGCCTTCACAGCCGGGTCTACATGTAAACAACAGACGCAGAGCTCACACCAGCACATGTATTAGGCAGATCTGAACACCTGAACCAGATGTACCACAATGCACCACTCTGTAGTGACAATGCATGAAATCTGATCTCTGCAAAGCAAAACACGAGTCAGGATGCTCTGCCAGAGAGAAAAGCATCACAACTACAAAATCAGTCACTGCACTCAGTCCACTGGTATACCGCAGATCAGTACGCCTGTCTTGTCACGGTAAGGGACACCTACAAGTGCAATTGTTTGAATATGAACACAGAGAAATGCACAATTATTCACCACACCCAAGATATGGCAGTGAGGTGAGGGACACATTCAATGTAGCATCATTCCACCATGCTAGCACCCACCCGGACATATTACAGTACCATCACCTTTCACCCGTGCTACATACTACCTATGGACATCTGACCAAATCATATGGGGCTATGTCTCGATTCATACATACATGGAGACCTGTGTATGTAGTATGCATACTGGGGATACCACTGTATCACATTGATGAGAGCAGGCAAATGTGTGACTTGCCACTGTATATGCACACTCCTTTTCCATTGGTAACACAATCATGGAAACTGAGACCATAGTGGTAAGTAGGACATTAATTGTGCATGTGCAGGTTCTCATTTAATGGGCCATGTGGCAGCAACTGCACCTACACCCACCCTCCACAAGGATCAGCCCTACATTCACTTCCCGGGCAACAGAGAATGACAATTGCCATGTACCTGCATGTCATCATCCTGTGTTTCGGTGCATTTTGTTAACAACACTGTACAGTCAGTGGTAACATGTAATGACCAAATTAATCACAAGTACCCTTTCTCTTGCTCCCATGCAGGCAATGCCAGGTATCCCCTGATGGGCTGGCTCTTTTCCACCATCAGGCAACCACAAATAAGACAGGAAGAGGCTTACAACCATGCACATGCATGCACTCGCATAGCCATCAAACAGACATTTGGCCTGTTGAAGGTCCGGTTCCGCTGTCTCAGCAGGTCGGGGCAGCCCTCATCTATGTTCCAGAGAAGGTGGGCAAAATGATGCTAGTATTTGCGATTCTGCACAACACATGAATCTGGTGCAACGTCCCCCTGCCAATCACATGGACATGATGCAACCTGAGGATGCGGATGAGGATGAAGGAAATATTGGGATTCCTCAGCGCCACCATGGCCATGATGGACATTCCACACGGCAAGAATTAATTTACAATTACTTCTGATGGATTTTTAAAGACATGGCACTGGGTCAGACTGGGTGCTGGACACTGTACATGATTAAATTGACACACACTCAAGAAGCAATGTCCAGCCATGTTTTATTTGCTACACCAGGTGTATTGAATGATGTACAGATGATCTTTTTATAAACCTTAGACTTTTATCCCCCTGAATTTACCCGACACCTCCTCCCACACTACCCCTACAATAAATGCCCCAACACCCCTTCCCCCACTACCCCTACCCCACCACCCCCACACCCAACAGCCCCACACCCAATGCCCCAACACTCCCTCCCCCAATACCCCCTCTCCCACTATCATGTATCACAGCACCCCCACCCCCAACACCCACAAACCCACAACCACCACCCCCATGCCGGCTGCCCCTCCTCAATAACCCCCACATCCCCTTCCCAACTACTCCCTCCACACATGCACTTGTTACATGGCCTATTTGCAACCCCTTTTTTGAGGATGCGGTGAGCCCCCTGCAGGGGATTCAGTTGCTGCGACCAATGCACAGGGCTACTTTGGGTGGAGCTGCTTGGTGTACCACTAGTGGATGGGGCAAGTGGGCTGATGATGTGCCGTTGTTCGGCAATTTCGGTCACCAGCATGTTTATGGACTCTTCCATAGATGACATGACTTCATTCCTCTCATGCACACACCTTGCCTGTTGGTACACACGGTCTGTTGCCCTGCTGAGCATACGTGCAGTGTTGTGGGATATGTCCTGCATTGTCTGGTGTGTCAGCTGTGCCTCAGTGAGGTATTGGCTACCAAGGCATGCATAGCTTGTTGATGCTCCTCCGTTCTACTGAGGCGGCCCTCAAAGTCTCTAATGTGGTGCAGTCCTGGTAGTGGCAAAGGAGGTGGGCTCCGAGGGCCTGGGGGAGTGAACACAGCTCCCTCATCGTATGCTACATCGGTCTGTGTGTTGGCCTCAGTGACCTCAACAGTGATGTGTGCTCCTGTGTCATCAGTTGGACTTGCAGGGAGGGGCATCTGGCTGGGTGGGGGGGATTCCAGATCTTCCGGCAGACTCCAGACTGGGGAATCCAGCTCTTACAGGTGATGTGCCGCCTTTGCGACAGGCTTTTTCGGCTGATGTGGCGGCTTAGCCACAGCTGTTTTTGGCGGCTCGGCCGGCTTGTGCGCAGGTGGTGTAGACTTGTGGGGATGCTTGTCCGCAGGTGTTGGACTTGTGGGGATGCTGGGCAGCAGGTGTTTCCTGGTGGCTGGGGGGATGAATGGTAGATGTAGTGGCATGTTCGGGTCTTGCCGCGGTGGTACCTAGCTCCTGGGTAGTGGGGGTTGATTTTGTGTGCTGGCGACGTGCTTCAGTGGACGTGGGTGTGGTGGCAAGTTCACCCTCGCTGTCGGATGATGTCCCTGTGGGGGACAGTGAGGCAGGGCATTAGTTATGTGTGTGAATCCATCTGACATACATCAATGCTAGTACATTCATAATCATGTGCATTGTCACAGTCACAGTGTAGGCCATGGCATGGTGCACACATGATTGTGTGGGGGAAGCAGTGTCAGGCCATATTTGTAGTGTGGCCACGGAGGGTGCAGTGTCTGTTGGCTGGGGTACTCCGCTGCTATCAGAGGTTTTGGAGCCACTACCTGCATGCTGGTGCTAAAGTATACGGCACACCGGAATGCGCGTGCACGCTGACTTGGAATCTACCGTAGATTCCGGCAGCAGTGCTACACGGACACGATAGCATTGGGATGCCGGAAATTTACTTTGTTACCGGCAAACTGGTAATGAGGCCCAGAGTGTTGATTGTTAGAGATTCATTGTAAATGATATGGAGAGGTATGTTATGTTATGTTATGTTATGTTATGTTATGTTATGTTATGTTATGTTATGTTATGTTATGTTATAGGTACTTATACAGCGCACCGTCACCAACGGAATTGGTCCCCAGGCGCTATGCAGAGGGAAGAGGCATTTCTGCCAATCTTGGTTTTCAAGGAGTGGAGGCTTTGTAGTGCAGTGTGCCTGGCTGAAAATTGCAAGGAGTGCTTGCTCTTTGCAGAGTTCTGGACACTTTCAGCATTCTTGATATTCTAGTGGTGCATTGTGGAACACTGCATCTGGGTTACATCAAAGCTCCAAGTTTGCTCAGTACACTGAAGGACTTGGTGAAGGCACTGATGCTGCTTTTCTTTTTCCTACTGCAAAGGTGGTTTTCTCATAGATACCACCTAGAGCAGTATATAACAACCCCAAGGTCCTCTGTTCCCAGCAAAATGCTCGAAGGTGTCTTGTAAATAGAGACATGTCTGAATTTTTGCATTATGCAGGGATGTTATCTGTTCACAATCAGAACATTGATTCTCTTAGTGTGAACTTCTTTACTGCTGATGGCATTTCTTTGTCCACCTTTGGAAATGCCATTTTCTTTTGCAATCCAAGGGATGCTTTGTAGAGGCTCATGTAAGGCAGTAAGGAGGAAAAGAAGAGAAACACACAAAAAATACAAAAAAAGGTGTTTGTTCACAAGCACCTTTAAAAAAAAGAAAAACATTTCTCTTTTCAGAGCCACCACTAAAGAGGAAATCACCTTTCCTAGGTTAAATTTCTCTCCCACCCTCTTGAATTGGAGATTTATCCATGGACACTGTGGTCATCCTTGGATCACAGGTGCCCAATCCAGGGCTTTTAAGGATGGTTGCCATGGAAATGGGACTGTGGAGGCAAGGAGATTGGCCAATACATTTTCATGGCTGTGGTGTGCAAGGAGAGAGTGTGGCAGAGGGTCTGAATGCATCATCACTCCTGCCAAAACCCAAAAACATAACCAGGTATGCAATGAAGTGCAGAGAGAATGTGTAGGCCAATGGAATGTTCAGTCAAATGTGAAAATAGACCAAGCCACCTCAACAATACCAACATACACACCATGAAGCCTCAGACATGGATTAGAAAAAGACCATACACAGTGTACTAGGTACCCTGCAGTATAGGTTTTGTAAATGTACCAGTATGTGCAGCACAGCTAATGAATGCAGATATGCAAGGCCTTCACAGCCGGGTCAACATGCAAACAACAGACGCAGAGCTCACACCAACACATTTATTAGGCAGATCTGAAAACCTGAACCAGATGTACCACAATGCACCACTCTGTAGTGACAATGCATGAAATCTGATCTCTGCAAAGCAAATCACGAGTCAGGATGCTCTGCCAGAGAGAAAAGCATCACAACTAAAAAATCAGTCGCTGCACTCAGTCCACTGGTATACCGCAGATCAGTACGCCTGTCCTGTCACCGTAAGGGACACCTACAAGTGCAATTGTTTGAATATGAAAACAGAGAAATGCACAATTATTCACCAGACCCAAGATATGGCAGTGAGGTGCGGGACACATCCAATGTACCATCATTCCACCATGCTAGCACCCACCCGGACATATTACAGTACCATCACCTTTTACCCGTGCTACATACTACCTATGGACATCTGACCAAATCATATGGGGCTATGTGTCGATTCATACATACATGGAGACCTGTGTATGTAGAATGCATACTGGGGATACCCCTGTATCACATTTACGAGAGCAGGAAAATGTGTGACTTGCCACTGTATATGCACACTCCTTTTCCATTGGTAACACAACCATGAAAACTGAGTCCATAGTGGTCAGTAGGACATGAATTGTGCATGTGCAGGTTCTCATTTAATGGCCATGTGGCAGCAACTGCACCTACACCCACGCTCCACAAGGATCAGCCCTACGTTCACTTCCCGGGCAACAGAGAATGACAATTGCCATGTACTGGCATGTCATCATCTTGTGTTTTGGTGCATTTTGTTAACAACACTGTACAGCCAGTGGTAACATGTAAAGAATAAATTAATCATAAGTACCCTTTCTCTTGCTCCCATGCAGGGGATGCCATGTATCCCCTGATGGGCTGGCTCTTGACCCCCATCTGACAACCACAAATCAGACACGAAGAGGCTTATAACCATGCACATGCATGCACTCGCATTACCATCAAACAGACATTTGGCCTGTTGAAGGTCTGGTTCCGCTGTCTCAGCAGGTCGGGGCAGCCCTCATCTATGTTCCAGAGAAGTTGGCAAAATGGTGCTAGTATATGCGATTCTGCACAGCATGTGCATCTGGTGCAACATCCCCCTGCCCCTGACATGGACATGATGCCCCCTGAGGATGAGGATGAGGATGAAGGAGATGATGGGATTCCTCAGCGCCACCATGGCCATGATGGACATTCCACACGGGAAGCATTAATTGACAATTACCTCTGATGGAATGTTAAAGACATGGCACTGGGCATGGGTCACACTGTGTGCTGGGCACTGTACATGATTAAATTGACACACACTCAAGAAGCAATGTCCAGCCATGTTTTATTTGCTACACCAGGTGTATTGAATGATGTACAGATTATCTTTTTTAAACCTTAGACTTTTATCCCCCTGAATTTACCCCACACCTCCTCCTCCACTACCCCTACACCAAATGCCCCAACACCCCCGCCCCACTAACCCTACCCCACCACCCCCACACCCAACACCACCCCACCCAATGCCCCAACACTCCCTCCCCCACTACCTCCTCTCCCACTATCATGTATCACACCACCCCCACCCCCAACACCCACACACCCACAACCACCACCCCCATGCCCGCTGCCCCTCCTCCATAACCCCCGCATCCCCTTTCCAACTACTCCCTACACACATGCACTGGTTACATGGCCTATTTGCAACCCCTTTTTTGAGGATGCGGTGAGCCCCCTGCAGGCGATTCAGTCGCTGCGACCAACGCACAGAGCTACTTTGGGTGGATCTGCTCGGTGTACCACTAGTGGATGGGGCAAGTGGGCTGGTGATGTGCCGTTGTTCGGCAATTGCGGTCACCAGCATGTTTATGGACTCACCCAGAGATGACATGACTTCATTCCCCTCATGCACACACCTTGCCAGTTGCCGAGCATACGTGCAGTGATGTGGGATATGTCCTGCATTGTCTGGTGTGTCAGCTGTGCCTCAGTGAGGTATTGGCTGACCAAGGCATGCATAGCTTGTTGATGCTCCTCCGTTCTACTGAGGCGGCCCTCAAAGTCTCTAATGTGGTGCAGTCCTGGTAGAGGCAAGGCAGGTGGGCTACACGGGCCTGGGGGAGTGAAGACAGCTCCTTCATTGTGTGCTACATCACTCTGTGTGTCGGCCCCAGTGGCCTCAACAGTGATATGTGCTCCTGTGTCATCAGTTGGACTTGCAAGGAGGGGTGCCTGGCTAAGTGGAGGGGATTACAGAACTTCCGTCAGACTCCGGACTGGGGAATCCAGCTCTTCCAGGTGATGTGCCGCCTTTGCGACAGTTGTTTCCGGCTGATGTGGCGGCTTAGCCACAGGTGTTTCTGGCTGCCTGGCCGGCTTGTGTGCAGGTAGTGTAGACTTGTGGGGATGCTTGTCTTCAGGTGTTGGACTTGTGGGGCTTCTGGGCAGCAGTTGTTTCCTGGTGGCTGGGGTGGGGATGAACGGTAGATGTAATGGCATGTTCGGTTCTTGCCGTGGTGGTACCTAGCTCCTGGGTAGTGGGGGTTGATTTTGTGCACTGGCGACATGCTTCAGTGTACTTGGGTGTGGTGGCAAGTTCACCCTCGCTGTCAGATGATGTGCCTGTGGGGGACAGTGAGGCAGGGCATTAGTTATGTGTGTGAATCCATCTGACATACATCAATGCTAGTACATTCATAGTCATGTGCATTGTCATGGTCACAGTGTAGGCCATGGCATGGTGCACACATGATTGTGTGGGGGAAGCATTGTGGGGCCATATTTGAAGTGTGGCCATGGAGGGCGCAGTGTATTTCGGCTGGCTCTGTTGGCTGGCGTACTCTGCTATCAGAGGTTTTGGAGCCACTACCGGCATGCTGGTGCTACTGTTTCCAGCACACCGGAATGCGCGTGCATGCTGACTCGGAATCTACTGTTGATTCCGGCAGCAGTGTTACACGGACATGGTAGCAGCGGCATGCCGGAAATGTACTTGTTTTACCGGCAAACTCATAATGAGGCCCCAAGTGTTGATAGTTAGAGATTCATTGTAAATAATATGGAGAGGTATGCAGAGGGAAGAGGCTTTTCTGCCAATCTTGGTTTTCAAAAAGTGGAGGCTTTGTGGTGCAGTGTGCCTGGCTGCAAATTGCAAGGAGTGCTTGCTCTTTGCAGAGTTATGGACACTTTCAACATTCTTGATATTCTAGTGGTGCATTGTGGAGCACTGCATCTGGGTTACATCAGAGCTCCAAGTTTGCTCAGTACACTGAAGGACTTGGTGAAGGCACTGATGCTGCTTTTTCCCAGTGCATTTTTCATAGATACCACCTATAGCAATATATAACAACCCCAAAGTCCACTGTCCCCAGCAAAATTCCAGAAGGTGTCTTGTAAATAGAGGCATGTCTGCATTTTTGAATAGTGCTGGGATGTTATCTGTTCACAATCAGAACATTGATTCTCTTAGTGTGAACTACTTTACTGCTGATGGCATTTCTTTGTCCACCTTTGGAAATGCCATTTTCCTTTGCAATCCAAGGGATGCTTTGTAGAGGCTCATGTAAGGCAGTAAGGAGGAAAAGAAGAGAAACACACAAAAAAATACAAAACAAAAGGTGTTTTGTTTACAAGCACCTTTACAAAAAAGAAAAACACATCTCTTTTCAGAGCCACCACTAAAGAGGAAATCTCCTATCCTAGGTTGAATTTCTCTCCCACTCCCTTGAATTGGACATTTATCCATGGACACCACAGTCGTCCATGGATCGCAGGTTCCCCATCCGGGGCTTTTAAGGATGGTTGCATGGAAATGGGACTGTGGATGCAAGGGGATTGGCCAACAAGGTTTCCTGGGTGTGGTGAGCAAGGAGAGAGTGTGGCAGAGAGTCTGTTTGCTGAGAGGAGTGCAGATGGCTATGGCTCTGGCTGTGACCTTCAGGAGACATAGTGTCTGGATTTTGGGGGATTCCTGTATACATTGGTTGCAGGTGCATGCAGAGCACTGTGGAGTGGCTTCACATCTTGCAATCTGATCATGTGGATGTGCACTGGTATGGAGTGTGCGACATGATGTGGCTGGACTTGGTTTCCCTTTGTGCCAGTTTGGTGATGTGCCATCATCCAGCCATCATTATTTTCCATTGTAGAGGGAACAGTTTAGGCGATGTTACCAGAATAGTTTCCAAACACCAGAGTCATTTTTTTCTCGCATTGCCCAGCGATAAATGTGGCTGCGCTCTTCTTCATTTGGTCCGCAAATGGAGAAAGCAGGGTTTAATGTCAACAAGGCTGTTTGCGCATTTTTTAGCAATGTTAGCATGTCGTACTTCCACTATGAAAACATTACATTTCGCAGCACCAACATTTTTTGCAGAGATGGAGTCATCAGCTTTTTTTGCGAAATATCCAAAATGATTTGCAGCCTTTTTTGGAACTATAGCAAGCATTTTACAGTAGGTGTTACCTACTTTCTGTCTAAACCTTGAAAAAAATCTTCCCAGAAAAAAAGAAACTTTTCAGAGCCACCACTTTCTCCCGCAAAAGAGTGCAATGGTTTATATGCTGCCACAACCTCCATTTCTGGGATGTCCACATACTTTTCAGGCTTCGCAGGGGCCTGCACCAATTTTTTGGTACTTCTATTTTTAAACTGTGAAAGGTGGCTCTGAAAAGAGCAGTTATTTTGTTTTTTGTTGTTTTATAATTTTTTGGGTCTTTTTGTACACAACACACAAGGACGGGAGTGAAGGGAGGGTAGGGGAGGGGCACTAACCACATGAACGAAGGAGCAGGTGGAGAGGGGAAGATATTGGTTGGGCCTCTCTTAGGTAGGGGTAACAGTTCCTCATGCTCCCGGACCTTAGCCTTGAAAGAACTTCGGAACTATTCCCCCTGCAGAGTACCACGTCACAGTACATACACAGTACAGTGACCCTCGAAAGGTAAGGGTCCATAGCATTGTGTATGGCCTATGAGGGCTGGTCAGGGATCCGCTGCACGACAGGAGTATCTCTTGTGGTGACAGGGGCAGATGCAGAGGATGCAATAGAGGAATTTAACCTGCTACCATGTTTGAAAGGAATGGCCCTCCAAACTGCTGCCTTGTGGTTCGACCTAAGGTGTCGCTGCACGGAGGTGGTCCTGTAGCTGTACAGCCCAAGACTGAGTTGCACTCAGTGTAGCGAACCTTGGCCGCACATGCCTTGGGTATCCCCCCAATAGTGGTAAAGAGCCTCCACACCCAAGACTCACGTTGGCAGCTGGTAGTGTGAACTTCCACCACCTCACCCTCTTTCTCTTCTTGATCCCCCTCTACATCACCATGCCTGTTCGCCTCCCCAGGCCCTCCAACAGGTGGTGGTGCTGGTGTTGGTGGTGGGGGTGGCGCTGAGGAGCAAGCAGCAGCAGTAGACATGTTTGCCTTTTGGATCAGCACAGCACAGCAGAAAAGCAGTTCCAGGAAGCAGCAATCTGGAGCAGTGCTCTGTCCCGGTCAGCCAAAAACGGAATGAGGAGCAGCAGTGGGGCGTGGGCTTTTAAAGTGGTGCAGGGGAGCACTCCGTGGACAGTTGCATGCTCCGCGGACACTTAGAACCACAAGCTAGATTTAGATCGACCAGGGCATGCTCTGGGACGTTTGCAAGGGTGAAGGTTTACCTTACAACACCTTGGTTTGCTCAAAAAATTACTTTTTCAGGTATCCAGGGGTCCGAACAGGGTCCGCGGATACAGAACAATGCTCAGTGTGGGTGCAGTCACATGGTTACATCGTGAAAGTTCGCAGATGGTACAGCTGTCCGTAGGACACCTATTGTGCGGGATGTGATGTGTGCATGCGCATGGGTGTCCGTAGGACAGAGCGGGATCTCCCAACTAATTAAAAGTGCAACACATGCAGTGGACAGATGTGGACAGGCACAGTGTTTGGAGGGCACAGGGGAACACAGGGGAACAGATGCGCATGCACCCAGGTGCTCGTAGGACAGGGGCGGGATCCCCGAACTAATTAAAAGTACACCACACATTCACAGACATCTGCGGACAGGCGCAGTGTTCGGAGGCTCACAGGTTTAGATTTGCATGTGCCCAGGTGTCTGTTGGACAGGGGCGGGCCCCCCAAACTAATTAAAGTATGTCACATTTCTACAGACATCTGCATACAGGCACGGTGTTCGTAGGGCACAGGGGATTGAATGCGCATGCACCCAGGTGTTCGTAGGACAGGGGCAGAACCCCTAAACTAATTAAAAGTGTGACACAACTTTGGAGACTTTGCGGATAGACGCAGTGTTTGGAGGGCATAGGGGATCTGATGCGCATGCATCAAGGTGTCCGCAGGACAGCGTGTCAGTCCCTGAAGCATATAAAGGTGGGTGATCATTTACGGACATGTCTGGACAGTCACGCTGTCCATAGGATATCTGCATGTTGATTACAGACAATTGGACAGGCACAGTGTCCGTAGGACACCTCAATTTTGATCATGGACAGCATAACGGGGCTTTAAAAAAAAATACACACAGCAACAGCAAACACACAGAACTTTATTAACACACACAAACAACATTGCATTAGGAAAGGGAAGGGGTGGCAGAATGGGAAACATATACAGGGGAATTGGGGCTTTGTGCAGGCTGGTCATGAGGGGAGAAAGGGATTGATGTTTCATCATAGTGTCTTTGACTAACAGGAATTTGTGGAGATGGTTGGCTGGGACAGTGGGAAGGGGTACAGGTACAAGTGGGGTAGTGGTACTTAATATTATCCATCATATGCCTTTCTACAAATGTCTTTAACTCTGCAAATTTGCTGTTCAACTGATCCATTTTTGCACATATGCTTCTAGGTTCATTTTCCCCTTTTGCACTTTGGATGTGTTTATGTCCATGCTCTTGTACATTAGCTGGTGCTTCTGGGCCCATTGCCTTCATTTAAAGTATGTACTGTTAAAAAAGAAGCACATTTCAGTTACATCTGAAGAAATGTGCATTAATGTTCCTACTTCAAAAATTGTACTGTGTACCATTAGAGTTGCTGTTGTACTCATCTCATCATGAGGGACATTTTCCTCAAGCCGGTGTGTGCTAGATTTGTATCCTGATCCTTTATAGATCTGACTTCAGTTGAACTACCTCCTGCGCAAGCGTCTTCTGTAGGTTACTGATGTGATTTTTGCACTAGTATTGATTTTCTCTATGCACTAGAGTTTTCTGAGTGTCACTAGCACTTTATTTTTAACAAGTGGTTTTATATTTGTGTGTCATGTTTTGTTTAATTTGTGATTAATTGTATTTTTTACCTGTGTTCTAATAAATTGGAAATGTTTTTGAATTTTATGTGTTTGGAATTTGGATTTGCTGTTGTGTAATTATCTACCTTTTGTTGTATCGTAAATAATGTTTTTTACTAGTCATGTTCACTGAACAAACTCCACAGTTACAGGAATAAATATAGTGTACTTACCACTTTTTTGTATGGTTCTCTTCTTAGTACGTTGCATTTCCGTGTGACAGTTGCTTCTCACTGTGTATGCAAAGCAGTACTAAGGTAATATTATTGGTTGCACAGGCTATTTTCTACTTGGTGCATTCTGTTATGTTGCCCAACCTATGCAACTGCACTGCTGCTTTTATACGTACAGAGGTTGTAGACTTGCTTAATTTTTCCTTGTACTATACATATGTGCTGCCCTTTAAACATCTTCTGTTTGTTTACTGCATGCTACAACAATGCAAGACAACCCTGAGCTTTTGGGCAGTGTGGATGCTGTCTGAGGTCCACAGACAGTTGCATAGTCCGCGGACTCTGTCGCTATCATGTTGGGCAAGGGGTGTCCGTATGCTGTATGGCTAATGTACACAAATTAAGGGTATCCTGGTAAAAACCTGTGAAATTCAGTGAAAAAAATGTGTTAAATGGACATTATGGTTACTTTGCACTAATCAAAACCAGTGGAAAGAGTGTGTTAAAACCCATGACATCAAAGATGACATCAAAAATGTCATTGATGACATCACTGATGACATCATATGTACATTTGCTTTTCATGAAAAGTCCCTAAAGCGGTTGTGATTATAATGTTGGCAAACAACTGCCAGGGGTGATTGGGAGATGAATCATGAACTACGTACTTCATTAAACAATGTACTGCCATACACAACATTCCATTGGAGTGCTCTTTCTACTACAGGAACCTACTCCTACAGAAGCATAGGCATTGGCTGCAGCATGAACCATGGTGCAATATTTATAATCTTGCAATGTTGGATAGTAAAATAATGAATGCTTCCAACTCAGACGTTTACGTACTGTGAAACATGTAATAACTAGCTAATAATTGTAGCTAATAATACTAGCTATCACATGTGAGAGTGTCCTATTGTCCAAGTCGGCAGAGAGTTCAAAAGTGCAACATGCGCTCCCTATTTTTTGGCAAACACTGCCACCCATTGTGGTTAGTAAGTCCTAGATGTAGCGATTATGCATGGTCATCAGTCGCAGGGCTCTCAGCTCCACCTTGATAGCATTGTACCTTTCTTCTGTGTCATTAGCCAGTTTGATAAGCTTCCACCGGGTGATTTGCAGCCATTTTGCATTTGCACTAGTTTGAATGCTTGGGGCAAGGGACACAAAATAAGTCTCTGCTGATGTGAAGAGTTTAAACTTGTCAGGAATTTATGCCAAAAGTTCAGAGGATGTGGCAGAAATCGAGTTTGATTATCTCTGCTTCCAGGATACTGTCCTCTATAGCTGCTCTTTGCACAAAACATTGTACGCAGGGGGTTCTTCGGTTGTAGACAGGGGCGACTGTGATGTCTTTGCTGGCGCCCTCTCCCCTTGGATGTTGCTTTCCAGTATCACCATCAGGGCTGAGTGCAGCATTGCCAGGGCGCAGGTGCCCCTCCATGACTGTGGAAGGGGCAAATATGCCTGCTTGCTGCACACCCAGTAAGTGACCATCAATGCTGCTGTTGCTTTTTTCATGTCTGAAATGATGACAATTTTGCTACAGTTCTTGTTTGTACCCAGGAGCACTTTTCCTTTTCCATGGAAGCACAGTTTGTAAGGTATATCACGTTGCAGCTTGATAGGTTTCTCGAGAGCTGTTACCCATGTGAGTTTGGCAATGTGCTGGGACCATATTGGAGCACATGTGTTTTTAATCCATTGTAGCTTCTCGTCCGACAGTTCTCGCAATGCCTCTGGCATATAACTCCTTGTGGCTTATTGTAGCATTTCTTTTCATTTTGCAGCATTTGTAGACTAACAGTGTGTGACTGGAAGGTGCTCTTAATTCGACACAGTGCAAGATGAACGAGACACTGAGATTCCGCAATAG
Organism: Ambystoma mexicanum; assembly: GCF_040938575.1. Lineage (NCBI taxonomy): Eukaryota > Metazoa > Chordata > Amphibia > Caudata > Ambystomatidae > Ambystoma > Ambystoma mexicanum. The sequence continues at coordinate 720,365,178 of NC_090936.1, forward strand.
GTGCCTCTTGGGGTAACAGTATTTTAGGCGTGCCCCAGGCATGGGGTATTAAGGAGCACAAATAGCAGTTTTCATGTGTAGTCTTCTTTGCCATTCTGCTCATGTCTGCATACCATTTGTTGGACTGATGTGGTTGTTGTGGATCTTCTATTGTGTTTAAGTCCAGACCGTGATACTCATCATACGTCTTCCATCCCGCCCCCTTTTCCGCCTTCTACTCACCCCTGGACCATTTTGTATGTCTACTAATTTCTGGTACTGGATTGGGAATATCCTGGAAATTGCTTCCACCCCCCACCCTCCATTCTGTTGCCCACCCATCTTGTCACTTCCCATATTGGGTGTCTGCATTTCATCATTTACATAGTCATTATCTGAGGTAGTTTGTGCGGCTGTGTAGGAGTCATCATATGCCATTGTCTGTGTATCGGAGCAGGGGTCATTCATATCATATATATTAAAAGTGTGCTAATAGCAATCAGTCATAGAATATTTCAGCAATTGGCCTCTAACAGTTTTGTTCTTGTATAAGGTGGTGAGGTTAGTGGGGCATTATGGGCCCAGATTAGCTTAAAACCAACCTATATCAAGTGAGAACCCTCTTGTATTAGTTTTACTCCTACTCCCCCCTTATATGTTGCTCTTTCACTGGAGTTAATTGTACAACCTCTATTGAGAGTCCATTGGGATGATGAGATTGATACACCTACAATAAAATACACACAAAACATGACTTTTCATCAATTCAAATATTTCACAAAAAACACTAACACCTATGAGTTCTGCATACCTGAAAGTGCATTACAATTATAAAAAATACAATCAAATAAACCTTTCAACCTCACTAACATAAATACAAAAACGAAATGCCTGCAGATAAGTGTCATTTATTGACAAATATACATTTATTTCTAAAACTTGAAAAATACATTACATACATGCCACACAATCAAATCAGATTAACAAAAAAATGATAATGACCAACTAATAGCAGGGATAAATACAACTAACACACAAGACTGCAAATACACCTTAAAAAATGTGAATATTTATTAACACTTACTTTCACACCGGTCACACTCCTGCCACCTCCACAGTGAGAGTTCTGGAATAAAGAGGCTGAAACTGGAGAAAATTGTGGCTTGTATACTTTCCAAAATGAATAGCAAAAAAAAGAGGAATGTATACTATTAAAACCACTAAAATTGATAACACATTTCCCCCAAAACCTATAACAGATAGCTACACAAATAGAAAAGTACCAACAACCAATAACAAAGAATAAAAGTGACAGAAATCTATTTTTTCCCCACCTACCATCTTTCATAGCCACAGCTGTTTGACGCGGCTCTTGAACTTGGTTTGTAGCCGCAGCTACACGCACATTGTTCTGAAAGCCTCAAATCAAACTAAAGTGGCCTTCAAACCTTCAAATCAAATAAGTGAACATCTATGTACATAAAGTAACACACACAAATACAATTCTGTACTGCATCATCCCCATAAAAATATGATTATTGCACTGAAAGTGTATATTTATATTCATGACTTTGAATATGCACGCATGTTCAGCCACAACAAATAAAATGCAGAATAATAGGGACGTCCCTAAGCACATGCTTTTAGTGCCGTGGGTAAACAAAAAAGCCTACTGAACGTTTGCTGTTAACCGCAGCTAATCACGCAATAATTACGGGTTACAAAATGTTATTTCCACTCCACCAAACTCCCCAAAATGCCTACCAGCCCCCCTCCACTCCTCATAGTCCTGCTCCACTCCCATAGTCTCTTGTAATCCCCCACTCAATTCATATAAGATACAACCCCACCCACAATTTCAGATAGCCGCGGGTACCACAGATCCACAAACACACGATGTGTCATTTGCCCAAATATAGCCATGGCTGCAGCGGCGTGGGACAGCGGGGAGTGGGTATCTACCCACAAATAGCAATGCTGCATGCTGGGTAGCTGCTGTATAGCTGCAAATAATATCAACAGCATCATCAACCAATTAGAAACTACAACACACACCCACATCATACATACCCTGCTCATACAAACTACTAGAAAATCAAAATAGGTATCATTTTCCCAGAAACATAAATAAATATTAACATGGACCTAGGTTTGGGAGACTTTACAATTAAATGGTTTGGAATGCGGGGAATGTGTTGGTTCCAAGTCTTTCCAAAAAGGTTAAGTCTGAGAACTAGAGGGCACACAGACGTCATAATAATTTATGGTTGAGGCAATGATTTGGGGAATGTAAGAGGGGTATCCTTTACTTTAATGATAAAACAAGACATGGGAAAACTAATGGAAATATTTCCTCACACCAGCTTTATCTTTTCCAATCTTCCTCAAAGGCATTCATGATAGTTCACAATGAATTATGGATTTCAAACAACATACAGTTCAACATTCTTTTCTCAATTGCTATAGACATGACGAAGTACACCTAATCGATGAAGGAAATGCAGTGTTCCTCCATAACATCAAAACAGTACTCCTGATGTGCTAAAGTTCTACACTCAGTACTCAGTCTACCCAATGAAACAGTCCTTTTAGGAGATACTGCTGTGTTTGGGGTATATTTATTGTTTCATTGGATATTTGCAACATGGAGCCCATTTCTGAAGGAGAGGAATCTCTTTTTTTCAGAAGACTGTGGAAAATGTGTTGATTTTGAGAATGTGGCTGATAGTGAGGTTGAGTATTGGGTTATAAGTTTTTTTTTTGTTTTATAATATTTTTTTAGACAGTGTTTCAATGAGAGGTATATGCTACAATTGTAGAGACATATTTTTGACAGGGAACACTGATTTCTTTGTCTTTGAGAAAGAATTCATCATCTGAAGAAAGACCAAAGACAAGTTGTTCACATTTATTTGAATCATCATTGAGGTGAAGAGTATTTCTCTGATTCGAAAATATATTGTTTGGTGTTAAGTCGGTAAAAGGACGCAGAGGCTCTTCTTAGAGCCACCCAGAGAACTTTTTTAAGTATATTGGAAAAGGAAAATACCTTTGATGCCTTTTTTTCAATAGCCACGGTTACGATAGAAGCCAATGAAACATTGTGTTCTGTCAAATGTAATATAGCCACGGGTATCTGCTGTAAGATGGTTAATAGCCACAGGTACAAGTAAGCAAATGACAAGTTGTGTAGTTTTGGCAGGTGTAGCCACGGCTATAACTATCGACTTAGCCGCGGGTATGAACGCTCCAATTGCACATGTGCTTTTTGGCGGTCTTAGATAGCCACGCGTACCAACCACAAGATGGGTCATAGCCATGGCTACGAGCAGGCAAATGGCACGCTGTGTAGTTTGGCGGGTGTAGCCACGTTTATAGCTATCGCCTTGGCCACGGGTATAACAATTCTAATTTCTATGCATTGATCATGTTGCTCCATTTATTTTACACCACAAAATTTCACATGCGTTTCTGATTCCATGCCCTCATGTCTACCTTTATGTTGTTTGAGTTGTTACAGCTTGTCAATATGTCTTTTTGAATTTGTGAAAATGTTATAAGTAGCCGCGACTACCAGTGGTTGACTCGATCCATTAGTATGAATGATCCAATTGCACAATGTTTTTTTGATGTTCTGTGATAGTCGCGGGTATGAATCCATTTGCTGTACCCGCGGTTAGAGCTGGTTGTATTTTGGTTTATTTCTCAGTGACCTTGGAAGATGTGATATGAATAAGGGTGCATGAGAAACCCTAGTGTGAACCAATCAGTATAACTCTATCCTTGACACCTATTGTGGCTGTGTGTGCTTTGTAGTTGAATACGAAGCAGTTTTTATGTGACCCTATAGTGGTGGTTTTCTACTGTGTTAGAATTGTAGACGTGTAAAATAATGAAGTGAAGAGGTGCATTTACAGTAGCTAGCGTGGGTAGGGATTAATAGTATATTGGACATTTCGTATACTGCATGATTTCCACTGTCATGTAATTGTTGGTAGTCGTTTATAAATAATAATAAACAATCATATTTGACATTTTTCCAGTGTGCTTGCATATGGTGTGCTTTGGAAGGGCAGGAATCTATTTGGGTTCCATGCTATGTAATGCAATATGTTGTTATGCAATGTCCTGACATAGGGAGATGTAAAATGAATGGGGGCACATAGTGAGTTGGGTAAACAGTATTATTGATGGGGTTTGCTAGGAAAGTTTTCTGGGGATGCTTAGGGTGCATGGCCATTGAGACTTTAGGTGAGTGGGGATGGACAGTGAAGGGAGGACATACATGCTGATATCTTTTGTTGAGTTCTAGTAGTAGTTATTGGTCTGTAGGTGAAAGACATGATAGTGGATCAAGCTTTTGTCTTATTATGCTGAAATACTTGGAACAGGTGAGGTAGTTAATTGTGCATGTTTTTTTCTTGAAGATGCATAGGGAGGAGTAGTTGAATGAGTGCTGGAAGAAGGAACGTTGTGGTAGGGCCTAGTTATGGGACCACTAGTTTACTCAGTGGTGTGTGCCTGGAGTTGACGTTCTGCTGTTAAATAAAGGATTGTGAGGTGTGGAAACTGGATTTAGGTGGACCAACTAATGGCATTGCATTGTCTTGGTGCTATGTTCTCTTATCACATTACTTTTGAATTGAGAACATAACATAGATATATGAATAGTTGGTTGGTATATGAAAGCAAAGATGTGTTACATATTATTTTGGTACACCTTTATGAATGTGAATGAAGAAATGTTATGATTCTAGTGAACATTTCTTCTATTTAGAAGTTGTTTGGGAATTATATTCTGGTTATGTTTAGAGTATGGGAGGTATTATTTAAGAAGTTTGTAGTGGTATGGGGATTACGGTACTATTGATTAGGTTTTTAGAGTAGTTGTATGGCACACGCTGATATGTTTTGTTGAGTAGTAGTAATATTAGTTTAAAGGTTCCTTTTTGAATAATGGTGGCTAATTTGGAACAGTATTTTTAAATATTTGCTGTCATCTGAAAAGGGACCAAGTGTCTTTTTGATTTAAATCATGGTGGCACATTTTTTTCTGATGGAAGGAGTACTACATTTGAGCATTTCTCGTGTCAGGAATGAACAAAAATAACATTATTTGCACCCCAGGCAAATGGCAGGGTGCAAATAACTATTACACCTGGTCTGGTGGGAAGACACCGGCTTTTACATCCTGCAGCTTTGACTGAGTCCCGTTTTTCGCTTGGCAATACAAATCCTCGGTTGGTGGGCTGTTAAAATCTATCTCTACCTATCAGCCTGGGCTTGAAACACAATCCGTGAACTTAATCATTCTTTTTCTTATACAGCTTTTTTATGATGTGCCATTAAGAAAGAAACAACAACAAGCCACAAGAAAGGGTCGTCTGCAGGGAAGTAGAGTTCTAGAGTATCATACTTAAAAAGAAATGTGTTTTTAAATCTGTAGATACAAATCCTCTATATAATACAACTATACCTGGTGTTGACGATAGTTTTAAAAATGTGCAATTTCAAATAAAAGATGTGCCAACTTAAAGTATTGTTGTGACCGAGAATATTTTTCTTGAAAGTAAAAAATAAAAAATAAATAATTATCAAATGTATTCCTAGCTAGTACAAAAAGAAGGATTTTTAGAAAAAAAGGTAGCAAATGTGTTATCAATTTGAAACAGAGGAAGAAAGACATATATAGGAGAATGCATTACTTCCAGGTTTTTACAAATCTTTGGAGAAGTGTGAAACCAAAATCTAGATATGTGGTAAAACATTTTTTACAAAAGAAAAAAGTAGAAGTAATAATTAAGAAAGCTTTTGATATGAATAGTAAAGTGTTCATTTTCATATTGAATAAACTTAAGAAATTACTTAAGGTGAATACACCATTCTATACAAATATAGAAACAGTTCATGTACTTACACATGATAACTTTGGTGATGTCTTTGGTGGAGAGTGGAAACACACTTCTCATACTGAAAGATGAGAGAGTTACATTCAAGGAAAATATTTTCCACCTGCTATTGATGAGAGTGGACGTAACTAAGACGTCCAAAATGGTGTGATGTCTAAAAACAGAAGAAATTATACAGTGTAGTAGTACAGACATGGAAAGAGTAGGTCAATCAACAATAAAACGGAAGAAGGATTGTGAGGTATGGACTTGCAATTTTTTTCCAACATTAATACCTTTTCTTGTAAAGATTCAAAGAGATGTTTGCAATTTTTGCACAAAAATGATATTGTTTAAAGACAGATGAAGAGGCTACAAAAAATAGCTGATAGAGAAGTTTGTGAAAAAATAGGACTTTTGGGACACTCTCTAGCGTGTCTAGATAAAAGTAGATGTAAGAGTCAGTTTCATCATATATGGATGCTGGCTTCACTTCGTACTAAAATGAGATACCTTCTAGTTAAACTTTATGAGTGCCAAAAACTAAGTATGTCTCTTGCTGTTTTAAATCAAATGCTTTTAAATGCAATTGTAGAAAGTTTAGTTTCTACAATGCGAATGATAAATATGATGCACTTAAAAGAGTATGTGTATGTAGATGAAGCACTTACAGGAAGTGGAAATGATGATCGTATGCTTTCAAAGGATCAGATTTTTCAATAGTATAAACAAGGTATTGCAATGTTTGAGTTGTCTTCTACTGAAGGACCTGACATTGTGTATCTTGTTGACGCACTTTTCATAAGTCTGAAGCGCAACAAGTGTATGTTGAGAAAAAAATGTAACATACTGTAGAGGATGGTTGGAAAGAACTTTATCTGTATTTGATTTAGAAGAAAGATTTGATGCAAGTGAGGCACTTTATGTTTGTAGACACTCTGTGGGAGTTGATAATCGAACATGTATTACTTTCAAGAAGTGGCTTAAACAAAATGGTAGTGTCTGATATGTTTTAAGTGATTGAAAACTGTTCATCCTTTCCATATTATTGTTAGATTGCAAACAAAGATGTCAAATCTGCCTAAAATGTCATTAGTGCAAGGTGTGAGAGGCAAAGTTGTGCATTTACCTCAGAATTTGGAAGAACATGTTAATACTCTAGGAGTGTATCATGACATTGCAGATTCTTTGTTTGTTTTAGTAAATGGTGGTGCCACTAAAGATAAGAGGATTTGGCAACAGCTTATCAATATTGGAAAATTAAAAAACTCATTGGTTTTTCTATTGGAACACAATGATTTAAACAAAGGCAGTGTGACTGTGCCAGATTTGTCTATGTTTTATGTTGAGTTAACAAACAAAAGCAGTGAAGGTCAGTTTCAGTGCCTATCTGTTGCAGAAGGAAATATTTTGTATGACCATTACACTATTCATCCTTTATAATCAGGTGTAACCATGGGCAACAGTTTAGAATTGTATCAGATGACAGCAACGAAAGGTGCAACAATTGGTATCTGTGAAAAGACATTAGAAGCCCATAGTTTCCCTATGCTATTTCCTACTGGTACTGGATGGAGTATGGATGATCGGAAATTGCAAATCTCTGCTTCAGAATATCATAGTGCAAGAATGTATTCATAAGATTCACGATTCCGTACCAATGTTGAATATATTTTTCACTTATTGTATGAACGTGAATTTTCAACATTATGTTATGATGTTGCTCAGACACTGCAGACTGGAACTAGATTTCAAAATATTTCTGCATGTGAGGTGTTGCAACAGGTGAAATGAAGTTTTAGAGGGCAAACCTATGTAGATTCTTGCTACAATAAGAACTAAAGAATATTGGTATAGGAGACACGCCGAGATTAGATGCATGATCAGACACTTGAGATCTCCAACCTGGCTGGGACTTTAAGTTGCACTGAGTATGGTTGGGATGATCTTTCAGAATGCATTGAGGGAACTAATGCAGAGAAAGAAAAGATAGAAGCCATGACACCAGGAAAATTGTGTTCTATGGGCCCTGGAAGTGAATCTCGTTTTTTTCATCAGAGATTTTTATTCATGTTACACTTTATATCTAATAAAGAGAATGGTCCACTAGGCCCTGTGGAGAATATCTTTTGGAGGAAAGTGTGCCAGACATGTGGGGCTCCACATATAGATATGATGTTGTGGATTAAAAATGTTCCTCAGCTTGGTAAGGAAAGTGATGGCTGTGTGATAGAGATAATTGAAAAATCTGTTACTTCTTCTATTCCAGCTCAGCACATTAATTCTGATCTACCGAACAAGGTGGAAAGGTTTCAAAAGCATACATGTGAGAAGTAGTAGCATAGAAAATACAACAGTAAAGACAAGTACTACACTCAGTGCAGATTTGGCTTTCCAAGGCCTATAACTCCATTGGAGACATGTAACAATTAACTCCTATGAAAGGTCAACCAGTTTTCAGAATGCTGCAATCTATGGATAGTCAAAGAAGTATAGGAAGTATTGATCATTTTAACCTTTGGAATTGTTTTGAATTCCAGGAACTTAGCAGTAATATGAGTCAATCTGCAGAAATGCCTAATAAGATTTGTATATGTGTTCTTGAGTAAAATGTGTAAGCAGTCTTAAAGGGAAGATTGATTTCTAACAGGTTTCGTGCAGATTGAAGTCCGTCTGATGTCATGTTGACTCAAGAAAGAAACATTTCTTGTGTTGCTTTGATGTGCACACTTGCAGAGTGTAACAAGTTTAACTCTACAATGCTGCTGTCAGAGAAGCAAAATATTGTGAGATAAAATTGTGTGATGATTTAGATGGTCATGCCATGCCTTTATAGTTGGATGATGAGAGAGCAACAGCTTGATTAGGTCAACTAGAGAATTCAATTTCTAAAACAGCCAGTCTGGAAGGAGTTTTAAAACTGTGCATCAATTCATGACTAATGTTAAAGAGGAACTTGAATGTAGAAATTGGTCTAGTTAATGGAGCGATGGGAAGCGTGATTGGATTTCACACTTTTCTTTGCGGTACAAATATTGAACATGTTGAAGTTAAGTTTTATCTTGTAGAAGGAACTTACTTCATTTATCGGACCTCTTCACGTTTTATGCTTTTTACGGATACCTTTTGTGAAAAGAGCACAGTTTCCATTTTGCTCTGCTTATGCCATAACTATTCATAAATCACAAAGCAGCACTTGTTGGCATTGGTCATACAGTGTTTAAAGAAGGAATGTCATATGTAGCTTTGTCACATGTGAAAAATATAGAAAGTTTATTTTTAATAAACTTTGATGAAAGAAAAGTGATAGCTGTCATTTATTGCATAGAATACTATAATAGCTTGTGTATACTCCTCAACTGAACCTTATACCTGTACTTGTGAAGTACTCATCCAGGAAATCTAAGTAGTCAATGAAAGCACATTCAAATGAAATCAGTCCTTGTAATACTAAAAAACATTGGAATTTAACAGCGTTGGAGAGCCATTCAATTATAACATATTCTCATTGCAGATTTAGTAATGAAACAGGAGTTGAATGCTATTGTAATGCAGCTTTGTGTATGTTGTTTCAAATGACTCAGTTAATGCAAGACACAGCTTCCACAGCAGAGAAGCAGCTATGTGCAGAATGTGTATTTCTTAAAATATCTGTAGATGAAAATCCAGACAGTTTACATTTGGCATTGTCAATCTGAAAGGTAGTAGCTATTGGAAGTGGAATTCAACAATGTTCTCAAAATAGACAGTAAGATAGTCAAGAATTTGTAATGCAAAACAGAGGAGCATCTGGTAAACTCTCTACCAGCACAAACACAGCCCATTGACTTGTTCTTGGGTGGATGGTCCCTGGGAGAGTCTCAACCAAGTCTTTAGCTCACTGTTCTTTTCACAGAGAAGAAATTTCCCCACATATCAGTTTTTGTCCTGCCCAGGGGCAATCCTATGCAATTCTCCTCGGGAAAAGAGTACCTCAGCAACCCCATACATGTGTTTCAGCCTAGTTGGGCATCATCAGTGAGGTGAAGCTGTGCCTCTCTAAGAGCAGTGAGCAAGGGGTCCACGTCTCTCCCAGGGGTTATTCATGCAAGAACAGGTCATTGGGCTGTGTTCGTGCTGGTAGAGAGATTCCCAGACCCCCCCTTTGTTTTGCATAAATTAACTTTGGTCTTCACCCTAAGTTACCAGGGTGATCCAGACATGGACCCCTTGCTCACTGTTCTTAGAGAGTCACAGATCACCTCACTGATGATGCCCAACAAGGCTGAAACACTTGTATGGGGTTGTTGTTGGTAATCTTGTTCAGAGGAGAATTCCCTAGCATTTCGGTGCTGGACTACCCCTGGGCAGGACAAAGACTGATATGTGGAGAAATGTCTTCTCTGTGAAAGGGACAGTGAGCTAAAGACTTGGTAGTGTCTCTCCCAGGGGTTATTCACCCAAGAACAGGTCATTGGGCTGTGTTCGTGCTGGTAGAGAGATTCCCAGACCCCCCTTTGTTTTGCAAGAATTTGTAATGATTCTCTTTCATGTATTAGTGAAGGAAACTGTTAATGTAGATAGGTATGTAGGATTTAGTTACGAGTGGACTCACATGTGTCCAAAATGTAAGAAAAGTTATTCTACTCCAGATGTCTGTCAAAGATTTGTGTATCTGCATGTGTCTGATCAGAAAAATTTACACTTTTCTGATCTTGTAATTAAAGCATTCCATGATATGCAATACAGTGACTTTGGTTGTAATTTGTAATCAACACTGCAAAAACTAATTTTTCATACATATGCATTGATTATGTTTCATAGATACAGTGTGGATGGTAGGAAAATTAACACATCAATAAAGAATTTTATATTTGGTCAAGTTTCTGTTAATAGGAAAACTTTTAAAATGTGTGCAAATATTTTTCATGAGGGGTCATCCATTCAATCCTGACATTTCACAACATGGGCACATACAGAAGTATATTGGGTTGTTTGTAATGACTATAGTAACACACCAAGCTAGATTGCCAAAGGGTTTAAATAATGGTTACCTAATGTTGTTAGAAGCAAAATTTTAAAATATATATGCAATATTGTTTGTGAATATAAACAAGCAAAATAAAAGTTTGAAATGGAGAAAAAAATGGTGTAATAAGTGTTTTATGTAAAGTAGGAGATGAATTCCTACTAGCATCTACTACGTACATGTAGCGGTAATATTCTGGAGATTATATGAATTAGAAGAGAAAACAACATGCTGCAATCTTCTACTTTTGTTTTATTGTGTAAAACACTGTATATTGTAATATGTACAAGTGTATCCTGTAAGTGCTAGGTTACATAAATGGTTCCATGTACATTAGTTTGAGTGTGAGAGAGTGTAGAATATCATGGCTGTTTACATATGAAACAAGTAAACAGTAGGTTGTAGATATAAAAAAACATATAGTGCATTGTTTGAAAAATAAATGAGATATAACTATTGATATGAGTTTTTGGGAATAATTTAGATATACTGTGTTTACTTATTATGATATGGGTGCTGGAAAATAAGTATTGTAATTAAAATAAAAAATGTAAATACCTTACTCAAAAGGTTAGTTTGTTAAATGTATAAATATGTTCCATGTGCAGTGAGAAGTTTTCAGAAAATTCGGATAATCTATTCAGTCATTAAATTGTGCTTTTAAAAATAATTGTATGGTAGGTTTAAGAAAATTGTTATTATCTTCTTAAATTATGACATATGTTATTAAATGGCAATGTATATATCATGTAGTATTCATTCTGATTTTGATATAGTAAAAAAGAAGGCATTCCATACTGTTTAGAAGTATCAGTGCTAATACTCATTTGAATTTTTCCTTTTTTTAAAAAAATATGATGTATACAATATGAAATGACATTATGAACGTCTCATGTGTAAGTGGCCAAACAAAGGATTGTTTAACAGAAAAGTTGTTATTGTCTAGCTATTTTCTGAAATATAGGTATGACTATACTTTTAAAAGATTAATACTCAAAATAATGTTACAGTGTTGGCATGACTTTATGTATTTATTTATTTGTAAAACTGAAGACATAGTCAGGGTGTATGTCTTGGTTTCCTGGTGAAGGTTTCATAAAGTAATCTGTAAATGTGTCATCATTTAGTATAAAGTAATGCTTGTATAAAATAGTAACATCTGTGCATTGTAGTGAAATACTTTTATCAGTGTACGAACAATGGATGTTGTTGGCAATTCTTTTTCGAATTTACTAATGCAATAACTAGTCTGTAATAAACTAAATGTTCAATAAATATTTAAATCTGTTAAATTTTTTTGAGGAAACGTGTTAGATGTACAGTACTTATAATTATTAATTACATATTGTTTAATGGCATTTGTTTTGTTTGTCTATTGTATAGATACAGACGGTTCGGCTAAATGTATATTAATAATAAAATGAAAATGAAATGAAAATGAAATTAAAATTAAATTAAATAACAGGAGAGGATTTATTTCTCCAACATGAAGTTTTTTTTCCTCTATAGCATGATTAATGAAAACAACATGTCAATGGTTGTGAACTTGGAATACAATCAGTATTCTTTTAGTATCATTATTTAAAAAAAAACAAATTGTGTATTTATTTTGTTATGATGAACACCAGAGGACTACTCTGGTAGTCATCGTGCATGGTATAAATGGCCTTTGACATTAATATTAATTACATGTTATTTCCTTCCTGAGTTGGTCATTTGGAAGAATGAGGCGAACACGTATTAAGGTATTTGGTAAGACATTTGAGAAATATATGTTTTTAATGCATATATGTACATACAAACAGTTGTATTTTTTTATTATATTACTTCTAGCTGTGGCTACAGTATTAGCCAATGAACTGCAGGATTTTTCTTGGATGGCAAAAGTGAGCAACCTTTATTCGCAGCTGAATGGTTTTCCCTGTTAACCACGGCTCCAGACAACAATTAGGAATTTTGAGTACTGAAACTGCATGAAATTAATTACTATAGATATTTTAATATATTTGTGCAGTCTGTGTTCAATTCGATCTATTCTTGTAAGGGCCATTTTGGGGGATGGAAAGAGGAGGGTGGAAAAGAGGAGGAACACACATAAATATATAACAAAGGGAATTGAAATAAAAATAAGCATGTATTTTTAAGTATTTTATTTGCATTTGTTTAGAAAAAAAGGGGTGGAAATTGGCACTTAAAAATAAATAAATTATGATGGCAGATAACCTGCTGTTGTGCGATTAACTTCTGTCATTTGTAAAATGTGGCATCTTCCTTGACTAACCATTCTCAGCATTTTTGACATCTTGGTTAAATCGGTTGTCTCTAAGAGAGGAGTTTGTGTACTGGATACAACAGCTGATGTAGAGGCCTCATTTCCAGTTGGCGTTGTTGATGTACTGGTGGATAGAGGGTCTGCAGGTTTTGCTGATCGCCTTCTATGCAAGGAATTGGCCCCATGCATTTTCCTTTTGTGATGTTCGTTTGGTTTTCGATAATCGTCAACCACCTCATCCCAATGGACTCTCATTAGATGGTTGATCATTATTGATGTTCCTAGGCTTTTAGATGGAACATCAGAAGGCCCACTGCATAGAGTCTTATTACAGAAGGTGCCGAGAACCTCCACCACCTCTTTTCTGGAGCAGTGTTCCTTCACTTTGAAGAAGCGCCAAATGTGCGCAGATTTTTTTGTTCCTGCGTGTTTCTTTCTTGGTGAAGATGGATTGTTGACCCAAGTGATGACGTTGTCACTACTCGTGCTTTCATGTTAAGACATGTTGGAATGTCTTAGTAGGAAGAAAAAAGTAAAACCGCAAAAAAGACAAATAGTTTTTTTTTAAAAGAAAAAGAAAGTAAAACAAAAAATACACAAACTGAACAACTCACAGTAAAAAGGGAAATAGGATTAGGGGAAAGGTGAGTAAAAAGGATCAGGAGTTTTTTGTGGGTGTGGTGATTGTTCGTGGCTACAGACTGCTGTGATGTCCGATTGGACAGTCTTGTGCACGCGGATGTTGTCAAACGTCGTGAGCATAGCAGAGCAGCGTCAATATATTGCAATGTTTGATTGGGTCGTTCGTTGATGCGCATAATAGTCAAATGTAGGTGCGGAGCCGCAGCGCGTGATTTCATTTGTTGGTGGATCAGGCACAAGATTGGTAGCCACGTTAAAAGAGTTTGATATCCTATATGTCAGATGGCATGAAAGTCATGTATAAGTACGGACCAGCAGTGTGTGATATGATCGGCTGGTGTATTAGGCGTGAAGATACGTAGCCACGTTGATGGATGTTGACGTCTATTGGCTCATTTCGAACACATGGGAAATACTCCCAGTTGTTGCTGCATGTAGACGCGGCTATAAAACCTTTTTTGTTTTAATAAATATATATATATCTACTAGTATTTGGACAGTAGTCATGTACATATTTATTTCAAATATATTGAGTGCAGTCTTTCTGCACAGTTACTGTAACACTTTAATAACTATTCATGAACAGTACATATAGATATAAAATGTAAGTGCATATGCAAACACATTTTTTGTAACAATAGGTTTATTTGGACGGAATGTAGTTGCACAATTGCTTTTTAATGCACTTTCTAGACATAATACAGGGTTTTGTTTAACCACATTGTATTATTAATGTTAATTATGTATGGAATAACAAAGCCCTTGAAATTCAAGGAAAAAACGCTAGTTGCTAGGACGTTAAGGTGAGAACTTAATGCAATAAGACCCTGGAAATTCAGCTAAAGCCACCGTAAATGTGCACCCCTGCTGTGCAGCCTATGACCACAGTGATGACATGTGACAATGTATTGCTCACCTCAATATCCCTGCAACTAAAGATTTTCCTTGAAAATATATATATCACTTGGCCCATGTTAGCTGCTGTGTATTATGGTTAAGTTGATAAATCCATAGGAAGACCTCTTTTTGGGTGGCTTATAACATGCTCCCCCTGGAGGAAAGCAAAGTTTGGTGAGGTTTCGTCAAGGGGGGGCAAAGTTATAGGGGGGGGCTCCTATTTTTCTTTCTTTTCCATAGACTGAATGGAGAAAAAATGTGCTCATGCCTACAGCACAAACTGCTGGATGTATTTTCACCAAATTTATGGCAGGAGTGGCAGCTTGGTCCCGAAAGCATGCTTTTGTAAATTTGGTGGACATCCATCCAGTAGTTTTTTTTAAAAAACACCTAAAATGTAAGTCAAAAGAAATTAGTGATATCTGGGTCCACTCTGCGGACTCATTTCCCTGTTCGCTCCGATTGGCTAGAAAGACACCGTCATGTCCGCGGACACATAACGTACTCGTTGATTGGTTGGAGTGAAGCGTGAGGTGCGTGACATTTTCCCGATGTACCCGCCATGCTGGATTTGTGGATATTCGCGGACAGCGCACCATTGAACAGAGCCGAAATCCAATTTTGGGGAGTGTGTTGGTGTGGAAGAGTGGCTGGAGAGGGTGGGGGAGTGAAAGATGGGTTAAATGCTGTATTTGTTTAGGTGGAAGAAGGCCGTGCTGTGATCGCAGTCACCACGGCAGACTGTGGACATAATTACCATTGGCCAGATTGTTGGGTATTTTACTATGTTATGATGTATTGATTTTGGGTATTTAGTAGAGTATTGGGTGAAGAGGGCATGCATTGAAGAGTTTGTGCATTGGCTGCAAGTACTGTTTTAGTATGTCAAGTGAAGTGGATAGGTCTTGAGGTGGTTGTGTTATGTTTTTGGGTTGTGGTCAGATGGCAGGTGTTTGCTTGGAAGGGTGTGTTATGCTGTGGTGGTTGTAGCCAAGGCCTAGAGTCTTGGGTGCATGGCCGAAGGCCATAGGCATAACGGCAGCATAACACACCCATGCAAGCAAACATTTTGACAGTGTTATGTGGGTTGCATAGGGGGTACGTTCTCACGACTTTGTCCACTGGCTGCCAGTAGTGTAATAGTATTTGTAGGAAAGTGGACTTGGTGTGTGGTAGTTGGTTTGTTGGTTTGTTGAACTGTGTTCAGAATGTTGGGTGTATGATATTTTATGGCTAGCCATAACTAACTATCGTACTATAATACAGGTATGCACTGAATGTTGTGACTCCATCATTGTATACTTACTGTTTGCATTGTTGAGGCTGTATGCAGTTCTTCGTATGGGAAAATGTAGCAGAAATAGTTTTTTCATTCTCTGATAAAAAACAGTTTTGAATGTGTTATTGAATTGCATTTATTTTTGTTGTAATATGGGACAGTCATTCGGTGGTCGATTGTAGTAGGAGGAATTGAAAAGGTGTATGGTTTTTGGTATGGAAGTGGTCGTACTATTGTTGTAGTTATAAACCAGTTGGCGTATTCTAATTGTTTATTTCTTGTTGCATTTTAGCAGTGTTCATTTATCCGCTTGGTTGTTGATCTTTTGTAAGTACTGTGGTAATGCTCAGTAATGTTGCAAAATGTTGGGGTAGTTAGATAGCTGTTGGCGTATTCTAAGTGTTGATAGTTTTGAAGTTGTTGAGGGTAGGTTTATATGTGATAAGTGTTACAGGGTTTCCTCTGAAAAAAACGTATGTTGCAGTATTCTGGTTGTAGTTAGATACAAGTTGGCGTATTCTAACTGTTTACAGTTTTTCACTTCTGCAGGGTATGTTGTCAGATATTTCTTCTCTTGTTGATGGATGTATATGTTCACTGTTAGATAGCTTGTGTCTTATTCTATTAGATTGTGGATTTAAAGGTTATTAAAGGTTATTGAGGGCATTTTGTAGATGCTCATACTCAGATTAGTGAATACATATTGGTTTTAAGAATATTATGTAGCATTTACAAGATTTGCTGGTAATCTCTGTTTTAGAGTAGTGGAAGTATCATTACATTCAAACCACCCACAGTTCTTTTTAATGCATGCAGTATAGTGACCTGCATTGGTTTTGGCTCCTGCGTGGTAGATTATGCCTATTGTTGTGAAGGTTTTCTTGCCAAGTGATACTTGTCCATGTGTGAATCCAGTCAGCTTCCAGTGTTTTTGATACCATCTGCATTGTCACGCAAAACCATTGCTATTACATATTTGCTATGTGACTGTATATGTAAGGTGGAACGATTATCAGAATTGCAAGTAGTACATAATATGCCATGGTTTGCATATTGTACAAGCTGTTGAAATGCAATGGATTCACAGTTAGGTATGGGTCCATACACAAAGCGATCATTAGGGACTTGTTCTTGCATTACATGGCTGCAGAGAGTGCATGTATGTTTCCACATGTATGAAATCTGGAAGATTTCATTTATAGGTATGTTTTCATTTTCCAGAATTTTAGTAAGTACATTAGAATATTGATTGCTACATTTGCATAGCAGTTTACACCACTTGTATTGGAAAATTTGAATGGACCAGACAGTTCTGTGTCTGAGTCATTTGATGCAAGTGCACGTTGTTTCTTTGAAGAGGTAGTTGGTTTTGTTTGTGCAGTTCAGTATGCATTTATTTTCAGTAGATCCTTCTTTGGTTGTGGTAATTGATGAAGTACCAGCTACTTTTAATTTCTTTGGAGGTATTGTTGTGAGATCCTGTATAGGTTGAGTCTGCACTAGTTTTCGTTTACAAAGTGTTCTTTTTTGAGGAACAAGGTAGGTTTTGATGGGGTGCATATAGTGCACGGGAATATCAGCGTTTACTTTACTTGCATCAAAATTGACTAGAAATAGTCCTTCAAGTATACGTAGGCATGAAAGTGCTACGTAGCTCATGCTTTCTTTAAACATTGTCCTGCCAATAACTATAAATGCTTGATCTAGGGTAAGACCTTGTGATTTATGAATGTTGACTGCGTATGCTAGAGATAGAGAAAACTGTTCTCTGCGTACATACATGTCTTTGAAAAGAAGGAATCGGCTGTTGAGCGTCCTATCCTTTTAAATTCTGAAAGTTTGTCAAAGTGAATACTGACACATTGAATGTTGTTGTCACGTGGGTATGTTTGAAAGCCAACAACTGTACCAAGTGCTCCATTAACTAATCCTTGCTCCACATCAAGGTTACGCTTTAGCATCACTCTACAGTTTAAAGACAATGCTGTGTTATAGATAGAGTTTTCTAAGGTATTTAGTTGTGCTGTGGCTTGTTCACACATGGGTAGTGTCATTCCGTGCATGTCCAGTTTGTCTGTGGAGTAAATTTGAACTATTGGTTGCATTTCTTTTTTCAGCATTGTTTCATTGAATTGTGCACAGCTTGCAAGATTTGGCATCAATGACGTACAGTTTACAGTTTTGTGTGCTAATTGTTCCATGACATCAGTAGCACATGAGTTAGGCCAATAGAGTGCATGGATGTGTCTGGTATTTAATATAGATTGTGCTTCTTTAGATAGTACACCAACCCTAATACTTTTCAAAATGTTGGTGTAGGTGAGGTCTGCAGACTGACACATGTTAGTTCTTTGTATTAGAAATGTTGCCAAAGATTTACATGTCCTATGCTGCCAAGAGTTTTACGGCATAGATTGTGCCCTAAGGTTTTAAAAACAGGTTCACCTTTCACTGTTGTTAAGTGAAGAAGATCTCTAAAAACAATGTGCTTTCCTCCAAAGAGTTCTTCATAGTCCGTTTTGAGGACCTCTTGTAATCCATGCTCACCTCATCTATTAGGAGAATTTTCATTTGTTTCAAAACTCTGCGTAGTTCCATAGCAGCTTCTGCTGAAAGTGTGTAGTAGTTTAATTTGTTTTGGTGTTCTACTGGAAGGAGTAGCAATCAGTGTAAAGTGACACTGCCTATGTTGTAGGCAGCTAAACCTGTGGGGGCAGTTGCAACAGCTGACAGTTTGTTGTTTGTCAATTGTTGGAGGAACTTGCTGATGAATTTTATTAAGAATGTTTTCCCTGAAGCAGCTTGACCACTTACATACAGCAGTTCAATTTGTTTAGTTACTTCTAGGAAAATGCTACACTGTACGTTGTCTAATTGTGATTTGAGTATAGCAAAGTCTTCTATAGATTCTGTAGGAAATCTTGCAAGTCTTCTCATGCATACTCTGCTCAACTTAACATCAGACGCTGTGTTGCAACATTGTGCAGGACACATGCAGCAACAATGATCCTGCAGACTACTGGTGGTGCATATAGCAACACACCGCTAGAGTGGTTAAGGGAGTGGAAACGTGTCTTGAGCACTCTGAATGTGCGCTCCTCTATGCCCCAAGTTTCAATATGGGAGGTGTTGTATCTTGTGTATCTTAACTCGGCAGGTGTGTTGGGGTTGCATATTGGCGTCTTCATGTATGTGCTCAGAGGTTCGGCACTGTCCCCTGTAGAGGTCAGAATGGTTTTCATTTGTTGACAGTGTCTATTTGTCTGTGTGCAACATGCATGCACGTGTGTGCATGACGATTCCTACTCACCAATGAGCCATGTGTTGCCATGCTTCCCAGCTTCCAAGGCCCGGTGTAGGGGGGACATCCTGAAGATATAACTATCATGGTTGCTGCCAGGATAGTTTGCATAGACTGAAGTAATTATGCCTTTGGTGTCACACACAACCTGAACACTGATGGAGTGCCAGTGTATTCGGTTGCAGTAAATATGCTTTGTTGCTCAAGATAGACATAGAGCAACATGGGTGCAATCAATGCCACCTAGCACTTTTGGAAAGTGCACAACCCCATAAAAATCCTGGAAAACTGCCTGCCTTTCGGCAGGTGTTGTGTGCATATAGATATGCCAGCGGACAGAAGGATGTCCAGTTATTATTGCCAATACCTGGTGTAGGCAGCGTGATTGTGTGGGCTGTGAAATGCCACCAACTATGGAAGTGGTCTGGTGGAATGAGCCAGTGAGCACCTTTTGCAAGGGGCACAGTGCTTGGCAGCACAGGGTGGGTTATGTGAGGTCATCTTCCCACTATGTGACCAGTTCTAGGATGATATGTGGGGGGAACCTATACCTGGCATAGACCTGGTTGTCTGGAATCCCAAAAAGGCTGTTCCTTGGGTGGAAGATCTGGGCCCTGGCCATCCTCCTCCTCTTTAAGTGCCCCAGAATGACTGCTGCAACACATAGTGCATTCATCATGGCTGTATATGTGTGTTTGTTGATCGTGCGTGCTTTTTATGCATTTCTTTGTGTATGCGTTGATGTTTACGCCTGCTATCACGTGGCATAGCTGTTTCAGGATGTGCGTGTGTTTTCTCGCCTGCTGGTGATCCCTGTTCAATTCCATAAATATGGTTGTTTTGCGCATGTATGGGCGGTGCAATTTTTTGACTGTGGAACGTCCCTCATAAAGCCCACATTTTCACTTGTTCTTCCTCATTCCAAGTGTTCTGTCCCATTTTTTGGTGGCTGCGCGACCCCGGCCGTCCCTTCACTTGCAGTCTCATGCATAGCGTTCTTGGTGTGGCAGTGACGTGTTGGACTGGCGAAGATTCCTTGCAAGTCCCGGGTAAGCCCCGCGCATTGTGTTCCATGAATCGACAAACAGGGAATTGCAAACAATTTTGTTTGTAATTCCCTGATTTTCTGCGCAAATTATTCTTTGAATCTGGCTGATAGTGTCTTCATATCTTCCTTTTTTTGTTAATTCTCAATCTAAGTAGTCAAAAACAGAGATATTGTTCATGATTCTAGATCTCATATTAGCATGTCCATCTTCCTCTTGCCAGTACTTTTGTAGTTCCTGAAAAGAAAAGCATATTTATATATAGTCCTTAAAAGAAGTTCTGTGTTTATAATGTCTAAGGGATATTTGTGTACCAACTCAGTCTTCCTCATGACAGTACCCCACTAATCACACATTGCTGTTCCTCATTACAGACTCTGCTACCCTACCTCACAGTCTCTAACTACCCACCTAATTCTTCTTTGTCACAATACCCAACTGGACAACTTCAGCATTCCTGATAAGTGTCCCCAATTAACCACACCTTGCTCTTTCTTGTCACAGTAAAGCAATACTAATCCCATCTTATGTAGTGGACACACAACAAAAGATGACATTCTTGATAAACCCAATGTTGAGTAGCTCAAGAACAGATATTGATAAAACATTATATGATATTAGGTATGTTATCAGAAATAAAGAGGGAATTGCAGGTGGTGGGGGTTATAGAATGGATATCCACAAAACTAGAACCTGGATTGGGAATCAATGCTGGCTGTGGGATGACCGCTGCGTGTTCGCTAGTTGGGAGGTTTACTAGGAAATTGCTAACACTGTGGATTCGAGACATAGTAAGAAACTGTACCCACTGGAATCCAGGACCCTGATAGATGGGAGTTTTTTTCAGCTCTGTTGGGGCGACCTCCTATTCCTGAATACTAGAGATTCAGCCAAATAAGAAGAAATCAGACCGCACACAAAATCGGTGCGTGTCTCTAGCCCTGAAGAAAGTGGTGACAATCACCTCTATACCACTGAAACCAGTCGGCCTCTTTTGCGACCTGAGTAGCCAAATACCAATCAGGGAAATCCCTATATCAGGCTGCATTCTGATC
This sequence comes from Ambystoma mexicanum, assembly GCF_040938575.1. NCBI lineage: Eukaryota > Metazoa > Chordata > Amphibia > Caudata > Ambystomatidae > Ambystoma > Ambystoma mexicanum. The sequence goes on from NC_090936.1 coordinate 720,386,545, forward strand.
CCAGTATCAAGAAGGGATCGTGATCGTGATCTTAATAAACCCAGGAACGGATCTCATACAAAAAACAGACCTCCGAACCCAAAGAAATAGGAGTAACCTTTGACTACTAGTTGTCTTCGACTATCTCTGGTCCAGGTCTAATACTCCAAAACACACAGGTTTTTTCGCTTTTATAAAAATTATTTGTGAAGTGAATTCACAAGCTCTGCCTCTTGATTTATATAATCTTTTCTTCCATCGAGAGACAGTAGACAAATATTCCTATTTAAATTGGTTGCACTCCAAAAAACGCAAATAAAAATGAATCTTTATTTGGAAAACAACACAAAAAAATAAACCAGAATGTGTGGAACGCTGAAGGAAAAACGCAGGAAAAAACAACTATGGATTAACTCCAAAAAAGAAGTCATAGTTGAATACATGTGACCTGAATCAAAGTGTGATATGGGGGTTATAGAATTACATAACTCTTGACATTCAGTAAAAAACGTGAGTTAAGAGACAGGTAAGGTGACTACATTTAGGGCAACAAAGCCCTTGAAATTAGGTAAAAAAAACTTTAGATGAAGGAATGTTAAAGTGCTGATTTAACAACACAAATCTCCTGAAATTTGGTGGGTGCTGGTCCCTATGCCATCTTAGCTTTGCAGCCCCCATTGCACAGCCGTAAGCCCCAAGATGACATCACAAATTACATCACTGTTGATATCATATATGACATCACCTATGACATCATGAGTGACATTACTGGCACAGCAGATCACAATATAAGAGCAGATTCATGTGAAAAGCTTGGCTGGAGTTTGCATTTAAAAATACTGTGCATATACAACCATGGATTTTTTACTTTGTACACACCACAAGGTTAGGGCAGGTGGCCTGCAATGGTCAGCGAGGTAAAAAAGCACACTCATTTTGCGAATAAACAGTTATCAGGACTAGAGCAGCTAACGCACAGGATACGCAAAAGTTGCAATTGTTTAGTGTCATGGCTTGGAGCCTGCACTCCAGGACTCCCATGATCACTCACCATTGCCTATGTTGGGTAGGGGTAGTGCAAGTTGTAATCTAAAGTCTCTAGGCATCCAAAGCTTGCAAAATGTCGCCATATTGTAGTTTCCTATATGCACTATCAAGTTCTCCAACTTTTATTTACAATGTTTGACAAATAATTTCAGCCCTTCAAAAAATACAAGGTAAAATTAATGTGTGCTATATGGTCAAATACTACCAGAAATGTTTCCCCATAGCTGGTACTTACCATTAACTTCATTGAGGAAGATGCAAGTGGTGTCCTGCTAGATTCCTGATATGAGGTCCTAAGTGATGGCTTCTGACACGTCATAGGGTGTAGGGTTCAGTGAAAGGGATGAACATGTTGCAAGTTCTTGCTTGCAGTGACTGCACATGAAGATGCCAGTGTGACTGTGTATGAAAATGTGTCCTGTCAGTGAAAGACACGTATTTGGAAATGTAAATGGGTGGGTGGCTTACTCAGATAATTTGCCTTATCACAGGGATTGATTTTGAAATGAAAACTCCAAGCACACTTTGCACCTGAATCCACCCTTACATGCCAAAACATGTTTTTAAAATGTTGCATCTCTCTTTCTTGTACGCATGATCTGCTGTGCAGTGATAGCATCAGTGATGTAATTTGTGATGTTATCAGGGTGGTTACTGGCTGTGCAATGGGGGCCTGATTTTTTAGGTGGCGTAGCATTCAGCACGTGCTGAATTTCAGGGGTTTTGTGGCTTTAAATCAGCACCTTAACATCACTTCAACTAAAGTTTGTTCACCAAATTTCAAGGGTTATGTTTCACTGATCTTATTCATCTTAAATATCCCTCAACCACATTTTTTCACTAAATTGTATATCATTATGTGTACAAATAATATAAAGACATATAGTTAAGATAAAACCAATTTGCCTTGACCTTTCACACAATTCTATTGCTAATAACGTTTGACTCTCTGGATGAGATTTTCCAAAACAATGCATGCCACAGGCCCTTTCAAACTGGACATTTTAGTGGCAATTTGTCAAATAGTTCAAAAAGTTAAGAAAACAAAAGTAGCTGTTTTCCCTGAACACCCATGTATTTTGCCAAAGCGTACACACTTGACTCCATTGAACAGCTGTAGCATGAAAACGGCTGTACGTAATTGTAACTTGGGTGTAATGTGCCGTAGAGGTGGCTTTCATTGTTTTGGGTACAACCATGCACTCGTTTTGAAATAATTCATCAGAGAATGGGGGCCCCCACTGCCAAAAACCATTTATATTTTCCTCATGCTGCATTTCATCAATGTGCCTTTTCAGAAATGGAAAGTCATCATTTAATTTGTTCCTTGATGTGAGCGATTCCCATGGTAATCCTGATGTAAGATGGTAAGGAAACGTGCCCAAAATAATATTTAGAAGAGGGAAATTAGTGCTTTCACAACATTGTAGTGGTGGGGAGGAGTAAACAAGACCAAATGTGCAATGGGACATTTAAGAATGAGCCAGTTTGTTTCAACCCGTTTTTCATTTTTCTGGGGAAATCTCGCAGAATTGCTGCATGATTCACATGGAAATGTTTCAAGCGTCAATCTTTTAGAGGATTCCCATGGAAATGTTTCAATGCTTGATCTAAACCAACAAGAGAAAGGGGATAATAGGAATGGTTCATTGATCCTGTTCACATAGGGAAAAGACCTAGAAAGAAAAAAGGGGGCATGTAGGAGACCACCAACATTAATACAGGGCCCATTGCCAGTGGGTTTTGAAAATGGAATTGTGAGAAGGATATGGGCCTCGGCTGTAGTCCTTACACATTGGTCATGGCCATAGTCTTTTAGCATGTCTGGTGCAACAGAGACACTGGCCACTGGACATGGCCCAAAGCTGTGGCCTAGGGTCATTACTAAAGGCTATGACGCGTGGAACCTTGTAAAATACTAGACAGGGAGCTATAGTCCATTTCTGATTGATAGTGGACCTAAGTAGGAGTAATGAATGACTGGCAGTGGGCAGACATATATGAGTCATGGCGATAGAGCTTCAGCCTTTTGCCTTATTTTTGCAACATGGACAGTGGACATGGCTGAAGGATATGGATACAGCCATAGACTTGAGATGTGGTGGGGACTCTGAATTAAGATGGTCATCATTTCCCACACCTGCTGAATTTCATGCAATATATTGGATCATCTTAGAGCTATATTTCACTGAATACATACATAAATATACATCTACAACATATTGGTATATGCATTTGAAAGGTTACACTGGAACCTTTTTCTTTTTTTTCTACGAGGTTTAATGCAATTTCTGATTTGTCATTTCTGTACATTACATGGTACTAACAACCAGTGCATTCTTGGCAAAAATGCATTCATTGTATTCTGCCGTACTCTTCAGACAAAATTGCAAACTTCTAGAAAAATAAATATCCCTGCATATTACTTTTCTTTCACACATGATCATACAAAGATATGACAGCATCCTAAAAAAGTAATTAAGAATGTGAAGGCTTGTTTGAAATGGAAGTCTTGTTCTGACCAGGGTCCAACATCAAGGTGCCTTAGCAGTTGACATATTAGGAAACCTTTTTCATACGGTTTAGTGCCATCTACAAAATATTAGCGTTTAACACAAGGACAAAAGTGAAAACACCCATTTATTTGTTTATCAAATCTTTGATTTGGAAAATCCAACAACCAGATATTAGGCAGTCGACTTCTATGGAGCATCTGGGTAAAAATGTATGAGTCCACTTCCAAAATCCTATTCTTCAACGTAACCAAAATGCTATCCTTGGAACAACAAAATTATTTAATAGTATCCTCTTAGATAATATACAATTCCTTGATTCTGAGAACTGGCATAAAGAAACAAATATCACGTGTATGATCCCCATGACTCCTTGTCGCTCTCCGGTTTTCCGCTTGCAACTATACAAGTACCAAAATAAAAGCAGCATTATACCAATATACACATGGCCCTAACAAATAAGCCAATTTAATTAATCACTGAAACAAAACGCCACAAATACTCATCAGCATTTAACTATCAGATTGAACAGGGGAATTTAATTCATGCCACAACACATTACTGCAAGGAGGATTTGAAAATCGAAAAGCGATATCAACCGAGTTATATAAAGGATGGGCCTCGGTCTGTTTCCGACAGGGTCTGCCCAGTGCCCAGGGACAAATGGCACATCATTTATCCATGGTTCCATGGCCGGAAATATCTTACTTCCCAAGGTAAGGCCCGAGTGAACCAAGGGTCCCTTGCCTAGTCAGTGTTGCAGTTACTGGCAGGGTTGGTCTGCCACCAAGGGTTATATCGCCATTAGCACCTGCAGGTTAGCATATGTGGGTGCTTAAAGCTACTCAAAATATACACACACAAAAACAATGTCTTTACCTTCGTTCCTGTGATACCAGCTCCATGAAAAGAGTCAATTTTCAATCTTGATTAGGGTTACATAATCAACATTGAAAGCAGACTACTGAAAATTAAAGCTGGACCGTCGTAACAAAGGTGTCATTTTGTATATGATGAGGAGACTTTTTATTTGCATGTACTTTTGCATGGGTGCTGAAGGCGGCGTGAGGGTAGCAGGTAAAGCACAGAGGAGGTGCACGCAGCACTTGGGAAGCTCTGGAATAGGTGCTTATACGAGTGAATCCAGCCCGACTTCCGAGTTTCCTGATCGGCCGGTGCCCCTGCCCAGCCTGCTAATGGAGAACATAATAATCAGAAGCTTGAAATCAGTTGCAGAATTCCAAATTGAAACCCTGCTTTAGTGAGTCATTGCACGGCTAGTGGGTCATTTTCTTAAATGTAATGCAGCAGTTCTACTTAGCACAGAATAACCTTTTTTGGTTCGGACTTTACAACAATATGCTGTTTTATGACAGCATTGTGTTAAACATCTCCCTCGTGACTGGTGCTATCTGCATATGTGCAACTATCCCTTTGAAACCTGTTTGACGACATAAAACTGAAGTGCTACTTCTTATAGGAGGCACTCGAACCACTAACTCATGCATACTATATGACGTTAGTACTGCAGTACTGTTAGTGTCTAAATGTGTTACAATCAGTCAGAATTCAAAGTACTTGATGTTTTTTTTGTTTGTTCAGCTTGAGGCATAACCATAACGAGTCCCTATGTATTTGTTCAAGTTACTTTGAAAGCTATAATGCCAGAAAGCATACATTTTCGCCCTTTCAAATGGAAAATTACTAAGAGATCTGCAGGAAATATATCTCAAACCAACTGTCCTGCTCCATATCTTTGTCCAAATATAGTGTACAGTAACTAATCTTACTTCATTATAGTAATGAAGAACTTCCATAAATAATTGAGAACACTTGAAATTCTGTTCACTCTTCAATTAACTAAATGTTTCCTGTACGGTCGTATTTGCAATAGTGCATTGAATGTGTGTGTATAATATAAATAATCCAATAACATAGTGTATTTAAAAATTCGTAGAACTGTTAGAAGTCAAATTGTTTCTCATGTAATTAATAAATACACAAAGCTGCAGTTTTTACATCGTAATTTTAAATTGTATTTCAGGAGGCATTATAATATTTATGGCGGTTCAAGCTAAATTTCAGCATGTATTAACATTTCAGTAATCAGCAGTAAATTAACTGCTATCAGATTGTACTCAAGGAATGAAAGCAAAAGCTCTGCTTTTGAGTACAAACATTTCTCGAGCAAAGAAGGAATGCCACAGGACCAAAGTCAAGTTTGTGTGAATGTCTATGTGTGAGCGGGCGTTCGGTGTGTCTATGAAGCTCTTAATCCAAATGCTAGTTATTTTTCTATATATTCATTTAAAATCATATCCACCGCAAACTATATAAATGTACAATGTATTTTCATCTCCCGTGTTTACATAAAAGTTAGGAACTTCCTCTGCCGATGCACCGATTAGCAGTATATATACACGGATTTGGAAATTCACTTTTTATAAAAGTATTTCCGATACTATTTTAACTACAGCGAAAACTGCTGAGAAACATAAAAACCTGCTCGTGGGAATGTACAGTTTAACACCAATGAGGGCTCTATGAATGCTCAATAGCAGAGTAAAATAAACTAGGATTTTCAAAATGACTGCAGGTTAAACTAAGGTTTTACTGATAAGAGGACCAGAGCCATGAATTAAAAGCCAATACTGTTCAGGTATTCTTAGTCATGCACAGCTTCTTCATCCTTCACGTTCGTACAGAATATCATACTTCTTCACAGATGTGCATCTCCAAGGATGAAATATTATAATGGCTTTGAATGCTAAAATTACAGTGTGGTAATCTGTGCATGCTCCTAAATCTCATCGTTGAGCATTCTGTAAATACATTTGAAATCTTACATTTCTACAGCTATGTTTCCAAAGAAACACCCCCAATACTATTGTGTCTCTGCTCAGTCATTCGTACACGCTGACTGGGGACACACAAAATAGGCAGCCACACAACTGGACACTTGGCATGAACCGAAACATTATTCCCCAGAGCCCTCCCAAATCTACATTGGTCACATGATTATTTGAGGTTCCCTGTGCCTGCCTATCACGTGTCTTTGGTGGCATCTCCCACCAATATAACAATGTTCTACCCCATTTCTTCGATTCATCTTCGGTGTCTCTGCAGTGTTCGGTGGTGCACACCCTTATTCCTTCTGTGGGGAATTCTTATTCAACTCCAGTGTAACCCAACTTTTCTCTTTACTTTTCACTATCCTCTTCAAGTTCTTTGAGAGGGTCTCCTTTGGCTCTTCTGAAGAACAAGACATTACGAGTCACTCGCTTGTCAGCTCAGGCTGCTGTGATCATGGATCCTTTTTGGTCTGTAATGGCCAGTGGTCGTGGGTCAAAAGGTGGCATATCTTTGTGGGTGACTGCTACACCAGGACCCTCTCGTTCAATTGCAGGTTGGACTCCTGGACTTTCCGGCAGACATAAGCATATTCTTTCATCTTTTCCTTATGGTTCACCTCCTTTCTTCTCGCTTCACGTTCATGCCTATTAGGGGTTTGCCGGTCTGAATCAGTAGAAAGTTGTTTGCGAACCGGGCGGCCAAACATCAGTTTCGGTGGGTATAACCCTGTGGAGCTGTGCATGGTGTTTTGCGATAATCCTGCAGGAGCTACTAGAGAGTCTGCTGCAGAGGCCTGTTTGGGATGTTGGCCACCCTCACCACCCTTTTTATGTTCACCATGAAGTGTTTAATGGTGCTGTTGCTTGGGGCCAAAGAGGGGTGATCTTCCGGTGGTGGAAGTCCATGTATCTGGCAAAGTGAGAGCTGGTAAAAAGTGGTCCGTTGTCAGACTTCACCACATTTGGTATACCATTTGCTAAAAACATTCTTTCCAGCTCCAGGATCACGGCATGGCTGCGGTTGACTGCAGGATTTCTACCTCTGGAAATTGTGGGTGTTCGTCAAGCGCCACAAGGGCGTACTCACCATTTCAGAGAGGTCCAAACAAGTCAGTAGCTATCTCTTCTAAGACGTAGGCCAGCAGAGGAGCTGTCAGAAGTGGTTTGGGGGGCGGTGCAAGTCTGGAGACTAAGAAATATAATGCAGGGCTTCAGTGTGGTCGCAATCAGTTTGTCCATTCCTGCGAACCAAACTTATTTTCTCAGTTGTCTCTTGGTTGAAACAATTCTACTGTGGGCTTTATGTGCCACATCAATGTCCCACTGTAGCCGTGGGGCCGGAGTCACTATCTAGTCTCCTTTGAGTAGCAGGTTGGAAGGAGATATAGACAGTTTGTCTTTCACCTTCATAAGCATTATATGGCCTTCTATAATTGCTTGCCATGCTTGTTCCCTTCCAGAACATTCGGCTCACTAGCACCACATAAGCTGGTACGCCAGTTGTCAGTGGGTGGACTTTGATGGGGTCTCCCTACCCAATTAACCCAACATCTCTTATCGTTCATGCCTTCTGCCATGGAGATTGTCTTTGTACTTGGCCTTGCAAAGTATCCTCGCTCCTGGGAATATATTGGAGTGTGAGCACATGCTATCTTAAGTTTAGAGCTGCATGCTCAAATTCTATTTCCTTCCATAGCCCATGTGACGGGAGACCGCAATTTGGCTAATTTCTTAGCAATTAATTGTATCAAATGAATAAACTTGGGACTCATAGTGTACTTTCTTTGCACCTTAACAAGGGATGATTCAGCCTCTCATGTTAAATTTTCTTCAAGAATAGATAACCAGTTCTTGGCTGCTCCAGCCTTTGACACCAGGCCTGACAGCCTTTCTCGGTCTTTCCTCAATTCCAGCTGCTTTCTTGCTGCAACACAGCTTTTGATACTTCTTTCTCTGTGGGTTTGAGCTTACTAAAGTTGTGACACCGAAGTCCAGATTCTACATAATGGTGGCACCGCCTGCAGTCTATTCACTAAGTGTAGCTAGCTTATATGATCACTTAGTCTACTTGCGTTGCTGAATCTGTACATTTATTAAACAGCTTGCATTTTCTGCAGTGCTCTTGACACGTGCGATCTTCATTTCGCATATGAAAGTTTACTCAATTCTTTACTTCGTCATCAGATTCGATAAGGTCTATACATCCTCTTCTTTACCACTCTACTCAGTGTGTCACGCTCATATCGTGTGATGTCACCTACTTCTCTTTCTTTCATCTTCATATTCATTCGGGTGACCACTTCCAAGAGATTGTCATCTCTACGGAGATACATCAGGGTTTTCTTAGTGGATAACTTTTCTCAAAGACTCTTCGGGGAATAAGCACATCCACTGGTGTCATGCATGGCACAATTTATGGCTTCCAGCATATAGGTAGGAGGGGGGTTGGACTTCCTGCAGAGGCATTCAGCTGCTCCGCTACACATTCACAACATTGTAGTGGTGGGGAGGATTAAACAGGACCAAATGTGCAAGGGATGAGACAGTTTGTTCCAACTCGTTTTTCATTTTTCTGGGGTAATCTAACAGAATTTCTGCAGGATTCCCATGGAAATGTTTCAAATTTCGATCTTCTGCAGGATTCCCATTGTAATGTTTCAAGACTCGATCTACACACTGTTTCTGCACTGTCTTTATTATTATATGTCCTTTATTTCTTTTCTCTGCGCAGCGAGGCCCGGGCCTCACTCCGTTCCAGAGGCCTCTCCTTTATGGGTGTGGCATGCACCTGTTGTGCACGCCTTGACTGGGACAGGCGTGTGGTGCCAGGAGCAGGGCCCTCGCTCCCCGACTGGTTACTTGTTCGATGCGCTGTCCACCAGTGAGCAGAGCGAAGGCTCGACAACCCCAGGATTATTCACAGTCTGCAGCACACAGGCTCTTCAACGCCCACCTAATCGCCAGTATTATGTCCCACTGAGCCGTTCATACACGCTGACGCAGGAAACATGAAATAAGGCAGCCACACACCTGTACACTTGGAATGAACTGAAACTTTATTCCCCGAGGCCTCCCACATCAACATTGGTCATATGACCATTTTAGGTTCCCTGTGCCAGCCCATCACGTGTCATTGGTGGCCAATGATGAGAAAGTACAAATACTGTTGCATCCAATTCTCTCATGCAATTCCACAGCCTCTTAAGAACGACCTCACAGACACAGATTATGTTCTTCTGTGCTGCTGTTATGAAATCAATTTCTCAAATGGAATATTGGTATAAATCTTCATCAGCATAAAAGATATATGTGTGCAACTATTCAGGGAATGGCAGTGGGTATCCCCCAAAAATAAGATCTAGCATTATTGGGCAACCATGGTGAATGTTCTTCTCTTCAGCCAGTGTTTTATCAGCAATTTATGAGACATTAAGCTACACATACAAATAAATATAAAGTCTGCCTTCCAATCTACTGATGATGTCATTGTACATGTACATGACATCATAATCTCATCTAAATCATCATAACTGAGACGATATACTTTTTAGCAGTTAAATAATATTTAATAAACCATATGAGGCCAGTATTTCCAGCATGATGATTCATTCTAAGAAGTTCTAGAAATGTTGTCTCATAAACAATATCGAAGATAGAGAAATAATGCTAAAGGTAAACACCACTACACTGCACCACGTGGCACCAACATGCAGTAAGTTTTACAAGAGCAAGGTAATATGTTCTAAAAAAGAACAACTGCTTCAAATGAAACACTGAACTGGTACAGACTTCATACTTAGCCATTGTTTATTCAGATAAACACACAGGGCTTCATAATGAGTCTGCCGGTCCGTTAATAATGGCGCCAGTACCAATGTACCAGCACCCTTTCCGGACCGGCAGACTTCAACTTTGCCTGCTGGAGCAGATGCGCCTGGCAGGTCTGACCTGCCGGGCACATTGGTCTGGTAAGCCTGGTTGCCATGGAAGAACCAGCACCACTGACAATGGTGCCAGTGCTTCTGTTCACCCATTTCCATGAAGTCCTATGGTACGCCATGGGAATGGAGCACAACATTTTCCACCGCCTGATATCCTGGACCGCTGGGATTTATAATGTCCCGGTGGCACTAGGATTTCAGGCAGTGGAAACGGTGTTACTGGGTTGGCGGCAACCCACCGGTGGCACCGGTGGGTTAGCACCAACCTTGTGATGAGGCCCGAGTGTTGATTATGCACTATGAACTATGTCCTAATGGTGTTTAGTAGAGTTTAAAGTGTGGATTGGCACCATTTGAGGGGCCATTTAGTAACAAGTACTTAATGTTCAAAGCAAGAACCCTGATTTGACCTTCATTGACCACTTGGCATGATTACATAGTGATACAGATTTTCAACAATGTAGGACTCTTTTTTAGGCTGGGTTTTACTAAGACTGATGAGTGCTGAGGGTGTCACACTGGTGCACATGCTTTGGGAATGTAGGAATGTGAGGAATTTCTGGGGTGATCGTTTCAATATCTGTAATAGAGTCCTGAGTAATTTCTTCTAATATGACTTTGAGACCTTGGTTTTGAGTGAAGATACCTTAATTGATGATCTGTAAAACGATCAGATTTTTTTTTTCAGAGGGTTAATGACTGCAAAAATAATGATGTTAAGGAATTGGAAATCTATGGTTTTTCCACAAATTGATACTTGGGTGGAGGAAATGCACACAATCTCACTTATAGAAAGGGTCATCTTGAGAATCCAGAGAAAAGGAGGGTGGTGGGTGGATACTTTTGGAGGGGTTCTATTTGTACAAAAGCATTTCATACTTGGATCTGTCTGTTTTGTAAATATGTACATTAAAAAAAAACAATATAGGACTAGAGAAAACCTTTATAATGCACAGTGCTTGTGGCACAGCAACACACGCTTCAATATTAGAATATGTGCTATTTAACCAGGATCAGGATGATATGGGATACGGGAAAGAAACATCTGATGGTACTTGGAACATGTTGCCCAGTGGGTTGGTAGAAAGGGGGATGCAAACATGTGGTATGATCAAAATACTAATTTATATAATTTATTTTTTCATAGGTAACACTGCCCAACACTCCCAGGTTCAAGAAGAAAAGATCCCCAGAGAAAATAACTTGTGAGATGGCAGTAATATTATCAACCTGTTGACAATTTGTCAATGCCAATCTATGAAAAATCTTTGGCCGAGCACATATTGAAAATACACCTAGGCATCATTATGAGAGCACAAATAGCTGATTCATAGTCAGGGGGAAATGACAAGTTGTGACCATGGATTATGGGAGTCTGTACCCTAATGATATAGTGAGCACCCAGGTCCATAATGTAAATAATTGGAAATCTATGTAGTTACTCATTGCATTGTAGTTCAGTGGATATCACAGGCATCCTCCAGTATCATGAGGCAACAGTTGATAAAAGATCCTCATTCATACTGTGTTCATATGGGAACTTTTCTGTTAAAATTGTGGATCAATGTGCATTCAGCCTACCTCAGAGTCTTTGTTATATCTACCTCTCTGTGATGAAGAAATCCTTTACATCATTGTGTGTTTCGGAGAAATGTGCAGCCATTAGGTATGCTGGATAATTCATGACACTAGCCCTCATTTGTTTCAAAATCAATATTTTTTAACTGGATATGATGCTTACGGCATATAATTACTGACATATGCAGGTCATTATGTCACAATATGGGTCGGGATGCAAGTTAGTTTCATAGTTTATCTCACCTCAGTAGCTGGGCGGGGGTACTCAGTAATATTCGGTGCATGTTTACACTGCTTGCATTTCAAACAGTTGAAAAAGCCATTGTTTGAGACAGGTAGACAATTTGTATGTCTTAATAGTGGCATACATATGTCCATTAAAGTTGGATATTTTCAAAGTATCATTTTTATATTGTTCTAAAGTTCAGAATTCCAATCTTTGCCTTTTTTGATAATTTTAGTTAAGGGTTTTACTGACTTCGGGTCTCTTATTGAATGTACCAATGATTCTTGCGTTGTCATCTTGTTTGAGTTTCTACCCTTTTAATCCATTCTCTTTCATTGCATGGTAATGATATATTTTGTTTTAATTGTTCAGCTCTATTACAGTCATCGTCAATGATTCATTGCTGATACCCTCTAGCTAGAAATGAATGCCCTATCTGTTTTGATTTTGTTCTGAACTTGTCATTCTCATTCTGTTCAAGTCATCGTGAGAGATACACATTAGTAGGATATTTGGATGGGTACTGGAAGCATGATGGTGAGAGTAAGGATTTATTGGTTAACAATATATCTCACTTGCCAATCTTGATCTTGATATACATTTACGAATTCAGAAAAACACTGCAATACTGTTTTCTTCCGTGAATTGTAGATTCAGATTATTTATATTTGTGAGGGCTACATATTAAAGCCAGTTTCTGTCTTTTCTTTTGCATGTGAAGTTGTCATTCTCCATCATTGTCCACATTTCTACCCAGTCCCAACAACCGAATGCTAAAATAGAAAAGGTTGGAGAAACTGTGGTCCCTATTGCCATTGCCCTGGTCTGTACAAACATGTCTTATCAAATAGAAAATATTGCTCATTTGAAAGAAAGTAAAAATGTGTATGAACATTCTTGACTATTCCACAAAAAAGCAATGATTTTGTTTTGAGGAAATATTCATAGGCGTTGATGCCTTCTTAGTGTTTGATACTTATGTAGAGCAAAACAGCATAAAGATTAGCCATAATGAAGGTGTCTTCCAAACGTATGTCCTTGCTTTTAGCATAAAGTCCATTTAATCTCTTAGGATTAAGAGAGGAGCAGAGTCAAAAGGAAATAGAAATATATCCATGCATGTGGGTGCATTTTCCAATAAAGAGCTATTACTGCCAGAGGTGTAGGTATGGATTTCCATATCTTGGGTGGCAAATTTTTGGTGGGGGCTCCAAGCACAAGAAATTAATTTCTTCAAAACAAACAATCATATGTGATGCCATTCTTCCAACTTATTATCAATTGTGTTTTTCATTAAAGTTATTGGAACTTATTTGAGCTTTCTAAAGCATTTTTGGGTGCATTTCAGTCTTTTGTCATCTGAAAGATAATCTTGAATGTCCAGAAATGCAATATACCCTCAATTAATGGATCCCATAATGATGATTGTTATACCATCCTTAGCTTGTCTGATGGCTAGCCATCCTGAATCTGTTCATGTTGTTGGTTCTTTTTTTATTTATATTTGCAGTTCTCAAATCTTCTATGACCAATTATTTGAAAAACCATAATATTACTATTTAGGAATTGTATGGGAAGAAAGGTCTTTAGGGCCACCCCTCCCCTCCATTCCTCACCAACGTGCAGTCTATGACTCACCGAACAGCCATTTATGCACCTGGGGCCCGGGATGCAGGATGGCTGCGGGCCGACACATGGGGTTGCACGGCTCATCCTGTAGCATAGTACCAACTCCATTTTGTGACACCCTTAGACTCCATTTTGAAAATAACAAACTTAGGCCTCACTAATGCAAGCAGCCTGAAGGGCTGACACTCTCCCCTACTGACCATGCACAGCGAGCCCAGCGCTTCCCTCAACCTCCTCCCCTTGGCGGCTCTGCTGAAGGCCTGTTCTCACGGGACACTAGGCACGAACAAGCTACATTACAAACACTACATATTTCACCTTCCGCAGTCCATCATTGACCTGCAGATGACCGGGCTGAAGCTGGGGTCTGAGAAAACCAAGCTGCTTCCATAAAACTTGTCCTGTCCTCTCGCAGACCCCATATTTATGATGTATGCTGTGGATAACCCCCAACCCTGTTCCCCGTTTGAAGTGCCAGACATGTATGCTAAGCCCGTGTGCCACCCTGTTTCAACCATGCAGCTAAACCATCTGAAGGGACGATAAATGTGCTTCAAGCCAATGAGATTGATTGTACATATTGAAAGAAGATGGCCCTCACCCATCCCAGATCGCACACGAATTTATGAAATGTATGTTCGAGCCTTTCATTACTAATCAACGATTACTGTTGCTGCGCAATACACAAAGCAATGTATGATATCCATATATACTCTATGATTTCCACAAAATGTGCAAGTGTACAAATAGACAATGAAGTGTTGCAATATGTATTGTTTTTAATGTAATGAGTGCTGACTGTATAATAGAGTGTCCTTTGTAGGATTTGTTTACCCTGTGAGCATTGAGTTACGCAAGTCATATTATAAGCAGAATGTTGCAGACTCTTCTCTGTACTAATGCACACACTAACCTGTTTCTACCTCATTTTGAATGCAAGATTTTTGTGTGTGTCCCTCACAACGTAGAGAATATACAGCCCAATATGCTACAGGCTGTTCCTCCTCTCACCCCTCTCAGGTATAACCGGGCACACAGCATCCACCACCTATCTTCGCCCTCCGGCTGGGCCCGGATGTGAAAACCTAGCCCTGTGAATGATGTGATGCTAACAAGACTGTTGTTGATAGAAGTTATTTTGTAACATGGTACTCATGATAAACATAAACGTGTAATATATACAATGTTTATAAGCTTGCATAATGTTTGATGTACGTGTAACTACACTGGCTTAATCCTACCTCTCATTTTAAATTGAGATGCATGTAACCCTATAACGTAAACGAGCTAGAAGCAACCGGGCCCCCTCTTCCTTTCTCCTGCAGCACCGCACTCTCATCCCCGACTTTCCTCCTCGCCTAAGGTTGGGCCGACAACTAAAGGCCCTTATTCCATTGATAATGTGATGCTGTAACTGCAACCTCTCTCCCCTCCGCTAAGCCTGCACCAAGATTCAGCCCTCCCCTAAGCTCCCAGACCCACAATAACACCATAAAACATGTTTCACACCCCGAGGCCTTGGTTAATAGAAATATAGGTGACAAGCCTCTCATCCCGCTGCCTTTTTGATATGCCAGCTATATGCCCTCTGACCAGCTAGTATCCAAGCTCACCCTAACCCGACTGACCATGGTGGCAGTATATTTACACTTGTACTAACATACTATAAATATGTCCCCCACTAGATCTAACAAAGCAGAATGATTGAGGTATCCCAGACATGTGCTCCCTGATAGAGTACCTGAACTCCTGAAGCAGTCCTTTTATTGCATAGTGTTTTTATGATGATGAGGTAAAAGCACCCAGAGTTGTGTTCTATTTCTCTTGTAATGTTAGATTAACAACTTGTAGGATTTACAGGGCATTATAAATTATAATGAATGCTGAATGAGTATGTGTGGCCACAAGGGCAAATGCTAGCATAGTCCAAGATGTATCAATCAACTATCATATGACCAGAGCTCCACCCTGATGAGTTCAGCTGACCTGCAAGCATCACAATGACACCTCAAGAAGCCTCACCAATCCCGGAGCTTCACCCCTATGGATGTATATGTGCCCCAACCCCACTACCCAATCTCATCGATTCATGTATCCCTTAGCTCCCACGTCATAGGTGACATGGTTTTGTAACAAAATGTGGTTGTTTGCTGATGTTTGGCAGGCCGCTCTCAGAGTTTACAGAGTTCTCTGCTTGCCCTATAATGGTTTGGATACACTTTTACCTTTTAACTTCACCCACACTTCATCTTGGTCTCATTCCCATCTGGGGTGTGTCCATTATTGGCTCTCACTGGGGAGTTTTAAATGCCTTATTGGGGGACACTCACTTTCAGAATCAACTTATGATAGACTTTGGTTTGAGAGTACATATGCTATTTCTTTCTCGCCAATAGCAAAATAAACAGATGAAAGAAAGTAAGCTAATGTCTCTTCAATTGCAGATTCTAAAAAGATGGGACATAGGCGTTACCATTAATTTGATTGTGAAATAGATATTTGATAATTAACAGTGGCTTCCATCAATATAAGTGTGAAGGACATTGCCATTTTGATGGCAAATAGTTCACAGCTACAGGCACAAATGTGAATACACACCCTTTGTAACCCCCGAACAAGATGAGGGGTTAGAGCAGCCAAGTGAATGGTGATGATTTCATTTGTACATTAATGCCTGCCCATCAGGAAGTCCCTTACTTTGAGTTCAAAATTAAAGGTACACATGTTTCCTGTTTAATAGACACTGGTGTGACCTGCTCAACAATCAGAGACAAGGATTTACCTTGTGAGGCATTGTTTCTTCTTCTCTCAGGGCTGGTGGTATTTCTAATTATCCACTGATACACCATGTTACTGTCCCATTATCATTAAGTCTTGGTCCCATTGCGGATAAACATACATTTCTTTTATGCCCACTTTGCCTGCTCGGTTGAGGCCTTCTGTGCAATTAGGATAGACAATTGAATGTACTCCGGAAGTAGTGTTTCAGGATATTGCCAGTGACAATGAAAATTAAGAGATTACCAGGTTACAAGCAGAATGCAAGTCAATATAAACAAATGAGTAATCAAAAACTGATTTGCAAGCATTGGTAATTAAGGTACCTAATGCATTATGGTCACAACATGCACATGAGGCTGTCTATTAGAAATCGTATTTGTATTTGTATTGTATTTGTAATTAGCTGATATACCTGACATTGACCAGTTTATTAATATGTGAGAACAACATGGAGATTCCTGAGTAGCATGATGGGTGACTTAATGGCGAAGGTGCCAACAAGTATTGCCTTAAAGTTCATTATTACGAAAGAACATGCTCATTGTAAGTCTTGTTTAGAAACAAAATTGTGTTTCCCTCCACGGAGAACATGGTTTAAGGCTTCATCGGCAGGCAGGCACCATCTCACAAAAAACCTCTGAAAAAGTGATTTCACCAGATGCAGCAAACATGTTTGTTTCCATTACCGGTGAACATGGTTTATGGCTTCATCGGCAGGCACCATCTTGCACAAATCCTCTGGAAATGTAATTTCACCTGATGCAGCATAGATTTGGAAACTTCTGGAATGCTACCTGCCTTCACCTTTGCCTCTCAGGACCATTTGCCTATGGATACATTGTTTGTTTCCCTTCCCGATGAACATGGTGGGTGGGGTGTCTGAATGTCATGTAGCCAGTAATGTCCAGAGGGTCATAACAGGTGACAGCGCAAAATGTGGAGTATATTGGAGAAAAGGTGTGGAATTATGTAGGGAACATAAACAAATCCACAAATACACACATTCTAAATTTTATTACATGGACGCGGTAGCGTCCATGTAGTTATGGTTAAGTTGGTGTTTCCATAGGAAGAGCATTTTTTGGGCGGCTTATAACTTCGCTCCCTCTGGACGAATCCTCACCAAACTTTGCAAAAAAAGTATATGACCCAATCTCAATTCGTTTGCAAAGTATGGAGAGGTTTGGTCCAGGGGGGCAAAGGTATAGGGGGGGTCCCAAAACTTTTTTTTTTCCCATAGGCATAATGGGAAAAACTTTGCGCACGCCTACAGCCCAAACCGCTGGACGGATTTACACCAAATTTGTGGCAGGAGCGGGGGCTTGGTCCCGAAAGCGTGCTTTTGCAAATTTGGTGTAAATCCGTCCAGTAGTTTTTTTTTTAAAATGACCAAAATGTTAGGCAAAAAAATTAGTGATATCTCCGTTCGCTTCACGGACGGACTTCCCGGTTCGCTCCACGGACAGTGCCCTGATTGGCCGAGCAGCTTGCGCGATGTCCGCGGACATGCAACGTGTTCGCTGATTGGACAGCGTGGTGCGTGAAGCGCGTCAGATTTTCTGTGGCGCCCGCCAACTTGCATTCGCGATGACCGTGGACAGCGCAGTGAAACTTGGATTAAAAATTGTATTTAGTGGAGTGTGTTGGTGTATAAGGATGTTTGGGGAGGGTGGGGGAGTATGGGATAGGTTCAATGTTCTGTTTTTTTTATGTCCTAGACACTTTTGTTGTATTCGATTTTTCTGCAGACAACACGGCAGTTCTGAAATGTTCGTAAATAAACAGAATGGATTCGGTGAAAGTGTTCTAAAAAGACTTGTGGGGTCCTGGAATTTTCGCAGGGGGTGTCCTGAAGACGTTGTCTGTATTGTTCGTTGTCAAGCTGAAAGTGTTCTAAGAACACTCGCGGTGTCCTGAAATGTTCGAAAATAAACAAACTGGGAGTGTTCTGAGGACGTTCTCCGTATTGTGTGCCTGCTTAGCTGTATCCAATGAGGGAATAGCACAGAGAATGAAGTGGAAATGGTAGAAGGGCTGTCTAAGAGTTATGCGGTCTACGGACAGGGCGTGCTACATCCGGGGTTTTCTGTACGGATCAGCCAATCAGATGTTGAGGTTGAAGATTTGTGTTCAAAGAGACTGTGTGTAGTGAAGATGGCAGAAGTGGAGAAATTCAGGGTGTTGCTGCTCGGAGATATGTTTGTGCATGGTTTACAACAGTATGCTCAATGCAGGAATGTGGCAAATAATTTTGATGTTAAAGGAGTGGAGGTGGTGTGGAGCACTGTGCCTGATTGCAATGTACAGGGAATTGTACAAGTTTGTGAAGATATTGGCAAGATCAACAGTCCCCATGTGGTAGTTTTGCACTATGGTGCTTTCTATTTAGGCTATGTCAGCGCACCTACTTTATTGGCAGATTTGGAACACTTGGTTCAAGCAGTAATGAACCTCCTTCCAAATGCCAAAGTAATTTTTTCTGGATTAGTACCTAGGGCAATATGGGACAATAGTTCCGTTTTTTTATCCTCAGCAAAACAATGCTAGGTTTGTAATCAACCGAGGCATGTGTGCTTTCATGCTTAGAGCTGGTATGTTCTTCTGTAATAATGAGAATATTGATTCCAGTAATGCTGTTTATTTTAAAGAAGATGGCATTTCCTTATCTTTTATGGGAAATGCCATTCTGTTTTGGAATGTAAGGGTTGATTTGGAGAAGGTTATGTGAAGATTTTAGGAGTAAAGTAAGAAAAAAAAAATACAAAATAACATGTGTCTGTCAAGCATCTGCAAAAAAACCCCCAAAAAACGGCTCTTTTCAGAGTCAACCTCAAAGGGGAAATGGGGCACACTATTTAAATTTACATTCACCATGCTCAGATTTTCGATATGTCCGCGGACATGGCGGTAGTCCGCGGACATCGAAATCACTAGCTAGGGGTTCAGTATGTTCTATGTTACATGTATATAAAGTCAGGGATATTATGGTTAAGTTGTGCTACTAAAAACATATGAAATTAAGTAAAAAAACTTTGTTAAAGGTACGTTATGGTTAAGTTGCGCTACTAAAAACCTATCAAATTCAGTAAAAAACGTTGTTAAAGGGACGTTATGGTTCAAAGAAAACCCAAAAAAACCCTGAAATTCGGCAGTTATGGTAAGATAAGCAACCATAACTCGCGCCACTGTGCACTGCTAACACTAACAGCCAGGACATCAAAGATGACATCACAAATGTCATTGATGACATCACTGAGGACATCACATGTGCATTTACTTTTCATGAAAACTCTGTAGGAGGGATTCTTATAAAAAAAAAGTGTGAAGGATCATTTGAATAAATATCATGAGCTAATTAGTGCATTAAGCAATGCATTGATATAAATAGCATTCTATTATGAAGTTCTATCCTGTATACTAAGCAACTCATGCAGAAACCTAGGCAGTGTGTGCAGTATACATGATGAAGGTGCAATATTCATAATCTAACATGTAATAAGTAGCTAATAAAACCCACTTAATACATAATTACACTTAATACAGACAAAACACAAAGAGACAACAACACATACACATATGAGTATATACAGGGACAGAGAAGTAAGCAAAAAAGCAGAAGTAGTAGCAGAAAGAGTTCATAACCTAACTGATTATCTTTATGCAGAGAAATGATTGCTCTGTTTCAAAGGTGCTACTTACTGTATGTATGTGTATCAAATGATGTCAGTGAACCCTAAGGAAAGGAGTGTTAGTACAATGAATACAAATATGAGCATATACAGGGAAGGTATAGTAATAAAAATAAAACTGTGATGAAGTGCTGATAACTCTAATGATTATCTGGTTTTCATTCGCCGACGACCGCGGACAGCACGGTGAAACTTGGATTAAAAATTGTATTTAGTGGAATGTGTTGGTGTGTAAGATTGTTTGGGGAGGGTGGGGGAGTACGAGATAGGTTCAATGTTCTGTTTTTTTTATATGCTAGACACTTTTGTTGTGTTCGATTTGTCTGCGGACAACACGGCTGTTCTAAAATGTTCTATATAAACTAAATGGTGGGGTGTTCTGAGGACAGAGTATGTGTCCGTTTTGTTCGCAAGCAAGCTAAAATTGAGCTAAGAACACTAGCAGTGTCCTTAAATGTTCGTACATAAACAAAATGGGGATGTCCTGAGGACGCTGTCCGTATTGTACTCTGGCAAGTTGAATGTGTTCTAAGAACACTCGCGGTGTCATGAAATGCTGATTACTTACTGGTAATCTTCATTACTCCTAGTCCTACTCTTCCTCATCACAGTACTGACGACCCTCCTCACCCTCCCTGCGGGGAAGGTCCCATGCTCTGGCTTGGTAATGTGAAACTGAGTGATGTGGATGTGGGGAAGGAGTTATAGGAATTTAAAGAAATAGAAGAAGGTCCTGTGTCAGAGGAAGGGGCCTCATGAAGTAAGTACTGGGACGAGGAAGAGTGGACGTGGAGGTAATGTTTGCAATTAAACAAAATGGGGTGTTCTGAGAACGCTGTTCGTATTGTTAGTTGTCAGGTTGAAAGTGTTCTAAGAACCCTCTTATGTCCGTTGACATTACAATTTCCTATGGGCCTTATCCAACTTTTTGTCAACTAAACAAACGATAAATCAGGCTGCTGTGAGCCGACATTATGTGATAATCCTATCATTTGCCCCATCGACCTGGCTGACCTGCTTTTGCGACACTAAATCATATCTCCCGCCCCTAAGCCTGACATTATCAAAGCATTTATATTCCCCGTCTCTCTCTGTGACGTTACAGGGTGCGTAGCCGAATGCGCCCAGTCGTCTCCAGTCCTACGCGACTTTACAGAGAACCCGGAAAACAACACAGATCATATCACAACACAGCGCGCCACAATTTGGAATATGAAACTGTGATTTAAAAGCAAACAGCAAAATTGTACATTTCGTAAAGTACTTTTATTTGACATCAAATGTTTAGAGAATATTCAGCGATTTGCATTTGTCTTTGCTGTCGATCTGCAAAAGTTCATCTTGAGTCACGCGCTGTTCCTTTGCGGTACACAGGGTGTTGGTTTATGATAAAAGAAGCACTATGGTTGTACTGATAATCGGAAGACTGTTCCAACAATGAGGCATTAGACCACCATAATGGTTGGTATGTTGCTTCTAGCCGCTAGTACCGCGTAAGGCACAGTCGTCTCCAGTCCTACGCGACTTTACACAGAACCCGGAAAACAACACAGATCATCTCACAACACAGCGCGCCACAATTTGGAATATGAAACTGTGATTCAAAAGCAAACAGTAAGATTGTACATTTCGTAAAGTACTTTAATTTGACATCAAATGTTTAGAGAATATTCAGCGATTTGCATTTGTCTTTGCTGTCGATCCGCAAAAGTTCATCTTGAGTCACGCGCTGTTCCTTTGCGGTACACAGGGTGTTGGTTTATGATAAAAGAAGCACTATGGTCGCACTGATAATGGGAAGGCTGTTCCAACAACGAGGCATTAGACCACCATAATGGTTGGTATGTTGCTTCTAGCCGCTAGTACCGCGTAAGGGCATATTGGTCCTTGGCGATTGTCCCATAAAATGGTGAGGGTCATGAAGTTGTTTAGAAGTAACTGCACCTGGCAGGTAAAAAATCTGTCGGCCGGGGTCTGAAAATCGTGGCATTGACAGTACGGCAGGATGTACCTGTTTTAAAAACATAAATTAGTCTCACGAGCTGATCTTCATTAAAAATATTCATTTTATTTATTAGGGCATGACACTATTTTCTAGCGAGGATAGTGCAATGGAGTATGTTAACTTATTCCCACTAACCCACCCTCTCTCCTCTGCCTTTTTCAGAGCCTTCTGAGCGCCGGGGGACCACTTCCGCGGTGATAATGCGCGGTACAAAACAATATACCACATTGAACGAACAAGTACAATTTAACCGGGCTTTAACGCCACGCTATTGTATTTATATTCCGGTATAAAATAATCTAACGGGTTACTTACATTATATTGGCATTTTCCATTGTCTACGCATAATGCAGTCCCTAAATACGACTCTGTTTGTGCCAACGATCTTTCTCATAATGATATAATATATAAAAGCGGTTTCATTTCAGAAATGTCATCCTTATCGTCTCTTACGTTTTTGCACCCCTCCTTCAAAAGAAGTCTTTTGGCACGATCCCTGTCTGTCAAGGTCAAAGAACAATAGAACCTTATAGTGCGAGTCGTGGGCCACTCCACCCCGCAAGCAAAAAATGGAAGCAGCTGACCTTCACTGTGAACGAGCATAAATTCTTACTTTTCAACATTCTGTGTAAAGCCATCCCTGAGAAATTGCTTTTTACACTCCATCTTTAGATATTGTCTGCGTGCTAATGAAAAAAGTTTTTTAAAGGGAGTTTATGGTTAACTTGCACTACTAAAAACCTATGGAATTCAGTAAAAAAACTTTGTTAATGGGACGTTATGGTTAAGTTGCGCTACTAAAAACCTATGAAATTCAGTAAAAAAACTTTGTTAAGGGGACGTTATGGTTAAGTTGCGCAACTAAAAACCTATGAAATTCAGTGAAAAAACGTTGTTGAAGGGACGTTATGGTTCCAAGAAAAACCGAAAAACCCCTGAAATTCACCCGTTATGGTAAGCTAAGCAACCATAACTCATGCCACTTCCGTGCCTAACACCCAGGACATCAACGATGACATCACAAATATCATTGATGACATCACTGATGACATCACATGTGCATTTACCTTTCATGAAAAGTCTGTGCAAGGGATTCTTAGTGTAATGTTAATAAAACAGTGTGAAAGATTATTGGAATAAATATCAAGTGCTAATCAGTGTATTAAGCTATGCATTGATATAAATAGCATTCTATTATTAACTTCAATCCAGTATACTAAGGTACTCATGTAGAAACATAGGCATTGTGTGCACCATAGATGATGGAGGTGCAATATTCATAAGCTTGCCATGTTGAATAGTGAAATGATAACTGTTTTCATATTAGAGTTTTGTGTACAGTGAAACTTGTGATAAGTAGGTAATAAAACCCACTTACTACATAATTGCATTATTATAGACAAATCACGAAGAGACAACACCACATACAAATATGAATATATACAAGGGAATTGAAGTAAGAAAAAGAAACAGCAATAGTAGCAGGAAGTGTTCATAACCTAACTGATTACCTTTATGCAGAGAAATGATTGCTCTGTTTCAAAGTTGTTACTTACCCTATCTATATATATATATCACATGATGTGTCTGGACCCTAAGGAAAATAGTGTGAGTACAACATATAAAAATATGAGCATATACAGGGAAAGTACAGTAATACAAAAAAACATCAAAAGTATCAGAAAGTGCTGATAAATCTACTGATAATTTTAATGCACAAAAAGGATTGCTGTCTTTCAAGGTTGTGTCTTCCCCTATGTATATGTTTCATATGATATGACTGGACCATAAGGGAATTATTCCAAGAACATACTTGAAGGATAAGTCTACGAATATAGTAATTTACAATTTTTAGTTCCTGACTGTTACCGAAGAAAATAATGTGCCCTAGATATGTCAGGAAAGGAAAAAGGGGGGAGTCAGCCATGTGATGTCATCAGTGATGTCATCAATGACATTTGTGATGTCATCTTTGATGTCCTGGGTGTTAGGCTTAGCAGTGCACGGTGGTGGCGCGAGTTATGGTTGCTTAACTTACCATAACTGGCGAATTTCAGGGGTTTTTCGGTTTTACTTGGAACCATAACGTCCCTTTAACAAAGTTTTTTCACTGAATTTCATAGGTTTTTAGTTGCGCAACTTAACCATAACGTCCGGTTAACAAAGTTTTTTTACTGAATATATATATATATATATATATAGACTTATATAGCGCTTTAAGCTTTAAGCTAACCAGTGCGCATTCATGTTAATGAAATTAATACATAACACGAAAAGCGGAGCATCTTCTGAAACCTGAGTCAGAGAATGGAATATCCATATACTACAATCATTATCGCAACAGGAAGCTATTGTTTCTATGACTAGCCCAGGTATTATTCCAATATTACAAATAGATAAACCAGAAAGGTGCACATACTGATTTGTATTGCTTTGCCAGTGGTCCAACAGCAAGCAACCATACTTCCTACCAATTTGTTTTTTTGCATTATTTTCTATACTGCTATATCCTCATAGTCCTTATTGGTATGCCTGTACTTGTTGTGGCTTGCAATACCTCCCTTATGTATGCTGAGCATGGGCTGAATTTTCACTATATTCAGGATGTGCAGAACTAACCGAACCTTTTGAGATATTTTAGTAAACACATTTTGACAGCGGATTTGCCTGCCTATATATAGGATAATCCTTCTAGTACTCTTTGGCAGTAACTGGGAATATTTCATAGAGAGAGCAGGGTGGTGTGGACTGGGGTTGTTACTGCGTGAGAGCTGGTACATTCTTCTTTATTTTCTAGGTTAGGATATTTGGGTTTACAAACGAAAACTCAGTATATGCTGTGTATTTAACAGATGCACATGGAGAGACAACATATATGGTTTAGAGCTGGAACATTTTAATTTCAAGATTAAGTAGTGATTATTGTACTTCTAATTAAACATCATTGGATAGTGGAGAGTACTGGGGTAAGGTGATGTTAGGTATTGTTCAACCGATTAGAATTGTGTGTTTAGGGTTTGGAAAAAAAACATATTAAAAGCATCCTGCTAATCAAAGAAAAGCAGGCTAGCCTTTGGAATTTTTATTTTAGAAATTTAAATTTCTCTGCCAGGCACCTTACTTTTACCATGCAATGAGGCTGCTTAATTGAACACATAATCACACACAAGCAGTTGAATTGAATTTAATTATTTAATTTATTTCCCACAACTTTGGGGGGGTAAAACCTTTTGAGGGTGAAGGAATATTTTGGAGGTGTTGATCACAGGTGGTGGGCACTAGTGGCAGCTTGAATCACTAAGTGATGCAACACACAGTCTACTTGAGGGCAGAGGGACTTGATTTAACCTGTGAACATGTCGGCTACTTTCATTTGATTTGAAGTCAGATGCAAGAGCATAAAGCATTACCTCATTTTGAAATGGAAGGGCTGATAATATTTGTGGTGTTTGAGGCAAAAGGCAAGCACCATTTATATGTCTTCTGAGCCAGCACACAAGAGTGGGAGAGGAGGGCACTGTGATAATTTTGCACTTTTATCTGCAGACACAGCAGCTGCTGCAACTGCTTGGGATCAATGAATATTGGGTAGTAGAATAGTAAAATGTCATTCAAAAACTGCAAGTTGTACATCCACCACTGCTACTAAAAGAACAGCATACCACTCTTGGGTGGTTGCACCCCTTAACTCTTGCTGTGGAGAAGCTGACTTTTGGCGATGCTGTAGCCTGAGCGTTTCTTTGTTCTGATGCAATACCACAGAACGGTGAAAATTAACGTTTGGAAGCCAGCGTCCAGACTTTTTTGTTCCATTCAATTTCACTTCTATTCCATCTACTGGTGCGGCTGGGTTTGCAATTTTGAACAGGAATTTGTGGGTCCTTTATTACCAAATGAAAGCACAAGACGAATTCAGTCTGTATTTCAAAATGAGAGGCAATTCATTATTTAACTAAGAGTAAGAGAGGTATATGTAAAAATTCACATAGGGAGATGATATGCAATTCATTATCCCTGAATAAAGAGCCAGTGAGGAGAAAATAAAGAAGACCCACCTGAAGCACCTTCCCCTATTGGTGACATGAATGGAGGTGTCAGTCTGGCTTGTTGGGCCCTGACAAAGACGGTTTTTATTTTGTAAATAGTGTATGTTCTGTCAAATCTAGCAATAGGGAAGATATAATTAATCTTTGGGGAAACCAATGTATATTTGTTGTGTTTGCTCATATCACCCACTAGTTGATGATCTGCCACTACAAATGGTCTGCCATTAGACCGTGAGTGTAGTGCATTGTCCCATGTGATCATTGTTATATTCATTCTGACATCTAATATTTGTTGGTATGTCTTATGTTTATGTAGAAAGGGAGCTATACGTCATTAAGTACCTCTGAGCTTTTTATTCTTGCATGTTTCCATTATTTTATAGGTGTTCATTGATTCATGCGTCCACACCTTTTTATTCTACGAGGCCTTAGTGCTTTCCTTAGTAATTTGAATTAAACACATTCATTGTGATTGTTCTGATTCCTTTCTGGGAAAATTTCACTTGCTCATTATTATGTATGTTTTGTAAAAAAGTGTGTTTATGCTTTATATATTCGACCTTGTTCTCATGAGACTCCATCCTCTGTTGTTTACTACAAGTACTGCAAGCATTCACACTCTGGTTGTTGTGGAGACTCCCAAGTCCTTCCAATGCCATTTCTAGCTGTTTCCGCCAATTCAGTGCAGCAGCCCAAAACCCAACTTCACTAAGATCAAAGTCTGCTACATGGGTGTGTCCTAATTGCATAAGACCAGTGTACAAAATCAAAGAACAGCAGGGGTCTATTGTGGTGGCAGATAAAGAGACTGCCACTAAATGGGGCAGAAGTAGGCAATGTTCTTGAGGTGATTTGGAAAGGCACCTCTCAGCCGTACGTCAGGGGTAGCCGAGCCATGCCCAATTGCCCTTGGTACAAGTTAAGAAGGTTTATTAGCCTAGAATCTCCCACCACGTCCACACCGTTGGCCTCTGATTTATATAATGACAGTGCTGGAGATGACGATGAGGGTGATGATGATGCTCAGAATGTTTCTATACCTCTTGTTTTCAATTTTCAAAAAGTGCAGTGGTATTCTGGGGAGTGAAGGAATAAACACCAGTAGGGACTGAGAATTCCTGCAGAGTTTTGTTATTTTGCTTTAACTTTGTTGAGGGGATTTGTTAAAACACCAACACAATTCTGAACTTGATACTTTGGGCCTCATTACGACCCTGGCGGAAATGGGAAAACGATGGCGGAAATGCAATACCGCCATCGAATTGCGCTCGGTGCGACTATGACCCGTCACCGCAAAGTACGAAGCCATTAGCGACACTGTAGTGAACGCCAACGCTAACTGCACCAAGTACGCGCGCGCGCGCCATGCCAAACCGTAAATACCACCATGGCGCAAGGGTACGCGAATTCCGACCCTAGCGGACATGTACCTAACGCCATCAAGCATGGCGGAAAGTACCATTCCGCCATGGTGAGAAGTACGGCATCGCGAATCAACCGTAAACGGCCCCACTGAGTGCCTGTACACCGCTCCCTGCCCACAAAGTACAACTCCCCGTAGGTGCAATGAAGTCACAATGCAACCAGTGAAAAGTACAAGTCACCCATGCATGCCAACGAACAAAAGAATCACAAGAGGGGCCAATGGGAGCTGCAGGGCACAGATGGCACGAATACAGAAGCCATTCCAATGGACATGACCACAGTCCCCCCCCCCCGAAACGCACGCAAACACAGGCACCTGTGACCAGCAATATTCCGAAAATCACAACATTCCACCAGTCCACCTGGCTGACCGGCATCTGTTACACAAAACCCAATCCCCCGCCCCTGAGCATGACAACATTCAAACAGACATATTGGCAGCCCCCATCCCTGACCTCACTGGGCTCCGTAGGCAAACGCGCCCAGCACAGTACCACGCAACTAAACTCCGAAGCTGGAACCCAATGCAGATCTCCTCACAATACATCGCTCCCCAAATAGGAATATGCCACATCACTCGCAAAGAAGAACGCTACACGGCCCATATCAGAATAGAAATTTAATGCACAACAAAATCACCAAGCCCATACAGCCATAAGTCCATGAACTCCAAAACACATATCACCATTGTGGGCTGCATCCGCAAGGAATGACCAGCTACTACTTGTGTGACGCCCTGTCCCATCATGGTACACAGAGCCACATTCACGTACGAAAAGGCAACATGGAAGCGCACAGAACCGCAGGGCCGTTCCAATGGGGAGGCACTAGTCCAGCTGAAAGGCCGAAATGTTGCTCCGAGCCACCAGTACTGCGTAAGGGCATGTGGCCCATTGGCGATCGTCCCACAAGATCGTAATGCTGCTCCACTGATTAACACGAAGCAGCAGGTGTCGGGAGTAAAAGCCATCTGCAGGAGTGGCATACAGATGGCAGTGGCAAAAGGGGAGGAGATACCTGTCAACCAAAAGAAAAGAAAAAGAACAGAATGGCCATCAGAACTACATTCGTACAACTCACTTCAATGATCACACTAAATCCACAGCCATATGCATGCTAGCCCACTCCAAAGGATCATCACCACCCCAAAACCACTTGCGACTCATAACCATCTATATCGAGGTGTAAACACCATCACACACGAGTGTACCTGTGCATGCGTCTGTCAAAACAGATTCCATCAGATGGGAAAGTTAACGTGCATGGACACAAGTGTCTGAAGGCGCGTCGAGACAGGGAGGGCTCAACAAGGCCATATAGACGATGGTCCCACTATGGCTGCCCTGCATCACATAGCGCAGGGGAGGCGGATAGATTCAAACAAGCCCTGTACATGGCAAACCCTGTATCAAATCACCTATCCATGCATCCATTCATCATTCCCTCATCCCGGTATAAAAACGCCTGAATATTTACTCACATAACATTAGAAATTTCCATTGAGTCTGTGCGCTATGCAGCCTGCAAAATCCACAGTGCCCCAGCCCGTAATTCCAGTGTTGTGAATTAACATGTATTTGGGAACGTCCGGCCTCATCGGCCACGTCGCTATTGCGCATCCCAAACTATTCATATCAATCATTGCTTCCTCGCCATGGCCCCTGTCTCAAGGACATTGAACAATAGAACGTTATATTTGCAGTCAGACCTGTGGGCATCTCCTCGCCGCTAGCTGAAACCGAAAGCGCCGCCCTTCGAATTCCTCATTTGCAACATCACGTCGAAAAGGCATCTGTGGCCGTTTGAAATCACAAATTAATCCATCTAGTGCGGCTGTGTGTGAAAATGGCAACTGCCTTCACCCACTAATGGGACGCCCCGCCCGTCGTTGCAACTCGGTA
This sequence comes from Ambystoma mexicanum, assembly GCF_040938575.1. Taxonomy (NCBI): domain Eukaryota; kingdom Metazoa; phylum Chordata; class Amphibia; order Caudata; family Ambystomatidae; genus Ambystoma; species Ambystoma mexicanum. Next base: position 720,416,157 of record NC_090936.1, read on the forward strand.
CAGTGATGCATGAGGGCCCACCGTTACTCGGATACTACGTTCCACTGACCCATCACAAGTCTGTTCGCGACTGCAAAGATTGTATGTGAAACAATGGGACCATAGCCGAATGTACATATCAACAAATGATACACGGCCATCGGGTACAAATACATGATTGCAATTGCAAGATGCCATTCCTCGAATTGCAGCGTTGTGTGCGGGACGTGCTCGCCCAAAGGGGAGAGCAGCTTGCACAGGTGGAATGAATCACCACAGGTGGAGGCCATACAGCCTGCAAACACATAAATTGCACACCCAGTCACCTCCCACAACCACACCCACTCCGAAATGCTACCGGCAGGACTCGCGATGTTGGCCCTGGGGGACCTGATAGCACAGCAAGTACTCCAACTCCAAGAAGAAGACGAACACCAACTACAACCGGCCGCACGGAGGAGACGCAGGAGGAGGAGGAGGCCAAGGCAGGGCCAGCAAGGGCCGCCAGCACAGCCACTACCACCACGCAGGCAGCCCGCAATCCCACGCCTCCGAGCACAACCGTTCAACCTCACTGATGAGCAGATCCACACCCTCTACCGTTTGGACCGGGACACCATAGCCGCCATTGTGGACATGACACAGGCTGACCTTGTCAGCATGATAGATAGCCCAACCGCCATCCCACCCCTACTGAAGGTGGTGTCTGTACTACACTTCCTGGCCACAGGCACCTACCAGCACACAGTCGGACAGTTGCATGGCATTTCTCAGCCACTGTTCTCACGGACACTATTGCAAGTGCTTGATGCCCTCCTGCAGCACGCAGACGACTACATCTCTCTACCACGCTCGGAGCAGGAAATTACCAACACAAAAGTGGGATTCCATGCACTTGCCGGCATACCGGGTTGCATTGGTGCCATCGACTGCACCCATGTGGAATTGGTCGTCCCACATGCCATGGAGGCCCAGTACCGCAACCGAAAACAATTCCATTCCCTGAATGTACAAATGGTGTGTGACTCCAACAGGATCATTACACATTGTTGTGCCAGATTCCCTGGATCAACCCATGATTCTATGGTCTTGAGGAACTCTACTATACCACGCTACATGGAGCGACACGCAGGGAACAGATCCTGGCTACTCGGTGAGTCTCATTTCATGCATGATGATGTGGGGTATGTGATGCCGCAATGACCTGGCAGGAAGGGGGGGGGTGCGTACGTAGCAATGGCATTCCACATCATACGTTTATCGTCCACATACAGGTGATGCTGGGTATCCACTGAAGAGATGGCTCCTCACACCAGTCCGGAACCCACGGGACCAGCATGAGGAGGACTACAACCATGCCCACTCACGTACCCGTGTAGTCATTGAACAGGCATTCGGCCTACTGAAGACTCGTTTCCGCTGCCTCAGCAGGTCTGGCGGGGCACTCCTGTACCGCCATGAGAAGGTTGCAAAGATGGTCATGGCATGTGTCATGCTCCACAACATGTGCGTACGTAGAAATGTGCCCATGCCCCCTGACGCAGAACTGCAAGCACCTGTTGATGGTCATGATGAGGGTGGGGATGTGGCAGCACCTCACGGAGTCTGCGAGGCACCGGAGGGCCGTGACATTCGTCAGCATCTCATTGATGCATGCTTCTAGCACTCACGCCTGGTGGCTGATACATGGACACGGGACTCGTGGCACTGTGTGTGTCTGGTACATGCACAATATGGACAGTACGCCTATGATGGCCTAGTACACAAAGATCATTGTCCACACATCTCATTGGTTGATCGTGCACTGTTTATGGCATATGTGATATCATGTTGAACACCCCATCGACCCGCCACCCAAGTGAGCCCAACACACCCCCTCCACCCTCCTACCTCCCCCCCGAACACCAGTGTCCAAAGATGCTCATTGTCAGTGGGCTGTCGCTATTGCAAGCCCCCTCTGCGGGTATCAGGGGCACCCCTGCCTTTGGAGCGCAGGTTCCTCCCAGATCTACGTTGGGGGCTGCCCTGGACGGAACTTGCAACGGATGATGTCTCTGCCTGCTCACGTCCATGCATGTCCCTAAGGGTTTGTGAGAGCTCAGTGAGCACACGGCGCACTGCGGCAAGTTCGGCACATACGTCTTTGGACGTCGCATGCAGTTCCCCCCTCAGGCTCTCGGTGCCACTCTCCATTTGTGCCCTTAGTGTCTCTGTACTTTTCTCCATTTCGGCCCTGAGTGTCTCAGTTGATGTTTCTATGTCTGCCTTAGTGCGCCCACATTCATCGGCATGGTCCTTGAGGAGCGTGGCCAGTTGCTGCTGTTGCACGATTAACTGGTCGAGGGACTGTTGCCTCTGCTGGGCCATGGCCATTTGCGGGGGTGTCACAGAGGGGCTGTTGACCTCATGTTGCCTTGCCACAGGGCTTGTGGGGGATGGCCAGTCGTCGTCTTGTGGGTGCCCCTGCGTGGTATCCTCATGTTGTACGGGATGGGACAGACAGGGGGAATGGGACAGGTCATGGATGGAGCTGACTTCGACATCCCCGTCTTCTGTGTCGGAGCATGCTGCCATCAATGGGGTGTCACCTATGGTGCTGCTGCCACCAGAGGCAGTGCCTTCTGTGGCATCCGTTGGGGGCACCTGTGGTGGTGGTGGTGTGGCCATGCTGGCTGCTGGGGTGCCTGTTGATGTTCCCTCCTCTGTGCTGCCACCTGATGTGTGCTGCTGCCGTGTCTTGATGCGTGCAGCTGAGGTGGAGGGTCTTTGGCCGTTGGTCTTGGCCCTCTTTGCAGGTGTGCTGGTAGGGGTGTCCTGATGCTCGTCGTTTGGATCGGACCCTGTGGTGGAGTAAAGGAGGGAGAGGGTTGTTAATGGGTCTGTGGGTATTGGAATGGCATTGTATCACATGCATTGGGGTGGTACCTGAGGGTGATTTGTGTCGGGGCCTTGGAGGTGCTTTCATTTGTGTGTGGAGTGAGGGTGCAGTTGTTTGGCAGCCTGCAGTTAGGGTGTGCCTGCTGCACGTGTAGTGGGGGTTTTAGGGGTTTTTAATTATTTATGTATTTATTGTGAGTTTTAGAGTGCGCTATCAGGCCGATGTGTGTGGACGTTCTCCTGGACATGTGTTTCTGTAGCACTATGTGGACACATGGTACTTCACATGATTGGACATTGTGGATTTAGCATTGTTTTATCAGGCCCACCTACCTGAATCTTCGGATGTCTGCACTCCTTTCTCCATCCCTCCGACTCCCTCTATACTCTCCATTCCGATGGTGGAGGCACAGATTTCTTCCCAGGGGGTCAACTTGATGGGTGATTCAGGACCTCCCCCGGTGGCTGTGGCAATGTTGCGGTTGGCAGAGAGTATGCTGCGGACGCGTATCCGCAGGTCGTCCCATCGCTTTCTGCATTGCTGTGGGTTGCGGGGTGCGGTCCCCACCGCGCTTACCCGCTGTGCCACCACAGCCCATATGGCCTTCTTGTTCGCAAGTGCCGTCCTGGTCATTTGCGTGGAGAAGACGACGGCAGCATTCTCCTGGAGGGTCTCTGTTAGCACGGTGAGTTCCTCACGGGAGAAGTGGACCTGCCGCTTGCGGTCGCACGCTTTCTTCGCTACTTTTCCCATTTTTCTTGGTTTCGCTAGGGTGGATGACGGGTTGGGGTGTGTCTCGGGGTAGTGTTTTTAGTGGTTGTGTGTTTTTTGTGGTTTTATAGGTGTACGGCGGGATGTTTCCCGTTCCGGGACCATATTTTTACTTCCGTTTCCGTATATTTTCGGTCACCGTACTTTCCGGTAGGCGCACACTGCGGTGTCCGCTGTGATGGGTGGCGGTATTGCACCTAGGGCGCCGTACGGCGGCGGTATGGCCCGTTTTGGGGTCATTTCCGCCATCGCGGACTTTGCACTTCCGCCATGACGTGGTGCTCGTGCCCGATGGGTCGGAATGGGCCGCACTTTGCTCCTTCGTGCAATGGCGGAAACGCTATTTACGCTGTGGCGGTCCGGTCAGTCACTTTCCGCCAGGGTCGTAATGAGGCCCATTGTGTTACTGCATTCATGGTTCATCTAAATTGGGGCAGACTTAGTGGTTCTGTTACTCTTCCTTGTGTTGTCAAGGGGAGGATGTAAATCGGTGTCATGTACTCTGTAGTACATGATATTGATTGCACAGATTGTGCAAGGTTCTGCCTTAAAGCAATGGATGTGTAGGATGCCATCACAAAGACTATATCAATTTAAGACCCATTTACCATTTTAATTATTATTCTAAAATCAATCATTGGTGCCGTCATCATGGCTAATGTCCAAGTTGCACATGTTGCCCTAGTCCTCTTCGTTGCCCTGAAATCAATACTATTCAACTGGAAAAGCAACCTGCTATCATGAGATCACTTGTGGTGGTGTTGGATATTGTTCATGACGGATGTGTTCAGCTAGCTATATTATGCCACCTAACATGACAGCTGGATCGTATGTTTTTTTCTTTCTGATCAGTAACACGTAATGAATAATCCCTACAGCTTACTTAATGGTTGCTATAGTACTATATTTGTAGACGTATACTTCAAATATGTTCTTACAGTAATTCAGGGAGAATAAACACTTGCAAGATAGTAATGCTTTCTGTGTATGAAGACAATCATTAAGGTTACCAACACTTTCTTATTGTTCTGTTGTTTTATTTTATTACTGTACTTTCTCTGGATATGCTCATATTTGTATTCGCATGACTTTCTTTAGGGTGCAGTCACATTGTGCAGTCACATCATGTGATAGTTATAAATAGGGAAGTAGTAGGTTTGAAACAGAACAATCATTTCTGTGCATAAAGATAATCAGTTAGTGTATGAACACTTTCTGGTTCTACTGCTGCTTTTTTGCGTACTTCACTTTCCCTGTATATACTCACATTTGTATGTATTGTTGTGTCTTTGTGTTTTGTATGTAATAATGAAATTATATAGTAAGTGGGTTTCATTAGCTACTTATTATATGTTGCACAGTACACAAAACTCTAATAAGAAAGCATTTATTATTTCACAGTTCAACATGGGAAGATTATGAATATTGCACCTCCATCATGTATGCTGCACACAATGCTTATGTTTATACATGAGTAGCTTATTATACTGTAAACAACTTCATAATAGAATGCTATTTTTTTTTTATTTACTTGTCTATAATCAAAACAAAATTTGATTTTTACAAGAAATCACATCTCATATCTCACATAGTGGAGGAGAAGAAAAACTGTTGCACGAAGACAAAGTGGAAATGAGAAAAACACAGTGGAACATAAGAAGAGATGCCAGACAGTGTAGGAGATACTTTGTTAGGTGATACTGAGTGAGCTATCACTCTCTATTTCTAGTTTGAGTGCAGCCTCCAGCATCTTTACTGCCGCAGTTGACCATTTTGTCTTTTCACCTGCAACCAGGCGACACAACCATGTGTCTTCCTCTCGAAGTGCCGCATCGTACATTAAAGGTAGCAGGAAAGCTTCTCGCAGATATGCTGTTTTTGCACAATTTAGAAGTAAGTGTTTTACAGTTTTCACCTCTTGAGTCTCTGGGCATAATCTGCATGTTTTAGAGAGGGATTTTGTCCGAATGGCTTTGATTTCCTGAGTTAGCATTAGATTAAATCTCATTTTCATGAAAATGTTCTGTAGCCTTTTGTCGGGAAATTTTATACAATAATTCAAAGGTATGTTGAGCTTGTTTGTTGTCGGCGGTAGGTGAGCAAGTAACTTATTTGCCATCGTTACCTCACATGTTTGAATCCAGTCCTCCTGAGCTATTTCTCTCTTTATCTTGCCAGGATTTTGCATTAGGTCCTCTGGTGTGCAGGCCAGATGAGCCAGATTTCTTTTTAGTTCTTGCTCCCATTTATTCAGGGCAATGCAGTGTCCTTGAATAAGTTCCTTCTGGATTGCTTTAAATAGTGGTAGAGCATCTGAAGAAATGATTTTGTGCAGGAGTCTTATTTGACTTTGTTTGACAGACACTTTCATTAATAAAAGGCCCAGTTCACACTTAATAGCTGAAATTGATGTTGATTTTGGAAGGCCCAGTACTGCTTTCCACAAAAAACCTTCCAGTTTTGCCCATATCGTATCTTGGATGTTTAGAGCCACGTCCATTGCGTAGATTATGGATGGAACCACTTTTTGCTTGTAGAATTGTATTGCTGGCAATAGGGAAAAGTTTCCATATTTCCGGTCTACAAGTTTAGTCTGGGCAGTTAGTGTTTTTATCTTCGACCACAAGGCCAAGTGGGTAGCCTTTTCTGAGCGTGTAGCATCGAACATTATTCCCAGGTATTTTATACTGGTGACAGTTTCTATCTTCTTATTGGTCAAAAACCAGCGTCCGTTGTTGCTTGCGGCCGATCGGTTTTTCCCCATGATCAGAATTTGGGATTTGGTGGTGTTTATTTCCAGATCATTTTTATCGATGTACCTGGCCAAGTTGTTGAGTTGGCGCTGGAGCCCAATTTGGGTCTGATCCATAAGGATTAAGTCGTCCGCGTAGAGTAGTCTAGATATTGAAATATTTCCTACTTTTGGTGGAAAAGCTCTTACCGCCGGTTGGGTGTATTGATAATCGCCCAGAAATGCAATAAAGAGGGCCGCGGCGAGCGGACACCCCTGCTTCACGCCTCGTTCAGATGGAAAATGCTCTGACATCAAACCTTGTTTGTTAAGACGAACTCTCAGCTTTGTATCCATGTGGAGAGCAATCACCGGTCCTAGGATTTCTCCCGGGCAGTTCCATTTTGAACATTTTGACCAAAGCTTCCGTCGACTGATTTTATCGAATACTTGCGTCAAATCTACAAATGCTATGAATACTTTTGGCGCACCGTTCTTCACGTTTTCTTTTATGATGTTTAGTATCATAATATTGATACTTGTACTCGCGTTTCTGACAAAGCCTGTTTGGAGTTCATCCAGACATGGAGCTGTTCTTGCCCATCTATGAAATCTAGTGAGGAGAAGAGTTGCAAAGATCTTGCCCATAATATCTAAGAGGGCTATAGGCCGGTAGTTTACTGGGTTGTCTCTGTTTCCCTTTTTAAAGATGGGCACTACCAGTGCTTCTGTCCATGTTTTGGGGATTTGTTTCTTTGCCTGGCATTGATTGAAAATTTTGGTTATGAGAATGGACCATTCTTGAGGATGTTGTTTTAGGTCCATGTTAGTTAGGCCATCTGGGCCCAGTGCCCTAGATGTTTTCAATTTCAGTATTGTGGCCAAAATCTCTTCTTGGTCTGCGAGATCAGCCCATGTTGTCGCCGTGGAAGATGTGTATATTTCAGTAGTTTCAGGCAAGGATGCGAACTGGGCTCCGAAGAAGGATATCCAAGTCGATTCTGATATTACATTTGATAGCTGGTTGGCTGTCTCGTTGCTTTTGTTTTTAATCGGCGCCCAGAAATCTTTTGAGTTTTTTGACATCAAGGTTTTAAGCATTTTTTCGGCGTCATTCTCATACATGGCCCCTTTACGATGTTTCAGCCATGTTCTATATGATTTCACGGTAGCTATGGCGATTTCTTTTTGCTCGTTATTATCAGAGACTCTAGCCAAACGCCTCCGTTTGCGGACTTCTCTTCTTTTCACCACCAGTTGCGCATCGTATTCGTGGGTCCTGTTTTCATTTGATGAGCTTTGGTTTCTTTGCTTTTTCCTGTACTTCACAAGTAGCGGGACGTAGTTTGGCTTGGTTAGCGAGGACGTGATGATTTCGTCTGCCTCGTCGAATTTCCGGGAGATCTCCTTGATGTTTGCTGCTGTAAGTTGGATTCGGGAAGAGATACGTGATACCTCTAAGTCAAAAGGATAGAATTCTTTAGGAATGCTCACTGACTCAAAGGTCATTGACAGCAAGTTGTGGTCGCTGGCTTTAGTTCGGTAGACTTCATATAAATCGATAGACGATAGAAGAGAATGTGAAACGAAAATGTAATCCAGTGTTGCTGAGGTGTCAAGTCGTTCCCAGGTTGGAATCGTTGGAAGACGGCTGCGCAGCACTGCCACATTGTGGAAATTTCTGGAGTCCATGAAGTCTAACCATTGTACACCTCGTTCTAAAGATGGTGACGGATGGCGGCTTGTCAAGAATTGCTCACACCTAGCATTCAGGTCTCCACAAATGAGGATATGATCAGTGGCCAATTCAATAGTGAATTTATCTAAGGTGTCTGGGACGGCGTTACAGAACTCGGTGTTGGTTGTTTTTCTGCAGATTCCAGTAAACGTTTATGATGGCTAAGCTGGATTTTGTTTTCTTTCGTGATGGCTTTTCAGGGTGGATCCACTCTGTTTGTAGAGCCAAAATACCGTGGGATTCTGTCACTTTCTTTCTGATAGAAATGCCTGATCCAAGTTTGACTGTGGTTAAGAGGCCTGATGATGGTCTGCCAAACATGCCCTTACTTGCCGGAGAAATACAGGTTTCGTAACTGTCGATCATTGGTTATTCCATCAACCAGGTCTCCTGGAGGCAGATGATGTCAAACTGTGCCAGATCAAATGTGTCTAATTTGATTAAATGTTCGTGGCCTCTCGTATTCCATGAACACATCGATGTTTCCTTTGATTTAAGGTCTTGGAGAGTTTCAGGAACTATGTTTCAAGTCGACATTGATGAGACATTTCGTTGTTATGTTTGAGTATTTGGGTTTAGCACCTTTTTCAGCCATCTCCATGGACCCGAAGGTTCGCATTTTTTGTTATGGGACTACTCAGTGCTTTGATCAGTCGAGGAACCGTGTCTTCGATTGTTCACCCATCTGTCGTTCTTTCTTATGTTTTCTATATATTTTCGTTTCTTGTAGTTTGCATTTTCATTTGTTGCATAGTATTTTGGTTGAAGTCTCCCTCGCCGGCTGTCCCCGTCCCCCTTGTACATTTCACCTCTTTCCTCTGTGATCTGGACTTCTGTGTTTATTCGATGGTCAGGGTGATTTTCCGTCGATCTACTTGAGGGATGCCTGCTTTTTTCGGATAACACTGGTGTTATGATTTCCTCAAGGGCAAAACCCATTTCCTTTAAGGCGAGGATCACATCTTGTTTTAGCTCAATGCTTGCAGCCTTTGTGACGTGGGGGTACACTTTGGCCTTCTTATGTCTGTGATATGGTTCGATCAACACCAGATCTGCCGTATCCAAGGATTTCAGCTTTGGTATTTTGGCTAAGATCTTGAGGATTATCTTTCTGTTTAATATTAGAGAGTTTTTCCCGGCCGTCAATTGCTCCATCTTGAAAATGTGTGCTTGGGAGAGTCTCGTAGCCGTTGATGAACCTGTCCGCAATTTAGCCATGTTTTGTTCCTCACTAGCCTTCTGCCTTTGTCTAGGAATTTCAATTTTTTTTTGGAGTTTGGTTCTCGTTTTGTTGAGTTTTCTTTGGTGGGTCCAAAGGAGCTCTGTCCTCTTCTTCACAAACATTGACTGTGGGGCTCTGAATTTCTGGTATGGTCGTAATTGTAGATGGTTTTCTCAGTTTCTCCTGAGTGGCGGTATTTTCTGTTGTATTTGCCGTCTGCTCTCGGTTTTGGTCAGTGTCATCTGGTGAGTCATAGACTCCTTCGTAGTCTAAATGAACTGTTAAGTCTGAAAGTGACACGTTTCTCGATGAGTCGGCTGTAGATGCGATGGAATTATCTAATTCAATTATCTCTTGTTCCTTCGTCGAATTTTGGCAAACTGGACCTTGGGACGTAGTGAGAGTTTGAGATGATGGTACAGCTTTGATGGGAATTGGCGGAGTTGACTTTGCAATGTTGAAAATTGTTGCTACTTTAGATTGGTCTTTGTTTTTTTTCCCGTTTCGAGATTTTGGGCCAGGGCGATGGGTCGTCCTGATAGAAGTGGTGTTTGCACCGTCAATTTTTGGCTCCTTTGTGATCAGCGTCGAAATTTGATCCTTTTGAGCGTTCAAATGTGATTCTCGTAAGCAACTTGCATTAAATTTGGTTTCAATTAAATTTTGGAGTTGTGCAAGTTTTGCATCTTGTTGTTTTTCTTTCTCGCTGTTTTGTTGGGTTAACACCGAAATAAAGCCCTCTAAGAACGTTACTTTGGTGTTTATTGAGGCTGATAAGGTTAATTAATCTTTCATTGAGTCATTTATTGACTCGTACAGCTTTACAAAAGGAGCCAGTCCCACCATAATTGCTAACATGATCGTAAAGAGATTTGTTTTTTTTGATGGAGTCTCTTAGGGAAGATTCCCTAAACTGCTGCTGGGTCTTTTGTTTCTGACTGGGGTTGAGATGTTATATGAAAGGCCACTTTGGGTTGAAGATCTCCTGACTGAGGAGTCACTGTTGTTCCTTCTTTGACCCAACTGGGCCAACACTGGTTGAGCCTGCACTGATTGAAGTGGGCTTCTTTGATCCCGTCCACTAATTACCGTGGCGTTGACTGACGGTATTAGTAGATCGTTTCCTAGTCCAGACCTCTCCGCACAATAAGGTGGAACGTCATCATCAAGAAGGTTGATTTGAGCCAGGGCTATGCCTCTAGACGGTAGATTTTGGACGTTGTTCCTCTAATTCAGGTCGACAGAAGTTTGTGGGCCTGGGACAGTGTCCTGCGCACTGGGGGCGTCTTCTGAGAAGGCTTGGGATGGGATAGGTATGATTTTCCTTTGTTTAGAAACTGGGAGAACTGGGGGAACGTCTGCGAAAGCGCTAATAATTCGGTTTAGGTCGAAACGACCAAAAGTTCTAAAAATGCTACCACCAAAGGATCGAACACCAAAAGTTAGATCCTCTGGTGGCAGCATTAAAAAAAAACTGGGGCTGCAGGGGTGTGCCCCGCATTGCCCCGCTCACTATACTTTATGGTATAGCGAGCAGGGGCTGCGGGGGACACCCCCGCAGCCGCCCGTTTAAAAAAAAAAAAAAAGAAAGAAGAAAAGAAAAGGCCCCTGCAGCGCCAGTTCCCAATTACAGGAGTGAAAGGGAACTGGCGCTGCAGGAACCAGCGTGAAGGTGAAGGTAAGTGGGGTTTGTGTATGTTGGTGCTGGGGGTGGGGGTGTGCTGAGGGTGTGGGTGGGGGGTGTTATGGGTGTGGGGTGTGTGTGTGTGTGTGTGTGTGTGTGTGTGTGTGTGTGTGTGTGTGTGTGTGTGTGTGTGTGTGTGTGTGTGTGTGTGTGTGTGTGTGTGTGTGTGTGTGTGTGTGTGTGTGTGTGTGTGTGTGTGTGTGTGTGTGTGTGTGTGTGTGTGTGTGTGTGTGTGTGTGTGTGTGTGTGTGTGTGTGTGTGTGTGTGTGTGTGTGTGTGTGTGTGTGTGTGTGTGTGTGTGTGTGAATGTGTGAGAATTCGAACATTTCGTTTTCGGATATTTCAGCCTCGATAATTTCCCCTTCGGTCAAATCACTGGGATTCTAATAATTCAGCGCCTGAAAGTTCTACCTCAGATTCTGATTTCCTTTTTTTGTTTGTTTGAAAAAGAAGTCTTTTAGGGAGTGAGACGTCAAAGGGTTTTGCAAGAATAGCTTTCCTGATTCTCCCTTTTGGGCTGTTGCTCTAGGACCTTTTCTTTGCTGTTGGCGATCTTGATTCAAAAGTTCCCCCTGCTCCTTGAGGATCTTTTTTGTTAACGCTCTTTTTTTTAACAATGCCATTGCTATGTCCCTTTTTTGTCTAATCAATTCATTTGTGGAAACATTTGATGGGCTGAGGATTGATTTGCGGTCTCAGTCTGAGTCCATGAATTCATTCCCCTCTGAATTATGAGGGGTATTTTGAGAGCTTTTCTTCTTTTTGTTTTGGTGGATAGGGCGCAGGGAGTCTGCCGAGGCAACAGAGGGCGCCTCTGCTACTGCGCCGAGTTCGTTCAATGGCTTTCCAGTCTGGCTGGCATGGGACTCTGCCAGTATACTGAGACATGGAGCCTCTCCCTCAGTCACCTGTGCCGGACCAACCTCCAGTTCCTGGATCGAAGATGCACCATCCCCAGCCGTTGTCTGTGCGTGATCGCGCAGGGTACCACCCGACTCAACCCTCACTAGTGTCTCCTCGGGCCGCGAGCTGAGGTCAGCCACGCGGCATCCTTCGACACCGCTCGGTTCCAACTCACTCGCCCCTGCGGAGGCCCGCGGACCACGAGCAGACAGCAGCGGGGGCAATTGAGCCGCCGGGGGCACGTCCACCAGCGGCAGCGGCAGCCGTTGAGACGGAGAAGTCTCTTTGGGAAGGATCACCACGTCCGCGTCCACAGGTAAGGGCTGAGCTGGCGATTGTAAGAGCGAAGCCGTGGAGGGGGTTTGGAGAGATGAAATCTCAGAAGTGCGGAAAGTTGTTAAAGAGGCGGGTAAATCGCCCCGGCTAAAGTCCTCGTAGCTCTCATCTGATTTTTCGTTCAATGCTCCCTCCTCCGTGTCCTGTAAGTTTTTGGTCGCGTCCTCCAAAAGGCAGGAGGCCATTTCAGTAGGAATTGGGCACATTTGTGCAAGTATGGTAGATGCTTTTTTCTGTGCTGGCATGCTAGAAATGGGTTCGGTGCCACAATTTGTCCCACTCAAACTCGAGTTCGAACTTTTACAAGTTTCTTTCCGGTTTTGTAATCGGATGTATTTGCTCCTCAGCACTCTGCCTGAGGGACTTTTTTGCTGAGGCTGAGGCTGAGGAGTGGGATTGTTCATAATTAGTGGGTTATCACTGTATGATTGTATCGTTCTGGGGAGCAGAGGCAAAGTTTTTGGGTCAGCTTGCAAGACCATGTCTCCTCACCTGCGAGCCTCTGTAGACTGCTGAAGAGCGGCCCCCCAGCACCAAACAGCCGCAAACAGTCGACGCCCTTTACACCATCGGGCTTAACACCGCAAGGGTGGTTGGAGCTGCACTTTATGGTGAAGAAGGGTCACGTGATCAGTCACGTGGTCGCGGGCAAGCTCCGCCTCCTCCTGGAGGTAAGCACGTCTCAGCAAGAGCCCTTGGTAGCTCGCAGTGCTGGGAAACAAACAGCAGATGAGCGAACGTTCGTTTTGTAAAAACGATTTTCCTCAGTCTCTGCAACACAATGCTATTTATATCAATGCATTGCTTAATAAACTAAATAGCTCATGACATCTATTCCAATGATCCTCGACACTTTGTTTGTCAACATTATAATAAGAATCCCTTGTACAGACTTTTGATGAAAAGTAAATGCACATGGATGTCATCAGTGATGTCATCAATGACATTTGTGATGTCATCGTTGATGTCCTGGGTTTTATTCTCAGCAATGCACGGAGAAGGCGTGAGTTATGGTTGCTTAGCTTACCATAACTAGCGAATGTCAGGGGGTTTTCGATTTTACTTGGAACCATAACGTCCCTTTAACAAAGATTTTTTTACTGAATTTCATAGGTTTTTAATAGTGCAACTTAACCATAACCCCCTTTATCAAAGTTTTTTTTTTACTGAATATACATATACATAGTGTGAATTTCACAGATGTTTACTAGGATTCCCTTACTTTATATACATTTAACATAGAATATACTGAACCCTCTGCTAGTGATTTCGATGTCTGCGTACTGTGCGTATGTCCGCAGACGGACGCGGACAACATCAACACTACCAAAAAACTCAGGGGGTATCTTAGATTGTTCTATCATGCCATATAAACACTGAACAAGTTCAAAAAGCAGCACATGAACACATTTTATGTTATAATAAATAAGAAGTGGAACCTATATATGTAACACATCAACCGTCCATTTAAATAGTTTATGTACAAAAATGGAATATACCAAACCAAAAAAGATATGCCTCCAACATAATTACATCACAGAAACTTCCCAGCAAGAAGCAACAGCAGACCTACACAACAGTAACAACAAAACATACCAGAAACTAGCAAGTAAACTTCATTTTTCTTATATATTTCTAAACGTTCTGTATTAGGTAAACTAAAAGTAATACTTTTTTTTTACACAGAAATGTCCAGTACGTTGGTATGGCTTGAAGAAAATTTCCCACGTGATGAAATGAGTGAAGACAATGATACTAATGTTAGACACTTCTCTATATAAGCAAATTAATAATGATTACTTTATGTGTACTTAACACATTTTATTTTTTTAACAGACCATCCAAACAGTGAAAATAATATAGGAAAAGAGACATTAGAAAATGCTCTGCAGCGCATGGAACAAAAAATGGATTACGGAAAATTTCAATCTTTTGAAACATTTTGTGGAGGTCCCACATGTACCTGTTTCCCCTCTCCATGTCCCAGGCAACTATCCCCAAACCCTCATTACCAAGAAAAATGTTATGATGAAACTTCCATCCCTTCATCCCCTCCAATCCATCCTCTCCAAACCCCTAATTCCCCTGTATTTGTGTCAGTTTCTCCTTCCCCCTCGCTTTCATAAATTGTATATTTGTATATAATAAAAAAATGTATGTGTGTTTTAATTCAGTCCTCTGTGTCTTTCTTTTTTTTAAAAGGCAGTTGGGGTGTTTGAGAACAGCGTGGGTGTCCAGAATGTCCACAATTAACCAAAATGGAGGTGTCCTAAGGACACTATACCTGTCCGTACTGTCTGCAATCAAAATGAAACTGTTCTTAGAACACACTCGATGTCCAGGATGTCTGCAATTAGCCAAAATAGAGGTGTCCTACAGACACTGTACCTGTCTGTACTGTCCACAATCAAGATGGAACTATTCTTAGAACACACTTGTTTTCCGTAATGTCCGCAATTAACTAAAATGGAGGTCCGCAATCAAAATGGAACTGTTTTTAGAACACACTCGATGTCTGGGATGTCCGCAATTAGCCAAAATGGAGGTGTCCTAAGGACACTGTACCTGTCCCTACTGTCCGCAATCAAGATAGAACTGTTCTTAGAACACACTCCATTTCCAGGATGTCCATAATTAACCAAAATGGAGGTGTCCTAAGGACACAATAACTGTTCGTATTGGTCGTAATTAAAATGGGAGTGTCCGTACTGTCCGTAGAACTTCTATGCACATGTGCACCACACCATAGGTCCTATGAACATTGTGCATGTCCGTAACTGTCCGTCGCACGTGTGTTACACTTTTAATTAGTTTGAGGACCCGAACACTATCCGTAGAACACCCGCGTGCAGGCGCACAACCGTCCCTGCACATTTGATGTTGTGTTTGCGACGTCATCATGTGATTGCACCCACCCTGAGTGTGTGTCCTTATTTGCGGACACTGTTTGGGTCCCTGAACATATTAAAAGTACTTTTTTGGACAACCCAAAGTATTTTACAGTAAAAGTTCATGATTGCACATGTCCCAGACAATGTTCCTGGCGATCTACATACTTTTTGGAACTTTTCTAGCCTTTTTTTGGTGTTTGATCTGTCCGCGGACAGCGCAACTGTTCACGGAGCAGGCACCTGCACTCCTATAAATGGCCACACCCTAGAGCACATCCTCATTCTGTCTTTCTACTATTGCAGATTGACCTGCTTTTGCTGCTCTTGCTGCAATTGCTTCATCAAACCTGATGGCATACGTGGCTGCTGCTGCTCCTGTTGGTGCTACTTCTGCCTCAGAACCACCCCCACCACCTCCACAAGGGCCTTCAGAGGGGAACAGGCATGAGGATGTAGAGGAGACGGATGAAGAGGATGAAGAGGATGAGGTAGTGGAAGTCCTTACTACCAGAACTATCTGTGAGTCTTGGGTGTGGCGGTTGTTTACCACGCTTGATGGAGTGCCAAAAGCATGTGACAAAAAGGTCACCTGCAATCAGTGCCACATGGTGCTGAGTCGTGGGAGGCCTGGTTCCTACAGCTTTGGTACGACATCAATGAAGCAACACCTAAGATCCTTCCACGGTGGGGTTATTCGCAAGGTTGTACCTTGTGATAAACATAGTAGTTTGAGTTCCTCTACAACATCCTCCGTTTCCGCTCCTGTCACCACAAGAGACACTCCTGTGGGACAGCGCATCCCTCCAGCTGCCTCACAGGCCATTCATGATGCTGTTGACCCTTTCCTTTCGAGGGTCACAATATTGTGTATGTACTGCGATGCAGTACTCTGCAGGGGGGAGAATCTTCGGAGTTCTTTCGAGACTGCGGTCAAGGAGCACAAGAAGGTCTGCCCTCTACCTGAATAAGGCCCACCCTACATCTTCCTCTCTCCACCTGTCCGTTCTTATCCCCGTGGTTGGTGTCCCTTCCTTATCCTCCTTTCCCCTCCTTTACTTGTGTGTCGTGTTTAACAAATAAATAAATAACACAACAAAAACCCCAAAAAAGGCTCTTTTCAGAGCCACTTTTCACAGTTTAAAAATTGAATTGACAAGAAATAGTGCTGGGCCCTGTGCATGTTTTAGGAGTCCGTGGGCATTTATTTTTGGGAGGTGCTGCCCTATCATAAGCATTGTACATTTCTATGGGAGGAAGTGATGGCTCTGAAAAGAACCTCTTTGTGGTTTTTTTTGTGTTTGAAAAACTTAAAATGGTCAACACCTACTGCAAAATGGATTGCTGTAATTCCAAAAAATGGTTGCAATGCATTTTGTACATTTTTTAGAAAAATCTGATTGCCAGCATAAGTAAGATGGACTCCATCTCTACAAAAAATGTATGTGCTATGAAACATAATATTTTCATTGTGAAACAAGGACATACCAACATCTCTTCAAAAGGCACAAACAGCCTTATTGACATCGTGCCTCACTTTCTCCATTTGTGGACCAAATGAAGAAGAACGCAGCCACATTTGTCTCTGTGCAATATGGGAAAAAAATACTTGGGAATTTGGAAACAAGCAAATTGCAAAGAAATTCCAGACACATGTCCTAAACTGTTCCTTCCACAAATAATTATAATTATGTCTGGATGACGCTGTGTCTCCAAAGTAGCACAGAGAGGTACCAAGTCCAGCCACTTCATTCCACGCACTCCATGCTAGTGCACTTCCACATGAGGGAATCCAGGATGTGCAGCTACTCCACGGCGTTCTGCATGCACCTCCAACCAATGTATCCACGAGTCTCCCAAAATCCAGATAATCTATTTTCTGAAACACAGGCATAGCTATTTGTTTGTTCTTCTCTCAGGAAAAATGACTTCTGTCAAACTCTCTCCTTACACAACATACCCAGTAAACTTTATTGACCAATCCCTTTCTCTTCTCATTCTCATTTGCATGCCTCTCCACCCCAAAATCCCTGAATGTAATACGCGGTGTCCACGGACAACCGCCATGTCCGCGGACATATCGAAAATCTGAGCTTGATGAATTTAAATTTAAATAATGTAAAACATTTCCCCTTTGAGGTTGGCTCTGAAAGGAGCAGTTTTTTGGGGGTTTTTTGCAGATGCTTGATAGACACCTGTTAGGGTTTTTTTTTTTACTTTACTCCTAAAATCTTCACATACGCTTCTCCAAAGCAACCCTTACATTCCAAAACAGCATGGCATTTCCCATAAAAGATAACGAAATGTCATCTTCTTCAAAATAAACAGCATTACTGAAATCAATATTCTCATTAGTACAGAAGCACATACCAGCTCTAAGCATAAAAGCAAACATGCCTTGGTTGATTTCACAGCTAGCAATGTTTACTAGGTACTAAACCAGAAAAAATTAATTTGGCATATGGAAGGACGTTCATTACTGCTTGAACCAAGTGTTCCAAATCTACCAACAAAGTAGGAGCACTGACATAGCCCAAATGCAAAGCCCCGTAGTGCAAAACTACCACATGGGGACTGTTCTTTCTACCCATATCTTCATAAATTCGTACAATTCCCTGTATATTGCAATAAGGCATAGTGCTCCACACCACCTCCACTCCTTTAACATCAAAATTGTTTGCCACATTCCTGCATTGAGCATACTGTTGTAAACCATGCACAAACATATCTCCAACCACCAACACCCTCACTTTCTCCACCTCTGCCATTTTCACTACACACAGCCTCTTTCAACACAAATCCACAACCTCATCACCTGATTGGCTAATCCCTACAGTCCCCTTTCCATGCTGGATGTGCTGGAAAACCCTGGATGTGGCACGCCCTGTCCGCGGACAGCCGCGTTGTCTGCGGAGCGCGCAACTCTTAGACAGCCCTTCTACCATTTCCACTTCATTCTCTGTGCCATTCCCTTATTGGATACAGCTAAGCAGTCACACAACCATCCACCAATCACATCCAAGACCTCTACATCTAACTCCATCATCATAGTTCAGCACTTCAAATGTACAGTTGATCACTCTGAGTACAAGTCTCATATCATTGGAAAGCACCTACTACAAAAACTACCGTACATGTCTCCAAGATTTCTACTTGCAGCTGCATGTATACCCACATGCATGAATACAAATTACAGGTATACATATTTTATGCACAGTACATGTACAACTTGTATAAATGCATATAAACAGAGTAACTGCCACTTAACCTGTATAACCGATAAAATGAATTTAATGTTATTTTTCCCATCTGCTATAATCAACTGTCACTTCCAAACATGTCTGCTATCTAAATTCTGTTTTTACACACACAAAAGTCTAATTTAATATTAAAAGATGGGAGAAATAACAGTATAATTGTAGAAAATCATTTAGTAGTGTATTATAAAATTACACACAGCCAGGATAAGTTCATGCATCTTTATACACTCACACAGATAGACACTATCATTAAAAAGCTCCCACCTGAAATAACACCACTGCCTGTTCATCATATCCTTCTGCTTTATTACCCACACCTTCACAAATGCATACATTCCATGCTTTACTATACAGTTTCTGCCATTTACCCTATAAAAATAGCAAAATAAGTATTTGATTATTTCTTCTATCTCCTAACATCCAAAAACATAGCCTTAAGAAACCAAGTGAGTTCCATACGCTTAGTATTATACTCATTTGCAAAGCATGTTGAACTAACAAATTGTAAGTAAAATATAAAGGCTGCACATGGTCAAAGGAAACGGCATGCACACACTATGCTCAGTTATCAAACAACAATATTACTTCAAAAACATAAAAATCAATGTCTAAATTAACAACAGTGCTATAAACACACAACATTACTAACTTCTTTCTTTTACAATTGCAGTGAAGACCACTCTCCTGAAAAGCTCATTCCTGCTCATTCCTGCTCATTCCAAAGAAAAAAAGTAAACACAATACTACCATAATGTTCTAATTGTTACTCAAACACACTGTGGGGTTGATTCATGGAATTTGTGCGGCAAAAAACAGGGATTTGTGCGCCATTCTGCCCACAAATCTCCATTTGTTAAAAAGGAATTTGCGGGCAGAATGGCACACAAATCCTCATTTTTCAGCGCACAAATTCCATGAATCAGCACCTAGGATGTTAGTATTGCAGAACAAAGAACTGTTTTAATTCTATACCATTAGATTTAGTATTAGTGCTTCTCCTCACCACTTTGTATTTACATCTGAACCCCAGTATAGTAACACACAAATACAAGAATAGCCTTCCCAACTAGTTGTAGCTGCCCATTGCACAATCACACACCCCCACATTCATCGACAAGGTTATGAAAAATGTAATAATACCATTATGGAACAAGAAATCCAAATGTCTTCTCTTTTATTTTTGAATTAATCCTCATTCATAAATGCTGCTACAGACATTACGCTGCTGTTTTGCCTATACCTATATGAGTAACTAGTTACCTAGTGTCAATTGCCTACCTATTACAATTTACGAGAGTACATCACATGGACTGTAATTAATTATCAATACGTATGTACACACAAATCCTGTACTGTATGTATTTACTCGCTTACTTAATGCACCGGTTATAGTATTGAAAGTTTAACCAACCAATCCAATGTCACCTCATCATTATTGACATGTATCTCCACTAGTAGACAGGTCACACTGTATACACTTGACACTTCCTAGTTCTTTACAACCATTTTAGTGACTCCCTCCATCATGTGGCCCAAGACACTACACAATACGCACAACAAAACCACACACACCCTCTCGTTCACCACTATTCCCCTATCAGTTATCTTAATAACCTATGTTATACCCATTTCACTCATGATACCTATACCAACACACTCACACCTTGCATCTCACTACACAGCCTTGCATTCACCAACCTCCGCGCTGAACCACAACATGACACAATCTGAGCATCCCAGTCCAGCAATCAGACTCCACAAACTCAGAAACCGTACACTACCTAGACATCTACCATGCACACCCACACCTCCCGCCTTAAGAAACTCCAGATTAAGCAATCGCACATCACCTACTCTTCACACCAAGAGTTGCACAAAACCTCAACCTCTCTACTCACACACCCACCTCTCCACAGCATTACCTTGCACCAAAACTCACCTTACATCACCCCATGTTCATCACTTACCCTTACACCCCAAAATGAAAACCAGTAAAATTACACAACACCCACCTCTCAAATGTGCACTGCTGAATGTATGCTCACTCCCAGCACACGCCTTAGAGATAAATGACTTACTATCTACCCATAACCTTGACTTATTAAGCATCACCGAAACATGGCTTAATGAGATTTCATGTCCAGCTATAGCACTAGCCTTGCCCCCAGGCTAGGCCATACTCAGACAAGATAGATCTGATAGAATGGGAGGTGGCGTTGCCCTTATATACATAGATTCCCTCTCCATTGGATTAGCAGACCACAGTGCATGGGATGGTAATACTGATGTACTATCAGTTAAACTCACACTCCCACCCAACAGTACTATTAATATACACATCTTGTACAGGCCTCCTGGACTCCCTGCGGACTTCCAAGACCACCTATCTCACCGACTCAGAAATAACATTAAAAAGTCTTCCAAAATCTTTCTACTAGGAGACCTAAACTTAGGTTGCAATGACCCTGAAGATGAACCCGCCACTGCACTAGCTAAATAATTATCAGACTTAGGATTCTTACAAGTAGTACACTCTCCTACCCACTCCACTCTAGGGGTCGCATCTGGATCTTAACTGGAACACCAACATCACCTCTATCACTGCCTACCCTTAGACTGATCACACTTGCATCATATTCCTTATCCACATTACACCAAGCTCTAAGATTCTCACTCACGCTCCACCAGCTTTAACAAGAAGTTCAAAGAAACTTAACGCACTCAACCTCCTACCATACCTCACCAATCCAAGTTTAGCTTCCCCCTTCTCCCTGGATCCTACAGTGCTATCAGACCTTTTCAATGACACACTTACCAATGCCATCAATGCAATCACCCCACTTGAAAACAAGAAAGAAAATACATCTTTTCACTGTAACTCGTGGTTCTCACTCGAACTCCAAACTCTCTGCCATCAAAAGCGTCAGGCACAAAAAATTGGCAAGCAAACCATAATGAACTAAATAAGAACCTCTTCAAGCAGTTAGTGTATCAATACAAAAAGCCATTATTGCAGCTAAAAACAAGTCCTTTAATGAAAGGATTACCAAAGCCAACTCAAAGGCCAAAGAGATATTCTCAATCTTTAATGAACTGGTCCACCTCTGGCCAGTACAGATGAGATAATTAAAGACAAAGCTTGGTGCGCTAGCATCCAGTCTTCTATGCTCAATAAAATTGAGCTCCTCCAACAGAAAATTCACCAACACTGCAAAACCCTACCTAACCAAAAGACTAACCCTCTCGCACAAGCGAAGCACAACAATCCTCATCAAGCCCAATTTGTCTTTAGAGACATCACCGAATCTGAGGACCTTGAACTCATCAAACACCTCAAACCATCACTATGTAAATGTTACATATGCCCTCCCAATATCATCAAGGAATGTGCCAATGACCTTGCCCCACTGGTCACTGCCTTCAGCAACACTTCTTTTAGAACAGGCTCTGTTCCTAACAGTCTTAAAGAAGCTGGGGTTTGAAGTGGGAGAATGGAAGACCAGGCTCCCGCCCTTCCCCTCTCGCGCTTGGCCTAGAGGATCACAGCCTAGACACCCGCCACGAGAGGAGTTTGCCTATCTACCAGACGACCAAATACCCTGGTACAGGAACATACGGATGTGCCCATCTACCTGCCCAGCAGCCCGCTCTGTCCATGCCGACACCTGCGGCACGGACCAACTCGACTAAACCTACACGTCGTTAGAGATGCCATGACGACCTAGCCAACGGTCAGCACACCTGTGCAAATATACACACCGGACACTCCCGCACCAATCCACACGAAGAATATACTCAGTGCTATGACGTAGGCGACAGACATAATCACGGACATGCATCTTTATTATTTTCCACATAGGCTCTCAAAATGGATAAACGCAAGACGCATCATGAACTTATCTAAAAAGGCTTGCTCACGCTTCTTCTAAGAGCCATGCACCATAATGAAGAATATAACGGGGACACGATACTGAGGATAAAGCAATATGATGCCGCAACCTAAAGCGCTCTGCATCAAACAGTTCCACCAATGCACCAGGCCCAAGTAGGCCGCAAGCAAAAGCTTCCATGAACATTGAATGAGCAAGAACTGGGTTGCTGACCCTGCAAAATGAGCCCGGCCAAAGCACAACGCCAAGGGAACGATGTTGCAATCTCGCACGCTGCAAGCCAACGCCAAGGTCGCACCTGCAAGATAAACCAGGCACACAGTAGGAAAAACAATATTAATTGTGCTGAATTTTGCCTCAAACACGGTCTCACCTCACGTGACAAAGCCAAACCTGACAGGATGCCAAGCCCAGGAGGAAGGAGACGCCTGAATCCCACGTTTCAAGACACAGGCAGATACAATTAAAAGACTCATTGGACATCTGCAGCAGTGGGAGTAGTCGACCTCCCAACATATGAATAAATCCTCACATTGTTTACACCTACCCATATTAAAACATTGTTGCAAATGACAGGTGCACCGCGAGCTGGGAACAGCGATAGACCCATACTGGGAGGCTCGCGAGCGGACCAATTAGAACATGGGGTGCTTATCACTGACGCCATTAACATTGACCAATCCTCAGAGGTCTTCATGTAACAATTTCCATGTATCAAATTGAAGGGACAGCCCAGGTATACCACCTGACTAACCCTCAGCCACTAACACCATTCTCTATATGTGCGCTATACTAACCCTACCACTCAAGTAACCAATCCAGAGTGGAGATAGGTTTTTTGCTAAACTTTCCAAGTGACGCAAGTAGCGCGTCATACTAAGGTAAAAAGGGCCTGCGAGCCCCACGATTGTGTGTGTGTCAGGACGGACGCGTACGCTCCTTGACCCATCCCTGCCGTTTTGTCTAATAAACAGCAGAGTCACCTTGCTTCTTGTGTGTGTCTCATACTCTATCTCTTTTACGATATACGGGAGGAGTTGGGGCCTCCCTGCCCGGAGGTCTGCGGACGGTCCGGCCGACCCCTGCAGAATTTCCTCCCGACAAGTTGGAGGCACTGCTGAGATCTGTTTAATATCTGCTTTTATTTTTACTTTTTCCAGTTACTACTGTTGCGAGGAGGCCCGGCGGCGCGGCCCCCTCTGCCGTTGCCCCCTTCTGAGGACTACAGGACCATCGCGGAACTGCGAGAAGACCGGACAGCGCAATCCGGATATTGGCCTTCGGGAGCCGGTTGAGAAGTATCCCGCCCGCGGTTGGCGAGTGTCCAGACGTGGTCCAGACGAGGGGAGGTAGCGAGCCGCTTGGAGGGGTGCACGCAGTCGAGCGGCCCCGCATCAAGAGAACTTGGTGAGCATGCCACACACAACAAGCAATGTGAAATTGTGAGGGAGGGGGGAGGAATTAAATACGGGAGGTGGGAGGTGTTGCATAGGTGCGCGGCGAAGGTTTTGACAATTTAGTGTTGGCAATGAAATGAATGGTAGCCGAACGAGTGCGAGAGCAGTCGGCTACATTACGCGAGAGAGGGGGGCGGAGCACGAAAACATCACGTGCGGCCGCTCGTAGACACTGATTGGCCTAGGTCGCGACCACGTGTAAGGGTGTGTGTGTGTGTGTGGTTTCCTACGATTTGGCATTTATTAATCAATGAGTAGATGAGGATCCCTATTGTTCGAGCAAGAAACTCGATAGGTAGATGACGTTTCCCGGTAGGCGGTAGCTAGTCAGTTGCCCAATACGGAAGATAATTGGCTGGTTAAGCCCTCCTGTCGAGGGGCGTATCACACGCGAGGCGACGCAGTGTGCGCAGTCCGATTATATTATTGATTACCTTGTTCCAGGAGTGACAGGAAGACAGCTGTGAGGTTAACGGGGGTAGATTGCAAGTGTATTTTGAACTTAAAGAATATATGAAGAACTTACCAGTAGCTCGAAGAGATCGGTGACGTCACCAATAGGGCTTTCATAGGATATCCCGAGCACAAGGCATCCTTCCGTCTGAGGGTGGTGGGGAAGAGAACTGTGGTAAGGGAGTGGAAACGGAGATAAACGGTAATGAATTGACCAAGGAAAGGCGAAACGGGGGACGTGGCGGCGCACGGAGAACACCGGCCACGGCAAGTGTAGAAGAGGGAGGAGGAGCAAGTGAAAGTAGGACGGCTGTATAAGAACGTCACAAGGGGTACGCAGCCGCAGGGGGCTACGTGCGCCTCGGCCGCAGGGGGCCGTAAGGGTGTCGTGTAAAGGAAGAAAGAAGAAAATAAAATATACAAATGTAAATGCTATATTTTTAATAATTTTCCGTAGCGGACTATCGCAAGTCCCCAAACTTACGGGGCCAGGTAACGATATAAGGCTGTATATTGTAAACTGCTAGTGAGATAACCGCTACCAGATAGGGGAAGGGTAACAAGTGGAGCGCTACTATGTCATACGGGACAGGATCGGGAGGGTGGGGGAACACCCTCACTACCCCAATACAACACATATGTACCACACTGTCACCCCATAGGGAGAAACTGATCAAGTATAGCATAGAATGGACCCAGGGGACGGACAACAAAATGATATCACCG
This sequence comes from Ambystoma mexicanum, assembly GCF_040938575.1. Classification (NCBI taxonomy): domain Eukaryota; kingdom Metazoa; phylum Chordata; class Amphibia; order Caudata; family Ambystomatidae; genus Ambystoma; species Ambystoma mexicanum. Next base: position 720,441,073 of record NC_090936.1, read on the forward strand.
AGGCCGCCTAATGGTAGCTTCGATCCATATGCCCAACATTCACTATTAAACCATCTGCATAATACATACAAAGGGAAGAAGTTGGCAAACCACGTGGAGGTGTTTAACTTATGGAGGATGTTCCAAGGGTCCCGACCAGGGCCAAATGGAATGTTCACTGTGGGGGAAATACCGGAAGAAAAAGAGATTAAGGAGGAAGGAGAGGATGGGAAAAAGGGGAGTGAAGACCCAAAGAACACGGGGAACGGACAAGAGGGAGGAGAAAAGAATAATACATCAAATGAAATAAAAAAGGAACCGAGCAACGATATACCCCTAGCAAAGGGAGTGAAAACAGAGGGAGGGGGGTTGTACCCTTTAAGAGAGTTAGGAGAAATAGAAAGAGGTCAGTTAAGGGCGGCTGAGGGGTACTCGAACCCGGCATACAGCCCTCCACCATATGTGGCTCATAGGAAGATGCCAGCAGGGGAGGGGAGGACTGGAGAAGAACAAACTGTGGAAATAGGAAATGATGAGTGGGTAGCTGCACAGATACTATTAAAATTACGAGGTTCATTAACAGGAGAAGAGAAGGAGGTAGTAAGGAAAACAGACGAGGATAATACCAGGGAGAGTGAAATGAGGGGGGAAGAGCTGTTACGACAAAAGGAAGAGATTTTGGAGGAACGACTAGCAGAGTTAAGGGATGAGCAGAATGAACTGATCAAACAGCTCGAGAAGGAGGAAAGAGAGAGAGCGAGGAAAAAGAAAGAAGGTAAGAACGAATTGGAAAAAATAAGGGAACGAACTGAGGAGCAAAGGAGAGAAGCTGAAAGGGTAAAAGCAGCAGCAGAAAGGGTATCAAGAGCAGTGCTGCGAGAAAAGAAAAGGGAAGAAGAAGAGAAAGAAAGAGAAATGGCAATGTGGAAGAGGAGATTACTATCAGAAACGACTAAGAAATACGAAGAAGGGAGGGTGATAGAGAGTATATTAGAAAGGGAAAGGGTGAAATGGGAAAGGAAGAAAGAGGATGAAAGAATACTGGAACAGATGAGTAGTGAAGTAATGGAGGAATTAAAAAGGAAAAAGGAGGAAAATAGTAGGGAGATGGAGGAGAGAAATGAAGGAGAAAGAGAAGATAGGAGAGGGGAGAGTGAAGTATGGGGGGACGTATATAGAGACACAGAAGTAGCAACAACATCAGCGCAAAGGGGAACGGTTGATAAAGGAGAAGAAGGAGAACTGGACCTAATAGACTTAAAAACAGTAACAATCAAGGGGAAAAAGACCGAGTGGGGGGTGCCGTTTATGACTGACTTTTGTAGTGAGGAAGAAGAAGGAGTGGAGAAGGAAGGAAGAAACAGTGAAAGGGAAAGCCTAGATAAACTATACATCACCCGGACCAACACAGACTCACCATGGATCCGTAGGAGAAAGGATGAACTGGAGAGAAGTGAGGAGGGAGAGCAAGGAATAGCGGAAAGACAGACACATGAGGCCGCACCGTCCCCATCACGCCCTCTCCCATTCCACCCTACATGCTCAACCACCTCACGCTCGTTACGCACAATAAAGTTTGCGCCCTTCACAGACAAACTGACACCCTATGCATGTCGGCTTAGGGACCTCCCTAGACGCAGGCAGGAAGGACGAATACACATGCCCACATTAAATACAGGAAATGATGGAAGAAGGGGAAAAGATGGAGAAGAAAGAGTTACGAGCAGGGGAAATACGGATGAAATTGACGACGTAGAAGAAAGGGAAGAAGAGGAAGGGTGTGGGGACTCGATTTTATGGAACACAAAGGGTAAAACGAGACATAACTTAATGCCACTTCTGGAGAGGGGAGGGGTTAGACCACAGTATGTCCCTTGGAAGCATTCAGACAAAGAAAATATAAAATGCAGGCTCCCATCATTAAGTGGAGGTGCGGGTAAGTGGATATATGAAATGGAAAAACACACCGCAGGACAGAAACTGGCAGTAGGAGATGTAAAGGGCCTTCTAATATCGATATTAGGGGATGCAGCGGATGACATTTGGAAGAGAGCGGGATTCCCTGGGGTAACAATAACAAACACATCGCATGATGGGGCACCATTCGCAAACTGCAGACATGCACTATGGCAGGCACTGAGGGTACAGTACCCAGACACATCAGACATAGGAGCAATTACCTCACGCAAGATGCGTGAGAACGAAGATCCTGTTGATTATATCCAGGAAATCCAAGAGAAGTGGCGCATGGAAACTAGAGAACAATGGGACAAAACACCGGCAATATTTTATCATATACTAGTACAAGGGCTCCCAGAAGGAGTTCAGAAACAACTAAAGAAAGTAGTGGGAATGGAAGCAAAAGCATGGCCAGAAATACAACTGACTATAGTGCATCATTGCAGGACATGGCAAGGGAAAATGAAACAAAAAGAAGAAGACAGGAAAACGGAAGAGGCTAAACTAGTACAGAAAAAGCTTACCAAATACACAATGGAAGGGGCACTAATAACTACGCCTACAACAATGACCCAAAGCCCCACACAAGTAGTGGCTGCACAAGATCCCTCCCAAATACCACCTTCACAGACTATAACACAACAGGTGCCGCCACTCCAACCATACACGACCAACTTGGGAGGAGGATACCCAATGCCAGGAGCTGGGTATTATAATTATAAGAGGGGGAGAGGAGGTATTATGAGAGGGAGAGGATACGGATATAACACCCAACAGCAGGTGGGAGGACTTAGAAATTCCTATCCCACAGGGCAACCAGTATACCAGGAAAACGCAGGGAGCTTTCCATGGCAGAGTAGGGAACCACCGGTGTGTTGGAGTTGTGGATTATTAGGGCACATGTCACGCACGTGTAGAGTTAGACCAGGAACACCATCATGGAGTGAACAGGGACAACCAAGGCCCACACAGGAACAGCAGGGCATACAGCAACAGCAGACGTTGCAACAGGGAAATGAACAGCAATAACTAATAAGACAACAACAGTCACAGACACATTTACTGCCACAACAACAGGTAGCGATAACACAACAACCCCAAGTACAACAAACACAACTGGGTAGGGTGACGGTCCTAGGACACAACCCTTACACAGGAAATGGCCAATCGTTTTACCCTCAATAGGACAGCCCACAGACGGCCTTGGTGTGTCCCATCCTGTCAGTAACACCTAATAGTGCGGAGGAACCACGCATAGAGGTAACGATAGGTGACAAAAAGTTATCATTCCTTGTTGACACCGGGGCGACCCGGTCTTGCATAAGGGAAGGTAAATGTAAGATGTCAGGCGAAGCCATGAACACACAAGGATTCTCTGGGGCTAGAGGGTTGGTTCCTTTTACTGATAACATTCCCTTATCTATAGGAGATTATGACCTGTCAGTTCCACTTCTATATTATAGTGCCTCACCAGTAAATATACTGGGGAGAGACATAATGAACAGGTTGAATATGACGATCTCCTTTACTGAGGACGGCATAATTTGCTCTACTCCAGGGATTAACATGCTCACAGCACGACAGATTATGCAAGCATACTGCGGACAGACAGCGATTAGGGCGGAGCCAGTAGATGGCGAACTCTTCCAGTACGGGACAGACATGGCATTTGCATGGATGCCAGGGATAGAGGGAAAAATCTGGAGGAGGCCAGCAGCCTATCTGTTTAGACCAGAAACACCAGTCAATGAACCAGAAGGAAAGGTGGTTCCAGTGGACATTGAGAGCATTATAGCAACAGCTGATTACATTGCTGTACATGCCCAAGACAGAGAAGGAAGAGCATGGAGGGCAGTGATAGCACTAGCAGAAGGATGTAGACTCACCCAGGTGTCAGATGAGGAGCTGTTCTCAGAAGAAAAGGAGGAAGGTGAAATGGTGTTTATGATGAGTGTGGAAATATGGCTAAGAGTGGCGTACAAACAAGTAGCACAGAAAATTGCAATGGCACTTGAGCCACCCACATGCACCCCAGTCCCCTTCTTTAAGGAGGATATGACCAAGGTACCCACATCATTGTGGACTACTAGCCCCTATGACGTGGGGTGCATAAAAAGTATAGGGGGAGTAAGGATAAAATTGAAAAAAGGTGCAATACTCCCCAGAGTGAAACAGTACCCACTATCAAAAGAGGCAGATGAGGGCATATATGAAACCATAACGGCCCTTAATAAATAATGGCATATTGGTCCCCTCAGAATCACCATGTAACACGGCTGTATATCCAGTGCGCAAGGCTAAAGGGGGTTCTTGGCGCTTCATACAGGATCTCAGGCCCTTGAACAACATAGTAGAAGCAGAATACCCCATAGCAGCAAACCCGGCCACAATATTGTGTGGCATTCCAGCAGAAGCATCACGATTTACAGTGATCGACCTTAAAAATGCATTCTTTTCAATACCATTGCACCCAGACTCACAAGATCTGACAAGCTTCACTTACAGAAACACAAAGTGGAAACACACCAGATTGCCACAAGGGTATTGCGAATCACCCTCAATTTTCAACAGAGTAATACAGATGGATTTGGGTAACATTGAAGTGGAAAGCACAGTGTTGCAGTATGTGGATGACATAATAATTTGCAGTACAAACGAAAGAACATGCAGAGAGGACTCATTAAAGATGTTGACAATATTGGCTGAGAAAGGTTACAAGGTAGACATGGAAAAGCTACAGTACTGTCAAGAACAGGTACTTTACATTGGTCAGCTCATATCCCAACATGGAAGAAAGATTGCACCACAAAGAGCACAGGCCATTTCAAACACACCAGTGCCACAAACAGTGAGGGAACTGCAGCAGTTCCTGGGGCTGTGCAACTACTGTAGAGCATGGGTGTTTGATTACAGTTCATACATAGGACCCCTGCTTGAGGCGTTAAAGGAAGCTAGTAAAGGGGAGAAAAGGCTGGGGTGGACAATGGAAATGAAAGAGGCTTTTGATGAATTGAAAGATGCGATATCAACTGCTCCGGTACTGGCATCCCCAGACTATGAGCGACAATTTTTTTTATTTTCACATTGCGACTCAGCAGTAATGAAAGCAGTGTTGGCCCAAAAAACAAGCATGGGCTACAAACCAGTAGCATTTTACAGCGGCCACTTAGATCCTGTGATGCTAGGTCATTTCCCTTGCGAACAAGGTCTCGCCGCAGCTGCTTTTGCGGTAGAGAAAGCATCAGCAATCACCATGGGGTGCCCAACTACACTGTTTGTGGAACATGCACTATTTGCCATATTGAATAAACCTAAGTCCACCCTAACCACACAAAGGGCATCAGGTTATGAGATCATCGTATCCAGAGCTGAACTATCAATTGTTAGATGTAGCACGGTCAACCCTGCAAGGTTCCTAGCAGAAGTAATTGAGGAGGGAGATTATGCCCACGACTGTACGCAAATAACGGACATGTACTCATGTACTAGAAAGGTTGAAGAAAACGCACTAGAGGGAGGTGAGCTCTTGTTCATTGATGGGTCATCAACTATCGACCAAAGGGTTGGTGTAAGGAGGACTGGGGCAGCAGTGGTAAAAATGATGGAGGTACCGGTGTGTGTGGCAATGAAATGTGTACAATTACCACAGCATTACTCTGCTCAAGCAGCGGAATTAGTTGCACTGATCTTGGCGTTGAAGGAATGCTTTGACAAACGAGTGACCATATATTCCGACAGCGCATATGTTACATCCACTGTCCACTCAGGGCTGTCGAAATGGAGAAGAAGAGGGTTTAGGAGAGCTGATGGCACTCCAGTGCAACATGCCCTCCTATTGGCTGAACTAATTGAAGCAATAAATGACCCCCAAGAATTAGCTTTGGTCAAATGCACTGCACACACCAATGGTGAAGACCACATCTCAAAAAGGAATGCAGCAGCAGACGCACATGCGAAGTATGCTGCATACTTTGGTGAGATATGGAACCCCCCAGAGTCACAGAGGGCGAGGGGGAGGGGAATGGCTAAGGAGATGTTGATAAGAGAAGGGTACACCCATCTCCCAGCCACACAGATTATGGAGCTACAAGCGGCTGCACCAATGGCCGAAAAAGAAATATGGGTAAAAAGAGGATGCACAATGTCACCAACCGACGCACTATGGCGCCAGGGTGACACTGGAAAGATTGTAATACCACTGGCACTATTGAACACCGCCCTGAGCCAACTACACTACCCAGCCCACACAGGCAAGGAAGTAATTGCAGCACGAATTAGGGAAGACTGGTTCTGCCCCGAGTTAAATTCTCATGTGTCAAATTTTATCAGCAATTGTCTCACATGTCAACAGTTTACGGCCGGTCATACTCTGAAGGTGATAAGAGGTACTATACCCCGGCCAGAGGGACCTTTCCAGCATCTCCATATTGACTATGTTGATATGATCAACGTATGTCAAGGAAATAGGTATATGATTGTAGTAGTATGCCCATTCTCGAGGTGGATTGAAGAAGGGTCCTGTTCACACCCAGATGCATTTAGAGCAGCTAAATTCCTAGTGAGGGAGGTCTTCCCCAGGTGGGGAGTGTGCGAGGTACTGAGGTCAGACAATGGCCCACATTTCGCAAACGAAATGTTCCAGCACATCACATCCTTGCTGAACATCAAGCATAAATTTGCATGTGCATACCACCCACAGGCCAACGGTATATATATGAACGCCTGAATGGCCTATTAAAGGAGGCAATTGCAAAGATACAGTAAACAACAAAGAAGAGTTGGTTATATTGCCTTCCATTAGCCCTATTTGAGCTAAGGAATAGACCAGGGTCCGACCACCACCTCACCCCTCACGAGGTGGTTACCGGACGTCAAATGCGCCTTCCCCTAACGCCAACATCAAGAGCATTTACTGACCACGAGAGTACTGCGAGTGTTCTTGGTGATGAAATGTACCAATATGTGTCTTCTTTGATTACTAGTGTAGTGTTTGTGTCTCAACAGCTCGAGCGCACGCGGGGCGGTTCCAACAGCGATCAGCAAGAAGACGTGGATAAAGAATTAGAAAAGGAAAGACTGTGCAAAGTTGCTAAAGGTGACCACGTACTACTTCGCAATTTCAACAGAAAGTGGAACAGTCCACGATTCACTGGCCCCCATCTGGTAGAGGAGGTATCAACGAGAGCAGTAAAGTTACAGGACAAACGTGCTTGGAACCACCTACACGACGTAAAGATCTACAAACTCCAGACCCGCCCCAGCGCCACCGACAGGGCCATTGGAAGAACAACAACAGCGTCACCAACGAAGGAAGAGACTCCAACCACAACTAACAGCCTAAGTGTCCCCATACCCTGCCACCCCCCAGACTCCCCAGAGACAACTATTAGAAAAGAAAGGGGTGATCCCTATACCGCCCACCCCATGGTTACACGATCAAAGGGTAAAGAGACTTCCGCCAGTTGAGCCCAAACCCTCTGCCCATTGACCCCCTGCCCACTGTAGTAACAATTGAACTGAAGGACATTGTTTTGCACATATACACAAGTAAACACCTGAATGTTCTCTTTCTTTTCTCTCGCACATGCAGGTACAGCGTATTATTGTACTGTTAAGAAAGTAGATAACTAACCAATTCACTGCCCAGGAGTAGATGGTACCCTCAGACGATAATTACCTGGAAGAATTGTCACACCAATTTGTATATGAAGTAAAAAGGCCAACGTACCTGAAAAGAAGGAGGGTACGTGTCTACTACACAGCATTCCTCTTGGCCATAGAACATTCAATGCCCCACCTCCAACCATACTTGCCCGCCCTGAGAGATAGATCGCTTAGATTGGCGTGGGAACAGCTCTTTGCCTGGGCACTGAATGACTACTTAATAAGGAGAGCTTAATAACAATAACTAACCTTAATAATGAGCATATTAAGAATTTTCAGGCCGGCAACTGTAACGTCGCAGGAATAAGCTGCCGGACTGCAGCAAGGTAAGAGCAAAATGCCGGTGAAATTAGCATTTGTAATAAAATTGATAGGGATTTTATTGATCACCGGGTTCTTGGCTGCCTCTGTATGGCAGTACAGCTATGCTATCAATATTACTGCTGTACCCAAACCTAATACACCCCGACCACCAGCTGCAACAGGTGTTATGTCAGGTGGTACTAGTAAAATCCCACACAAGGAAGATAGAGTCAAACGCAGCACATACTCAGATAATAAAGGCATTGACAACTACGTACAAGATTCAGCACACATCTCAAACAACATATGGTATCAACACATGACCCACATAGGTAAGCAGACAACGGAAGACAGCTGCTACGTTTGCTCATTGATCCCATACGCTATGAGCGCTTCTCGAACATTCGTTGCCACGGAGATAGATGGGAAAATAGCACGATGTATAATATACCTGGCACTGTTCCAGACGAAAGGAAGATTTCAAGGGACAGTGGTGCACCTGGTGTGGAAAACACGAGATACATATCCATATGAAAACAACTTCCTCAAGACTTATTTGAGTTACCACAAGAGCAGTTTACATGCTGAAGGATTCAAATACATAACAAGTGGTCCTGAAAAAGGAGAAACAAAGAAGGTAACACTGCAGTACCTACCATGTGATTGGTACGCCACTGAAGTCCCTGGTAAAAACGGATGTTGGGAAAGAGCACTGATGATAATAACAGGGAAGGTGTACATGGACAACAAATGGGACATAGGAGTGGTTGGCAGCAACATGGTAACAAGAGAAAACATTTCAACTATTGATGGACATAACCATAGATGTTGGATGACTTGGATCAAGTACGTACCCATGCTCACATGGATGGAGAAGGATGAAGACCCAATAACAATATTGCCGCTAACTGCGCTTAAGGTATGCTACCAACATAAAGGATAGGTGGATGTAGGATACAACACCAACTGTGAAAGCGTGATGGAGTTACCTGAGGGGGGAGCAGGAACAGCAGTAGTAATGGACCATTACTGGGCCTGTGGAGACAAGGCGTATCACACACTGCCCCCTTTGTGGAATGGTGTATGCACTATAGTACACGTTAATGTACCATCACTAGTGGTACCCCAGAAACATGTGAACATGGCGAATTTCCCCAAGATGGATGAAGGAAACAAAAGGAAGAAGAGATCTGCACAGCCTCGGAAAGGGCCAGAGAACAGACGCAACGGCAACAACACTGTCCTCAACAGAAATCAAAGACAAGGAGAACCTCTGACAGGAAATTACCTGTGGGGAAGGTCGGAAACAGCACTGACCTCAATCCCGCCGGAACACAGACTATTCAGCAGAGCAGCTATGTTCTTCTCCTCAATAATACATCCTGGACTGCAGGCTTACGCAAACGCAAAATGGCTCCAGATAACTAGGTGGGAACTAATGATGACAATTAACTCTACAGTAAATGGATTCAACGCAATAAAAGAGGAATTGCGAGCAGTAAGAATGGTTGCACTACAGAACAGATATGTACTGGACCTCCTCACCGCAATGGAGGGAGGAGTTTGCGCAAAGATAGGACAATCATGCTGCACATTCATTCCTGCTAACGATGCTGACAATGGTACACTCACGGAAGCTGTATCAAAATTGGCCCAAATACACTCAAAAATGATGGATGAAAGTAAAGGTGTGAAAAAGGATGAGAGTTGGTTTTCAATATTATGGTCATGGATGCCATCTTGGCTGTCAGATGGACTGAAGATTATAGTTGGATGTACTATTATGGCTGGAGCTACACTGATCATAATAAGATTTTGGAAAGCCCGGAAGGCACGCACCACAGACGAGATGATCGAAATGGTTGGTATACACCTCTTGATGCCAACAGATGACGGCCAACACACAGGCACAATCATAAAAGAGAGAGAGAAGTTGCACAACCAGATCATCACCAATCACCTGGACCCACCATCTGTGAAGCTCGAAAACCCAAGAAACCCAAGGAGCTACATAGGGAAATGGGTATACTGCACCCCTGGAGGAACCTGTGAATATATGTATTGGTCATTTGAAGACCATGTTAACCACTATGGACATTTGGGAGGAATAACTAAACTATGGAGAGTAAGAGGAGATAAAGAAAAGGATATGTTTGTGGTCGACAAGTCGACCAGAGGGGGGACTGAAGTGGGAGAATGGAAGACCAGGCTCCCGCCTTTCCCCTCTCGCGCTTGGCCTAGAGGATCACGGCCGAGACACCCGCCACGAGAGAAGTTTGCCTATCTACCAGACGACCAAATACCCTGGTACAGGAACATACGGATGTGCCCATCTACCTGCCCAGCAGCCCGCTCTGTCCATGCCGACACCTGCGGCACGGACCAACTCGACTAAACCTACACGTCGTTAGAGATGCCATGACGACCTAGCCAACGGTCAGCACACCTGTGCAAATATACACACCGGGCACTCCTGCACCAATCCACACGAAGAATATACTCAGTGCTATGACGTAGGCGACAGACATACTCATGGACGTGCATCTTTATTATTTTCCACATAGGCTCTCAAAATGCAGAACCGCAAGACGCATCATGAACTTATCTAAAAAGGCTTGCTCACGCTTCTTCTAAGAGCCATGCACCATAATGAAGAATATAACGGGGACACGATACTGAGGATAAAGCAATATGATACCGCAACCTAAAGCGCTCTGCATCAAACGGTTCCACCTATGCACCAGGCCCAAGTAGGCCGCAAGCAAAAGCTTCCATGAACATTGAATGAGCAAGAACTGGGTTGCTGACCCTGCAAAATGAGCCCGGCGAAAGCACAACGCCAAGGGCACGATGTTGCAATCTCGCACGCTGCAAGCCAACGCCAAGGTCGCACCTGCAAGATAAACCAGGCACACAGTAGGAAAAACAATATTAATTGTGTTGAATTTTGCCTCAAACACGGTCTCACCTCACGTGACAAAGCCAAACCTGACAAGATGCCAAGCCCAGGAGGAAGGAGACGCCTGAGTCCCACGTTTCAAGACACAGGCAGATACAATTAAAAGACTCATTGGACATCTGCAGCAGTGGGAGTAGTCGACCTCCCAACATATGAATAAATCCTCACATTGTTTACACCTACCCATATTAAAACATTGTTGCAAATGACAGGTGCACCGCGAGCTGGGAACAGCGATAGTCCCAGACTGGGAGGCTCGCGAGCGGACCAATTAGAACATGGGGTGCTTATCACTGACGCCATTAACATTGACCAATCCTCAGAGGTCTTCATGTAACAATTTTCATGTATCAAATTGAAGGGACAGCCCAGGTATACCACCTGACTAACCCTCAGCCACTAACACCGTTCTCTATATGTGCACTATACTAACCCTACCACTCAAGTAACCAATCCAGAGTGGAGATAGGTTTTTTGCTAAACTTTCCAAGTGACGCAAGTAGCGCGTCATACTAAGGTAAAAAGGGCCTGCGAGCCCCACGATTGTGTGTGTGTCAGGACGGACGCGTACGCTCCTTGACCCATCCCTGCCGTTTTGTCTAATAAACAGCAGAGTCACCTTGCTTCTTGTGTGTGTCTCATACTCTATCTCTTTTGGGATATACGGGAGGAGTTGGGGCCTCCCTGCCCGGAGGTCTGCGGACGGTCCGGCCGACCCCGACAGAATTTCTCCCAGACAGGTTTGTCCCCTTCTAAAAAAGCCAACACTAGACCCAGCGAAACCAAACAATTACAGGCCTATAACGACAGTGCCATTTTTACTGAAAATCGTGGACAAAGCAGCGCACAACCAGATCCAACTGTACCTAGAATCTAACTCTAAAAAAGGCAATCCGGCTTCGTGTTGGGCATGGAAGAGAATCCGCACTACTAGACCTAAAAAACAAATCTCCCAGATCATAGACAAAGGTCAACCTGCCGTGCTCCTCCTTCTTGATCTATCGGCAGCATTTGATCTGGTTGATCATAAAACCCTAATGACACATCTCACTCAGTCAGCCCACTTTTCCAAACATGCAGCATCTTGGATCACCTCCTTCCTCGAAGGCAGGGCTATGAAGGTTTTCTCTAACGTAGCAAACGCAGACCCCACAACCAAAAATTGCAGAGTACCCCAAGACTCTTGTACAGCTCTCACCCTCTATAACCTTCTCAAAAAACCTCACTTTGACTTATTGGACACTAATTATGCCGATGATACCCAAGTACTCTTACCTCTAACTGGATCCTATCACCAAGACACCATGGCCTTACATGATATCTATGCTACAATTCAAGCCTGGATGACAGTCTGGTCTATGTTTTAACAGAGATAAGACTGAAATACTCATCCTCGGGCAGAAACACACCTTAACTAAGCTGAGTTCCCAATATGCAAACTTCAAGATAGACAACTCCACCATCACTGTATCCTCTTCTGTCAAGAATTAAGGTGTCCACATCGATGCCAACCTCTCCATCAATAAACAAATTAGCGCCATAGCTTCTGCCTCAGCATACAGCACCAAAATTATCAATGCCATCAAACCCTATTTATTGGCACCTAATTGCATGGCAAAAGTCAGTGCAACAATTGGTGCCAAACTTGATTACTGCAATGCCCTATTGGCCGGCACGTCCTCTAGAAATATACATAGACTACAAACCACACAAAATAACACCATGCGAGCTGCTATGGGTATCCCCAGAAGATAACATATATCTCAAGCCAGACAAGCAGCGCAGTGGCTTCAGGTCAAAGACCGCATTACACTTAAAATACTCACCATCAAGCACAAATGTATAAATGGCACAGTTCCCACCTATCTTGCTGAAGCTATTTCCAGAACTACATCCACGCGCCCCACCAGAACACAATACACCAACCGGCTTCACATACCACGCATTTGAAGAGCCACAGCTGGAGGGTTAGGCTTCTCATACATTGCTCCCAAACTTTGGAACTCCCCCCCGCCCCTCTCAGAGCAGAATACTTAATTTCTGCTTTCCGGAATAATCTCAAGACTACTTTTCTGAACCAACACTGATAGTACTCCGTTGTTTATAACTGTCCTCTGTAATATACATGTAACTGTTTCTGCTTTTTCTTTTCTAAATATACACACACAATGTGATCTATATACATACTCTTTTTAACTATACCCTGTAATCATATGACAAATGTACAACTAACCTTCACAAATGTTTCTAAGTTGTGTATCAAGTTCTGTGATATCGTTGTAACTAAGCATGCTCTGTAACAAGTGCCACGATGCCCCTGGGCTGATGGGCGCTATATAAATATGAATAAAACAAACAAAAAAAACAAATGCTGCTTACCAAAATATCCCAAGAAAACTCAGTATCACCTCTCCATCTGACTGAATCAAAACGTCCAGTGTACAAATGGCTGTGCAGGTCAATGTGTAACATTGGCAAAGAATATTTTAAATCTTTACACTAGTTCCTCAATCGGTATGTGAAAGACAAAGACAAATTCAAAATTAAACTACTACAAAATATGGATACCTGTCCAGTGCGCAAATACACAGGACTACAAGGACATTCATTAGCCTGCATTTCAGGACCTATTTGCAAATGCACTTTCCATCATATCAAAATGATATCAACAAATCATTCAACTATAAGAAATCTAGTCCATGAACTGTACTATGCTAAAAGTCCGGCGTTAGCATTAGTCAATTTAAATAACAATCTTCTACATGGTACAACTAAAGACCTACACGAAGAAACAGAGCATATCTAGAGAAAATATTTTGGAAGTGAAAGCCACTTACAAAATGCAATAGCTTTACAACAGACTAGGAACAATTCTACAAATGGCAACCTTCTACTACACACATACAAAAAAGAAATACTAACATTTAAAAGTACATCCGCTGAAGTACCAAACCATGTGTGTGTGTGTTGCTGCAGAACCTTTTTATAAAAGTAGCACAAAAATGTAGCCATAACATACAAAATAGAAGACAATTAAGATTCAAAATGGTTTGAATTAGCTCTCTACCTTATAGCAGAAAACAAATACAAAATGAATAACCCCTTAATACTTTGCAGTTACCGCACTGCAAAACTTGACAACAACTAAACTCCTTCACGTGCTATCACAAATAACTTGGAATTATTCCCACTGCCAAAACCCTTGCAACAACTCAATTTATATGAGAGCATCATAATTCAAACAGTGCATCCATTTCAAGCAATAATACGCCTTCAACCAAAAACAGCAACATTAACTCCCTCTGAATTAGTGAAAGGCATTCGTGGCAAAGTAGTTTATTTATCATTAGATCTGAAAGAAAATGTACACACTCTGGGAGTGCAACGTTCAATAGATCAATCTTTAATTGTCTTAGTAAATAGTGTACCTACAAAAGACAAAATAATTTGGCAACAATTCGTAGACTTACATAAGGTTAGACAAGACTTGCAATATCTAAAAGACAATAATGAATACTACAAAGAAATCAATATTGAAGAAAGCCTGAGGGTAGCCACTGAAATAATTCAAGAGTCACCAGAAACTGGCCAATTTGAACTTCTAGATCCTGCTACACTATCCAATATTTGAGACCATTACCCAATTCATCCATTACACTCTAAAGACTCCATAGATGATGCACTAGAAACATACCAAATGTGACAAACCAAAGCATCACCAATCAGCATATAGGAAAAAAGTATAGAAGCACATGATTTTCCTCTACTCTTTCATAATGGGAAAGGAGGAAGGTACGATGATAGACCCATTCAGATAACAGCATTAGAATACCGCTCGTTATGAATTTATTCTGAAGATCCTAGATTTAGACAAAATGTGTAATACATATTCCACCTACTCTTTGAACGTGAACTAGCAACTCTATGCTACAGAGTTGCATACATATTGAAATCAGGTACCCATTTTCAAAATATGTCAGCTTCGCAATTACTACAAAACGTGCAAGAAAAAGGTGAGGTTCTACAATCAAGCATTTCAAATCTATAAGCTAACATGCGTGGTACAAAAGAATACTGGTTCCAACGTCACGGAGATGATAAGAAACCTTGGCCCACCCACTTGGTTTGTTACATTAAGTTGTGCAGAATATGCATGGGAAGATTTACATGATTTCCTACTCATATCAAACAAAAACAAAACAAACATAGATATACTAACACCTGGAGAACTCTGCTCTCTGGATCCTGTTAATGTTTCAAGATATTTCCATCATTGCTTCATTGCTATGCTACACTTTATTTGTAATAAAACTGTTCCTCCCCTCGGAAAAGTGTAACACTTCTTTTGGAGAAAAGAATACCAAGCCAGAGGAGCACCACAAATCCACATGCTTAATTGGATTAAAGATGCTCCTAAATTTGGTCAAGACAGTGATGCCAATGCTTTACAGTTTATCGAAAAATATGTCACTTGTGAAATTCCTTCACAAACAACAAATAGTGATCTTCATGCACAAATGTTCCAATTTCAAAGACACAAATGTGGGAAATATTGTCATCGCAAATGCAAAAACAAAGGGAAATAATACACAAATGCCATTTTGGTTTCCCAAGACCAGTTACAGCAACAGGTCAATTAGACAACTTCATTTCTTCAGTTAGACATAGTGTTAAAGGTAAATCACCTAAGAACACATATTACATAAAAAGAAAAGAAGAAGCAAAGTATATAAATGATTACAATGCAATCATTGCAATCTTATGGAATGCAAAGATACATGTGCAGTACATTGCAGACAATTCCACTGCAGTTGCACAATATGTTACAGCCTACTTAACCAAAGCAGAAAAAACATAGCTTTAAGACCTCTTGGATGACCTATCATCAGACAAAACACTGTCTCAGAAATTGTACAGCTTAGGCATAAAAAGGCTCTCTCATAGAGAATGTGGCAGCTATGAAGCTGCAGACCGTTTAACCGGTATTGCTTTGTATGGAAAATCTGAAAATATAGTATGGCTAAGTATTGGTCCTGTTAAATCTAGAAAAAGAGTTCTCAAATCATACAAGGACATAGAAACAATAGCCACAAATGATCCCAACCTCCAAGACATTTTGAAAAATGATTTACTGGATACATACTACCCAAACAGGAGTACCACTGGAAACTATGGGCCTCATTATGACCCTGGCACTGACGGAATGAAGGGGGCCAGTACGGGACCAGCCCCCTTCATTCCTTCAGGGCCGATTATGAGGTTCCCTTTGCAGGACCCAGATCAGACATCTTGTAAAACCAGATGTCTTTTCCGGGTCCCGTGAGGGGAAGAGGGAGGTAACAATGGGACACTTGTAATGTGCCCATCGTTACCTCCCTCCCCATTCCCATTGAGCCCTATGGGGGCTCAAATGGGACTGGGGAATGGTTCCTGCAAGGAGGACTTACCAGGTCCTCCTATGTCGGAATGACCCGGTAAGTCTCCATTGAAGGAACCCGGTAATGGAGCCCGGTTTGGAGGCAGCTAGCTCCATGGCTACCTCCAAACTCTATACCACATAGCCCAAAATTTCACATACAAAAATAATATAAAAGCAGATGAAAACAAAGGTAGATACAGAGTGACAAATTGTGAAGGCAGCTTAGTGAAACTTACCAAACGAAGCCTCATTAATCATATCAAATTGTCATTAAAAACTCCTCAAAATAAAGAACTATATTACATGTCCCTGCTACAACTTTTTAAACCATGACAAAAATTAGAAGAGTTACTAGATATCTATGACTCCTAGGAAGACACTTTCAAAGCAAATGAAAGCACTATAACAGATGTAAACTTTACACAATAAAAAACAATGTTGCACAATGAACAGCAACACAACGAAGAATTCCAGCCCAACTAGATAAGGACACTCCCGACAGTAGTCTACCTTCTGTAACAGGAAACAAGAACGACTGGGACAGCCACTAATAGCAAATGAGGCAGAATTAGCTATGACAGAAGTAGAAAACAACATGTATCATTATGAAGAAGATACAGAAGACTTGACTGTACTGAATTCAAAACTGAACAATGAGCAGCGTAGCATTTTTCAAGAAGTAACAAAAAAAATTGCACATGGTGTACAACATGAAAATAAAAAGTGTACCTGCCAAAATTACAAACCTATACTACTATATGTCAGTTGTCAAGCTAGTTCAGGAAAAACATTCTTAATCAAAATCATCAGCAAGTTCCTTCAACAATTGACAAACAACAAACTGTCAGCTGTTGTAATTGACCCCACAGGTTTAGCTGCCTACAACATAGACGATGACACTTTACACCGATTACTAATCCTTCCAGTAGAACACCATAACAAATTAGAGTATTACAAACTTTCTACAGAAGCGGCAATGGAACTACGCAGAGTTTTGAAACAAATGAAAATGCTACTAATAGATGAAGTGAGTATGGTCTCCAACCTAATGTTGGCTTTGATTCACCTCAGATTACAAGAATTAAACATGCTTGCATCAAATTTTGTTTTGAATTGACAACGGGTCCCTCTGTGTCACAAATCAAAAGTGCCATCCAATATGTTAATTATTGATAATAGCCTGTGAATGTTATATTACACATCATTTATCAAGAGAAAGTATGAATGATAACACAAGCAACTACAGACGGATATCCAATCTGGCTTACCCAGAAGAGATCGCCGGAGAACCACGTGTACAAAATCCTTCTTAAATACGTCCAAACAAACCAAATAATCGAGTAGTCCCAAGTTGGCTTAAGAGCAATGAAAGGAACAGAATCAGCACTCCTATCGATGTGGGATGACCTGAAAATAAACACAGATGACGATGCCCTATCAGCCTTCATACTATAGGACATATCAGCAGGATTCTACACAATCAGGCACACAACACTAACCAAAAGATTAATGGAATGTGGCATACATGAATCTGCACCAAAGTGGCTTACCTCATTCCTAACAAACCACACTGAAAGAACCTACCTACAACTGTTCACCTCAAACACCAAAATATATCCTGTGGAGTACACTGGGAACCAGCTTCTCTCCTGTACTTTTCAACATACATGTGCCCACTGATGAAATCATTTGAACCCAAAGATTTACTGCCTACAACTAGTCTGTCACAAGATGAAGCAGAGTTAAATAGAATTTTCAATTTAATTGAAACCTGGATGCTTAATAATAACCTGCCCTTGAACAAAAGCAAACCAGAACTAATGATTATTGGAAGCTACGCTGCCATTAGTAAGCTGGAAAGCAAATATCCAGCCTTTAAGCTTGGATCGGACCATATTAAGTCAGTATCAAAACTTAAAATTCTAGGAGTTAAATTAGATCAATCATTGTCCATGTCACACCACGTCTCTAGGGTAATCTCAGCATCAGCATATTGCATCAAGCTATTACACCACGTTAGACTGCTCATTACACAGGCACACTCAGAAACTATTGCCAGAGCCATCATTGGGGCAAAAATAGACTACTGTTTCAGTCTACTAAAAGGTCTAAAAAAGGGAGACACCCAAAGATTACAGACAATGTAAAACAGGGCGATCCGAGTGGTTTTGGGGTTGTCTCGAAGAGACCATGTAACAGAGGCAAGGCACTCACTTCATTGGCTCCCAGTAGAAGCATGCTTTAAATATAGAATTCTAACAATCACATTGAAATGCAGACAGGGCATTATGCCATTGTATTTGCAGAATTTCATTAATGAAAAAACGGGGGGCAGAGAACTAAGATTCTCGGGGCAGAATCAGCTGAAGATTCCTAGGAGCAGAACCTCAAAGGCCGAGAAAGGAGCTTTCCATTTTGTAGCCCCAAAACCTTAGAATCAGCTTCCCCTCATGCTGAGACTGCAAAGCTCATTGCAGATCTTTGCCTGAAGCCCCCTAGCCATATATAGCATCCCAATGGTGAGAGCCTCAGCATACTGTCTTTACGTTGTTTTGTAATCCCTAGGTAACAATGTCAGCGCCTTCATGCCCCAAGTTCTACAGCGCGCTATATAAATATTTTTAAAAAAGAAAAACTATGCAGACAACACACAACTGATTGTGAAATTAAACAGAACCCAGGAACAACACACCAGCCTGAACAACTGCCTCACAGACGTCTACAATTGATGACAACGAACAACCTTAAACTGAACCGGGCAAAAACAAAAATAATGTTCTCACCCGCAGGATTCGACAGAGGGAACCCACAACTGGACTGGCCGATCGGCACGGGAATACAACCAGAGACTACTGACATAGTAAGTAACCTAGGAATACTCATGGACAACGAATCGCAAGTCAAAGCAATCGCCAAAAAATGTTTCTTCTTCCCACGACTGCTCAGAGGATGCCTCCCCTAACTCTCCTCCCCCCCACAACCCTCATAATCATATCCCTGATACTGACAAGAATTGACTACGCAAATATCCTCTAACTAGGAATGCCAGAAAGACATACCAAGAAACTAAAAAAACGGTGCAAAATATAGCAGTCAAGATCTTATTAAGACTAAACAGAAGAGACCACATCACTCGAGCACTGAAAAGCCTACACTGGTTATCAGTAAAAAAAAAAACTGCATCAAATTCAAGCCCTCTGCATTGCCCACAAAGCTTTGCACAGGCAAGGAGCTGAATTCCTCCAAGACAGGATTAGCCGGTATTGGCAACTAAGATCCAGCAACAACCTACAAATAGAGGCAAAACAGTATGAAAAAAAAGGAAATTAGGTAGAACGATGTTCTCATGTCTAATTGCTAACATCTAGAACACCATGCCCAATGAAATCAGAACCACAGAATACCACATCACCTTCAGTAAACTGCTCAAAACCTGGCTATTCAGCAGACAATGACAACCTCGAAGGGACACCGGCAACAACAACACCACATAAAAAATACTAGTGAGGAGACAAGATGGACCAAAGAACCACAAACAAGAACCTTGCGAGGTACCATCAAGTGGCAACCAAAGAGCCATGCCAGAGGCTCCACCAAAAACCGACTGACTTACTAAACCATCTTCCCCTTCCTGCCCCAACACAACTGACACCACTACACCAGACCTTGGACTAGCACACTACACATAAACAAACCAAGAATCAATACTTAGTTGACACCCAGCATATCTGGATGCTGAAGCGCACCTAGAATGAACCACCCACATAGTCCATAAAACCATCAACAACACAATTACACACCAAACTACCAGATTATTTTACAGCTATGACCACCCATGACTCTTGATCCCTTTTAGACACTATCTAACCAGTCTGCACTACCAAACCCACCACAACCCCACACAACAAACTAACACCAACACAAAACACTTCTACACATCTGAGGCACTGAATCCTACCCATAAGGTTACAATGCACAAGGACTCTCAAATAAACTCCCACATGCAAACAGCATTCACAGATGCCAGTTCCTCCTGTACTCAACCTATCCTCTCACCCTACCCCCACTAACATCCCCACCTCCTCTCTTGCAGAGCCACATGAGCGCCTGGAGACTGCCTCTGGGTGGTAGGGTTGTGCGGTATCAATCAACAAAAAATAACATGACTTAATGCCAACACGTCATTTTGATGGGTGCAATGCAATGATGATTTAAAAATGGACTTCACTTGAAATGAACTAGTTATGATGCATCAGCCTAACATCCGTCTCTGGATACTGTAGCTTTTGTGATGATAACCTTTTAGTAATGATGCACTGTTTAATAGAGTTAAAACGTAGAACATGTATATTCATTTGATTCATTCCTTTGCTGTACTATATGCATTTCATAAAGATGTGGAGATGCTCCATTTCACTCCCATTCCAATTTAAATTGCGTCACCAACGTTAAACTCTTCTGAATACTTTTTATCAAAAAATATGGTATCTGACCTCTAACTGATTTTACAATATACTCCTGCAAAATAGGTGAAAGTATCATAAAGTAAGCTTTGACAATGACGGCATAGCTGTTTTATTTTTAATGCCATGGAAGTTGTCCAAGCGCCAAACATTGCATGAGCGAAACTGCCTTTTGAGTCATTCAAAGACTTGCAATTGCCATCAACATATAGCATTTTTTTTTGCTCGGAAAGAATGGAGCAGTTTTGATTTCAGTACAATCAAGTCTTCTGTATCTTCTTCATAGTGACATATGGTGTTTTCTACTTCTGTCATAGCTAATTCTGCCTCATTTGCTATTAGTGGCCCTCCCAGTGGTTCTTGTTTCCTGTTACAGAAGGTAGACTACTGTCAGGAGTGTCCTTATCTAGTTGGCATGGAATTCTTCTTTGTGTTGCTGTTCATTGTGCAACATTGTTTTTTACTGTGTAAAGTTTACATCTGTTATAGTGCTTTCATTTGCACAGTATCCACAATCTGACATATTCTGCTGAGGCACCTAACATCTCACTTGTGTAACTATAAACTGAAAGTATTTTTGTTTCCTCCTGTACTCTGCGCCCTGATAGACCTGTGTCTGATGCACTTTACAAATTAATAAATAAACAAACAAACACACTTGTTTTGCGTCCAAGTTGATTGGAAAAACAAAAAAGACACCCACATTTATCAAGAAGCTATCTTCCGCAAGGGTAGTTTTTTAACGTGTAAGCTTTACTGTTTATAATGCTTACATAACTTGTTTTCCATCGCTGGATCATGTTGAGAGCTGCAATAGAATTCGACTATATATATATATATATATATATATATATATATATATATATATATATATATATATATATATAATATATATATATTTCTCAATCGATAATTATTTCCTTTAACGCACATTGTATGCATACATATTTTCCACAGAACATGCGGTCACTCACTAATGGCAGTCAACTCGGTTTCGACAGAGGACATGCCATGTATTTTTCACGCTGTAATTTTAAATATGTCAGGCTACAAGAAATATTGACAGTAACATGTGTAGTCATGCATAGTGTTGGCATACATAATGCCTAGGTAGGGGGATTTACTGCAGAATTTCATTATCTACTCCAAAGATTATTCACATTTTCAGAATTATGTGGATATAGGTATGGCATGAACTGGAAAATAAAACAAACATAATATGCACGAATGGCCAGATTTCTATGTATAGGAGAAACTATTTTCATGATGGATATGTAGAACTGTGCATAATTCTTAATGCAATAAAAATATAGCTGAAGTGTATACTGTCAATATCACTGGCAATTACTATTGCAATCACTGAGTTCAGAACTGACTCAGCTTTTATTTATAGATGATCAATGCTTTAAGAGCTCTTTCTGACTGTGACAGACGTTGCCTTTCAGACGTTGCCTTTCAGTGCTGGTGAAAAGTGGTTTACATCACAGATGACACAGTAGCCACAGTACAAATGGAAATGATCTTTACTTGGTTACAGGTTACAAAGCTTCAATTACAGATTAACAACACAAGTACAATGGGACACATCCAACAGCCACCCTGTCTCGCAGGCAGCCTCTTATCAACTGTCCTTCTGAGAACACTCAGCAGAGACTATTCATCCAAAATTCCACATCCAGGCATTCATAACATCAAATGCATACTGAGCAGAGTAGGAGGGAAAGGCAATTCACAACACATGTGCATTCTGTGTGATATTTAGAATCCTCAATCACTTTCCAAAGTACCACTCAGTGTACATAAACAGGCTATACAGCGTCAGCAACTTATTATACCAGGCGTTGGTGTGAACAGCATGTATTGAAAGTCCCAGCTTTTTTAATGCAATGGGCCCACAAACTTCGTAACCCTTATCACACCACCGTGTGGACTTGTGGCAGCCTTACATTTGAACTGAGTATATGTGTATATATATGAATGACAGGTCTGGCTGCAATCTTCCATTTAACATTGTACTAAGTAATCAGAATGGGAGGGCCTGTCCACATAATGTAACCATTTCAATTCATATTATCATAAAATGTAAAATGTCTGTGGCGATAACTAGTTAGACACCTAACATCTGTGAAATAGGGGAAGTTATCTAAACCATCAATGGATTAGTTTGAAAACATCTCCCACCATCTCACCTCTTTAGTGTGTTACTACAGAGGAGTGCACATTTAACAGGGAAATGTGATGTCCCTCAGCACTTGTGATCTGTATCTGCAACCCTACAGTCCCTTCTCTCTGCACTTATTAGCCACCCGTTGGCTGCACTTTCTGAGTTACTTGCACTGAGGCACCAGCTGGCTGCACGGTTTGAGTTACCAGCACTTCTCCCCTTCTACTCCCCTGCACTTGTGCAATCTGAATGGCACGGGGCCCAGTAAGATCGTTGTTTTGTCCTCCTCCTGTTCCCCCTCCTTGTCTTGTCGCCCCTAGAAACACTTGTATACAGGAGCATTATAAATGCCATATCATATCATATCATAACCTTTGTGAGTATCAAATACATTTATGTATTGGGGATTTTTAAGTTTAAGGCCTCAGCTGTGAGCACAGTACATTTGCAGAGCCCCAGTTGTATGAGAGAGGAGCAGTGGGTGAGCGGGAAAGAGACAGTGTACAATAGGGGGTTTGATTGTTTTCATACTTTGAACATTCATGACCAGGTAAGTGCTGCAAATGAAGAGAAGGGGCACACGTAAACAGTATGAGTATATCATAAAAACATACGAAGAAGTGAAACATAAAGCATGAGAGACCGATGCAGGGTCAGGGCTCCCCTGATGATGAGTAGTAATGCAATCCTTCCATGGCCAGCATCCTAAGAGAAAGGAGACGAGCGGGGCAGTAGTGGGTAGAATTCTAAGGATTGTTAGATCAAGTAAGTCTTAAATTCTGCATATGGAACATGATATGCAATATATTTGTATATAGCAACTGTAATTGTGGACCAGTGACACTTTTTGAATGTTGGGTCAATGCTCTGTGAGTACCTTAAGTGCAGTTGTGTAAATCAAAAATCAATATTACTTTAGTCTGGTGTCGTTATAAAACTGAAATATCTCCAACCAGTTGTAAGCAGATGTACTTAACTGAAAAACAGGAATTCCATGAATGTCTATGGACAATAGGTAAAACAACCATCCCTTGTGTATATAAAAGAGAGAGAAAGAGAGAGACAGAGACAGAGAGAGACAGAGAGAGAGAGAGAGAGAGAGAGAAAGAGAGAGACAGAGAGAGAGAGAGAGAGACAAAGAGAGAGAGAGAGAGAGAGAGAGAGAGAGAGAGAGAGAGAGAGAGAGAGAGAGATTCCAATGACTTTGGGCCTCATTACGACCCCATGCTGGGGTCCGCCATGGTGAATGGTGGAATTACCGCCCCATTCCAAGGTTGGCGGGCCGGTAATTCCCCATTCACCATGGGCCCTTCCCCATTCCCATTTTTGCCCCATAGGGCTCAATGGGAATGGGGAAGGCGCTAAGTACGGTGCCGCAAATTGCGGCACCGTACTTAGCACCAAGGTCCCTTTGCGGCACCCTACTTTAACGGCTGGTAAAACCAGCCGTTAAGGTCGGGTCCCGCAACGGGACCTCGTAATCAGGCGTTAAGGGTTTAACGGCGCTGACACCTTTTACGGCGCCGTTAAACCCTTAACGCCAGGGTCGTAATGAGGCCCTTTATCTTTTGTGGTATATGTGAGGTAATGACTACTTCTCTGTAAGAATACACGAATGAAGAGTGCCTAAAACACCTGCTTAGCACCACACTACTACTAAGCCAGCACTGATCCCAATCACAAAGGAAACATAGGCACAGTCCAAAAGCAATACCTCCTTCTTCTGGTGTAATAGTACAGGCTGAGTGCAGGCGTTGTCTTCAGGAGGGGTGTGAGCTAATAACAGTAACAACCCAAACAGCAATAGTACACACACTCCACAATAAAATAATGCCCAATGAAGGTTCTATAATCAAGTAGACATTTAACTAAACAATAAAATACAAATAACTAACTAAAAACTGTAAAGAGACACTGAAAATGCAAGCTGTTGTACAATAGCACTCTGGATAGTTGAAAAGGGGTGTTCCGTAACACAATTGGCGCAATGTCAATGTTGAAGAAGGTGCTTTGCAAGAAAAAGAAAGTGACAGGGAGCATAAACATCCCTAAGGTACTAAAAGTGTACCGGGGTTAGGGCAATCAGCACATTTTTTTAATGGGGGGCGTGGTAGTGTCGAACCAGGCTTCTATGTGATTTTCTACTGTTGAATTGTTGCCAAGATGGTGCAAGTCACATTGATTGTGCATTGAGTCAGAGCTGAGAAGAGGCTGTTTGTGGCTCGAGTTGTCCCTAGAGACGATGCCAGTTGAAGGGTTGCAACCGGTTCGAGTCAGTGGTCCAGTCATGTCAAAATGAATCTTCTGTTGGGTTGATTCAGAATGTGACATGATAGCATCCAGTGGGTCGAGATGGTGATCAAGTCCCTCTTGGGTTGATGTGCTATTGGGAATGCAGCAAGTTTGATGCTTTCACAGGGGTTGCAAGTGCTCAAGTTGAGGAAGCAGTGATCTTCACAGGTGCAAGATGGTGTTGAAATGGCTCAAAGAAACAGGTAAGAAACTCCAAATGTGTGGAGTGCTAAAAGCTGCACCATGGGTCCTTTGTAGGCTTGAAATGTGTAGATCATTGTCAAATTGGCTCGAAGACATCTCGAAGTAGAAAATCAGGGTTCCAGCTTCTTGTGATCTTCTGGGTTGCTGGCAGTACGAAATACAGGGGCTCCAGCACAAAGTGAGTTTATCTGCTGCACTACCACCCCAGGGAGCTTGACTTGCACCTAGAGTGATTTCATCATGTCCTGGTTCCATTGCAGTCACTGCAAAGCCTTGTTCCAACAGCAGTCACCCTCACTGTTTCCAAGGGATCATTAGGGGACAGAGTTTTCCTCTGCCTTGTATGTCTTTTGTCTCCCCTTGCAAAGGACCTTGTGATAAACTGTATCCCCAACAGAGGTCCACATGAAATATATTTGTTCTTGTGGAACTCAAGAGTTGAATCAAAGAATTAAGGCATTCCCCACTGCTTTTAAAGGGAAATTGGCATGGTGGAATTGGTCCAAAGCATGCATGCTGTAAAGGGTCCAATCCCCATTGTTGTAACACGTGGCCTTTGCCTAATGGCATCACACACATCCTACCTTGCTTGAAGGAAGTAGAGGGTACAGGAAAAGGAATGGATCCCTAAAAGAATGCAAGATTTAAGGATCCTTTTCCAAGGCCACCTTGCCTCTCTGGCTACTCTAACCTTGACTCTGTCCAATGCCTTCTAGTGTTAAAAGAACTCCACTGATTAGCACACTGATACAGGTCTGGTTTTGATAATAATGCTGCCTCTGATGAACCATTCCAGGGAAACCAGGAGAAGGTTTCCAATCCCTGGGAGGAAGGTGTTACGCTATATGTTGGAGAAGTAATAAGTCAGAATCCTGGTGATTGCTAAACATGGCAGTTGATGAGCCAGTCAACTTAGACATCAATATAAAGCAGTCCTGTCATAGTTAAGCCAAACTCACAGAGCTAACATTAGTGTGATAACACATTTATTTGGCTTCATAATTGTGTGATTCTAGCAGTCACCTTGCCAAACTATGCACAGCTTATAGTTACAGATTTCCGTGCCACAAGACTATCAAGATTCCACAGTGATTCGAATGTAGGTAAAAGACACAGAGAGTTAAAATGCCACATTCCCTCCAGGGACTCTGTATCACATTAGTTATCTGTGGCCACACAGATGATCTTTGAAACTGCCTGTGACACTGCATAGTTGGCACAGTGAATGTATCTTGACTATTCAGAGCATGGCACATGTGTGCATGATCCTTTTTGAAATGGAGCATTTTGAAGGGGGGTGGTCTAATAAGCAGCTAACCTTTAAAGAATTAACACTTTTCACTTCACTCTACGGTATTAAACATAAAACAAACACCTTTGGCTATACTACCTTCACCAGATGGCTTTCTGTCACAGTATATTATGTTCATCTTTGTAAGTTTGTCAGGTGTTTTCATTGGTCTTCATCTAAATGGTCCACCATGTCCTTAATTTCAGTTTAAGATATATGGATTTGTTTTGTTTTTTGGCTTTTACTTTCATGGACATTGAGATTAATAAAACAAGTTGTGAAATGATGAGATAGGAGGCAAAGGGAATCTCCAGTGCTGTCTGTCGCAGGGAACAGATTCATCCTCTCGTTTTATGTGTTAGAAGAATAAGGACTAGCAATGGTGTATCTCCCATACATGCTCAGGTAAATGGAGCGGTGACCTGTTCCATATTACTTTCCATGGTACTCTCTGGAGACACAGAACTCGATAATCCCCCAATCTGTAAGTAATGGTGATTTCTTCTGTTCATAGAGGGGGCAGAACAAGCACATTAGGTTGTACGGCATTTGTGATATTTTTGGTTTATTTGAGGCTGTAGCACAAACAAAATAATCCCTGTATTTACACAATTGTAAATGAGATTAAATTCAAGGAGTGAGGAAACTGAAGAGGCCACAATCGTGAATTATCTAATAAGTGTAAATTACCCAATACGTGAAAATAAATTTAACTGTGGTAATTGTTGGGAGTGTTTTATAAATCTCAAACAACATCAGCACATCTTTGACAGCTTCGGCTTATCTGTCAGGGCCTGCATTGATGGAATTACACAGGAGCAACACAAAACACACTCTCCGGTTGCCAACAAGTAAAAAATCATATTAAGAATCAAGAGGAGGGAGAAATGATCTCAGAGGACCTGTCGTCCTTTTCTGCAGAGATTATGTGGGTATTGATATTGGTTTCTGTTTGGGATTTTTCAGAGAAACCAGGATCACACATAAATTAATAACAACTTTATAGTTGTCTTGCAATAGATACAACATCCTGCATCTATTATTAACCGCTCTAGCCTTACCCACCCTTCAGACCCCTCGCCTTTCTAGGTTACTGGTCACCTTGCAGATCTGAAACCTAAAAACTGTGTGGAACTCATCACTAGGCCTCCAGGCAGAAATATTGCACCTCCCACAAATACTAAACATCCTTTCATTCATATTTACTCCATCCTCGATATCCACTTCCAATTACCCTGCCATATGATGAGTCTTCCTCATAGGCGCCACACTGAGGGATATTCAAACTCCTCACATCATGTCGTCATTTGCACTCTCTGAGAGATAATCTGCCCAAACCTAACTAGCCTGTTTATTCACCAACCTGGGTTTAAATTCTTTGGCTGGACTTTGTGCAATAGAGTACTTCTCCAGACTGACTTTATACACATGCTTGTAGTTCACTAGAGAGAGTAGGCTAAGCCAACTTTAAATTTAAATCATCACAATGCTTGCTAGAAGGAAAGCGATATCATAAAGGTTTCACTAATGCACTGTTGCTGGGGCGTCAACCCATTTATGTATTAGTTTTCTTCATTTAGTCATCCATATATGTATCTGTTTATTTTTTTTTAAATTAGTTATCCCACATTCACACTCCTCCTTTTACACTACAGTGCAACACAATGTAATAATTGTAAAACAGCAACACTGTATTTCAAGTTTAGGGCTTGTCTCCCACCCTAATACAATGGTGCTGTTTTCAGGGGAATGCAAACAGGCCTTTAATTATCCCATACATTTCAATCTAAAATGTAATATATATTGGGATGTGAATCTCTTTCTTTATTGAATTGTGTTTATCAAGTATATCATCATCCAACGTATTCTGTATGTAACACATTTCTATCAGCAGCTTGCAGGGGGCTCTGGAGGCAAGCAGTGTTATAGCACTCACTCTGTTTCTAGACTTAAAGCAATATAACAATAGTCCCACAAAAAGCACAGAGAAAAGTATCAAACTGAAGATGGTGGAACTTTTGCTCTATTTGTTCTAAAGGCATAACACGTGTGTACAGGTGCATAAGGTGACACACCTGTGCACTATAGGACATTTGTGTTTCTCCTCAATAGATATAACCTCTAATATATGCAGTTCAATTCTGCCAGGACTTCAAAACTAGGTTGGATTAAACGTGTCTTGTCAAACTCGGATTCAAGCTTACCATTTGGGTCCTTTTGGTTGACCACAACACATCTCACAACCTGATACTTGTTCTAAATAGAAAATGAACATTAGCTGAAGACAATGTAACCCGTTTCATTCAGCTATGATTTTCCTGAAACAAAATTATACTCTGAAGAGTAGCACCCTCTGTCAATTCCTCCCAAGATAGTTGATTTCCCATTTGTAGGAGCTGAGCACTATCTTACTTATTAAGCAATTTTCAATGTAGAGGATGAGGGAGCTACAATAACCAATTGGCCGTGATCTTATCCACAAATATTGGGATATTCCTGGGGCAATAAACGTATTTTGAGCCAAACTTCCAGGAATCTTCACCGCCCATTTTTCATGATGAGTTACCCAATCCCAGTTGCAATCCATCCATGGGCCCGGCGCAAGATGACTTGTTGAGGTCAACATTGCATCAACTGGGCCCATTGTCTGAAAGGAGCACAGAGGATCTCAGCTTTTACAGATACCGTACTTCCACTTCACTCTCCATGGCCAAATATCTTCTGGGATACTGGATTCCTTACCAAGTTCCGATGGTCAACTCTGATGTCTCCCATTTTACGTGATGATTATGAGTTAATTGTAATAGAAAGGTGTGCATCTTGGCAGAGTCAACTTCCTATTCTTGTAATGTTCCTGAAGCTGTGATGTTCCAAATGAGCTGAATAACAACATCTCTAGTAGTTGAGCTGATGGTAGATATTATAGGGAGCTCTCCTACATTCCCATCTGTTCTTAAGATGTGCCTCAGTAATAGGCCACACGACTCATCCAAGCTGAACTATTGGTTCATAGAGTGACTGCTCCTATACACACTCCATGCGGCATTGGCTGTTTTTTCTCCATCACTTACTTTTTCAGAAAGTTCCCTCTTACCTCTACTGGACAATAATACTTGCCACTGCTGCACTAACCATATTACTGCTTCTCTTGTGGAATTGGGAAACAGGGATGTCACATGGGAGGCAGATAGAGGAATTGAGAAGGTAACAGTACTCAGCAATGCATTCAAATTGGTATAGCTGTACCCCAAGCTATCTCAGTAACCATATCATACCAGATGGATTGACACGTTTGAAATTCGGACACATGCATTACAAAGGATACTGACGGTTGAACAATACAACATGTGAAATGTCCCCCACTGATATGATTTCATCACAGTAAATGGGACTCATTTAAACATGGAGGCTTCATTACCATGTTTTCTTTATTCATATAGGTTACCAAATAATGGTAATTGTCAATGTTCTGTTTGTCTTTCCATTTCTATTTCTACTCTGCCTTTATCACACAATCCAGGTGCCACAATTATGCCCACGCCTTTGTGAATTCTACCCTGCAATAGGTCATTTGGCTACCTGTTTGGTGCTGTCTCATATCCCACATGTATACATGTAGCATATTTACATGTACCATGGCCTTTATGAACCAAAATAATTATCTTTTCATATGTTGACCACCATCTATAAAATGCGAGTTAGAGATAAAAGAGGAGCAAAATACATAGGTATGAAGGTTTTGGTCAGGACGCTGTATTCAGAGAAAATGCTACAGAAGTAGTTACAGTCGCTGTTTTGATTTGGGCTGCAGGAACAGGGATCAGTGACTGTTCCTTGGCTGACAGTGCTTTTGTGTACTCTGCATCTGAGAGCCAATTGGGGAGGGAATGACAAAGATAAATGACCTGACCTGGTTGGCATTGGGCTGGCTATCATCATCAAACGTATTCTGTATGTAACACATTTCTATCAGCAGCTTGCAGGGGGCTCTGGAGGCAAGCAGTGTTATAGCACTCACTCTGTTTCTACACTTAAAGCAATATAACAATATTCCCACAAAAAGCACAGAGAAAAGTATCAAACTGAAGATGGTGGAACTTTTGCTCTATTTGTTCTAAAGGCATAAAACGTGTGTACAGGTGCATAAGGTGACACACCCGTGCACTATAGGACATTTGTTTTTCTCCTCAATAGATATAACCTCTAATATATGCAGTTCAATTCTGCCAGGACTTCAAAACTAGGTTGGATTAAACGTGGCTTGTCAAACTCGGATTCAAGCTTACCATTTGGGTCCTTTTGGTTGACCACAACACATCTCACAACCTGATACTTGTTCTAAATAGAAAATGAACATTAGCTGAAGACAATGTAACCCGTTTCATTCAGCTATGATTTGCCTGAAACAAAATTATACTCTGAAGAGTAGCACCCTCTGTCAATTCCTCCCAAGATAGTTGATTTCCCACTTGTAGGAGATGAGCACTAGCTTACTTATTAAGCAATTTTCAATGTAGAGGATGAGGGAGCTATAATAACCAATTGGCCGTGATCTTATCCACAAATATTGGGATATTCCTGAGGCAATAAACGTATTTTGAGCCAAACTTTCAGGAATCTTCACCTCCCATTTTTCATGATGAGTTACCCAATCCCAGTTGCAATCCATCCATGGGCCCGGCGCAAGATGACTTGTTGAGGTCAACATTGCATCAACTGGGCCCATTGCCTGAAAGGAGCACAGAGGAATTCAGCTTTTACAGATACCGTACTTCCACTTCACTCTTCATGGCCAAATATCTTCTGGGATACTGGATTCCTTACCAAGTTCCGATGGCCAACTCTGATGTCTCCCATCTTACCTGATGATTATGAGTTAATTGTAATAGAAAGGTGTGCATCTTGGCACAGTCAACTTCCTATTCTTGTAATGTTCCTGAAGCTGTGATGTTCCAAATGAGCTGAATAACAACATCTCTAGTAGTTGAGCTGATGGTAGATATTATAGGGAGCTCTCCTACATTCCCATCTGTTCTTAAGATGTGCCTCAGTAATAGGCCGCACGACTCATCCAAGCGGAACTATTGGTTCATAGAGTGACTGCTCCTATACACACTCCATGCGGCATTGGCTGTTTTTTCTCCATCACTTACTTTTTCAGAAAGTTCCCTCTTACCTCTACTGGACAATAATACTTGCCACTGCTGGACTAACCATATTACTGCTTCTCCTGAGGAATTGGGAAACAGGGATGTCACATGGAAGGCAGATAGAGGAATTGAGAAGGTAACAGTACTCAGCAATGCATTCACATTGGTATAGCTGTACCCCAAGCTATCTCAGTAACCATATCATACCAGATGGATTGACACGTTTGAAATTCGGACACATGCATTACAAAGGATACTGACGGTTGAACAATACAACATGTGAAATGTCCCCCACTGATATGATTTCATCACAGTAAATGGGACTCATTTAAACATGGAGGCTTCATTACCATGTTTTCTTTATTCATATAGGTTACCAAATAATGGAA
The DNA here is from genome assembly GCF_040938575.1 of Ambystoma mexicanum. Classification (NCBI taxonomy): domain Eukaryota; kingdom Metazoa; phylum Chordata; class Amphibia; order Caudata; family Ambystomatidae; genus Ambystoma; species Ambystoma mexicanum. The sequence goes on from NC_090936.1 coordinate 720,473,309, forward strand.
ATTGTCAATATTCTGTTTGTCTTTCCATTTCTATTTCTACTCTGCCTTTATCACACAATCCAGGTGCCACAATTATGCCCACGCCTTTGTGAATTCTACCCTGCAATAGGTCATTTGGCTACCTGTTTGGTGCTGTCTCATATCCCACATGTATACATGTAGCATATTTACATGTACCATGGCCTTTATGAACCAAAATAATTATCTTTCCATATGTTGACCACCATCTATAAAATGCAAGTTAGAGATAAAAGAGGAGCAAAATACATAGGTATGAAGGTTTTGGTCAGGACGCTGTATTCAGAGAAAATGCTACAGAAGTAGTTACAGTCGCTGTTTTGATTTGGGCTGCAGGAACAGGGATCAGTGACTGTTCCTTGGCTGACAGTGCTTTTGTGTACTCTGCATCTGAGAGCCAATTGGGGAGGGAATGACAATGATAAATGACCTGACCTGGTTGGCATTGGGCTGGCTATCATCATCAAACGTATTCTGTATGTAACACATTTCTATCAGCAGCTTGCAGGGGGCTCTGGAGGCAAGCAGTGTTATAGCACTCACTCGGTTTCTACACTTAAAGCAATATAACAATATTCCCACAAAAAGCACAGAGAAAAGTATCAAACTGAAGATGGTGGAACTTTTGCTCTATTTGTTCTAAAGGCATAACACGTGTGTACAGGTGCATAAGGTGACACACCCGTGCACTATAGGACATGTGTTTTTCTCCTCAATAGATATAACCTCTAATATATGCAGTTCAATTCTGCCAGGACTTCAAAACTAGGTTGGATTAAACGTGGCTTGTCAAACTCGGATTCAAGCTTACCATTTGGGTCCTTTTGGTTGACCACAACACATCTCACAACCTGATACTTGTTCTAAATAGAAAATGAACATTAGCTGAAGACAATGTAACCCGTTTCATTCAGCTATGATTTGCCTGAAACAAAATTATACTCTGAAGAGTAGCACCCTCTGTCAATTCCTCCCAAGATAGTTGATTTCCCACTTGTAGGAGCTGAGCACTAGCTTACTTATTAAGCAATTTTCAATGTAGAGGATGAGGGAGCTATAATATCCAATTGGCCGTGATCTTATCCACAAATATTGGGATATTCCTGAGGCAATAAACGTATTTTGAGCCAAACTTTCAGGAATCTTCACCTCCCATTTTTCATGATGAGTTACCCAATCCCAGTTGCAATCCATCCATGGGCCCGGCGCAAGATGACTTGTTGAGGTCAACATTGCATCAACTGGGCCCATTGCCTGAAAGGAGCACAGAGGATCTCAGCTTTTACAGATACCGTACTTCCACTTCACTCTCCATGGCCAAATATCTTCTGGGATACTGGATTCCTTACCAAGTTCCGATGGCCAACTCTGATGTCTCCCATCTTACCTGATGATTATGAGTTAATTGTAATAGAAAGGTGTGCATCTTGGCACAGTCAACTTCCTATTCTTGTAATGTTCCTGAAGCTGTGATGTTCCAAATGAGCTGAATAACACCATCTCTAGTAGTTGAGCTGATGGTAGATATTATAGGGAGCTCTCCTACATTCCCATCTGTTCTTAAGATCTGCCTCAGTAATAGGCCGCACGACTCATCCAAGCGGAACTATTGGTTCATAGAGTGACTGCTCCTATACACACTCCATGCGGCATTGGCTGTTTTTTCTCCATCACTTACTTTTTCAGAAAGTTCCCTCTTACCTCTACTGGACAATAATACTTGCCACTGCTGCACTAACCATAATACTGCTTCTCTTGAGGAATTGGGAAACAGGGATGTCACATGGGAGGCAGATAGAGGAATTGAGAAGGTAACAGTACTCAGCAATGCATTCACATTGGTATAGCTGTACCCCAAGCTATCTCAGTAACCATATCATACCAGATGGATTGACACGTTTGAAATTCAGACACATGCATTACAAAGGATACTGACGGTTGAACAATACAACATGTGAAATGTCCCCCACTGATATGATTTCATCACAGTAAATGGGACTCATTTAAACATGGAGGCTTCATTACCATGTTTTCTTTATTCATATAGGTTACCAAATAATGGTAATTGTCAATATTCTGTTTGTCTTTACATTTCTATTTCTACTCTGCCTTTATCACACAATCCAGGTGCCACAATTATGCCCACGCCTTTGTGAATTCTACCCTGCAATAGGTCATTTGGCTACCTGTTTGGTGCTGTCTCATATCCCACATGTATACATGAAGCATATTTACATGTACCACGGCCTTTATGAACCAAAATAATTATCTTTCCATGTGTTGACCGCCATCTATAAAATGCGAGTTAGAGATAAAAGAGGAGCAAACTACATAGGTATGAAGGTTTTGGTCAGGACACTTTATTCAGAGAAAATGCTACAGATGTAGTTACAGTCGCTGTTTTGATTTGGGCTGCAGGAACAGGGATCAGTGACTGTTCCTTGGCTGACAGTGCTTTTGTGTACTCTGCATCTGAGAGCCAATTGGGGAGGGAATGACAATGATAAATGACCTGACCTGGTTGGCATTGGGCTGGCTTCGGAAGAAATCCCAAAATCCCCAAAAAAGATCCACTTCACAGGTCCCACCCTGCCAGGTCATAATGTATCTGCACCTATATCAGGGACAGTAATGTGCCTCCAAATTAGTCACTATGTTTGCAAGACTTCTTCTCCTGAAAGGCAGGCTCATGTATTTTTTGTTACAGATTATATTCTTCTGAAAGGGGAAAGGCTGAATAGTGCATATGAGCTGTATCCGTGGTTATGATCAATACAAAAAGTTAGATATAAGTTCAAGTAAAGTTCATGTAAGTTCTTAACTTAATTTCAAAACAAGTTTGCAGCCTAAAGTGACAAACTCTGGTGCGTATTTGTAGATCAATGTTTTAGAATCCAAAGAAGGAACATAATGTTTGGGTGCTGCATTCATTTGTGTCTGTGCACTCTAAGCTGCACAGAGCTAAATACAGAGGGTCAATAAATTGCAAACACTGTTGTTTAATGCGCTCCAAATTGGTTTGTTTATTCTTAAAAATTATATTTTCTTATTTATTAGAAACCAATTTAGTTTTTGTTGTAAACATTGATAGTAACCCCCAACACGTATTTCCCCATTTCGTGTCAATGGTTCCTCAGGAGGGTAAACAAATAAATGTATAGATTTGAAATTCTTTAATGTAAAGTAAACAAGACATCTTCTGTTACTAGATTCAACCCTCTCATCATTAGAGGAAAACAAGTGTTGCAATATGCAACATGATTTCTTTTTCGTTGCGATATGTTAAATTAAAACCACACTATTTTACTTACTTTTTTTTTATTTTGTAAGCATAGTTTTGATAATTGATCCAAATTCAAACGTTGTTTTCAAAAGTCAATATCAAAAGCTTATAGGTACTTTCATTCTTAACTTAATCCAACACAGTAGGATAAGCCTAAGGAAGGATACTTAACCCAGGCTCCACCTCCAATGTTCAGCTAAGAGTGAGTTAGGGTCAGAATGTTACGCCCGATGTAGCCCTAGGTAGGAAAGGAGGGCTGAAACATGTATGTTAACTGGACCCCTGACTCTGATTCTCCCAGACACCACTGAAGGTGTTCCAAAATACTTTGGGACACAACCTTCTGTGCCTGCCCACTGGAGGAAGGCCCATGTGTAGTAGAAGTTCCTACTTCCTTTTCTTGGGCTCTTTAATTTGAGAGTTCTGTTGAATCTCTCTACTAGACCATTTGCCTGTGGATGGCATGTGGATGACCATGTTTATGACACCCCACACTCTTTTCAAATGGCCTGCATAAATTTAGAAAGAGAGTTAATGCATCCATCAGATAAACCTCTTTAGAGAAGTCAGACCTAGTAAACATGTCTAATAAAGCTTTAGCAATAGACTTAGCAGTCACTGTTTTCAGTGGGATGGCCTCACTTTTGCCAGACAACTGACAGGAGGACATTTTCATCCCCTTCTGAGGAATCATTGACATCTTGGCCATGAGTTTGTCCTTTGACTTAGCAGCCTCCTTTTTGAGACTTTGTATGTGGTAGCTCTACCCAGCAAAACTCTACCTAGAACTTGTCTCTAAACACGTACATGTATCCCGAGCACTCCTCCATTTACTGCTAGAGTGACATGCATTAATGTGAAGTTAAGAGTGGGGCCATCATCCAATTTGGTGAGCATCAGGGGAGCACTATCCAGATCCCCTGAGTTTTCCAGTTTGAAATCCACATAAATGATGCTTAATATTATTAGGTATGACTGCATAAGCTTCAGCAACTCTAGTCTCTCAGGATCCCATGGACACTAGAGCTGCCTCTGATCCAATACCACTGGGCGAGGAGTCAGAAGTAGAGGATACTCCTGTGAGTATCTCTCTCTCATCATAAGGAAAAGCCAGATTCACAGAATGTGCTCCAAATGTCTGACCCATACTTGGGGGTTTACTCTTTCACATGGTCACTTGCACCACAGGTTATACAAACTCCAGAGGACCTTTGTAAGCAGGGAGGCTTACTGTGTCCTCTTTCTTGCTTGGGATGGAAAGTTCCACTAGCATGTACATGCTCTCCTTGAGACCTATTCCCTTTATCGAACTGTTATGAGATGCAGGTTTGTATAGTAGATGTTGTGAGGTATAGGTAACTCGGAAAGAGACTGCGCCAAATCTTTGCAGAAAAATGTTTATTATTCAAAAGAAATGCCCTTAAAAACGATGACACGAGTTTCGGTCCTCCAAGGACCTTTTTCAAATCAGGGCTAATAGTTTGTCTATAACACCATATATTCATAAAACGAATGAAAACATAACAAGATAATCACATTATGGACATGTGTATATATCAAAATTAAAATAGCAAAATACGGTTAGTTGTGCATCCAAAAGCAAAGTGTAAATTCATGAAACAAATACATGCATGGATACCAAAAATAAAAAGACAGACAAAAATGGGGTGGGGAAAAGTGGGCGGAGAAAGCAGGGGTGATAAGTGGAGAGAGGTAGATGCAAAATAAATATTAATTGTGATATTTTTTATATGAACACTATTATATTCATTCATATATGCTCATGTCAAAAGGTGTGTAAAAAGGTTTACCTTGGAATCATGTAAATGTCCCTGTCACACAATGTGAAAAACAAGCTTCCATATAATGAATGGGTTAATCCCTGTAAATTGTAAAATAATATCATATTCAAAATGCTGTCATACATGATTAGAGAATCTTGAAATTGAAAGTTTACACTTAGTACTTGGTTTCAGACTCAATTAAATCACAGTGCACGTTAAAATGTGCCAAATTACACGTATTCCTAAGTTACATGGTCTAATAAGTGAAAGTTCGAGTGTGCGAAAATACACATAAAATTGGGTTTCCACGTCTAGCAAGTTGAAGTGCACTTTCGTGTATGTGGAGTACACGTATTATTAGAATGAGCGGTCTGGTAAGTGAAAAAATGCACTTACACGTGCGCAAAATTGCACATATTGGCGAGTTTACAGAATCTAAATGAGTGAAAGCAACTGGTAAGTATTAATGCACGCACGCGCGCAAGAAATTATATAGATTAAAGGGTTTCCAGTCTAGTGAGTGAAAGCGCACCTTCACGTGCACGAGAAAATGCATATTAATAGTTGACACAGTTTAATGAGTGAAAACGCCTGTTCGCGTGCTCGAGAATTACGCATATAAGCGAGTTGCAGAATCTAAGAAAGTGACAGCGAAATTTCGCGTGTGCGAATTTACACTTATCTTTGAATGTGGCGAGCCATGAATTGTCAGACGCTCTCTTACCTGCTCATCCCAATACAAGCGTCCAATCGCAAAGTTGCTAAAAATCTCAGGGCGCCATTAGGCATCCTCTCTGTGATTATATCTGTTGCTATGGTGATGAAAACCTTGGTCTGTTCTTCCTCCATGTCTAGTCGCATGCTCACAGGCGGCCATATTGAAAGGGAGTAAGAGATAACTTGACAAGTGTAGTAATTTACGATAAATTAAGTAGTTAATCTGATTAAAGGTCTGCACGTAATTATGGTAATGCATTAAGCTTTTTCTAAGGAAAAATGAACGTGAGGTAATCTATTTAGCGTAAAACTATCAAATAATGTTGTTCCTATTTATAAGGGAAAGGCACCCAGTACATCATATGAGTGAGATGGTAAACATATTTTAAGTCACAGTAAACACAGCTTAATTGTTAATCAGGTTTTTACAAAAAGGACACCATTTCATTGTCTGTGTTGAGGCCAAATACTGTTGAATTAAATGTACAAATTATTTTTGCCTCTGTTTGTCTGAGTTTCTTTTCTCTGTCACCTCCACGTCTTCCGAGGGACACTTTTTGAAGACCAATAAACCGGATGTCTGCTTTATTATCCATTTGGTGTTTTTCCTGCCAGTGACAAGCGAGAGGTAGTCTAGGGTCCTGCCTTCCAATTTTGGCAAGATGCTCACGTACCCTGGTCCTGGGTTCCCTGATGGTGCTCCCAATGTAAACCAGATTGCATACACATATAATTGTGTATACCACATATTTCGTCCTGCAGTTTATGGGTTGTTTGATTTTCAGGGTTGTGTTACTGCCACTCGAGAAACAATCTGTTTTTGCATGTGCATATTTACACATGGTGCAGATCCCGCATTTCCTAAATCCATTGGTGGATTTTAACCAGTTAGGTGTTTTCTCCGTAAGATCTGGTAGGTTCGAAGGGCTTAGTTTGTTCTTAAGTGTCTGTGCTCTCTTAAAAATAATTTTGGTTTTTCGTCAACAAAGTTAGAAATGTGATCATCCAATTTCAGAAGGTGCCAGTGTTTGGCCAACATTTTTCTAACATATTCATGATCGTTGCCAAATTTTGTACTGAAACCAATGGTTGGTGACTCCAGAGTCTTGTTCTTCTTAGCCAGAGTTTGTTCCTGTGTTAATAGCAAACTTTTATCCAAGGCTTTGGTAATGCATTTCTTTGAGTGTCCTCTGGCTAGGAATCTTGATTGTAAATGCTTACATTCTTTCTCAAAATGTTCTCTGGTCTGACAGTTTCTTCTTGCTCTCAGAAATTCTCCCGATGGTATGTTGAGAATCGTTGGTCGGTGATGGCAACTGGTGGCATGTAGGGTGGCGTGATCTCCGTAGGTTTAAGAAAGGTGCATGTTCTGATCTGGTTCTGTTCAGTATATATTGTGAGATCTAGAAAGTCTATACTCTTTGCATCGCAGACACCAGTGAATTGGATACCCATTTCGTTAACATTGATTCTGTTTAGGAAAGCTGTAAACTCCCATTCTGTGCCTTTCCATAATATCAACACATCATCAATATACCTTGACCAACGTACAAGATCCTTCTGATAAGCTTTGTCCTGGTAGATAACTGTGTCCTCAAAAAGGCCCATAAAGAGGTTTGCTAGGGCTGGGGCATATTTTGTGCCCATAGCAACACCTCTAGTTTGCCTAAAATATACATTGTTGAAGTTGAAGATATTATATTCTAAGGATAGTTCTAACATTTCCTTAATCATTGCAATTTGATGGTACATCGAGGCTCAGTCCTCCCTGAAGGTATGGTCAATAGTTTTCAAAGCCCATGAATGTTGAATCGATGTATATAGAGCTTTCACATCCATGGTTGCTAAAAGGCAGTCTTTCTCCCAGTTCCAAGATTGTAGCTTAATGATAACATCTGTTGTGTCCTTAAGATATGCCTTTAGTTTTGTGGCTCTGGGTCTCAAAATGTTATCCAAATATTGTGAGATGTTCTCAGTTGACCAACCTATCCCGCTAACAATAGGACGGCCCTCTGGTATCAAGTCATATTCTTTGTGAACTTTAGGTAAGAAATACATTATTGGTATAGTTGGGTCTTTGATTATGAGAAAGCTCTTTTCATTGTCTGAGATAAGACCTTTTCGATGCCATTCAAGAATTTTAAGTTCCAATTTCTGTACAATCTCCATTGTAGGGTTAGCCGGCAGTTTTTCATAACAACCTGGAGTGTTGAGGTGTCTATTGGCCATTTCCAAATAGTTGTCCCGGTCCATAATAATGATGTTCCCTCCTTTATCCGCTTCTTTGATTATTACTGAGCAGTCGGTTTCCAATTGATGTAAAGCTTCTTGTTCTCTACGAGTAAGATTGGGTTTCGTCCTTGATTGCAAATGTCTCTGGTCCATTTTATAGAGATCTTGGGATACTGCCTTATAGAAGGTGTCAATAATGTTGTCAGCTGCTAATTGAGGAACAAATCTAGATGTTGGTTTCAATTCCTTGATTGATAACGTATCAGGGTGCACGTTAAGGTCTCTTAATACATTTGTGATATCATAGTCCATTGGTTCTGCGATTGATCTAAGTAAATGAATGTCTTCTATCTCTTTAATGCTCAGTTCACTTGGGGTAACTTTTGGTTGATGTATGTATATGCCTGGTGCCTTGGTGGCAAAGAACTTTTTTAGTTTCAATTTGCGTACGAACTTGAAAAGATCAATATGCAAATATGTCTCGTTGTGGTTCGTTGAAGGTGCGAAAGAAAGTCCTTTATTCAGAAGCCTACTCTCTTCCGATGATATAGGTCTGCATGATAAATTAAGGATTTTGAGGTTACTCTTGTAAGCCTTTTGTTTGTGTTTTCTTGTGATTCTTGACTGATTAGATCTTGTACCCCCCCTTTTCCTCTCCTCCTGGTACACTGGGTGTTGCTCCAGTGTTCTGTGGTAACTGAAAACGGACCTCGAGTGGCTGTAACACATCCCTGAAAATCAAACAACCCATAAACTGCAGGACGAAATATGCGGTATACGCAATTATATGTGTATGCAATCTGCTTTACATTGGGAGCACCATCAGGGAACTCAGGACCAGGGTACGTGAGCATCTTGCCAAAATTGGAAGTCAGGACCCTAGACTACCTCTTGCTTGTCACTGGCACGAAAAACACCAAATGGATAATAAGGCAGACATCCGGTTTATTGGTCTTCAAAAAGTGTCCCTCGGAAGACGTGGAGGTGACAGAGAAAAGAAACTCAGACAAATAGAGGCAAAAATAATTTGTAAATTTTATTCAACAGTATTTGGCCTCAAAACAGACAATGAAATGGTGTCCTTTTTGTAAAAACTTGATTAACAATTATGCTGTGTTTACTGTGACTTAAAATATGTTTACCATCTCACTCATATGATGTACTGGGTGCCTTTCCCTTATAAATAAGAACAACATTATTTGATAGTTTTACGCTAAATAGATTACCTCACGTTCATTTTTCCTTAGAAAAAGCTTAATGCATTACCATAATTACGTGCAGACCTTTAATCAGATTAACTACTTAACTTATCGTAAATTACTACACTTGTCAAGTTATCTCTTACTCCCTTTCAATATGGCCGCCTGTGAGCACGCGACTAGACATGGAGGAAGAACAGACCAAGGTTTTCATCACCATAGCAACAGATATAATCACAGAGAGGACGCCTAATGGAGCCTCCTCGAGATTTTTAGCAACTTTATGATCGGACGCTTGTATTGGGATGAGCAGGTAAGAGAGCGTCTGACAATTCATGGCTCGCCACATTCAAAGATACGTGTAAATCCGCGCATGCGAACGTGCGCTGTCACTTTCTTAGATTCTGCAACTTGCTAATATGCGTAATTCTCGAGCACGCGAACAGGCGTTTTCACTCATTAAACTGTGTAAACTATTAATACGTGTTTTCTCTGCGCACGCAAAGGTGCGCTTTCACTCACTAGACTGGAAACCCTTTAATCTATATAATTTCTCGCACGAGTACGTGCGTAAATACTTACCATTTATTTTCACTCATTTAGATTCTGTAAACTCGCCAATATGTGCAATTTTGCGCACGTGTAAGTGCATTTTTCACTTACCAGACCGCTCATTCTAATAATACGTGTACTCCACATACGCGAAAGTGCACTTCAACTTGCTAGACGTGGAAACCCAATTTTACGTGTATTTTTGCGCACGCGAACGCGCAATTTTCGCTTATTAGACCATGTAATTTAGGAATACGTGTAATTTGGCACATTTTAACGTGCACTATGATTTAATTGAGTCTGAAACCACGTACTAAGTGTAAACTTTCAATTTCAAGATTCTCTAATCATGTATGACAGCATTTTGAATATGATATTAGTTTACAATTTACAGGGATTAACCCATTCAATATATGGAAGCTTGTTTTTCACATTGTGTGACAGGGGCATTTACATGATTCCAAGGTAAACCTTTTTACACACCTTTTGACATGAGCATACATTGTTGAATATAATAGTGTTCATATAAAATATATCGCAATTAATATTTATTTTGCATCTACCTCTCTCCACTTATCACCCCTGCTTTCTCCGCCCCATTTTCCCCACCCCATTTTTGTCTGTCTTTTTATTTTTGGTATCCATGCATATATTTGTTTCATGTATTTACACTTTGCTTTTGGATGCACAACTAACCATATTTTGCTATTTTAATTTTGATATATAGACATGTCCATAATGTGATTATCTTGTTATGTTTTCATTCGAATATATGGTGTTATAGACAAACTATTAGCCCTGATTTGAAAAAGGTCCTTGGAGGACTGAAACACGTGTCATCGTTTTTAAGGGCATTTCTTTTGAATAATAAACATTTTTCTGCAAAGATTTGGCGCAGTCTCTTTCTGGGTTACCTATACCTCACAATATCTTTCAAGGGGTCTTTCACTTGGCTAAACCCTGCACCTGGTGAGATGCGACTCCATGGATTTTATGTACTGATTAAAGCAACTTTGATTTTCTTTCATCACTATCAGATGTCGCCAAGTTTAGACCAAACCCTTTAAACCAAGACTTTTTGATGAACTTGTTTAGTAGATGGTCCTTCTTTCTCTTTCTTCCGGCAAATACTTCAAAATGCCAGTGATTCTGTCAAATATCTTCCAGAAACACCGATAGTGGCACCCAGACTGCCGGAATCACTGTCACTGGTAATTCCTAAAGTGGAATGACCTGCACCGGAAATAGCATCATCACCGGAACGGGAAGCTTGCCGGTGGCCATTTTGAAAAACAGAATCCATTACAAATCAGCCACTTCCTACTGCCATCCACCCCATACAACACTGTAGAGATGCCAGGGGGTAGAACATCCAGGCTGCCAGAGATCCGGCTCTGCAAGCGGCACTTCAAAGTGCCAGAATTCAGTGCCTTGACAGACAATGTTGCGGCACATGCAGAGGCCTTATTTGGGACTGGAAACTGTTGTACTAGCCAAAGAAGGAAGACAGTGATATGGCAGGATGTGGTGGTTAAGGTCACTGCAGTTGGGCCCATCCCAAACACCCCCGGTGTCTGCCACAAGCAGTGGGATGACCTCCGGTGAGGAACATCATGGCCACCCATCATAGGAAATCTGCAGGCACAAGAGGAGGGTTGGTGACACAACTAAACCTGATGCCCTGGGAGACGTGCTGCTCCATACTGTACATGGAGGGCATTGAGAGAGTTGGGGAAGCAGAGGTCAGAACTGGGACAAAATACAATGGTGGGAAGTACAATAAACCCCAAGTAAATGCCAATCAAATGTCCAAATCAATTAATCCCAAGGCAGATAAACAATACATGCCCAAGGAAACTAGTCTGACACATATCAATCACATTAAATGGGCCAATCACATACACATGCCAGAGTTTTGAGCAGAGGTAGCCATGCACAAACACCATAGACAAAATGCACTGCCCCACACATGGACAAATGAGGAGCACCCATGTGTGCCAAGGGAGAACAGGACAGGGAAGGAAGCATATACCCAACTCACACACAACAACACGCCACCAACAGTTAATGTGCACTCCCACCACCCACATGTAGAAGCACGTATCAGAGCAAACCCACCAACCAAACAGCATAACAGGAGCAGGACACACACAATGTAGCATCAGTGTAATGCTAGCCTGCAGATGTGACTCGCTGAAGACTAACTGCATGCTCATATTACCCCAATGGCACATCCACATCCTCTGACAGCGACATGAGTGGTACATCATCTGACTGGGCAAGTACAGGTGGGAAGGCAGCACCACCACCACCTACTGGCCAGCCAACACCTGTTTCCCAGCACATGAATCCCAACCAACTCCTGCAGCCCAGCCAACACCTGCAGCCCAACCAATATCTGTGGACCAGCCAAATGCCTTCAGCCAAGCCAACTCCTGCAGCCCAACAAAAACCTGTGGCCCAGCCATCAACTGCATCTCAAACAACAACTGCACCCCAACCAACACCTGATTCCAACTACTTCCACCTGTGGTGACGGCTTCACATCCACAACCACTGCTGCCAGCTGCCAGGCAGGTGACAACAATCTCCTGTGGCCCCACTGTCCCTCCCATGCACTACACCTCACTGGTGCCACACCAGCCACTGCCCTATCTGTGGAGGTACAAGGAGGAGGAGGTAGAGGAGGAATATGAGGATGATGAGGATGAGCACACACCCTACCCAGCACCATCGTTCAGCATGGCCATCGTGCACAGTGCCCCTCCACCACCAATGCCCAACATCTGGGATGTGGATGCACGGATCCGAGGCATGGAGGAATGGCATGTGGCAATGGCCTAGATGGTTCAGCAGCAGCTGAATGAGTTTTCTGGCATGAGGGAGTGCGTGCGAGCCAGCAGCTGCCGGTATGCATTGAAACTGGGACTCACCATTGCTGCTCTTGTCATAACTCACCCACACCTGCATGTCACACTGGAGCACTTGGGGGCCCAGAGGTCTGATCCACCCTCAACTGCCGCAGTGCATCTCCCAGCGGCTAGCAGCCACACCTGGGCCAGACAAGGGCATGTGGGTGTCCAGTCAACTCGTCGAAAAAAAACTGGTCGACTGCAATTTGGTCGACGCAATTTGGTCGAAAACCATTTCGTCGAAAATTATTTTTTATTTATATATTTATTTTTTGGGTTTTCGTTTTGTTAAAAAATGGGTTTTTAGAGAAAAAAAGAGGGTTGGGGGGGGCCCCCCCCCCCAAAAAAAAAAAAAAAAGGGTTAAAATAGAAAAAAAAAAAATTCGACGAAATGGTTTTCGACCAATTTGATTCGACCATTTGTCTGGTTGACCAATTTTTTTCGACGAATTGACTGGCAACCGGGCATGTGGCCAAGAAGTCTAGAATGTGACACTTTTGTGTTTGACACTGGGACGTTTAGGTGTTTGGGATATGTGGGAAGAGGGAGCGGTGTGTGTGGGGAGGGGGATCTAGGAACAGGGTGTGCATTGAGGGGGAACGGTGTGTGAGTGGGGACTGGTTGTGTGGGGAGGGGGCACAGGGTGTTGTACATTGAATATTACGATCTTGGACTTAGAAACCTGTCTTTGGTATTAAGAGCATTACAAAAGAACAATTATAATTATAACACATGCTACTTTTCACTTAAAGAAATGCGTGTACATTCTTTCTTGTGTGTGCATCATATGCAGTAAGGTGCAAGGGAAGTACAGAGTGAAAGAGGTACACAGAATAAGTTAAATAGGTGTTCTTGATGTGCTATGTGTCCATCCCTGGCTTTCATGTGCACATATCTGTGCCTGACTGCCCCTGCATCTGCATTGCCATCATCATCATCCATTGGTGGAGGAATGTCCAGATCTGGGAACAGGGGTATGATGCATCTGTCACAGATGTTATGCAACATTGCAACGGCCAGAACTATCTGCCCCACCTTCTCTGGCCTATACATGAGTGCACCCCTAGACCAGTGTAGGCATCTGAAACGTGTCTTCAAGAGGTCAAAGGTCTGCTCGATGGTCCTCCAGGTCCTCACTTTTGCCTTGTTGTATGCCTTTCCCTCCTGGGATCCCTCAGAGGGGTCATCAGTCATGGAAGCAGTGGGTATTCCGAGTCAGAGTCATCTGCAAGGGGTAAGGACACAAGGTTAGCCTTATCTTGCATGTGGCAGAACTGTGTTAATTTGCCATGTCGTAAGCTTAGCCTTTTGGTGTCGGTTAGCCACATCATGCATGTGGTCTAATGGCACGACTGTGTCTTCTGCTCCCTGCTGCCTGCTGAGACAATGTGTTTCTGGTATTGTGCTGAATTCTGCTCCCTGAAATGGATTGCTGGGAGTAGGAAATGCCACTAAATGACCAGGACTCACCAGTCTGCATATGCACCCTCATAGTTTGAACTGAACATAACCATGCCTCTTCCGCACCACTGACTGCACACACTTCATGACACCCCCAATGAGGACAAACCACACACATTCGTGCATCAGCACCACAAGACTGCTAACAAGCACAGAAGACCCCAAAGCTCAGTGACAGGTTCAGCGACACTGAAGCTACCAGAAGCACATCAAAGCCCTCTTGCTATTCTCCCTCTTAATCCCGCTAATAATATGCCGCAACACCACTTCCATTGCTGATCCACCAAAGTGCAAAGAGCCTACGCAAGTGGCAACAGTGCATGGTTGAAGACCCATTGACATTCACATTGACATATTCATGTGTGAGTAATGATGCTCGATGGTGGTGTTGCATGTGACAGCGGAATGTCAATGGTCAGTCTGAGCATGCATGCCCCATGTCTCACCAGGACAGACGTCTCATTGCCCTAGGTGGTGCAGTCTACTGATACATTGCTTTGGAGGGGTGACAGTGTTGTATTCTGGTGCCTGTAGTGCATTGTATGTGGATGTCCTTTGGGATTTGAAATGGCCTGGGCACTGACTGATGCTTCTACAGTCATGTGCTACTCCTGTATTTTTTCTCCTGTCAACTGAGGTATGCACTGCTTGGTCCTTCATGTGCAGGGTGATTGACAGACATGCATGTGTGGCATTGACCTCCCCCCATTGCCTGTCACCCATGCTGCTCTGTAGGTGTATATGTGCACGTACTCACCCTACATCCAGGTCCTTTATTTTCTGTGACAATCCATGTAATCACGCAGGGTGCTGTTCTGCAGGACCATGGAGTAGTGGCTTTATCCTGGGAACCGGGCACAGCAGTGCGTGATGGTCAGGTTGCCATTGCAGGTCACCTGGACATTGAGAGAATGACACTGCTTCCGGTTCCTGTAGACCTCCTTTGAGGTGTGTGCAGTCTAATGCTGCCAACACATTGGGCATGCCTGCAACACCACATAAAAGCAAGCCTTGTTGGCATGTACCTGTACCTTGGTGGTTGGGAGGGTGATGTTTTGTTCCATGTGGCACAGAAGGGCCTCCAGCACTCTGGAGAAAGCAGGCTGCGATATGCCATGCAGCTGGCTCACAGAGTGCTGGAACGTGCCAGTGGTCAGGAAGTGCAGGACCAGAACCAGCTTCAACAACAGTGGTATGGCTGTCTTAATGTCGATCCTGCTCCCAATGTCATCCTGAATAAGGGTCAGGAGGTCAAGAATCGTCTCCCTGTTTAAGCGGCACAGGGTGCGTATCTGGCTGTCTTTGAGGACCCAGGGTGTGGCCATTGTGTGGGAAATCACAGCACATCTACATCTCACCACCCGCATCCTCATAATCATCCTCATCCTTCTCCTCCTCCCATCCCTGCCCTCCTGTCGCCACTGCTGCTTCTTCAGCTCCATTAGCTGCAGACCAGCATGCAGCACCTTCAGGTCAATGGCAGCAACAATCAGTGGTAGCATGGTTGTGTTGCAACTGTTCTTGGGGTGGGTGTGGCTGCTTTAGTACTGTTTCTGGGTGTATTGGGTGCACCTGGGTGGATTGGGTGCCCCTGTGGCCTTATTGTGGCCTTATTTCCCCCACCTGGGTCCATTTAATGGCAGCCCTGAGGTTGTGTTGTCTCTGGTATGGATTTGCCATTAATACCGTCATATTTCTGCCTCAATTACTGGTAAGTCCATGCTCATAATAGGCAGGTAATACCATTGTGCCGGTACTACTGGCTCATTTCAGGCCTTGCTGGTATTTCCATTGCCTCTGTTACCAGTGCCGGTAATTCAGTGCGAGATATTACCGAGCCAGGTGATTCCAGCAAATGGATTACATGTCACTCAAAATTTGCTGGACCGGTCATAATGCTGTTATGCATTATTACAGGCACTTTATTACTGGACTGCAAAACTTGTAATGATCCAAAGTCTTTTCTCTCATGGCTTCAACAACTCCATACAGTACTGCAGCCATTCTTGGGAAGTCTGCTGAGCAACCATGCAATTTGATCAAGCCTCTTGTACTTGAAACTCATACTAAAATGCATACCAATAAATGATGTCATTCTTTTCACCATAAACATTTAACAGATCCTTAGGAAATCGTGGATGAGAGGAAGACCCAGAACCATTTACAGACCTTCTGGAGGAGCCCGAAGACCACTGTAGACTTTTAATTCCAGCTAGAATGTTATGTTCTTTTCTTTCTCAATTCCATCATATTCCATCTTGGCAATGTTATAATTGAGGTATTTTCAGTGAGCCTTAGCTCCTCCTTTCTGAAATGTTCTGCTTCAAATATTGTAATACAGGCTTGATAAGCCCTCTCTTTTTCCTCAATTGTGCCATCTGTGGTATCCAGAACAACAGAACCACTACTACTGCTAGGCACTGTCCGAGCATCTTTGTACCAGTAGCAACAAATAAAGACTTTTTTCCTAGTTTCCGTGTGATCTATACGTTTCTGCACAAGATTAGCTTTAACACCAGAGGTAGTATTAACACATGTTTCCATATTGTTATATATGATGTGTACATTTTGCAGGGCTGACACTTTTAAAGTCCAGTGTTCTGTGTAGTAAGAACTAAGGGATCACTCCAGTAAATATACACTGAGTGTGAAGGACTTGATAACACCACTGAGCACCAATTTGTCAAGATCAGTTTCCAAAATTAGCCCTGTTGGGAACATTTTGGGAGGCCATACTATTATGGTGAACACGGAAGTGTGACAAATCTTAAGACTTATTTCCTTCTTCCCTAGGGGGAGCCAGCCATTTGAGAATAGGGAGATAAGCCTGCTCAGCAAAGATCTCCCTCAGGGTTTGGGATAGCAGGCCCTCACTTGGATTGACTCCCCTTCAGGGGACAATGACTCCCATTTCCGTGGTGAACTCCCTTTACCTAAAGTGTTATCTGGCTATGTGGGAGTAAGATAGACTGACATCACATCTATGTGTTTGGCTCAAGGTAGACCTTCTACATGGTTGACAGCTATTAGTGAAAAATCCACCCCTTTCGAATCTCACAGCTGAAAAAAAGGGCCAACAACCTTGAATGGAGGATGAAAACTCCTATGCCGAGGTGAGCCTTTAACATGCAAAAGTCGGCCAGGGGCAGAGCAATACAAACCAGCAGAGCCGGCTGTAGCACAGAAAAAAAGCAGATGCCTGAAGAAGACACTGCCCGACCAAGAAAGCAGCGCATGGGGCCGGAGAGAAAGACACTATGCAAAGATAACCATACCTGAAGGTGCTACCACGGACATGGCATGATGGGTGGCGAATCCAGGAATTAAGGGAAGACTGGGTCTTCCACTCTCAACCCGAGAGCCAACCAGCAAGAGGACACTGAGATTAGCAGAAGGCAAAAATCACTAGTATCCAGTTACAAAGAGCAGCAGGCCATGGAGAATGCTACTGCTGCTATGAGACTGACTGGAGCAAACCCCATAACACAACCGTTATGCAGGTTGCCCAGGTTGGAGGGAGGAGAGGAGTGGAACAAACACATAGGGGAGAGGGAAGGTCTATCCTGACCTCATCCAAGGGTCACTGGAAACACCAGATAAGAGAAAAGCTTGTGGGAACCTGAGATACCTGAGCAGTACAAACCTTCACAATGGGGACAGAGGGACCCACAAGAGCTAAGAGAGCCAGATGGTCAGAAGGTTCAGCAAATCCCCAGAGAGTTAAATGAGGGACATTGAGACATAGGAACCCAAAGGAGCCACAGGGTCTCAATAAGCAAAGTGAAATGCAGATTCCAGGGGAGCATGGAGGGCTCAACAATTGATTAAAGTGGGGGATCAGGAAAATATCCCTCCACCTAAACTAATATGGACATTTTGTGATGTCATAGACTTGAGACTTTTGTTTGAACTTTGGAGGAAACTGTTGAGGAACTATTATTGCCTGCCAGGAACTGGTCCTTTGAAGGGAACTGGTATTAACTGCTAATTGTTTGCACCTGACCCAGAAGGGACTCCTGCGATGCCTGAGGGCTATTGTGGTGGAAAACCCAGTTTGTAGAACGCTTAACCAATTTTTCTTTTACATTTTTCTAAGTGGTAGGGCCAGTTTAGTGAATAGACGTGGACAAAAGATTATTTTGTTTTGAACTATTGATGAGCACCTTAGTTTAGCTTTCTAAGAAAGGGAACACCTTTATAGTAATAGGATCAATGAGGCATTTTCTTTTTATTTGAATATAAATATGTTTAAACCATACCCTTTTTCTGGCTTGCCAAAGAAGACAGTGAGAGGTTAGCCAAAACACAATCAAGCTTAGGTAGTTGGGCAGTCAAGGCTTAGTCTCTTTAAAGGTGTGAGAGCAGTCTAGAGTCCACACAGAGGAACACCAGCAATTCGAGCAAGACACAAAATATATAAAACATACAATTATTTATTAGGCCTTTAAATTACGCACTAACAGGGTAATTCATAGAATTTCGCAGAAAAGTGTCGCAAGCGGCTGGCGCAGAGTGTCCGCGTGCGATTGTCTGCGCCAGGCACGTGCGCTAAAACCGATTTCCGCGCACAGCGTATTCATGGATTTTAGGCTCCCAAACCAGCCGTGGCGCAGAGAATCGCAGCGACCCTGCAGCAGCGCCAGTAACGCCCCCAAGAACGCCCTCGCGCAAGGAAAAGCCATCAAAATCGCTAAATCATCGCAAAGGGCTGCGCTAACCCTGGACCAGTTCACCGGGCTGGCAAACAGCAAACGCCAAGTGGGGAACGTGTATTTCAGGGGTGCGCGGGAAGTTCCACACGCGTTTGGCCCCCTGCAAGCAGGGTACGTGTATTCCATGGGTGCGCGGGAAGTTCCACACGTGATTGGGCCAGTGCGAGCAGGGTACGTGTATTCCATGGGTGCGCGGGAAGTTCCACACGTGATTCCAGCAGGGTACGTGTATTTCAGGGGTGCGCGGGAAGTTCCACACGTGATTGGGCCAGTGCGAGCAGGGTACGTGTATTCCATGGGTGCGCGGGAAGTTCCACACGTGATTCCAGCAGGGTACGTGTATTTCAGGGGTGTGCGGGAAGTTCCACATCCGATTGGCCCAGTGCGAGCAGGGTACGTGTATTCCATGGATGCGCCGGAAGTACCACACGCGATATCAGCAGGGTACGTGTATTCCAGGGGTGCGCGGGAAGTTCCACACGTGATTCCAGCAGGGTACGTGTATTTCAGGGGTGTGCGGGAAGTTCCACACCCGATTGGCCCAGTGCGAGCAGGGTACGTGTATTCCATGGGTGCGCGGGAAGTTCCACACGCGATTTCAGCAGGGTACGTGTATTCCATGGGTGCGCGGAAAGTTCCACACGCGATTTCAGCAGGGTACGTGTATTCCAGGGGTGCGCGGGAAGTTCCACACACGATTACAGCAGGGTACGTGTATTCCATGGGTGCCCGGGAAGTTCCACACGCGATTTCAGCAGGGTACGTGTATTTCAGGGGTGCGCGGGAAGTTTCACAGGCGATTTCAGCAGGGTATGTGTATTTCAGGGGTTCTGGGGAGTACTACACGTGAATTGGCCGTGTGGGTCCTCCCAGGTGTACGCTCCACAACCTCCACGGCCCCTGCAGGCAGCCCACACCACGGGGGACTACCCTGCACCCCTGCTCATGTCCCGCAGGCAGCCCATCCACCATGGGCATGCCCCCCAGCCAACCCACATGTCACCTTGCACTACTGATCAACAATGCATGTCTCCCACCACCGCCACCCCCCAGCAGTGCAGGGGCAGCCTACACCAGGCACCCACTCATGTCTCCCACCACCCCCACCCCCCAGCCACCAGGGGCACCCTCCACCAGGCCCCCACTCATGTCTCCATCCACCCCCACCCCCCAGCAGTGCAGGGGCACCCTCCACCAGGCCCCCATTCATGTCTCCCACCACCCCCACCCCCCAGCAGTGCAGGGGCACCCTCCACCAGGCCCCCACCCATGGCCCCTAACACCCCCACCCCGCAGCCACCAGGGGCACTCTCCACCAGGCCCCCACTCATGTCCCCCTGCACCCCCACCCCCCAGCCACCAGGGGCACCCTCCACCAGGCCCCCACCCATGTCTCCCACCACCCCCACCCCCCAGCAGTGCAGGGGCACCCTCCACCAGGCCCCCACTCATGTCTCCCACCACCCCCACCACCCAGCAGTGCAGGGGCACCCTCCACCAGGCCCCCACCGATGTCTCCCACCACCCCCACCCCCCAGCCACCAGGGGCACCCTCCACCAGGCCCCCACTCATGTCTCCCACCACCCCCACCCCCCAGCAGTGCAGGGGCACCCTCCACCAGGCCCCCACTCATGTCTCCCACCACCCCCACCCCCCAGCAGTGCAGGGGCACCTCCACCAGGCCCCCACTCATGTCTCCCACCACCCCCACCCCCCAGCAGTGCAGGGGCACCCTCCACCAGGCCCCCACTCATGTCTCCCACCACCCCCACCCCCCAGCAGTGCAGGGGCACCCTCCACCAGGCCCCCACTCATGTCTCCCACCACCCCCACCACCCAGCCCCCAGGGGCACCCTCCACCAGGCCCCCACTCATGTCTCCCACCACCCCCACCCCCCAGCCACCAGGGGCACCCTCCACCAGGCCCCCACTCATGTCTCCCACCCCCCCCCACCCCCCAGCAGTGCAGGGGCACCCTCCACCAGGCCCCCACTCATGTCTCCCACCACCCCCACCCCCCAGCAGTGCAGGGGCACCCTCCACCAGGCCCCCACTCATGTCTCCCACCACCCCCACCCCCCAGCAGTGCAGGGGCACCCTCCACCAGGCCCCCACTCATGTCTCCCACCACCCCCACCCCCCAGCAGTGCAGGGGCCCCCTCCACCAGGCCCCCACCCATGTCTCCCACCACCCCCACCGCCCAGCCACCAGGGGCACCCTCCACCAGACACCCACTCATGTCTCCCACCACCCCCACCCCCCAGCCACCAGGGGCACCCTCCACCAGGCCCCCACTCATGTCTCCCACCACCCCCACCCCCCAGCAGTGCAGGGGCACCGTCCACCAGGCCCCCACTCATGTCTCCCACCACCCCCACCCCCCAGCAGTGCAGGGGCACACTCCACCAGGCCCCCACTCATGTCTCCCACCACCCCCACCCCCCAGCAGTGCAGGGGCACCCTCCACCAGGCCCCCACTCATGTCTCCCACCACACCCACCCCCCAGCAGTGCAGGGGCACCCTCCACCTGGCCCCCACCCATGTCTCCCACCACCCCAACCCCCCAGCCACCAGGGGCACCCTCCACCAGACACCCACTCATGTCTCCCACCACCCCCACCCCCCAGCCACCAGGGGCACCCTCCACCAGGCCCCCACTCATGTCTCCCACCCCCCCCACCCCCCAGCAGTGCAGGGGCACCCTCCACCAGGCCCCCACTCATGTCTCCCACCACCCCCACCCCCCAGCAGTGCAGGGGCACCCTCCACCAGGCCCCCACTCATGTCTCCCACCACCCCCACCCCCCAGCAGTGCAGGGGCACCCTCCACCAGGCCCCCACTCATGTCTCCCACCACCCCCACCCCCCAGCAGTGCAGGGGCACCCTCCACCAGGCCCCCACCCATGTCTCCCACCACCCCCACCGCCCAGCCACCAGGGGCACCCTCCACCAGACACCCACTCATGTCTCCCACCACCCCCACCCCCCAGCCACCAGGGGCACCCTCCACCAGGCCCCCACTCATGTCTCCCACCACCCCCACCCCCCAGCAGTGCAGGGGCACCGTCCACCAGGCCCCCACTCATGTCTCCCACCACCCCCACCCCCCAGCAGTGCAGGGGCACACTCCACCAGGCCCCCACTCATGTCTCCCACCACCCCCACCCCCCAGCAGTGCAGGGGCACCCTCCACCAGGCCCCCACTCATGTCTCCCACCACCCCCACCCCCCAGCAGTGCAGGAGCACCCTCCACCAGGCCCCCACCCATGTCTCCCACCACCCCAACCCCCCAGCCACCAGGGGCACCCTCCACCAGACACCCACTCATGTCTCCCACCACCCCACCCCCCAGCCACCAGGGGCACCCTCCACCAGGCCCCCACTCATGTCTCCCACCACCCCCACCCCCCAGCAGTGCAGGGGCCCCCTCCACCAGGCCCCCACTCATGTCTCCCACCACCCCCACCCCCCAGCAGTGCAGGGGCACCCTCCACCAGGCCCCCACTCATGTCTCCCACCACCCCCACCCCCCAGCAGTGCAGGGGCACCCTCCACCAGGCCCCCACTCATGTCTCCCACCACCCCCACCCCCCAGCAGTGCAGGGGCACCCTCCACCAGGCCCCCACCCATGTCTCCCACCACCCCCACCCCCCAGCCACCAGGGGCACCCTACACCAGGCCCCCACTCATGTCTCCCACCACCCCCACCACCCAGCCACCAGGGGCACCCTCCACCAGGCCCCCACTCATGTCTCCCACCACCCCCACCCCCCAGCAGTGCAGGGGCACCCTCCACCAGGCCCCCACTCATGTCTCCCACCACCCCCACCCCCCAGCAGTGCAGGGGCACCCTCCACCAGGCCCCCACTCATGTCTCCCACCACCCACACCACCCAGCCACCAGGGGCACCCTCCACCAGGCCCCCACTCATGTCTCCCACCACCCCCACCACCCAGCCACCAGGGGCACCCTCCACCAGGCCCCCACTCATGTCTCCCACCCCCCCACCCCCCAGCAGTGCAGGGGCACCCTCCACCAGGCCCCCACTCATGTCTCCCACCACCCCCACCCCCCAGCAGTGCAGGGGCACCCTCCACCAGGCCCCCACTCATGTCTCCCACCACCCCCACCCCCCAGCAGTGCAGGGGCACCCTCCACCAGGCCCCCACCCATGTCTCCCACCACCCCCACCGCCCAGCCACCAGGGGCACCCTCCACCAGACACCCACTCATGTCTCCCACCACCCCCACCCCCCAGCCACCAGGGGCACCCTCCACCAGGCCCCCACTCATGTCTCCCACCACCCCCACCCCCCAGCAGTGCAGGGGCACCGTCCACCAGGCCCCCACTCATGTCTCCCACCACCCCCACCCCCCAGCAGTGCAGGTGCACACTCCACCAGGCCCCCACTCATGTCTCCCACCACCCCCACCCCCCAGCAGTGCAGGGGCACCCTCCACCAGGCCCCCACTCATGTCTCCCACCACCCCCACCCCCCAGCAGTGCAGGAGCACCCTCCACCAGGCCCCCACCCATGTCTCCCACCACCCCAACCCCCCAGCCACCAGGGGCACCCTCCACCAGACACCCACTCATGTCTCCCACCACCCCCACCCCCCAGCCACCAGGGGCACCCTCCACCAGGCCCCCACTCATGTCTCCCACCACCCCCACCCCCCAGCAGTGCAGGGGCACCCTCCACCAGGCCCCCACTCATGTCTCCCACCACCCCCACCCCCCAGCAGTGCAGGGGCACCCTCCACCAGGCCCCCACTCATGTCTCCCACCACCCCCACCCCCCAGCAGTGCAGGGGCACCCTCCACCAGGCCCCCACTCATGTCTCCCACCACCCCCACCCCCCAGCAGTGCAGGGGCACCCTCCACCAGGCCCCCACCCATGTCTCCCACCACCCCCACCCCTCAGCCACCAGGGGCACTCTCCACAAGGCCCCCACTCATGTCTCCCACCTCCCCTACCCCCCAGCCACCAGGGGCACCCTCCACCAGGCCCCCACTCATGTCTCCCACCACCCCCACCCCCCAGCAGTGCAGGGGCACCCTCCACCAGGCCCCCACCCATGTCTCCCACCACCCCCACCCCCCAGCCACCAGGGGCACCCTACACCAGGCCCCCACTCATGTCTCCCACCACCCCCACCACCCAGCCACCAGGGGCACCCTCCACCAGGCCCCCACTCATGTCTCCCACCACCCCCACCCCCCAGCAGTGCAGGGGCACCCTCCACCAGGCCCCCACTCATGTCTCCCACCACCCCCACCCCCCAGCAGTGCAGGGGCACCCTCCACCAGGCCCCCACTCATGTCTCCCACCACCCACACCACCCAGCCACCAGGGGCACCCTCCACCAGGCCCCCACTCATGTCTCCCACCACCCCCACCCCCCAGCAGTGCAGGGGCACCCTCCACCAGGCCCCCACTCATGTCTCCCACCACCCCCACCCCCCAGCAGTGCAGGGGCACCCTCCACCAGGCCCCCACTCATGTCTCCCACCACCCACACCACCCAGCCACCAGGGGCACCCTCCACCAGGCCCCCACTCATGTCTCCCACCACCCCCACCACCCAGCCATCAGGGGCACCCTCCACCAGGCCCCCACCCATGTCTCCCACCACCCCACCCCCCAGCAGTGCAGGGGCACCCTCAACCAGGCCCCCACTCATGTCCTCCTGCACCCCCACCCCCCAGCATCCAGGGGCACCCTCCACACGGCCCCCACTCATGTCTCCCACCACCCCCACCCACCAGCAGTGCAGGGGCACCCTCCACCAGGCCCCCCCACCCATGTCTCCCACCACCCCCACCCCAGCCACCAGGGGCACCCTCCACCAGGCCCCCACTCATGTCTCCCACCACCCCCACCCCCAAGCCACCAGGGGTACCCTCCACCAGGCCCCCACTCATGTCTCCCACCACCCCCACCCCCCAGCAGTGCAGGGGCACCCTCCACCAGGCCCCCACTCATGTCTCCCACCACCCCCACCCCCCAGCAGTGCAGGGGCACCCTCCACCAGGCCCCCACTCATGTCCCCCTGCACCCCCACCCCCCAGCATCCAGGGGCACCCTCCACCAGGCCCCCACTCATGTCTCCCACCACCCCCACCCCCCAGCAGTGCAGGGGCACCCTCCACCAGGCCCCCACTCATGTCTCCCACCACCCCCACCCCCCAGCAGTGCAGGGGCACCCTCCACCAGGCCCCCACCCATGTTTCCCACCACCCCCACCCCCCAGCCACCAGGGGCACCCTCCACCAGACACCCACTCATGTCTCCCACCACCCCCACCCCCTAGCCACCAGGGGCACCCTCCACCAGGCCCCCACTCATGTCTCCCACCACCCCCACCCCCCAGCAGTGCAGGGGCACCCTCCACCAGGCCCCCACTCATGTCTCCCACCACCCCCACCCCCCAGCAGTGCAGGGGCACCCTCCACCAGGCCCCCACTCATGTCTCCCACCACCCCACCCCCCAGCAGTGCAGGGGCAGCCTCCACCAGGCCCCCACTCATGTCTCCCACCACCCCCACCCCCCAGCAGTGCAGGGGCACCCTCCACCAGGCCCCCACCCATGTCTCCCACCACCCCCACCCCCCAGCCACCAGGGGCACCCTCCACCAGGCCCCCACTCATGTCTCCCAGCACCTCCACCCCCCAGCCACCAGGGGCACCCTCCACCAGGCCCCCACTCATGTCTCCCACCACCCCCACCCCCCAGCAGTGCAGGGGCACCCTCCACCAGGCACCCACTCATGTCTCCCACCACCCCCACCCCCCAGCAGTGCAGGGGCACCCTCCACCAGGCCCCCACTCATGGCCCCCTGCACCCAGGTCCTCACAATCACCAACCATGTGCGTAATGGTCAGCCTCCAAAGCCAAAAGGCCGTCCAAGTAACTCATTCACCCACATGGAAATGAAAATTACATGTTACACCCCCAACGTACATAAAGCAAATGAACCCATGTCTGTCACACACAATGGTTGCAAATGAATTTGAAAACACCCAACATGACATGCATGAAACCAATGAGATGATACCACACAGTGAAGTTTGAAAACAAAAATGTATTAAAAAAATATGAATGCAAATGAAATGAACCAAACTACAATGCAAATGATAAAAAGAAAAGGTGCATGTCCGTCCCAAAAAATGAAAAACACCAAATCCAAAAAAAATGTACTTCAAAGTCACATTAAAAATTAAATCAATCCGACAGAAAAAAAATAAAATCCAAACACCATTGCTCCATGGAGAAGAAAAAATAAAATTAAAAAATAAAACAATCCAATGAAGAACTATGTACAAAATATCCAAGGGTCCATGAGCCCAACTGAACAAAGGAAACCTACTAAAAACCCTAACAAAAAAGCAACTATATACAAAAAGTGGAGCTGTGTCCGTTGACTCCAAATCATAAGAATAAACAAATGAAACCTAAAACTAAAGAACTATATACAAAGGCGGCGGGCAACTCCAGCGGCTCACTCCGTAGTGTTCCGGGCCAGAGCATCATCAAACTCCTCGTCTATGTCCCGGAGGCGGTCCTGTTCCATGGCCCCGAGGGTCCGCAGGGACGACGCCATCTGCTCCTCCAACCCCCTGCGGATTGCCTCGAGGCACTCGGCCCGCCTCAGGGCCCTCCGCATGGAGTTCTCCACCCTGACCATCGTGAGCCGCTCCTCTTCCGCCCGCCGCCGCTCCGCACCTATCTGCTAGCCCAACCGCAGCCACACGGAAGACACTTCCTGTCCTGGGTCCTCCTGCCCTCCGGCCGATGCCTGCCCCTCCGATGTTGATGGCCCCGAGCCATGATGCCTCCCACGTTGACTCTGCTGCTGCCTCCGACGCAACTGCCTCTGCCAGCATGACGGCATCCAGGCTGATGGAATCCACCGACGCCGTCGTGCACGTGCCCTGCCTGATGATGCCGGCACATCCTCCATCTGCTGGGGTACAGTTGCTGTGGTGTCCACCCCTGCTTGACCTCCGACTCCCGACTGTGGCAGGGATGGGATCCCCACCGAGCTGGCTGCATAGGTCAGGGCAGGTCCACAGGGGGCCCTGGCGGCATGTGGGCCGGAAGACGGCAAGGAGAGCGACTGGCGTATAGCCTCCACAGAGGAGGAGAGGGCCGCCAGATTGGCCGACACATGCAGGAAACCCCCGAACATGGAAGATCCCAATTGGGCCACGTCGGCACGGTGCTCTTCGTGATGATGTGCGTGCTCCTCCCGGGAAGCACGCACGTCATCACGAATTGCACCCGCGCGCATCGCAACCCCAATCAGGACCTTCTCCATACGGACACGGGTCCCCTCGTCCGCAGGTGGAGGGGAGTCAGGTGACATGGACATCCCCTCTACCTGCGGACGGGCCTGGGACGGGGCAACCCTGCTGGTGCATGGTGGTGCACTCACAGGGTCAGGGACAGGCCCATCCACGGTGACCTGTGCTGCCTGCTGCCCCTGGCCCTGGACTGCACCACTTGCACCAGCAGGGATGCCCCCACCAGGCCCCATGTGTGCCCCTGTGGCGGCCTCCTCCTCCTCTGTGGAAACCACCAACCTGGATGGCTCCTCACCGTCTTCCACCGTAGCAGGCCCCTGTGGGGGCTCACCTACCCCTTCCGCTGCAGCCGTGGGGGCATCCCCGCCGCCTTGCTCCACAGCGCCGTCTCCGCCCTCTTCCTCACTAGGCGCTGCGTAGAGGGAGAAAAAGAACACAAGCATCAGGGTACTGTACAATGGTCCCCTAGACAGGAAGCAATAGCAGATGAGTACCACTGTCAAAGTACACTTCCATCATGTCCCTCCACAACACATGGGTCAGTCCAGGCAAAACACACACAGTAACAGGCATGGTGCATGCCATGGACATTTCCATACATGTCCAATGGACTCTTGAAACATACAATGATATGGAACTCACATGCATCAATGGTCATGCCTATCACATGCACACACTTCACCTCAGTCACATCCATCTGGCCCCATACACCCCAAACACAGCAGATACAAGGGTAACTAGGCTGCATCAGTGAATCTGTGCATTGTCACACACATGTGTCATGCATCCATGGCATGCACAAGACACAGACACGCAGGTCAGGCACACAGACATGGCTACTATATATGTACCTGCCATCAGCACCCATCCCTCACCCCACCCATGTCCAGGAACAGAGACTGGCATGCTCTCATGTCTAAAATCTGCATAGGGCTCCCCATGTGGCATTTAAACACATGCAACAACCATGTGGTTCACACATCACTGGTCGCACATGCATTACCATGATGTCCCTGCAAACATACATGCATACATGGCCTATGTCACACATACAGGCAAGTATCAGAGAACCAGCACACCGCAACATGGCCTGTCTCACAAAGCAATTCTTGGACACTTACCGCTCAACTCCAGACGGGTCTCCCTCTCAAGGATCTGGGCGTGGAGCGCTGGTTCCAGGACCCTCATCTGGATGGAACTCATGCGGCCCCGGCCCCCCTCCACGAGGCGCCGGGCCTTCACGAGGGTCCTGGACCTCAAGTCCTCCCAGCGCTTCTTGATCTTCTGGACGTCACGGGTTACCACCCCCTCCGCGTTGATGGCAACCACACAGTCGGCCCAGATCCTCTCCCGTCCTTCCTTGCTGGCGCGGGACGATCCAAAGAGGGCATCATACTGCCCCAGGACATGCTCCACCAGGACACCAACTTCGGTGGCAGTGAAGCTGGTGCCCCTCTGCCCCTCTGGCCTGGGGTTGCCACTGGTGACAGATGTGGAAGTGCCCGACATGGCAACCCCAGAGGCAGGTGTGGGTGGGCAACTGGGTCCTGGGACTGGGCTGTGGAGCGATGTAATCCCAGTCGGGAGTCTACAGTTCCAGCAGGGGTGGACAGAGCAACTGGACCCCTGCAGATGGCTGCTGTGCAGGCACCAAATGGCAGGGCAGGGTGGCAGCAGGCAGGCAGGCAGGCAGCAGCAGACGGCACGTGGGAGGCTGCTCGGGGCACTGGGGGGCAGTAATTCGGCCTTCTGGGCAGGAGCGTGGTCTTCCGTGTGTTTTCGCGTGGCCAGCTTGATACAGAGTGATTTGGCACGTGAAAATCCTGCACGTCAGCGTGAAATTCGAGGAAAGGCCCTTAGCGCGTAAGCGCATCAGCACGCATACGCGATTCTATTGGACCAAAGGCCCTCAGCGCGTAAGCGCGTCTGTGATGTGACCCGCACGGGTGTTTCCCACACAGCACGTGATGACAGAGCACACGTTGAAAGACTGCACGTCAGAGTGTCATCGCGTGTAATTGGACAGCACGTCAGAGTGTCATCGCGTGTAATTGGACAAAAGTGCGCGTACACGCGATTGGCCTATGTATGTGTATATCAGGGTTGCGCGGGCACTTACACACGCAAGTACGTCAGCGCACCTGTATCCCGGGGTGCGCAGGAATTTCCACACGCTATTGGACTGGGTACTGGAATTCAGGGGTTCGCGGGTCACACGCTCGCCTACAACACGCGCAATGCATGAATTTGCGCGCTAACAAAATACCAAGCTCAGACCCAGGATGAACATACCGTTCCTAGCAGCAGTGGGCGTGGGCTACCAAAGGAGGAGGAGGATAGTCAGGGCCAGAATATTCACACCCAGAACCAGCCTTTTCGGGATGCCTGATGACCAGGTGTATGGGAGGTACAGGTTTCCACCACACATAATACTGGACCTGGTGAGTGAGTGGGAGGATGACCTGACATCACCCACCCTGTGCTCCCAAGCACTCAGCCCCCTGGAGAAGGTCCTCAATGTACTGCACTTCTTAGCCACTGGATCATTTCAGCGGACAAGTGCCATAGTGGGTGGGGTATCACAGGCCACCCAGTCACGCTGCCTACACCAGGTCTTGAACATCATCACTGCACACCCATCAGTCAGCAGGCACATATACATGCCCAGAACACCTGCAGAAAGGCATGCTGCCGCCCTGGATTTTTACGGTGTGGCACGATTCCCCAAAGTGCTAGGTGCCATCGACTGCACCCATGTGGCTCTACATCCCCCCAGGGCATCAGAGCACATCTATAGGAACCGCAAGCACTGGCATTCCATCAACGTGCAGGTAGTATGTAATGCCAAGGGAATCATCACCTCAGTATATGCCAACTATCCTGGGTCCACCCACGACAGCTTCATTTACCGAATGTCCACCCTAAGCCGGGACCTAGAAGCTGGGCGGCATGGCGATACATGGCTGCTTGGTGAGTATGAATGCCACTGCACATGCATGCATGTCAGATACTGAGCAAGGTTACAACCCCACCAATGATACCAATCACCACCTCCACAGGGGACAGTGCCTACCCTCTCAGCCCCCACATGATGACACCAATTCGGAACCCCACCACGCCACCCCAGGTAAGATATAACACAGCCCACATTACAACCCGGGGCATAGTGGAGCGCACATTCAGAGTGCTAAAGTCACGCTTTCGCTCCCTTGACCGTTCTGGCGGGCAACTGTTGTACTCTCCCCCAGTAGTGTGCAGGATCATAGTGGCAGCATGTGTCCTGCACAACGTTGCAACACGCCGGGGCCTGGCCGTGGACATGGTGGTGGCCCCACATCCCCAACCACATGCACAGCCGCTGCGCATGGGAGGGGAAAGGGCACGGGGGAGGCAGCCCGTACACAGCTAGTGGCTAATTACTTCACATAGAAATCACACCCCTGTGGAGTGCACACTGCCCTGGCACATTCCATCTGACAATCAATGATGACTCAACCTGACACTGATCCTGAATGTCTGGAGAATCAACCGTGAAAACCATATCAGCCTGAGATTGTTCACCTGGAAGTGTTACAATGTGTGCATCCCTACCCACACAGACACCACCAATGCAGTTTTGTGAAGAAACACATTCAAGCAGCTAAAATGAATACCCACTTGCAAAATGCAACAAGAGGACAGTGCCATGTCAGCCAACCCATCCCCAGGACCGCCACACGACACACCGTGCCATGTCATGCTATTTGCAGGTAAACAAAGTAATCCCCACAACATGACACTAGTGTCACAATGTACAGTGTCCCTAATTGAAACTTGCAACACCTGAAATGCTCACAGTAATGCAGGACCAACAACAAACTTGAGCAGGTACTACCATTAACATGACATCACAAATGTAATAAATTAGGAGTCTCACCACCTGGAAATGCCTGCACTCCCACCACTACCAACTGTGCAGTGTTGGCGCCATGTAGAGTTGTAGGTGCACTGCTGCCAACATGGACCCCATCTCCAAACTAGAGGGCCTTGTGTAGACATGAGGAAGGGACCTGCAAATTGGGAGGTAGACACAGATGATGAGTTACACATCAATGCAACATGCAGTGTACAACACAACAGCAATATGCACTAGGAATGTATACACAGTATTGACTAGACTACCCACACATGTAGTGGGAGTCCAATTTCACCATGTACGTCAATGTCACTTGGGCACACCCTTTGCAAGCCCATGGAAACGGGAAGCAAGAGGGGTGTGTGTGACTCAAACCCAAGCATCTGAACCAAATACATGACAAGCCTGCATGTGCCCAGCCACAATGCAGCGTATGCCCACAGGAACCACGGAAGGCAACAAATTGTCCCAAAGAAATTGGGAAAAAAATAATTAAAAATAAAAATAAAAATAAAAATATAAAAAATCAAAAATGGCCATTGATGGGCCCGGGGGGGTTGGGGAGGCCACCCAGGAGGTCCGAGGACAGGGTGCACACCAAAACCCACCTGTGTGGATCCTGGGAAAAAAAAAACACCTCCATGGGCTCATGGCCCACACGGCTACCCTATTGTGGGAGTATCACTGCTGTCGCTATTATCACCCTGTGCAGCTGCATCCGGAGGTGGTTGCACTATGGGAGGCAGCCCACGCAAGGCCCTAGTCTGCTTCTCCATGGCTGCAAGCATGCGGGTGTGGTAGGTCTCGTTCTGGAGGATGAGTGTGCGGAGGTCCCCATGCAACAACTCACGGGATGCCCGGACCTCCGCCCTCGTTGCCTGCATCTCAGCTGAGAGCGTACGGGTGAGACGCTCCAGCTGCTGTTCTGTCCTTTGGTGTGTTGAAGCCTCAAGCTCAACAAGAGTCGTCCTGAGGTGAAGGAGCTCCTGCCTCAGGGCTTCCCTGTGGCCCTGGGACTCTATGGAGATGGCCTCCTGCAGAGTCGCCAGTGCTGCCCGCCTGTCCCTGTTGGACGCCAACATGTCCTCCCTGTGTGACTGGCAGATGGAGTCGGTTGCCTGCTGTAGTCGCTCCATCAGCCTTTCAGGGGGGACAATGGAAGTGGCCACCCTATCCATGGCCTGAGCCACCATCTCGGATGATGCTGCCTGTTGGGTTGCCATACCGTAAATAGATTGCTCCCATGCGGTATTGCCAGATGGCGTACGGCCACCACGTCGGCGGGCACCACACCTGTCTGGGGCAAGGCGAACTGCGCCTTGCAGTGCCGGCACTGCCTGAGGCTGCAGGACTGCATTCCCCCTCTGATCTGCTGGCCCAGGAACAGGATCAGATGTCGCGGAGTGTGATCCTGCATCCGTAACCACCAAAGGCGTAGCTGCCAACACTGACATCCCCATTGAGGGTTCTGACCCTGGGGCAGGTGGGTGGGACAGAACAGAATCCCTCCCTGGAACACTCACCTGCGACGGCACGTAGGTCTCATCATCCAAATCTACACCTGAGTACAGCTCGGGGGAGGTGCAGCCAGAGACACCCCTTGAGAGCACGACCTGCAGCACTTGTGGGTTCTCACCCACCACCACACCACGTCCCTCACTGGTGGTTGGTCGGCCCTCGGACCCCTCCTGGGTCTGCACCATCTCCACAACCCCAGCAGTATCAGGTGCGTCTTCCCCTGCAAAGACATAAAAACAAAGAAATGGAAACAGGCATTAGCACCATGGCACACAATGAGGGCTGAGAAGCAAGAGAACCAGTACTTGAATGACACATGTCCCACATGACTAAAACCCTCCCATGCATGCACCCTCACTGCGTATGAAGGGGAGGCAAATGGCACACATTGATGACACCAAGATGGAAGATGAACACATTTTCTGCATGCTGCCTGGCAGTGGCATCACACATTGGCCTGTGATTGCCAGGTGAAACACACATGCCATCACACAGATGGCATGTACCATTGCTATTGAGTGAAGATGGAGAGGAGGGCAGCACCTATTCATTCAGTCCAGTTCCCGAATGTAATAGCTTTTCTAATTCAAACAGGTCAGATTTTTCACCTGGAGCTGCCAGTCCGAAATGGTCGAATTGCACAGGGACATGTGTGAACAAATGATATCCAGGTAACAAAGTCACTCCACTTTACCATAGCCATGTCAGACATGTGACTAGAGGACTGTGAAATGCCTAGTAAAAGTGGTGGAATGCAAACAATCTGACTGAATGAACTGTGAAAAATAAGCAACAATGTTGTGGCAAGGTGACACTTCAAGGGCAACTGGCGTGCAGTTGGGCTAGATGTCTACTGTTGGCAGAAGGGATACTGCTATGGCCAAATGCAGCTGCGCAGGATGTATTGCATGAAGCACATGGCTGACCCATACGACTCAGGCGCACACACTCTCACCTGGCACACAAACAGAAGCCCTCACACACACACCATGCACATGGATGACACACACATGCATGTGCACTCACCGGACAATGCCTCGTAATCAGGCAGATCTCCCACGCCTTGGATCTGTTCCTCCGTGACGTAGGTCCCAGCGACTGACTCATGTGGAGTGAGTTCCATGTCTACTACTGGAGACCCACCGCCAGTCACTAGAGTTGCGGCATGACTTGAGGCCAGCTTACTCTTTGCCCTGCGCTTTAGGTCATTCCAGCGCTTATAGCAATCATTGGCTGTGCGCCTCACGATTCCAAGGGCACTTACGATGTCCGCAACGGTCTGCCAGTGTGCCTGGCGTTGTGCAGGTGTGGTCTTGGATCCTGCAACAATGACCATCTCGTTATCATGTGCGGACACATACTCGACAAGTGCATTCAGTTCGTCATCCGTGAAGCTGGGCTTCCTCGACGGGCCGGACTGTGTAGCCGTGTCTGGGGCATCAGCCTGTGCCGGACGAGCACTCTTCCTCTTCCGCTTGGAAGGTGGTGGTGATCCTGAGTGTCCTGCGCCGCTCTGGACACTAGGGGCAGGAGCCCTGGTGGACTCTGTATCAGGAGTGTGGGATTGCACACTCAGCATGGGAGTTGGTGCAGGCATTGGCTCAAGTGTAATGGTGTCAGGGGGAATGTCAGCAGGATGGACTAGGACCGACACTGTCCTGGCTGGGTGTATGAGAGCTGGGGTGGATGGAGCCGCAGCTGCCCCTGCAGCCTCTCCGCCCTGCCTACTTGGGGCAGCAGATGACCTTGCTGCCCCAGATGCACGTGGCATGATGACATCAACGTGCACCAGTGCACATGTCATAGGCCTGCTGACCTGGAAGTCAGCCATGGAGTCAGCCAGGTCTGGTGCCACAATGGGCTGGTCCAACAAGGGCTGAGCATGGATGGTGTCAGCCATATCAGCCTCAACGGGAGGGGGGATGGGGGGGATTATGGGTGCCCTTGACTGGTCCTCCACACATGGGGGGACAGGCTCACCCTGCAAGTAACGACCACGTCCCCTACCGGATCCACCACGGCCACCACTTGTGGCTCTTCCACCTTTGCCACCCTTACGGAATCCTCGCCTCCCAGCCATGGCACTGATGTTAATGTGCGTATGGGAGTGGCTGTAAACTATTGCCCTGGGCAATTGGGGGTCAAAGGGGTTGGGTACCAGATGGTAATTGTACCCTTGTGCTCTAGCAAGGCTGAATGTAACCCCTGGGGAAAGATGACGGGTCACGCTACGCACAGGAGCCCCGAAAAAGGGAGATGACGTGCACGCACCCCTCCTAGACCACGTGTGCAGAAAGAAAAACCTGCACTACTCTGTGGCACCCAGTAACACAAGAATGAACGTATGCGTGTCACATGCAGCCTAGGATGACCTCTGAAGGGGTAGGCGACACACGGGGCAACCACAGATGTTAGATACGTGCGTGACTCACCGTCTGCCAGGTAAAAGAGCGTGAAAAAGGAGCGCGTTTGGTTGGCAACACCCCCGCCAAAAGAAGATTTGTACGCTGTCTGAGGAGACAGGACAACAGTAGAAGGGAATACTGTTTGAGGGAACAGGCCCAGGTAAACCAGTAAAAGATAAAAAAGAGAAATAGCTGTCAGAGGTAACAGGGAATACGAACTTGAAACGCTGTGAAGTAAATCGCGTGTGAAACGACAAGAAGTACAGAATTCACCCACTCGCTCTCCACGAAAAGCACGTACAAGGAAATGGTGTTCTACACGTACCATTTATACAGGCCCACACGTCCAGCGTCACTTACGCGGCGTGTACGCGCTAGGGCCATTTCCACAAATTACACGCTTTGTCACTGCCGCGTGTACGCGCTAGGCCCATTCCCACCAATTACACGCTTTGACACTCGGACGTGTCTTTCAATTTTTTAACACGCAACATTTTCAAACGTGTGCCCAATTCAATGTGCACGTGACTTCATAGACGCGCATACGCTGGCGACGCCTTTACGCGCTAAGGGCCTTTGGTCCAATGACATCGCATATGCGTGCTGCCGTGCATACGCGCATGGCCCTTTCCTCGTATTACACGCGGACGTGCAGTTTTTCACGCGCGCTGAAATGCGCATGCACGTCTGTACGCGTCACGTCACAGGGGCGCTTGCGCTTGAGGGGCCTTCTGTCCAATGAAAATGCGTATGCGTGCAGACGCGCTTACGCGCTAAGGGCCTTTCCTCGAATTACATGCTGACGTGCAGATTTTTCACGTGCCAAATCACTCCGTATCAAGCTGGCCACGCGTATGCACACGGAAGACCACGCTCCTGCCCAGAAGGCCGAACTACTGCCCCCCAGAGCCCCGAGCACGCTCCCACCTGTCATCTGCTGCTGCCTGACTGCCTCCTGCCCACGTGCACTGCCATTTACTGCCTGCACATCAGCCAGGGGTGCTGTTGCTGTGACCACCCCTGCTGGAACCGAAGACTCCCGACTGGGATTCCATCGCTCCACAGCCCAGCCCCAGGACCCAGTTGCCCACCCACTCCTGCCTCTGGGGTTGTCATGTCGGGGCAAACACCATCTGCGACCACTGACAACCCCCGGCCAGAGAGGCAGAGGGGCACCAGCTTCAGTGCCACTGAAGTTGGTGTCCTGGTGGAGCAAGTCCTGGGGCAGTATGATGCCCTCTTCGGAAGTTCCCGCGCCGACAAGGAAGGACGGACTCGGATCTGGACTGACATCGTGACTGCCATCAACCCGGAGGGGGTGGCAGTCCGCGACTTACAACATGTCAGGAAGCGCTGGGAGGACTTCAGGTCCAGGACCCTGAACAAGGCCCAGCGCCTCTTGAAGGCAGCGGATGCCAAGGGGCACCGGGGCCACTTGTCGGAAGAACAGATGAGGGTCCTGGAACGCATATCCCCAGCGCTCCACGTCCAGGTCCTAGAGAAGCAGAC
This sequence comes from Ambystoma mexicanum, assembly GCF_040938575.1. Classification (NCBI taxonomy): domain Eukaryota; kingdom Metazoa; phylum Chordata; class Amphibia; order Caudata; family Ambystomatidae; genus Ambystoma; species Ambystoma mexicanum. The sequence goes on from NC_090936.1 coordinate 720,509,824, forward strand.
CCGTCTGGAGTCGAGCGGTGAGTGTACATGCATCCTGATTGTGAGCAGTGAGTGTGGTCATTATTCGGTAGTGTGCTGGTTGCACATCTGTTTGTATGGGGTCGAGTATGGGTGGGGGTGTACAGGGCCGTGGGGCTGACACATGCGAGGGCTGTAATGTGTGAGACAAGGATGGTGCTTGTGTGTTTAGGCTTGCATGCTAAATGCAGTTGTGTGGGCACACATGTTTGGATGAATGTGTATGTAAGTAGACATGTCCGTGATGTCACGCATGTATGTTGTTTTCGGCTGCATGTATCAGCACTGTGTACATGTGCATGTATGTGTATTTGACAAGGGTGCAAGAGTGATGCAACATGGATGCATGTGACAGCGGTATGTGGAAGCCTGATTGGCAGATGTGACATGGATGCCCGTCTGAACAGTGCGACACTTGGCAGAGGTGTACACATGCATGCAAGTGTGGTGGTGTGTGTACATGTGTGGTGCACTTCCTGTGTTGCATGTGATGTCGGGCTCACCTTTGGCTGCTCATGCTGTTGTATGTGTAGGGATGGTGGTGGCAGTTGCGATATGGCTGTGGTATGGCTCATGTGTGCGAGTTGTAATGACATGTGTGTTGGGGATTGTGATGACATGTCTGAGGTTTGCCAATGCCACTCATGTGCAACTGTCATGTGTGTATGTGTCCATTGTACAGTGCCCTGATGCCTGTGTTTTGTTTCTCCCTGTCTGCAGCGTCAACTGATGAAGAGGGCGGAGAAGGTGCTGTGGAGCACAGCGGCGGGGATCCCACCACCAGCCGGAGACGCAAGGCCCGGCTCCCCTCCCGTGTTGTCATCTCGTCGGGGAGTGAGGAGTCCGGTGCCGCGTCCCAGGCCGCAGCTGCCGGGGGGAGGTCCAAGAGGCGGAGGTTGGAGTTGGACTCCTCGGCAGCAGAAGGGGCAGCTGGGACCCCACAGGGCCCAACAGGGGAAGATGGCACGGAGTCATCCAGGTTGGTGGGGGGTTTGGTGGAGGAGGAGGCCGTGCAAGCACCAGAGACGGGGTCTGGAGGTGGGGATCCCACTGGTGCTAGTGGTGCAGGGCAGGACCAGGGACAGGAGGCAGCACAGGCCGCCGCGGAGGTGCCTGTGTGCAATCCTGTCCCCGATCCTGTCCCTGCATCATCTTGCACCAGCAGGGATGCCTACGTCCAGACCCGTTTTCAGGCAGGGGATGAGCTGACGTCAACTGGCCTTCCTCTGCCTGCGGACGTGGCTATTCAGGTCCGGGTTGAGCCTTTCCTGACTGGTGTGGCATTGCGTCAACGGGCCATGCGAGGTGACCTGCAGTCTTTTCATGGAGAGACTGCACGTCATCTCGAATGGCTCGTTGACCACGTCAGCCTGCTGGGACAGGTCACCCAGGCCGGATTCCTCCGTCTGATGGGGCTTGCTCCGACCCCCTCCTCAACTGGACCCCCTACGCGCCAGTCGTCCTCCGTGCCATCTTCCCACCCATCAGTCACCTGGGTGCCCTGTGGAGCTGCCTCTGACGGTGCGGCCAGGCTGGTGGAGGAGGCATCCCTGCCACAGTCGGTAGTCGGACGTCCAGCAGGGGTGGCCACATCTACCACTGCACCCCAGCCGGCGGAGGATGTGCAGGCAGCAGGAGGCAGTGCACGGGCAGAGGCAGAGCAGCAGCAGCAACATGGTGGGAGCCATGAAGGCTCGCGGCCTTCGACATCGGAGGGGCAGGCATCGGCCGGAGGGCAGGACGACCCAGGACAGAGAGTATCTTCCGTGTGGCAGCGGTTGGGCCACGCCATAGATGCGGAGCGACGGCGGGCGGAAGAGGCGCGGCTCACAATGGTCAGGGCGGAGAACTCCATGCGGAGGGCCCTGAGGCGGGCCGAGTGCCTCGAGGCAATCCGCAGGGGGTTGGAGGAGGACACAGCGTCGTCCCTGCGGACCCTCGGGGCCATGGAACAGGACCGCCTCCGGGACATCGAACAGGAGTTCGATGATGCCCTGGCCCGGAACACCACGGAGTGAGCCGCTGGACTTGCCCGCCGCCTTTATATATAGTTCTTTAGTTTTAGGTTTCCTTTGTTTGTTCTTATGATTTGGAGTCGACGGACACTGCTCCACTTTTTGTATATAGTTGCGTTTTAGTTAGGGTTTTTGTAGGTTTCCTTTGTTAAGTTGGGCTCATGGACCCTTGGAAGTTTTGTACATAGTTCTTCATTGGATTGATTTTATTTTTCATTTGACTTTGGACATTTTTTTGGATTAGGATTTGGTGTTTTTATTTTTTTAAACGGACATGCAGCTTATCTTTTTTTCATTGCCATTGTAGTTTGTTTCACTTCTTTTGCATTCTTATTTTTTTTTAATACAATTTTGTTTTCATACTTCACTGTGTGGTATCATCTCATTGGTTTCATGCATGTCATGTTGGGTGTTTTCCCATTCAATTGCAACCATTTTGTGTGACGGACATGGGTTAATTAGCTATATGAACATTGGGGGTGTAACATGTAATTTCCATTTCCATGTGGGTGAATGGGTTACTTGGTAGGGCTTTTTGGCTGTGGAGGCTGACCATAACGCACATGATTGGGGATTGTGAGGACCTGGTGGAGGCTGCCCATGGTGGCTGGGGGGTGGGGGTGGTGGGAGACATGAGTGGGGGCCTGGTGGAGGGTGCCCCTGGATGCTGGGGGGTGGGGGTTCAGGGGGACATGAGTGTGGGCCTGGTGGAAGGTGCCCCTGGATGCTGGGGGGTGGGGGTGCAGGGGGACATGAGTGGGGGCCTGGTGGAGGGTGCCCCTGGTGGCTGGGGGGTGGGGGTGGTGGAAGACATGAGTGGGGGCCTGGTGGAGGGTGCCCCTGCACTGCTGGGGGGTGGGGGTGGTGGGAGACATGAGTGGGGGCCTGGTGGAGGGTGCCCCTGGTGGCTGGGGGGTGGGGGTGGTGGGAGACATGAGTGGGGGCCTGGTGGAGGGTGCCCCTGCACTGCTGGGGGGTGGGGGTGGTGGGAGACATGAGTGGGGGCCTGGTGGAGGGTGCCCCTGCACTGCTGGGGGGTGGGGGTGGTGGGAGACATGAGTGGGGGCCTGGTGGAGGGTGCCCCTGGTGGCTGGGGGGTGGGGGCGATAGGGGCCATGGGTGGGGGCCTGGTGGAGGGTGCCCCTGGTGGCTGGGGTGTGGGGGTGGTGGGAGACATGAGTGGGGGCCTGGTGGAGGATGCCCCTGGATGCTGGGGGGTGGGGATGCAGGGGGACATGAGTGGGGCCTGGTGGAGGGTGCCCCTGGTGGCTGGGGGGTGGGGGTGGTGGGAGACATGAGTGGGGGCCTGGTGGAGGGTGCCCCTGCACTGCTGGGGGGTGGGGGTGGTGGGAGACATGAGTGGGGGCCTGGTGGAGGGTGCCCCTGGTGGCTGGGGGGTGGGGGTGGTGGGAGACATGAGTGGGGGCCTGGTGGAGGGTGCCCCTGCACTGCTGGGGGGTGGGGGTGGTGGGAGACACGAGTGGGGGCCTGGTGGAGGGTGCCCCTGCACTGCTGGGGGCTGGGGGTGGTGGGAGACATGAGTGGGGGCATGGTGGAGGGTGCCCCTGGTGGCTGGGGGGTGGGGGTGATAGGGGCCATGGGTGGGGGTCTGGCGGAGGGTGCCCCTGGTGGCTGGGGGGTGGGGGTGGTGGGAGACATGAGTGGGGGCCTGGTGGAGGGTGCCCCTGGATGCTGGGGGGTGGGGGTGCAGGGGGACATGAGTGGGGGCCTGGTGGAGGGTGCCCCTGGTGGCGGGGGGTGGGGGTGATAGGGGCCATGAGTGGGGGCCTGGTGGAGGGTGCCCCTGGATGCTGGGGGGTGGGGGTGCAGGGGGACATGAGTGGGGGCCTGGTTGAGGGTGCCCCTGGTGGCGGGGGCGTGGGGGTGATAGGGGCCATGAGTGGGGGCCTGGTGGAGGGTGCCCCTGGATGCTGGGGGGTGGGGGTGCAGGGGGACATGAGTGGGGGCCTGGTGGAGGGTGCCCCTGCACTGCTGGGGGGTGGGGGTGGTGGGAGACATGAGTGGGGGCCTGGTGGAGGGTGCCCCTGCACTGCTGGGGGTGGGGGTGGTGGGAGACATGAGTGGGGGCCTGGTGGAGGGTGCCCCTGGATGCTGGGGGGTGGGGGTGCAGGGGGACATGAGTGGGGGCCTGGTGGAGGGTGCCCCTGGTGGCTGGGGGGTAGGGGTGGTGGGAGACATGAGTGGGGGCCTGGTGGAGGGTGCCCCTGGTGGCTGGGGGTTGTGGGTGGTGGGAGACATGAGGGGGGGCCTGGTGGAGGGTGCCCCTGCACTGCTGGGGGTTGGGGGTGGTGGGAGACATGAGTGGGGGCCTGGTGGAGGGTGCCCCTGCACTGCTGGGGGGTGGGGGTGGTGGGAGACATGAGTGGGGGCCTAGTGGAGGGTGCCCCTGCACTGCTGTGGGGTGGGGTGGTGGGAGACATGAGTGGGGGCCTGGTGGAGGGGGCCCCTGGTGGCGGGGGGGTGGGGGTAATAGGGGCCATGAGTGGGGGCCTGGTGGATGGTGACGCTGGATGCTGGGGGGTGGGGGTGCTGGGTGACATGAGCAGGTGTGCAGGGTAGTCCCCTGTGGTGTGTGCTGCCTGCAGGGGCCGTGGAGGGTGTACAGGGAATACCTGGGAGCACACAGCCAAATTGCATGTAGAATTTCCCGCGCACAACTGAAATCCACGTACCCTGACAAATAGCGTGTGGAACTTCCTGCGCACCCCTGAAATCCACTTACCCGGCCAAATCGCGTGTGGGACTTCCCGCGCACCCCTGAAATCCACGTACACGGCCAAATCGCGTGTGGAACTTCCCGCGCACCCCTGAAATCCACGTACACGGCCAAATCGCGTGTGGAACTTACCGTGCACCCCTGAAATCCACTTACCCAGCCAAATCGCGTGTGGGACTTCCCGCGCACCCCTGAAATCCACGTACACGGCCAAATCGCGTGTGGAACTTCCCGCACACCCCTCAAATCCACGTACCCTGACAAATCGCGTGTGGAACTTCCCGCGCACCCCTGAAATCCACGTACCCGGCCAAATCGCGTTTGGTACTTCCCGCGCACACCTGAAATCCACATACACGGCCAAATCGCGTGTGGAACTTCCCGTGCGCCACTGAAATCCATGTACCCGGCCAAATTGCGTGTGGAACTTCCCGCGCACCCCTGAAATCCACGTACCCTGACAAATCGCGTGTGGGACTTCCCGCAAACCCCTGGAATTCACATGCCCTGCCAATTCGCATGTGAGACTTCCCGCGCACCCCGGTATACACGCACACGTATTTTTTGTCAGCGGGTGTCCATGTTTGTGGGTACCCCTTTGCACGTCATTTGTCCTGGAGGGCCACAGTATTGGACATTCATCATGGCAGTATATAGGTGCTATTTTTTCCCGCACCTTTTGGCGCACATTTCTTACAGGCGCAGAGACGCTACCGCCTGCTTTCTTGTGGCGGTCGTGTTTGTGCCTGTGCGCTGGTTTGAGCGTGCGCTTTTTTGCCCTATTCTATTCCATGAATACGTGTTGTAGGCGAGCATGTGGGCGTTCCGCGCACTTGTACCCTGTACTTCCCCCGTGACGCCCACATTTTGGCAAGTTGTTCCCCATTCCGAGTGTTACGCCCCGTGTTCCGCCTACTTTTGTTGCGTGCGCCGCGCTATGTGCGATTTTCGCTGTGGCCTGTGCGATTTTCGCTGTGACCTGGCGCACGCAGTTAGATGGCCTGTGCGCTAACGTGCGCCGCGCACTTTATTATCGCACATCCGATGGTTTTCTCGCGCACGGCCTTCCATGAATCGATGTGCGCTGCTTTTCGTGCGATTTTTGCACTTGCACTGCGATTTTCACTATTCCACTGCGATTCACACGTTTTTGGCCACTTGCGCCGCGCTAATTATTCCATGAATCGGCCTCTAAGCAGATTAAATTCCATGGGAAATATTTATCACACAAAACCTCATAACATATTACAGGGCCTGCGGTAGCGGCCCTGTAGTTATGGTTAAGTTGCTCAACCCACAGGAAGAGCAGTTTTTGGGCAGCTTATAATTTTAGTGCCACTCGATGAATCCTCACCAAAGTTTTAAAAAAAACTAAATGGCCACCTCTGAATGATTTTGCAAAGTTCTGTGCTGTTTTGTCAAGGGGCGAGGGGCAAAGTTATGGTGGTGTCCCAAAACTTTAGAAATCCGCATAAACATACATTGAAAATAAATATTGCTCATACCTACAGCCAAAACCACTGGACAGATTTAAACCAACTTTACACGAGGAATGGAAGACTGTTCCCGAAAGTGTGCTTTTGTAAATTGGGTGTACATCCATCCAGTAGTTCTTTTATAAAATGGCCAAAAAGTAGGTCATAAACAATTAGTGATATCTGTGCCTGGTCTGCGGATGCAGTTCCTAATTTGGTGTCCACAGACACCTCTTGACCAATCAGAGAGCCACGTAACGTTTGCCGACAGCGGACACGCCTGCTGGTTGGCCAATTGAAAATGTGAGGTGTGTCAAAACCTTTGAAATTAATGGTATGTTGGATTCACAAACTGTGCCCGTAGTCCTCAGACTATTTGCCTGTTTCCCCTGATCTTTAGTCCCTTTGTCTCGTTCTGGCCTTTACAACATGTCACTAAGCATGGGTATCACTGAGCCATCACTTACCATTGGCTGCATCTTAATAGACTTCCTCCCATACTCACATGCCATCATTGCTGACTTAGATGTACTGATCTTTAAATCTAGGGAGTTCATAAACCTAGTATATTCCACTATCGGTTTCTGGAGGGCATTGTCGTTTTAGCAAAAAGGGCGTTGTCATCTGCATATGCAAGCATATACAAGCAGTTAGAGGATCCGATTGCCCACGTTTGGATAATCTGCACCAGTTTTAACCAATATATGGTAAAGAGCAGGTATATAAAGGGTGAAAAAAACAGGGCCAGCACACAGCCCTGACAAACCCCCAGATTCACCTCAAAGAATGGCATGCACTCTCCCTGGTCACCAAATCTTACACAATCCTGGTTACCATTATTCATCAATGTGAGCACCTGAATCAGTTCTTTCAGGCAGTTTAAGGACCGAAGCAACACCCACAACTTCATCCAATTAATCTTATCGAATGCAGTGCTCAAGTACATAAAGGTCAAATAATTCTTCTCCCTACAGACACATACATATTTAGCCACTAGTAGGTACATGCTTAGAGCCTGTGCCAACCCCCAGCCTAACACACAGTTGTATGTCAGTCAAGATGTTACAAGCAGAGAGCCACCGCTCCATGCAGTGCAGAATTACCCTGCCAAAGATCATAAGGATGTTTTGAGAAATGAGATAGTTCTGTGTGCACTGGGCGAGGCTTGGTCATCCTTCTTAAAAATCAGAACAATGATTGCCTTTTTTCCGGGAGGGTGGTATAATCCCTGTGGACAGATTTGCGTTAAAGGTGCACGTTAGCAGCAGAGCCCACAAATCTCCCCAAAACTGAAATGAATCAGTGGGTATAGCATCGGGTCCCAAGGCCCAATTATAGGCTTGTTTATTAATGGCTCCCAACATCTCATTCAGTGAAAAGACAAGGGACATTGCTGAAGAAAAGACTACCGCTGGCTCAGAGTCACCATAATAGAGTCTAAAATTGTAGACAACCACAAAGAACATACAAGACCCTTCTTCTGGTAGACAACCGTCTGGTCAGCCCTTTCCCATTTTATTTGCCTTCTACATAATGGGTTGGCTGAAACCCCCTCAAATTGCATATGGGACGTGACATTCAGATGCCCCCTTTGCCATAATATTTTGAGAAGAATGGGAAACTCCTGGATCAAATGGCAGTTTTTCATCTCCTTAACGAAGTAATATATTGTTGAGGTTCCGATGTGGATGCAAAAAGCCACCAGCCCCGGCATATCGGGGCCATTCGTCCATTCAGTGGTTGCGTCCCCCATTCCATTGCCCAAGAGAGAAACTTAAAACCTTTGGCACAGTTAAGTACATCTACAATAGATGGTGCCTCAATCCCCCATACAGCATCATCATGAGTGTCACAGAAACCATCCATAAACCCAGTCCCGACTTTTATGTTAAAATCGCCCCCACTATAAGGAGGCTGTCCTATTGAAAAAACACACCATTTCACGTGTCAAACTAATGAAACAATCTCTGGGGAGGTGAAGGTTGATGAGGATGGGATATGTCCAGAAAAAGCAAACAATTGGATGTATGGGGTTATTTCTGGAATGTTCGCGAAGTTGACAAAAGTTTGAGTACATCCATGCATATTTCTGCATTATAGGGTCTGTGAAGAGCAGTTATTGGATGGGTTATAACTTTGGCACCATTCAATGAAACATCATGACACTCTGAAATATCATTTTTGAGCAAAGAATGTTTCTGCAAAGTTTGGTGCTAAGAGGGTCAAAATTAGAGGGCGGGGGGTCCAAAAATGTTTGACCAGCTTATACATTTGGTGTCGCTTGACAAATCTGCATACAAGTTTGAAAAACAGATTTTAACCCAACTTTGAATATTTTTGCAAAGTTTGGTGGGATTTTGTCAAGAGGGGGTAAAATGAGGGTCGGTGTCTCAACATTTTTTGGATGGTTTATAACAAAGATTTGCAAAAAGATCCAACCTTGAATGTTGTTGCACAGTCTGAAAGGATTTTGTCAAGTGGAGGCCAAGTTATATCACTATTTTTGTACCTACAAAATGATGCTTGTCGCTACAGCCCAAAGTGCTGAACCTGATTGCAAAAAACCTGCGCTAAGAGCATCAGTAAGGAATTCTGAGCATGCTTTTGCAAATCTGTCCTGTGCTTTATTTTTTCCAAAGTGTCAAAATGTAAGTACACAAAACAGTTATAGAACTTGGGTGTCTGGGAAGTAGGCCTGGCCCTCGACAAAGACAAATGGCTACTCTAATTTGCTTATTGGCACATGCAGCATGGCCTAGGTGTGAATGGCAAAACAATTCTGCTTGTGTTTGTAACCCGAACTGCTGGACGGGATTGCAGCAAACCTGCACAAGGTACATCAGCAAGGACCTCAAAACATGCTTTTGCAAATCTGTCTCGTGTTTTACTTTTTCCAACTTGTCAAAATGTATGTGAAATAGCCCGGAGCGGTAAGCGATGCCGGTAATCCTTTACCGGCATCGTTTATCCCTTACCTCCAACCTCGGAATGACCCCTATGTCTATTCAGCTGTGTTTGTTAATATTTGTTCATCCATGTATACACTTCCTCATTTAGATAATCATAAGTATCTCTTTCACATTTCCATATTTATTTATTTTATAACTCTGTTTTGTAGTCCGCAAGATTCTTGTTAATGGCCCTCATTCTGAGTATGGTGGTAGCCATGGAGCAATTAGTTCCATCGCTGCCTCCCATACTGGTACCGCCGCCTGTGTTGTTCAATGGGGACTTACCGGTCCATTCCGACCCTGGAAGGACCGGTAAGTCCCCATTGAAAAAAACATTCCCCATTCCCATTTGAGCCCCCATAGGGCTCAATGGGAATGGGGAGGGCACAAATAACAGGCTCGCAAATGGCGAGCCCGTTATTTGCACCCTGGTCCCCTAGCGTGACCCGTAAGGGCCGTGTGGTCCGACCAAACGCCCCTTACGGTTCCCGTTAGGGGACCTCGGAATTGGGCGGTAGGGGATTACCGGCACCGGTCTCCTTACCGGTGCCCGGTATCCCCTACCGCCAGACTCGGAATGAGGGCCAATGTCTTCTAATATTGTGTCAAGTTGTGTTTGGCTAAATGAGCCCAATAACACATTTTGAATTTCTTTAATATCCTTTGTTAAATCATCAAATTCTTTAGACAGCTCTTTTATGGTCAAAATGATCATCTAAGGAACATGTATTGAGTATCTGTTCCCATTTGTGAACACATTATTTGCAAAGTGTAGGTATTAGCAGAATCTGAAGACCTCTTGGACTCCTCTGTGCTTGATAGTATTTAGTTAATGTTACTGCATGTAGTTACCTGTTTATCTCTTTCCAGATAAGGCATTCTATAGTTTTAATTCGGATGTATGACTCTATAAGTGTTTGATGCCTGCCTCTGTCTTGAATAAGACTCACAATAGCATCCACCTCTTGTGAGGCAAATCCTAGACGTTCTGCTCTTTTGTCTGTTAGACTGGCAATATCCTCATATGACATACTGCATTTAGAAGTGCCTTCACTCCTTTGTGCAAATAAAATACCTAGGGCCTCATTACAATAATTGCGGAATGCGTTTAATGGCGCCAGTAATGGTGCCGGCGCCGTTAAACGCATTCCGCAATATTACGAGGTTCCCTCGCGGGACCCGCTTTGGATGTCTGGTTTTACCTGACGTCCAGAGCTGGTCCCGCGAGGGGAACAGGGAGCTAACAACAGGCCGGTCGTATGGGCCCCTTGTTAGCTCCCTCACCCATTCCCATTGAGCCCTATGGGGGTTCAAATGGGAATGCGGAAGGTCCGGGCCCGGGTTCCCTGAAGGAGAAATTTTCGGGCCTTCCAAACTCGGAATGGCCCGGTAATTCCCCATTCAAGGAACCCGGACCCGGACACAGTTTTGGAGGCAGCCATGCCCTTATTAAGGGCATGGCTGCCTCCAAAGTCGTAATGAGGCCTAGTGTAAATGGGAGAATATGAGTGGTCATGCCAAGACACAGTACAGTGTCATTAAATCGACAGGGGATACAGCAGTACTATCTTACATTCGGAAATGTGCCTGGAATAAAATGTATTATTAAATTGACCCCATCACCCAACCTCACTTTTTAGCTTGGGACAACGTGGTAAGAGCAACATGCTTTAAGATCAGCAGTGAACACTAACCACATTATTGAGGAGATCAAATTGAATGCACATGAGGCTGGGGTGTGCTGGCTCAAACATATGGAACACTTTTTCAAACATCATATTACTCTTTGGTATGTGGGATTTATAGTAGTTGTCCTTGTAAAAAGGGTACAGTGGTGCAGACTTGTATGCATTAGAGTTTGCATTAACATTTGTTTGGAAATTGGCCATTACCACAGCACTTGAAACTAGCTTTAGAGTAACCTGCCTGAAAAATACTGTCCAGTAAGCATAATATGTAGTATACAGTATCTCCCATATTTTATGGGGATCAATCCTGCCCCATGCCTGCACCATCGAGTCCTGTCTGCTGACTACATATGCATACTGTGCCTCCTCCACAGTGTCAGGTACAAATGGAACTATGACCCACTGTCTGAATTATCAATACAATCATGATAACATACAATTAAAGTAAAAAAGTGATGCTAGTGGTGCCATCAGTACTAACACCATTTAATATGAGTTTATTAATGAGGCACTCAACCAATTAATTGCCAAGCAGCAACTTTAAACCCTTGATCTCAAATCTAATGCAGAGAGCAAGCCGGCCATAACTGCTGCCACTACATTCTCTCAGAGCACTGGTTGTCTGAGTCCCTAATTTCAGGAAAGGGTAACCATGTCACAGTCTCCTTCTACTTGCATCTCCGTTTGGCAAGCGCCATAAAGGCATTGGTGCTCAGACATAAAACAATGACAAGTAGTGCCCCAGTGGTAAAATGAAAAATTGGATCACAAAAATGTGTTTATGGCAAGCGTTGCTCATAGTTTGGGACCATATCATCTCTCCGAACTTTGCAGGTCAGCAAACCCTTGGCTCTTAAAAAATTCTGATGGTATATTTTGGGGCCGTTTATGCACCCTAAATAGTATATTATTTCATGTATTGTCCTATATGTACCTCAGACAGTGTGCCAGCTCTAATTTCTGCTATCAAAATAGGAGAAGAAGCTCTGAATGGTGGCAAAAGAGGTGGGCAATTAAGTGTTTTCAGCAGGGACGTCATTTCACCAAAATGTCAGGGGTAGCGGACGTGACATCACACGACCATTGACCCCTTGGTGACATCACAGGAAGTGATGTCATTTGATCCCACCCCAAAGTGATATCGCGGGATGCGATGGCATGCGACCTTTCACCCGTTGACAAAACAAGAAGTGCTATCACATAGCATTGTTCACTACAAAAAACATGGTTACAATATCACTATAATGTGATGTACATTTCATACAAGAATGGATAGCCATACGTATCGCTAAGATCAGTGTGTATAGAGCCATATTACCAAATTACTGTGAATTCAAGCAGACGTCCATGACCAAAGGATAATGATCTATTATTATATAGCACTTACGCTTAAGCGCTTTATATAGAAAAAATATACACCCAATATCACCCAACCTGTGTTGCTACTCATTTATCGACCTCAGAAGGATGAAAGACTGAATTGAGGTGTTTAAGAACAGACTAAATCAGTGACTCACCCCCTGAAGTGTTCCTGAAATAGACCTTTAATGAGTCTATCAATTATTGTATAGAATTCCAGAAAGACACATTATTTGGTATTTCTAATCTTTCTTATTTAGGGTCAGTGCTGAAAGTGTTAGACTTGTGTCACTCCTTTTATTCTTTTTTTAAAGGGGCTTTAACAAGAAAGCCAGCCACTCCAAAACTAAATAGCCACTAGGTGCTGGCCACAGCCCATGAGCTTGCATTAAAAAAAACAAAAAAAAAACACTTTTTTTTCTTTTTTTCTCTAGAGGTCTCAAGGGTGACCACAGAGGTCGCAAGGGAGACCTCAGAGGTCGCAGTTGCGACCTCTGGCGACCCCTAAATGACGTCCCTGGTTTTCAGCCGATGACAAGATTGTAAAATGTCGATTACATGTACTGTAGAACAGATTGTACTAAATAACTATGTTTCCTGTGCAGTTTTGTCATCCCACACAGATAATTAAAAGGAGTGAGCTGGGTGAGACCTGATGAACTCTTTGATAAACCATTTAGAGGGTAATTCATAGAATTTCGCACAAAAGTGGCGCACGTGGTTGGCGCACAGTGTGCGCGTGCGAATGTCTGCGCCAGCCGTGTTCGCTAAAATCGATTTCCGCGCACAGCGTATTCATGGATTTTAGCCTTCAAAACCAGCCGTGGCGCAGAGTGGCGTAGCGACCCTGCAGCAGTGCCAGTTACGTCCCCAAGAACGCCCTCGCGCAAGGAAAAGCCATCAAAATTCCAATTCAGCGCAACGGGCTGCGCTTACCCTGGACCAGTTTACAGGGCTGCCAAACAGAAAACGCCAAGCGGGGAACGTGTATTACTGGGGTGCGCGTGAAGTTTCACACACAAAAGGGCCTGTGCGAGTGAGGTACATGTATTACTGGGGTTCGCAGGAAGTTTCACACGCGATTTCAGCAGGGTACGTGTATTACGGGGTTCGCGGGAACTTTCACATGTGAAAGGGCCTGTGCGAGTGGGGTACGTGTATTACGGGGGTGCGCGGGAAGTTTCACACGCGATTGGCCTGGCTACGTGTATTTCAGGGGTGCGCAGGAAGTTTCACACGAGAGTGGCCTGGATACATGTATTTCAGTGGTGCATGGGAAGTTTCACACGCGATTGGGCTTGGTAGTGTATTTCAGGGGTGCGCAGGAAGTTTCACACGCGATTGGGCTGGGTATGTGTATTTCAGGGGTGCGCGGGAAGTTTCACACGTGATTGGCCTAGGTATGTGTATTTCAGGGGTGCGCGGGAAGTTTCACACGCGATTGGGCTGGGGACGTGTATTTCAGGGGTTCGCGGGAAGTTTCACACGCGATTGGCCTGGGTATGTGTATTTCAGGGGTGCGCGGGAAGTTTCACACTCGATTGGCCTGGGTACGTGTATTTCAGGGGTGCGCGGGAAGTTTCACACACGATTGGCCTGGGTACGTGTATTTCAGGGGTGCGCAGGAAGTTTCACATGCGATTGGGCTGGGTATGTGTATTTCAGGGGTGCACGGGAAGTTTCACACACGATTGGCCTGGGTACGTGTATTTCAGAGGTGCACTGGAAGTTTCACACCCAATTGGCCTGGGTACGTGTATTTCAGGGGTGCGCAGGAAGTTTCACATGCGATTGGGCTGAGTATGTTTATTTCAGGGGTGCACGGGAAGTTTCACACACGATTGGCCTGGGTACGTGTATTTCAGAGGTGCACGGGAAGTTTCACACCCGATTGGCCTGGATACGTGTATTTCGGGGGTGCGCGGGAAGTTTCACATGCGATTGGGCTTGGTATGTGTATTTCAGGGGTGCGCGGGAAGTTTCACACGCGATTGGCCTTGGTATGAGTATTTCGGGGGTGCGCGGGAAGTTTCACACGCGATTGGGCTTGGTACGTGTATTTCACGGGTGCATGGGAAGTTTCACACGCGATTGGCCTGGGTACGTTTATTTTAGGGATGCGCGGGAAGTTTCACACGCGATTGGGCTTGGTATGTGTATTTCAGGGGTGCGCGGGAAATTTCACACGTGATTGGCCTGGGTACGTGTATTTCAGGGGCGCGCGGGAAGTTTCACACACGATTGGCCTGGGTACGTGTATTTCAGGGGTGCGCAGGAAGTTTCACATGCGATTGGGCTGGGTATGTGTATTTCAGGGGTGCGTGGGAAGTTTCACACACGATTGGCCTGGGTACGTGTATTTCAGGGGTGCGCGGGAAGTTTCATACACGATTGGCCTGGGTACGTGTATTTCAGGGGTGCGCGGGAAGTTTCACACGCGATTGGGCTTGGTATGTGTATTTCAGGGGTGCGCAGGAAGTCTCACACGTGATTGGGCTTGGTACGTGTATTTCAGGGGTGCGCGGGAAGTTTCACACACGATTGGCCTGGGTACGTGTATTTCAGGGGTGTGCGGGAAGTTTCACACGCGATTGGCCTGGGTACGTGTATTTCAGGGGTGCGCGGGAAGTTTCACACGCGATTGGCCTGGGTACTTGTATTTCAGGGGTGCGCGGGAAGTTTCACACGCGATTGGGCTGGGTACGTGTATTTGAGGGGTGCGCGGGAAGTTTCACACGCGATTGGGCTTGGTACGTGTATTTCAGGGGTGCACGGGAAGTTTCACACGCGATTGGCCTGGGTACGTGTATTTCAGGGGTGCGCGGGAGTTTTGGCAGTGTGGGTCCTCCCAGGTGTCCCCTCTACCCCCTCCACGGCCCCTGCAGGCAGCCCACACCACAGGGGACTACCCTGCACCCCGGTCATGTCCCGCAGGCAGCCCATCCACCATGGGCATGCCCCCCAGCCAAGCCACATGTCACGTTGCAATATGATCACCAACTCATGTCTCCCAGCACCCCCACCCACCAGCAGTCAGGGGCACCTGCCAGCAGGCCCCCACACATGTCCCACACATGTCCCCCTGCACCCCCACCCCCCAGCAGTGCAGGGTACCTGCCAGCAGGCCCCACACATGTCCCCCAGGACCCCCACCCCCCAGCAGTCAGGGGCGCCTGCCAGCAGGACCCCACACATGTCCCCCAGCACCCCACACCCCAGCAGTCAGGGGCACCTGCCAGCAGGCCCCCACTCATGTCCCCCTGCACCCCCACCCCCCAGCAGTCAGGGGCACCTGCCAGCAGGCCCCCACACATGTCGCCCAGCACCCCCACCCCCCAGCAGTCAGGGGCACCTGCCAGCAGGCCCCCACTCATGTCCCACACATGTCCCCCTGCACCCCCACCCCCCAGCAGTCAGGGGCACCTGCCAGCAGGCCCCCACACATGTCCCACACATGTCCCCCTGCACCCCCACCCCCCCATCATTGACAGGCACCTGCCATCAGGCCTTGACACATGTCCCCCAGCCAACACCTCATCACAATCCAGATCCCTGGCTCTTATGGCCACACAAATCCCACCCCACAGCACCCCAGTCCAAACACCGAAGCAAGCTTTACATCCACTCCACATTGAAATCCCCCTTACATGATAGATCACAAATCCGACCCACACAATGGCAACACATGACTGAGAAAACCCACATTGTGACATGCATGAAACCAATGAGAGAAGACCACACAATGAAGTAAGAAACAAAAATGTAATCAAGTCAAAATGAAGTGAATGAAATAAAAACACACAATAATGCCAATAATAATGAAAATGCAGCATGTCCCAAAAAATGATAAATAAAAAAAATGATAATCCAAATCAATCCAAATAAAGTCACCGTCCAACAAAGCAAATCCAAAGGGAAAGAAAAGCGTAACATCCATTGCTCCATGGTGAAGAAAAATAAAGACGAAGGAGAAAAATCCACTGTAAAACTATGTACAAATAGCAAATCCAGGGTCCATGAGCCCAACGACATAAATGAAACCTACATTGAAACCTACCTAATTAATAACTATATACAAAAATGTGGGGCATGGTCCATGCGCCACAAATGAAAGAAAAAAGAAATTAAACTTAACACTATTGAACTATATACAATGGCAGCGGGCAAGTCCAACGGCTCACTAGTTGATGTCATGGGCCAGGGAATCATCGAACTCCTGTTCAATGTCTTCGAGGCGGGCCTGTTCTCTGGCCCCCAGGTCTCGCAGGGATAACGCCATGTCCACCTCCAACTCCCTGCTAATTCCCTCGAGGCACTCAGCCCGCCTCAGCGCCCTGCGCATGGAGTTCTCCGCCCTGACCATCGTGAGCCGTGCCTCCTCCGCCCGCCGCCGCTCCGCACCTATCTGCTGGCCCAACCGCTGCCACATGGAAGACACTCCCATTCCAGGGTCCTCCTGCCCTCCGGCCGATGCCTGCCCCTCTGATGGTAGATTGCCCCGAGCCATGATGCCTCCCACGTTGAGCCTGCCGCTGTCTCCGACGCAACTGCCTCTGCCAGCACGACGGCATCCAGGCTGATGGAATCCACCGACGGCGTTGTGCACTTGCCCTGCTCGATGATGCCGGCACATCCTCCATCTGCTGGGGTCCAGTTGCTGTGGTGTCCACCCCTGCTGGACCTCCGACTCCCGACTGTGGTAGGGATGGGATCCCCACTGAGCTGGCTGCGTTGGTCAGTTCAGGTCCACAGGGGGCCCTGGTGGCATCTGGGCCGGAAGACGGCATGGAGAACGACTGGCGCATAGTCTCCACAGAGGAGGAGAGGGCCGGCAGAGTGGCCGACACATGTACAAAACCCCCAAACATGGACACTCCCAACTGGGCCACGTTGGCACGCTGCTCTTCGTGATGACATGCATGCTCCCCCCGGGAAGCACGCACGTCATCACGAATGTCATGCGTGCGCAACGCGACACCAATCAGGACCTTCTCCATACGGCCGGGGGTCCCCTCCTCCGCAGGTAGAGGAGTGTCAGATGACATGGACATCCCCCCTACCTGCGGACGGCCTGGGATGGGGCATCCCTGCTGGTGCATGGTGGTGCAGTCACAGGGTCAGGGACAGCGACATGCACAGGCCCCTCTGCGGTGACCTGTGTTGCCTCCTGCCCCTGGCCCTGGACTGCACCACTTGCACTAGTGGTACCACCCCCACCAGGCCACATGTGCGGCTCAGTAGCGGCCTCCTCCTCCTCTGTGGAAACCACCAACCTGGATGGCTCCACACCGTCTTCCGCCGTTGCAAGCCCCTGTGGGGGCTCACCCACCCCTTCCGCTGCAGCCGTAGTGATAGACGCAGCACCAGTCCCCTCACTCCTGGACGATGGTAAATTCTGGGAGGGTGACTGGGCCTTGTGTCGCCGGCCGGTGGGGGCATCCCTGCCGCTTTGCTCCACAGCGCCGTCTCCACCCTCTTCATCACTTTCCTCGAATTACACGCTGATGTGCACTTTTTTCACGTGCCAAATCACCCCGTATCAAGCTGGCCACACGAAAACATACGGAAGACCACGCTCCTGCCCTGAAGGCCATTTTCCTGCCCCCAAGAGCCCCGAGCACGCTCCTACCTGCCATCTGCTGCTGCCTGCCTGCCTGCTGCCCATGTGCCCTGCTATTTGGTGCCTGCACATCAGCCATCTGCAGGGGTGCAGTTGCTGTGACCACCCCTGCTGGAACTGAAGACTCCCGACTGGGGTACCATCGCTCTACAGCCCAGCCCCAGGACCCAGTTGCCCACCCACGCCTGCCTCTGGGGTTGCCATGTCAGTCACACCACCATTTTAGACCACTGGCAACCCCCAGCCAGAGAGGCAGAGGGCCACCAGCTTCACTGCGACCGAAGTTGGTGTCCTGGTGGAGCAAGTCCTGGGGCAGTATGATGCCCTCTTCGGAAGTTTGCGCGCCGACAAGAAAGGACGGACCAGGATCTGGACGGACATCGTGACTGCCATCAACGCGGAGGGGTGGCAGTCCAAAGATTCCAACATGTCAAGAAGCGCTGGGAGGACTTCAGGTCCAGGACCCTCAACAAGGCCCGGCGCATCTTGAAGGCAGCGGATGCTAACGGGTGCCGGGGCCACCTTTCGGAACATCAAATGAGGGTCCTGGAATGCATATCCCCAACGCTCCACGTCCAGGTCCTTGAGAGGCAGACCCGTCTGGAGTCGAGCGGTAAGTGTACATGCATACTGATTGTAAGCTGTGCGTGTCGTGGTGTGCCAGTAGTGTGCAGGTTGCACATGTGGTTTTGTAGGACCATGTATGGATGTGTATGTACAGGGCCGTGAGGCTAACACATGCAAGTCCTCTCATGTGTGAGATACATGGATGGTGCATGTGTGTGTAAGCTTGCATGCCAAATGCAGATGTGTGAGCACACATGCTTGAATGACTGTGTATGTAAGTTGGCATGGTTGTAGTGTCACACATGGATGTCGGTTCCAGCTGCATGTATCTGCACCGTGTACATGTGCATGTGTGTGTATTTCACAAGGGTGCAACAGTGATGAAACATGGATGCTTGGGACACTGATATGTAGAAGACTGATTGCCAGATGTGACATGGATGCCGATCTCATCACTGCGACAGTTGGTGGAGGTGTACACATGCATGTAAGTGTGGTGGCGTGTGTGCATGTCTAGTGCACTCCCTGTGATTCATGTGATGTCTGGCTCACCTTTGGCTGCTCATGCTGTTGTATGTGTATGGATGGTGCTGGCTGTTGCCATATGGCTGTGGAATTGCTCAGGTGTGTGAGTTGACATGCCATGTGTGTTAGGGATTGTGATGCCATGTCTGAAGTTTGACACTGCCACTCATGTGCAACTGACATGTGTGTATCAGTCCATTGTACAGTGTCCTGATGCCTGTCTCCTATCTCTCCCTGTCTGCAGCGTCATCTGATGAAGAGGGCGGAGAGGGTGCTGTGGAGCACAGCGTTGGGGATCACACCACCAGCCGGAGACGCAAGGCCCGGTTCACCCCCCAGGTTGTGATCTCGTCAGGTAGTGAGGAGTCCGGTGCCGCAACCCAGGCCGCAACTGCCGAGGGTAGGTCCAAGAGGCGGAGGTCGGAGTTGGACTCCTCGGCAGCAGAAGGGGCAGCTGAGACCCCACAGGGTCCGATGAAGGAAGATGGCACGGAGTCATCCAGGTTGGTGGGGGGTTTGGTGAAGGAGGAGGCCGCGCAAGGGACAGAGATGGGGTCTGGAGGTGAGGATTCCACTGGTGCCAGTGGTGCAGTGCAGGGGCAGGGACAGGAGGCAGCACAGGCCGCTGCAGAGGTGCCTGTGTGTAATCCTGTCCCTGATCCTGTGACTGCATCATACCGCACCAGCAGGGATGCCTACGTCCAGACCCGTTTTCAGGGAGGGGATCCGCTTACGACAACTGGCCTTTCTCTCCCTGTGGACGTGGCTATCCGGGACCGGGTTGAGCCTGTCCTGGGTGGGGTGGCGTTGTGTCAACGGGACATGCGAGGTGACCTACAGTCTTTTCATGGGGAGACTGCACGTCATCTCGAATGGCTCGTTGACCACGTCAGCCTACTGGGACAGGTCACCCAGGCCAGATTCCTCCGTTTTCTGAACCTTGCTTCGACCCCCTCCTCACCTGAACCCCCTATGCACCAGTCATCCTCCGTGCCATATTCCCACCCATGTATCACCTGGGTACCCTGTGGAGCTGCCTCTGACCGTGCGGCCAGGCTGGTGGAGGACATATCCCTGCCACAGTCGGGAGTTGGACGTCCAGTAGGGGTGGCCACCTCAACAACTGCACCCCAGCCGGAGGAGGATGTGCAGGCAGCAGGAGCCAGGGCACGGGCACAGGCACAGCAGCAGCAGCAACAAGGTGGGAGCCATGATGGCTCGGGGCCTTCGACATCGGAGGGACAGGCATCGGCCGGAGGGCAGGAGGACCCAGGACGGGAAGTGTCTTCCGTGTGGCAGCGGTTAGGCCATGCTATAGATGCGCAGCGGCAGCGGGCGGAAGAGGCACGGCTCACGATGGTCAGGGCGGAGAACTCCATGCAAAAAGCTCTGAGGCGGGCCGAGTTCCTCGGGGCAATTCGCAGGGACCTGGAGGTCCGGATGTCATCGTCCCTGCGAACCCTCGGGGCCTTCGAAGAGGACCGCCTCCGGGACATCGAGCAGGAGTTCGATGATGCCCTGGCCTGGGAAATCAGGGAGTGAGCCGTCGAACTAGCCCGCTGCCATTGTATATAGTTAATTAGTGTTAGGTTTCCTTTTGGGGCGCTTGGACAATGCCCCACCTTTTTCTATATAGTTGTTCATTAGGTAGGGTTTTCGTAGGTTTTCTTTCAATATTTGGGCTCATGGACCTTGGATTTGTACTTTGTATATAGTTCTACAATGGATTTTACTTCATTTAAGTTTCTTTTTTACCATGGATCAATGGATGTGTCTTATTTTTACACTTTGGATTTGGTTGGACGGACAGACTCTTTGGACCCATTTGCTTTTGGATTGATTTGGATTCTGGTTTCACACATTTTTTTTGAATATTTTGGACATGCAGCTTTTTCTTCATTTTTTCCATTATTGTGTGATTGAATTCATTTGGTTAATTATTGAATACACATTTATTATATACTTTACTGATGTGGTCTTATCTCATTTGTTTTGTGTATGTCACAATGTTGATCTTTTCACAGTCATGTGTCACCATTTCGTGGGTCTGAGGGACACTGATTCATGGCCATGCTGGTTATGTATTTTCTATCATGACTTGGGGAATTCAATGTGGGGTGTTTGGACTGGGGTGGGATTTGGGTGGCCATGAGGGGCATGGGTCTGGAGTGTGATGACCTGTCGGGGGGGACATGTGTGGGGGCCTGCTGGCAGGTTCCCCTGACTGCTGGGGGGTGGGGGTGCTGGGGGACATGTGTGGGACATGTGTGGGGGCCTGCTGGCAGGTGCCCTGCACTGCTGGGGGGTGGGGATGCAGGGGGACATGTGTGGGGCCTGCTGGCAGGTGTCCCTGACTGCTGGGGGGTGGGGGTGCTGGGGGACATGTGTGGGGGCCTGCTGGCAGGTGCCCCTGACTGCTGGGGGGTGGGGGTGCTGGGGGACATGAGTGGGGGCCTGCTGGCAGGTGCCCTGCACTGCTGGGGGATGGGGATGCTGGGGGACATGTGTGGGGCCTGCTGGCAGGTGCCCCTGACTGCTGGGGGATGGGGATGCTGGGGGACATGTGTGGGGCCTGCTGGCAGGTGCCCCTGACTGCTGGGGGGTGGGGGTGCAGGGGGACATGTGCGGGGGCCTGCTGGCAGGTGCCCCTGACTGCTGGGGGGTGGGGGTGCAGGGGGACATGTGTGTGCCCCTGACTGTTGGGGGGTGCTGGGGGACATGAGTGGGACATGAGTGGGGGCCTGCTGGCAGGTGCCCTGCACTGCTGGGGGTGGGGGTGCTGGGGAACATGTGTGGGGGCCTGCTGGCAGGTGCCCCTGACTGCTGGGGGGTGGGGGTGCTGGGGGACATGAGTGGGACATGAGTGGGGGCCTGCTGGCAGGTGCCCTGCACTGCTGGGGGGGTGGGGATGCTGGGGGACATGTGTGGGGGCCTGCTGGCAGGTGCCCTGCACTGCTGGGGGTTGGGGGTGCAGGGGGACATGTGTGGGGCCTGCTGGCAAGTGCCCCTGACTGCTGGGGGGTGGGGGTGCAGGGGGACATGTGCGGGGGCCTGCTGGCAGGTGCCCCTGACTGCTGGGGGGTGGGAGTGCAGGGGGACACGTGTGGGGCCTGCTGGCAAGTGCCCCTGACTGCTAGGGGGTGGGGGTGCAGGGGGACATGTGCGGGGGCCTGCTGGCAGGTGCCCCTGACTGCTGGGGGGTGGGGGTGCAGGGGGACATGTGCGGGGGCCTGCTGGCAGGTGCCCCTGACTGCTGGGGGGTGCTGGGGGACATGAGTGGGACATGAGTGGGGGCCTGCTGGCAGGCGCCCTGCACTGCTGGGGGGTGGGGGTGCTGGGGAACATGTGTGGGGGCCTGCTGGCAGGTGCCCCTGACTGCTGGGGGGTGGGGGTGCTGGGGGACATGAGTGGGACATGAGTGGGGGCCTGCTGGCAGGTGCCCTACACTGCTGGGGGGGTGGGGATGCTGGGGGGCATGTGTGGGGGCCTGCTGGCAGGTGCCCTGCACTGCTGGGGGTGGGGGTGCAGGGGGCCATGTGTGGGGCCTGCTGGCAGGTGCCCCTGACTGCTGGGGGGTGGGGGTGCAGGGGGACATGTGTGGGACATGAGTGGAGGCCTGCTGGCAGGTGCCCCTGACTGCTAGGGGGTGCTGGGGGACATGAGTGGGACATGAGTGAGGGTCTGGGGGGTGGGGGTGCAGGGGGACATGTGTGGGGCCTGCTGGCAGGTGCCCCTGACTGCTGGGCGGTGGGGGTGCAGGGGGACATGTGTGGGGGCCTGCTGGCAGGTACCCCTGACTGCTGGGGGGTGGGGGTGCAGAGGGACATGTGTGGGACATGTGTGGGGGCCAGCTGGCAGGTGCCCCTGACTGCTGGGGGGTGGGGGTGCAGGGGGACATGTGTGGGGGCCTGCTGGCAGTTGCCCCTGACTGCTGGGGGGTGGGGGTGCACAGGGACATGTGTGGGACATGTGTGGGGGCCTGCTGGCAGGTGTCTCTGACTGCTGGGGTTGGGAGTGCTGGGGGACATGAGTGGGGGCCTGCATGCAGGTGCCCTGAACTGCTGCGGGGGGGGTGCAGGGAGACATGTGTGGGGGACTGCTGGCAGGTGCACCTGTCTGCTGGGGGGTGGGGGTGCAGGGGGACATGTGTGGGACGTGTGTGGGGGCCTGCTGGCAGGTGCCCCTGACTGCTGGGGGGTGGGGGTGCAGGGGGACATGAGCGGTGGCCTGCTGGCTGGTGCCCCTGACTGCTGGGGGGTGGGGGTGCAGGGGGACATGTGTGGTACATGAGTGGGGGCCGGCTGGCAGGTGCCCCTGACTGCTGGGGGTGCTGGGGGACATGAGTGGGACATGAGTGGGGGCCTGCTGGCAGGTGCCCTGCACTGCTGGGGGGTTGGGGGTGCAGGGGGACATGTGTGGGGCCTGCTGGCAGGTGCTCCTGACTGCTGGGGGGTGGGGGTGCAGGGGGCCATGTGTGGGACATGAGTGGGGGCCTGCTGGCAGGTGCCCCTGACTGCTGGGGGGTGCTGGGGGACATGAGTGGGACATGAGTGGGGGCCTGCTGGCAGGTGCCCTGCACTGCTGGGGGTGGGGGTGCTGGGGAACATGTGTGGGGGCCTGCTGGCAGGAGCCCCTGACTGCTGGGGGGTGGGGGTGCAGGGGGACATGTGTGGGACATGAGTGGGGGCCTGCTGGCAGGTGCCCCTGACTGCTGGGGGGTGCTGGGGGACATGAGTGGGACATGAGTGGGGGCCTGCTGGCAGGTGCCCTGCACTGCTGGGGGGTGGGGGTGCTGGGGAACATGTGTGGGGGCCTGCTGGCAGGTGCCCCTGACTGCTGGGGGGTGGGGGTGCTGGGGGACATGAGTGGGACATCAGTGGGGGCCTGCTGGCAGGTGCCCTGCACTGCTGGGGGGTGGGGGTGCTGGGGAACATGTGTGGGGGCCTGCTGGCAGGTGCCCCTGACTGCTGGGGGGTGGGGGTGCTGGGGGACATGAGTGGGACATGAGTGGGGGCCTGCTGGCAGGTGCCCTGCACTGCTGGGGGGGTGGGGATGCTGGGGGACATGTGTGGGGGCCTGCTGGCAGGTGCCCTGCACTGCTGGGGGGTGGGGGTGCAGGGGGACATGTGTGGGACAAGAGTGGAGGCCTGCTGGCAGGTGCCCCTGACTGCTGGGGGGTGCTGGGGGACATGAGTGGGACATGAGTGGGGGCCTGGGGGGGTGGGTGTGCAGGGGGACATGTGTGGGGCCTGCTGGCAGGTGCCCCTGACTGCTGGGGGGTGGGGGTGCAGGGGGACATGTGTGGGGGCCTACTGGCAGGTACCCCTGACTGCTGGGGGGTGGGGGTACAGAGGGACATGTGTGGGACATGTGTGGGGGCCTGCTGTCAGGTGCCCCTGACTGCTGGGGAGTGGGAGTGCTGGGGGACATGAGTGGGGGCCTGCATGCAGGTACCCTGAACTGCTGCAGGGGTGGGGGTGCAGGGAGATATGTGTGGGGGACTGCTGGCAGGTGCACCTGTCTGCTGGGGGTTGGGGGTGCAGGGGGACATGTGTGGGACATGTGTGGGGGCCTGCTGGCAGGTGCCCCTGACTGCTGGGGGGTGGGGGTGGGGGTGCAGAGGGACATGTGCGGGGGTGTAACGCTCACCTGATTCCCACGGAGGCGCTGGTCTTGGCAGGAAGGTGTCTGTGACCCGAAAAGTGATGTGCAGGACTCGATTTGCTTCTGGGGCCGAACCTCTTCGCACTGTGTGTCGAACTCGAAGAGTGAGATTTCTGCAGGTGAAAGAATATGGGGGTTAATGATCTGGGTTGTTGAATGTCCCTCTCTCTCTCTCTCTTCCTAGCTTCTCCGTAGAGCCCCCAGGTCAACGTGCTCACCTTAGATAGGTGAATGCTGGACTCTCCATCTGCGTCTGGTGCAGGGTGCCGTTGCCAGTTCCTTCACTGGTGAAACATAGGCCTCTTGACATCAGAGGATCGCTACCGTCGTTAACTGCACGAGCGGTGAGTTTCCGGACACCTTTTTTGTCCTTATAGTCTTTAGGTGCGTGGGCACGTTAATATAGAACAGGACTCTGGATAATGCTTTTTCCTATTTGTCTTGCAGGGCTCTTGAGATAGGAGATGGTGTGAAGAGAGCCGAAGTTGGAGCCAGAGCCTTGGAATGAAGCGCTTGGAAATGCGTAAGTAAATGCAAGCGCTCTAACTGTCTCTTTTCCCTTGCAATTGTGAGTTCGTGCTGAAGAGATGCTGGAAAACGCCGGAGTATTTGCAGGCGTTCTATTGTGGCGAGCGCGATGGACGTGAGTAAATACCTGTCTAATGTCTCTTCGTTTGTCTTTCAGATGTTGGGTTGCAGCGTTGAAGAAATCCGGAATTCGCGGGGTGCCGGTAAGTAATAACAATGCTTTTGTCTTCACAGGCAGAGGTGCAGCATGAAGAAATGTTCGCTGCCGATGAATCAGGTGAGGAAAGCGCTGCGGGTAAAGGTTGCCGTGCTAACCTGTTGTTTCTTGTCTTTGCAGGTGCTGCTGAATACTGGATACAGGAGTGGTAAGTATTGTTCTTGCAGGTTCAGGATCGGAAGGAAGAAACCTGTTGTTTCTTGTCTTTGCAGGTGCTGCTGAATACTGGATACAGGAGTGGTAAGTATTGTTCTTGCAGGTTCAGGATCGGAAGGAAGAAAGGCTGGAACAGACTCGGTGAGCGTTCTGCTGCAGATGCAGAATAACACGAAGCACGTTTGTTCAATCGGGTGTGGTTTAAATAGCCTTGGAGTGATGAGGCGTCTTCGTCCACGGCCCCGCCTAGGTAAGAAAAGAGTTCCAGTTCCAGAAGAGTTCCCGTGTTGTATCCAGGGAGTGGAGCTTGCCCCACCCAGGTAAGAAAGTAGTTCCTGTTCACAGAGGATTCCTATGTGGCTGGTAAATAAGCAGCATGGTCTGCTGCAGGTAAGTCCACCCAAGCATCTTCGTACATATTATGAGCCCGGCGCTTCCAGTGCCGGGACCGATGGCTTTGATGAGCCTGGTGCCACCGGCGCCAGGACAAGGTCCAAAAGGTCCCTGTGGGGACCGGCTGGTGCCTAAAATAATGGTTAGGGGCCTGCTTCCAAGGACGTTGGGCTGTTCCTGACTCCTTGGAAGCAGTGATCATGACAGCACCGCCCCTCAAGGCCCCTCCCAAGCGTGTCTTCACCGGGGGTTTTGGCTTGTCGGGGTGATTCAAATGGAATTTCTTGACCAGACGAAGTGCGTGGACATGCTCTGAGGGTTCCCAAGACCTTTCCTGGGGGCCGTATCCTTTCCAATCAACCAGGTAATATAATTTAGATTTGGAGATTTTGGAGTCTAGGATGTTCTTTACTTCGAACTCAAGTTCTCCATCTACTAAAACAGGTTCCGGGAGTTCGGTCAATCGGGTTCCTGGTTGCACTGGTTTTAGTAAGGAGACATGGAATACTGGATGTATTTTCATATGCGAAGGCAATTCCAATTTAACAGCCACCGGATTAATTATGGCAGAGATAAGATAGGGTCCAAGGTATCTCGGGATGAAAGTGCGGGGTCTTTTTAGAGGTAAGTGCTTAGTGGATAACCAAACCTGATCTCCCACTGCGTAGTGAGGGGCCTCTTTACGGTGCTGATCTGCTCCTTTCTTAAATTGAGCTTTAGCTCTTTGCAGATGGGCAGTGGCTTCCTTAAAAGCACGAGTGATCTCCGAGTGCAAGTGATCCACAGCAGGTGTTTTGAATTCTTGGGGAGGATCCAGGTTAGAGGTTCTAGGATGGTGTCCGTATAATAGGAAGAAGGGAGTCTTCCCGGTTCCAGAATGAGTCTAATTGTTATAGGCGTATTCAGCGATCCAAAGACTGTCTTTCCAAGGGTTTTCAGTTTGTTGGAGCATGCAAAGTAGATATTGCTCTAGAGTTTGATTTGTCCTCTCGGTTTGTCCGTCAGTTTGGGGATGGTGACTGGTAGAAAGTCTCACATCAATTGGGGCTAAACGACAGCAACTTCGCCAAAAGTGGGAGATGAATTGACTTCCTCTATCGGAGACCAAGACCGAGGGGAAACCGTGTAACCGAACGATGTTTTCTAAGAATTCTCGGGCCAATACTGAAGCTGAAGGTAGGCCCTTCAGGGGAATGAAGTGAGCCATCTTGGAGAATAGATCCACGACTACTAAAATGGTATTATACCCTGAGCATGGAGGTAAGTCTGTGATGAAATCCATGGACAGGGTATGCCATGGACAGGGAGGGATCTCTAGTGGGTGTAAGAGACCGGCTGGTTTCTCCTTCTGACTCTTATTCTGGGCACACACACCGCAGGAGATTACAAAGTCTCTAATATCCTTCTTCCATGATGGCCACCAGAAATGTCTTTTGACCTTTTCCATGGTTTTGGTTATGCCAGGGTGACCCTCCATTAGTGAATCGTGATAACAGGAGATTACCTGTTTTTGTATTTTCTCACTGGGCAAGTACAATCGTCCTCGGAAATATGGTAGGTCTCGATCCACTGAGAATTCTTTTCCCTTTAATTGCCAGTCCTGTAAGTCGGCCGGAGTTAAAAGTGATTTGACTGTAGTCTTAATGTCTTCAAAGGATTGAGCGCTGACCAAGCCAAAAATCCTTTGTTCTGGGATTATGGGTATTGGTTCTGGATTGGTCAAATGTTCATCTATTCCCATCCGGGAGAGGGCATCTGCTTTTCTATTTTTACTGCCTGGTCGATAAGTAATTATAAAGTCAAACTCAGCCAAAAACAGAGCCCAGCGAAGCTGCCTGGAAGACTGAGCTTTGGCTGTCTTCAGATACTGTAAGTTGCGGTGATCAGTCATTACGGTGACTGTGTGTCTGGCTCCCAAAAGATAATTCCGCCAGGCTTTAAAGGCCGATCTGATAGCCAAAAGTTCCTTGTCTGTAATTGAATAGTTGATCTCGGGAGCCGAGAATTTGCGGGACCAAAAGGCTACAGGATGTAATTGGTGTGTGACCGGATCCCTTTGTGATAAAACTGCCCCCATAGAAAGACTAGAAGCATCTGTTTCTACGATGTAGGGGAGTTCTGGGCGAGGATGTTTTAGAACAGGTGCAGAAATGAATTTAGTCTTTAAGTCCTGAAAAGCTTGTTCTGCCTCGGTAGACCACTCAAAACGTTTGTTTTTCTTTAACAGAGCAGTGATGGGCTGGACTATTCGAGAGAATTCAGGGATGAATCTGCGGTAAAAGTTAGCGAAGCCTAACATGCTTTGAAATCCTTTTACAGAGGTTGGTGAAGGCCTCTTGATGATTGCATCGACTTTCTTTGAATCCATATGGACTCCATTAGGTGACAATATGAATCCCAGGAACTCAACTTCAGTTACGTTGAAAACGCATTTTTCGAGCTTAGCAAAAAGATTATGTTGACGTAATCTCTCGAGGACCTCTCTAACGTGTTTCCGATGTTCTTCTTCAGATGATGAATAGACGAGGATGTCATCAATGTAGACAACAACACACACATCAATGAGTTCTCTAAGGACATCATTCATTAAATACTGGAAGGCGGCAGGAGCGTTGCAAAGTCCAAAGGGCATAACTTGATATTCAAACAGCCCATACTTGGTGCGGAAGGCCGTCTTCCATTCATCTCCCTCTTTTATTCGTACCAAATGGTAGGCTCCTCTGAAATCCAACTTTGTATATATACATGTGTCTTTGACTTGGTCCAGGAGTTCAGGGATCAAAGGTAACGGGTATCTGTTTTTAACGTTGATTTGATTCAGGGCGCGGTAATCTATAGAAGTCCTAAGGTCTCCTTCCTTTTTCGGAACAAAGAACAAAGCCGAGGAAGCTGGAGATTTTGAAGGACGGATAAACCCGTTAGCTAGGAATTGGTCCAGATATTGTCTGAGGTGAAGATTCTCTGGCTCGGTGAGGGCATAAATCCTACTGCAAGGAGGAGTTGTTCCGGGTATCAGATCTATTTGACAGTCGTAAGACCTATGAGGAGGCAGGGTGTTAGCTTGGTCCTTCCGAAAGACGTCTTGGAATTCCTGGTATTCGGGAGGTAATTTGGGAACCTCAGAAGAGATTGCCGCCAGTGAAACATCAGGCCGAGGATAACAAGTGGTAAAACATTCTGGAAACTGAACCGTCTTTGCTCGCCAATCGATCTGAGGATTGTGCTTCTCTAACCAAGGGATTCCCAAATTGATCTGGAACTGAGGGGCTTTGATCACATCGAACACTATTTTCTCCCGGTGTCCATCTTGGCTCACTAACGTCACTTCTTGGGTGGCGTGCGCTACTGGTCCGGAGGCTATCTCTGTGCCATCCACTGTAGTAATGATGTCTTTTACTGCCTTAGAGACAAGAGGTAGATTCATCCTTGATACCATTTCACGGTCCACATAATTACCGATTGCTCCGCTGTCGATGTAAGCTTCAATTGCATGCAAACGATCCGGACGTTCAGGACTAATGAGGACCATAGGCACCACAAAATGCGAGGTCACGGGACAGATTTTAACGCTCGGCAAGAGGACCTCTACACTTGTCGGGCTAGGTCGTTTCCCTGTTCAGAATTTGTGGTACAGGTATCTGCGGCTCCTACTGCCTTCTTAGCTGGTTTCACTGGACAGTCTCGAAGAAAGTGCTCCGAGTTTCCGCAATAGAGGCATAATTGCAACTGTCTTCTTCTTTCCCGCTCCTTTTGGGTTAAAGGTCCTTTCATGCCCCCTATTTGCATGGGTTCCACAGTGTCAGCTCCCCTAGTAGAGGTCTGTGGTTTAGAAAACATTCGGGTATCAAATTTGGAACGATCAGCCTTCCTGTTCTGTAATCTGTGGTCCAATTGGACAACTAAGTCAATATAGTCTGAGCATTCTTGTGGAGGATTCACAACTTGAGCTAACACATCCTTGAGCTCTCCACGCAGGCCTCTGTAGAAGAGCGTTATTCTCTTATCCTCAGGCCATTGAGTTTCCACTATAAGTCTGTTGAATGAGGCTATATAAGTCAAGAGGTCTTGATTACCCTGTCGTAACGAAAGAAGTTCATTGTCCAAGGCCTGCCCTTGTGCATGTCTTGCGAACAGTTTCTCCATGCTGGACTGAAAGGCCTGAAAATCATGCAGGACCGGATCATCCTGAGTGACTAAAGAGATCGACCAATCTGCGGCGCTGCCACTGAGATAAGAAAGCACGAAAGCCACCTTGGTCTGATCTGTTGGGAAGGCAGCTGGTCGACATAAGAAGTGTAGGCGGCACTGGTTAATGAACACTGCAAATTTCTTTGGGTCACCAGAAAAGCGTTCGGGCGGAGCCAAGGGCACATTGCCGGGTAGATTGATTTGCACTGGATTTAAGGATGATGCAGAAGGATAACTTCCTCCTGGACCGGGCAAAGGTGTCTGTCCTGCCTGCGTTTGTAGCAATTGCCTAGCGAGGTCCTCTGTTCGCTCCTTGGAAATTATCAGATCTCTTCTTAGAGAGTTTGTTTCCTGACGAGCTGCATGTACTTCTGCTCTTAGTTCCCCAAGCAACTGGGCTAATTGATCAGTGTCTGAGGTTTCAATTGCGCCTGGGTAGGAGTTTTGCGGTGGGCTTCGCGTTCTGTAACGCTCACCTGATTCCCACGGAGGCGCTGGTCTTGGCAGGAAGGTGTCTGTGACCCGAAAAGTGATGTGCAGGACTCGATTTGCTTCTGGGGCCGAACCTCTTCGCACTTTGTGTCGAACTCGAAGAGTGAGATTTCTGCAGGTGAAAGAATATGGGGGTTAATGATCTGGGTTGTTGAATGTCCCTCTGTCTCTCTCTCTTCCTAGCTTCTCCGTAGAGCCCCCAGGTCAACGTGCTCACCTTAGATATGTGAATGCTGGACTCTCCATCTGCGTCTGGTGCAGGGTGCCGTTGCCAGTTCCTTCACTGGTGAAACATAGGCCTCTTGACATCAGAGGATCGCTACCGTCGTTAACTGCACGAGCGGTGAGTTTCCGGACACCTTTTTTGTCCTTATAGTCTTTAGGTGCGTGGGCACGTTAATATAGAACAGGACTCTGGATAATGCTTTTTCCTATTTGTCTTGCAGGGCTCTTGAGATAGGAGATGGTGTGAAGAGAGCCGAAGTTGGAGCCAGAGCCTTGGAATGAAGCGCTTGGAAATGCGTAAGTAAATGCAAGCGCTCTAACTGTCTCTTTTCCCTTGCAGCTGTGAGTTCGTGCTGAAGAGATGCTGGAAAACGCCGGAGTATTTGCAGGCGTTCTATTGTGGCGAGCACGATGGACGTGAGTAAATACCTGTCTAATGTCTCTTCGTTTGTCTTTCAGATGCTGGGTTGCAGCGTTGAAGAAATCCGGAATTCGCGGAGTGCCGGTAAGTAATAACAATGCTTTTGTCTTCACAGGCGGAGGTGCAGCGTGAAGAAATGTTCGCTGCCAATGAATCAGGTGAGGAAAGCGCTGCGTGTAAAGGTTGCCGTGCTAACCTGTTGTTTCTTGTCTTTGCAGGTGCTGCTGAATACTGGATACAGGAGTGGTAAGTATTGTTCTTGCAGGTTCAGGATCGGAAGGAAGAAAGGCTGGAACAGACTCGGTGAGCGTTCTGCTGCAGATGCAGAATAACGCGAAGCACGTTTGTTCAATCGGGTGTGGTTTAAATAGCCTTGGAGTGATGAGGCGTCTTCCTCCACGGCCCCGCCTAGGTAAGAAAAGAGTTCCAGTTCCAGAAGAGTTCCCGTGTTGTATCCAGGGAGTGGAGCTTGCCCCACCCAGGTAAGAAAGTAGTTCCTGTTCACAGAGGATTCCTATGTGGCTGGTAAGTAAGCAGCATGGTCTGCTGAAGGTAAGTCCACCCAAGCATCTTCGTACATATTATGAGCCCGGCGCTTCCAGTGCCAGGACCGATGGCTTTGATGAGCCTGGTGCCACCGGCGCCAGGACAAGGTCCAAAAGGTCCCAGTGGGGACCGGCTGGTGCCTAAGATAACGGTTAGGGGCCTGTTTCCAAGGACGTTGGGCTGTTCCTGACTCCTTGGAAGCAGTGATCATGACAGGGGGCCTGCTGGCAGGTGCCCCTGACTGCTGGGGGTGGGGGTGCTGGGGGACATGTGTGGGACATGAGTGGGGGCCGGCTGGCAGGTGCCACTGACTGCTGGGGGTGCTGGGGGCATGAGTGGGACATGAGTGGGGGCCTGCTGGCAGGTGCCCTGCACTGCTGGGGGGTGGGGGTGCTGGGGAACATGTGTGGGGGCCTGCTGGCAGGTGCCCCTGACTGCTGGGGGGTGGGGGTGCTGGGGGACATGAGTGGGACATGAGTGGAGGCCTTCTGGCAGGTGCCCTGCACTGCTGGGGGGTGGGGGTGCAGGGGGCCATGTGTGGGGCCTGCTGGCAGGTGCCCCTGACTGCTGGGGGGTGGGGGTGCAGGGGGACATGTGCGGGGGCCTGCTGGCATTTGCCCCTGACTGCTGGGGGGTGGGGTGCAGGGGGACATGTGCGGGGGCTTGCTGGCAGGTGCCCCTGACTGCTGGGGGGTGGGGGTGCTGGGGGACATGAGTGGGGGCCTGCATGCAGGTGCCCTGCACTTCTGCGGGAGTGGGGGTGCAGGGGAACATGTGTGGGGGACTGCTGGCAGGTGCACCTGTCTGCTGGGGGGTGGGGGTGCAGGGGGACATGTGTGGGACATGTGTGGGGGCCTGCTGGCAGGTGCCCCTGACTGCTGGGGGGTGGGGGTGCAGGGGGACATGTGCAGGGGCCTGCTGGCAGGTGCCCCTGACTGCTGGGGGGTGTGGGGGACATGAGTGGGACATGAGTGGGGGCCTGCTGGCAGGTGCCCGGCACTGCTGGGGGGTGGGGGTCCTGGGGGACATGTGTGGGGGCCTGCTGGCAGGTGCCCCTGACTGCTGGGGGGTGGGGGTGCTGGTGGACATGAGTGGGACATGAGTGGGGGCCTGCTGGTGGGGGTGCTGGGGGACATGTTTGGGGGCCTGCTGGCACGTGCCCCTGACTGCTGGGGGGTGGGGGTGCAGGGGGACATGTGCGGTGGCCTGCTGGCAGGTTCCCCTGACTGCTGGGGGGTGGTGGTGCAGGGGGACATGTGTGGGACATGAGTGGGGGCCTGCTGGCAGGTGCCCCTGACTGCTGGGAGGTGCTGGGGGACATGAATGGGACATGAGTGGGGGCCTGCTGGCAGGTGCCCTGCACTGCTGGGTGTGGGGGTGCAGGCGGAAATGTGTGGGGTCTGCTGGCAGGTGCCCCTGACTGCTGGGGGGTGGGGGTGCAGGGGGACATGTGTGGGGGCCTGCTGGCAGGTGCCCCTGACTGCTGGGGTGTGGGGGTGCTGGGGGACATGTTTGGGGGCCTGCTGGCACGTGCCCCTGACTGCTGGGGGGTGGGGGTGCAGGGGGACATGTGCGGTGGCCTGCTGGCAGGTTCCCCCGACTGCTGGGGGGTGGGGGTTCAGGGGGACATGTGTGGGACATGAGTGGGGGCCTGCTGGCAGGTGCCCCTGACTGCTGGGAGGTGCTGGGGGACATGAATGGGACATGAGTGGGGACTGCTGGCAGGTGCCCTGCACTGCTGGGGGTGGGGGTGCAGGCGGACATGTGTGGGGTCTGCTGGCAGGTGCCCCTGACTGCTGGGGGGTGGGGGTGCAGGGGGACATGTGTGGGGGCCTGCTGGCAGGTGCCCCTGACTGCTGGGGGGTGGGGGTGCACAGGGACATGTGTGGGGGACTGCTGGCATGTGCACCTGTCTGCTGGGAGTGGGGGTTCAGGGGGACATGTGTGGGACATGTGTGGGGGCCTGCTGGCAGGTGCCCCTGACTGCTGGGGGGTGGGGGTGCTGGGGGACATGTGTGGGGGCCTGCTGGCAGGTGCCCCTGACTGCTGGGGTGTGAGGTGCAGGGGGACATGAGTGGGACATGAGTGGGGGCCTGCTGGCAGGTGCCCCTGACTGCTGGGTGGTGGGGGTGCTGGGGGACATGTGTGGAGGCCTGCTGGCAGGTGCCCTGCACTGCTGGGGGCTGGGGGTGCAGGGGGTCATGCTTGGTGATCAGTAGTGCAAGGTGACATGTGGCTTGGCTGGGGGGGCATGCCCATGGTGGATGGGCTGCCTGCGCGTCATGACCAGGGGTGCAGGGTAGTCCCCTGTGGTGTGGGCTGCCTGCAGGGGCCGTGGAGGGTGTAGAGGGAACACCTGGGAGGATCCACACTGCCAATTCACATGTAGGACAGCCGGCACCCCCAAAATACACGTACCCTGCTGAAATTGCGTGTGAGACTTCCCCGAACCCCAGGAATACACGTACCCCATTCGCACAGGGCCTATCGCGTGTGTAACTCCACGCGTATCCCAGAAATACACGTACCCCACTCGCACAGGCCCTTCCGCGTGTGAAACTTCCCACACACCCCAGAAATACACGTACCCCACTCGCACAGGCCCTTTCGCGTGTGAAACTTCCCGCGCACCCCAGACATGTACCCGGATCCAATCGCGTATGAAACTCCACGCGAACACCAGTTATACATGTACCCCACCCGCCCAAGGCCTAGACGTGTGCGCCAGCGTGCGCCACGCAGAATGTTGGCGCACATCCTGGAATTTCCTCGCGCACGGACTTCCAGTAGAAGACTGATTGCCAGATGTGACATGGATGCCGATCTCATCACTGCGACAGTTGGTGGAGGTGTACACATGCATGTAAGTGTGGTGGCGTGTGTGCATGTCTAGTGCACTCCCTGTGTTTCATGTGATGTCTGGCTCACCTTTGGCTGCTCATGCTGTTGTATGTGTATGGATGGTGCTGGCTGTTGCCATATGGCTGTGGAATTGCTCAGGTGTGTGAGTTGACATGCCATGTGTGTTAGGGATTGTGATGCCATGTCTGAAGTTTGACACTGCCACTCATGTGCAACTGGCATGTGTGTATCAGTCCATTGTACAGTGTCCTGATGCCTGTCTCCTATCTCTCCCTGTCTGCAGCGTCATCTGATGAAGAGGGCGGAGAGGGTGCTGTGGAGCACAGCGGCGGGGATCACACCACCAGCCGGAGACGCAAGGCCCGGTTCACCCCCCAGGTTGTGATCTCGTCAGGTAGTGAGGAGTCTGGTGCCGCAACCCAGGCCGCAACTGCCGAGGGTAGGTCCAAGAGGCGGAGGTCGGAGTTGGACTCTTCGGCAGCAGAAGGGGCAGCTGAGACCCCACAGGGTCCTACGAAGGAAGATGGCACGGAGTCATCCAGGTTGGTGGGGGGTTTGGTGAAGGAGGAGGCCGCGCAAGGGACAGAGATGGGGTCTGGAGGTGAGGATTCCACTGGTGCCAGTGGTGCAGTGCAGGGGCAGGGACAGGAGGCAGCACAGGCCGCCGTGGAGGCGCCTGTGTGTAATCCTGTCCCCGATCCTGTGACTGCATCATCCCGCACCAGCAGGGATGCCTACGTCCAGACCCGTTTTCAGGGAGGGGATCCGCTTACGACAACTGGCCTTTCTCTCCCTGTGGACGTGGCTATCCGGGACCGGGTTGAGCCTGTCCTGGGTGGGGTGGCGTTGTGTCAACGGGACATGCGAGGTGACCTGCAGTCTTTTCATGGGGAGACTGCACGTCATCTCGAATGGCTCGTTGACCACGTCAGCCTACTGGGACAGGTCACCCAGGCCGGATTCCTCCGTTTTCTGAACCTTGCTTCGACCCCCTCCTCACCTGAACCCCCTATGCACCAGTCGTTCTACGTGCCATCTTCCCACCCATGTATCACCTGGGTACCCTGTGGAGCTGCCTCTGACCGTGCGGCCAGGCTGGTGGAGGACATATCCCTGCCACAGTCGGGAGTTGGACGTCCAGTAGGGGTGGCCACCTCAACAACTGCACCCCAGCTGGAGGAGGATGTGCAGGCAGCAGGAGCCAGGGCACGGGCACAGGCACAGCAGCAGCAGCAACAAGGTGGGAGCCATGATGGCTCGGGGCCTTCGACATCGGAGGGGCAGGCATCGGCCAGAGGGCAAGAGGACCCAGGATGGGAAGTGTCTTCCGTGTGGCAGCGGTTAGGCCATGCTATAGATGCGGAGCGGCAGTGGGCAGAAGAGGCACGGCTCACGATGGTCAGGGCGGAGAACTCCATGCAAAAAGCTCTGAGGCGGGCCGAGTTCCTCGGGGCAATTCGCAGGGACCTGGAGGTCCGGATGTCATCGTCCCTGCGAACCCTCGGGGCCTTCGAAGAGGACCGCCTCCGGGACATCGAGCAGGAGTTCGATGATGCACTGGCCCGGGAAATCAGGAAGTGAGCCGTCGAACTAGCCCGCTGCCATTGTATATAGTTAATTAGTGTTAGGTTTCCTTTTGGGGCGCTTGGACAATGCCCCACCTTTTTCTATATAGTTGTTCATTAGGTAGGGTTTTCGTAGGTTTTCTTTCAATATTTGGGCTCATGGACCCCGGATTTGTACTTTCTATATAGTTCTACAATGGATTTTACTTCATTTAAGTTTCTTTTTTACCATGGATCAATGGATGTGTCTTATTTTTACACTTTGGATTGGTTGGACGGACATACTCTTTGGACCCATTTGCTTTTGGGTTGATTTGGATTCTGGTTTCACACATTTTTTTTTGAATATTTTGGACATGCAGCTTTTTCTTCATTTTTTTCCATTATTGTGTGATTGAATTCATTTGGTTAATTATTGAATACACATTTATTATATACTTTACTGATGTGGTCTTATCTCATTTGTTTTGTGCATGTCACAATGTTGATCTTTTCACAGTCATGTGTCACCATTTCGTGGGTCTGAGGGACATTGATTCATGGCCATGCTGGTTATGTATTTTC
Source organism: Ambystoma mexicanum (assembly GCF_040938575.1). Classification (NCBI taxonomy): domain Eukaryota; kingdom Metazoa; phylum Chordata; class Amphibia; order Caudata; family Ambystomatidae; genus Ambystoma; species Ambystoma mexicanum. The sequence goes on from NC_090936.1 coordinate 720,546,600, forward strand.
TATCATGACTTGGGGAATTCAATGTGGGGTGTTTGGACTGGGGTGGGATTTGGGTGGCCATGAGGGGCATGGGTCTGGAGTGTGATGACCTGTCGGGGGGGACATGTGTGGGGGCCTGCTGGCAGGTGCCCCTGACTGCTGGGGGTTGGGGGTGCTGGGGGACATGTGTGGGACATGTGTGGGGGCCTGCTGGCAGGTGCCCTACACTGCTGGGGGGTGGGGATGCAGGGGGACATGTGTGGGGCCTGCTGGCAGGTGTCCCTGACTGCTGGGGGGTGGGGGTGCTGGGGGACATGTGTGGGGGCCTGCTGGCAGGTGCCCCTGACTGCTGGGGGGTGGGGGTGCTGGGGGACATGAGTGGGACATGAGTGGGGGCCTGCTGGCAGGTGCCCTGCACTGCTGGATGATGGGGATGCTGGGGGACATGTGTGGGGCCTGCTGGCAGGTGCCCCTGACTGCTGGGGGCTGGGGGTGCAGGGGGACATGTGCGGGGGCCTGCTGGCAAGTGCCCCTGACTGCTGGGGGGTGGGGGTGCAGGGGGACATGTGCGGGGGCCTGCTGGCAGGTGCCCCTGACTGCTGGGGGGTGGGAGTGCAGGGGAACATGTGTGGGACATGAGTGGGGGCCTGCTGGCAGGTGGCCTGCACTGCTGGGGGGTGGGGGTGCTGGGGAACATGTGTGGGGGCCTGCTGGCAGGTGCCCCTGACTGCTGGGGGGTGGGGGTGCAGGGGGACATGTGTGGGGCCTGCTGGCAAGTGCCCCTGACTGCTGGGGGGTGGGGGTGCAGGGGGACATGTGCGGAGGCCTGCTGGCAGGTGCCCCTGACTGCTGGGGGGTGGGAGTGCAGGGGGACATGTGTGGGACATGAGTGGGGGCCTGCTGGCAGGTGCCCCTGACTGCTGGGGGGTGCTGGGGGACATGAGTGGGACATGAGTGGGGGCCTGCTGTCAGGTGCCCTGCACTGCTGGGGGGTGGGGGTGCTGGGGAACATGTGTGGGGGCCTGCTGGCAGGTGCCCCTGACTGCTGGGGGGTGGGGGTGCTGGGGGACATGAGTGGGACATGAGTGGGGGCCTGCTGGCAGGTGCCCTGCACTGCTGGGGGGGGTGGGGATGCTGGGGGGCATGTGTGGGGGCCTGCTGGCAGGTGCCCTGCACTGCTGGGGGGTGGGGGTGCAGGGGGCCATGTGTGGGGCCTGCTGGCAGGTGCCCCTGACTGCTGGGGGGTGGGGGTGCAGGGGGACATGTGTGGGACATGAGTGGAGGCCTGCTGGCAGGTGCCCCTGACTGCTAGGGGGTGATGGGGGACATGTGTGGGACATGAGTGGGGGCCTGGGGGGGTGGGGGTGCTGGGGGACATGTGTGGGGCCTGCTGGCAGGTGCCCCTGACTGCTGGGGGGTGGAGGTGCAGGGGGACATGTGTGGGGGCCTGCTGGCAGGTGCCCCTGAATGCTGGGGGGTGGGGGTGCAGGGGGACATGTGTGGGGGCCTGCTGGCAGGTACCCCTGACTGCTGGGGGGTGGGTGTGCACAGGGACATGTGTGGGACATGTGTGGGGACCTGCTGGCAGGTGCCCCTGACTGCTGGGGTTGGGAGTGCTGGGGGACATGAGTTTGGGCCTGCATGCAGGTGCCCTGAACTGCTGCAGGGGTGGGGGTGCAGGGAGACATGTGTGGGGGACTGCTGGCAGGTGCACCTGTCTGCTGGGGGTGGGGGTGCAGGGGGACATGTGTGGGACATGTGTGGGGGCCTGCTGGCAGGTGCCCCTGACTGCTGGGGGGTGGGGGTGCAGGGGGACATGTGCGGGGGCCTGCTGGCAGGTGCCCCTGACTGCTGGGGGGTGGGGGTGCAGGGGGACATGTGTGGGACATGAGTGGGGGCCGGCTGGCAGGTGCCCCTGACTGCTGGGGGTGCTGGGGGACATGAGTGGGACATGAGTGGGGGCCTGCTGGCAGGTGCCCTGCACTGCTGGGGGGTTGGGGGTGCAGGGGGACATGTGTGGGGCCTGCTGGCAGGTGCTCCTGACTGCTGGGGGGTGGGGGTGCAGGGGGACATGTGTGGGACATGAGTGGGGGCCTGCTGGCAGGTGCCCCTGACTGCTGGGGGGTGCTGGGGGACATGAGTGGGACATGAGTGGGGGTCTGCTGGCAGGTGCCCTGCACTGCTGGGGGGTGGGGGTGCTGGGGGACACGTGTGGGGGCCTGCTGGCAGGTGCCCCTGACTGCTGGGGTGTGGGGGTGCAGGGGGACATGTGTGGGACATGAGTGGGGGCCTGCTGGCAGGTGCCCCTGACTGCTGGGGGGTGCTGGGGGACATGAGTGGGACATGAGTGGGGGCCTGCTGGCAGGTGCCCTGCACTGCTGGGGGGTGGGGGTGCTGGGGAACATGTGTGGGGGCCTGCTGGCAGGTGCCCCTGACTGCTGGGGGGTGGGGGTGCTGGGGGACATGAGTGGGACATGAGTGGGGGCCTGCTGGCAGGTGCCCTGCACTGCTGGGGGGGTGGGGATGCTGTGGGACACGTGTGGGGGCCTGCTGGCAGGTGCCCTGCACTGCTGGAGGGTGCAGGGGGACATGTGTGGGGCCTGCTGGCAAGTGCCCCTGACTGCTGGGGGGTGGGGGTGCAGGGGGACATGTGCGGGGGCCTGCTGCAGGTGCCCCTGACTGCTGGGGGGTGGGGGTACAGGGGGACATGTGTGGGACATGAGTGGGGGCCTGCTGGACGGTGCCCCTGACTGCTGGGGGGTGCTGGGTGACATGAGTGGGACATGAGTGGGGGCCTGCTGTCAGGTGCCCTGCACTGCTGGGGGGTGGGGGTGCTGGGGAACATATGTGGGGGCCTGCTGGCAGGTGCCCCTGACTGCTGGGGGGTGGGGGTGCTGGGGGACATGAGTGGGACATGAGTGGGGGCCTGCTGGCAGGTGCCCTGCACTGCTGGGCGGGGGGGGTGGGGATGCTGGGGGACATGTGTGGGGGCCTGCTGGCAGGTGCCCTGCACTACTGGGGGGTGGGGGTGCAGGGGGACATGTGTGGGACATGAGTGGAGGCCTGCTGGCAGGTGCCCCTGACTGCTGGGGGGTGCTGGTGGACATGAGTGGGACATGAGTGGGGCCATGGGGGGGTGGGGGTGCAGGGGGACATGTGTGGGGCCTGCTGGCAGGTGCCCCTGACTGCTGGGGGGTGGGGGTGCAGGGGGACATGTGTGGGGGCCTACTGGCAGGTACCCCTGACTGCTGGGGGGTGGGGGTACAGAGGGACATGTGTGGGACATGTGTGGGGGCCTGCTGGCAGGTGCCCCTGACTGCTGGGGGGTGGGAGTGCTGGGGGACATGAGTGGGGGCCTGCATGCAGGTGCCCTGAACTGCTGCGGGGGTGGGGGTGCAGGGAGACATGTGTGGGGGACTGCTGGCAGGTGCACCTGTCTGCTGGGGGGTGGGGGTGCAGGGGGACATGTGTGGGACATGTGTGGGGGCCTGCTGGCAGGTGCCCCTGACTGCTGGGGGGTGGGGGTGGGGGTGCAGGGGGATATGTGCGGGGGTGTAACGCTCACCTGATTCCCACGGCGGCGCTGGTCTTGGCAGTAAGGTGTCTGTGACCCGAAAAGTGATGTGCAGGACTCGATTTGCTTCTGGGGCCGAACCTCTTCGCACTGTGTGTCGAACTCGAAGAGTGAGATTTCTGAAGGTGAAAGAATATGGGGGTTAATGATCTGGGTTGTTGAATGTCCCTCTCTCTCTCTCTCTTCCTAGCTTCTCCGTAGAGCCCCCAGGTCAACGTGCTCACCTTAGATAGGTGAATGCTGGACTCTCCATCTGCGTCTGGTGCAGGGTGCCGTTGCCAGTTCCTTCACTGGTGAAACATAGGCCTCTTTACATCAGAGGATCGCTACCGTCGTTAACTGCACGAGCGGTGAGTTTCCGGACACCTTTTTTGTCCTTATAGTCTTTAGGTGCGTGGGCACGTTAATATAGAACAGGACTCTGGATAATGCTTTTTCCTATTTGTCTTGCAGGGCTCTTGAGATAGGAGATGGTGTGAAGAGAGCCGAAGTTGGAGCCAGAGCCTTGGAATGAAGCGCTTGGAAATGCGTAAGTAAATGCAAGCGCTCTAACTGTCTCTTTTCCCTTGCAGCTGTGAGTTTGTGCTGAAGAGATGCTGGAAAACGCCGGAGTATTTGCAGGCGTTCCATTGTGGCGAGCGCGATGGACGTGAGTAAATACCTGTCTAATGTCTCTTCGTATGTCTTTCAGATGCTGGGTTGCAGCGTTGAAGAAATGCGGAATTCGCGGAGTGCCAGTAAGTAATAACAATGCTTTTGTCTTCACAGGCGGAGGTGGAGCGTGAAGAAATGTTCGCTGCCAATGAATCAGGTGAGGAAAGCGCTGCGTGTAAAGGTTGCCGTGCTAACTTGTTGTTTCTTGTCTTTGCAGGTGCTGCTGAATACTGGATACAGGAGTGGTAAGTATTGTTCTTGCAGGTTCAGGATCGGAAGGAAGAAAGGCTGGAACAGACTCGGTGAGCGTTCTGCTGCAGATGCAGAATAACGCGAAGCACGTTTGTTCAATCGGGTGTGGTTTAAATAGCCTTGGAGAGATGAGGCGTCTTCCTCCACGGCCCTGCCTAGGTAAGAAAAGAGTTCCAGTTCCAGAAGAGTTCCCGTGTTGTATCCAGGGAGTGGAGCTTTCCCCACCCAGGTAAGAAAGTAGTTCCTGTTCACAGAGGATTCCTATGTGGCTGGTAAGCAAGCAGCATGGTCTGCTGCAGGTAAGTCCACCCAAGCATCTTCGTACATATTATGAGCCCGGCGCTTCCAGTGCCGGGACCGATAGCTCTGATGAGCCTGGTGCCACCGGCGCCAGGACAAGGTCCAAAAGGTCCCAGTGGGGACCGGCTGGTGCCTAAAATAACGGTTAGGGGCCTGCTTCCAAGGACGTTGGGCTGTTCCTGACTCCTTGGAAGCAGTGATCATGACAGCACCCCCCCTCAAGGCCCCTCCCAAGCGTGTCTTCACCGGGGGTTTTGGCTTGTCGGGGTGATTCAAATGGAATTTCTTGACCAGACGAAGTGCGTGGACATGCTCTGAGGGTTCCCAAGACCTTTCCTGGGGGCCCTATCCTTTCCAATCAACCAGGTAATATAATTTAGATTTGGAGATTTTGGAGTCTAGGATGTTCTTTACTTCGAACTCAAGTTCTCCATCTACTAAAACAGGTTCCGGGAGTTCGGTCAATCGGGTTCCTGGTTGCACTGGTTTTAGTAAGGAGACATGGAATACTGGATGTATTTTCATATGCGAAGGCAATTCCAATTTAACAGCCACCGGATTAATTATGGCAGAGATAAGATAGGGTCCAAGGTATCTCGGGATGAAAGTGCGGGGTCCTTTTAGAGGTAGGTGCTTAGTGGATAACCAAACCTGATCTCCCACTGCGTAGTGAGGGGCCTCTTTACGGTGCTGATCTGCTCCTTTCTTAAATTGAGCTTTAGCTCTTTGCAGATGGGCAGTAGCTTCCTTAAAAGCACGAGTGATCTCCGAGTGCAAGTGATCCAAAGCAGGTGTTTCGAATTCTTGGGGAGGATCCAGGTTAGAGGTTCTAGGATGGTGTCCGTATAATAGGAAGAAGGGAGTCTTCCCGGTTCCAGAATGAGTCGAATTGTTATAGGCGTATTGAGCGATCCAAAGAATGTCTTTCCAAGGGTTTTCAGTTTGTTGGAGCATGCAAAGTAGATATTGCTCTAGAGTTTGATTTGTCCTCTCGGTTTGTCTGTCAGTTTGGGGATGGTGACTGGTAGAAAGTCTCACATCAATTTGGGCTAAACGACAGCAACTTCGCCAAAAGTGGGAGATGAATTGACTTCCTCTATCGGAGACCAAAACCGAGGGGAAACCGTGTAACCGAACAATGTTTTCTAAGAATTCTCGGGCCAATACTGAAGCTGAAGGTAGGCCCTTCAGGGGAATGAAGTGAGTCATCTTGGAGAATAGATCCACGACTACTAAAATGGTATTATACCCTGAGCATGGAGGTAAGTCCGTGATGAAATCCATGGACAGGGTATGCCATGGACAGGGAGGGATGTCTAGTGGGTGTAAGTGACCGTCTGGTTTCTCCTTCTGACTCTTATTCTGGGCAAACACACCGCAGGAGATTACAAAGTCTCTAATATCCTTCTTCCATGATGGCCACCAGAAATGTCTTTTGACCTTTTCCATGGTTTTGGTTATGCCAGGGTGACCCTCCATTAGTGAATCGTGATAACAGGAGATTACCTGTTTTTGTATTTTCTCACTGGGCAAGTACAATCGTCCTCGGAAATATGGTAGGTCTCGATCCACTGAGAATTCTTTTCCCTTTAATTGCCAGTCCTGTAAGTCGGCCGGAGTTAAAAGTGATTTGACTGTAGTCTTAATGTCTTCAAAGGATTGAGCGCTGACCAAGCCCAAAATCCTTTGTTCTGGGATTATGGGTATTGGTTCTGGATTGGTCAAATGTTCATCTATTCCCATCCGGGAGAGGGCATCTGCTTTTCTATTTTTACTGCCTGGTCGATAAGTAATTATAAAGTCAAACTCAGCCAAAAACAGAGCCCAGCGAAGCTGCCTGGAAGACTGAGCTTTGGCTGTCTTCAGATACTGTAAGTTGCGGTGATCAGTCATTACGGTGACTGTGTGTCTGGCTCCCAAAAGATAATTCCGCCAGGCTTTAAAGGCCGATCTGATAGCCAAAAGTGCCTTGTCTGTAATTGAATAGTTGATCTCGGGAGCCGAGAATTTGCGGGACCAAAAGGATGTAATTGGTGTGTGACCGGATCCCTTTGTGATAAAACTGCCCCCATAGCAAGACTAGAAGCATCTGTTTCTACGATGTAGGGGAGTTCTGGGCGAGGATGTTTTAGAACAGGTGCAGAAATGAATTTAGTCTTTAAGTCCTGAAAAGCTTGTTCTGCCTCGGTAGACCACTCAAAACGTTTGTTTTTCTTTAACAGAGCGGTGATGGGCTGGACTATTCGAGAGAATTCAGGGATGAATCTGCGGTAAAAGTTAGCGAAGCCTAATATGCTTTGAACTCCTTTTACAGAGGTTCGTGAAGGCCACTTGATGATTGCATCGACTTTCTTTGAATCCATATGGACTCCGTTAGGTGACAATATGAATCCCAGGAACTCAACTTCAGTTACTTTGAAAACGCATTTTTCGAGCTTAGCAAAAAGGTTATGTTGACGTAATCTCTCGAGGACCTCTCTAACGTGTTTCCGATGTTCTTCTTCAGATGATGAATAGACGAGGATGTCATCAATGTAGACAACAACACACACATCAATGAGTTCTCTAAGGTGATCATTCATTAAATACTGGAAGGCGGCAGGAGCGTTGCAAAGTCCAAAGGGCATAACTTGATATTCAAACAGCCCATACTTGGTGCGGAAGGCCGTCTTCCATTCATCTCCCTCTTTTATTCGTACTAAATGGTAGGCTCCTCTGAGATCCAACTTTGTATATATACATGTGTCTTTGACTTGGTCCAGGAGTTCAGGGATCAAAGGTAACGGGTGTCTGTTTTTAACGGTGATTTGATTCAGGGCGCGGTAATCTATACAAGTCCTAAGGTCTCCCTCCTTTTTCGGAACGAAGAACAAAGCCGAGGAAGCTGGAGATTTTGAAGGACGGATAAACCCGTTAGCTAGGTATTGGTCCAGATATTGTCTGAGGTGAAGATTCTCTGGCTCGGTGAGGGCATAAATCCTACTGCAAGGAGGAGTTGTTCCGGGTATCAGATCTATTTGACAGTCGTAAGACCTATGAGGAGGCAGGGTGTTAGCTTGGTCCTTCCGAAAGACGTCTTGGAATTCCTGGTATTCGGGAGGTAATTTGGGAACCTCAGAAGAGATTGCCGCCAGTGAAACATCAGGCCGAGGATAACAAGTGGTAAAACATTCTGGAAACTGAACCGTCTTTGCTCACCAATCGATCTGAGGATTGTGCTTCTCTAACCAAGGGATTCCCAGAATGATCTGGAACTGAGGGGCTTTGATCACATCGAACACTATTTTCTCCCGGTGTCCATCTTGGCTCACTAACGTCACTTCTTGGGTGGCGTGCGTTACTGGTCCGGAGGCTATCTCTGTGCCATCCACTGTAGTAATGACGTCTTTTACTGCCTTAGGGACAAGAGGTAGATTCATCCTTGATACCATTTCACGGTCCACATAATTACCGATTGCTCCGCTGTCGATGTAAGCTTCAATTGCATGCAAACGATCCGGACGTTCAGGACTAATGAGGACCATAGGCACCACGAAATGCGAGGTCACGGGACAGATTTTAACGCTCGGCAAGAGGACCTCTACATTTGTCGGGCTAGGTCGTTTCCCTGCTCAGAATTTGTGGTACAGGTATCTGCGGCTCCTACAGCCTTCTTAGCTGGTTTCACTGGACAGTCTCGAAGAAAGTGCCCCGAGTTTCCGCAATAGAGGCATAATTGCAACTGTCTTCTTCTTTCCCGCTACTTTTGGTTTAAAGGTCCTTTCATGCCCCCTATTTGCATGGGTTCCACAGTGTCAGCTCCCCTAGTAGAGTTCTGTGGTTTAGAAAACATTCGGGTATCAAATTTGGAACGATCAGCCTTCCTGTTCGGTAATCTGTGGTCCAATTGGACAACTAAGTCAATATAGTCTGAGCATTCTTGTGGAGGATTCACAACTTGAGCCAACACATCCTTGAGCTCTCCACGCAGGCCTCTGTAGAAGAGCGTTATTCTCTTATCCTCAGGCCATTGAGTTTCTACTATAAGTCTGTTGAATGAGGCTATATAAGTCAAGAGGTCTTGATTACCCTGTCGTAACGAAAGAAGTTCATTGTCCAAGGCCTGCCCTTGTGCATGTCTTGCGAACAGTTTCTCCATGCTGGACTGAAAGGCCTGGAAATCATGCAGGACCGGATCATCCTGAGTGACTAAAGGGATCGACCAATCTGCGGCGCTGCCACTGAGATAAGAAAGCACGAAAGCCACCTTGGTCTGATCTGTTGGGAAGGCAGCTGGTCGACATAAGAAGTGTAGGCGGCACTGGTTAATGAACACTGCAAATTTCTTTGGGTCACCAGAAAAGCGTTCAGGCGGAGCCAAGGGCACATTGCCGGGTAGATTGATTTGCACTGGATTTAAGGATGATGCAGAAGGATAACTTCCTGCTGGAGCGGGAAAAGGTGTCTGTCCTGCCTGCGTTTGTAGCAATTGCCTAGCGAGGTCCTCTGTTCGCTCCTTGGAAATTATCAGCTCTCTTCTTAGAGAGTTTGTTTCCTGACAAGCTGCATGTACTTCTGCTCTTAGTTCCCCAAGCAACTGGGCTAATTGATCAGTGTCTGAGGTTTCCATTGCGCCTGGGTAGGAGTTTTACGGTGGGCTTCGCGTTCTGTAACGCTCACCTGATTCCCACGGAGGCGCTGGTCTTGGCAGGAAGGTGTCTGTGACCCGAAAAGTGATGTGCAGGACTCAATTTGCTTCTGGGGCCGAACCTCTTCGCACTGTGTGTCGAAATCGAAGAGTGAGATTTCTGCAGGTGAAAGAATATGGGGGTTAATGATCTGGGTTGTTGAATGTCCCTCTCTCTCTCTCTCTCTTCCTAGCTTCTCCGTAGAGCCCCCAGGTCAACGTGCTCACCTTAGATAGGTGAATGCTGGACTCTCCATCTGCGTCTGGTGCAGGGTGCCGTTGCCAGTTCCTTCACTGGTGAAACATAGGCCTCTTGACATCAGAGGATCGCTACCGTCGTTAACTGCACGAGCGGTGAGTTTCTGGACACTTTTTTTGTCCTTATAGTCTTTAGGTGCGTGGGCACGTTAATATAGAACAGGACTCTGGATAATGCTTTTTCCTATTTGTCTTGCAGGGCTCTTGAGATAGGAGATGGTGTGAAGAGAGCCGAAGTTGGAGCCAAAGCCTTGGAATGAAGCGCTTGGAAATGCAAGCGCTCTAACTGTCTCTTTTCCCTTGCAGCTGTGAGTTCGTGCTGAAGAGATGCTGGAAAACGCCAGAGTATTTGCAGGCGTTCTATTGTGGCGAGCGCGATGGACGCGAGTAAATACCTGTCTAATGTCTCTTCGTTTGTCTTTCAGATGCTGGGTTGCAGCGTTGAAGAAATCCGGAATTCGCGGAGTGCCGGTAAGTAATAACAATGCTTTTGTCTTCACAGGCGGAGGTGCAGCGTGAAGAAATGTTCGCTGCCAATGAATCAGGTGAGGAAAGCGCTGCGTGTAAAGGTTGCCGTGCTAACCTGTTGTTTCTTGTCTTTGCAGGTGCTGCTGAATACTGGATACAGGAGTGGTAAGTATTTTTCTTGCAGGTTCAGGATCGGAAGGAAGAAAGGCTGGAACAGACTCGGTGAGCGTTCTGCTGCAGATGCAGAATAACGCGAAGCACGTTTGTTCAATCGGGTGTGGTTTAAATAGCCTTGGAGTGATGAGGCCTCTTCCTCCACGGCCCCGCCTAGTTAAGAAAAGAGTTCCAGTTCCAGAAGAGTTCCCGTGTTGTATCCAGGGAGTGGAGCTTGCCCCACCCAGGTAAGAAAGTAGTTCCTGTTCACAGAGGATTCCTATGTGGCTGGTAAGTAAGCAGCATGGTCTGCTGCAGGTAAGTCCACCCAAGCATCTTCGTACATATTATGAGCCCGGCGCTTCCAGTGCCGGGACCGATGGCTTTGATGAGCCTGGTGCCACTGGCGCCAGGACAAGGTCCAAAAGGTCCCAGTGGGGACCGGCTGGTGCCTAAGATAACGGTTAGGGGCCTGCTTCCAAGGACGTTGGGCTGTTCCTGACTCCTTGGAAGCAGTGATCATGACAGGGGGCCTGCTGGCAGGTGCCCCTGACTGCTGGGGGTGGGGGTGCAGGGGGACATGTGTGGGACATGAGTGGGGGCCAGCTGGCAGGTGCCACTGACTGCTGGGGGTGCTAGGGGACATGAGTGGGACATGAGTGGGGGCCTGCTGGCAGGTGCCCTGCACTGCTGGGGGGTGGGGGTGCAGGGCGACATGTGTGGGGCCTGCTGGCAGGTGCTCCTGACTGCTGGGGGGTGGGGCTACAGGGGGACATGTGTGGGACATGAGTGGGGGCCTGCTGGCAGGTGCCCCTGACTGCTGGGGGTTCTGGGGGACATGAGTGGGGCATGAGTGGGGGCCTGCTGGCAGGTGCCCTGCACTGCTGGGGCGTGGGGGTGCTGGGGAACATGTGTGGGCGCCTGCTGGCAGGTGCCCCTGACTGCTGGGGGGTGGGGGTGCTGGGGGACATGACTGGGACATGAGTGGAGGCCTTCTGGCAGGTGCCCTGCACTGCTGGGGGGGTTGGGATGCTGGGGGACATTTGTGGGGGCCTGCTGGCAGGTGCCCTGCACTGCTGGGGGGTGGGGGTGCAGGGGGCCATGTGTGGGGCCTGCTGGCAGGTTCCCCTGACTGCTGGGGGGTGGGGGTGCAGGGGGACATGTGCGGGGGCCTGCTGGCAGGTGCCCCTGACTGCTGGGGGGTGGGGGTGCAGGGGGACATGTGCGGGGGCCTGCTGGCAGGTGCCCCTGACTGCCTGGGGGTGGGGGTGCTGGGGGACATGAGTGGGGGCCTGCATGCAGGTGCCCTGCACTGCTGCGGGGGTGGGGTGCAGGGGGACATGTGTGGGGGACTGCTGGCAGGTGCACCTGTCTGCTGGGGGGTGGGGGTGCAGGGGGACATGTGTGGGACATGTGTGGGGGCCTGCTGGCAGGTGCCCCTGACTGCTGGGGGGTGGGGGTGCAGGGGGACATGTGCAGGGGCCTGCTGGCAGGTGCCCCTGACTGCTGGGGGGTGTGGGGGACATGAGTGGGACATGAGTGGGGGCCTGCTGGCAGGTGCCCGGCACTGCTGGGGGTTGGGGGTCCTGGGGGACATGTGTGGGGGCCTGCTGGCAGGTGCCCCTGATTGCTGGGGGGTGGGGGTGCTGGGGGACATGAGTGGGACATGAGTGGGGGCCTGCTGGTGGGGGTGCTGGGGGACATGTGTGGGGGCCAGCTGGCAGGTGCCCCTGACTGCTGGGGGGTGGGGGTGCAGGGGGACATGTGCGGGGGCCTGCTGGCAGGTTCCCCTGACTGCTGGGGGGTGGGGGTGCAGGGGGACATGTGTGGGACATGAGTGGGGGCCTGCTGGCAGGTGCCCCTGACTGCTGGGAGGTGCTGGGGGACATGAGTGGGACATGAGTGGGGGCCTGCTGGCAGGTGCCCTGCACTGCTGGGGGGTGGGGGTGCAGGGGGACATGTGTGGGACATGAGTGGGGGCCTGCTGGCAGGTGCCCCTGACTGCTGGGAGGTGCTGGGGGACATGAGTGGGACATGAGTGGGGGCCTGCTGGCAGGTGCCCTGCACTGCTGGGGGGTGGGGGTGCAGGCAGACATGTGTGGGGTCTGCTGGCAGGTGCCCCTGACTGCTGGGGGGTGGGGGTGCAGGGGGACATGTGTGGGGGCCTGCTGGCAGGTGCCCCTGACTGCTGGGGGGTGGGGGTGCACGGGGACATGTGTGGGGGACTGCTGGCATGTGCACCTGTCTGCTGGGAGTGGGGATTCAGGGGGACATGTGTGGGACATGTGTGGGGGCCTGCTGGCAGGTGCCCCTGACTGCTGGGGGGTGGGGGTGCAGGGGGACATGTGTGGGGGCATGCTGGCAGGTGCCCCTGACTGCTGGGGTGTGAGGTGCAGGGGGACATGAGTGGGACATGAGTGGGGGCCTGCTGGCAGGTGCCCCTGACTGCTGGGTGGTGGGGGTGCTGGGGGACATGTGTGGAGGCCTGCTGGCAGGTGCCCTGCACTGCTGGGGGCTGGGGGTGCAGGGGGTCATGCTTGGTGATCAGTAGTGCAAGGTGACATGTGGCTTGGCTGGGGGGGCATGCCCATGGTGGATGGGCTGCCTGCGCATCATGACCAGGGGTGCAGGGTAGTCCCCTGTGGTGTGGGCTGCCTGCAGGGGCCGTGGAGGGTGTAGAGGGAACACCTGGGAGGATCCACACTGCCAATTCACATGTAGGACAGCCGGCACCCCCAAAATACACGTACCCTGCTGAAATTGCGTGTGAGACTTCCCCGAACCCCAGGAATACACGTACCCCACTCGCACAGGGCCTATTGCGTGTGTAACTCCACGCGTACCCCAGAAATACACGTACCCCACTCCCACAGGCCCTTCCGCGTGTGAAACTTCCCACACACCCCAGAAATACACGTACCCCACTCGCACAGGCCTTTTCGCGTGTGAAACTTCCCGCGCACCCCAGACATGTACCCGGATCCAATCGCGTATGAAACTCCACGCGAACACCAGTTATACATGTACCCCACTCGCCCAAGGCCTAGACGTGTGCGCCAGCGTGCGCCACACAGAATTTTGGCGCACATCCTGGAATTTCCTCGCGCACGGACTTCCATGAATCGCTGTGCGCGGGTTTCGCTGCGATTTTCGTACTGGCACTGCGATTCGCACGCTTTCGCACGCTTGCACTGAAAATATCAGCGCACATTAATTCCATGAATCGGCTTGTTAAAGTATACTGCACGGTGTACTATGAATAAAGAATAAAGAGGGTTTTATGGATATTGTTCATACTTCTTTTGTAATGTCATTGTGATGCTGACACATGTCGCTCTATTCTGAAAACTTTATTTGAAACAAGTGAATGGATGCAGTTGTTCGTCCCCTTCACTTGCCCCCAAATTTTTTAAAAATGCAGACAGGGTATCTGTATATGTGAATAGGAGTTGCTCACATTTATTTCTTCTTCATTCTTTGTGCCCAATTTCGGAAACCATATTATGGAAATCAAAAGCATTCTCTGTGCTTGTTTGGAACAGGTACAATGGGATAGATGTACAAAGCATAACAGAGTCATTATGTATTTATTTCTAAAGTGGAGCAACATCGACATTGCAAGAACTGCTGCTGTCCCACTTGCATTCCTATCCCTCAAACAGCGATAGAACATATTGCTTTTTTTTGCCAATTCACAATGAAAGGCCCTTCAGGGGACTGTGAAATGTAGTTGCAAAAATGAGTATACACTAATTCCTAGACCACACTCCTGGCACGTATGTATGAGAGTGGACCGACCAGTGGATCATTTTTGCTATGCACAGCTCCTCATAAATGCAAATGTTACATTTAGGAATTATGTCACCTGCATATTTCGGAAAATAATGCAAGCAGAAAAAATATTCCTCTACTCTTTTTTAACTTGTGTAATTTTTGGCAATCAGCTTCAAGAGGAAAAAACATATGTCAAAATCCTATATTCTGTGAGCTTTTCCAATAAACACTTTGGTCTATAAACAGCCACCACAATTGTTTTCATGTTTTTTACAACATTCCTTACAAACCCCACAATAGTGTGAAGTGTTTCAAATACATGTTCACTCTCTTTGGTCCACTGTTTATCTTTAGTGGAAATGCATATACTTTCTCGTGAGGAGTGCAACAGTTTGTGCAAATCTCATACTTCCCAAACTTTGAGTGGTTCGTAACCTACAAACCTTTAGATCTACTTTGGAGGTTGATTTGTTGAAGTTCAAGTTCACCAAGATGATTAATTATTAATTATTATTATAACGTTAGAGCAGTGATATGGAGGGCAGGCTACTGTGATCCTACCAAAATGTCGTACAACATGCCCCTCCGGCCTGCAGGGTGCTGGCAGGCTCCCACAGTAGAGTGGAGCATTTGACCATTTTCCAGCACCTTTCTACATGAAACAGATACACGGTTTTAGAGGTGCTGGAGGATGCTGATTGCTGTATAGGGGGGGGGGGTGGAATGTGTGAGGGCAGACCCTCAGAACTTTGCAGGTCAGCAAACCCTTAGCTCATAAAAAATTCTGATGGTATATTTTGGGGACGTTTATGCACCCTAAATAATATATTATGTCATGTCCTATATGTACCTCAGACAGTGTGCCAGCTCAAATTTCTGCTTTCAAAATAGGAGAAGAAGCTCTGAATGGTGGCCTAATGTGGGAATGACCTCTACCACATATCTGTTTACATTAAAACCACATATTGCACTCTCCTAGCGTTAGTAATGGTTGAAGTTCCCAAAAATATAGATAAATGCCCTTCGCATATGCTTCCCAAGATTTGCAGAAGTTTCTTTGGGCCTCTGTATGGCATGGCTGCCACCAAAACCGGGTCTAGGTTCCCAGGATGGGGAATTACCGGGCCATTCTGAGTTTGGAGGGCCCAGTAATTCCTCCCTCTGGGAACCCAGTCCCGGACCTTCCCCATTCCAATCTGAGCCCCCATAGGGCTCAATGGGAATGGGAGAGGGAGCTAACAACGGGCCGATTAAGACCGGCCCGTTGTCAGCTCCCTGGTCCCCTCGGGGGACCCGGTAACAACGCCTGGTTTTACCAGGCAGCCTTACTGGGGACCTCGTAATTTTGCGAAATGGGTTTAACGGGTCCGCCTCCATTAGCAGAGCCCATTAACCCATCACGCAAAAGTCGTAATGAGGCCCTTTGGGTTTCAATACCACTGTGACTACCCTCAAATGATATCACATATTATCCCCACCAACATTATCGCCGTATATATGGTCGTCTGGAACGGCCATAGGCGATATTTTTGGGGGTATCATTTTTGGGGATTTTGGGAGCAGGGATTGCGGGGGTTTCCCCCGCTCCTTTAAAAATAATGCGGGGTTTGCGGGGGTGTCCCCGGCATATGCCATGCTTAATATTCCTGCAAAAATATGCCGATATTTTGTATGGCTATATCTTTTCAGGGGTATTAACACATGGAATCCATGCAGACAAAATAAAATGCATTTCTTTGTGTAGGAGCAAGAAGACATGTCATCCTTTAGTTTCAAAGAAAACTGAATTACGATCCTTTATGTAATTTCGAGTTCTGTTCATTGCTATATGTAAATATGAAATAGCCATGCATCTCGTCAAGTATACAGCCATACATCTTTGCTAAATTTGCAGTAAAATAAAGATCAACTTGCACACAACCAACATACTGCTTCTATGCACTTCATCATCGCTGTATAGCTTCACTATTTGGAAGACGTACGAAGTACCTGAAAACCAAATGGGTAATACCGAACAATATTGCATGCACCATTTCTTTTACAAATCAAAGAAAGAGGGGTGTATTTCATAAGCCTAGTCTGAGGTAGGATTCATTAATTAAGTTGCAGTCATTCCATGTTTTAATAACCGAAAAAGTCAAGTGTGAAAGCTCAAACTAGAGCGGTTGTCGAAATGAAGTATAATGCAAATATGACAGAAAGTCAAAGGGAGAGTTCATTTATATATGGACAATGGAATAATGAAGCAGAGACATACAAGTCAAAGAATGCACAATGTAAAAGTGTTACATGCCGAAACTAAAATGCATAATTCTGAGAGCATGAGCAGGTAAAAGCAGTAACTTGAAAGCAGAAAGACAGCGAGAAACCAAAATAAAACGGCAAAAAGGCAATGGGCCTCATTACGACCCTGGCGGAAATGGGAAAACGATGGCGGAAATGCAATACCGCCATCGAATTGCGCTCGGTGCGACTATGACCCGTCACCGCAAAGTACGAAGCCATTAGCGACACCGTAGTGAACGCCAACGCTAACTGCACCAAGTACGCGCGCGCGCGCCATGCCAAACCGTAAATACCACCATGGCGCAAGGGTACGCGAATTCCGACCCTAGCGGACATGTACCTAACGCCATCAAGCATGGCGGAAAGTACCATTCCGCCATGGTGAGAAGTACGGCATCGCGAATCAACCGTAAACGGCCCCACTGAGTGCCTGTACACCGCTCCCTGCCCACAAAGTACAACTCCCCGTAGGTGCAATGAAGTCACAATGCAACCAGTGAAAAGTACAAGTCACCCATGCATGCCAACGAACAAAAGAATCACAAGAGGGGCCAATGGGAGCTGCAGGGCACAGATGGCACGAATACAGAAGCCATTCCAATGGACATGACCACAGTCCCCCCCCCCGAAACGCACGCAAACACAGGCACCTGTGACCAGCAATATTCCGAAAATCACAACATTCCACCAGTCCACCTGGCTGACCGGCATCTGTTACACAAAACCCAATCCCCCGCCCCTGAGCATGACAACATTCAAACAGACATATTGGCAGCCCCCATCCCTGACCTCACTGGGCTCCGTAGGCAAACGCGCCCAGCACAGTACCACGCAACTAAACTCCGAAGCTGGAACCCAATGCAGATCTCCTCACAATACATCGCTCCCCAAATAGGAATATGCCACATCACTCGCAAAGAAGAACGCTACACGGCCCATATCAGAATAGAAATTTAATGCACAACAAAATCACCAAGCCCATACAGCCATAAGACCATGAACTCCAAAACACATATCACCATTGTGGGCTGCATCCGCAAGGAATGACCAGCTACTACTTGTGTGACGCCCTGTACCATCATGGTACACAGAGCCACATTCACGTACGAAAAGGCAACATGGAAGCGCACAGAACCGCAGGGCCGTTCCAATGGGGAGGCACTAGTCCAGCTGAAAGGCCGAAATGTTGCTCCGAGCCACCAGTACTGCGTAAGGGCATGTGGCCCATTGGCGATCGTCCCACAAGATCGTAATGCTGCTCCACTGATTAACACGAAGCAGCAGGTGTCGGGAGTAAAAGCCATCTGCAGGAGTGGCATACAGATGGCAGTGGCAAAAGGGGAGGAGATACCTGTCAACCAAAAGAAAAGAAAAAGAACAGAATGGCCATCAGAACTACATTCGTACAACTCACTTCAATGATCACACTAAATCCACAGCCATATGCATGCTAGCCCACTCCAAAGGATCATCACCACCCCAAAACCACTTGCGACTCATAACCATCTATATCGAGGTGTAAACACCATCACACACGAGTGTACCTGTGCATGCGTCTGTCAAAACAGATCAAATCACCTATCCATGCATCCATTCATCATTCCCTCCTCCCGGTATAAAAACGCCTGAATATTTACTCACATAACATTAGAAATTTCCATTGAGTCTGTGCGCTATGCAGCCTGCAAAATCCACAGTGCCCCAGCCCGTAATTCCAGTGTTGTGAATTAACATGTATTTGGGAACGTCCGGCCTCATCGGCCACGTCGCTATTGCGCATCCCAAACTATTCATATCAATCATTGCTTCCTCGCCATGGCCCCTGTCTCAAGGACATTGAACAATAGAACGTTATATATGCAGTCAGACCTGTGGGCATCTCCTCGCCGCTAGCTGAAACCGAAAGCACCGCCCTTCGAATTCCTCATTTGCAACATCACGTCGAAAAGGCATCTGTGGCCGTTTGAAATCACAAATTAATCCATCTAGTGCGGCTGTGTGTGAAAATGGCAACTGCCTTCACCCACTAATGGGACGCCCCGCCCGTCGTTGCAACTCGGTACAGTGATGCATGAGGGCCCACCGTTACTCGGATACTACGTTCCACTGACCCATCACAAGTCTGTTCGCGACTGCAAAGATTGTATGTGAAACAATGGGACCATAGCCGAATGTACATATCAACAAATGATACACGGCCATCGGGTACAAATACATGATTGCAATTGCAAGATGCCATTCCTCGAATTGCAGCGTTGTGTGCGGGACGTGCTCGCCCAAAGGGGAGAGCAGCTTGCACAGGTGGAATGAATCACCACAGGTGGAGGCCATACAGCCTGCAAACACATAAATTGCACACCCAGTCACCTCCCACAACCACACCCACTCCGAAATGCTACCGGCAGGACTCGCGATGTTGGCCCTGGGGGACCTGATAGCACAGCAAGTACTCCAACTCCAAGAAGAAGACGAACACCAACTACAACCGGCCGCACGGAGGAGACGCAGGAGGAGGAGGAGGCCAAGGCAGGGCCAGCAAGGGCCGCCAGCACAGCCACTACCACCACGCAGGCAGCCCGCAATCCCACGCCTCCGAGCACAACCGTTCAACCTCACTGATGAGCAGATCCACACCCTCTACCGTTTGGACCGGGACACCATAGCCGCCATTGTGGACATGACACAGGCTGACCTTGTCAGCATGATAGATAGCCCAACCGCCATCCCACCCCTACTGAAGGTGGTGTCTGTACTACACTTCCTGGCCACAGGCACCTACCAGCACACAGTCGGACAGTTGCATGGCATTTCTCAGCCACTGTTCTCACGGACACTATTGCAAGTGCTCGATGCCCTCCTGCAGCACGCAGACGACTACATCTCTCTACCACGCTCGGAGCAGGAAATTACCAACACAAAAGTGGGATTCCATGCACTTGCCGGCATACCGGGTTGCATTGGTGCCATTGACTGCACCCATGTGGAATTGGTCGTCCCACATGCCATGGAGGCCCAGTACCGCAACCGAAAACAATTCCATTCCCTGAATGTACAAATGGTGTGTGACTCCAACAGGATCATTACACATTGTTGTGCCAGATTCCCTGGATCAACCCATGATTCTATGGTCTTGAGGAACTCTACTATACCACGCTACATGGAGCGACACGCAGGGAACAGATCCTGGCTACTCGGTGAGTCTCATTTCATGCATGATGATGTGGGGTATGTGATGCCGCAATGACCTGGCAGGAAGGGGGGGGGGGTGCGTACGTAGCAATGGCATTCCACATCATACGTTTATCGTCCACATACAGGTGATGCTGGGTATCCACTGAAGAGATGGCTCCTCACACCAGTCCGGAACCCACGGGACCAGCATGAGGAGGACTACAACCATGCCCACTCACGTACCCGTGTAGTCATTGAACAGGCATTCGGCCTACTGAAGACTCGTTTCCGCTGCCTCAGCAGGTCTGGCGGGGCACTCCTGTACCGCCATGAGAAGGTTGCAAAGATGGTCATGGCATGTGTCATGCTCCACAACATGTGCGTACGTAGAAATGTGCCCATGCCCCCTGACGCAGAACTGCAAGCACCTGATGATGGTCTTGTTTAGGGTGGGGATGTGGCAGCACCTCACGGAGTCTGCGAGGCACCGGAGGGCCGTGACATTCGTCAGCATCTCATTGATGCATGCTTCTAGCACTCACGCCTGGTGGCTGATACATGGACACGGGACTCGTGGCACTGTGTGTGTCTGGTACATGCACAATATGGACAGTACGCCTATGATGGCCTAGTACACAAAGATCATTGTCCACACATCTCATTGGTTGATCGTGCACTGTTTATTGCATATGTGATATCATGTTGAACACCCCATCGACCCGCCACCCAAGTGAGCCCAACACACCCCCTCCACCCTCCTACCTCCCCCCCGAACACCAGTGTCCAAAGATGCTCATTGTCAGTGGGCTGTCGCTATTGCAAGCCCCCTCTGCGGGTATCAGGGGCACCCCTGCCTGTGGAGCGCAGGTTCCTCCCAGATCTACGTTGGGGGCTGCCCTGGACGGAACTTGCAACGGATGATGTCTCTGCCTGCTCACGTCCATGCATGTCCCTAAGGGTTTGTGAGAGCTCAGTGAGCACACGGCGCACTGCGGCAAGTTCGGCACATATGTCTTTGGACGTCGCATGCAGTTCCCCCCTCAGGCTCTCGGTGCCACTCTCCATTTGTGCCCTTAGTGTCTCTGTACTTTTCTCCATTTCGGCCCTGAGTGTCTCAGTTGATGTTTCTATGTCTGCCTTAGTGCGCCCACATTCATCGGCATGGTCCTTGAGGAGCGTGGCCAGTTGCTGCTGTTGCACGATTAACTGGTCGAGGGACTGTTGCCTCTGCTGGGCCATGGCCATTTGCGGGGGTGTCACAGAGGGGCTGTTGAGCTCATGTTGCCTTGCCACAGGGCTTGTGGGGGATGGCCAGTCGTCGTCTTGTGGGTGCCCCTGCGTGGTATCCTCATGTTGTACGGGATGGGACAGACAGGGGGAATGGGACAGGTCATGGATGGAGCTGACTTCGACATCCCCGTCTTCTGTGTCGGAGCATGCTGCCATCAATGGGGTGTCACCTATGGTGCTGCTGCCACCAGAGGCAGTGCCTTCTGTGGCATCCGTTGGGGGCACCTGTGGTGGTGGTGGTGTGGCCATGCTGGCTGCTGGGGTGCCTGTTTATGTTCCCTCCTCTGTGCTGCCACCTGATGTGTGCTGCTGCCGTGTCTTGATGCGTGCAGCTGAGGTGGAGGGTCTTTGGCCGTTGGTCTTGGCCCTCTTTGCAGGTGTGCTGGTAGGGGTGTCCTGATGCTCGTCGTTTGGATCGGACCCTGTGGTGGAGTAAAGGAGGGAGAGGGTTGTTAATGGGTCTGTGGGTATTGGAATGGCATTGTATCACATGCATTGGGGTGGTACCTGAGGGTGATTTGTGTCGGGGCCTTGGAGGTGCTTTCATTTGTGTGTGGAGTGAGGGTGCAGTTGTTTGGCAGCCTGCAGTTAGGGTGTGCCTGCTGCACGTGTAGTGGGGGTTTTAGGGGTTTTTAATTATTTATGTATTTATTGTGAGTTTTAGAGTGCGCTATCAGGCCGATGTGTGTGGACGTTCTCCTGGACATGTGTTTCTGTAGCACTATGTGGACACATGGTACTTCACATGATTGGACATTGTGGATTTAGCATTGTTTTATTAGGCCCACCTACCTGAATCTTCGGATGTCTGCACTCCTTTCTCCATCCCTCCGACTCCCTCTATACTCTCCATTCCGATGGTGGAGGCACAGATTTCTTCCCAGGGGGTCAACTTGATGGGTGATTCAGGACCTCCCCCGGTGGCTGTGGCAATGTTGCGGTTGGCAGAGAGTATGCTGCGGACGCGTATCCGCAGGTCGTCCCATCGCTTTCTGCATTGCTGTGGGTTGCGGGGTGCGGTCCCCACCGCGCTTACCCGCTGTGCCACCACAGCCCATATGGCCTTCTTGTTCGCAAGTGCCGTCCTGGTCATTTGCGTGGAGAAGACGACGGCAGCATTCTCCTGGAGGGTCTCTGTTAGCACGGTGAGTTCCTCACGGGAGAAGTGGACCTGCCGCTTGCGGTCGCACGCTTTCTTCGCTACTTTTCCCATTTTTCTTGGTTTCGCTAGGGTGGATGACGGGTTGGGGTGTGTCTCGGGGTAGTGTTTTTAGTGGTTGTGTGTTTTTGTGGTTTTATAGGTGTACGGCGGGATGTTTCCCGTTCCGGGACCATGTTTTTACTTCCGTTTCCGTATATTTCCGGTCACCGTACTTTCCGGTAGGCGCACACTGCGGTGTCCGCTGTGATGGGTGGCGGTATTGCACCTAGGGCGCCGTACGGCGGCGGTATGGCCCGTTTTGGGGTCATTTCCGCCATCGCGGACTTTGCACTTCCGCCATGACGTGGTGCTCGTGCCCGATGGGTCGGAATGGGCCGCACTTTGCTCCTTCGTGCAATGGCGGAAACGCTATTTAGGCTGTGGCGGTCCGGTCAGTCACTTTCCGCCAGGGTCGTAATGAGGCCCAATATGTCTTTGGAAAATTGCAAATAATCAGGCCAAAGTAAATTAGAACATAATATACATGCAAGAAAAACAACCACATTACCGTGGAAGTGGAACAACATTTCTTATTAAAAAAAGAAATTGCAACATCGCCTTATATAAATATAGCTTTAAAGCTCTGCCATTAGTCATGTGCTGGGCATGCAACTCTTTAATTCTATAATTGTTTGATTTAGGTAATGAATAAATAATATAAGACAACCATCAATGCCATGACATTTAGAGAAATCGGTGATCTACTCTCAGAAAACCTCTAACAGCCTGCATATGAGTATGGGGCCACATTATGAGTTTGGCGGTGTGGTAATAAAAATGGTAATTAAGTTACCACCACTTTTTTGGGCAGTAACGGAATTACCACAACATTTACTTCACAGCTGAATACTGAGTTTGTAGGAATAGTGGAGGATTCACCTGTTAATTTCTCCACTTTACTTCCAAAAATCAGCAGATTTACCATGTGGTACTACTGCTCATGGTAAAGCCACCAGAAATCCCCATGTAGTACTGTGGACTCCAGAAATATGGATTTACACCTCTATATGGCCACTCTTGATCCCATGGTAATACCACAGGACAAGCACTCTAAAGTGCTTGAAAGGATTGTGTTCAACCGTCTTATCAATTGCATAGACATCCACAACCTTTGAGACTCCCAACAAGCAGGTTTCCACTCCTGTCACTCAACAGAAATTGTTAAGCACTCTAACCTATCCTCTATCCTAATTCTCCTTGATCTGTCTGCTTTCTTTGACACTGTTGATCACTAATGATCTTATTAATACTCTCTTTCTTCTTGGGATTTGTGATCGAGCGTTTGCCTGAATTGAATCCTACCTTGCACCTTGCCAATTCTCTGACTCCTGGTACAATACATCTCAATTCACTCCTCTAACTGTTGGTGTCCCACAAGGCTCTGTCTTTTGGCTGCTCCTTGTTAGGGAGAATTCTCTCTTTAGGCTGAATTTCCTAACCTAGTGAGTCCCCCAGCAGTTTTGCTGGATTTCTGGAGTTTGTTTTTTTCTCCTGCCAAGAGCGAGACTCTTTTTCACCCACTCTTGGACATGATTTATGGTGTTCCTTTGACTGTTAATGTGTTTTATGGGCTATGGGGTCCTTTACTCCATAGGGTCTCATGTGTTTTTACTATGTGTGTTACACAGCACCCTCCGTGCAGTAACACAGGGTTGTCATAGTGACACCCCACTATAGACTCCATACCCTGGGACTGACTACTGTCTCCCAGGGCATGTAAAGTCACCATTGGCGTTACTAGTCCCAAATTATGAACAGAAACCAGTACAAACCATCATATTGTGGACGTATTGGTCGGGGCAATTCGATTGCCCCGGGGTCTGTTAGTCGAGGGGGCACGTCTCCGTCCCCCCTGATCGAGTTTTGGCTGCTGGCAGTGGAACCTACTTTTTATATTCGACTGCAAATATTTCCCTATGGGATTTTCCCATTGTTCGAGGCTACCAACTTTAATTATTTAATTCTCATAGCCTCGAACATGCTGCCGGTTTATTTAATTAATATTAATTCGCCGTTTTTTTTTTTTTGCCAGGACTCGATTCTAAAATGGCGTTTGTGTTCTCTTCTGTGACTCCAACCCAAGTCGAGCCCTTTGTTCCACTTTTTGGCGGGCTTCTCCATAGAAGCCTCCAAAAGTGGTGCCACTCTGTCTGGGTACCACAGGGGGTGTGGGAGGGGGTTTAGGCACCCTGGACTGAGTTACCTTGGTAACTCAAGTCGCACTCTTGTGTGATTGGCCCAAGTGGTGAGCCGGCCGGCTCACCACTTAGCATGTTTGATTGACAGCTAGGCTGAGTGAATGGGGGTATGCTGCATAAAAGCAGGGCATTGGGGACTGGAACTTCAGAAGTCGCCACAGAACCTGAGAATCTGATGTGGGAGAAGCTGAGCCGACCTACCACGATGACACCATCGGTGGAGCCCTGTGGAACCGACTCACCACTTCCCAACGACAGAGAAGATCTCCCAGCTGGAGAGGCTTCTTCCCCTGACTGGTGGGCACAACCAGTTTATCTTCTTTCTTCGCACCCCAGACCGGTTTGTGGTCGAACTGCCCGTGCCAAGTACCCCGGCGGCCGGATAGCCACTCACCACTGAACCGCGAATCAATGGACCGCTCCTTGTACCTGAGAAACTCTGCGGCTGGTTTCTTCCCTGGAAGTGTAACAGACTCCTGTCTTCCTCCCCGACGAGATCCTCTCTTCCCCCGGACGAAGCACCGACTTGCATCCGCTGCCAGGAACAACTACCCCCGCTGGAGTATTCTCACCACTTTAAGGTACCGTGTCAGCCAGGCCTCCCTTTCTAAAGATTGCTAGAAGGTAATAATAACCCCTTATCCTTCTCGACTGGGCTGGCTGCCGTGACCCTCTAACTGGTCCCTTTCTTTGGTCCAACTCCTTTTTGAACAGTTACAAGACTTTTGTGCACTGCAACCGTGTGACCTTGGACACATTTTGTTTGGATCCTCTTAAAGCGGATCCGGCCTACTGACTCTGAATTCACAGTGTTACTTTGCCTTCCTCTCTTGTGTGTTCGTGAAAAAGTGTTGGGATCTATTCCAGTTTATTCTCTGTTTTTCTCTCCCTTTTTAAAACGAGTTATTAGAGTGCCATCTACGTTAAGCGCGCACCGTTGTCTGAAAATAAGTGGGGCTTTACTTAAGACTTGTCTAATATTCTTTTAAGGGAGTGTATATCTTTTAGTGACCGTGTTTTTGAATTGCTTACTATTAGTGCCTGTGTGTTTTTCTAGATGTGGTTTTAAATAAATAATTACATCTCTTTTACACCAAGCCCTGGTCAGTGTTTACTTGTTCTACTGTGTTCTCTTGACCTATTGTGAATACTCTGTATACTGCCTAACTCTTCTTGAGGGAAGTCTGACTGCTCAGCCACAGCTACCAAGTGAATCTGTGTGGTACAGACCGCTACCAAGTGGGTTTACTGCCAAACACCTGTAGTCTTAAATCTTTTGCAGTGGTCCCAGAGGGAACTGCACAGGTTTCTGCCTAACGCTCCTCTTTACACTCTACATCTCTGTTCTTGGCTCACTAATCTCCTCCTTTGGGTTTTTGTACCAACTCTTTGGAGATGACACACAAATCTTCTTCTCTTTTCCTGAACTCTCCTCTGATCACTCTCTGCCATTCAATAGTGGATGGCTTTGAACTCTTCCTGAACAGAAGTGCTCTTTTTCCCTGTCAAAAGCATACACTCATCTCTGTCTCTGCCTATCCAGTTCCCACCTGATACTCTCCCCAACTCTTCATCGGCTAGAAACCTCTGTGTCATCTATGAACCTTCTCATGCCTTCGCTACTTTCATCTCCAAAACTGGAACATCAACCTCCTAAATATTTGGAAAATCAGGCACCTCCATTCTTTCAACATAGCCAAACATCTCTTACCCACTCTTTTCATCTCTACACTGGACTACTGTGCCAGCATCCTCTTTAGTATCCCCAACTATACTGTCTGTCCTCTCGACATGATCATTAACTTTGCTACCAGGACTCTCTTTGAACTCCCTCACGTCACACCTACTTCCTCATACAGTCACCAAGCTGAATGACTGATGATGCAAACTGGCCCAGATTTAAATGTCTTCTCATGGTTCACAAATCTATCAATGGTAAGGCACCACAGTGTCTATCCTCCTCTAAACAACTCTGAAAGCCTTTTCATACTCTCTGGTCTGATTCCTCAACTAATCGTGTGGCTCCTCGCCCTCCTGGTGCTTCTCCTCGCTTCTGCTTCTTCTATCTACTTGATCCACTTGCATCAAATTCTCTTCCCCCAGATATCAAAGAAACCGTCCATATGGATTTGTTCAAAACCAAACTAAAAGCCTACCTACTCGCCTGTGAGCTACTATCTTAACCTACCTCTCGTCTGCCTGCTAGCTAAAATGTTCCCATTGCCTCTAACCTGCATCTGTCCATCATTTCCTCTGCCTCCATACTCGCACTTCATCCATCATGATAACATCCCAAGCACAGCTGTCCGTACTGTCTATCTGCACTGAACAATGTACAATGTTTATTGTCCTTCATCTATATATATCCACTTATGAAATTGTCCCAGGTGACTGTTCCATTACTCCCCTCCACAGCCTGATCAGAATGGGAACAGTAAATTCCTTGGGTGGTAAATAAGCAGACTTACAGCTAAACTCCTAAGGATGCCCTTGGTATTTTAAATAAAATTATACATATTTAGCCTATGCAGTCGCTTTTATGAACCCTATGCTGTAAATATCTGTTGTGGTTCAAATTCATAATTAGTTGGTATTATTAAAATAAAGAATGTGCCGCTGATGTTTGTAATCTCACCTGACCATTGATGTGCATCTCCACCTGATGCAATGAGCCGCAAAATGCTTGCAGCACACTCAGAGCCTAATTTCCAATCCATTTTGGACAATGGAAAGTTACTTTGTGCCATAAAAGTAGACTTTGCGCCATGCAAAAAATAAAATTATTCACAGATCGGACTTTGCTCTGACCCTTCTCACTTTGCGCTGTGCAGGAGTGTTTTGCGTGAAACAGAGTGCAATGGTCGGGAAGGGCCAGCGCAAAGAACTAAATAGCGCAAAATCCCCATTCAAGGCAGAAAATGATGAATAACGACCATATGTTTTGTATTGTTTTGTATTTCCTTAACAATTGTTTCTCCATAACAATGCACATAAGTACTACTTTGGAGGCAAACTGTGGTACTCACAAAATGCACTTTCTACAATTGTTGCAGTTTTACTCTGTGTTCTTTTTTAGTCAAGTATATGCTAAACTTTTGTGAGTGGTGGATTTAGCACCATGATGTTTTTTTTTCTTTTGCAATTATAAATAAGAAAAAAAGTCAATGTCACATCCAATTTAAAAAGGCTGCCCCGACAAGTATATTTGGTAGTTTACTTAATTTCTTCTATAACTACATACACCCAGTGTTATTCTGTGGATGGGTCTTCTGGGCAGATTTACTCCAGCTAACAAAACCTATGGTATGTTAAATGTATAAGTGGCAGGACCTCGTTGTTTGTTACATTTCTAATTTGTTCGTGCTGTCCTGTCACACAGGGCCTTCCCTCCCGTTATGTTTATTCACTGAATCATTCCAGCACACCACAGCCATTGTGGGCAGAATATCACAGTCCACACAGTCAAGGTTGCTCCACCAGGTTTTGCACTGCATCCTAGCACGTGTGCATAGGCACATTCACATGCCATGCACAATGCAGGCAGGCAGAGAGTGCACGAGGAATTCTAGGCAGTTGCATGCGTTCCCCAAATACTGCACCCATGTAGGGCTGCAACCTCCCACAGACCCCAGCAGGAGACACTGAGCACATAAACTGAAACAGGAAACATTAGCATTTCATCAATGTGCAGGTAATCTGTTATGCCAAGGGACATATCGTGCATGTCAATTACCTGGGATGCACAAATGACAGCTACATCTTCTGCCATTTTCCCGTATACCAGGCCCTTGCATCAGACACCTTTGGGAACACCTGGCTGGTGGGTGAGTATGAACTATCATGCACAAACAAGCAGTCGCATGACACACACAAACAAGAAATGACAATACATGCAATTAACAACCATTTACTTCTTTGCAGGGGGCAGTGCCTACACACTGTCAACATTCCTATTGACACCTAACAGGAATCCAGCTACACCAGTTGTGACATGTTACAATGCAGCACACATAGCCACTAGATGCATAGTGGAGCACACCTCTGGAGTGCTAAAGTCACCCTTCCGCTTCCTTGACTACTCAGGTGGGGTAATGCAATATGCACAGTATTAGAGGTGCAGGAGAGCTACCACCCTCATCCACAGGCACAACCCATTACCCTTAGCAGGGCACAGGGCCAGAATATACACAACCAGGTAGTGGTTACTTACTTGACATGACAACCAACCCCTGTGGAGCATGCACAGTAAAGCCAAATCCCTAATGGCCTTCAATGATGCAATCGGGCTAATGCAGCTTGCCCATAACAAAACCATGAGAAGGCACATCTCGGACTGCCAAACTGTGTGTGCCCCACAACACGAAAATTGCAAGGCCACACCATCAACATACATCAAAGGAAGTACACCAACCACTGTCATACTCATTTCAAATGAAATAAAAAGTTCATGTGTCAGAGGCCAAAAATGCATTAGTTCATGCAGTTATTGGGCCTCATTACAACACTGGCGCTAAACCATGGCGCTATTAGCACCATGGTTGGTGCCGGTGTTGTAACGGGTCCGCCATGGTTCAATGGAGAATTACCACCCCATTCCAAGGTTGACGGGGCGGTAATTCCCCATTGAACCATGGCCCTTCCCCATTGCCATTTTCGCCCCATAGTGCTCTATGGGAATGGGGAAGGCGCTAAGTATGGTACCGCAAATTGCAGTACCGTACTTAGCACCAAGGTCCCTTTTTGGGTCCCTACTTTAACGGCTGGTGTAGACCAGCTGCTAAGGTCGGATCCTGCGAAGGGACCTCGTAGTAAGGCGCTAAGTGTTTAACGGCGCCGCAGCCTTTTACGGCGCCGTTAAACACTTAGCGCCAGAGTCGTAATGAGGCCCATTATCTTTGACTTTTCAGACAGTCAAGTCCTTTGTTGTCTGATCACCATAGACCTACTATTGCTAGGGCAATCATCAATTCTAAAATTGACTTTGCCAGTGCACTGATTGCTGGAGCCAATAAGACAGATCTTTAGCACTTACAAGGGGTGTAGAGTACCACCGCCCAGTTGGTTGATGGCATTCCTCTTCACCAGCATATCTCATCCCCAATTTGAAAAAATTACTTTAGCTACTGGTGGGAGTCAGAATACAACACAACGTGCTGAATACTATCCATCAGTGTGTGTATGGCAGTGCTCCTCAGTATTTTAAGGATTGCACTACTCTTTATAGACCTGACAGGCCATTGTGCTCTTCTGACAAACCATTGCTGCAGACTCCACGTTTTAAGCTGGAGCAGTGTGGGGGTTGTTCCTTTGATGTTATAGCAGTTCCTATATGAATTCAACTCCCTCTTGAACTCAGGATTATCTCTGAAATATGAACTTTCAAGAAGAGCCTTAAGACTTTTCTTTTTTAGCGTTAGTGTTTTCCATGATATGCTTTTATTCTTTGTCTGTTGACTGATTTTGGATTTGACTTGACTCATTTGTCTTATACTTATTTAGGGCCGTTCAGCTATGTTTGCACTTTGGCACCTCCTTGAGGTTTTAGCTCATTACAAATACATTAATAATAATAATAATAATAATAATAATAATAATAATAATAATAATAATAATAATGCAAATCCAGCTCCCAGCACAATGTCCCCATACCATGTGCCCCCCAGAGTGGCATGTATCAAGTGCAGAAATGGATTCACCTAACTGACATCTTGATGATGTTCCCCTCTACACCATTGCTGCTGTTCCTGCCCACCTCCACACATGACTGCCTTGTACGTGCTTCTGCAATGGGGAGAATCAACAGCTTCCCACCCACCCCCTCAACGTGCATGCCTCTGATACCCTCACAACACTGACCATACAATCATGAAGATGCTCTCAAGGAATTCCAGAAAGCAAAGTAGCCAACCACAGTATACACAACCATACATAAAAATGTAAGGTAACACACCTCTCATCATAAACAGTCCTTGATCATATTAATAGGGATACATCAGCAACGTTACACATGACACATGTGAAGGACATTCCGGCCTCTGATACCTGCACCTCATCAGCAATGTACAAAATACTACACACATCACCCACATGCATACTTGTCAACTGGATCATCCACCATTGTGGATTGTGACAGTCAGGTGTTTTGTATGCCCGCCCATGCTACATGGACAGGGGTGGAATGGGAACCAAAAGAGGCCATGGAAATGATACCCAAAGTTAACCCCTATAACACTCCCATTACATGGTAACCCTATTCTATGATAACATGTGGAACAATCACACAAAATAGACCCAGGGTGCAGAGGACTACTGTGAAATTACCAGAGTACCCAATAGGCCAGTCCACCCCTGATCGTGGAATGGCTACTGGACATGACACATGTCAGGAGAGAGAATGCAAGGCTGACATGAAAGGAGGGCAAATGGAATGCCACACAGAAATTGAAGCTACTGCATTAGCCCTTAACCATACATGTACACATGTATGGCAAATCCCATCATGAAACATGCACACACACACACACACACAGATATGATGACTTAGAGAATAAAAGGTTTAAGTTACCAAACACAACAGGTTTTCAGGTTCACTTACATATCCTCCACCTGAAGCCAAGGAGTATGCGATTGATGGAGCTGGAGATGTGGGATGTTAGTTCATAACGTTTACACTGGAAGAGTATGTTCGAAGTGGAGGTAGTTTGCACTATGTCTCTCAGATATGGGTGCCAAAGGATGAGTTTGATATGGAAAGAGGAGATACTGGATTAGTTACTAGTGGATTAAATAAAGGGCAAAATGTTGGATTGCAGGTACAGCATTCATAGAAAGCCAAGAGATTCAGATTGTGCAGTCTCTATGAGCACAGAGGTTTGCTTATGTAGCTTCAGTATTTTCATCATTTGCCTTGGTAGTTTTGCACACAGCACACGTGTCATTTTATAGTTAGAATTAACACACTCTAGGGAGCATTTTGGGATGAAAGTAAGAGCAGTAACTATTTTGAAATAAAGAGGATCAGGCCAACTTGTGTTGAGAGCATGCATCCTGAGGCAGCAAGGTCTGCCATGTTCTATTAGTATGAGAAAGAACTGAGTTGCTCCTAGTCCGCACCAAGGAAACACTCAAGAACCTCGACCCTAAATTCAGCCACTTCGACATTGACTGTATCAGAATCTCAGTTGCAAATGGAGTAAAAACATTGGGAGTCTACCTCGACTCTAACCTATCAATGACCAGGCAAGTCAATGCCATCTCCTCCGCGGCAGCCTACCACGCAAAACTCATGACCGCAGCCAGACCTTTCCTATCGAAAGAAAATTGCATCACCATTGCATGAGCCATCACTGACTCAAGCCTGGATTATTGCAACGCCCTCTTCCTAGAAACATCTACAAAAAACATGGCTAAACTACAGGTTTTTCAAAACAATGCCCTGCGCGCAGCCATAGGCATCCCGAAAAGGGAGCACATCACTACTGCAAGGAAACAAGCTCACTGGCTTCCAGTCAAAGAGAGAGTCATCTTTAAAGCCTTTGCCTTGACTCACAAGTGCATTCACCAAACTGCCCCCACAACCTCTAATAGACCTGCAAGAACACCATATGCAAACATGCTCGCAGTTCCCCTACCTAGCAGCTATGTAATGGAACACCTTACCACCTCCACTTAATCACTGCCCACACCACACCGATATCAAGACCTACACCCGCTAGAAATGAACAATGAAACTTTATACTTTTCTAGTGTGTGTAATGTATTTCTGACCCAAATGCAAAATGCTCCTTTCTGTAACCAAGTTCATAAGAAGTAACAGTGCCGCGATGCCCAGGGGCTGTTTGTGCCCCATACAAATGTAAAAATAAATAAATTAACACAGAATATATTGCGCCATTTTGCATCTAGGGAATTCTTAGTAGCATATGAATGAGAGGCCGAAGTGCCTGTTAGAACACACATACAGTACAGTGCAGTACAAGCTGGCTTTCAATGTTAGTGCTTTGGCCCAAATTAGCAAGAGTTTTACCATTTCTGGATTTGGTCTGTTAGGAGTAGATTCTGTTGGAAGAGTTTGTTGGAATCAAGAGCATTAGCTCATGTCTAGAAGCCTGCTGTTTGGTCAGCTAATTAGAAGGTAGTTTCCCTTCCTCCCTGAGTGTTTAGACAGTCAATGTTGCAAGCACCAGAGCAAGTCACTGTGTAGATAGTTTTGGATTTCAGGAGGCGGCACCGGCTGCAGGAGATGGAAATAGAATGAGGACTAGATTTAGACTGCATCTACAAAGACAAATCTTATGGGAACAGAGCATGGGTGTCATAGATGTCCCAAGCTAAGACACATAAATATGAGAGCTGCACATGGCTGTGTTGTTATAAAGCAACTGGATTCCCAGAAAGATGAGGAAGGAACATGTGCAAGGCAAGAAACATCTTTCAAGATGGGAGTAGTACAAGGTGTGACAGCACACATAACATGTACGGTCAAATGGGCTGTCTGGGTCTGCCAAATTATTTGAGAACATGAAGAGACCATTGTATTCTCAAAGGGGTGTCCCAGTGGTATGCACATCATGAGCTGGTCAAGGCATCTCAACTACCAAGGACGATCCATCAGTGTACCAGAATATCTGATTGGTAGTGATGAATTATATTGTAGTGTTTTATGATGACTGCAACATGAAATCATTTTAGGGATGTGTTTTAGATTAATATGTATTTATTTATAGTGCATTGGTCAGTCACTTTATACAACCGTATTGTGTTTCAAAACACCACAAGGCCAAAAGCGACGTGAACAGGGGAAATAATAAAAAATGCAAACAGTAATATACAGTTGTGGTCCTACTAGGCCTTGTGTTATTCAGCCGTGCAAGTGCATTGAGGAGAAGTGCATGGGAAGGGATGGAAGGGGGAACAGAGCAATGGAAAAGTGCTGGAGGACAGCCCAGTAGGGAAGTGCTAAGGGGAGCCAAAAAGCAGAAACTAAGGGTAAGTGCTGGAACAGGTGACTATCATGGTGTGAGGTTGGCCGCCAAGCAGGGGCCCTCAGGGCACTGCAGTGGTGGAGGATGGGTGCTGGCATTTACCGGTAGGAAGGGCCTAGGATCCTGTGTGATTCATGGTGATCAGGCCATCAGTCACAGTGACAGTGGGGTGATTAGCAGGGAAGGGAAAGATGTAGAGAAGAGCAGAGTTTTGAACAGATTCTGAAACTTAAGGAGGTCGGTTCAAGTTTGGGGGGTGAGGCTGTTCCAAAGGGAGGCATCAGCTGAGGAGAGAGACCTACCCCAACTCTCTGCTTCCAGAACCCTTTGACATTTAGAGAATTAGAGTTAGGGGAGCGAAAAGGCTCTAGCAGGAGAGTTTATAGGCAGAGAAAGATGGAGATAGCATGGTCCCAAGCCCCGGAAGGCCTTGTAGATGATGCAGAAGGTTTTGAATTTGATATTTGCAGCCACCGGGAGCCAGTGGAGAGAATTTAGGGCTGGAAAGATATGGTCCCTGGGCGTCAGGCCAAGGATAAGACTTGCAGCCCTGTTCTGAATTAGCTGGAGGGGCGAAGGGAGGAAAGAGGGAGATTGAGAAAGAGACTGTTACAGAAGTCCAGCCTTTAGAGGACCAGAGCTCTGGAGACATTGAGCTACTGGTGGAAGGTGAGAAAAGGAAGAATGCCTTTGAGGAGGTGGATCTGGAAGTGGGATAGCAAAATATATGTGAATTTGAAAGGTAGTATACGGTTTTGTCCAATGGAAAACGTTGGAATGTGTTCATCTGAGATGTTAATTCTGCGGGTTTACCGCTATAATAACATTTGACTTGTATGAGTAAGCTGAGAGAGTGATCGTTTTCAGTTCCAAGGAGCTGACCACACTCGGTTTGCATATAGTAAATTGTCTTATCCTTTCAAAACCGTGCACTCGTTATTTGTTGTGTGTTTTTTCCTGTTGATTGATTTGGGACCTACCGTACAGACTCAAAGCCAAACCATCAGTGTGAATCGCCTTCCTCAGTTGTTGCATGTCCTCTGTCCTCACCTGGTGCAATTGGTTGTGTTCGGCAATGTGTGCAGCACTTAATGTGATGGCATTTTTTTGCCAGGCCATGGTTATCCCTGGCATTCTCTGCAGGACCTTGCCCCTTGGTCACTTGTATGCATCAACTGCTCACCCATCACATTGCCCTAGGCTGGATCTTTGGTTACACACCCTTACGTGCATTGCAACTACCTACCTCTCTCTATACGCTCCATCCCCACCTTTTCCTCCTTATGTGCATCCTTGAAATCTCTCCTTCTCCATTCCCCAACGTGACACACTTATACCCTCCTCTTACTTCTCTCTCTCTTCCCTCACATCTGCCCCTACTTACCTTTCCCTACCCGCTCCCTTTCCTCTTACCCTTACCTCTCCCTCCTTGCATCTTCACCCTAATACCCACTCTGTCTCCTTCCTCCTTTCCCTTCCTCACCCCCTCCTTCTCTTGATTACCCTCACAGGTTAATTGCTCTACTCACTGTTGTGTTGGTTTGATTCATGTCTTGTAAATTGCTTCTACTGTTATACTCTTCGATGTATCTTGTTTTTATAATGTAAAGCACTTTGGAGTAAAGTGCTATATAAACTCAATAAATACAAATACAAATGCAAATACAAATACAAACTGTGTGAGGAGAGAGCAACATGGATATGACCAGTGTACACTTGCATAACCACTGAACGATTGACACTCCAATTGTGAAATGAACATCACTCAAGCATCAATTGGCCAACCACAGCAACTCCTGCGTGGAAAACACCCTCATTCATCTTTGCATTGACATTGTCCCTCATCCATGACCATGCCCACCAGGACCAGGGAATGTATAATTTCACTGCTCGGTGCCATTCTATGGGAGTCAGAATGTGTCATCACAAACCGCTATTCACAAGCATGGGACTGTGAGTGTGTCAGTGACATGTGTCTTGCAGGACATTGCCACATATAGGTTTATTGTTGTCAGGCATCCACCTTGTAGGATGCACAGCATGCAATGGAAGTTGCAATAGAAGCATTACTGTAGTAGCCAGAGATGGGTCACAGGTACCCCAGACAACTGTACAGCTTCATTTTACTGCCTATCATGTGACCATGGAGACATACATGACATGCACACATGGCACCTACCCGATAAGGATACGTAGGTGTCCATGCCTCCCATCCAACCGCCTGCTCACTGCTGATGAGTCCACTGGCAACCTCTTCAAATGGAGTTCGCTCTTCCACATGTGGTGATCAACCTCCAGTAGCATGGGCAGAGGCCGCATTGCAGCTGAGCTTCTCCTTAGTCTGTCACAAGAGATCCTCCATCCTCTTGTGGACCTCTCCTGCAGTGTGCCTCTCGAAACCCCAGGCATTTATCTGATCTGTGACCTCCTGCCATATCCTCCATCACTGGGTCACAGGAAGTATACTGCCAGCCCAACTGTACAAGTCATCATGGTGTTCACCAACGTTATCAGTGAGGATTGTCAGCTCCTCATCAGAAAAGTGCCTCTTCCTTGGTGGCCCCTTCTTTCACCTGTGCCTCTTCATGGGGTGATGCATGTTCCTGTTCCGTGGGCTGGCCCCTCCTACTCCTAGTGGCCCTTGGTGGCACAGAGACACCTGTAGGCTCACCAGCATATTGAGTGTGGGCCTCATTAAATCCACCACAATACTGCCAACTAAATTACCATTACCGCCACTTGGTCCAGCAGAATTACTTTAGGAATAGAAGTTGTGGTGGTGTAAATCCCAATTTGTTTATGAGTGTGTATGGGGCTTTTCTTTCAGAATTTTCGTCATGTAAATCTGCTGTGGTAATTCCACAGATCTTACCAATTTTTCAGTGGAGAGTTGGAGGATTCCAGCACAATGCTGGAGGTAAATCCTCCACTCCAGGCCCATATTTGTAGTATGACAGAGCAGGAACATTGGCAGTAATTCTGTTACCACTAATTATTTCCCACCTAGCCATAATTGTAATGAGGCCCATGGAACCTTCGTCTGCCCTTCCCCTACCTCGTCCTCTCTGCGGAGCCCTCTCATTCATGGTGTAAGCAGGGTTCACAGCAAGGTACCAACCGATCTCTGTGAAAATTCCACGTTGCACCAACTAAATGGTTCTACCTCTGAGCAGGCCTGGAAATACACCTTTCACCCCCTAAATGTCTCTTCCTCCGCGCAGACCAGGAAATGTGCGTTGCACACCATACATGTATCTGCCTCCGCGCACACCAGGAAATGACTATCATAACCCCAAAATATGGGTGCCACCCCGCACGCAAGGGAATGCATGTTATAAACAGTGTCACGTGTGCATGAACTAGCTATGTGCAGCAGGTATGTTACAAGCCTAAGCCCTTCCTCTGATTTCATCACTGCTGCCTCATGCATTACTGGAGACACTTGTGCATTGTGCTAGCTCCTTCCTCGTGCCATATCTTGTCTCCTCCAGCCTCATTGTGCCGCCAACGTTGACATCTCCTGCTTCTTTCTTTTTTTTTTATTTGTGTTTGGCACAAAAGCACCTTTCCAAACATAAAAACAATATAATAGCAGTTCATATATATACAGAAAGAAATAAAGAAAAGGAAACCCACCACTTATGAAAATGAAATAAACGACATTACGATCAACATAATAAAACACTAGATAAAAAGCTTAAATATAAGAAATCAAGGGATTATACAAGCAACTAACTTCACAAGAGTTGCATAAGTTAAAATACGTTAAAATAGACCCCTGTATAGCATCTTTCATCTCTGTGTCAATTAAAAACTCTTGTAATCATAATATAAAATGTTTACATAAGTTATTAAACTAGGTAGCAACTTTCCATCTGTGTTGTTCGAAAGATCATGGAATCCTAGTACAGTGTTTACCTACATAATTCAATTAAAATAATCACTGACTTGCTCTATGTACAAATCTTAAGTGCGCAATTTGTTAATGCATTACCGAAATTTCTTATTGTTGGTCCTGTGCATGATTTCATCAAATCTCAAAAATGACGGTAGTGCAACATAGAAAGTCGTAACATTTCTCACTTAATAGATCTCTAACTGCTTTTAAAATTAAAGACATGTTCCTTCATTGCAGGTGCGCCATGCATGATTCATCATTGATACATACTACATCATAAGTGACTCGTAAGCATGCACTTCAGTTGATTACAATTGCGTTGTCCTAACCGGAATCACATACTTCCATCTCAGATAAATACCACTGGATGTGTGTTAAAAATCGAGTTACTGCTAAGGCTAGCGATTGTCTAGTGCCCCACATACATTGTGTCCACAAAAGTACACGCAGGGAAAGCAGATCTATGGTAAAATAACTGCCCAAAATCATGTGGCGCTTAGATTCAAAGCTGTCGCAGTATATAACTAAATGTTTCAGTGTTCCATCAGTGGCAGCCTCTTTACAAAATCTGCAAGCTTAGATAGAGTATCCTCGCTTTATTGCATGGAAAGATCAGTATGTACTTGAGCCAGGGTTGTTGTTTATGGCTGAAACGTATGTATTCAGAGTATGGCTTATATGATATACCTTTTTGACAATTCCCGGGCGCTCATTCAGATCTGTTTGTTCCATTGCAATTTGTTTCAGAATATTCTGCATTTATTTAGCATATCTATTCATCGATACAGGATAAGCCTTCAAAATAATTTCGCTAGGTCTTCATAAAAGGAATTCAGCGGGGGAAATTACATTTTTCTATAATTTACTTACATCCTCCAGTAATACTTTGCAGCAAGTGAGTTAAGTCCAATTCATGTAAAATTATTGTATTTGGCACAGCAAGCGGGAGTCCCAAAACTGCCTTCCAAATCCTTCCTTGTAATGTATTCAATACTTTTGAGAGATCAAGCAAACATAAGTCCAATCCTTACAATATGATAGGTTCTATCTTTAAGGTGTAGAATTCAAATATCGGCAGAAGCGAACATTTGGAGTACTTGTGATATATTATTTTCTTTGCGATATTAGGTGGACCCCTTTTAAGTTTAAGGACTTACTCCCCATTGAAATAGAATTGAGATTGCAAAAATTGTATCCCAAATAACGTGTTACCATAACCTGTTGAATTCTAGAACCTTCTATCTCCCATTTAAATCTAGGAATTTTCTTTTTGTGAGAGAATACTATTATATTAGACTTAGAGGCGTTAGTAGCAATTTTTGCAGTACTGAAAATTTGGAGTACTTGTGATATATTATTTTCTTTGCGATATTAGGTGGACCACTTTTAAGTTTAAGGACTTACTCCACATTGAAATAGAACTGGAATTGCTAAGATTGTATCCCAAATAATGCGTTGCCAAAACCCGTTGAATTCTACAACCTTCTACCTCCCATTTAAATCTAGGAATTTTCTTTTTGTCAGTGAATACTATTATATTAGACTTAGAGGCCTTAGTAGCACAGTTGTGTAGGTCAGCATATGCAGAGAATAGATTGAGTTTCTTTTGAAGGCCTTAAGGTATGCAGTGAATAAGATAATATTGTCTGCAAATGCATGCCAGTTAATCCTAGCCTCTCCCAACTTAACTGAAATGTATCAAGGGTGTCCCAGATCGTATCTATGTTACAGATGTAAAGATTGAAAAGAATGGCTGTGAGCTGACATCCCTGTTTTACTCCAATTTCAGTGGCAATGGGGTCAGTGACTGAGCCAAAGCGATTCATTTGTACTATATAGCTGGTCTGATTATGAATTAACGATATTAGCCCTACGATGTGCTCAGGAATGCCATATAAAAGCATCCTCTGCCACACAAGGGCTCTAATGACACTATCGAAGACTGCAGACATGTCTAATGATGCCCTGTAGATCGCCCCTGAAAGAGTATGGTGAGAGGATTCAAGAAGATGTGCCAAGACTGTGGCGTTTAAAGTTCTACCCATTGCTTTCCTAGAGCCTACTTGAAATCTTGATAGGAGACAGTTGTTAGTGACCCATTGCTCAAGTTCCTGTAATAAAAGATCTGCAAATATCTTAGCTGGTACGTCAATTAAAGAAATAGGACGGTAGTTGCTTGGGTCCTCAATGGGTCTCTTCTTGTGTATAAGAACAATAATCTCACTAAGCCACGAAACAGGTATGGTTTTGGTTTCGAAAATCAAATCAAATTGTGGTTTAAGAATTCTAGCCCAAAAACTGGGATCGTCTTTCAGAAGGCAAGGTGATAACCCGTCTGGCCCTGCAGCCTTCGAATAGGTCAATTTCTGGATAACCCCTATCAAGTCCTTTAGGTGCCAGGGACATTTATGGGGGATCTTTTTAGTGAGAGTGTTGATGTCAGAAGAAATACAGCCCTTTGGTTGGGCGTATTTCTTTCTGATATATTTGCTCTGCACTTCTCCTGCAATAGCAGATTGGAAATCGGGAGGTGCTGAACTACAGGGGTTATGAAATATGGACCAAATGTCTTTAGTCTCTTGTTTGCAAAGTAGAGAGATCAAATTTTGGTTATTTGCCAATTGTTGCATTCTTTTTACCTTTTTAAGGTTGTTTTTGTATTGTGATTGTATGTGTTTTTTTATTTTATGGAAAGTAGATGACTTAAGAGCTTCCCTCCTAGCCCTTGTTATATCACTAGTGCCTCAATCTCATTAAGAAATTTATTTGGGTGAGAATTGATCTGAGTCAAATGTTTCTTTTGTGCAAGTTGATGGAGGTGATATGCAATCATATTGAAGTTCCATTTATCTATACTTTCCCTTTACCTAGTTACTATTGGGTTAGGACCTGTAGAGCACAAATCACGATTTACACAAAATGTTAATTGTCTGCATAGTTTTGGATTCCATCTAATTGAATGAGCATGCCTCTCCAGTTCAACCAATGTCAGCTCATAAGTACCCGAGAATAATTGTATTGGGATATTTAGTTTGAACTCTAAAAGCATGTGATCACTAAAGCC
This sequence comes from Ambystoma mexicanum, assembly GCF_040938575.1. Classification (NCBI taxonomy): domain Eukaryota; kingdom Metazoa; phylum Chordata; class Amphibia; order Caudata; family Ambystomatidae; genus Ambystoma; species Ambystoma mexicanum. The sequence goes on from NC_090936.1 coordinate 720,586,770, forward strand.
TAGATTGATGATAAAGATAGGTGAGCTAACCCCAATGAAATTGGACGACACAGCAATATAATGTAACATAGATTATGCATTCCATCTCCTCCAAGTAAAGTCAAATTGATCGTTAGCATAAGGAATTATATGGATATTCCAATCTGACAGGAAATTCGCCCATCTTAGACCTCTCTCTCATGCGATATTGAGGAGGATACGTGGTTCTGGTGGAGAGCGTGAAGTTTGCATGTGATCCTTCAAGATAGAATTGAAATCTCCTCCAATGATCATCTCATAATATGGGTTACATAGAAATATTTTTGCATTACTACATTTAAATCTCCTAAAGTATCTTCTAGAGATCGAGCATTAGGATGGCAAGACATGTTAATAATATTAATAAGTCGATCTGACCGCATGTTGCTTCAATTACCAATATCTCAACTGTAGCAGTGATAACGTTAGAGGTCATCTGCAAACTGTTATGGATCAATGTCGCTAGGCCACCAGATGGACGTCCAAGAGCCCCACGTTTAGCCGGGTAACAAAACGAAGTATACCCATCGAGTAATGGGCTGCACTGCCATGGTTTCTTGTATAAGCACGATGCTTGCCCTATATATAGCCAAATAAGAGGTATGGCATTTGAATAGATTTTTAAAACCACAGCAATTCCAGGTAAGAATGGACATTGCTGAATATTATGACTGTTCGCTTTTGGTGTCAGAGGAATTCACATCAGTCATAGCTCTTTGTGTGGATATAGAGGTACTATTCCCATATGAGGAATCAGACCATACAGCTCCTGAACGTGTAAGAGTTGAGTTAGATCTTTGCGTTTCCCCATCATTTCCGCTGTAGACCCCTTCATTTTCCTTATAGCATAGTGAGTTAATTTGTGTCCTTTGTCTAAAAGGTTGAGGATGCGTGACATAAGGGGAAAGGTATTTAAATTTTGTTTATTTAGGTCGAGCATCGTCTCATCTGTAAGTTTGGTTTCCTGATGGTTCATATAAGATTTGCGATGGGACCCTTTTTTGTGCTCGTTCAGTCAACGAAAAAAGGTCAAAGTCAACAAGCTCATATTCATTGAGACTTTTGCTTAACTTGGGGGAGAATGGCAGGTCAGACAAGCTGATAGGTTTTTCTGACTCTTTTAGAACTGGCATATACTTCAAAGTTTGATTATTGTCTGAGTGTATGTCATTGTTGCAAAATAAATGGACATGTTCTCTGTGTGCGCTTGACCTAGTTACTGGGGTGGATGAGCCAGGTGACAGACAAGCACGACTGTCCAACTCATTGCGTCTGGCGCAAGCATAGATATGTCAGCGATGTCTTGAGCAACATTTGCATCTCCAAGCGGTATGGTTAAAGCCGATTGTATTTGGCTCTTCTGGTGCAAGTCAACAGGTAGTTCTTTGTATCCATTGACTTCCTTAAGATGGAGCACATTTTCGGCATTAGGTGTATGATTATTCATTAGTTCCTGGCCTTTTATTTGTGTAACTGAAGCACTATACGGAAGGTTTGAGAGCGTATGGAATTTTGTAGATGCAGAACAGGGTAATACATTTAATTCCCTTTTTTCTTCACTGCCCTCATGTTGGTCTGGATCTGGATCTAACAGCTCGGGAGCTAATGAAGCAGTGGACAGCTTAGTGGCCTTTGTCTCAAGAGGGCATTTGAGACGTTAACCACTCCTTAAGCTTGTTTCCATCTTTACTCTAAAGAGCAATTGAGAGTCGTACAGAAGGCTCACAATTGAAAACGAATGTACGCACTCTTTGCGGTCGTAAGGTTAGCTTTTACCAACCAGCAACGTTAGCTTGCCTAAGTGAGTAACTTCACAATATCTACGGCTGTTTGCTTACATTTCCGTGCTCGAAGAGGATAAGTTCTAACGAGGCCCACTTTTCAGAAGTCCACAAGTCACGTTACGTCAGTTCCCAAACTGGGCACAGATCGTATTAATGCGTTTTAGTGGAATTCTTGAACAAAATATTTTCATACTGTTTGTGTTGCAATGGTGCGTGTGATTCGCTTAACAAGGTCGTAGGATAGCAGAGGTAACTATGTTTGAAAAGGGCCGGTGTTTGTCTACTCAAAACATAATGGTGTCACATAATTCAAGGCAAATCAACACTACCGATTGTTCAAGCCATCCGTAAAAGAAAATAGGAAAAATAGGGTGGAACCTGTTGGGGGCTGCTCCGGATCACCGGGCAGCCCCATACTCGGGTCGGGTGGCACCCGACAACACTCACTGGGGCTGCGATCACGCCGCACATCCATGGGTGGGGGTTCATCCCACCCCCTCTGGTCCACCGGAGCTCCGCACACGTGGCCGGGGGCACCTGGCTCACCGCGGCCCCGGCTCTGGGGGCACCCAGGCTGGGGTCGCCTCCCCAACCCGCCTCACAGGGTTAGGGGGACCCACAGGGATGGAATTGCCCGGCAGGGGCACCGTCCGGATGGCGTTGCCCGGCAGGGGCACCGTCCTCGAGCTGGGCCCCATCCTTGGGCCCAGCTCATACAGTGTGGCACCGCCATGGTGCAAGACAAAGGAACACACACACACTGGAGTCTCGGATGGTCGGACTGCCGAGCCGGAAGCGGCTCAGTACTTTTATTATGTTGGTCACGTGGCTACTGCCACATGACCTGTGACAACATCCTGGGAGCTACCATGCTCCCAGGGAGGTTACTTCGCAACACCACTCCATTTTTTTAATAAATAACAAAACAAAACATATACCCCTAACTACGCACTACTACTCCTCTGACCACTCTACTAATACACCCTTTATTAACCTGGGTGAGTGGTTCAGCTAGCACACACAAACCCAGTTCAAGTCACTGGCACCACACAAAGCATTTTATATGTGCAGATGTACATCACATAGTATTGTCCGCCCGCTGGACCATTTTGCCCCAGCCCGCCTCTGCAGGCCCGGAGTGTGCATTGAGGACATTGGTGACAACATCCATCTTCCGCACTTTCGTGCCTGGAAACCGTCTGTGTCCTCACTCACGCTCACCAGAGTCACAAGAGGGGCCGGCAAAGCCGCACCTGGGGAGGCCCAGGGGCCACATCGGCAAAGTCCACAGTCTTTATATTAGGGCCACTGATGGAGAGAAAATGTCACCAAATCGGCATGGCAGTAGACCCCTCACCACCCTTCCTCTCCCTCATGGGGGCAGGTGGTAGGCAAACACTGGTGGTAGGGTGCCCGAGCTGTAGGAACCATTCTCCCCTCTCCCTCCTTGACACTACGGGCTGGGCATCTGCAGTAGTAATGTGGGGCAAGTCACCCATTGTACCTCCTTTCTTGGATTGATCAGGGCTGCGGTGGGGCACCCTTTCTTCACAGGGTGATTTTTCTCTCAGTCGTTACTTTTTTTTCCCATACTGCAGTGAATGTCGCTGCTCTGCACTCGTGGTGGGGGTGGGGGAGGGGTGGTAGCAGCCACCGCTCTTCTTTTTTGCGGCCCACGGGTGGAGAAAGGGGCAGGAGCAGCCTGCCCTGTTGCTTATCTCTCCCACAGGGGGGCAGCCTCAGTCTTACCCCGCCATGACCATGGGGGGGGGGCGCCTGAGCTGTTTGGCATGCCCCGTACTTTCCACTTGTGCATTCGGGGGGCGCCACAAGCCAGTTCTTATTTATTTATTATTAGTGTGGCACCCATCAAAGCTCTTCACCTTCATGGCTTGCGGGCGGGGAAGGGGCAGTGCCTCCTTACCGCGGCGCGGGCCGAAGCAACGCAGTCCTCCCACTTCTCGGCTCCGTCACAGGCCACGACCCTGGGTTCTTCTTGCGGCTGGGGGGGGCTGCCCGGCATCTCCCGGTGGGGGAAGGGGGGGCGACCCTTCACTGCGGCGTGTGCCGCACAGTTCTCCCTCCATACCTGTCATTGCGGCTGAGGCCGCAGAACAGCCCCCCTCACACGGAGGGGGGCAGCTCCCCACCCACGCCGCTCCGCCATCCGCGGCCGCCACAACTTCCTTCTCGTGGCATCCCTCGCCACTCTTCATTTCGGGGCGTGGATCACGGGCAGGAGCAGGGCGTCGCCTCCTCACTGCGGCCGACGCCGCGGGCACTCTCGCTGGAGGGGGTAGTTTCCCTCCTGGTGGTGGTGGGGGCCAATCACCTCCCTCATGCGGGGCAGGCAGCACCTTTGCGGGCCCAGTTGGAGATGGGCCCGCTTCACTTCCTCATGCAGCCGACGCCGCAGATCATACCTCCCCCACAAAGCTGGAGGCAGTGGACAACTGCCACTCCTCCGCGGGTCCCGTTGGTGTCGGGGTGCCATCCTTTGTTTGTTTGCCGCTCCTCCCATCCGCGGCTTGCGGTTTGGGGAGAGGCAGCACCTTCTCCGCGGCCGACGCCGCCAACACTCTCACTCCTCCCGGGGCCACCTCACATCATTGCGGCACGGCCGCGGACTTCCTCCGTCTCACCATTCCTTCTATGCGGGCCCAGATGTAGATGGGCCCGCCACAACAAGATCTTTCGGGGCATGCAAAGGCCTGTTCCTCGTCGCCATTGTTGGGGGCTGCTCCGGATCACCGGGCAGCCCCATACTTGGCTCGGGTGGCACCCGACAATACTCACACTGGTGCTGCGATCACGCCGCACATCCATGGGTGGGGGTTCATCCCACCCACTCCGGTCCACCGGAGCTCCGCACACGTGGCCGGGGGCACTCACAGGGTTAGGGGGACCCACAGGGACGGAGTTGCCCGGCAAGGGCACCGTCCGGACGACGTTGCCCGGCAGGGGCACAATCCTCCAGCTGGGCCCCGTCCTTGGGCCCAGCTCATACAGTGTGGCACCGCCATGGTGCAAGACAAAGGAACACACACACACTGGAGTCTCGGATGGTCGGACTGCCGAGCCGGAAGCGGCTTGGTACTTTATTATGTTGGTCACGTGGCTACTGCCACGTGACCTGTGACAACATCCTGGGAGCTACCATGCTCCCAGGGAGGTTACTTCGCAAACAGAACCCAGAGACGTCATTTCACCAAAATGCCAGGGGTAGCGGAAGTGACATCACACGACCATTGACCCCTTGGTAACATCACAGGAAGTGATGTCATTTGATCCCACCCCAAAGTGATATCGCGGGATGCGATGGCATGCGACCTTTCACCCGTTGACAAAACAAGAAGTGCTATCACATAGCATTGTTCACTACAAAAAACATGGTTACAATATCACTATAATGTGATGTACATTTCATACAAGAATGGATCGCCATACGTATCGCTAAGATCAGTGTATATAGACCCATATTACCAAATTACTGTGAATTCAAGCAGACGTCCATGACCAAAGGATAATGATGTATTATCATATAGCACTTACGCTTAAGCGCTTTATATAGAAAAAATATACACCCAATATCACCCAACCTGTGTTGCTACTCATTTATCGACCTCAGAAGGATGAAAGACTGAATTGAGGTGTTTAAGAACAGACTAAATCAGTGACTCACCCCCTGAAGTGTCCCTGAAATAGAACTTTAATGAGTCTATCAATTATTGTATATAATTCCAGAAAGACACATTATTTGGTATTTCTAATCTTTCTTATTTAGGGTCAGTGCTGAAAGTGTTAGACTTGTGTCACTCCTTTTATTATTTTTTTAAAGGGGCTTTAACAAGAAAGCCAGCCACTCCAAAACTAAATAGCCACTAGGTGCTGGGCACAGCCCATGAGCTTGCATTAAAATAAACAAAAAAAAAACACTTTTTTTCTTTTTTTCTCTAGAGGTCTCAAGGGTGACCACAGAGGTCGCAAGGGAGACCTCAGAGGTCGCAGTTGCGACCTCTGGCGACCCCTAAATGACGTCCCTGGTGGAACCTAAGCAGCCAGTACATGTGTTTAGAGTATAGTACTATCCGGAGGTTAAATTGTACATTCAAACCCGCAACTATCAAAACAGTAAAGAAGTACAATTTGTCTACTGCATACAGTGTAAAGCAGATAGTATAGCAATATCTTGGCCACCCAGCCACCCAGAGCCATACAGGCTCGACAGGCACTTGCAAGGGCACTTGCTGGGGCGCACGTGCAGGGGCGTGTGCCCGTGCCTCTTATAGCAAGTGTGCTGGGAGCAGGGGGCGGGGCTACTTCACTCACTACAACAAATAGAATATAGACACACTTAGTGTTTACCCACAAACCAAAGTCCAAAGTCTAAGTCCAACGGCACTACTTTCACTTTGGATACGTGTTAATGCAGATGATTATCATGAAACACACTGTGGTTATCCAAGACAGAGAACTCATAATTGCAGATTCGCAGGTGGCTCACAGGGCTCCTTGACAGGCACTTGCAAGGGCACTTCTGGCGGGGAGCATGCAGGGGCACCTTCCCGTGCCTCTTATAGCAAGTGTGCTGGGAGCAGGGGGGCGGGTCTACTTCACTCACGTGCTTATCTAAGGCAGATAACTTGTTATTGCAGATACGCAGGTAGCTCTCTGCTCACACGGCTCTTTGACAGGCTCCTTGACAGGCACTTGCAAGGGCACTTCCGGTTAGTGTGTCATTGGCTGCTGACCACGAGGATTGCTTTGACGTGCCTTCTATTCCCCCAAAGCCTGTTCCTTTGTGTCATTCCTGTCATGCTCTGGGACCACCCCATCTGCCATCTAAGGACTTACACCTCTATACTACAATGATAGCTCCACAATACTCATAGGCAGGGCCCGGATTCACAGGCACCATGTCTGCACCACCCACCAGCATCCCCAAGGCAAAACTGAGGGCTCTCAACCTCTCAGCTGGAGAAGTTGGCATTGTGTGTGACCAGTTCCTGGACCATTCTGATGCACTCTCTGTGCCGCAGAGGCAGCTTGAAATGTCTGGCTGTCATGAGCTCTTGGTGAACATCATGGCTGTGATCAATGTGGAGGGTGTGGCATTCCATACAGTGGATCATGCAAATAAGCAGTGGGATAACCTCAGGATCCAGAGCCAGGTGAAGATGAAGACGGTCCTTGAGGCATGTGCCACTGTGGAGGTACACCATTCGGGCCGCCATTGGATGTCACCTCTTCACCTCCCGGTCCTGGAGAGGGTGATCCCAGGTCCATGCCCAAGTTCTTGACCTGCAGGCATGCATCCAAGCTGCTGATGAGTACTCATAGGGCAACAATTTCTACAGATTGTGTATGTCCTGCATGGGAATGCATGACTTTAGCTACATCATGGTGTTGTATATGCAGATCTACATTGGGACTTGCCAGGCCATTGAATGTTGGGAAATCCATGGTATTTTATCATGATATTTGTTTGTGTTGGGAGCAAGAACCTTGCTGCTTGATCCTCAGCTAAAGGGGCATGTATGTGTTGCTTACTTTCATGTTAGGCTGTCAGCGGTGCATGCTGGTAGATATGGTTGTGTGCAGATGTACTGATGGTTCTACGGACAAATGTGGCCAGGTGCCGTTTGCATGACCCTGCTTGGAGGCTACACTTAGGTCACTGCTTCATTGTGTTTGTGATGGGAAATTAGTAGTTATCATATATGGGCAGACATCAATGTGCTATGTACACATGTGCATGTCTTATCACTGTGACTAGTCCTTTTTCCTTCAGTTATGATACTATAATCTTTCCTATTTCCAAACACGGGCCTGTGTATGAGCCAGTTGCTTGTTAACTAATGCTGACACATTGCAGTGGTTGGAAAAGAAGGTATCAACTGTGCTGTGGAGTTGCAACTCATGGAGGAGGCCTCCAGACACAGGCACAGACTCTAGGCATGCCAGTTGTTTCAACCTCTTCTGAGGGTGAGTGCCTGGGGGAGCATCCCATACATCTGTCAATGCTTCCGAGGAGGAGTCCCAGGATTCCATCATTATGGTGGATACCTTGGTAGGTGTGAGACAGGAGCCAAAAGCCATGGAGACTTCATTGGAGGTATCTCGGTAGATGGAGACGGAGAAAGAGGAGGATGCCATTGTGGGCCTGCCCACAGTGTCAGGTGTGGGTAATGAGGGGGATATGCAGATTGTAGAACTGGCGTTGACAACCTACTGTACCATGGACATCTGCTGCAGCATTGCCAACCTTCAGTGATGCCTCCACTAAGACATAGCCTGCACTCCCGTGCCAATGTGACCATCTGGGATGCAATGCTGCCACTGCTGTCAGGTGGTTTAAGGCAGCAGGGATCTATGCATGATGCTGTACAAGCAAACCATGAGTTGCTTGTCGAGTATCACAGTCAAATGAACTACTTCATGTCCCAACTGTACAGCTTTACGGTGGCCACTTTGGACATACCACTGCAATTGCCCCCTACTATCAGATGTGACCCAGCCATCCTCAGCTGAGGACTCCAAGGCAGCTACCAACATTGCCTACTGTGCCCCTGTTCTGCCATTGGCCAGTCTGGATTAGCCAAGGTCCCTGATGGAGGTGGAAGTCTATACTACGGCAGATGAAGTGCGCACTAGGCCTGCCCAGAAATATACAGGAGAACAGGCTGTTGAGGAAGAGCAGGTGCTTGATGGCTGTGCAGGTGGTGTAGGTTAAGATGGATTTCTAAATTCTGACCTGGTGGCCAGAGGCTTAGGAGGCCACCCTGGTGTAGTGGAACATGGGAACCTTCTGGACAAGACTGACCAATAAAGGTAGCTTGGTGGGTGGTCAAGACTAGGTCTCAGGAGGGGTGAAAGGGATCAGAATCCAACAATGAGCACACAGAGTAACAATCTCACCTTATCTGACATTGTGTAACCCATACATTTGGTAGGTACACTATCTCAAGTGTCAATGTCATGTTTGCAGCAAGGTGTGAAAACTGGAGTAAGTGAGAACAAGGGGGAGAACTGCCTAAGCAAAGTTCATACGTCCTTTTGTTGGTTAGGAGTCAGATGAGGGGCCACTTTGACACCCTCAATGGAGCCATCTGAAAGGCTACCCTGTAATAAGTCAGGAAGATGTTCTGATTCCTCATCTTCCCTGTCTGATGCCAGAAGTAGTGCAGCTATTTCAAAGCTAGGGATGAAACTCTTCAATCTATTTATATGGAACACTTTGGGGGCTCGGCCAGGTCTGCTAAGGTCCTCTAAATAATGTACCCCCGCCAGCTGCTCCACAACTGTTTAAGGGCCTGACCATTTGTCCTGGAGGGCTCTGGGCCTTATACGATTCATGATGAGGACTTCTTGGCCTGGGATGAAGTGGACAAGGGTAGCCTTAGGGTCAGACCAATGCTTGACTAATGCTTGGCCAGCCTTTAACTTGTCACTGGCCTGAGTCATCAGGAGGACCATACTCTTCCTTAAACCTAGCACATCATCCACTACATTGGTAGTGATTGGAGGAGTAGGGAACGTCAACCCTTCCTTTACTTTGGCCAATGGTCCCTTCACAGGGTGACCAAAAAGAAGCTCAGTGGCGATGAAACCAACACCCTCTTGAGGTACCCCTTTTAAGCAAAGAGTAAGCATCATAACAAGATACCCCACTTTCTCCATTGGGGTTCTTACAGAGCCCCAATCATGCTCTTGAGAGTTCTATTAAACCATTCAACCAAGCCATTGGTTTTGTGCTCTAAAACACTTGTGTACGAGCGCGATACAAACAAAATATCAATATCAATATCAATAATCAGGGACACTTCATGCACCAATTATAGGAGGAAGGTCTTACTTGAAGGGTGACCTCATATGGTCACCTTCAGTAGACTCTGAGGGCTCACTGTACAGGAGCCCACCTTCAAAATAAATCCTATGTTTTCCAGGAGGTTCACCCTCAAGCTGGGTGGAGGCCTGTCTCCTTAGGCCTTCTAACTATGGGTACTATCGTTGGCCCTTACTAAACTCATTACTATCAGGACCACATTCAACCAACAAACTTTGAAGTTCAGGAGGTCATGGGGGTTGAGAATTTCAAGCAACACCTCTTCCTCATCATGTTAGGGTGCTTGGCCAACAACCTCCACCTCGGTGACAGGTGAGTTAGGGGGAATATTTTCATGACCTCTTCTGAGTTCCTTTACTCCCTTAGCCTTGGGTTTCCCCCTTTGACTTTGGTTCAGCCTTGGCCAAGGCAGCTCTTGTTTGTAGCCTTGTGCATGGCCTTTCTACTGTGTCCCCCACAAGACCGAAGTCTCTGAGGTCATTCCCCTTTGTACACTCACAGGTATCCTTACTGATGCTCCATTCAGGGTCAGAGTCAAAGGCATTACTGGAAACATGAGAGGGGGTCATCAGCTAACATGTTGGGCATCATGGAAGCTTTGGAAAGCTTTTTTTGGTTTACCAATGTCGAATCCACCACAGTTCCGCTGGCTCCACTATCCCTAAGGGCAGGGGTGTCAACCCCATTCACTAGCACACTGTCCTTAAAGTAGTGCTTGGTATTGTCAGGTACACTGGCAAACATTTCAGATAGTCTAGGATTCTAAGGATACTAAGACTACTTCAGATTCTACCCCATACAGGAAGTTGTCTGAGGAGAAGGATGCTCAGGTGATTATTTCTTCCCCCTCGTAGGAGGGCAAGGCCAGACTCACAGATTGGACCCCCAAGGTATTGACCTTACATCTGGTGTCCCTCTTCACAGGGTCACTTGCTCCACAAGCCCCACCAGATTCACTGGGTTTTGAGAAATACGAAGGCTTACTGTAACCAGAGCTATGCTTGGGTGGCTGACTCCCTCTACCCTGAACATGTTCATGGGATTTACGCATGTTAATCTTTTTGTGGCCCTTATGGGAGGAAGAGTTATCAGTACCCCCACCCTCTTTACTTCATGCAATTTGCCCTCCTCTTCCTTCACAGAAGCAGGCTTGTCCTTATGGGACACTCTGTGTGACACCCATAAATCAGCTGCAATGGCTAACTTCTTTGGATCTATCTCCTTAGATCAGCCAAGTGCTGCTTAAGATCCAGGGAACAAGAAGTAACAATATGTTCAAGCATGGCTAAACAAATCATACCCTCAAAGATGGTAACCTTGTAAATTTTTTAAGGAATCAGTCGCATAATAAATCCAACTGTTAACTTCTTTCATTTTGTATTATCTAAATATTTTTGAGTATTGGGTAGGAGTCTTCCCAAACTTCAAGATTTAAGTTTGCTTTAATTTTGCAAAGTCTTTAGTGTCAGCCTTAGACATTTCCATAATAGCACTGCAGCCAGAATGGGGTAGTCGATCGAGCAACCATGCAATCTCATGAGCATCCACAACCTCTTGTACCTCACAGACATACTCAAATGCAATTAACCAGTCCATGGTGTCATTCTAGTCATCATACATGCTAAGCATATCTTTCAGAAACCTTGGATGAGAGGAGGAGCCTGACCCGTTTCCAGATACTGTAGAGGAGCCATTGGTAGCCTGTAGCTTTGCAAGACCCAACTGCTGATCCCGATCCTTTTGTCTTTCTGCTTTCTCTAACTCTGGCTTAGCAATGTTGAATTCAAGCACTCTCTGCTTAAACTGCAGTTCTTTTCTCTTGAATTCCAACAGGGCCTAAGTCTTAGAGCCAGCAAAAGAGACTTAGGAATCTACCTCAACTCTATCTACACCGACCCCTTTACGATGTCAGCAAAAGTTACTTCAGTAGCATTTCTGGGATCATTCCCAGACCTCCTGCACTATCATTGGAGGGTAAAGCTGTTATGCTGCTTTGTTGCCAATGCATGATCTTTTGGATAATTTTGGGTTGCATGCCAGTGTCCGACAGGCCTCTTTCTGCACATGTTTTCTTAGTGTCTCAAAGCTCTAGACACTCAAAGTAGTGTCAGTAATCATTTCAATGTTATAGGTGAGCCAGGTGGCGTATAGATACAAATTAACTACAGGTCACTGTGTTTCCTGTGTAAGTGTAATCCAGGTCCTTTACCTGTGCTCAACACTGGGTACCTCCGTTCTTATCCCAACGGTGTACACCAATTTGTTCAAATGCATTTCTAAACTCTGACCTGGTGGGCAGACATTTAGGAGGTAACCCTAGTTTAGTGGGACAGGGGAACCTTCTGGACAAGCCAGATAAATCAAGGTAGATTGGTGGGTGGTCAGGACTAGGTTTCAGGAGGGTTGAGAGTGATCGGAAGCCCACAATGAGCACACACAATAATGAGCCAAAGAATACTCTTAGAAAGGCGTATATCAAAAATACATACACATTTATTATAGGCCATATAATCAAACACGAATAATCATAGAGAAACAGTTACCAGATGAGTGTATCACTATTTAACATATATACAATCCCTTTTAGCCTAATGCAAGATTGGGGGAAAACACATCCACAACCTGTAACAGAAGGGGAGTTAACACAATTTTTGCATTTAGCATACTTCAGAATCCAAACCCTAACTTAAGCAGTCCAACCCTACGAAGTGGGGAGCCTTGTGCTCAAAAGTACAGCAGTGTGTTTACAATGCTCAGTTGAGCGCAAGGGGAAAAGCACGGTACCTCTTTAGGGGTCTGTATCAGTTCAGGAAGGGGCTTGAGGTGATGAAGAATGAAGTCCTAATAATCAAGGAAAGGCTGCCCTTGCAGGCAGAGTGACTATCCCAGGCAAATTAAGGCTCTTTAAGTAATCCTCATGCACAAAAGTACAATGGATGGGCCAGGGGCCACTGGTAAATTAAACAAGTACCCACCACCCCTTGGGACACTCAAGACCAACTTTGCTAGTTCAGTGGAGGTCGCTGTTCAAACCCTTCAGGCTCTCAGGGGCTGCGGAACAGAATGGTCGTCCGTTATGGGACAGTAGCCTTTACTCCGCTCACAAAGGACGAAGACAATTCTGGTCCAGCAGGACTCAGGGCTCAGGGGATCAGGCAGGTAAGACATGCAAAGTGATTGTCAACACAGCGTAGTGACACAGGGACCACACAGGCTTGCAGCGTGGCACACTTTCCTAATTCATGACCCAGAGTATCTAGGCCTTTTAAGTCTAGCGGGTGAGGCCCGAGGACCACAAGCTATCGAATACCCACGTTTGGAGTCGCAACTGGAGATGGCATCGCTCCTATGCAATATCACTGGGTAGAGCTAATCAGTTCACTAGATGGCCCAGGAACCTTTCCGAGAAGGCTCTTTTGGCAGGAAATCAGGAGGTACCGAGAATAGTTGTTCCCACTACTCCAAAGGTTGAAGTGCCATTGCAGGTCTTCCAAGATTGATGACAAAGCAGGAGTCAAACGGAACAGCAGCAGGTTAAGGGTGCCAACCCTTCCAGCACATCTCTGGCAGGTCCATGGGTCTCCTTTGGCTTACAGGATACTTGGCTCCTTTCGCAGTTCGGTGTGAACTACAGTAAATTGACTTGGAATGGATGCAGATCCTCTTCTCTTATCCAAAGTTCAAGCCGTGCTCGGATTTGGACAGCCAATAGAAGATGTGCTCTCTTGCATGCACACCAAGCATGAACTAATCACAGCCCACAGTGTTCTCAGTCATTCTGGCAAACCAGACATCGCGGCACCACTAGTATAGAATGTTACCAGACTGTCCCACCCCTCTTCCTGGGCACTAGCACACGTTGCATGCTGGAGCCCGTGAAAGAAGTGGTTTTCGCAGTAGGCTGCATGCTCAAATAAGGAAGTCCCACGTCAGCTCGACCTAGGGGGAAGGTTAAGGGACAAGATGGCCAAAGGACAGAACAATAGACTTTGTGCCATGGCCATTTTTGCCACTGGCCACCGCAAGCGAACCAAACACAATAAATGCGATATGGTACAATAAAACGAAATAAAAATACAAGCAAAGTAAACTGCTGCCACCAGTTCTTCCTAGGCCTACTTGTTTCACCACAAAAAATTCATTAGAGGGTGTCTAGGGCAATTAAATAAAAGACCTCTGTGCGCGGTACAGTAAGATACTTGGCACACATTTAAAACATTACCAAGAAATGGCAACAAAGTCAAAAACTAAGGGAAACATAGTTTCACAGTACTGACAGTCTGAAGTCCGTGTCAGTTTCCCCGTAATAAATGAGCAAAAGCCCAGATGAGCACAGCGGAAGGCTGTGTTTAAATGGAAAAAGTCAGGTTAGGTCAGCCAAACGAAAGCAAAAAGTTTGCTTGGTCCATATTATGGAGGGAATATTCCATTTCGGGAAAACTTTCCTAACAGTGTACTCCCCTGACACAGAAATGAATTGGTGATCTGGAGAAATGAATGGCCAGAGGTAAATGAGCTGTCTCCAGTGGAGGGATATTTGAGGCATCTGGAGACAGCTCATTTACCTCTGGCCATTAATTTCTCCAGATCACCAATTAATCTATGTAGTGTTCCTTTATGCTACCAGAGCAGTTTTGGTCACGCTTTGGCACTTGCTTGTCCATGTAGATGTGCTCAAATGTCCACAACTGGTATGGTTTATTGGCATATAGTATGAGGAGGAGGAATGTTATCTCACTCTTATCCACTGTGCTACACACCTCACATGTGCACTATACGAACTGTATATCCAGGGAGCTGCCTTAAGTTAAGAGGCCAGGGCACAGTTTAGTGAGAGTACATGTGTGCTGCCTTAGGTTAGGTTGTCCCACAACTGGTATGGTTTATTGGCAAATAGTATGAGGAGGAGGAATGTTATCTCAATCTTATCCACTGTGCTACACACCTCACATGTGGACTACATGAACTGTACATCCAGGGAGCTGCCTTAAGTTAAGAGGCCAGGGCACAGTTTAGTGAGAGTACATGTGTGCTGCCTTAGGTAAGGTTGTCCGGGCAGAGTTTGTGGGGGTACATGGGTGCTTCTTTAAGTTAGTGGGGTGCTGTCTTAAGCTAGGGGGGCCAGGGAGCAGTTTAGTGTGGGTGCTGGGATGAGGACTTGTCGGTTGCAGGACTGGAGCTGGAGTAATGGTGATTGCTGTTAAGTAATCAGTGATTACTTTTTTCCATGGGTCCGGTGCAAAGTTTGTTTGACACTGCTATGTTCTTTTTGCAATGGAGGTGTGTTGATGGCATTCCAGGCACTACTCGTTATTCTTTGCGCTGCAGATTTCTGTGCACATTTGATACCATTTATCAGCTAGCAGCTCTATTCTTTTCAACCACACAATGTTCTTTCTCGCGCACACTTAGCACTTTTTTGTAAATGCAGCCCATATGCTATGTGCTGCCTTCCAACACCAACTTTCAGACAATGATACCCACTCTGTAATGGCAATTTGATTTTCTTTGACCCCTACTTTGTACAGCAAATGCTTACAGATTTTTCATGTGCATCTATAACTTAGTTTAACATTTTGTTTATGCTGATTGAAAAATGGAGTAAGAATGTTTTCATTTCTTATCGTCCTGTGTTCGGCATTTGCTGTGTCAAATCTGTATTTCCATGCCCATGATGACCGACATGTTTCTTAGTGAGTTTATTGCCAGAAATGCTCGCTGTGATGAGCATTTTCAGCTAGATGACAAAGCAATATTTTAAAATGCGGTTGTAATTTTCAGAACAATCAATTTAAAATGCAAAAGGTTTTACCATTGCCTCACATTGTGTGGCTCTAAGTGATTTGCTTAAGCCTCTCTGTGGTGAAGAAATGGAGAGGACTGCTGAAAAAATAGACACCTCCACCTGTAGGATACATTATTTTGAACAAAAGTAGTAGTCATGAAACATGAGAAACCAAATGGATGCATAAACATGGTGAAGAAAAGGATTTTAGAAATATGTGTTTTCATGTATATAACTGTTCATGCAGCTGCAGACAAGAAACCAAACAACGAGTAACTCCTCGAAAAATGTCAATATATGGTTTGGTAAAATGAGACATGGTTACCTTTGCAAGCACATTTCTACTCTAACTGGAATTGGAAGTGCTAGAAAACTGCACAATAATACAGATTCTGCAGATATTTGTAAAGCACAATGTGTTATTATTATTTCTAGGATAGTGTTGATTTCTCCTAGTATTATGAAGGAAAGTAGGAATTCTAGTAATGTCGTGGAGGGTAGCGTTATGGATCAGGGACAAAACGCTGGTCTCTGAAGCAAGACCACGGAGAGCAACAAAGGTTTGAATCCCGGATCCACACCTAGAAACCAAGCTCAGGTATGGTATTAGGTGCGATATATAAAAAAAAAACATTAAATTAAAATCTTTTAAAAAATCAGTAAGTATATGTCCCAGGACACAACAAAGAATATATTGTGGATCCCACTGACACCAAATCCCAAAGGTCTGTGTACCTGTCATGTGTCCTACTGCTGTCCCATGACGTCCCCTTCATTCTTTTCCTTTTTTCACCACTTCTCTGCCCATGCCACCATTGTCTGACAGAAAACCAACAATGTAACAATGCTCCTCAAGCAGCTCCAGGATGCTAAATCCTAAAATAACTACAGTCCGGCGTAACCCTCCATGTAAGATTAAGCAAGAACACAAAGCAGAGAGGAATTAAGAGTGGGAGATAATATTTCCTTCGAGGCCATCAATAGAATCCTGACTGGAGTTGTAAGTTCCAAGCTCCAACACAAGTGCAGCATGAATTACAGGTTTGCAATATTATGAATAGGATATCTGATTAATGGACCTTTCAGCAGCCCTGATAATGTCTTCCAGTCTCTCCCCACCCCATAAGGCCCTGGAAGCCTTGCTTCCCCTGGCAAAATGAGCTACAAATGAAAGATAGAGCCTTAATAAACAACCAAACTAGACAAGGTTGGAAACGAAAAAAGAAGGTATGGTTTCTGAATGGTTATAACACACTGATCCATGGACATTCTCAGAAGTGTGGTTAATTATTTATATGTTCATAAACATCGAATAACTTACTGTGAGGAGTCTGAACATAAGTTTGAAATTCAGTCAGTTTGTACTTAGTACGCTATGTTTTACAAACAAAGACACCATCATTAGTGAAATACTGATTGGGAAGGTCTAAAGCTAGAACACACCCCATCCATCCACATGAAACTAAGCACATTCATGTAAAGAGTTTTGCTGATAACTCCTGCAAAGAAAGAACTTCATTATCCAGCCATCCTCAAAATAAAGATGGAACTTTGCTAACATTCCAGAGACAGGAATAACTTGTCTGGAGGACTGGGGGCATCGCAAGTTGAATACACTTGCATAGTCCCCCAGAGGAGTAGCATCCATGGGGCCACCCTAAACCAGAATATGAAAGGAGTAAATAGCAGGCCTGTATAGATGAATGGTTTGATAAACCAAAGAAATCAGAGAAGCCAACGCATTTACCACTTGCTCAACATTTGCTCACACAGTATCAATATGCTTGCCATTGCTGAAGCAAACCAAGAATGCTCATCTGATGCTAGGAGCCATTTCTCGGATATGAAGGTAGAAGTTGTTGACAAAACCCCATCTGGGACCCATCTGCACAAAAAGGTGCCACTGCATGCAATGATGAGATGAAGGAATCTTGCAAGAACCAAGGGATGGGGCTGATTCTATTAATATAAAAGCAGTTCCCTGAACATTAGTAAGGTGACTAGAGGAGCACAGGCCATTTCCCGAGCTTGTGGAACCCAAGGCTGTGCCACTCAACATGTTGAAACCAGAATGATGTCTTTTACCTGCTTTTGTCCGAATACAAGAGTCCTGAAAATCATAGTGAAAAGGGGAAAAGCATAATGAGTACCTGGACCCCAAGTCTGTAAGAAAGTATACATACCACTGCAAATGGATCACGTCTCCAGATGAAAAACGTGGGTTGCTGTGTGTTAAGTCTGTAGGCGAACAGACCCAGCTTCAAAGGACCACCCTGAAACGACCCAGAAAGACAAGCCCTGTATATATACTTTGCAACAAAGTGAGCAACATTTACAGGCTAGTTCATGGAATTAATGTGCGCTGAAAATGACAAATGTGAAAATCGCAGTGCAAGCGTGCAAAAGCCACGCATGCAGCCGTTTGTCGATTCATGGAAGGCGCTGCGCATGGCTTACCTGAGATCTGGGCTGAATTTGCGTGTGGCGCACACGTCATTGCGACATCCCGAAGGCTGTGCGCGAGATGGCCAGTGAAGGCGCACACGCGCGCTAACAACACGTATTCATGGAATTGAACAGGGGAAACCTGCGTGCCACAAAAGACATGCTAATCTGGAAACAAGTACTCATGGCCTGCACGGCTACCCGACAGTGGGAGAACTGCCGTCGCTGTTGTCATCCTCTGGTGCTACATTAGAATGTGTGCGTGGTATGGGAGGCAGACCACGCAAAGCCCTGGCATGCTCCTCCATGGCAGCAAGCATGCAGGTTTGACAGGTTTGGTTCTGCAGGATGATGGTCTGGAGATCCCTATGCAGCACCCGATGGGTAGCTCGGACTTCTGCCTGCAAGGCCTCGTGTGATGCCCAGATCTCCTCACAGGTGGCCTGGAGCTCAGCTGAGATTGTGCGTGTTAACTGCTTCAGCTGCTGTTCTGACCTTGTACTCTGGGACACCTCAAGTGCACCCAGAGTAGCTCTGAGGGAGCTGTTTTATTCCCTCAGGGCATTGCTGTGGGCCCATGCCTCTGCAGATATGACTGTGTGCAAAGCCTCCAATTCAGCCCGTCAGTCCCTGTTGGCGGCCAACATGTCCTCCCTGTGTGAGCAGAACATGGACTCTGTTGCCTGCTGCTGGAGCTCCACCTGCCTTTCGGGGGGAGAATGGAAGTGGCCACCCTATCCACGGCCTGAGCCATCATCTCACATGATGCCCCCTGTTGTGCTGCAATTGCATGAATGGAGTTGCCTGAGGCTGCAGGACTGCATTCCTCCTTTGATCTGCTGCCTCAAGAACAGGAGTAAATATTGTGGAGCGTGACCCTGCATCTGTAACTGCTAAAGGCGGACCTTCTAACACTGAATGGGCCATTGAGGGGTCTACCCCCATTGCAGGTGTGTTGGAAAGAACAGCCTCCCTGCCAGAAACACTCACCTGTGTTAGGCGGAAACCTGTGCAGTTCCCTCTGGGACCACTGCAAAAGATTTAGGACTACAGGCGTTTGGCGGTGAACCCACTTGGTAGCAGTCTGCACCACACAGATTCACTTGGTAGCTGTGGCTGAGCAGTCAGACTTCTCTCAAGAAAAGTTGAGCAGTATGTGGAGTATACAAAATAGGGCAATTCTTCACAGCAAGACAAGCAAACACGCAACGAGGCTTAGTGTAAAGATATTAAGGCATTTATTTATAACAAAACATCTATGGAAAACACTAAGGCAAATCACGGCAAACAGATCAAACACAATTACTCTACGAAGTAGAAAACGATCAATCCCCCTAGCAATATATCGACAACTCTAGGTTCTACCGGTACCACTTTTTTTCAGACAGAGGTGTATACCTCAACTTAGATGAGGTATACACAGACAGAATGGCACCACTTTGGAGGGTCTCTGTACAGAGGCCCACCAAAAGTGGAACAAAGGGCTCAACCTTTGGTTTAGGAGTCACAGAGACGAACACAGACGTCATTTTACAAACCGAGTTCTGGCAGAAAATACCATCTGATAAACCTATATAAGATAAGTAGATTGGTGGTACGTTAGAGTTTAACGAGAAAAAGTATCAATCTCCAACAATGGGATGAATCCCATAGGGTCATGTTCGGGGTCGAACATAACAAGTAGTTTCCACTGCCACCAGCCAAAACTCGACGAGGGGGGACGGGACAGTGCCCCCTCGGGTAACAGATCCAGGAGTAATCGAATTACCCCTACTAGTACGTCCACAATAAGATGGTTTGTACTAGTTCTGTTAGTAAATTTAGGTCTAGTAAAGCCAATGGTGACTTTACATGTCCGGGGAGACAGTAGTCAGTCCCCGGGTATGGAGTCTATGATGGGGGTCCGCTAGGACGCCCCTGTGCTACGGCACGTAGGGTGCGGTGTAATACACATAGAAAAACATATGAGACCCTATGGAGTAAAAGACCCCATAGCCCACCGAACACATTGACATTTCAAAGGAATTACACACACATACATGTCCAGGAGTGGGAGAAAAAGAGTCTCACTCTTGGCAGGATGGAAAAAACAAACTCCAGTAATCCAGCAAAGCTGCTGGGGGACTCACTAGGTTAGGAAATGCAGCCTAAACAGAAAATTCTCCCTAACACTCTCCCCCCCCCAGACTAAGGGACTGGAGGATTTAATCCACTCCTGGATGAATCTCATACCTCTAGTCGATGACATACATCCTAGAGAGACCATCAGCATTTTGGTGGTGACACCCTGACCTGTGCTCAATGGTGAAATCAAACCCTTGCAGGCAGATCGACCATCTCAATAGTTTTGGGTTTTCCCCTTTCATTTGCATTAACCATCTCAAGGGTTGGTGGTCAGTCTGAATGACGAAAGTAGAACCATACAAGTACGGCCTAAACTTCTTCAGAGCCCACACGATCGCAAAGCACTCTCTTTCGATTGTTGCCCACCTTGTTTCAGGATCCTTCAGCTTGCGGCTGATGAAGCAAACGGGGTGCTCCCTACCTTTCCCATCCAGTTGACTGAGTACGGCACCTATTCCTACATTTGAAGCATCTGTCTGCACAATGAAGTGTTGGCGGTAATCAGGAGCTCTGAGTACTGGGGATTGGCAAAGAGCCTTTTTCAGGTTTTCAAACGCCTGATTGCACTCCTCGTTCCATTTAACCTTTTTAGGGAATTTGGGCGAGGAGATGAGATTCAGTGGAGAAGCTATGGTCCCATAGTTCTCTATGAAATTCCTGTAATACCCAGTGAGGCCTAGGAAGGCTCTCACCTGGGTTTGAGTAGTCGGTGTTGTCCAATTTTGCACAGCTTCAATTTTACCGAGCAAAGGCCTTATTTCTACATCGCCTACCTCATGCCCAAGATAGACTACCTTACTCTGTCCAATTTGGCATTTACTCGCCTTTATGGTCAGATTGGCTCGTCCAAGAGCCTGCAAAACATCTCTCAGGTGGTTTACATGTTCTTCCCAGGAATTGCTGAACACTGCGATGTCATCCAAGTATGCCATGCAGAAGTCCTCCATCCCATTCAGAACCTGGTTTACCATCTGTTGAAACGTAGCAGGTGCATTTTTCAATCCGAATGGCATTACCTTAAACTGCTATAAGCCAACGGGGGTAGAAAATGCAGTTTTCTCCTTGGCATGGTCTGCCAATAGCCTGACGTCAAGTCAAATGTGCTGAGGAACTTGGCGGCGCCAAGTTTATCCACCAACTCATCTGTTCTTGGCAAAGGGTGGGCATCAGTCTTGGTGACTGCATTAAGAGCTCTATAATCCATGCAGAATCTAAGCTCTTTAGATCCGGCCTTTGGTACTAACACAACTGGGCTAGACCATGGACTAGTAGAGGGCTCTATTACCACGAGATCGAGCATCTTGCTGACCTCACCTTTGATGTGGGTTCGTACGTTTTCTGACATGCGGTATCCTCTGCTTTTGACTGGCAGACAGTCACCAGTGAGTATGTCGTGCTGGCCCCAAGGGGTCAAGCCTGGTGAAAGCGAGAACAGAAAGGCAAACTGATTCAACATAGGTGTGCACTCTTCCTGTTGCTCGGGTGTCAGATTGGAGGAGAGATTTACCCCTTCAATTTTTTCATCTAAAGGTAAGCCTCTGAGGTGATTCGGAAGAGCTGCACTCTCTTCTTCTTCCTCGGTTGATGCTAGAAGCAACGCTCCTACATCAGGTCGTGAGACATACGCTTTAAGTCGGTTGGTGTGAAAGACTGTCGGAGCCTCCTTGGGATTGCCCAAGTCCACCAGATAGTTAACCTCTCCGAGTTTACCCACTACTCGGAAGGGTCCCATCCACTTATCTTGCAAGGAACTCTGCCTTGTTGGGATCATAACAAGAATGAGCTGGTCTTGAGCAAACTCAACCATGTTAGCCTTTTGATCGTGCCAGTGCTTGACCAATGCTTGTCCAGCTTTCAAGTTATCGCTTGCTTCCGTCATCATGTGTTACATTCTCCTCCGGAGACCTATCACGTAGTCAGTCATTCTGACTGGCTTGGGGGAAGGAGCACTCTCCAACCCCTCCTTAATCAGGGCCAATGGACCTCTGACGGGATGACCATAGAGTAGTTCGAAGGGAGAGTAACCTACTCCCTCCTGAGGGACTTCTCTATAAGCAAAGAGAAGGCACGGCAGTAGAAGGTCCCACTTGCGCTTAAGGGGTTCCTCTAAAGCACCTATCATGCTCTTCATGGTTCGGTTGAACCGTTCTACCAACCCATTGGTTTGTGGGTGGTAAGCCGTTGAGAACTTGTAAGTAACTCCGCAGGTTTTCCACATGGCTTTCATGTAGTGGGACATAAAGTTCGACCCCCTGTCAGAGATTACTTCCTTCGGAAACCGGACCCTGGTAAAAATATCAAGGAGGGCCTTAGCCAACGCCGGAGCTATAACATAACTCATAGGAATTGCCTCAGGATACCTAGTAGCATGGTCTACTACAACAAGTATAAACCTGTTGCCTGAGGAGGTTGGAGGATCAAGGGGACCAACGATGTCAATCCCTACTCTCTCAAATGGGACTCCCACGACTGCGAGAGGCACTAAAGGTGCCACATTCTTGGAACGAACCTTACCAGAGACCTGGCAGGTGTGGCAGCTCCTGCAGTGTTTTTCTACTTCGGCCCCCATCTTTGGCCAATAGAAGTAGAGAGAGAGCCTTTCCTTAGTCTTCTTGACACTCAAGTGACCAGCCAAAGCAATCTCGTGGGCTAACTGCAAGAACTGTGGTCTGTTCTCTTGGGGTACTACAAGTCGTTTGTAGTCTCCAGGTGCAGACTCGGTCGGTTCACTGTAGAAGAGGCCATCTTCCCAGTGCAACCTGTGTTTCCCAGGCTCTTGCCCTTCAGCCTGAGCTTCTGCCTGGTGGCGAAGACCTTCCAGAGTTGGACATTCTCTCTGTCCCTTACTGAAGTCTGCCCTGCTGGGTCCACCTTCTGCCAGTAAAGACTGCAGCTCAGGATGGTCAACAGGATCCAGATCTCCAATGAGTTCCTGGCCTTCCATTAGCTCTTCCTCAGAGTCTAATTCTACCACACAGGGTTGTACCTCCCTCTCAGCCTCGGCTGGAGGTGGAGTTACGGGTGCAACTTTGGACAACCTTGGGGAAGTCCGTGTTGGCTGTACTGGAATGCTGGCTGCTGGTTTCGGGGTAGAAGCCTTAGGTTTCCCTTTCGCTTCCGATCTCTTGGAGACAGCGGCCGACAATTCCAGTGGAGCAGGAGTGATATCTTTCTTCATCATCTCCTGGAGAGTTCCACGCATGGTCCTCTCTCTTGCAGGTCTGATTAGCTCCTGTAACCGTTTACTAGGAGGTCTGGGAGTATGCGATACAACTCAGAGAGTTGTTAAATCGTTACCCAACAGTACGCGCCCTAGTACCTCACTCTGTATGCTGACAGGTATCTTCACAGTCATGTCGTTACACTGGATGAGAACTGGTAATTGGGGAAGCATCTGCACAGGCCCTCCAGCTAACTTGGTGAGGCGTTTGGGTGCCTTAGCAACATCCTCAGCCTGAAAAAATGATTTATCCACCTCAGTTATGCTGGCCCCAGTGTCCCTAATGGCAGGCGTCTCCTGACCATTCACCTGGACACTGTCCTTATAATACTCTTTAGTATTATCGGGGATAGAATTATAGACATCTAAATTCTGTTGTTCCCACAACCCCAGACATACTAAAGAAACGCTGGCTGAGACTCCAATGGGTTCGTCAGCTAGCAGTAGAAAGTTTCCACTTGCCATTTTTTGGACTTCCTCCTCTGGAGCGAAGGCTAAGGAGACAAGCTGGACCCCTGAGGGTTTACCCTTACATCTGGGATCTCCTTTCACGTGGTCAGTCGAGCCACAAACAAAGCATTTACCAAATGCTTTCTGGAATGGTGGCTTGTTCTGCCCTCCTTCCGGTTTGGCACCAGAAGGCATACTATTCTGCTGTGGTTTTCCCGGTGGCTTACCCTTCTGGTTTTGTTTGGGGCCCTCTTTGGAATGTGAGTTATTAGAATTCTCTTTTGAGTCTTTTTTAGGCTGTTTTTCCTCATCCTTTTTCTGAGTTGCCCCAGAATCCTTATGAGTAGCCCTGTTGGCAACCCACAAGTCAGCAGCCTTAGCTAGCTCCCTGGAATCCAATTCCTTCGAATCAGCCAAGTGCTGTCTGAGCTCAGGAGAACAGGCATCATAAATAGACTCCAACATAAAAAGATTCCTCATACCCTCATAAGTGTTCACTTTGTAACCCTTAATCCATCCCTCTAAGTTTTTCAACCCTTCACTCACCCAGGTAGCCCAAGGGGTACCATCATGCTTTTTGAGGGTTCTAAACCTCTTAAGATACTGGGAAGGGGTCTTCCCGAATCTAGCTATTAAAGCTAGTTTCACACTTTCGTAATCCGTCTTATCCGCCTCCCCCAACTCCATTACCACATCAGTCGCAACAGGAGGGAGCCTACAGAACAACTAGGGAAGCAAAGCATTCCCGGTGATGTCCTGGAGCCCATGATTGTATTCAAACAGTTTCAACCAATCCAACACATCCAATCTCGGTTCATACATACCCACTAATTCCTTCGGCTCCGGGGTCTTTTGGGACTGGAGCTCCTAGAGGAACCAGAGGAGAGAGAAGCATTTTCCATAGACAACTTTTTCATCTCTAACTCGTGATTAAGTTCTATTTCCCTGAGTCTCAACTCAGCTTGCTTCTGCTCAGCCTGGGCATTCATCCGTCTGAACTCGAGCTCTTGGTTTCGTTCAGATTGAGCCAAGAACCGTTTGTATTCTAGTTCGAGCTTCATTTTTTCAAGTTCAAAATAAGCAGGGTTACTTGTGGGACCTGGTATGGGCCCCGTAGGCACAGCTGGTAAGGCGGGTAGAGGAGCAGGCGAGACAGTTTTGTTAGCCTCGCCGTCCTCGTCAGCCTCTTCATCGCTATCATCAGAATTACGATTCAGATCAACACCATCACTGTTATCTACAGTTGCTGGAGGGATTGATTCCTCTGAACCAGTACCCAGACTTTGGTTTGCCAGCAATCTCTCGATTAGTTCTAACTTCTTGCCTCTTACAGGAAGATTCTCTTGCCTACAGAGAGCTCGCAAACTCTCAGTATTTTCACCTGACAAGGACTCTTGACTGTAAGTTTCCATCGTAGACATGTTTTTGAAAGTTGCTTTTGTGCAAGGTTTTGTGGTTAGTTATCCTACAGTGTCGAAAAGCACTCTAAACTGTATACTCGATACAAATCCCACCGCTGTACACCAGTGTTAAGCGGAAACCTGTGCATTTCCCTCTGGGACCACTGCAAAAGATTTAGGACTACAGGCGTTTGGCGGTGAACCCACTTGGTAGCAATCTGCACCACACAGATTCACTTGGTAGCTGTGGTTGAGCAGTCAGACTTCTCTCAAGAAAAGTTGAGCAGTATGTGGAGTATACAAAATAGGGCAATTCTTCACAGCAAGACAAGCAAACACGCAACGAGGCTTAGTGTAAAGATATTAAGGCATTTATTTATAACGAAACATCTATGGAAAACACTAAGGCAAATCACGGCAAACAGATCAAACACAATTACTCTACGAAGTAGAAAACGATCAATCCCCCTAGCAATACATCGACAACTCTAGGTTCTACCGGTACCACTTATTTTCAGACAGAGGTGTATACCTCAACTTAGATGACACTCGAATATTAGTTAGGACGGGAGAGAAAAAGATAGGCAGGTCATGAAATCAACCCAGTTCAATCCTTCGCGGATAAAATGCAAGGCGGGAAGGCAAGAATCACAATAGGTCATAAAGTTCAGAGGCCAGGCCCACTCGGAGAGAGGCAAGGCGCGATGTCCCAAAAAGTCTCTAGAGGAGATGCATTCAAGTCTTTGTAGCAAATTGTTATCGGCAGGTTGAACCAGTTCAGAACTATAACTGAGAAAAGCTTGGAGGCGACCCAATGGAAAGGAGAGGATTAAGACACCTCGCTCAATCCGTTCGAAAGGGAAGCCAGGCGGACACGGTACCTTATTGTGGAGAGCAGCTCCGGCGGGGGCAGATGTTCCTGGTGGTGGATGCACGTCGGGTCTTTGCCAAGAGTAGAGAGGTTCTCATCGTCGAAGAAAAAGGAAGTCCGGTGCACCACCAGGGAAGAGACCAGCCGCGGAGTGCTCCGTCACAAGGCACCACCTTTTGGTCGCGGTACAGGGGTAGTGGCTATCCGGTTGCCGGGGTGCTCTGCACGGGCAATTCGACCACTGCGTCTGAGGCGAATAAAAAGCAAAGGGGGCTGGTTGTTCCCACCAGCCAGGGGAAGAGACTCTCCGGCAGGGAGATCTCCTCTGTCGTCGGGAAGTGGTGAGTCGGTTCCGCAGGGCTCCACCGGAGGTGTCGTCGTGCAGGTCGGCTCAGCGTTACCCTCGTCGGATTCTTAGGTCCTGTGGCGACGTCTGAAGATCCAGTCCCAAAAGCCCTGCTTTTATGCAGAAAACCCCCATTCATTCAGCCTAGCTGTCAATCAACACATGCTAAGTGGTGAGCGGGAACGCTCACCACTTGGGCCAATCACTCCAGAGTGCGACCTGAGTTGGCAAGGCAACTCGGTCCAGGGTGTCTAAACCCCCTCCCACACCCCTGAGGTAACCCAGACAGAATGGCACCACTTTGGAGGGTCTCTGTACAGAGGCCCGCCAAAAGTGGAACAAAGGGCTCAACCTTTGGTTTAGGAGTCACAGAGACGAACACAGACGTCATTTTACAAACCGAGTTCTGGCAGAAAATACCATCCGATAAACCTATATAAGATAAGTAGATCGGTGGTATGTTAGAGATTAACGAGAAAAAGTATCAATCTCCAACAATGGGATGAATCCCATAGGGTTATGTTCGGGGTCGAACATAACAAGTAGTTTCCACTGCCACCAGCCAAAACTCGACGAGGGGGGACGGGACAGTGGACCCTCATGTAACAGATCCAGAAGTAATCGAATTACCCCTACTAGTACGTCCACAATAAGATGGTTTGTACTAGTTCTGTTAGTAAATTTAGGTCTAGTAAAGCCAATGGTGACTTTACATGCCCGGGGAGACAGTAGTTAGTCCCCGGGTATGGAGTCTATGATGGGGGTCCGCTAGGACGCCCCTGTGCTACGGCAAGTAGGGTGTGGTGTAACACACATAGAAAAACATATGAGACCCTATGGAGTAAAAGACCCCATAGCCCATCGAACACATTGACATTTCAAAGGAATTACACACACATACATGTCCAGGAGTGGGAGAAAAAGAGTCTCACTCTTGGCAGGATGGAAAAAACAAACTCCAGTAATCCAGCAAAGCTGCTGGGGGACTCACTAGGTTAGGAAATTCAGCCTAAACAGAGAATTCTCCCTAACACTCTCCCCCCCCCCAGACTAAGTGACAGGAGGATTTAATCCACTCCTGGATGAATCTCATACCTCTAGTCGATGACATACATCCTAGAGAGACCATCAGCATTTTGGTGGTGACACCCTGACCTGTGCTCAATGGTGAAATCAAACCCTTGCAGGAAGATCGACCATCTCAATAGTTTTGGGTTTTCCCCTTTCATTTGCATTAACCATCTCAAGGGTTGGTGGTCAGTCTGAATGATGAAAGTAGAACCATACAAGTACGGCCTAAACTTCTTCAGAGACCACACAATAGCAAAGCACTCTCTTTCGATTGTTGCCCACCTTGTTTCAGGATCCTTCAGCTTGCGGCTGATGAAGCAAACGGGGTGCTCCCTACCTTTCCCATCCAGTTGACTGAGTACGGCACCTATTCCTACATTTGAAGCATCTGTCTGCACAATGAAGTGTTGGCGGTAATCAGGAGCTCTGAGTACAGGGGCTTGGCAAAGAGCCTTTTTCAGGTTTTCAAACGCCTGATTGCACTCCTCGTTCCATTTAACCTTTTTAGGGAATTTGGGCGAGGAGATGAGATTCAGTGGAGAAGCTATGGTCCCATAGTTCTCTATGAAATTCCTGTAATACCCGGTGAGGCCTAGGAAGGCTCTCACCTTGGTTTGAGTAGTCGGTGTTGTCCAATTTTGCACAGCTTCAATTTTACTGAGCAAAGGCCTTATTTCTCCACCGCCTACCTCATGCCCAAGATAGACTACCTTACTCTGTCCAATTTGGCATTTACTCGCCTTTATGGTCAGATTGGCTCGTCCAAGAGCCTGCAAAACATCTCTCAGGTGGTTTACATGTTCTTCCCAGGAATTGCTGATCACTGCGTTGTCATCCAAGTATGCCATGCAGAAGTCCTCCATCCCATTCAGAACCTGGTTTACCATCCGTTGAAACGTAGCAGGTGCATTTTTCAATCCGAATGGCATTACCTTAAACTGGTATAAGCCAACGGGGGTAGAAAATGCAGTTTTCTCCTTGGCATGGTCTGTCAGGGCTATTTGCCAATAGCCTGACGTCAAGTCAAATGTGCTGAGGACCTTGGCGGCGCCAAGTTCATCCACCGTCTCATCTGTTCTTGGCAAAGGGTGGGCATCATTCTTGGTGACTGCATTAAGAGCTCTATAATCCACGCAGAATCTAAGCTCTTTAGATCTGGCCTTTGGTACTAACACAACTGGGCTAGACCATGGACTAGTAGAGGGCTCTATTACCCCGAGATCGAGCATCTTGCTGACCTCACCTTTGATGTGGGTTCGTACGTTTTCTGACATGCGGTATCCTCTGCTTTTGACTGGTAGACAGTCACCAGTGAGCCTGGTGAAAGCGAGAACAGAGAGGCAAACTGATTCAACATAGTTTGCACTCTTCCTGTTGCTCGGGTGTCAGATTGGAGGAGAGATTTACCCCTTCAATTTTTTCATCTAAAGGTAAGCCTCTGAGGAGATCCGGAAGAGCTTCACTCTCTTCTTCTTCCTCGGTTGATGCTAGAAGCAACGCTCCTACATCAGGTCGTGAGACATACGCTTTAAGTCGGTTGGTGTGAAAGACTGTCGGAGCCTCCTTGGGATTGCCCAAGTCCACCAGATAGTTAACCACTCCGAGTTTACCCACTACTCGGAAGGGTCCCATCCACTTATCTTGCAAGGCCCTCTGCCTTGTTGGGATCATAACGAGAACGAGCTGGTCTTGAGCGAACTCAACCATGTTAGCCTTTTGATCGTGCCAGTGCTTGACCAATGCTTGTCCAGCTTTCAAGTTATCGCTTGCTTCCGTCACCATGTGTGACATTCTCCTCTGGAGACCTATCACGTAGTCAGTCACTCTGACTGGCTTGGGTGAAGGAGCACTCTCCAACCCCTCCTTAATCAGGGCCAATGGACCTCTGACGGGATGACCATGGAGTAGTTTGAAGGGAGAGTAACCTACTCCCTCCTGAGGGACTTCTCTATAAGCAAAGAGAAGGCACCGCAGTAGAAGGTCCCACTTGCGCTTAAGGGGTTCCTCTAAAGCACATATCATGCTCTTCATGGTTCGGTTGAACCGTTCTACCAACCTATTGGTTTGTGGGTGGTAAGCCGTTGAGAACTTGTAAGTAACTCCGCAGGTTTTCCACATGGCTTTCATGTAGTGGGACATAAAGTTCGACCCCCTGTCAGAGATTACTTCCTTCGGAAACCCGACCCTAGTAAAAATACCAAGGAGGGCCTTAGCCACCGCCGGAGCTATAACAGTCCTCATAGGAATTGCCTCAGGATTCCTAGTAGCATGGTCTACTACAACAAGTATAAACCTGTTGCCTGAGGAGGTTGGAGGATCAAGGGGACCAACAATGTCAATCCCTACTCTCTCAAATGGGACTCCCACGACTGGGAGAGGCACTAAAGGTGCCACATTCTTGGAACCAACCTTACCAGAGACCTGGCAGGTGTGGCAGCTCCTGCAGTGTTTTTCTACTTCGGCCCCCATCTTTGGCCAATAGAAGTAGAGAGAGAGCCTTTCCTTAGTCTTCTTGACACTCAAGTGACCAGCCAAAGGAATCTCGGGGGCTAACTGCAAGACCTGTGGTCTGTTCTCTTGGGGTACTACAAGTCGTTTGTAGTCTCCAGGTGCAGAATCGGTCGGTTCACTGTAGAAGAGGCCATCTTCCCAGTGCAACCTGTGTTTCCCTGGCTCTTGCCCTTCAGCCTGAGCTTCTGCCTGGTGGCGAAGACCTTCCAGAGTTGGACATTCTCTCTGTCCCTTACTGAAGTCTGCCCTGCTGGGTCCACCTTCTGCCAGTAAAGACTGCAGCTCAGGATGGCCAACAGGATCCAGATCTCCAATGAGTTCCTGGCCTTCCATTAGCTCTTCCTCAGAGTCTAATTCTACCACACAGGGTTGTACCTCCCTCTCAGCCTCGGCTGGAGGTGTAGTTACGGGTGCAACTTTGGACAACCTCGGGGTAGTCCGTGTTGGCTGTACTGGAATGCTGGCTGCTGGTTTCGGGGTAGAAGCCTTAGGTTTCCCTTTTGTTTCCGATCTCTTGGAGACAGCGGCCGACAATTCCAGTGGAGCAGGAGAGATATCTTTCTTCATCATCTCCTGGAGAGTTCCGCTCATGGTCCTCTCTCTTGCAGGTCTGATTAGCTCCTGTAACCATTTACTAGGAGGTCTGGGAGTATGCAATACAACTCCGAGAGTTTTAAAATCGTTATCCAACAGTACGCGTCCTAGTACCTCACTCTGTATGCTGACAGGTATCTTCACAGTCATGTCGTTACACTGGATGAGAACTGGTAATTGGGGAAGCATCTGCACAGGCCCTCCAGCTAACTTGGTGAGGCGTTTGGGTGCCTTAGCAACATCCTTGGCCTGAAAAAATGATTTATCCACCACAGTTATGCTGGCCCCAGTGTCCCTAATGGCAGGTGTCTCCTGACCATTCACCTGGACACGGTCCTTATAATACTCTTTAGTATTATCGGGGATAGAATTATAGACATCTAAATTCTGTTGTTCCCACAACCCCAGAGATACTAAAGAAACGCTGGCTGAGACTCCAATGGGTTCGTCAGCTAGCAGTAGAAAGTTTCCACTTGCCATTTTTTGGACTTCCTCCTCTGGAGCGAAGGCTAAGGAGACAAGCTGGACCCCTGAGGGTTTACCCTTACATCTGGGATCTCCTTTCACGTGGTCAGTCGAGCCACAAACAAAGCATTTACCAAATGCTTTCTGGAATGGTGGCTTGTTCTGCCCTCCTTCCGGTTTGGCACCAGAAGGCATACTATTCTGCTGTGGTTTTCCCGGTGGCTTACCCTTCTGGTTTTGTTTGGGGCCCTCTTTGGAATGTGAGTTATTAGAATTCTCTTTTGAGTCTTTTTTAGGCTGTTTTCCCTCATCCTTTTTCTGAGTTGCCCCAGAATCCTTATGAGTAGCCCTGTTGGCAACCCACAAGTCAGCAGCCTTAGCTAGCTCCCTGGAATCCAATTCCTTCGAATCAGCCAAGTGCTGTCTGAGCTCAGGAGAACAGGCATCATAAATAGACTCCAACATAAAAAGATTCCTCATACCCTCATAAGTGTTCACTTTGTAACCCTTAATCCATCCCTCTAAGTTTTTCAACCCTTCACTCACCCAGGTAGCCCAAGGGGTACCATCATGCTTTTTGAGGGTTCTAAACCTCTTAAGATACTGGGAAGGGGTCTTCCCGAATCTAGCTATTGAAGCTAGTTTCACACTTTCGTAATCCGTCTTATCCGCCTCCCCAACTCCATTACCACATCAGTCGCAACAGGAGGGAGCCTACAGAACAACCAGGGAAGCAAAGCATTCCCGGTGATGTCCTGGAGCCCATGATTGTATTTAAACAGTTTCAACCAATCCAACACATCCAATCTCGGTTCATACATACCCACTAATTCCTTCGACATCCGGGGTCTTTTGGGACTGGAGCTCCTAGAGGAACCAGAGGAGAGAGAAGCATTTTCCATAGACAACTTTTTCATCTCTAACTCGTGATTAAGTTCTATTTCCCTGAGTCTCAACTCAGCTTGCTTCTGCTCAGCCTGGGCATTCATCCGTCTGAACTCGAGCTCTTGGTTTCGTTCAGATTGAGCCAAGAACCGTTTGTATTCTAGTTCGAGCTTCATTTTTTCAAGTTCAAAATAAGCAGGGTTACTTGTGGGACCTGGTATGGGCCCCGTAGGCACAGCTGGTAAGGCGGGTAGAGGAGCAGGTGAGACAGTTTCGTTAGCCTCGCCGTCCTCGTCAGCCTCTTCATCGCTATCATCAGAATTACGATTCAGATCAACACCATCACTGTTATCTACAGTTGCTGGAGAGATTGGTTCCTCTGAACCAGTACCCAGACTTTGGTTCGCCAGCAATCTCTCGATTAGTTCTAACTTCTTGCCTCTTACAGGAAGATTCTCTTGCCTACAGAGAGCTCGCAAACTCTCAGTATTTTCACCTGACAAGGACTCTTGACTGTAAGTTTCCATCGTAGACATGTTTTTGAAAGTTGCTTTTGTGCAAGGTTTTGTGGTTAGTTATCCTACAGTGTCGAAAAGCACTCTAAACTGTATACTCGATACAAATCCCACCGCTGTACACCAGTGTTAGGCGGAAACCTGTGCAGTTCCCTCTGGGACCACTGCAAAAGATTTAGGACTACAGGCGTTTGGCGGTGAACCCACTTGGTAGCAGTCTGTACCACATAGATTCACTTGGTAGCTGTGGCTGAGCAGTCAGACTTCTCTCAAGAAAAGTTGAGCAGTATGTGGAGTATACAAAATAGGGCAATTCTTCACAGCAAGACAAGCAAACACGCAACGAGGCTTAGTGTAAAGATATTAAGGCATTTATTTATAACAAAACATCTATGGAAAACACTAAGGCAAATCACTGCAAACAGATCAAACACAATTACTCTACGAAGTAGAAAACGATCAATCCCCCTAGCAATATATCGACAACTCTAGGTTCTACCGGTACCACTTATTTTCAGACAGAGGTGTATACCTCAACTTAGATGACACTCGAATATTAGTTAGGACGGGAGAGAAAAAGATAGGCAGGTTATGAAATCAACCCAGTTCAATCCTTCGCGGATAAAATGCAAGGCGGGAAGGCAAGAATCACAATAGGTCATAAAGTTCAGAGGCCAAGCCCACTCGGAGAGAGGCAAGGCGCAATGTCCCAAAAAGTCTCTAGAAGAGATGCATTCAAGTCTTTGTAGCAAATTGTTATCGGCAGGTTGAACCAGTTATGAACTATAACTGAGAAAAGCTTGGAGGCGACCCAACGGAAAGGAGAGGATTAAGACACCTCGCTCAATCCGATCGAAAGGGAAGCCAGGCGGACACGGTACCTTATTGTGGAGAGCAGCTCCGGCGGGGGCAGATGTTCCTGGTGGTGGATGCACGTCGGGTCATTGCCAAGAGTAGAGAGGTTCTCATCGTCGAAGAAAAAGGAAGTCCGGTGCACCACCAGGGAAGAGACCAGCCGCGGAGTGCTCCGTCACAAGGCACCACCTTTTGGTCGCGGTACAGGGGTAGTGGCTATCCGGTTGCCGGGGTGCTCTGCACGGGCAATTCGACCACTGCGTCCTGAGGCGAATAAAAAGCAAAGGAGGCTGGTTGTTCCCACCAGCCAGGGGAAGAGACTCTCCGGCAGGGAGATCTCCTCTGTCGTCGGGAAGTGGTGAGTCGGTTCCGCAGGGCTCCACCGGAGGTGTCGTCGTGCAGGTCGGCTCAGCGTTACCCTCGTCAGATTCTTAGGTCCTGTGGCGACTTCTGAAGATCCAGTCCCAAAAGCCCTGCTTTTATGCAGAAAACCCCCATTCATTCAGCCTAGCTGTCAATCAACACATGCTAAGTGGTGAGCGGGAACGCTCACCACTTGGGCCAATCACTCCAGAGTGCGACCTGAGTTGGCAAGGCAACTCAGTCCAGGGTGTCTAAACCCCCTCCCACACCCCTGAGGTAACCCAGACAGAATGGCACCACTTTGGAGGGTCTCTGTACAGAGGCCCGCCAAAAGTGGAACAAAGGGCTCAACCTTTGGTTTAGGAGTCACAGAGACAAACACAGACGCCATTTTACAAACCGAGTTCTGGCAGAAAATACCATCCGATAAGCCTATTTAAGATAAGTAGATCGTTGGTACGTTAGAGATTAACGAGAAAAAGTATCAATCTCCAACAATGGGATGAATCCCATAGAGTTATGTTCGGGGTCGAACATAACAAGTAGTTTCCACTGCCACCAGCCAAAACTCGACGAGGGGGGACGGGACAGTGGACCCTCATGTAACAGATCCAGGAGTAATCAAATTACCCCTACTAGTACGTCCACAATAAGATGGTTTGTACTAGTTCTGTTAGTAAATTTAGGTCTAGTAAAGCCAATGGTGACTTTACATGCCCGGGGAGACAGTAGTCAATGAAGTGGAAGGGGACCCTGAATACAGATACTGATGACTCCAAAATGGAAAAGCAACACATGTGCTGCATGGTGCATAGCACCTGCATCACATATTAGCCTAAGAATGGCATGGAACATCCACAAACATGACACATGCCAGCACACAGATGGCACGTAGCATAACCATGCCAGAACTGACATGGAAACATAGATGGGAGTTAATCTCTACTGTCCCCCATCCATGTCAAACGCATATCATCAAACAGAACATGCAAAAGAGTGGGACAAAACACACATGTGTCACACGCTGCAACAACGCCAGTGTGTTCAAATACATTGATGGGAGGCACATGGATACATCAATGGTAGGTCACTTGGACATGACACAAGTCTATTGTCATGTTGAACATTCAAAAGGGGCTCAGAGTGATCGGGTGTAGTGCATGTGTAGGTGCACAGCAGTCAATCAGTCTGATTGATGAAATCATTTGCTTAATAAGTGAACATATGTGGGGCTTTGGAGGGAAAAATACATGTCTGAAGTATGGTGATTTTGGGGCAGAACGGCACACAAATGTGCGTTTATCATGCAAATGATTTCATCAATGAGGCAGAATAAAAAGAAAAACTGTATTAACAATGTTGTGTCATGATGGAAGTTTAAGGGGAAGTGCAGTCATCATGTGCAAAGTGTTTGCAGCGATCAGAAGGGATACAGTGAACCCAACACCTAAGGGTGGGGGATGGGTTGGAGGCACTACATGGGTCACATATAGCAGTTATGACCAAACAGCCTGACCTGGCACTCAATCAGAACACATCACCCAATCAACATACAAATGGCCTGGACACAAACGCATGGGGACTCACCGGACATTGTCTCAAGATCTGGTGGGTCTCCCATGCCTTGGGTCTGATCCTCTGCGATGAACCCTCCAGCGATGGCCTCATGTTCTATGGGTTCATCCTCCTCTGGTGGTGACCCACTGCCAGTCACCAGAGTAGGGGCGTAATTGGAAGCCAGCTCATTTTTTGCTCTGCGTTTGAGGTCATTCCAACGCTTTTAGCAATCATCAGCTGTGCGCTTGACAAATCCAAGGGAACTAATCTGGTCCGCGATGAACTGCAGTGGGCCCTACACTGAGCAGTCATAGTCTTGCACCCTGCCGTCACCAGCATGTCGTGGCCATGTGCCGACACGTAGCCCACAAGTGTGACTAGTTCCACATCATGAAACTCTGCTTACTTGATGTGCCAGAGGGGCGAGCTGTGTCTGGGGTCCCAGCCTGATCCGCAAGAGCACGCTTCTTCCTCTTGAGAAGTGGTGCGACCCCTGAGTGTCTTACGCCGCTCTGGTCTGTAGGGGCTGAAGCGCAGGTGGACTGGCCACTGGAAGCAGGCAATGGCATGATGACCAACGGTCTCAATGCAGACATTGGCTGCTGGGTGCTGTTGCCAGGACCAAGTGGCACAACTGCCTTGGTGTGAGGGTCCGGGACCAACACTGTACCGGCTGGGTGACTCAGAGCCATGGTGGAGTGAGCTGCAGATGCCCCTGCAGCCTCCTCACCCTGGATACTCGGGCAGCAGAAGACATTGCTGCCCAAATCCACGTGGCCTAGTGACAGCAACTTTCATCGCCACACGTGGCTTGGACTTCATGACACGGAAGTCGGCCTGTGAGTCATCCTGTGCCAGTTTGGTGACCAATCCGGGCCAGGTTAGCAGGGCCTGAGCTGGGATGTGTCAGCTGCTTCTCCCTGACCCACTGGGGGGGGGCATAGGTGTTCCTGAATGGTCCTGGACACCCTGCCCTCTTAGGCCACCCTGCCCACTTTGGCCACCACTGCCACCTTGGCCACCCTGCTCAACCTGGCCACATCCCCTACGGCAGCCACCTCTTGAAGGTCCGCGTCCTTTGCCTCCCTTACTACTTGGTCGCCTCCCAACCATGGCACTGATGTTCTTATGCGAATGCGAGGTGCAGAAAACAATTGTCCTGGGCAATTGGGGTGAAGGGGGCAGGGTACTAGATGGAATATATACCCCTGTGCTCTTGCAAGGATGTCTGTGACCTCTGGGGGAAAATGACGGGTCACGCAACACTCAGGCACCCCAAAAACAAAAACAAATGTGCACGCCACCCCTAGGAGCCGCAGTACGCTGTGGCACCCAGAAACACAAGAAATGTGTACGCGTGGTACACGCAGGCCACAATGACCTCTGAATGGTTGCGTAACACATGGGGGCAACCACAGTGGAAAAATATGCGTGAGACTCACCGTCTGCTTGGCAAATTAACGTGAAAAAGACGCACGTGTGTGCATTGGCAACACCCCCATCAAAAGAAGAATCGAGCTCTGCCTCAGTAAACAAGGAGTACACACTGTAACCGTTGTGAAGTAATCGCGAGTGAACCGACAAGAAGTACAAGAATCACCCACTCGCTCTCCACAAAAAGCACATACAAGAAAATGGCATCCTATGCAGACCTTTAACCCCTGCCCACAGAAATGCCTATGCGTGCCATGTCACTTATTTGCTTACACGCTAAGGGCCTTTCCTCGAATTGCACAAATTCACACGCAGACGTACTGTTTTTGCACATGTGGATTCACTATGCATCCGTGCCGAGGGAAACACCCGCGCATGTCATGTCACTTACACACTTATGCGCTAAGGCCCTTTCCTCGAGTTACACGCTATCGTGCTGTTTTTTCATGTGCATATTCACTCTGCATCAAGCTAGCCACACGACAACACACGGAAGACCACGCTCCTGCCCAGAAGGCCACGTTCCTGCCCCACAGAGCCCTGAGCCGCCTCCCACGAGCCATCTGCTACTGCCTGCCTGCTGGCCACATGCCCTGCTATTTGGTGCCTGCACATCAGCCTTTTGCAGGGGTCCAGTTGCTGCGACCACCCCTACTTGAACAGAAGACTCCCGACTTCTGTTCCATCACTCCACAGCCCAGCACCAGGACCCAGTTGCCCACCCACACCTGCCTCGGGGGTTGCCAATTCAGGCCAAACTCCATCTGGGACCAGTGGCGACCCCCAGCAGAGAGGCAGAGGGCTGCCAGCTTCACTGCAGGAGAAGTTGGCATCCTGGTGCAGCAAGTCCTGGTGCATTATGATCCCCTCTTCGGATGACCACGCGCCGACAAGGATGGATGGAAGAGGATCTGGTTGGACATCGTGGGTGCCATCAACACAGAGGGGTGGCAACCCGCTACCTGAAACACATCCATAAGCGCTGGGAGGACTTCAGGTCCAGGACCCTTAGGAAGGCCCGGCACCTCTTGGACACAGCAGATGCAGTGGGGTGCCGGGTCCGCCTTACCACTGACCAGATAAGGGTCCTGGAATGCATTAGCCCAGTGCTTCACCTCCAGGTCCTTGAGAGGCAGACCCCTCTGGAGTCGAGCGGTAAGTGTCCATGCATGCATGCATACTCATTGGACACAGTGCATGTTGAGGTGTGCCATGAGTGTGCAGCTTGGACATATGTCTGACATGGCCCATGTATGGATGTGTATGTGCAGGGACATGACAGTGCTACATGTGAGTGCATTCATGTGTGATGCACATCAATGGTGTATGTATTCCAAAGCATGACACACAACTGGATGTGAAGATGCACACATGTTTGCATGTCTGTGTATGTACTCAGCCATGTTTGGGGTGTGACACATGGATGCTTGTCATGCCTTCATGTACGTGCATGGTGTACATGTGTGTGTGTCTGTTTGGGGGCGTGTGACTCTGAGATGCCATGGATGCATGTGACACAGACATGAAGGTACCCGATTGGCAGATGTGACATAGTTGCTGATGATTGCACTGTGACAGGTGGTGGAGATGTATAGATGCATGTCTGTCTGTGTTCGGCACTCCCCATGTTGCTTGTGACATCATGCCAACCTTTGGATGTTCATACAGTTGTGTGTTTATGGATGCTGCTGCCTGCTGCATGATTCCTGTTAATTTGTGCATGTGTGTTGGTTTAAATGATATGAGTGTTGGGGAGTGTGATGCCATCTGTGAAGTTTGACACTGCCACTCATGTGCAACTGTCATGTGTGTATCAGACCATTGTACAGTGCTCTGATTCCTGTGTTCTATCTCTCCCTGTGTGCAGCATCGACTGATGAAGAGGGCAGATACGGTGCTGTGGAGCACAGCGGCAGGGATGCCACCGCCAGCCAGAGACGCAAGGCCCAGCTCCCCTCCGAGGTAATCATATCTTCCGGGAGTGAGGAGTTTGGTGCTGTGTCCATGGCCGCAGCTGCCGAGGGAAGGTCCAAGAGGCGGAGGTTGGAGGTGTACTCCTCTGCAGCAGAAGGGGCAGCTGAGCATCCACAGGGGCCTATGGAGGAAGATGGCACAGAGTCATCCAGGTTGGAGGGGGGTTTGGTTGAGTAGGAGGCCGTGACAGCCCCATGCACGGGACCTAGAAGCAGGGATTCCACTGGTGCTACTGGTGCAGTCCAGGGATAGTGACAGGAGGCAGCACAGGTCGCTGTGGAGGTGCCTATGTGTAATCCTGTCCCCGATCCTGTGACTGCATTAACCGGCACCAGCAGGGAAGCCTTCGTCCAGATCCGTTTTCAGGGAGGGGATGCACAAACAACAACTGGCCTTCCTCTCCATGCGGACGTGGCAATGCGTGACCGGATTGAGGCTGTCCTAGGTGGTGTGGTGTTGCACCAACATGGTACTCGGTATGACGTGCAGGGTTCTCGTGAGGACAATGCACGTCATTTTGAATACCTGTTTGGACGCATCGCACTACTAGGACAGGTCGTCGGCACTGGGTTGCTCCATGTGCTGGATCTTCTTGTGACCCCCTCCTCAACTGAACCCCCTATATGCAAGTCATCCTCCGTGCCATCTTCCCACCCAAGTATCATTGGGACCCCTGTGAAGCTTCCCCTGAGCCAGCGGCCAGGCTGTTAGAGGACACATCCTTGCCACAGTCGGGAGTTGGACGTCCAGCAGGGTTGGCCACCCCACCAACTGGACCCCAGCAAATAGAGGATGTGCAGGCATCAACAAGAAGGGCACGTGCACGGTTGCACCAAAGGATTCCATCAGCCTGGATGCCCTTGTGGTGCCAGAGGCAGTTGTATTGGAGGCAGCAGTATGCTCAGCGGGGGAGCCATCATGGCTCGGGGCCCTCAACATCCCGGGGGCAGGCATCGGCCGGCAGGCAGGAGGACCCAGGATTGGGTGTGTCTTTTGTGTGGCAGCGGTTGGGCCAGCAAATAGATGCAGAGCGGTGGTGGGCGGAGAGGGCACAGCTCATAATGGTCAGGGCAAAGAACTCCATGCACCAGGCTTTGAGGTGGGTTGAGTGCCTTGAGGCAACTGGCAGGGAGTTGGAGGATCCCATGGCTGCATCCCTGCGAGACCTCCAGACCCTTTGTTCAACCGTGTCAAGCCTGTCCCCATGTTTGTTGAGACGATGTTGTAACAGGTCAACTTTGGATGACAATGCGTCACGTTTCCTATTGCGTCCTTTAGGTCAAGCGGGATCTTTCGGATGTCCACAGATGTAGGTGTTTTGTCATCTTGCTCTTCTTCTGTGGTTTGGGACTCCATTTGGTCATTCGATTTCAAGGTTTTGCTTGCTGTGCCGGTTCGAATTTGAGTTTCCTTTGAGATTTGTTAGTTTTCCCCATCTTGCAGCGATTGAGAGCGAAATTGGATTGCGGGAAGGAGATCCTCTCTGGGATACACTCCAGTGTCTGGTATTTAGTGGGTGATAGTTTCACCAGGCACTGGGGACGTTGTTTACTAGTTGGGTAAGAGTATGGCAGGCAGGGCCTCCTCTGTGCGGTCGGCTGCGCATGAGTTTCTTAAGGGGTAGAGAGTGTTATCTGCACTGATTTTCTGTCACAGTGCTAGGGGGTGCTCCGGCCTGCCAGCTTGCACAGGATCAATGGAGCTCATTTGATTCCCTCAAGGTAGATTGGTTCTGGTACCTTGCAGTTTCAGGGGCATTGTAGGGCGGCAGCCCCTCCACGTGTTGCTGTTGATTTGACCCCACCGGCTTGAACTCGGCGTGCCCGGGCGGGGAGATATTGTGCGAGGCCCCTATGTGCATAGGCTCGGGGGGGGGGCACCACCAGGCCCTGGCAGTTTGCCGAGTGTTGGGGCCTGGAGGGGTGGTAAGTTTCTGTTGGGCAACTTTTGGTAATAATCCTGGTGGTCTAGGATGGTTTGTTTGTCTCATCGTCAGAGGCACTCCCCCCAGACCTCAGTGCCCCCGTTTAGATAGAGGGGAGAGGGGTGACTTAGGAACTAGGTCCCCAGTGCTCTCACCTGTTGTTGCATGCCTTCTCCCTCCTACGCAGCGGCAGCAGGAGACTCACTGCTGCTCTTGCAGCGCCTCCGCTATGGGGTTCTTGCTCTGGAATTTGCTGCCTCTTCGCTGTCATGTTCCCGCTGTGCATAGCACCGGTGCTGCTGGGGGTCAGATGGCTCTTCACTCTCTGATGATCTGTCTGGGCCGAAGCACCTGGGTCTGGGCGGTATGATCCTCGCTAGGTAATCTGTGCGTATGATGCGTTTTTGCAGGCTGTAACTGCTCCCATGGCAATCTTCTGTGCCAGCAGCATGACCAAGCTACTCTGTTAACCTCCGATGTGGCTTGAGATGTCCCCTGTTGGGCACGCCAGGCCCTCAGCACGGGTTGGCTACCTCCTAGTGCTTATTTGCGCTTTTCAGGCAGCAGCAGGGTGGTGCAAGGCCTCAACAGCTTATTAGCTCCTCCGACTCCAGGGTGGCTGCAGCCGGTACAGGGGTGGATGGTGCCTTTTATTTGAGCTACAATGCGCACCATGGTTTCAGCTTGCTGCACCTGTCAATTTAGGGTGGATTACACACCGCAGGATGTACGTTCTCAGGATTAATTTGGGAGCTCTTGCAGCGCTCACATAGGAGCGGACATCTTGTTCGACTCTCTAACGCCCTCTCGGATGAAGCTTTCATGAACCGGACTTGTCTGGCGACCTCATCGTGTGAGAGAGAAGAGAGCAGACGTGGAGGGGGCCAAGGCAGGCTCCAATGTTGGTTTATGCTGTGGTGTGAAAGGGAGGGAGGAAAGGATGTCTAGGGTTTTTGTGATGAATGGTGCAGCCAGGGCCGAGCAAAGGTCCTGGGTGGGTGTGACAGAGGAAGAGTCTGCTGCAGGATTGGGCATTTTCTCAGAGACTATGATAAGTTTGGCTGTGTTGCTCGATGCCGTTGAGATGCAGGCTTGAATAAAAGCTCTTTTCTTGGAGTGGATGCTGATTCGATATTGCCTTTGAAGGAGACGGCAGGCTAGTTTGGCAGAGGGTCTGCCCGATGAATTCCATTTCTGCACAGCTGCCCTACACTTGCATTTTGAGGCAGCCAGATCGGAGTGGTACCAAGAATTGCACTTTTTCGGAGGCTTCAGAAGAGGCCAGGTCAGCCCATTCCAAGAGGAAGAGAGTGGACTGTCCTGGTGGTCGATTAAAGGTGGCCAGAATGAGTGAAAATTTGGAGAGAGAGCCTCAAACTAGGCACTCAAAGGAGAGTAGACCTGAGTAGGGAGGATGGACACAAGTATCCATTCAGGGAAGATCAGCGCCAATCCACCACCTGTCTTCTTTGGCCTGGGCACAGAGAGGATTGTGCAGCTTTCTGGGAGTAGTGTGTCAAAGCTGTCCTTGAACCATGCCTCCATGATGGTGAGCACATTAAGATCCATGCGTTCAAGGAGGTTGCAGATGTCAGACAAGTGTTTGACAGCAGAGCAAGTGTGGAGTGTGGAAATATGGAGCAGCTTGCTATCTTTAAAGGTCTTCCGTTGGGGGCACAGGGGATGGTGGTCCCCCCACGAGGGTGGCAAGAGGGCACCAAAGGGATAGTGGAGGGTGGTGTCGTAGCTAAGGCTGAAAAGGGAGCCAGGACAGTGCTGTAAGGCAGGGGCACCGGTGCAGAGGAGAAGGCAGGCACAGTGGGCTAGCTAGCCTGGCTGGAGGGAGAGGTTAGGTTAGAGAGAATAGGGAGGAGCATGTCAAAGAGAAGAAGGTTGGGTTGAGGACCCTGAACCATGATGGTCTCATTGAAATAGACATTAATATTGACTCTGGAAATGGCAAAGAGGTCAAGTAGACCTCCCAGCGAGTGCCACTATTAATGGGAGAAGAGGCGATAGAAGAGAGAAAGCCAACCATGTAGCAAGTCCAAAGGTCATGTGCATTAAAAAAAAGAGGATGTCAGTGAGAGTGTCTCTGGCAGAAGCCGTGACATAGGTGCCTGCAATAGGAAGGCCAGGGTTGGAGCACAGTATGTCCTTCTTAGGTTTCTTCCGGAAGATTTAGTTATAGGAGAAGGATAGGAGATAGCGAAGCAGTTAGAGAAGATAGGAGAGATATATAGCGATATAGTTAGCTACAGTGGTGGTGAGGACACTTACCAGTCTGAGGTACATGGAGGAATAGGTGTGGGGGATGGGATGGAGGGCAGGGAGACAGACGGCAGTGCACACAGCTAAGTTTGTTTTAGCAGGACCGAATGAGAACACAATGTAGCCACTAGGTATAGCTAAGTTTGAATTTAGCAGGACAGAATGAAAAACACAATGCAGCCTCTGGGCACATCTAAGTTCGTTTTAGCAGGACAGAATGAAAAACATAATGCAGCCACTGGAAACAACTAAGTTCGTTTTATCAGGACAGAATGAAAAAACAAAATGCAGCCACTAGACAAAGCTAAGTTCGAATTTAGCAGGACAGAATGAAAACCATAATGCAGCCACAGGGCACAGCTAAATTTGTTTAGCAGGACATAATGAAATACATAATGCAGCCGCTGGGCACAGCTAAGTTCGTTTTAGCAGGACAGAATCAAAAATATAATGCAGCCAAGTTCATTTTAGCAGGGCAGAATGAGAAACATAATGCAGCCACTGGGCACAGATAAATTCATTTTAGCAGGACAGAATGAGAAACCTAATGCAGCCATTCGGCACAGCCAAATTCGTTTTAGCAGGACAGAATGAATAAAAAAACACAGTGTAGCCACTAGGCACAGCTAACTTCGAATTTAGCAGTACCGAATGTAATAAAATAATTCATCCACTGGGCACAACGAACTTCGTTTTAGCAGGACAACATGAAAAACATAATGAAGCGACTGGGCAGCGCTATGGTTCGTTTTAGCAGGACAGAATGAAAAACACATGCAGCCACTGGCCACAGCTAAGTTCGATTTTTTTAGAAGGTATGGGGCGTGGGAGTACAGATGAGACAGAGTGAGGGGAGGGACAGTCACAGGTGTGGAGGTAGAGGATACATGATTTTAGTTCAGCGAACTAAGCACCTTACCAAAAACCACACAGATGGGTACTGTAAGATTTTCTGGGGGACTTTGTTCCTTCCACACTCCTCTGAAACTGATCACTGGGAGTACACCTTGCATTCGATCTTGCCTGTGCTGGCAGAGTTCTTTGAGCTGGCTAGTCACCCCTACTGCTATGGTGATGCTGACTCTTACAATAGCTTCTGTGGTCTGGTGCTCCCGAGATCCCTACCAGCCTTGTCTGTGCACTATGCAGCTACTGGGTGCCTCATGGCATGGTCTTGTCTGTGCTTCTTTGGATTTATCATCCGTTTTATTCCATTTTTTTTCCTTCCTTTATCTTCTTGTCGTGATGCCACTCGCACTGTGCTCTGTCCGATGCTGTTCTTTGCCAGTGGCTATTACCGCCTCTGCCTCCGGAGTGCAGATCCTCCTACACCACTTTCATGGGCTGCAATGCTGCAGAGCACTCGGACACAGAGGCCTAGTGGTCCTGATCATGCGCAGTGCAAGGAGACTGCTGCAGCACAGGCTCTGGGGGTACAAAGCATGCTGCTGGTCTCAGGCGCTCTGGAAATGCAGAGATAGCAGCTGCCATCTTCTGATCACATGGAGATCATCATCATCATGGAATTAGTGATGACCTCATATGATTCATCACATTGAACAGTAGAATCATCAATAAAAACCTATCAGACTAAATATGGATTTTACAGCTAACACAAGAATGACTACACACACACGTGTTGGTACAAAGAATATGTATGGAGAGCTGCAATGCATACACATCCAAGGCACTTACAGGGAAACTCTAGTAAGGTGGAAAGAAACACCATCACCAGAAAATGACAATAAGATTAGAGTTCATCATCATGTGTAACAAATTAATTGTCTGTCTGGGGCCTGCTTATTGTCCAATGTATGTGCACAATTAGT
The DNA here is from genome assembly GCF_040938575.1 of Ambystoma mexicanum. Lineage (NCBI taxonomy): Eukaryota > Metazoa > Chordata > Amphibia > Caudata > Ambystomatidae > Ambystoma > Ambystoma mexicanum. The sequence continues at coordinate 720,631,307 of NC_090936.1, forward strand.
TCAGGCGAAACCCTTCGAAAAGTACCTTAAACACATAGCACAAGGTTGAGGTCTACATATACATGACCTTTAGAGAATGTGTATGGTGTTTTCAATGCGGTATCACCAGATCAAGCCATCTGCTTAAGATTCTCACTGTCACTGAACAAAAACAGCCACTCAAATGTGTGATGTCATCAGTGAAGTCATCAATGATGCCATTTGTGATGCCATCTTTGTTGTCCTTGGTGTTAGTTTTAGCACTGCATGGTGGTGGCACAAGTTATGGTTGCATAGCTTAACATAACTGGAGAAGGTCTTTGTTTTTTTGATTTTATCTTGCAACCATATGTCCCATTAACAAAGTGCTTTTCAATGAATTTCATAGGTTTTTATTAGTACAACTTAACCATAACATCCATTTAACACAGTGTTTTCAGTGATCATATATATATATATATATATATATATATATATATATATATACATATCACAGGGTGGCAGCCGCTGCCCTGTAGTTAAGGTGAGTTGGACTCCCATACGAAACCCCAAAACATGAATTGCTAATAACTTTTGAGTTGTGATGAGATTTGATATGTGCAATGGATTTGCCCAACATTTTGAAGTCCATTAGGGATGCACACGCCCCACCCCAGACAGCAAAATGTGGTAATGATTTCTTTTTATATAAAAAGGTTATCAAGAAATGAGGCAGCTGGCACCTTTTTCTTCTCTCAATGCGAGAGATAGCCATGGTTATATCCGAGGATATCGAAAAATTAAACGCAGAAAAAAAGACATTTATAGGTAAATAAACATGCAAATGCCATCAGGTTAGAGGTGGTAGAGTTGCTAGAGGACATTATATTAAAGAAGGGTGAACCAGTGGAATAGGATGACACGTAGAATCTTCACTCAAATATACATTTTAATTTTTTTAATCAATAATTAATGTATGTATGATATAAAACCATAAAAGCAATAAATGCAATCCATCAGTTTAACATTTGTATCTCAAACAATCACCCATAGTCCCATACTACCACTTTCAAACAATCATGAATAAAACCAATTTGGCTTGTCAAGACAGTGTAAACAACTGCTATTAATACAGTCTCCTTTCGTTTTTGCATATATTGATGACCCGGCCCATAATATCAGGTGTCAAATATCTGTTTTTTTTTGTTAGTCCAGATTGCACACAGCAAGTCGTCGACTCGTGTTTCGGTCACAAAAGACCTTCTTCAGGACGTTGGGCACAGAGTAACTACTCTGCCCTTTTTGGAAACGAATAGGCCAATGTTCATTCCCCAAGTTTCAATCTAGTGTAAGCAAGTAGAACGTCGGAATCAATCATCCACAGGAATATATAATACTTTAGTCATCAGTCACTGCCGATTCGTGTGATAAGAAATTCACACGCCTTCTGCGCAGTCCTCTGACCAGTGATTTGATTCAATTTAATATATCCAGTTCGTCCAACTGTGAATCAGTTGGACGAACTGGATATATGTTAACAAGGTCTATGACACGGCAACAGCTCATAAAAAACAACAATAATCCGGCGGCACGTCTCTGCCCGTATTTTCAATAATAGGACTGGGGATTTAAATTGCAGGTTTACCCCTTTCTTTATAACGTGGCTAGAGGACAGACACCAAGTGAGATTTAGGAGTTGGAGGGGTTCTTGGGACTGCATTTGCAACAAAAAGCTTGTCTGTGGCTTGGCTATAGCTGCAAATAATCGACATTTCATAGGAAACTGCATCACAGAAACAGCATGTGTTGTGGGGGGAATGGGAGTGGGCAGTGGAGGTGACTAGGCCATCATGTGTGAAGGGGAGCAGAAATATAGTAGGTGGAATATTGATGAGGGCCTGAGGGGGCTGGGAAGCATTTTTATTTCTTCAATGCTTTTTTTCAGATATCAGCAGCTACATAGGACTACATATAGCTGAGGTTATGTGCAGTTCTGCACCTGGCCATATATATATTCAGTAAAAAAACGTTGTTAAAGGGACGTTATGGTTAAGTTGCGCTACTAAAACCTTATGAAATTCAGTGAAAAAAACTGTGTTATAGAGACGTTATGGTTCCAAGTAAAACTGAAAAAATCCTGAAATTTGCCAGTTATGGTAAGGTAAGCAACCATAATTCGCGCCACCACTGTGCGCTGCTAAGACTAACACCCAGGACTTAACAATCATCATGGTGTTTTATTAGTGTTCAGATATTGCATGACCAATGTGGCATCTTGTGCCAGGAGTGGTGAAACCGAAAGCCGACGTGTGTTTCGACCGTACTCTTTATCAAGGCAAAGGTGAAGTGGCAGAAGGCTTGTGGTGGAGCTGGTGGGTAATTAACCCTGATTAGGGTGCCAGGTGGAGGCTTGTTGGCCTCATCGGATGCCGGGAGCGGCATTCGTTCCAGATGGATTCAGTGTTCAATTTCAAGACTCGACTATCACTAGTTTGTAACAATCAGCAAAACTTGCAAATATTGGACCCTCAATCCTGCCAGCGCCATCACCAAACAAGGTTTTGTTACCCCACCAAGTATCAAATCACTCGGAAACCCTGGAGTTGGTTTCCAGAGAAACCATGTGGCAGGCTACAGGCAAAACCACAACCACCAATAGAAGGTGCACAGGGGACCAGCTGCCCTGACACTAAACTCCTAACCCATTGCAAAAGAACATGCCAGCTCTAGTCAGAAAAACAAACATGCCTCTTTTGATTAACAACCTAGAAACATTTTGCTGAGGACAAAAAACAGAACTATTGTCCCATATTGCACTAGGTATAAAACCATAAAAAAATTTCTTGGCATTTGGAAGTAGTTTCATTACTGTCTGAACCAAGTTTTGCAGATCTTCCAACAAAGTAGGGGCAAGACATAACCCAAATGCAAAGCACCACAGTGCAGGACAACCACATGTAGACTGTTTACCCTAGCCATATCTTGACAAACGTCTACCATTGCCTGCAAATTGAAACCAGGCACAGTGCCCACACCACCTCCACTCCCTTTACATCAAAATTGTTTCCCACATTCCTACAATTTGCATACTGCTCCAAACCATTTACAAACATATCTCAATCACCAACACCCTGACTTTTCCACCTCTGCCATCTTCACTACACACATCCTCTCTCAATACAAAGCAGAACCTCAACACCTAATTGGCTAATCCCTATAGTTCCCTTTACATGTTGGATTTGCTGAGAAACCCGGATGTGGCACGCCCTGTCCATGGACAGCCGCGGTGTCCGCAGAGCCCATAACACTGAGACAGCCCTTCTACCCTTTCCACTTCACTCCCTGCACCATTCCCTCATTGGCTACTGTTAAGCAATCACACGACCATTCACCAACCACATCCAATAACTCTACATCTAACTCCATAATCAGAATTCAGCACTTTAGATGTACTGTTGATCACTCTGAGTACAATTGGGCTGTGACTGCAAAGCACCTACAGCAACTACTAGTAAACTCTCCAACATTTCTACTTGCAGATTCATGCACATCCACATGCATGAACACAAACTACAGGTATGAATATTTTCTGCACACTACTTGTACATCTTTTTTTATAAATGCATATAAACCGATTAACTGCTACTTACCCTGTATAATTTGTAAAACAAGCTTACTGCCATTTCTCCCATCTGCTATGATCAAGTGTCACTTGCAATGTTCTCTGCTCTCCAAATGTTATTTACCCATATTACTAACTGCAATGTACAAACTGTTATTTTCTTCATTCATTCTATCATTTGTGTAACCACTGCCACCTATTTATCCACTGTTCAACCATAATAGCATGTAATGCATTATAGTGTATAGGATGCACATACAATTTCCTTTCTATACATTCAGCATATTTAACATACATTCTATCATTTGAACTTCCTTTAGAAATTATTATAGTAGTAATCAGACACAACACACACAGCTATCTAACGAATTGTTATTTCATGTTAAAAGATGGGAGAAATAACAGTATAATTATGGAAAAAGGCTTTCTAGTGTGTTATATAATGACGCGCAGCCATGATGAGTACATGCATCTTTATTTATGCACACAAAAAGCCAATATCATTTGAAAGGCTCCCAGCTGAAACAACACCACTGCCTCTACAACTGTTCTTCCAATCTGGACAGCTCTCTCATTCCAGCTGGTTGCCCATTCTGTTCTAAATTAGCACACAAAAATGTCAATTGTATGTCCTTGATGCCAACTCTTGCAAGCTGTTCCAAATTCCATGAAACAATGTTGAAAAAAGAAATGCAACCAATAATTGAAATTTCATCCACAGACAAACTGGACGTACATGGTGTGACACTACCCATGTGTCAACAAGCCACAACAAGACTAAGTACCTTAGAAAATTCTATCTCCAACACAGCTGGTTTGGAGAAAATATTAAAATTATCTTTAAACTATAGAGTAATGCTTAAACATCACCTTGACATGGAGCAAGGACTAGTTAATGGAGCACTGAGTACAGTTGTTGGCTTTCAAACATACCCACGTGACAACAACATTCAGTTTGTCAATATTCTCTTTGACAAACTTTCAGAAGTAAAAAGGATAGGGTGCTCAACAGCTTGATTCTAACTCTAGCATACGCAGTCACCATTCACACATCACAAGGTCTTACCTTAGATAAAGCATTGATAGATATTGGGAATACAGTCTTTAAAGAAGGCATGAGCTACATTGCACTATCACGCTTACGTACACTTGACAGTCTTTTTCTAATCATCTTTGATGCAAGTAAAGTAAACGCTAATATTCCTTGCATTTTAGAATACAATAGACTATGTGCACTATACACCCCATCTAAAAACATATCCTGTTCCACAAAAAGCAAAACGTTGTAAAAGAAAAATAGTTCAAACAGAAATGCAACAGGATGTCACTGCAAATTCTTCAAAGAGAGTAAAAGAAACTAATACTTCATCAATTTCTATAACCAAAGAAGAATCTATTACTCAAAGTAACTCAGGTACTTCTTCAAAGAAGCAACACACACTAAAAAAAAATGACTTGGACACAGAACTAGTCCATTCAATTTTTCAAATATAACGTGTAAATTGCTACGCAAATGTAGCAATCAATATTCTATTTCAATTGCCACCAATTGTTGACAACATTTACTTACACAGTACACACCAATTGTGTTTGCAAATGTTAATCCTTCATATAAATGCAAACAACAATCCTGACAACACAAACAGTGTTCATGGAATAAGAAAAGAATTGGACTACTGTGCTGGAATGGTGAAATTCACTATAAACTCACAAGGAGATCCACAAGAATTTCTAATGTACTTGCTACAAGTACTGGAAAACAAAAACATACCTTTAAATGAAATCTTCCAGATTTCATAAATGTGGAATTATACATGCACTCTGTGCAACAATATGCAATATAAACAAATCCCGAATGAACGTTTTGTGTATGTATCCATACCTTACTGTGAATCCGTTCCATTTCAACAACTAGTACAAAATGCAAACCATGGCAGATTATATACTACCTGCAATTCAGATAATCTCTCCACCTTACTAATACAAACACATAGTAAATACGTAATACTAATGTACAATGCAAATAGTACTAAACACAACTGCAAGCTGACTGGATTCACACATGGGCAAGTATCACTTGGTAAGAAAACCTTCACAACCATAGGTATAATCTACCATAGAGGAACCACAATCAATGCAGGTCACTACACTGTATATATAAAAAAGAATTGTGGATGGTTCAAATGTAATGATAGTACCATTACTTTAAAGCAAAGATTAACAGCAAATCTTATAAACGCTTTTTTTAATATTCTTAAAACCAAAATGTAATAACTAAACTGTGCATAAACATTAATAAAACTACAATTAGAAAACGATAAACAGTTAGAATACGACAACAGGAATCTAATTACCCCAAGATTCTTCAACAACCAAACGGATAAATCAATACCACTAAATTATAACAAGAAATAAACAGTTAGAATACGCCAACAATTATCTAACTGCCTCAAGATTTTGCAACCACCAAACAGATAGATTAACAATTTGAGAATATAAATAAAAAGTATAATCAGTTACAATTGAACAACAAGTATCTAACAATCTGCAACAAGCCAACATTAGCCAGAAACAAGTAAACACTGAAAACACAAAAATAAATGTACTGTACCAAAACAAAAAAAGTATTTTTTTAATCCAACATGGATTTTTTTTTCCACAGACCCAATGATTTAACAACAAACACAGAAACTGAGCAAATTGCACAGTACTCTGGTTTGTAATCTAAAAAATATGAGGGTCGAAATGAATTAAAAATGTCTATTATTCAATGTTATGAGTCCTTATAAACTACCAACACTAATATGATCTTTTCTTTTATCACAGAAATTGACAAAGAATATATGCGCTCCAGTTACCAAACCAAACAGTAAGTATATTATAATAAGTATAACTCATAAATACGCTCCATAACACAACCATTGAAGCAAACATGTAACCGTACACCACAATGCAAAATGTTTACCTCCATGGATATGTTATACTGCAGTGCTTGTTACCAAACTATACAATCTTAATGGCATGATGTACCCAAAACTTCACATACAAACTATACAAATCAAACAGTACATAAACTGTAGATTTGCAAATATTTCATACATATTCAATTATATGGGTGTGATCTATGGGTGTGATATGCTGCAGTGATTGTGGCCAGGGCCTAGAGTCTTGGGTGCATGCCCTCATGCCCTCATGCACCCAAGACTCTAGGCCCTCGCCACAACCACAGCAGCATATTACACCCATAGATAAAGAATCAAACATTTTAACCATGCAGTACGAGCATTTTTTATGTCCGCGGACACCTAACGTGTTCTAAGAACAATTTTATTTTGCTTGCATACAGCACGGACAGATATTCTGCCCTTAGGACACCTCCATTCTGATTGCGTACAGACATCCTGGACACCGTGCATGTTCTTAGAACAGTTTAAACTTGCCTGCAGACACTACGGACAGGAGCAGTGTCCTTAGGACACATCCATTTTGGATAATTACGGACATTCTGGACACCGCGCCTGTTCTTAGAACAGTTTTAACTTGCCTGTGGACAGTACGGACAAGAATAGTGTCCTTAGGACAACTCCATTTTGGGTAATTGCAGACATCCCAGACACCGCGCCTGTTCTTAGAACAGTTTCAACATGCCTGCGGACACTACGAACAGGAATAGTGTCCTTCGGACACCGCCATTTTGGTTAATTCCGGACATCCCTAACACCTAATATGTTCTTAGAACAGTTTCAACTTTGCCTGCGGCCAGTACGGACAGGAATAGTGTCCTTAGGACACCCCGATTTTGGCTAATTACGGACATCCCGGACTGCGCGGCTATCCATTGATAAGACAAACACAATAGGGGTGCCTGCCACCTAAATATATACAGCATTTAACCCATCTTTTACTCCCCCACACCCCCAAACGCTCTTACACACCAGCACATCTGCCAAAGTTGTATTTCTCCACCATTTGTCACTGAGCTGTCCGCGGATGTCCGCGGATCCAAGATGGTGGGCGTTTCCAAAAATCTGATGCGAAAAAACTCTGTTAAAGGGATGTTATGGTTAAGTTGCGCTAATAAAAACCTATCAAATTCAGTGCAAAAACTTTGTTAAAGAGACGTTATAGTTACTTTACACTAATTAAAACCTATACATTTTATGGTTCCAAGTAAAATAAAAAATAAGAAGAAATGTATCAGTTAAGGTAAGCTAAGCAATCACAACTTGCGCCACCACTGTGTACTGGTAAGACTAACACCCATGATATCAAAGATGACATCACAAATGACATAACATGTGCATTTACGTTTCATGAAAAGTATCTGTAAGGGATTTTCATTATAATATTGGCAAAAAACTGTCAGTTGTCATTGGGAGAAATATCATGAGCTACATAGTTCATTAAGCAATGCAAAACACCTGCTGCACAAATGCCTGCTATACTTGCAAGAAGGGCTGCAAAGCATTTTGCATTTTTCGCAAAAAAAGGTGATTGCCAGCATCAGTAAGATTGTCTCCATCTCTGCAGAAAATGATGGTGCTACGAAATGTAATGTTTTCTTTGTGGAAGACAGCCCATCATCTCGCAAAAATGTGCAAACAGCCTTGTTGACATTGCGCCTGGATTTCTCCATTTGCAGACCAAATGAAGAAGAGCGCAGCCAAATCTGTCTCTGGGCAATGCGTGAAAAAATTACTGGAGAGTTTGGAAACATGTCCATGAACGTCCCAAGAGCCTCCTGAAGTGCTACTGAACAAACACCTTTTGTTTTCAGATTTTGTGGATTTTTTTCTCTTCTTTTCCTCCTTACTGCCTTACATCAACCTCTGCAAAGCATCCCTTAGATTGTGAAAAAAACGGGCATTTCCAAAAATGGACAACAAAATGCTGGCTGTGGTAAAATAGTGCACACTAATGGAGTCAATATTGTCATTGGAGTAAACAGACATCTCAGCACGTCGCAAAACTATTCCCATGCATCTATTAAGTTACAGTTACTCTCCAATTTCAACTAATAGGGGTAGCGCAAACTCAGGACCTAATCCTCAGTGCTCTAGAGATACAAGTTCAAAGAAGCATCTAGCAGTTCAACAAAGACTGCCGATAGTCTTGAAAGTCCACCTTCTGGGTTGACACTTTTGTCAAATCTCCCAATCATAAATTAGATGTCAACAAGATGATTCCTTAGTCCAGTTGACTTCTAACGTAGCTGTTTCTAATATCAGCTACCGAGACGACATGTCCGCTTCCTCAGCGGTGACATCTGAGGCCAAACAAATTATTTCACGCATTGTCGGCGGAGGAGTCAGGCCTCCTCGCTACTCCAATCTGCGGCTTCTCAATCTAAAAGCATTCTCACTCGAATCGCGATGTAAATGCGGGTGGGTCAGATTCTGCCCACGTTCACATTAGGATTCCGAGTGAGAACGCTTTTGGTTTGAGGACTTTGGGAGATTTGACAAAAGAGCCAACCCAGAAGGTGGACTTTCAAGACTATCGTCAGTCTTCAGTGAACTGCTAGATGCTTCTCTGAACTTGTATCTCTGGAGCACTGAGGATTAGGTCCTGAGTTTGCGCTACCCCATTAGTTGAAATTGCAGAGTAACTGTTGGAAGACATCTTCCACCTTATTGTGTTGTAAGTGTGAGGCGAGACTCATGCCTCACCAATGTCCTGAAGAAGGTCGGAACTACGTCAGGCTGAATTTGAAAGCCCTATTTGCCGACCTAACCATATGTAGACCATTTCAATAAGCTTGGATTACTATTGTACAGAAATACACACCATTAGGTGACATGGGTGGAAAAAATGAAAGTACTTTATGGTTGTATAAAAAGGGTCCTACGCAAGAGTTGACCTTATGTACTGTTTAAATTGACATTGGTTGTGTGATTGCTAGTATGTGTTTGAATTGTGGAATGAACTGGGTGTCAAATATGTGATTTACCTTCATTATCGAAGTGTTTTAGTATTTTGTTGTATTTTGCAATACATTTATTTTTGTATTGAAATAATCTGTTAGTGGTATCTTTCCAACCTCTCCACTGAGGGCCATTTTCGTTATATAACTATATTGTTTACCCGGAGGACCTTCATTAGTACAGGTACCCATATTATTTATACCACTCTTTGTATTGTCATCAGAACACCAGTATTGTAATACCCACTAGTTTTATAAACATGGGAATGTCCTTACTTCTTCAAGCACACTACACGGTCATACATGCTAAAGCAAACCTTTCCCACAGGTACATGCACACATATCAGTACAACATCCCCAACCAAAAGTAACATCCTTTTGCACAATCACACTTGTCTATGTATGCCTACCCTCATATTCAGACACTCATGCAAAGTGCACACAAATACATTGTACAACTTCCAAACCCACACTTTCCTTTTTTCTCCTACAGACACAAGAGAATGCCTACCAAAAAGCAACTCTGTAGAAAACAACACAGAAATAGAGCAGATAAAACTCAAACCATGCAAAATAGCCATCCACCTCTAGCAGACGTTTTACGAAACGTTCAAACAAAACAGCTAATAGTCACTGAGCAAAACGGAACAGGTAGCAGGAATTAAAGTCTGACTTCTCTTTCAAAATGTAAAACTAAAAGTAAATCTATTAAGAAGAATGCAACTACCAGTAGTGGTAACACTGCATCTACCAATGTTAACATAGCCACAAGAAAGCATTCCAAAAAAATAATTTTACAAAATAAATTCCACCATAGAATCCTTCAGAACCTTATAAAAATAGGGAAGAAATCACGGTCAACCCTTGAAACTTAACGCAGAAAACAGATCCTGGAAGCTCTCATTAACAGTGTAATTCTCATCAAAATGAAATTGTTTATATTAATTTTAAACAGAAGGAAACCACTAGCAAAATTAATTAGTTAACTACAAAAAGTACTTCGCAACATAAGCAATATTGACATAGATACCTTATGTACAGGTAAGTGGATTCACACAACCTGCACAGAGCCCTATTTCAACAAAGAGGCACACAAACAAGAGCAAACAAACCCAATTGTCATACATAGCATTGGTCAAGGCTTTGAAAAGGTAGACAGTACCATTATGGCAGAAGAAAGGCGGATTGCAAGAATTTCCCCAACAAACTTGCAATTAACTCTCCATTCAATCCTACCAATCTGTCTCGTTTACAAATGGCTGTACTCCTCAAAGTGTAATGTACGAAAACAATCCTTCAAATCTTTGCGGCATTTCCTCAATCATTTTGTGAAAGCCTAAGACAAATCAAAAATTAAAATATTACAAACCATGGACTCCTGTCCAGTGCGCAAATACACAGGACTATAAGGACATTCATTAGCCTGCATTTCCGGGCTTGCTTGCAAAAGCACCTTCCACCACATCAAAATGTTGGCAACACACCATTTTACTATACAAAATATCGTTCAGAGGTTGTACTATGCAAAAAGTCCTGCTTTAGTACTGGGGCATTTAAATCACATTCTCCGACATGGCACAGCCAAAGAACTCATGGAAGAAATTAACCACATCCAAAGCAAATATTTTGGAAGTGAAGAGCACTTGCAAAATCCGGTAAATTTGGAAGAGAGTAGCAACAACCTTGCAGCTGCCAACCTTCTATTACACACATACAAAAAAGGAATAGCAAAGTTTAAAAGCACATCTGCTAAAGTACCAAACATTGTAGACACTCTGGGATTGCAACAGTCAATGGAGCAATCTTTGATTATCCTAGTGAATGGTTTACCTGCAAAAGGCACAAACAGTTGGCAGCAACTGGTAGACATAAACAAAGTTAGAGAAGCCCTTCAATAGCTTAAAGAGAACAGTGAATACTACAAAGAAATAAACATTGAAGAAAGCCTGAAATAAATCAATGAAATAATTCAGGATTCCTCATCAACTGGCCAATTTGAACTTCTAGATCCTACTACAGCCTCCAATATTTTAGACCAGTATACAATTCACCCACTTCACTCCAAAGACACCATAGACAATGCACTAGAAACATATCAAATGCGGCAAGCCAAAGGATCTCCAATCAGCATATGGGAAAAAGTGTAGAAGCACATGCCTTTCCACTACTCTTTCCTACTGGAAAAGGTGGAAGGGATGATGAAGGATGCACACAAATAGCATCAGAATACCGCTCTTTGTGAATGTATTCTGAAGACCCCAGATTCAGCCAAAATGTTGAATACATATTTTGCCTCCTGTTTGAAAGTGAACCAGCAACTCTATGTTACGGAGTTGCACACAAATTGAAAACAGGTTCCAATTTTTTAAACATGTCTGCTGCGCAGCTCCTTCAAAGGGTGCTGGAGAAAGATGAAATTTTACAGTCAAGTATTACAAATCTCTTGGCAAACATGCGTGGTACAAAAGAATACTGATTCTGACATCATGCAGATGTACAGTGTATGCTACACAACCTTGGCCCACCCACATGGTTTGTCACTTTAAGTTGTGCAGAGTATGAATGGGAAGGCATGCTCGATTTCCTACTCATAGCAAAGGAAATAAAAGCAGGGATAGACTTGAAAACACCAGGAGAACTCCTCTCTCTTAACCCTGTGAATGTGTCAAGGTACTTCCATCAATGCTTTCTTGCCATGCTGGACTTCATCTGTAAAAACACAGTTCCTCCCCTCTGAGAAGTGCAACACTTCTTTTGGAGAAAAGAATATCCATCCAGAGGTGCACCACACATCCACATGCTTTTGTGGATTAAATGTGCTCCTAAATTTGGTCAGAACAGTGATGCACTGTTTTGCAGTTCATTCACAATTATGACACTTAGAAATCCCTTGAGAAAGTGCACATAGTGACCTACATGCACACATTTTGCAGTTTCAAAGACATACATGTGGCAAGTATTGTCAGCACAGATATAAAAACAAAGGCAAACACTGCACCAAATGCTGATTTGGTTTCCCTAGACCAGCTTCAACAAAATGACAATTAAACATCTTCATGTCTTCTGTTAGACACAATGTGAAAGGCAAATCGTCTAAGAACACAAACTGCATTAAAAGAACTGAAGCACCAAAGTACATCAATGATTACAATACAATCATTGCCTTCCTGTGGAATGCAAACATAGATGTAAAGTACATTGAAGACAATTCCACTGCAGTTGCACAATTGTGTATAGTCTATTTACCCAAAGCTGAGAAAACAGAGCGGAAAGACCTCTGAGATGATATATCATCTGACAAAACACTGTCAAAAAAATGATACAGCCATGGCATTAAAATGCTCTCCCATCAAGAATGTGGTTGCTATGAAGCTTTAGACCGTTTAACCGGCATAGCCTTGTATGGAAATCTAAAAACATAGTCAGGCTAAACCTTGGTCCTTCTGCTTCCAGAAAAAGAGTTCTCAAATTGTGCCAAGACATAGAAACAATAGCCAAACATGATCCCAACAGCCAGGACATTTTGAAAAACAATGTATTGGACACATACCTCCCAAACAGGAGTACTTCTTTGGAAACCATGTGTTTACCACACAGCCCAACACTTCTCATACAAAAATAATATTAAACCAGATGAAAAAAAGGTAAATACATAGTTAAAGGTTGTGAGGGCTGCCTGGTTAAACTTACCAAACCCAGCCTGATTAATCATATGAAGCTATCATTAAAAACTCCTCAACATAAAGAACTTTACTACATTTTCCTTACTTCAACTTTTTAAATGATGGAGAAAAGAAGATGTATTGGACTCCCATGCCTCCTATGAAGGTGCTTTCAATGCAGGTCAAGGCACTCTATAAAAGATATAAACTTCAAACAGTACAAACACATGTTGGACAATGAACGCCAACGAGAGGAAGAACGTCGAGCACAACTAAATGTAGACACTCCTGAGAGCAGTCAACCTTCTCTTACAGGAAGCCAAGAACCACTTGCAGAGCCACTCATAGTACATGAGGCAGAATTAGCCATGACCGAAGCAGAATACAACATGTGTAAGTATGAGGAATCTGAATAAAACTTTGAACTTCTGAAATCATAACTGAATAATGAGAGCATAGAATATTCCTAGAAGTAACTAAAGAAATTGAACATGATGTGCAGCATGAAACTAAAACTTGTACCTGTCAAAACAATAAACCTGTGCTCCTGTGTGTAAGTGGTGTAGCTCATTTAGGCAAAACATTCTTAATAAAATCATCAGCAAGTTCCTCCAACAATTGACAAACAACACACTTTCAGCTGTTGTAACTGCCCCCACAGGTTTAGCTGCATACATATGTGGTGTTTCATTACACCAATTGCTACTCCTTCCAGTAGAACCCCAAAGCAAATGAGACTACTACAAATGTTCAGCAGAAGCTGCGCTGGAGCTACGCAGAGTTTTGAAACAAATGAAAATGCTCCTAATAGATGAGGTGAGCATGGTCTCCATCCTAATGTTGGCTTTGATTCACCTCAGATTGCAAGAGGTCCTTAAAACTGACTATGAAGAACTCTTTGGAGGAAAACACATTATTGTTTTCAGAAATCTTCTTCAATTAACACCAGTGAATGGTAAAACTATTGTTAAAAACTTAGGACACAAAGTGTGCCGTAACACACTTGGCAGCATAGGAAATGTAAATCTATGGTAACATTTCCAATACAAGTATCTGAAAAAAATGTGTCAGTCTACAGACCTCACTTATGCTAACATTTTAAAAAACATTTCGGATTGTTCTGCTTTCTAAGGAAGTACAGTCCATCTTAAATAGCAGATGAATCCATGAGCTATACGGCATAACACATATGCTACTGATGTCATGGAACAATTACCACACAAACATGTAAAATGTATGTCCTTAATAGCAACCCTAGCAAGCTGTGCACAATTCAATGAAACAATGTTGAAAAAAGAAATGCAACCAATAGTGCAAATTTACTCCACAGACAAACTGTATGTGCACGGAATGACAGTACTTACGTGTCAATAAGCCACAGCATGGCTAAATACCTTAGAAAACTCTATTTCCAACATTGCTGGTTTGGAGAAAATGTTAACATTGTGTTTAAACTGTAGAGTAATTCTAAAGCATGAACTTCACGTAAAGCAAGTTTTATTTAATGGAGCACTTGGTACAGTTGTTGGCTTCCAGCTATACCAACATGACAACAGCATTCAGTTTGTCAACACCCCCTGTGACAAACTTTCACAAGTTAAAAGGATACAGTGCTCAACAGCCGGATTCTTTCTTTTCAAAGACATGTATGTACGCAGAGAACAGTATTCCCTGTCTCTTGCATATGCAGCCACTATTCATAAATCACAAGGTCTAGTCCTAGATCAAGCATTGATTGAAATTGGCAGCACAGTCTTCAAAGAAGGCATGTACTAAATTGCGCTTTCATTCCTACATACAGTTGAAGGACTATTTCTATCCAATCTTGGTGCAAGCAAAGTCAAGGCTAACATTCTTTGCATTGTAAAGTACAACAATGTGTACTCTACACACCCCATTTCAAAATGTACCCGGTTCCTCAAAAAGGCAAACTTTGTAAAAGAAAACTATTGCAAACACAACTTATATGTGATCTCCCAACAGTACCACCAAAGAAATTGAAAGCAGCTGCTCCTCCATCAATTACCACAACCACAGAAGGAAGTACTGAAAAGGCAAATGCATACCCAACTGCAGAAACAAAGAGAAGCACCTCTTCAAAAAAAAACATGTGGACTTCTATCAAATGACTCAGACACAAAACTGTCTGGTCCATTCAAATGTTCTAACACAACTACTGTAAATTGCCATGCAAATGTAGCAATCAATGTTATATTCCAATTGCCACCAATTGTTGAAAACATTTACTTAAACGGTGCAGACCAGTTCTGTTTGCAAATGCTACTCCTTCATAGAAATGCAGCAAACAATACTGACAACACTTACAGTGTCTCATGAATAAGGCAGGAATTGCACTACTGTGCAGGAATGGTAAGATTCACTATAAATACACAAGAAGATCCACAAGAATTTCTAATGTACTTACTACAAGTAGTGGAAAGCAAACACATACCTATAAATGAAATCTTCCTCCAGATTTCATACATGTGGAAACATGGCTGCACTCCCTAGAGCCATGCGGAGCAGGAACAAGTCCCTAACAAGCACTTTGTGCATGCATCTATATCCAATATATATATATCTATATCCAACTGTGAATCCATTCCATTTCAGCAGCTGGTACAAAATGCAAATCATGGCATATTATGTACTACTTCCAATTCAAACAATCGTTCCACCAGACAGATACAGTAACATAGCCAATATGTTGTAGTAATGCTTTTATGATACAATGCAGATGGTACAAAAAACAACTGCAAGCTTACTAGCTTCACACGGGCAAGTATCACATGGCAAGAAAACCTTCAGAACAGTAGGCACAATCTACCACACCAGTGCCGCAACCACTGCATGTCACTATATTGCAAACATTAAAAATAAATGTGTGTGGTTTGAATGCAATGATACTTCCATTACTCTGAAGCAGAGATTATCAGCAAATCTTGCAAATGCCTACTTAATATTCTTGAAATCAAAATTTGCTCACTGATCTACAAAAGCAGCATGGCTTACTGCCCAATACCCACCAACAGATATGTAACTTCGAATGAAAAAGAACCTTCTGATGGAACAACTTAGCATACACCAACTGGCCCATGAGGAGATAAATTGCACTGCTACACAGTTTTTTCCCCAATGAGCCAATGTTTATAGTCACAGAAACAACTGTGGAAAGGACACACTAAAATGGTTTCACCCATAGTACTTAAAAAGTAAAGTACTAAGTATGAGCGTATACAAACTGTCCTCAAAGACCTGTGACATGACCAACTGTTAGAATAAGGCCACAGCTGTCTAACAATGCCCATACCACTGTGCTAAATACACAACTGCATGTAACTACACCCATAATACTGCAAATAGTGGAAAATGGAAATCCACCAACAGGAATAAAGGTGCTTGAAGACATAACCTGCAAAACTGTGAAACTGTAAACTTGCCATTAATACACAATTTAAAATTCACCAGAAACAATGAAAGTTCTCCTGAGGAAACCATTCAAGACTTATTAAGTATAAACAACCAGACTGCACCAACTGGTATCTTACTACATCACAGTACTACCATGTTCCTTCCAGCTGTCAAACTGCCAAAATCAACCTAAAGCAATCAAAGTGCTACAAACATACCCTCAACAATTACGCCAACAGGTATCTAACTGCCCCCACAATCCTGCAACATTAGTTTGCAATAGTACAGTACTTAGAAAACACCAACAGCAATCAAACAGCATGAATGAATACTGTTAAAAAGAGGAAACAGATAACAGTTAGAACATGCCAACTAGTATCGAACTGCAACCATAGTACCACCCCTTACAGAAAGCAAAACACATACACCATTCCCTACACCATACACTGCAACAGTGCTAATAACAGCAAGACCACATAGATGTGCACCTCAAACATTCCTGTAAGTACTGCACAGGTCAATGAAACAAGAGAATGTAGAAGGATTCTCTTAAATCCTGCATGGATTTATTTCCCACAGACCCAATGAACTGAGCACATTGCACAGTACACTTGCTTGAAGCATAGTACTTGTAATGTACTAATTATGAGGGTACACAAAGTACATACATGTCTGAAATTGAATACAATACAACATTATGAAGTACCTTCCCTAACAAGTTATGTTGTTTTTTTATCACAGCCAATGAAAAAAGAATTCTCCAGCATATCCCCATGCTACAAATTCAATACATGCCCACAGTGACACAATTTTCAAATCTGCTATTCCCACTTCAACGCTATTCTATCACTGAGTTCCAAAATTGTGTACAGTGCCTCAACAATATATACAGTGATATTATTATACAGTAATATGATTATTGGTGTCATGCTTCTTTGTAATCAGCAAATTACATTTCTATATACATGTTTGTGCAATCCATATGCCAGTATCACATAATTGAGTACCTGGCTGTATTATTCTGCAGTGGTTGTGGCCAGGCCCTAGACTCTTGGGTGTACAGCTCATGCACCCAGGAGTCTATGGCCTAGCCACAACTACTGCAGCATAATACGGTCATGCACCCAGAAATCTGTCCAGTAGTCACAACCCACAGACATAAGGCAGCCACCTGAGGCCCTGTCCACTTCAGTTCACATTCTATTACACTACTTTCACCCACTGCACAGACTCGCATGCACCCAAGAATCTTGGGGAAGTCCAATAAGCCAACTGCCGCACGCCCTGTGCACTTCTCTACACATACTATTAAAGTACTTCAACCAGTCAGAAGACTCTTGGGTGCAGTCCAGGAACATGCCACAACAACCACAGCATAATACAGCCTATAAAAACATCCTCAAATCATATACATTCCACTCTGCTACCCCAATGAAGCCTGCCTTCAGTCACCAGATAAGCTGCTCACCCAAGGACCTACCCGTTCACATACGATTACTCTACTAGCACCCTCTCCAAAGACTCTCATACACCCAAGAATCTCGGGGAAGTCCAATAATCCACCTGCCACACACAATATCCACTTCTGTACATATACTATTACAGTACTTGCAAGTGGGCAAGCTCTTGGGTGCATGGCCTCTGGCCATGAACCCACGACTCTAGTAGCTGGTCACAATTGCCACAACATAATAAAGCCATGCACCCTAGAATCTGCCCAGTGGCCACAACCCTCGGGACAGTCCAAAAGCCAGCTGCAACACACCCTGTCCATTTCTGTACACATACTATTACACTACTTGCAGCCAGCGGGCAGAATCTTGGGTGCATGACCACAATCACCATAGCATAACACAGCAATGCACCCGACAATCTGCACACTGGCCACAACCCATACACATACGCTCGCCACATAAGGCCCTGTCCACTTATGTACATATACTATTACAGTACTTGCAACCAGTCAGCAGGCACTTGGGTGCAATAAGCCAGCCGCCTGAAGCCCTGTGCACTTCTCTAGACATACTATTACACTACTTGCAGCCAGTAGGCAGACTCGTGGGTGCATGGCTGGCCATGCACCCAAGAGCCTTGTAGCTGGCCACAACCACCACAGCATAATACAGCTTTGCACCCAACAATCTGCACACTGGACACAACCCACACACATAAGCCAGTCACCTGAGGCCCTGTCCACTTCTGTACACATACTATTGCAGTACTTGCAATCAATCAGCAGACTCTTGGGTGCAATAAGCCAGCCGCCTAAGGCCCTGTGCACTTCTCTACATATACTATTAGAGTACTTCAACCAGTGGGCAGACTCTTGGGTGCATGGATGCACCCAAGAGTCCAGGATCTTGCCACTACTTGCATCCACTCCACAGACGTGTATACACCCAAGAATCTCGGGGCAGTCCAATAAGCCACCTGCCACACACCCTATTGAATTCTGTACACATACTATTATACTACTTACAGCCAGTGAGCAGACTCTTGGGTGCAATAAGCCAGCAACATGAGGCCATGTGCACTTCTCTACACATACTATTACAGTACTTCAACCAGTGGACGGACTCTTGAGTGCATGGCCTCTGACATAGTCCAAATCTACTCCTACAAAAGTAATGCCATGCCACATGAGACAGCTGGCAAATATTCAATATCAACTTGTGCAAGAAACTTGGTAAAACTGACCAAGCCCAGACTAATTCTTTATGTAAAGTTATCATTTAAATATCCACAACATAGAGAAGTGTATTACATGGCCCTACTGCAACTGTTTAAACCTTGGAGAAATGAAGAAGAACTATTAGGTGACCATTACTCATTTGAAGCTGCATTCTTTGCAAATGAAAGCAGTATAACAAATGTCAATTTTCAACAATACAAACAGATGTTGAACAAGGAACAACAACAAGAGGAGGGCATTGAAGCTCTACTAAATAAAGACACTCCTGAAGGCAGTCAACATTCTCTTACAGGAATCCAAGAACCACGTGGATAACCACTCATTCTAGATGAAGCCAAAATAGCCATGACTGAGGTAGAAAACACCATGTATCAATCTAAACAAGGCTTTTCGGTGCTCAAATCACAGCTAAATGATGAACAACTCACCATTCATCTAGAAGTTAGTAATGAAATTGAACATGGTTTTAAACATGAAAAAAAAAACTTGTAGCTGTAAACATTATAAACCTCTGCTCCTGTATATAAGTAGTGAAACTGGTTTTGGCAAAACATTCTTAGTTAAAATAATCAGCACATTTCTACAAGATTTAACAGATAACAACATTTCATCTGTTGTAACATCCCCCACAGGTTCAGCTGCCTACAACATAGGAGGTGTAAATAAACACAGACAACTGTTCCTCCCAATAGGCACCAAAACTAACTAACTAAAAAATTAGAATACTACAAATTATCTGCAGAAACTGCTACTGAAGTATGCAGAATTCTGACACAAATGAAAGTGTTCCCGATAGATGAAGTAACCATTGTTTCCAAACTCATGTTGTCTTTACTTCATCTCAGAATGCAGGAAATCCTAAAAACCCACTACGAAGAACTGTTTGGAAGAGAACACATTATTGTTTTGGGAGACCTTCTCCAGTTAACACCAGTAAAAGGTCAATCTATTTTCAAAACATTAGGACACAAACAATGCCGTAAAACACGCAACAGTATAGGAAGTGTACATTTCTGAGAACATTTTTCGCTACAGAGAGCTAACAAAAAACATGTGTCAGTATGCAGATCTTGCCTATGATGACATTTTAAAAAGCATTAGAACGGGCCTGCTTACTAAAGATGCAAAATCCATCTTAAAAAATAAACTAAACCAAGATCTGTATGAGCAAAACACATCTGCCTCTGATGCCATGGAACAATTAACTGAACAAAATATAAAATGCATGACCTTAATGCCAACCCTTACAAGCTTTAGTCAATTCAATGATACAATGTTGAAAACAGAAATGCAACCCAGAAGTGCATTCCATGACACTCCCTTTAGGTCAGCAAGCAACAACACAACTAAAGAGCTAAGAGAATTGTATCTCCAACACATCTGGATTAGAAAAAGTATTATTTCTATATCTAAACTGCAGAATAATCCTGAAATGTAACCTTGACATATGAACACGGTTTAGTCAATGGAGCAATTGGTACAGTTGTTGACTTCAAAACATATCCAAATGACAACAGTCAGTTTGTCAACATCCACTTTGACAAACTTGCAGAAGTATAAAAATAGGCTGCACAGTAGCATGTTTCCTTATTTTCAAAGACATGTACATATGCAGAGGACAATTCTCTTGCATATGCTGTCATGATTCACAAATCACAAGGACTAAGCCTAGATCACGTATTGATTGACATTGTCAGCACAGTCTTCAAATAGATGCCACTTTCACATGTCCATACAATCAATGGTCTATCCTTAGTTATTTTGATGCAAGCAAAGTCAATGCTGTCATTCCTTGCATCCTAGAATACAACAGGCTACATGCACTGTACACCACATCTAGATATGTACCCTGTACCCAAAAAAAAACATTGAAAAAAGACTAATACAAACAGAACCTTTAGCAGATCTCCAGGCAGTACCACTGAACAAATAAAGAACAACTGCTTCTCCTTCAAATAATACAACCACAAAACTCTCTATTCCAAAAACAACCACGCGTTCCTCAGAAGACAATGGGTCAAATGACAACTGCAGGCCCATCAAAACATTCAGAGGCACAACTCTCTGGTCCATTTAAATTCAGCAGCACAACTGGAGTAAATTGTTATGCAAATGTGGCAATTCTCTTACAATTACCACCAATTGTTCACAATATTTACTTAAACGGCTCAGACCAGGTCTGTTTGTAAATCCTTGTCCTTCATAGAAAAGCCACAAATAATCCTGACAGCACTTATAGTGTCTCAGGTATACATCAAGCATTGGACTACTGTACAGGAATGGTCAAATTCACCACAAACACACAGGAAGATCCACAAGAATTCCTAATGTACTTATTACAAGTATTAGAGACCACAAACATCCGGATAAATGAAATCTTCCAGATTCCATACACGGGAAAACATACATGCACTCTCTGTAGCCATGTTTCACAAGAGCACATCCCTAATGAATGATTTGTGTATGTATCCATACCAAATTGTGAATCCATTACATTTCAATACCTTCTGTAGAATGCAAATCATGGCATACCATCCCCTTTTTGAAATTCAGACATTCATTCTAGCATACAAATAAACTCACATAGCCAATATGTCATACTAATGTTCCTAAGTTACAATGCAGTTGGTACCAACAATAAACGTAAGCTCACTAGCTTTACACACAGCCAAGTATCTCTTGGCAAGAGAACATTCACAACAGTAGGCCTAATATGCCACACTGGTGTCACAACCACTTCAGGCCACATACAGCATATGTAAAAAAAAGATGGATAGTATGTATCAATTAATTTGTGTTTTAAAGAGTCCTGGCTGTTGGGGTCATTTGTGGCTATTGTTTCCATATCTTGGTAGGATTTTAGTACTCTATTTCAGGATGAAGCTGGACCAAGGTTAAGTCAGGCAATGTTTTCAGATTTCCCATATAAGTTTGTACCTGTTAGATGGTCTTCAGCTGCATCATAACCTCCACATTCTCTATGGGAGAGCATTTTTATACCAAAGCTGTTCAATTTTTGTGACAGTGTTTTGTCAGATGATATGTCATCCCAGAGCTCTTTTGGCTCTGTTTTCTCAGCTTTTGTGAGATAGGCTGTGTCATATCTAGCAATTGAAGTGGGATTGCCTGTAATGCATTGTATGTCGCAATTTGCATTCCAAAAGAGGGAAATTATCGCATTGTAATCATCAATGCACTTGGATGCTTCATCCCTTTTAATGTTGTATGTGTTTAAGGGGATTTCCCTCTTACACTGTGTCTAACAGAAGGCATGAAGCTGTTTACTTTTCCTTTTGTGCAAATGGTCTAGGGAATTTGGTATAGTATTTACCTTTATTTTTATATATCGACGTCAGCAGTATTTGCCACACTTATGTTATTAGTATTATGCAGCATTATGCCACAATTAAGATATCTGTAAGTAGGACAATATGTGTGGTCTCTGAATGGATGTCACAGTTATTGTATTTTGGAATAAATTGTAATACAGTGGCACCACTGTCATTGCCAAATGTGGGAGCATTTATAACCACAAAATCATGTGGATATGTGGTGTTTCTCTAAATTGATATTCTTTTCTCAAAATAAGTGTTCCCCTTCTCTGAGTGGAGGCGTATTTTTATTGCAGATGAAGTTCAGCGTGGCCATGAAGCATTGATACATTGACAGGGTCAAGAGAAAAGAGTTTTCCTGGTCTTTGGATATATATTCCCTCTTTATTTTGGTTTGCAGTGCCTAAGAAGTCATACAAGTCATCCATGCTTATTTTGCACAATTTACAGTATCAAACCATGTGGGTGGGCCTAGGTTCCTTAGCATACAACGTACATCAGCGTGACATCAGAACCAGTATTCTTTTGTATCATGCATGTTTGTGAAGAGATTTGTGATACTAGACTCTAAAGCGTAACTTTAATCTTTTATCTTTTGAAGCAGTTGGTAGTGGATGTATTTGAATAATTAGAGCCTGGTTTTAATGTGTGTGCAACTCCATAACATAGAGTGGCTACTTCACTTTCAAACAGGAAATTAAAATTATATTCTACATTTTGTCTGAATCTGGGCTCTTCAGAATACATTTGTAAAGAGAAAATGTTTATATCAAAGCTGTACCATTTTTCTGACATTTTTCTGGCAGTGTTTTCTCGGATGATATGTCATCCCAGAGGTCTTTTAGCTCTGTTTTCTCAGTCTTTGTGAGATATGCTGTGACATATCTTGCATTTGCAATGGAACTCTCTGTAATGTATTGTATGTCTATATGTGCATTCCACAAGAGGACAACGATTGCATTTTAATCATTGATGTACTTGGATGCTTCGCCCCATTTACTGTTGTATAGGTTTTTAGGGGTCCCTTTTACACTGTGTCTAACAGCAGAAGATATCAAGCTGTTTACCTGTTCTTTTGTGCAAACTGGTCAAGGGAAGCCAAAGAAACATTTGGTATAGCATTTACCTTTGTTTTTATATATCGATGACAGCAGTATTTGCTACACTTATGTTTTTGGAAGTGTACGATTTGTTTACATAGGTCGCTATGTGTGGTTTCTGAAGTGATGTCACAGGTCATGTATTTTTGAATAAATTGTAAAAGAATGGCATCACTGTCATGGCCAAATTTGTGAGTATATTTTATCCACAAAAGCATGTGGATGTGTGGTGCCCCTCTGGATTGATGTTCTTTTCTTCAAAAGAAGTGTTGCATTTCTCTGAGTGTAGTAGTATTTTTATTGCAGATGAAGTTCAGCATAGCAATGACGTGATTGTGTAAGTACATTGATACATTGACTGGGTCAAAAGAACAGATTTCTCCTGGTGTGTCTTGCAAGTCACACCTATGCATATTTTGCACAATTTAAAGTAACACTCCATGTGGGTGGGCCTTGGTCCCTTAGCATACAACATACATCAGTGTGACGTTGAATCCAGTGTTCTTTTGTATCATGCATGTTTGCCAAGAGCTTTCTGATACTTAACTGTAAAACCTCATCTTTGAACTGTTTCTTTTGAAGAAGTTGGGTAGCAGATATGTTTGATAAATTAGAGCCTTTTTTTAATGTGTGTGCAACTCCATAACATAGAGTTGCTAGTTCACTTTCAAACAAGAGGTGGAAAATGCATTCTACATTTTATCTTAATCTGGAGTCTTTGTTAAACATTTGTAAAGAGCGATATTGTGATGCACCTTTTTGTGTGGATATTTCATCATATCTTCCTCATTTTCCTATAAGAAAGTGTAGATATATGAACAAGCTTCTATACTTGTTTCCCATATGCTTATTGAGGAGCCTTTGACTTGACACATTTGCTATGTTTCTAATGCATCTTCCATGCTGTATTTGAAGTGTAGTGGGTGACACTGGTCTAAAATGTTGGCTGCAGTAAATTGGTCTGCATGTTCAAATTGGCCAGTTTGTGGTGACTCTTGAATTATTTGTGTGGCTTCTTTTAACTTATCCTCTATGTCTATATCTGTGTTGTATTCATTGTTTTCTTTGAGATATTGTGGGCTTGTCTAACTTTGTTTAAGTGGACTAGTTGTTGCCACATTCTTTTGTCTTTTGTTGCTACACCATTAACCAGTACAATCAATGATTGATATTTTAGCCTTTGTACTCCTATAGTTTCTACATTTTCTTTAAAATCTAATGGCAAATATAATACTTTGCTAGAAATGCCTTTTACCATCTCAGATGGAGGCGATTTGGCCATTTTCAGTTGAAGGCGTATTACAGCTTGAAATGGGTGCACTGTTTGGTTTATAATGCACTCATTCAAGTTAAGTTGTTGGGGATGCTTTTGGAAGTGGGAATATTTCTCAGTTATTAGTGATAGCACGTCATGGTATTTGGTTATAGGTTATTGTTAAGCTTTGTATTCAGTATGTGAAATCTATTGAGGGGTCAGTTATTTTGTATTTATGTTCTGCTATTAGAGATAAAGTTAATTGGAACCATTGGGATTCCTCATTTCCCTCTATTCTGTAGGCCATATCCACTATTGTTGTGCTCTTTTTATCAAAGGTTCTGCAACAACAGAAACAAACTTTGTCTTGTATTTCAGCAGATGTGTTTTGAAACATAGCTATTTCTTGTATGTATGTGCTTGTAAGGTGGGTGGTGTTTGTGATGTTTTTGCTGATGTTTTCAAAAGTTACGGAATTTTGTAAGTCAACTTCAGTTCCAAAATATTTAATTTGGATCTGTTCTATTTCTCGAAGGAGCTCTTTCACAGTGCCATGTAGGAGAATCAAATTTAAAATGTGCAGTTCTAAAGCAGGACATTTTACATAGTGTAGTGTATGCACAAGATTTTGTATAGCGGAATGGTGTGTTGCTAACATTTGTATGTGGTGGAAGGTGCTTTTGAAAGCAGTTCCTGAAATTCAGGCTAATGAATGTCCTCACAGTCCAGAGTTAATGGTTTGTATAGTTTGTATTATACTTCTGTCTTTTAGTTTCACAAAGTGATTGAGGAATTGGTGTAAAGATTTCTAGGATTGTTGGCGTACGTCACATATTGAGTTGCACGTCCATTTGTACACTGGATGGTTTGTTTGGGCAAAAGTGACATTTGGCTGAAGTCTTTTATATAAGGGTTTCTTTTGACACAATGCTGTCTCCTATCATTCATACCCTCAGCCGTTACGGTTCATGTCAATTGTTGTATTTTTTGCTCTTGCTTATAAGCATCTTCATTGAAATAAGGTTCTGTGCTGCTTGTGTGTATCCATTCACCTTCAGAAAAGTTTGAAAAAGTATCAATATTGCCATTGCTCATGTTTAGAAGTACGTTTTGTAATGTATTGATTAATTCAGTTACTGGTTTCCTTCTGTTTCATATTACAATTAGAGCTTCAAAGATTTGTTTTCTGCTGTAGTTTTTAAGGGTATATAGTGACTTTATGGCTATCTTAATAAGATTGTTAAGAACTCTACAGTGGACATTCTTTTGTAAAATACATTTTGGGGATGGCTCTAGTGTGGCTACATTAACATTGGTAGATATAGTGTTAGGTTCATTCGTAGGTCTGCTTTTGTTTGTACATATTTTTTTACTTTTGGATTTTACAAAAAGGGCCTTACCTTTTTTAGTGGTGGCTGGTTTAGTTTTGCTGAGTGAGGTTACTAGCTGTTTTGCTTTAATGTCTTCTATAAACTGTTTAAGAGGAACATGACTGGATGGTTCTTATTATTCTTATCTGCTCTAAGTTGTTCGGCTTGAATTAGAACCTCATGTGTATAGCGGTATGGAATATTAAGGAAGTGAAATTGCGGTATAGAGGTTGTTGAGAGATGACTGTGTTGTTAGTCAGTAAGGAATGGGTGGTGTATTGAATAAGGAGCCATGCTTGGATGGGAATAGAAAGAGTGTGAATGTTGCAATATAATGAGAAAGGGTGAAATACAAAGTTGTTGAGTAGAACATAATACTCTAGGCCAATGTATAGTGAAAGTACACTGTTACAATTAGAGAGATATACATGCAATATGAATGTACATACTTTGTAGGATGTGACGAGTGTTCTTACATCGGTAGCTGTCTTCTTCTATCTTCTTTTTTCCTGTAATTGTAAAAGAAAGTTAGTGGGTATATGTGGTTATGATGAAGTACTTTTTGTAAGAGAGATTGTTATTTATTAAGGTAGTAGGATTTGTTGGGGAAATGGGTTGTGTTATGGGTTGTGTAGTAAAGTATGTTAACTATGTGTTAGAACAGTTGGACTATGGCCCTCATAAAGGTGCCCATAAAACGTTACTGGCAGCTTTTATGGACTGGCTCACTCTGAGTTTGCTGCTGGAAGTTCAGGCCCCTACCGGCAGGCTTCACACGAAAGTACCTTCACTGTTACTAATGGTGCCGGTGCTTCAGGGTTCCCATTCCCATGGGAATCAGAACTTATCATACCGCCATCTGTGATATTGCAGTAGCACTGGGATGTCTGACGGTGGTAAAGGTAATACAAGGTTGCCACCAACACACCAGCTACCAGTAGGTTTCAATGGCAATCCTGTAACGGGGCCCAGTATGAATAGTGCCATTTGGGACATTATAAGCAACAGGACAAAGATGAGTGTGTAAAAAGATGCATATCTAGGTTTTTTTTTTGCTGGCGATTTTAATAACAGAAGTGGTGTGTTTGTGGTGCAGTGTATTTGTAATGTGTTGCAAAGTGTTTAAAGAATATGGAAACTGGGTCCTAGTGCTTATGCAATGAAAGATTGTAGTTGGAGCAGTGTTTGGTGTCGTATAGTAGTGGTTGGAAAATAACAGTAGTTTATATGTGAGGTTCAGTGTTGTATATAGATACTTTTGCAGTATACACATATGTGAGAGCAGGTGGAGAATGGTGGCACTATAAGGGATGTAATGAGAAAGGTTGGAAAGTATGAGATTTACATGGAATGAAAAATTGAAAATGCAATGGTGCCGATTCATGGAACAAATGTGCGCTGAAAATCTTGGCGCAAGCCGGCGCAAGCGTGAAAAAGCAAGCGCACGCGCATGTGTGCGATTCATGGAAGGGCCTGCGTGTGTTCACTGCGGGATGTGCGCCAAATCTGAGCGTGGCGAGCACGGGGGCACATGTCACAGCAACATCCCGAATGCTGTGCGCGATGCGCACAGCGAAAGCGCACATCTTCGGCACACACACCAAAAAGGGGGCGGGAAATGGGGCGTAACATGCGGAATGGGGAACAACGCATGAAAAAGAAGGTGTAACTGGGGAAGTACTGCAGGGAAATACACAGAACGCCCACACGCACGCGAACAACACGTATTCATGGAATCAAAGACGCATACAGGCATCAACACGTCCGCCACACATTGTTTTGCCCCGGACCAGCCTTTTTGGGATGCCTGATGTCCAGGTCTATGGCAGGTATAGGTTTCCACCTCATATCATCCTAGACCTGGTCAGGGAGTGGGAAGATGACCTTACATCCCCCACCCTGTGCTCCCAAACATTGAGCACCTTGGAGAAGGTGCTCAATGTCCTGCATTCTTTGGCCACTGGGTCATTTCAGCTGACAATTGTCATAGTGGGGGGTCTCACAGGCCACGCAGTCACGCTGCCTAGATCAGGTGTTGGCAATCATGATTGCGTGCCCCTCAGTCCGCAGGCACATATACATGCCCAGATCACCCGCAGAAAGGCAGGCCGTGGTCCAGGACTTTTACAGGGTGGCACACTTCCCCAAAGTGCTCAGTGCCATAGATTGCACCCATGTGGCCCTACGTCCACCTAGGGCCACTGAGCACATCTATCAAAACCGCAAGCACTGGCATTCCATCAACGTGCAGGTTGAATGCGATGCCAAGGGAATCATCACCTCTGTCTATGCAAACTACCCTGGCTCTACCCATGACAGTTTCTTATACAGAATGTCCGCCCTGAGCCGGGCCCTGCAAGCTGGGAATCATGGCCAAACATGGCTACTAAGTTAGTAGAAATGCCTGTCAACATGCATGCATGTCACACAAAGAGAAATATACACACCCAACTAATCATAACCATTATCACCTCCCCAGGGGACAGTGCCTACCCTCTGAGCAACCGCATGATGACGCCAATCCGGAACCCCACCACACCACCCCAGGTAAGATACAACACTGCCCATATTGCAACCAGGGGCATAGTGGAATGCACATTCGGAGTGCTCAAGTCACGCTCTGGCAGCCAGCTACTATATGCTCCCCCAGTAGTGTGCAGGATCATTGTGGCAGCATGTGTCCTGCACAATGTGGCAACACGGTGGGACGTACCATTGGACATGGTGGTGCCCCCACATCCCTAACCACATGCACAGGCACTGCCAATGGGAGGGGAAAGGGCACATGGCAAGGTAGCCCGGACCCAGTTTGTGGCCACATTTTTCACCTAAACTCCCACCCTTGCGGAGTGCACACAGGCCTGTCACATACCAGGTGACAATCGATGATGACGAAGAGACAGTCAACTGTCACAACATTACCACCCTGAGGATTTTGCCACGGAAGTGCTAGATTGTGTGCATCCCTAGCTACTTAAACATAACCAATCCTGTGCGACCAAAAGGAACACATGCAAGGTGTGTATCACACCACCCCCTGCAAAACAGGCCATGCCAATCACTGGTATGTCACCCAAACCCTCTCAACCCACATCATCCTTGTCTGCCACACCATGACATGGCATGCAACAGCAAAAGCCCAACACATGACCAATAACATACAAAGTGACATGTGATAAATGGAACGTGGCCTGATACAATGACGCCTCACATAGAATCAGATGAAATGACTGACCAACAACCTCCGACACATACCAAGTCATACACAAATGTATTTATTTATTTATTAATGTGTTAACAGCTTAACATAAGCTTTTCACATATAAATCAATAAAACATTTTATAGGGTAAAGTTCTATTTAGATAAAACAAAGATAATATCATTAATCTGTATCTAATAATAATAATAATGTAACTTATATAAAATAGGCATTCAAGCTATATTATAAGACTTGCATGTCAATAGCTCGTATAAACCTTAACTAATACGAACAGCCATATGACTGGTTATAGTCACAATAATAAAAGCAGGTAAAGTATCTCTATATAGCTATTTCTAACAATTTTTCAATTGTTAGCCATACATTATATACAGCAATATAGAGCTTCATTCCTGAGACATTGAGCGCTCTAAGCCAAAAATCTTCGCTGCAAATGTGGTCCAAATGGTGGACAAAGTCCCCATAACAAGTTGCATAGGTTTTTTGCATGGCCGAACATCTAGTTAATACATGTTTTCCTGATTCAATCACCATATTATTCATGCATAATCGGCAGGATCGTTCTATATTGGTGAGATTACTCATAATCCCGCTGATAGCCAATACCGGCAGTTGGTCCGTCCGCAATAATAAAATAAAACGTCTTAATCGCGGAGAGGGGCACAGAGAGAGATAGGGAACCGGTTTCTTAAAAATGTAACTCATATGTTGGACAAATTTATATCGTTTCAACTCTTCCAAGTGTGCATAGTTTT
Organism: Ambystoma mexicanum; assembly: GCF_040938575.1. Lineage (NCBI taxonomy): Eukaryota > Metazoa > Chordata > Amphibia > Caudata > Ambystomatidae > Ambystoma > Ambystoma mexicanum. Next base: position 720,661,608 of record NC_090936.1, read on the forward strand.
CAATCCAATCATATAATTCTGATTTTTTAGATAAGGCACACAAGGTAGAAGTTCGAATGCTGTTGTGCCTATTTGACCAACCAATCTTTTCCAGATATTCCTCCATTTGTTTTTTCATGAGAGGGAATGAAGACGATTTATTTATTTCATTATGTAATGTGTTCAGGAGAGGATTTTCTGTAACTAGTGACATCTTTAAATATAGTTCAGCTCTTTTTCTGAGAACTTGTGCTTTTAAAGATATCAGGCCCAATTCAAGTCTTAGGATAGCCATTGGTATACAATTTGGGAGGCCAAGTAGTTTCTTCCAGAATTTTCCTTCTAATATCTGGAGCCACCCCAAATCCATGAGCTGCAGGGCTTCTAATCCATAAGTAATCATAGGAGTTAGTACCTGTAGATACAGTTGTCGTGCAGCCCAGACTGTGTATCCACAGTGAGAAGTGGAAAAACGATATATTAGAGCACTGATTTGTGCCGCTCTCGTGATTCGGACTTCCTTACACATCGCATATTGACCCTTTGGCTCTATTTCAATTCCCAAGTATCTATAAAAGGGAGTATATTGAATTCTGGACCCTTGTATTTGTAGACTCACTCTGGCGATTTTCTTATTGCTGATGACCATCATCTGGGTTTTGTCTAGGTTGATAGTAAGACCATTCTTATTGGCATAGCTCCATAATGCCTCTGCAGAATTTCAAAGACCTTTGATAGTATGGTCCATAATATCTATGTCATCCGCATAGGCTAGAACTGCACAGTGAGCGAGGCCAATCTTAGGTGGACAGTTATGGACTTCAGATAAGGCTATTGGAATGTCATGAACAAAGAGATTATATAATGTTGGTGCTGTCACACAGCCTTGCTTGACGCCTCGCGATTGGTCCTGTTCCCCTTTGCATCTAATTTTAGAGAGACTGTGGTATCCCAATCTAGCTGTTTCAGGTAATATAATATTCCCTTCGGGCATCCTAGATTTTCTAATTTGGTCCACAGCAAGTCTCTCGGCACTAGATCAAAGGCAGCCTTAAAATCAATGAATAATATTTATAATGGAGGACTGCCGGGAGATCTGGCCTTGTTCCGGAGTATGTCCATTGTAATAAGGTTGTGCACCGTAGAGTATCCACTCCTGAAACCACATTGGAATTGGTCCAAGATCTTTTCTCTGTCCATCCATATATGGAGCTCTTGAAGTAAATATGTCGAAAATAATTTGCCAGTGGAATCCAACATAGATAATAATCGATAGTTTAAGGGGTCAGTACGACTTCCCCTCTTATATATGGGGACCAAGGTTGCAGTTCGCCAGGAGTCCTGTATAAGGCCGTTTTTCAAAGTTTTTTCAAACAGTATTTTCAGGACCTCTGCCCAATATTCAGGGTTGCTTTTTAATGTAACATTCGCTAGGCCATTAGGCCCAGGCGCTCTCGATGATTTGAGTTTTTTAATCATGATTATCAATGAATCGATCGACACCTTGAAAGGAGGGGCAGGGCTATTCCAGACCGTCGGCACCATAGACAGACCAGATAACTGGTTATTGCGACTTCTCAAAAATTCCTCCCAGTGGCCCTTGTCAATAGGATTGTTAAGACTACTATTCGTTTCGCCTCTGGCCAGGCTCAATAAACTCTATATGGAGCGGGAGTTTCTTGTGCATAATATTTGAACTGTCTTTTGCCATTTAGCTAATGTGGACGCATAGCGTTTTTGTCTAAGCCAAGATCTAAATGCGTTCTTGCGTTTCTTACTGGAAATCAGGTAACTATCCCAGGTGGTAGAGTTTTTCTGTAGCATCTTAAGTTCTGCTCTTAAGATCCTTTTAGCGTCTCTGATTTCAACATCAAATGTATTAGTTATTTTAGCATCAGGAGCAATTATGTTAGTATTCACAGCGGCATGCTTGTGTGAGAAGGAAGTTATCCACTTTTCAATATCGTTGCCGGACATACTGAGAAGAGCAGCATGGCCAATATCTGGCATTTTATTCATAGCTTCTACAGCTTTTGTGATATTTTTATCTGACCAGCGAATATTTGAAGAGGTGTGGTTTGTTCTCAAATCGCCAATCGATCGAGGGCAAATATGTTGAAGAACAAAATTAAATGTTAACAATAGGGAGGAATGGTCGCTCCAATCGTTGTCACTGACCTTCATATCCGCAGTCAGATTAGCCATTGATGGACTTACAAAAATATAATCTAGAGTACTGCGGGCTCTGGTATTTCTCCAAGTAGATTGGACTGGATAGTCACTGGGAGTTCTACCATTCAAGATTTCAAAATCCCAAGCATTGAAAAAATTGAACCACAGCAGTCCCTCTGCATTCGCCTCCTTGTGCCACATCGTGCCTATATTCTTCAGCAATGGGTTATTGGTCTTACTCATTGGACCCACAATATGACAGTTGAAGTCACCTACAATTGTTACTAGATTGTGGTCAGAATCTACCATCCAATCAATCAGTAACGAATGGCAAGCTTCCCGAATGAGATCTCTGTGTGGAGATTCAGGTGGATTGTAGAGATTAATCACTAACATCTTCTCCATTTTATCTTTACCAGTAAGTTCAATCTCAACAGCTAGTACAAATTCGTCAAAGTTCGAGTGGATCCTCAGGGATTTTAGTGGGTGTATGATTCCAGTTATAAGGCCCCCATACGGTCTTCCCTTGGGACCCTTTTTGGCTAATTCCTGATGAATTGAATAGCCATTGAGAAGTGCCTGAGTGGTGATCCACGTCTCCTGTAGACAAATACATGTTTTCCCCACTAGCAGAGAAGAGGAGCCTTCTGCCAATAATAAGTGGCTAAATCCCCGACAATTCCATGTTATTAAACTTTGATCTCATTGGGATAAGGAAAGCGATGGTAGGGATTCGGCAAGCCATTTAAGAACATTTTGCACATCCGCTAGTTGTACTGCGTTGCCTTTAGGTAATTTCGGTACTATAATTTCAACAGCTTTGGTGCTTGGTATATGTATTGGCCATTGTGGATCGATTATATTTGGATCAGCATCTACTTCAATATCCACTTCCCACAAGCTTGCTTTATAGCTGCGAATCAGATTGGCAGTCGCTAAAAATGTACAGTGTAGTGCCGAGGTATTAGAATTCTTTGCTTTCAAGGGCTCCACATATTCGAAGTCTTCTGATCTCTGCACCCTAAGCTGTGGTATAGAATACAGTCTAGTCAACAGCGCCGATCTAGAGAGCCAATCATGATCGCTGTTTTGGTACAGGTTTTTAATAATACATGTCCTTCCACCTTGATGTGGTATATTATTGCCTTTGTCGTCGTTTTGGAGTTCCCCTAATGGAACAGATACTATATCTGTTCGAGCTGGATTGGTTGGTACGGCATTTGTAGTGTCAACTGCGGGGTTGTCCTTCAACTCATCAAGACATGTTGAATGGTCTGAATCTCTCTTTTCTGCTTGAGGTACAATAATACTCTTATTAGAGACAATCTCCTCAACTGTATTATTGATAGTGCTCTTCTCAAGAATAAGCCAACTAGTCAGTTTATTCTCCCTGCTAGCAGTGCCTTTATTCTCTCGAGGTACCTTGCGTTTGGGTTTTTTCTTGTCTTGTTTAGGGGTGCTGCCTTTGGTAGGAGTAGATATTTCTTCTTCCTGCTCCACTGTGTCCGGTGGTCTTAAGGTTGCCATTTGGCGCTTTTTCCTCGCAAGGGCTCTTTTCACCAGTCGTCGCTGTTTACGTGAGTAGAAGACGTCCACATTCATTGTGGTGTTAGAATCAATGTCTTCGAGCTCCGGGCAGTCTGGCGGGATGGTCTTCTCTTCCATGTGAGGGAGATCACTGTTACCGTTATTTGCTGATGGTAGGGTAAGGGTGACTTCCAGTATCCTCCCACACATTTTTAGAAGGATGTTTAAAGCAAATTGCAGAGATGCAACTAAAGATTGCAAGTCAGCCAAGGTTATCTGACTTTCTCCTTGATCCCTACCGCAATCAGGTTCTGAAGATTCCAAATGTACATCCAAATTTGGAGAAGCAGATAGACTGTTGTATGTTTCACGCTGTGTGTGAGTAGGCAGGTGTTGGTCGCTATCATTCTGGATAGCCGAATTGCGTCCTGGGTAAGGAGTCATAGATCTCTGCATAGATAAACACAAGTCCAATAACGAATTGTTATCTATTACACTTTCACCAAGTGCCTCCATAGAGGTATTCATACCAGAGCCCCCCGTAGATTTATCCATCAGGAGTGTTGGTGTTGTAATATTAGCGGTATCAGGAAGCGAGAAAAAAATCAGTGATTGCTCCTTTCTCCACAGGTGCTTCTTTGGATCCTTTACTTCTGTTTGTTTTTATTGTCGGGGTTCTGCTCTTCTGATTACGTAGATTATATCTCGTCGCAGAGCATTTCCTAACTGATAGCATGTTGGATCTTAAAATGCTTCTTTAATAATTACTGATAACTCAGTGTCACGTGTATAGAAACACTGTTTAGAGCAGTGTATTAACAATTCCCTGGGCTAAGTATGCCTATAAGCTCGGTTGCAAGCACCCAATCACAGTCTATAGGCTATAGACTTATCCAAATGGAGTTCAAGTAGTCACAGGGAGCTGATTGTTATATAAAATATGAGGGCCGGATCCAAGGGTGACCTACAGTCTCCTACTGAGGTCGGCATGTGACACTGAGGCCTCCAGACCCAGTGCAAAGTGCGGGTTAAGTCCTTCCAAAATAGGATCTAGCAAGGGCCAAGTCAATCGGCCCGGAAACGAAAAGAAAAAAGTAGCTGGATTTTCTTAAAATGGATCTTACCAAGTGCCAAGCCCTCGTGTGGGCGCTTCTGCTGTAGGCAGGTTTCACAGCTCCGGGCCGCCCTCCGCTTTCCTCCGCTTTCCTGCAAGTCCATGAGCCACCCGCGTAGCCCACTGCAGCCGCTGCTCAAGGCGCAGGACCGCCGTAAACCCAGGCCACGATATCGCGTGTAACAGCCGAGTGCCCACTTCCGATTGCCCACCGCGACCCCAGTCCCTGGGCCACGGCCGCTGATGTAGGCTACGGCCGCTGCGGTAGGCGCTCAGTATACGGGGGTAACAGGGGGTTGCGAGCTTCGGCAATGCTGTTCTCTCCCGCAGCCTTGCGGTTAGAGTAACGGACCCGTTGCCGTATCGCTACACGTCAAGCCGCACCACGTTCCAACGCTCGCTCGCGTAACAGAGCACAGAGCACAGACTGGCTGCTTCCGACGCTTACCTCACAAATGCTTTCCACCAGTGGTAGCATGAACAAAAGACTGAATGCCTGTTAACATGCACATTGGGCAAGCCAAACTCGCTACTCCCTAACCTGTGTGCTGTGTGTGTCTCGTGCAACACACTGCTCAGTACACAGCACAGTGAGCAGCCATTGTGTTGGGGATACACCTTGAGATAGACTCCATCAAAAGGACAAACAAAATAAACAACCTATTGATGCATGTACACGATTCCCAAATGGCAATTGATCATGCGCTGCAGGGACACAGCGTGCCCAAGAAGGCAATCTGTGTGCACCTGTGGGCACGGAAGTGTGTTTGTACGTGTGGTGGAGCATTGTGTAACTGTGTGTGTCAGTAGTGATGTGCACTCAATATATGCATGTCAAATCAAGTGACCCTCAGTGTCCTATACACATCACATGTGAACATTGCCCATGTGTACACCCCAGCATGTCAAACCACAAAAATCCCCTGACACTGAAAAGTAAATACAACACAGGAACAGCCATTGACCAGCAGAACACATCATGTACATAGTACCCCACAATGACAATGTCAGAGAGTGACCAAACACTGTAGCCCAAGCTTACTGTCCAACAACAAAAGCCCTCCCTCATTTACACATCACCATGACCTTCTGAACAACTGTGTCGGGGGTATGTAGTCATCTTCCTTCTAGTCTAACTGGCTGCAGGATCCCCTACCCCTTGGTCTTCATGTTCCACTGTGCTTGTAAATAGGGTCCAACCCCCTCAGAGGCCACCTTGACTGGTAAAAATAACAAATTGCAGAGAACTCCAAGCAGCCAAACCCCCAAACCAGGTAAATAGCCTCTAGACACAAAAAAAAACCTGGAAGAGTCTCCAGTAGATTATGTGAAGTCGCAAAAAATGTCCAAGCACATGTACAAGCAGAATGCTAGAACAACCAAGGTAGCACAGTTCAACAATGGTTCAACAGGATGGGTACCATTTTCAGGACACAATATACAATGAGGATGCAACAACTGATGGGTAGTGTCACAGCTCTGGTCTCCAGGCGCAGGAGTGGCACGAACCAACCACCCCCTCCGTGGTCTGGGCGCCTGCAAGATAAAACTTACACAGGCCTCCGAGACCCTGGCGGGGAAAGCGGGTCAGGGATCCATTGTTTGGATAGGCATTGGTATTCAGGATAACCGGAAAGAGGGGCAGGAGAGGGGAGTTGGATTGGCAAGGGAAAGTAGGCAAAATATAAAATACAACTATTGACAATAACACATACTCATTCAGCGAAACCATGTTCTTCTTGCACATTGTACTAAATGAGTCAAATGCAAGCCAAAGCGAGACTTATTTCTGGGGTGAGTGCTGGCCTCCTGCCTGCGCACTCTCAGGTCCTGTAACAGGAGCAGCTCAATGCTGCAAAGAGAGCGTGAGTTACTAATCTGTGTGTGTTTACAACACAAACACAACACCATTCATGCCCCAAACTAGGGGACTTCTCCACAAACAAACACTCTTGTCTGCTGCTTTGTACATATACGTTAGCTTGCCCCCGTGATGGTTGATACACTGTCAATGCGGTAAGGCAGGCGCACGTGGGCGTGCAGTAAATGCATGACCAATGTGTAAAGAATCACACATGATAGAATGGTCCCTGGGTGAGCTCCTAGACGTGTATAGCGAGGTGTGACTTCAGTACAAGTCATGTTCTGGAAGCCGCAGATTTCAATAAGTAGTGCACGTGGCAATTTCCACATGCAAATGATATGCACTGCACTCGAGTCTGTGCCTCGCTGGGTATCCCAGTGCGCTGTGTTATATTCTGGCTAGTAATGCTACTGCACTAATAACTCAGCTTCTATGGAGCAGGGGGGCTCGAGGATATATGAGACGGCCCCTGTGTGTGCCCCTGACAACTTGTAAAGCTACTTGGCATTTGTTCCACAACGCATCTTAGCTGTACTGTGCGCTTCTACAACAATGCCTGGCCAAGCTCCCCAGCACTGGCGCTACCTAGCATGCACGTGCAAGTGGCCTGGTGGAAGGTTGGCTGCGGTGTGGCCCCTTGTGCTGCTCATCTCGCTTGGAGCTCCTGGAAACACATCTGCTTCTGTCGGATATCTGAGCACAAGCCCTGTGTTTCTGCTTGTGCACACATGCGCATGTGTGCACCACCGAACGTGGCCAGGTTTCAGGAGTACTTGGCCCCGTGTCTGCTGGGAAAGGTAGTCTGAAGGCTCATTTTCCTGCAGAAAGGGCATACAATATATTAATAAGGCTGGAACGTTCCCTGTGTGTGTGTCTTCATGCTGGTTGTCACTGGGCCATGTTTGAGACCTACATCCGAACTCCTCCCACCATCAGTGTGACTTTGACAGCCAAAGAGTGCAGGCTACTGTCTACAGCATGAAGCGCATCAAACACATATACAGGCAAGAAAAGAACATACATCACAATCCACATCAATTAATGGCGATATCAATCATGTATTCACCCAAATTGATTGCAGACATGCCGTGGAGAAAACCCACTTAATCCCCACTAGGGGTGTTAACACAAGTAGTACAGCAGCAGACAGGCCACAGATGTGACGAAAGTCCAATGCCTTTGTGTAAATGGTTGTTACACCGAACCATCCTTGCGAGCCTATGGATAAGGGAAGCAGGAGTGGCCTATGTGAGTCAGGACCCCAAGCTGCAAACACATACACGAGACAAGCTTGAAGGGCCCAGCTGGAACAGACAGTGGATGCTTTCAAAAGCCACAAAGCATCACACCGTCACATGAATGCACAATAGACAAGCAATTTTAAACTATATTAACTAATTAAACTAACTATAAAAAACCTATATTACCTAATTAAACTAACTATAAAAAAATATTAACTAATTAAACTAACTATACAAATCAAAAATGGCCACATACGACCCAGGGAGGGCGAGGCACCCACGAGGGGGAGGTACAGGGTGCACAACAACACCAACATGTGATGATGTTGAGACAAAAAAAAAACCTCTGTGGGCTCAACGCCTGCACAGCCTGACCCATGTGGGAGATAACTCGTTGTCCTCATCACCCTCTGGCTGAAAAGGTTGAAGTGGCACAGTACCCTGACCACGCCTGTGTGCAGTTTGCCCCTCATCGGCAGCAAGTCTGCCTGACGGGTGAGCCTGGTTATGTGCAGCGATGACACGTAGGTCAGCATGTAGAACCTCGTGTGATACGTGTGCTTCCTGTTGCAAGGTAACACATGTAACACAGAGTTCTTCCTGCATGGCCTGGCTGGACAATGGGTACACCTCCCGGCAAGCACATAGCTCAGCCGAGATGGTATTCGCTAGCTGCTCCAACCTCTCCTCTGACCGCTTCCTCTGGGACATCAAGAGTACAACCAGAGTAGATCTGAGGGATTCATATTCAACCCTCATGGCCTCCATGTGTGCCTCTACGTGAGCAGCAATTGCATGATGCAAAGACACCATTTCAGCCCAGCTTGCCCTGTCTGAGGCCGCCATGCCCAGCCTGAGCGAGCGGGCCCTGGATTGTGCCGCCCGCTGCTGGAGTTCCACCTGCCTAGCAGGGGGGAGCACTGATTGGGCCACACGTTCCATGCTCACAGCAATGTTATCAATTGCTGCCCCATGGTGTTCTGAATTGGCAATCATGGCTTGCTTCCACTCAGTATAACCCAGTGGCGCGTGGCCACTGCGTTGCAGGGCTTGACACCTGCGGGGTCCAAGGAGCCGATGTCCTTGTTGGGTTGGCACCACCCGCGGCTGCAGGGCTACATTCCCCCGTTGACGTGATGCCCAGGCACATAAGCAACTGGTGTCGAGGATGACCCTGTGTCCTGATCCACCACAGGCATAGGTCCTGCCACCATCTTGCCCCTCAGTGCAGGTGTTGCGGATAGAGGAGTGTCCACATCAGAATCACTCACCCCTGACAAATGGACCTGATGCACATCCAATTCGACATTGTCGTCAGAGTGATCATCCGTGCTAGACTCATTGCCACCCCTAGACACGATGGTCTGGAACACAAGTGGGTTCTCGTGGTCTACCACCCCACAACCCCCACTTGTGCTGGGTTTCCAGTGTGATAGCAACCCTGTGCCTGGCATGACAACACCATCCTCTGGCTCCATTGCGTCATCATCTGAAAAGTGGAGAAAAATAAACATTAGTACACATGTAAGAAGCACATAACACACACACATAGACATCACATTGACAGCCAACACATGAAGCAGACATGTCACACACAAATGAGAACCTGGCATGCATCCAGTGGCATTGATATGCAAACACATCCCAAAAGCAGAAATGGATGTGTCAAAATAGCAAAGCCTACACAAGTACAAAATGTAGTATATGAACTCCATCAGACACCACCTCTGTCAGGGACATGTCACAGGCAGAAAAGACAGATGGCAACTAAGAGATGCAACATACCGTAAGCATTTCTGAACTGCAAATTGACCACTGCTGCAAGTGAATCCAAACATACAATAACACAGGTAACATGCATGTAGACATGCATCACTAAAGCATCATCAGCTATATAGTTCCATCCATCTGCAGCTCGTCCCGTACCAGGTGGCATGGGCCATGTAGATATAGTGAATGTCCCAAGAAAAGCAAGGGCTTAAAACCAGGCATGAGGGACCATAACGCCCAGTACTGTCCGAGCTGCAGGACATGAGGCCTCCACAACACCCCTCATGGCCTGATTGAGCACATTGGGCTATGAATGTTCCCTATTCCATCATTCCTTGTGTAAATCCTCCACGCCCAGGACCCACCATATTAGCTAAGTGGGCCTGGGCATACACATACTGCACAACAGTGAACCTTCAGGATCATGCTAGTTCCACATAACGTGCGCAATGCAGAAATCTGACCAGCATAAACGTCAATCAACTACATATTAGTCAGTCAACAAAAAAGCTGCAGAAGACACATGTGTAAATGAACACTTTTACAAACACATAAGTGAGTACTCCCAATGTTGCACTACACAACGTTGAAGCTGCTTGCATATGTACATGTGAAAGCATTCAAAAACACCCATTTACCCATACACCTGTATTGTGAACATGACCAGCATCCAAGACACCAAAGCAAGCAGCTAAAACGCTGCTTGCTTTGATGTATGTGGAAATGCACACATACACACGTGAAGGAAGCTCCACAGTCATTACAACCCGATTGGCAGGCTACATTCAATCAGCGCCCTATGCCAGTTGGTATAGGCTGCAGTTTGATCAATCAACTCATCTAAACAACCACTAGGGAGTTCCAATGCAGAGTACATGTGTCACAGGATGCACCTGTGCCCGTTGCATTCATGACAGAGAAGGGATGAAAAACTGACCATACATGCCAGGTCACTTTGACATTGCATCAGTGAGTAGTAGAACAGTGTAACACGGCTCAGAAGTGGGTTGATGCAGTGCAGAATATGTGTACGTTACCCACTATCTACATGAACAAGTACATTATGATGTCTATTAATAAACGTGAAGGCAGTGCAAGGGCAAGTTCAGGCATCACGTGCAATGTGCGTGCAATGGGTTGCATGGCCACAAGCAAACCCCCTACATCCCCTAAGTGAAAATGCAGGGAGGCATTGCATGGCAGCGGAAGGGTGACCAGATAGCTGTGTTTAGCAGACAGTGTTGACTAGCGTCAATTGCATCATCTGAGTCAACTGACAACACAGCAGATGAGAATGGGACAGTAAGCAGGACACATGATAAACCCTCAGTAGTACACCCATGTGTGCAGAAGCCACTACAGCAGTTGAACAGAGTCAGTGGGCCTGAAACAGTGGGAGGCCTGTGCCCACATAGACTGTGACACCCTAAACATGTGTGTGATGCAGGACTGAGCCAGAGTGGGCATGGAATGGATGATCAAATGCCATGAAATGTACGTCATCCTGGACACATACTACAATGATCATCCAGCCAAGGACACATAGGGGCATGCATTCCATGAATGGGCACTCATGTCCCTGAGGATCATCTGTCATCTGCACAGTCCAAGTGAGACACCCTGCATGAAGGACAGAGGATGTACACCACTGTATGTGTCTGGCAGGTTGACTGGTGGAAGTTTGAACAGGCCATCGCAGTACGCCAACATGATGCACACTAGTGCCATGGTGAAATTAGGGTACTGGGGGGTGGAGGGGCAAGGGAGCATGCCTACGTGGAGTACCCGCATGCAGGCAGAAGACACATGCTCGTCAGTCATGCGATGACATAGTCCCAGTGCTGAGAGGAAAGACACCCCAGGCTAAATGCAGAACAGCCAGTGAGCTGCCTCGGTCAGGGCAGCCCTGCGTGCACTTACGGTGTGCCTTCTGACCTCCTGGAAATCTTCCTGGGACTCTTCAGGTGCCAACACAGCCTGCGCTGGCAGACTCTGAGCCAGGGTGGTGGTGTCCACAGCTGCACCTGCAGCTACCACTACCCTTGGGCCTGTGGCAGTCGATGAAACGGACTGCCGGGTTAAATGGGTGCCAGTGCCAGATGCAAGAACTGCATCTCCTGGAGCTGAAGGGGGTGGTGGCATGACTGCACCAACACGTGGCACAACATCTTGCTGAACTGGTGCACCCCTGCCTCTTCCCCCTCTGCAGCCACCCTGGACATCCTGGAGTCCCCCTACTCCCTGGTCACCCCGGCCATGTCCCTGACCACACCCACCACATGGAGTATGCCCAGCTGAGGCGCCCCTCACCTTTCGAGGCCTCCCAGCCAGGGCACAGATGTAGTAGTGCCGGCACAGATGGAGTAGTGCCAATGGGAGGTGTACACGACAATTGGGGTGAAGGGGGTGGGATACAAGATGTTAACAGCACCCCTGTGCACCTGCAAGGCTGTATATGACCCTGGTGATACAGTGACAGGTCACGCAACGCTCAGGCACCCCAAAACTGCAGTAAAACCGTGCACGTAACCCCCGGTAGCCCACGTGTGTGGAATTAACCTCCCACAGTACGCAGTGGCACACAGGGACACGAAAAACATGTACGCGTGGGACACGCATGCTACTATGACCTCGAAAACGGGTACGCGATACACAAGGGCACCCACAGTGGGAAAAATAGCATGCGTGACTCACCGTCAGACTAGCATGATAATGAAAAACACGTCCTTGATCGCTGTGAAGTTGTGATGGCGCGCAAAACAACACGAAGTAGCAACACACACATCGGTCTCCACTAAAGGCACGTACAGCGAACTGCTGGCCCCACTCACCTTTAACCCGTGCTGATGGATTTTTCACGTGCTGATTCACTATGCACCCGTCACGAGGGAAACGCCTGCGTGCGTTACGTCACAGACGCGCTTACACCCTAAGGGCCTTTCCTCGAATTACACGCTGACGTGCTATTTTTTCACGTGCCAATTCACTCCGTATCAAGCTGGCCACGTGACAACACACGGAATACCATGCTCCTGCCCAGAAGGCCATTTACCTGCCCCCCCCAGAGCCATGAGCCCGCTCCCACCTGCCATCTGCTGCTGCCTGCCTGCTGGCCACGTGCCCTGCTATTTGGTGCCTGCACGTCAGCCATCTGCAGGGGTCCAGTTGCTGTGACCACCCCTGCTGGAACAGAAGAATCCCGACTGAAGAACCATCACTCCACAGCCCAGCCCCAGGACCCAGTTGCCTACCCACACCTGCCTCGGGGGTTGCTATGTCCGACACAACACCATCTGGCACAAGTGGCAACCCCCCAGCAGAGACGCAGAGGGCTGCCAGCTTCACTGCCAATGAAGTTGGCATCCTGGTGGAGCAAGTCCTGGGGCATTATGATGTCCTCTTTGGAAGTACAAATCAACGTGGAGGGGGTGGCAGCCTGCGACATGCAACACGTCCGGAAGCACTTGGAGGACTTCAGGTCCAGGACCCTCAGCAAGGTCCGGCGCCTATTGAAGGCAGCGCATGCAGAGGGGTGCCGGGTCCGCCTTAACGACATCCAGATGAGGGTCCTGGAATGCATACACCCAGCCCTCCACCTCCAGGTCCTTCAGAAGCATACCCGTCTGGAGTCGAGAGGTAAGTGTCCATACGTACTGATTGGACACAGTGCATGTGGAGGTGTGCCAGGAGTGTGCAGGTTGGACATATGTCTTGAAAGGCTAGTCATGTGTCAAGCACATCAATGGTGTATGTTTTCAAATGCATGATGGCCAAATGCATGTGTAGGTGCACACATGTATACATTTCTGTGTATGTACTGTGGCATGTTTGTGGTGTGACACATGGATGCTGGTTCCACCTTCATGTATGTGCGCAATGTACACGTGCATGTGTGTGCACAAGATTCTTATTCAAATAGGTCGTCAATTTACACTCAGGATGGGCTATCAACAGTACACCATGCCACTTTAAATAGTGAAAAATAAACCGGTTTGTTCCAAGGTAAAGCGCTGTCGCCTGAGGTGAAATAATGAGTGAAAGAGTACAAATTACAATTACTGTAATCTGTATTTTTTTGTTTAAATTAAGTTTTATTGGGTTTTAATACAAACAGATCACACCAAAAAAAAAAAGAAAATTAGAGATAAGCATTTGATTACAAGACAGACTTGAGAATTTTCCAATCGAGAATCAACATTCAACATAAATTTGGTATACTTTCCCAACTTCAGCCCCTACACCGCCTATGGCTAGGCATTCATTTTGCAAGAATGGTGTGGTCTTATATTTGTGTGGTCGCGTTTCCGGTTCTGGGCCCCCCCTTGTTGGAGAACACCTCTTCGTATATCTTAATCACATTTTGGGTCACATATCAGACAATGTCAAACGTTGGTTGGAAGTTACGTGACAAGCCAGGTAGCAGAGTCAGCTTCCAAACATGTTTCTACACATTAATGTATTGTTCCTGGCATGTATTTGTTCAGAAAGTCCATTCACAAAGTGTCACATTGTGTGGACCTGCCATGTAAGGATGACGTTATTTTTTCCATAGTGCATATGTTTGACGATACATTGACCCATTCTCTCTCGCTCGGGATTGTTGCGGTTTTCTACTTCATGGCTAGCAGGGCCTGAGCAGTTAGCAACAGCTGTGCGACCAGGCCTTTGATTCTTCTCCATTCATCCTCATACTTCTCGAAACTAAACAAGATGAGGTAGGGGTCTGCCATTCTTTGAACCCTGTCTAAGTCTCTAATCCACCCCAGGACCTCGTCCCTGTACACCTTGATTCATGGACATACCCAGCACATGTGCCAATTGTCCGCAACTTCCCCACATTCACGTCAACATAGTGGGCTCGCTGACTGATACATTTTGGCGGTCTGTGTGGATCATAATGCCACTGATGTAATAATTTGATGGCATGCCGTTTATATTGACATGATATAGATTTTCAGGGCACTGCATGGCAGTGGATCAATATTATCCCCCAAGTCTCTTTCGCTTTTCATTCTGAGATGCTCCGTAGTTCTTCTACCTGGCTCTATCAATGTTTTTTACGTAGCCGATATCAGTCCCTTCATCTCTGTCCTGGAGTTCAATAGCATCTCAAAGGGGGTAAGTTCTCTCTTCAATTTATCTTTCCACTCAGATCTTATTAAGATGCCCTTAATCTGCAGGAATTGGAATGTAGACAGTACCCCTATCTCCAAGGCCTCCACTAGCTCTGGGAGTGTGATGAAGGAGTCATTTTTCAAAGGTTGGCCTACTCTCTCCAGTCCTGCCTCGTACCAAGTTTGAAATATCTCTACATTGGTGATGTGTTCATTAATACCTGGGGACCACAGGTGGATCAGCGGAGCTGGCCGTGTGGAAATGTTGATCATCTCTGTGCCTTCCCTCCATATTTCCCATATGGTTTCTAGTACCGGGTGTGCTTTCAATCTATTTAGTAGTTTCTTCCTCGGGGCCCACAGCCATTCTGAGACCATGGCCGGGGATAGGAAGTGGTTGACCATTGCAATCCACTGGGGTTCTTATTGATTACAGAGGTGGGGATTAAGCTCCCATCATTGGCCCACCTCAAAATATTTCCTTTGGTCTGGAAGACCCACCCCTCCATTGTCCTTAGATAATGTCAGGGTATCGTATGACAATTCTAGTTCTTTTCCCTTGCCATAGAAATCTTACAATCGCCTTCTTGACTTCCAAGAAGAAGTGTCCTGGCATCCTAATGGGGAGCATTTGGAAGGGATACAAAAACCATGGAGGCAGATCCTTTTTATTTCATTGAGTCAACCTAGCCAGGATATTGTCGGTTTGCCCCACCTAGCAAGGTCCGCGTGAAAATTTTGAAGGAATATTGGGAAGTTGGCCTCATATAGGTCTTCTATTTCACGTAATTTGTATTCCTAAATATTTCAACTTAGTGTGCTCAATAGTGAGACAGAGCGAGGAGTATTTGACTTTGTTGTCTCTGCAGACCCTTGTAGGGGGGAACAAAATTGAATTCATTTTATTGACTTTGAAAACCGATATTCGGCCCTATTCCTCGAGGAGATGCATAGCTCTGGGGATGGATGTTCTCGGGTTGACCACATGAAGGAATATGCTGATGGCTTACAATGCCACGTTATACTCAGTCTGGCCTAGTTGCAATCCCTCTACCCGGATGTCTTCCCTCATCTTCTGTGCTAGTGGTTCCAATGAGAGAGCGAAAAGGATAGCTGAGAGGGGGCACCCTGCCTGGTACCTTGTTTTAATTCAAACCATCTAGAGTATTCTCCATTTACGAATACTGAGGCTATAGGTACTGTATAAATTGCCGAATCCCCCTTCTAAATGTAGGCCCTATCCCAACCTTGTGTAGGACTGCTGTCAGGAAATCCAATTCCACCCTGTCAAAGGCCTTTTCCGCGTCTATGGAGAGCAGAGCGGGCTCATTGTTCATATTCTGGGAGACGTTGTCAAGATGCAGGATTATACGCATAGTGTCGGCTCCTTGTCTCCCGAGTATGACGCCCACTTGGTCAGGGTGGATGAGATGGGGCATAAGTGTCTCCAGCCTAGAGGCTAGCACCGGTGTATACATTTTCGCATCTGCATTGAGCAGAGATATGGGGCGGTATGATCCACACCTTTTGGGGTCCCTTCCATCTTTAGGAATTACCGTTATGAGGACTCTAACAAAGGAGTCTGGGGCTATCCCTGATTCAAGAATCTCATTGAACAGTTCAACCAAGAATGGTATGAGGTAGGTACCAAAGGATTAATAGAATCCAGCCGTATATCCATTTTATCCTGGGGATTTGCCTAGTGTCAACCTTTTTATTGCGTTCACTATCTCATCCTCTGTTATGGGAGATAATAAATGAGCCAAATCAATGTCTGTTACTTTGGGTAAGCCGATAGCAGCAAGATAATTCTCTATGCTAGTCGGATCTGGGTCCACCTTCGGGGTATACAATCTTTCGTAGAAGGCAGCAAAGGCCTCGGGGATTGTGGGTTTGCTTGTCACTGGATTAGGCGGTTCATCAATTATCTCCAGCACCCTGCGCTCTGCCTGTTGTTCCCTAAGCCTGGCGGCTAGCAGTGCATCGGCTTTGTCCCCTTTTTCATAAAACTTTTGTTTCAGCAAGTGCAGTTTACGCACTGTCTGATCGTGTTCTAGGAGGCAGAGTTCTTCCCTTTTCCTTTTCACCTCGCTAATTTTGATGGGATCTACTGTGTCACCTCCCTTAGCCTCGCTATCCAGCTGGCAAATCTCCCCCTGGAGTCTATTTTCAATCAGAACTTTTTCTCTTTTCTTACGGGCCCTTTCCCTTATGAGGATGCCCCTCCAGGTTGCTTTCCCCGCTTCCCACACCCCCTGTTTAGAGACCTCCCCAGTGTTGTTCAATTTAAAGTATTCAACAATCTCTGTTTCCATTTCGTTCTTGAAGACAGAGTCTTTCCATAGGGCTTCATTACATCTCCATTTACCTCCCCTAACTGGTAGGTGCTCCCATTATGTGTCAGCAATCACATTATCGTGGTCCAACCATGTGATTGGGGTGATCTCTGTGTGTGTGTGTTGTGGTGTTATTTAGATCTTTTGAGAAGTAAATATAGCCAATCTGAGTGAAGGTGTTGTGTGGAGCCGAGTAAAAGGTGTAACCCTGTTCATCTGGGTGCATTCGTCTCCACACATCACTCATCCTGTACACCTCCATCATGTCTGTAAACTCAATATTTTCTCCTTTGATTCTATCTCTCATAACAGGGTTACCAGTCTTCCAATCCAATGTTAGGATCTGCCCATAGATTAAAATTGCAGCCTAGAATGATGTGCCCTGTGGCTTCAAGCATTATTTTGGGGATTGTTTTAGACAGGAATCTAACTTGGCTTACATTAGGAGAGTAAATCGTGGCAATTGTCACCTTCTCATTTCTGATAGATCCTATTACCAACAAAGCTCGGCCTTCTGTGTCTGACCAAGTCTTAGGGACCTTAAAGTCTATCCCTTTCCTGATGAGAATTCCCACCCCTCCTTTTCTCAGTGGTCCGGATCCCCAGAATTCTATTCCAACATGTTTCCCAAGAACTGACCTCTCATCCCCCTTCATATATTTGGTCAATTTTTGCTCTACGGAACTCTCTAAATACTAGTGATATCTTGGTTGGCAAGTTAAGCCCCTTGACGTTAAGTGTTCCCACCCTTCAGGAGCCCCTTCTGCGTGTTTCAGCGGTTGTCATCATTGTGCAATATCAGAGTGTACAAGATTTTCAACCGCAACCACCAACATGCCATCGGTTAAACAAACCACACTTCATTTCTCTCATCTTCTGTCCTTGAAGATGTTACTTTTGCCTTTCCCCTTGTCTTGCCCTGTGTCTCTGCCTCCCTCCCCCCACCCACCTTCCCTCTCCCCATGTGGTGGCATCCAATCGAGTCCATCTGAAAATACTGGCCCGGCATCGAACCACCAACGGAGACCGTTACCTCACGGTCCCTTGCCCAAATAAAATAAAAAATAGAAATGATCCCCCACTGTCTCCTCCGTACCAAACATATGATTCAAAACCATACATCAGTAACAATGTCAGTCTAGTGACCAGTAATCAAACCTTGTGCTTTATCGCCCATTTAACTTAAATATACTGAGTGTGCTAAGGCCTAATTGTCCCCCTCTGGGGAGATGTTGCCTCTTCAATATTTCCTCGAGCCCTTCACCCGCTTTCTCCTTGGACCTTGAATATGCCATTCTCTTCATCCTTTGTCGAGTCCTCTTGTTCATCCCTTTGTCCGTTTGGTTCAACCAGCTCCAATATGCACGCTTTTATCTCTTTCTTAGATGTTAGACTAATCTTTGAGCCTCCATGTTCAAAAGAGAGGGAGAAGGGGTATCCCCATCTGTAGCGAGCGTCCCGTTCCTTCAGCCATTTCATGAGGGGTCTACACATTCTCCTGAGAGCTATCGTCAGGGAGGATACATCTTGGCATATCGATATTTGCGCCCCTCCGAGGGTGATTGCTCCTCCACTTCTTGCCTTCTCCAGCACCCTGGCTTTGTCCTGGTAATGATGGAATCGGGCAAGGGATGACCTTGGGCCTCCAGGGGGCCACCAGCTCTGTGAATACATTCAGTTTTGGGTTTGTTGATTGCATCATTGGGGACTAGAAGCTTAATGATGTATTGAAGCTTTTTCTTGAGATCTTCCTCCATTTCACCTACTTGTTCTGGAATTCCAAAGAAGCGTAAATTGTTCCGCCTTTCACGATTTTCCAAATCATCAATTTTAAACTTGAAATCTTCTTCTCTCTGCTCCAAGTCGATTATTCTATGTTCCAACTGTGTCTCCAGGGTGTCTATCGAAACTTGCTTGTTCTCGACTCCCTCTAATCTATCTTCAATATTGTCTAGGCTTTATGTGATCCTGTCAATTTTTTCCGCCTATATTGGCCGCCATGCTCTTTATTTCACTTAGTAAGATGGCAATGTCCCCTTTCGTGGCAGCAGTTTCGACATTTGCTGTTGCTGTGGTTGCCATTTTGGAGTTGACGGTGCAGTGAGATGACGGAGCGTAAGCAAAGATAGCCAGCTTTTGTTGTGCGTTCCTATACCCCAGATATCCCTCTATGGTTCTTCAAAGTTAAAAGCTGGAATGCCAGAGTCATTCAGTAGGGGTGACTGTTGCTCTCAGTGGTTACTGGGTTCAGGCGGTCCTTTCTGTCTCCACGTGCCAGTCGTCCTGTGATGTTGTCTGGAGATTGTGCCTGGCAATTGCGTGGTCGCTGGGTTAGGAGCGAAGTGGTTGGTGATTTTGGAACATTAAGTTTGGTGCCTAGTATCTGCGTACTTTCCACATGTTCTATTGGACATATAATAATTCCTTTGTCCCTTGCACAACAGCATTAACCAGTCCAGTCCCCCGCAGGTGTGGCTTCAGTCACTGGTGGCCCCAGTATGATTCCAGGAGATAGGGGCGTATCTTTTTAGTACTTTAAGCCAGGTGTGGTGCCTTTACTTCTCCAGGATGTGCGGTGTTATTGCCCTTAACCCAGCGCTCTATTAGATGCTATTTGTTAGCTTCTTCGTGTGCGCCGCCTGTGTGGGGAGCAGAGCCGTGTCCAGTTGTCCTCTAAGGAGGGGGCACAGGGCGCACGTCCCGGTCACTGGAATACCACAGTCTTAATAGATGGGCAGTAATTTAGTGGGCATGGGCTCTCCCCTATGATGTCTCCTCCAAGCCTCCCTGTCAAGGATGTGCACCGTGCTCAGGTTAGATGAGCCCTTGTAATTGTTCAGGTTTGGATGGGCATTTGGGTCACGCGGGAGGCCGTGAGTTAGCAGTGAACGTCAATGTTTGTTCCTTCTTACAGTGAGATGGTCCTTCCTATGTGCTGTTGGGGCCTCTATGCTCGTTATGAGGATGCGTCTTTATCTGGGCCCATTTTCCACCTTGGTAGGGGCCCACTGGGGAGCGTTGTTGTGGGGACTGATGGAGGGGATTCAGTGCCGGAGGCCCGGAGGACGGGCGGGACATGGGTCTGTCGTGCCCAGGCCTCCGCCTCGCTCCAGTTCTATGAAAACATTTCACTCACCCCGTCACCACCGGATCCAGTGTTTTCATCCGCTGCTGCAGATCTGCCTCCGTGTATGCAGATCATGCTGTGGGGGCCCACAGGTCCACCACAGGGCTCTGTGCTCCACGGGAAGGAGCCGCGGTCTCCTAGATTTCTGAGGATACGGGCTCACGTGGCGTGTTCTTTGGGAAATCTGGTCTGATTTTCCTCCAGTTTTCACTCAGTTGGTGGGGGCCTCTTCCGACCTTGAATCATGCACTTTCCAGCATCAGGGGGGGTCAAGCAGTGGGGGCTCTTACTGCTTTTCTGGACCCGAGGAGCGGAGCTCACGCGACAGAGGAGGACATCTGTGCGCCCCCTGGTGGTCAACCTTGCAATCTGTATTTTAATCACAGTTTTGTATCAAATATATCAAAACTTAGTCAGATTTGCCAACTTTGCCAACACATGTTTCAAGCCTTCCTGGGTCTTTATCATGGCAAGGCTGAGTGAATGAATAAACAATATGGATAAATAATATGATAAGAGCATGGCACACATTGATTATAAAGGATGACCATGTAATAATTATACAATACAAAAAAGATAGGGTAACCACAGAGGAAAAGAGGACACATATTACAGGTATCATGGTTACAGTTCCACAGAGAGATAACACCATAATTGAAAAATAAACATTGGAAAAAAAGGTTGTGAGAAAAAATGAAAATCACCATACGGTAAACATAAATATGATAAGGGAAAATGCGAAAGGGAGGGGAGAGACATGCGGAAAAACAAAATAGAAAGCAATTAGTAATACATATGTCAATACCAGGTTCATGAGCATTAATGTATGCAAACCAAAATTCAGGTGCCAGTAGTCAGTATACAAAGTGGAAAACTAGTTAGGCAGGCATCTAGCTAGTTTGCTTATAATCATGATTTGCAAATGAGAAAAAGACAGACGCATTGTGTACCATGTTATCACAGGCTCAGTTCTAATGGAATTGTTATAGTCTCACCTGAATGCAGAATTGGCCAGAATTAGCAGATTAGCCACTTCCGATCGAGAGCTCCTACTTTTCTGCCCAGAAGCCGAAAAGCATTCCATAATTCCCATTTGTTGTGTCCGATGCACAGTAATTAACTATTGTGTCTTACTTCATTCTGGAAACGCTGTATTTGCACAACCTAGATGAGCCTCCATTGTATTACACGAGGTGCCCCCGATCCAAGATAGCCGATGGTATCCACCGTGTAACAGCTTGACTCAAACTGCCTCCAGGCCCTGCATCTTTCTCTGATTGGTCTATTCCCCCTCTATGGAAGCCAATCACTTGCCGGCAGGTGAACGCCGGCCTACCTTCTAAGGTCCATCCATCCAAGGATATTACCTGTCCCGAGCCTGTCCGTAGCTGTCTACGCCATCAGCCAGAACCCCTGCACAACTTGGACTAGCACTAAGGTAATTCCTCTAATACATGTGTCTGGCTACTGACATTTTCCTCCACCGGTAACTCTGAAACTTCCTGAACGCATCAGCCTGATTGTGTACCCATCGCCTACTGCACCACCCATGTGAGATTGTCACTGTGTCCCAACCGCCTAACCTTTTAATGCATTCCGACCCGTGCCAATCGCTAGACCGCTTGAGGTGTTACTAATCTACATTGAACAGGCTCTATATGCAAACTGCGCTTACCTGTCCCAGAACCTGTATTCCATGCATTACATAATCCATTAGTAGTCCGTATTGACTAACTGTGCCATGTTAACTCGCGACTTTCTGCATTCCGCCCACAGTTTCTATGCCACATTGACTACCACTGTGTATCTAACTCACACCCGGTGACATGCTGCAGCGCTCCCATCTCAAATCTTTTGACTAGTTGATTATTGACAACCTGTCTTGCACCACTTTGATCTGTGAACATATTGTACTTTGACATCAGCTCTGCCCCGTGCCCATACTGAATTGTGCTTACCTCACATCTAGCCTGTACGAAGTGCTTCCTGCTAGCATACAGTATGTCCTAGGTACAGTACTAATGTGCTCTGTTGCCCCTAGACTGTAACACTAATCAGATGCTATCACACTCTAGGTATAGTATGAGAGTGTTTGTGGCCCCTTGCATTAAACTGTATTTGGATATCGTTACATAGCATTTCCCAAGTATAGCATGATAGAGTTTTTCTGCCTTCTTAAATTGCAGCTGCATCAATTGTTAGCCCATAGCACATTCTAGCCATAAGTGTTTTTGGCCGCTTGCTATGAAATTGAATCTAAATGTTAGCACATAGCATTTCCAAGGCTTGGCATGATAGAGTTGTTATGCCTTCTTGAAGTGTAACTGTATTCAGATGTTAGCCCATAGCACATTCTAGTCATAAGCGTTTTTAGCCGCTCGCACTAAAATTGAATCTAGATGTTAACATATAGCATCTCCTAGGCATAGCACGAAAGTATACTCTGCCCTCCTTCTGAAATAATATTTAGATGCTAGTACAATAGCATGTTCCTGGCATAGCCTGAAGATGCCCCCTGCATGCTCCACTCAAGCAACTCAGACCCTACTACTCACCCTTGCTATCCTCACCATCATGGCCTTTGTTACTAAAACAAACCCCCCTAAGGATAGAAATGTGAGACTCAGGTCTAGACTTCCCTGCATCTACGAACCTAAAAGAAACCACCCTAACAATTACAACAGACGTAATACCACCCTGTTTAAGAACTCTCTGCCCATATAAATGCAAACCACCAATTCTTGTGCTTGAACTCCCATCAAGAATCATACAAACCAGAATACCCTCTCACCCAAACCTTCTCTACTACCTAAACCCAATAATAATCTAACGCTAACAGGATCCCTTATCAATGCAAGATCAGTGGTAGCCCATGCAATTGAAATTGCAGACATCCTAAACAATGATAACCTGGACCTATTGGCCATAACTGAGACTTGGTTACATGAGGCTGCAGGACCAACTCTCATGTTAGCAGTACCTGACAATTACCAGATGTTTAGAGTTGACCGGCCCAATGCCAGAGGTGGTGGCCTAGCCATCATTTTCAAAACAACCCTTCCCATTAGGCTAGCCACGTCAGTACCCTACTCATCTGTGAAATGCTCAGAGCCAAACTGCCTCTCTCCAACAACCATACACTAACAATCCACTTGATATACAAGCTCCATGGGCCACTAGGCACATTTGAAGATGACCTAACCAGTCTTATAGCCAACAATACAAAAGACCACTCTCAAACATTACTGATGGGAGACTTTAATATTGGCTTTAATGATACAGAAAACAAACATGCTGAATCAATAGCAGCCCTGTTAAATGATCATGGTCTCACTCAAAAAGTCCTTGCTCCAACTTACATTAAAGGAAGGACCCTTGACTGGGTATCCGACCTTAACTACATTATCAATATCACCGATATTGTCCCGCAAAATTGGACAGATCATTACTTAATAACCTTCTCTGTCACATTAGATCTTCTCAGCCCTAAGATCAGCAATATTATACCCCTTCTCCCTACCAGAAGTAAGAAGGATATCACTGCTGAAAAACATATCCCTCTCCTCCTCCCACCCATTTCTGGACTGGAAAGCAACACTAACCCGGACATACTAGTAAACACCTTCAACAATGCTATGACCAAGGCACTGGACACGATTGTCCCTGTCAAACTGCACAAAGCTAGGCAGGAAGCACACCTGAATGCCTGGTTTGCTCCCCAATTTAAAGCTTTAAGATTACACAAAAGAAAGCTCCAATCTATCTGGTGCCACTCCCCTACTGAAAACAATAAAAAATAATCTAACTGAACTTGCCAAACTGTAAAAAAAAGAAATAACCAAAACTAAAAAGAATAGTTTCAATGACAGAATTGCTAAAGCTAACTCCAATACCAAAGAACTCTTCTCTATCCTCCGTGAATTGGAATCCCCAATCCAACCGGTAGACAATGTTGCTAAGGATAAGGTATGGTGTACCTACATACAAAATGCTCTATCGAATAAAATTTCTTCTCTCCAATGTAAAATAACTAATAAAAAGGCCACACTTCCACCCTCCGATCAACAAACAACTCAACTCTGGGAGACTAGGATAACTACACCCTTTAGCAACTCCCTTGCCTCTACTACAACCTATACCTGTAACTAATCCGAGCATCTAGACCGTATCTCTCTAATGCTAGCCTTATCACCCTAGCCAATGCTCTTATTATGTCGAGATTAGATTATTGCAATGCCCTGTACTCAGGAGCTATCAAATATATCACAGACAAAATTCAAAGATTGCAGAATAACGCCCTCAGAGCAGCATTGGATGTCCCCCATAGAGAGCACGTTACCAAATTCAGAAAAGAGGTTAATTGGCTGAAAATAACTGATAGAATCCTCCTTAAAACAGCTTCTCTTACTTCCAAATGCCTGAACAAACTAGCACCTCCCTACTTAGCGGAACAAATCACTAGGAGAACAGCTGCCCGCCCTACGAGATCTGCTAACACATTTATGCTGGAGATTCCTAGGTTCAAACGATCAACAGCTGGAGGAACCAGCTTCCCTGTTAAAGCTGCGCAATGCTGGAATAAGCTACCATTTGACCTCAGACTAGAACAGCCTTACCCTAAATTTCGACATAAGGTACTCAAATGGCTGCGTACCAACGACACTTAACCTGATTTACCTTACTCCTACCACCCCCGGCCTTCACCTGACCTTGCACCCGTTGAGCCATACTGTACTGTAGGTGAGTATGTATATAGAAATTATATATGTCAATGTGTCCTTAGCCCTCTAAGGTCACGCTCTGTATTATATGTACTTATGCACCTGTTGTACTTACCTGTATTCACCTGTCATGTACTGTAACCAAGCTTTAAGACTTCTTCTACTGCTGTGCTCGGCTACCTAAGGGTTTGGTGCGCATTACCAAATAAATAAACAAACAAACAAACAAACAAACAGAAAGTACCACCACCGAACTTCCATGACATTCCGATTCAAGGCAACATTATATCGGTACTGAGACTTAGCAAAAGGGAAATGATGGCAATTCAAATGCAAATCTCCCCCAAGGTCACTGAAATACCAAAGATAGGTGCCCCCTACTGGAGTAATACATCAAAGGTGCAGTTTGTGGGTCACCACTTACAGCATGCATCAAATTGGGCCATGCAGAATGCCTCAGGATGGCAAGTGTAAAAATAGAAGCATAAATGTTAGAGCATACCGCTAGTATATGAAACTGCAATGACTTGATCCTGACAATCACTGTTTATGTTAGACCAAAATACTAAATCAATGGCTACATTGCATGCGGACACTCCCTGAGAGATGAGAGGAGTAGAGTACATTCGGTATTTAAAAGCGTACACTGCGCGTTCACTAGTATTAAGACTGTGTCATATGGTCGCTGAGGAAAAATACACATGATTAAGTACCTCCGAATCAGAAGAAAGACGTGTCCCCCAAACTGGAGCTTCTATGCTAATGTGTCTGCTACAAATTGTCAGAGGTGGGTGTAGTACCGTGGCTGGAAAGTACTGAGAATACTGAAACAAAAAGAGCAATTCGCGATCAGCGATTGTCTGATAGAGAAAAAAATAATGAAATGTTACGTGACACTGGGTAAACACCCATTCAAAGGATATACCGTGTCAGTAAGATTCCTGGTTTCGAGCAGTAGCAATAGAGTAGGCTGGGGGAATCTACAGTTCCACAGGTTTGCAGCAGCCACCATCCTATTTAACTTGAAAACAGCAGCATAGTAGACACACATACCTGAGCGCTCTACCACCTGGAAACCAATTTTTGGTGCTTCACTTTAAATAGTGGCTGGCCCAGGATACTTCCACTGGTGAACTCACATCACTCTAGAGGTGCAGTGGTGGGCGAACCAGAATGGAAACAGATACAGAAGACCACCAAATGATCTTATAGTTAATTATCAAAAATGAATGAAATTGCATCAGCGTCAAAAAGTGCTTATGATCAAACAAGAGAACCAATTGGTCCATGGATCCGGACTAACATTCAAGACCAGAGAGGTAACCCTATGCGGAATGAGACATTATGTGTGGAACTATGATGTGTAATCACAGAGACAAGGGTACACATATCCTACTGTTGCTACAAGAGTTCCATACTTTGGGAGGGATAATATTGGGAGACATTGCAAGGATATTCTTTAAAGATGTTAATAACTGCATTATATACTGATACAACTTAAATAAAAATTGGTAGCAGAAACATTGCTCAAAGAAAGAAATTATCTAAGAAAGCTGGGATATGATATCATCTCCTCCCAAAAATCCTTTGATAAAATTGTCTTTAACTCTGAAACTGTAAGTGTTAACCACAACCACTTAAATGCTTCACAAGCTAAAGGTGGTAATGCAACGGAAGAATACATTCTGTTACTAAAAAGAAAGATGTTAGCGTCAGTGGAGTCAAAAGATTGGTCTTGGCTCCTTTCCACTCTTAATAATTAGACTTATAGGTTGTATCCATGTAGAAAGTCTTTGATTCAACCTGGCATTTACCATGTGTCCTCCGTTTCTACGGCCTCATTTAACTCTAGTGGCCAGTTCCTTCTACTGAATAATGCTACCCTAACCTCAGACTGATGGAATTTAATATTATCAACCTTCCGAAAATATGGTTGATTGGGAAACCCTCCTTTGAAGGGTACACCACAATCTCCCAGTCTGCACAAAAAGGTACTTTGGGACGGCCTTTTGGGGGTCTTCCAACATTGATAATGAATTGCACCCAGATGAGGTTGATTTCACATACAGACATTTATTTTTGAATGTTAGCCACTCATATTGCCCTGACGACCACGGAGGAAGGGAATATCCTGATAATAAATGTTTATTGGCATCCAGGGATATCACCAGTTATGGAAGCAACAGCCATTCCTGCTACATATATTGGTGATTGGTTTACTGGTTGTCCTGCTGGAGATGTTCTTTTGGCAGGAGAACTAAATTCAGATTGTATCATGAGTAAAGAAGTAGCTGAAAAATAGTCTCTCAATGAGTGCCCTAAAATTAAGAATGGAAGAACATGGTCCAGATGTCTGTTAAGAATTGGTCTTTACCCATGTGAATGCAACTACTCCCGATGATTCATCTGCAAAAAAAAAAATGACAAATGGGCATAGTTCCTCGATCTTTGATTTTATTTTTGTAGATCACTCCCTGATGAATAACTCGACTTATTCTGAAGTTCTAGATACTGAATGCAACGATCACTGCATCTTAGCAGCCAAATTCTGCTGTTCAATGCCAGAAGGAAAATCGTCCCTAGCAACCCAACAAAGAAGTGCAATCTCACTCAATGCAAAGGGCAACCACATAAGATGTTTGTCGCATATAAGGAGAAAAGTTAATGGTACATGTACCAATATCAACTCTCAAATGACTGACAGTGAGAGATTAGTAGAATTATCTGTCTCTAATGTTGATTGCTTTATAACATATATATATATATATGTATATATATATATATATGTTAATGATGTAAGAAAAGGGAAGTTAAGATCACTTGGTTCCCCACATTTACATTCCCATAATCAGGAACTGGTCTGGTGGGGCACAGATGGGAAAAACGGCATTTTCTTAGACGAGTCAAGGCTAACTTACTGCTGAATGTCGCTGAGAGGGACGTTGTGAAAAGATGTATACAACAGGGATATAAGAATTTGCTTAGGAGTACCAGAGCAGCACACATGCAATTAGATGCAGAACATATGTTGGGTACATTAATTGAGGCAAATACAAAACCACTCTGCTCTTTAATAAATACATGTGAAAATCTAAATGCTGGGAATATGGTGAGTGTATTCTCTAAAGGTGCCTAGATAAAACATTACGACAAAATATCTGTGGCCCCCACCCCAGATATATCATCGGGGCCATGGAGGTTGGCCATTGGATCGTATGTATGGAAATTGACTTTTCACCTTCCAAGATCTAATCCATAATCAATAGATCGAGTAACTCCGAGGCACCAGGCCCAAAAGGTTATGCACTTCACCAATACACATAAAAGTTAATCATTTAAATGGAGGATTGTGGCAGAGAATATAGAGAGAGTTGATTTACTTATATACTTGGGTTTTAAAATCAATGTCAAACAATCAATTAAATCTATTTGTGAATGGTTAAGTGAGAAGGCAAGTAAGCTATCTTACCAACTCCAGAGCGTGGACTCTAGGTTCGGTAGGTTTTCTCTAATACCTTGTTGTAGATACTACGAGGGAAGCATTTTCCCGAGAATCGTATATGGTATCAAAATGTGTGATCCATCTGTTATTGATTACCTGCCTGTCCAAAAGTCTATGATCTGAAGAAAGGTGTTATCTCTTCCTAGCTCTACCCCTCATTTGATTATGCAATATGAACTAGCTATTTGTTTTTTTATTTTTTTTTTTTATTGTTTAATCACATTGGATTTTTACAATACAGGTCTTCTCATCATTTCATGCGATTATTTATCCGATCAGTTTGTCGCTTTCTGTGGGCAATTTGTGATTTGCCGGTTCATTTGATGGATGTTGTGGTCACTGTTGTATTTGTTCTTGGTGACACCCATTGTTGTTGAGTAGTTGTTGGTCGATGTATTCTACCATTTTTGCTGCTGCAACTTGCCATGTGATTTTATCACCCCCAATGAGCCTGCACCACCAGGTATTTTCCTCGTGTAATATGTTAAAACCGGGCATGTGTGACAAATATTGTTGTCTAATGAAATTCGTTGCTGGGCATGACATGAGCAAATGTCTTATTGTTTCTTTGACAGGGTGGCTGGCATTGTTGCAAAAACGACAATCGTTAGTTGCTGTTTGTCCTCTGATATGAAGTATCTCATTTGTTTTCATTATGTTGAGTCGTGCTCGTAAAATTAAATTTTGCGCCTTTTTATTTGGAAATTGGTTTATGAAGCCTTGCAACTCGTTCCGTTTCAATATATTATGTGGTAAGTGAGCCATAAGTTTCGATCTTGTTGTAACGTCGATCGTCATTGCCCAATCTGCATCTTTAATTTTTTGTAGAACTTTACATGGATTTTCAATCAGTTCTTGTTCGTCCGATGCTATATCACATAATACACCTAGATTTTCCTCTTGCCATGTTATTAGCATCTGACAGTTTCTGGCATCCATTTCGCATTTAATCATATTGAAGATTTTATTGCTGGTGTCCATTCTGCTTTTCCTAAAGAGCATTATGGTGTTGCACACCACTGTGCATTTTAAAGATTGCAGGCTGAGTTCTCGGCGTATGGCCACCCCTGATGTCGATTGGGGTAATTTCAAGACTTTTCGCCAAAATCGGGCCTCTAGTTTAGCCCATATTTGCTTTGGCATCATGGGCATCGCTTCCATCCCATATGTCAAGGTAGGTACGACCTTCATTTTATAGAAGTTTAAAACTGGGACAAGTGAGTATTTCCCAAATTTGCCATCGATAGCTTTTGCTTGGGCTGCTAGTTTGTCTGTCTTTCCAAACAGTTCCGCTTGCATTGTGTTTTCTTGGCGTGAACTGTTTAGGAATACTCCAAGATATTTGAATGAGGTGACGGACTCGATTTCAGTGTGGCCCAGCCGCCATCTGAAATTGCTGTTTTTTTTCTCACGATTTTGGAAGATCATAACTTTTGTTTTGCTTATATTAATTTCCAGGTGGTTGCTTGTTGCATATTGCTGTAGGGCACTTAACTTTCTTTGCAGACCTATTTGTGTTTGATCAAAAAAAGTTAGATCGTCCGCATATAGGAGATGGCCGATTTCTGTGACTCCGATTTTTGGCGGGAATACCCTTATTGTTTGCCCAATGTCTTGAATGTCCCCAATGTAGGTGATGAACAGCGCTGAAGCCAGCGGGCATCCCTGCTTGACTCCTCGGGTGCTCTTGACTTCATTAGACAAATCCCCTTCTCGGCTGAGACGAACTCGCATTCTGGTTTCATGATGCAGAGCCTGTATCGGGGCTAGTATGTCTTCCGGGCAATTCCATTCTTTTAGTTTTCTCCATAGGATCGGCCGTTCAATACGATCAAAAGCTTGAGTGAAGTCAATGAATACTACAAAAAGACACTGTTTGTATTGCAGTGCTTTGCTTTTTAAGATGTTACACGCCAGAATGTTACACGAGGTTCCTGCGTTTTTCTTAAAGCCAGTTTGATAATCATCATTGCATTTTGCTGATGCAGCCCATGTTTGAAATCTTTTCATTAGTAACGTTGCGTATACTTTGCCTATCACGTCCAATAACGCAATCGGACGAAAATTTGCTGGATCTGTAAGATTCCCTTTTTTGTAAATCGGGACTATTATAGCTTTTGTCCATGATTCAGGTATCGACTTTAGTTCTGTGCAGCGTCGAAAAATAGCACTTATGAAACTTGTCCATTCGTTTGCATATTTTTTTAATTCAGCGTTGGTAATGCCGTCTGGACCAGGTGCTCTGGAGTTCTTTAAGTTCTTGATTATATTCAAAATGTCTTCTTTATTTTCTACATTGACCCAGTTTATTGCTTTCGATTGTGTCTCAATGCCGGTATATGGTTCTTCTGCTTTGAAAGCTGTTTCAAAGTGTTGTTCCCATGCATGTTGACTAATGTTGTTCAAAATTTGTCTCTCAAGGGTTTGCTCTGTATCTCTTAATAGAGTCCAGAAATGTCTGCTGTTGTTTGTAATGAGAGCCTTGATAATTTGTTCCGTGTCAGCTTGATACAATTTATATCTATGGGCTCTTACCCATGCTTTGTATCTTGATTTTATGTTCCTGATATTTGCGGGTGTTTCATTGATGGATTTTTTGCGTGCGTTACGTAGCGCTTTTCTG
The DNA here is from genome assembly GCF_040938575.1 of Ambystoma mexicanum. Taxonomy (NCBI): domain Eukaryota; kingdom Metazoa; phylum Chordata; class Amphibia; order Caudata; family Ambystomatidae; genus Ambystoma; species Ambystoma mexicanum. The sequence continues at coordinate 720,692,698 of NC_090936.1, forward strand.
TATTCGCGTCTTTTTGCAATAAGTTCTTTATTATATGCATGTTTTGTGTCAGTTTTCATCATGTGTCCTCTTCCTTTTCTCGGACATATGTGCGGAATTAGTAGTGGTTGATAATCAATGTTGGGCACTGTTCATGTCAGTGCATCTGCTTCGTATTTTGCTGTCGCTTTGATGATCTCATTCGCACTTATTCTTATTCGTGTTCCTTGTGCGTTCGGTTCGAGTTGCAAATTTCGGCCGCTTTTGTTGTTATCTGCCAGCCAAGATATTACTAACATGTTGTTATCGCTCATGGACGTGCGTCGCACATTAAACTCTTTGATGTCATGCAGTAGTGATTCTGATACAAATATGTAATCAATCGTGGTTGCCAAAGGCGCACGCTCCCATGTTGGTATTCTGTTTGTTACTGGGAAAGCCTCATCTACGTTGTGAAGTCCATGCATGCCGGAGAATTTGAGCCATTCTTTGCCGCGTTGTTCTGCAGCTTGCAGTGCTATGGTTTTACTTGCCTTTTGTATTGTTTTGCAATTGGCATTCAGGTCTCCGCACACGAGTATTGTTGATACTTGATACTCACGCATTGCTACCTCTATTGCCTCGTTGCACATTGCATTGAGTTTTCTTGCACTTGTTGTTACTGGATTCCAGTAAGTGTTGATTATCATAACTTTTTTGTTTTTCACTTTCTGTTTGCCTACCTCACCCCAGGAGAGTATTACTGCTAAAATTGACTGGTTGGCGGTTATTGTTGTTTCCATTGAAGCTCCACATCCATTTCGACATGCTATCATCAGTCCTGAAGTTGGACGTCCTTTAATTCCCCTTGCGGCAGGTGCCAGAATGATCTGGTAGCCTTCCATCGTGGGAGTTTGTTGCAGCCATGTCTCTTGGAGACATATGATATCAAATTCTCCTAGATTGGGGTCTCCTGGTGTGGTTAAGTGGGAGTGTCCTCTCGTGTTCCATGAGCATAACTTTACAGTTTCGCCCCGCTCATTGTTCTGGTCGTTTGTTGCCGTCTTGTCTTGCCAGGATGGCTATTTGTTATATCGGCGGGACAATGCTTTCGGTAGCCAACCCCATAGTCCTGTTTTGCTATTCTGTGGAGCTTCTTTTTTCTGTGTGGACGGACTTTTGTCTACTCTTTGTGTCACCGATCTTGTTATCGCCTTCTCGTCAGACTGGCTTCTTTGTACCTTTGTCATGTGGTATTGCTCACCTGTTCTTCTTTGCGTTAGGGCATGTTTGTTTATTTCACTTTCCCTGGTCTGTGTTCTGTTATCCCTTATGCATCGACTTTGTGCCACTTTCTTGGCCTGTGTTCTTTTGTGTTCTTTTTGCAAGTTCTCCCCCCTTAGTTGGTCAGCGCACATATTGTTACCCGCTTCGATTTGCTTGTTTTCTCTTTTGATTTCCGATTTGTTCCTCTGTACTTCTATATTTGCTTGATGTTTATTTATCATGATTTCTTCTATGTGGTATCCATGATTATAGAAGTCGTCATGATGTTTCTCAATCATTCGGCATATTGTTCTGGAATTAAAATGTAACAATGCTGCTGCCCCCTTTCTGGTGTGCCAAGGTTCCACGATTTGTATGTCTTCTGATATTATATATCGTAGGTCGCGCATGTAATGTAATATGTCAAAAATTGTTCTTCTGTTTAGAATGACCTCTTCTTTATTACAACTTCTTTGTGTTATTTTGATCATCCATCTGCATTCTCTTTTATTATTTGTTTTTACATTTTCGGTGTCCTCGTCTATTCTTCTCCCCTGCCTTATATTGCGAGTGGTCGCACCTTGGGCTGCCGTGTATCTTTTCTCTGATTGATCTCGCCTTTTATCATGCTTGCTGTTTGCTTTCGTTATTGTTTCCCTATTGTAAGTGCCTCTTTGTTGTTCTCTTTTTGATTTTTGTTGCTGGTACTGTGGTTTATACTGTGTATGTGTGTATTCCAATTTCCCTTCTTGGCTCCTGCTTTTATTGCACGTTTGATCAAGATTTTTATTTACTTCTACGTCACTACTTTTGTGTTGATTATGCAATTCTGATTTTGTTTTTTCATTGCTTACAGAGTTTTGTTTTATCATGTCCCGATTTTTTTTCTCACTATTATGTGCATGGTAGATCAAACGATTTCGTTTCTCTTCAAGAGTTTCAAAGTCTCACTCCTTGTCTACCTTGTTACAAACTTTTTTTGATTTTGGCGACAACTCAATTTCTGAACAATGGCTCATCTTTGTCAGTTGCTCTGTGTATCCCGGCATTGTGGGGGGATTTTCAGCATCATCTATATATAAGCTGACATTCATTAATGTGTCCTCAGGCTCTGGAATTCCTCCTTGGTTTATTAGCACCACCGACTCTTTTGCTACTTGGTTGCCGCAGTTCTTGTTTCCTTTGACTGGCATCTGGTTTTGTTGATTTCTCTGCAATTTCATGTCCTTTGACGATGTCATTGGTGTCTTCCAATTTTCCACTCTCACCGCTGTGTCTACATGCTCCTTAACGTTCCTGTCTATCATTGGATCTCTGTTGTTATCTATGCAAGATCTTGTGTTTCCCTTATTAACTTCATTATTCGTGGTAATTTTGTCAAACATCTTGTATGTTGTTGCTACACCATCCTCTTGTTGTTCGTTAAGTGAGGGGGTTTTGTTTAAAATTAGGACCACTTTTGGTGTGTGCTTTATGGTACTTGTTGGCTGCATATCGCTAATGCTCCTTGTTTCCATATTGTCTTTCATTTGGGTCTTAATTTCTACACTTTTGGTTATTTTCTGTTCTATCGTTAGATCGATGACCGTTTCAGTTTGAGTTTCAGCTTCTTTCAGCTTGTTTTCTTTACCTTTAGCTTCATGCAGCGCCTCATTCCTGTCACTGTGATTTGGCCCATCAGAATTGATTTTTTGATCAGTATGTTCTTGACTGTTTTTATTTGCTGTTATGTATCCTTCCAGCAAGAGGACTTTCATTAGAACCATGGCAAGAGTGACCTGTTGATCCTTTACTGTGTCATTTAATGTCTCATACAGTTTGCAAAAGGGATTTAGTGCAATTGTTATCGATGACATGATGCTTAGTAGATCCGTTTTCTTTGTCGTTGGCTCATGCGATATGTTCGGAGATTGCAATGCAGTGTTCCTGCTGTGCATATGCGGGAAGTCACTAAGTCTTCTTCTTGGCGTTTGTGGCCAGCCGCTGGGGTTCTGTGTTCTCAATGGAGATACATTGTTCACATGGTCTGTACACTGTGTTCTGATTTTCGTTTGCTTGTCTTGGTATTCTTGCTCCTCGATGTCCTGCTGTGTACTGGTTCCTAATGTTGGTCTGGAGTACGGGCTCGTTATAGCTTTCTTTTGTACTGGGCTATTTGTTATTTCTTTCTCACTTCCCCCTGTTATTGTGGGCTGTGGTGTTACAGATTTTCCTTTTGGTGTGCTCCTCACACGTGCTTCCTTGTGGTCTGCTTCTATCATCTTCTCTGTCTCTGGTTCGTTATTTACTTTTTGTGATCCTCCCTGTCCCTCTTTTGATGTTGGTACAGGCTCTGGCATTGTCACTTCTCTGTTTAGTTTGTGAGCATCTGTTGCTTCCATGAGCACGGCAGGTTGTGCTGTTACTATTCTCATGGGACCTGTGACTATTTCTTTGTTCTTTATCGCTTTTTCCTCGTTTACCTTGTCGCTGATTACTACTATTTCATCCCCTATTTCATCCCCTATGTCTAGCATTTGTTCGTCTGTCACTGCTTCGTGGTCTTGCCCACTTCTTGTTGTGTGTTTCATTTTACGCTGTTTTGCTAGTGGCATGGTGTCGTTTACTGCTGCGAGTATTTCTGCATCGGATAGATCACTGCATCTCTTGGATTTGGCTAGCAGCTGATTCTCAAAGAAATCAGTTAGCAATTTCATTGAACTTGGTTTTCTTGTTGTAGTGATGCCTTTGTTTTTATATAGCCCATCTTTGCTGCTTTGCAAGCTTTTGCAATTAACAGTGTTTTTTGTTCGCAATTGCCCCTTTTTGTTTTTCTGATGTTTTATATTATTTCGTGTGATTGTCTTCCATGTTGTGTTCTCCTTTGATTCTCTTGGCCTCTTCTTATGATTTTCTTCTGTTGATAGGAGGGGCTCCCTGGGCTCATCTCCCATTACGCTGGTATTGGTTTGTATTGCTCCCGCTGGGTTTCTCACCTCCTCTTCTGTGTGAGCTGCATGCACCTGGGCAGTGATGCTCACGGTTGCAGCTGTAGGTGTAGCGTACCTCGGCTGTTGGTTGACCTGATTTGTCTTCTGGGTGTCTGATTCCTGTTCGCCTCCTCGGGACTCCTCCTCTCGATTTCCCGACTCTCTTACTTGAACCGGGGCCATCATCTCCGTTTGCGTTGTGCTGCAATCGTTCTTGGCATCTTCAACACTCGCCATTGCGCTATCTCCATGAGCCGCAGCGCTGTCTCGCCCCGCCTCCCCTCCGGGGGGCTGTTGCGAGAACAGCATACCTGTGCCCGGTGATGCGGCGCTTTGCATGTGGTCTTCCCTAGTGTGTTTTTTTTTACAGGTTCCGGCACTTTCGGCACATCCTCTTCTATAACGTCAGGTAAGGTTGTTGTATTCGAAATTCTGCATGCATTTGCATTTTCGTTTTCTTTAATAAGGTTGTCACTATTGTGACTGTTGTCTATTTGTACATTAGTCATGGAGTGACTTTTAATGGGTAGCAGCAAACCCTTTGAATTTCTTATCACTTCAAGCACAATTGCCCCGCCTCCTTTCTTCGCGCTGCGAAGACGGCGACTATCTGCTTCCATGTGTTTTACAGTTCGGGGGGGACTGGGGGACTGTGGTGAAACTAAAAATCAAGTCAAGGCTGAATTGTATGGTTACAACCGCAAATACACAGTGCTTGCTGCTTACTGCTTACTGTTCTTTAAGTGGAGTTAATGTTACACGGAATGATGACTTGCCTGCGAGTTCTGCCGTAGTTTCCTGGGGGGATTCACCTCAGCCCGTCGCCACGCGGGCATTAAACCGCGGGCATTAAACCGCGTTAATCCGTTCACTCCCGAGCTCAAAGACAATGCGGCACGGGAGACTTCCATGCCAGAGCCGGCGCTGGCGCTGGAGCTGGAGCCGGAGAGGAGCCGACGGGACCCACCGCCCCTTCAGCCCTTCAGCCCTTCTGCTCTCCGCTTTCCGCTCTCCGCTCTCCGCTCTCCGCTCTCCGCTCTCCGCTCTATGACCCGCTCTATGATCGACTTTCACGCTGTTCACGCTGAACCAATTGCCCACAATCAGCTTCCAGCACAACAGTGAACTATGAACTAGCTATAACATCATTGAAGGCTAGAGCTTATTGGTCCTAACTTTCACTCTTCAGGAAAATGATGGATTCTCCATCAAATTCATTAATGAGTGATACTGGATCTGCCTCACTTCAGGGGGACTCACAAGCATTGATTGAAATGAAAGAACTTGCATTAGCAACCTTAGAAGAGTCAGGATGAAGCTATCTAGATCTTATGCAGAATCCAAATAAAGTAAAAACAAAACTGTTAGCGGCAGATTGGGCAGATATGATCTCTCAAATGCATGAATATTCCTCTTTAATGCATCTAAGAAAGGACCATAAAAGATTGGGCATCTTGGCACCATATCTTTCCATCTATGCTAGCAGGCAAGCATGACAAACTTGTATGCGATTTCACCTAAATCTGATGCGTACAAAAGAAGTGCTTATTAGATATGGATTGCTTGTGAACACTGATGAGACTTGCAGATACTGTAATCAAGAAGCAGAAAAGGAAAATTTGAAACATCTCTTATTGTCATGTAGTGCGCTAACTGTGTTCAGGGAAAGGGCCTTCTATAAAAAAGGAGATTTTTGTGATGGAATACAACAGAATTGTGAGAAAAGGTGGGAGTATTGTCTATGTGGGAGTACAAATTCAATGGTGAAAGCTGTGGTGGCCTTTTTTCCTGCCTCTCACCGACATTGGATGCATAACATTATGATGTTCTCCTATTCTGTTTTAGTTTATTTTAATTGCTGTATATTCCTATTTCATATGGACATTTATTGTTCTTCTTTCATACTATTCTTTTTCATTTTGTTATGCTTCTTATGTTTTAAATGCTTGTTTTTGTCTTATTAGTTTTGTGTTATAGTGCTTTTATTAAAGGTTGACACAAAAACAGAGAATATGTGCATTTACAGCAGAACTATGTGCAACTTTTTTTTAAGAAAAGGAAAAGCAGATGCAAAAGATTTGTAGAACATTTTTAAGAGGCACCTGGTGTGTGGAAGTTTACTATGTTAACAGTACATATAAGCAACTGCCAATAGATGTGACCAGGTGCAGAATGCTGCAATACATGGCATTTGATAGAGTGGCTAAAAAAGAGAACATGCTTATTCAGAAACTAATTACAGGGTAAGTAGCAAAAACCCTGTATATATATATATTTTTTTTAAAGTGATTAAAAAATACTTAATGAAATATAAGCATACCTGTACTATGTCTTGTTAGATGCAGATGCTGTTGAATCTGCAAACAGAAATCTTGGAAAATGTCACAGTCATTTTTGATGCAGATGGCTTTGAGTGACTGGTGACATGTGCTCTGAGAGTTCAATAGTACATCTGAAGTGTTGAACTCAGATGACACGGCTACATGTCAAGTTTTTTAATGTGATTGGTGGATGGATGTGTGACTTTTTTAAAGCAGACAATAAGGAAGTGTTACAAACATGAAAGTAAAAAGGGTAGAAGTGCTGCAGCAAACACTGCTGTAGTCCGCGGACACTACATGCGCCATCCGGGTCCTTTAAGGAAGCCAGGCATGAAAACGGGACTGCAGTGAATGCAGATAGCCGTGGATGTCCATGGACATCAGGGATCATCAATCAGGTTTTGTGGTTGTGGTGTACAGGATGAGAAGGGAGATGGTGTTGTCTTTGTTGTATGCAGTGAAGATGGCTGTGGCTATGGGTATGAAGGAGCAGAGTGTGTGGATGATGGGAGATTTTTGCATCCATCCATTGAAGGTTAACACTGAATTTTGGGCATCTCTGCTTCTATTGGATTTGAAGAAGTGGACGTTTCATGGTATGCAGTGTGTCGGTTAAACTGGGCCACCTTATTACCATTCTGTGAGTGTATGGCTCACTTTATACATACATATGTTATTATTGTGCATTTTGGAGGCAACAGTTTGGGCAATATCGCTGCAGTATCTTTGCAGTTTGCCACAAAGGATATGTTGAGAATCCTAGTGGAACTGTTTTTAGCTGCAAAGATTTTTTTTTTTAAATCAATCCAAGGCAAATATGGAGAAGTCCACGTTTGTTTTGTCCACAAATGGAAGAAGCTAGCCACCATGTCAATAAAGGTGTATGTTTTTTTTTTTTATATGGTTTAGGGATAGCATCTTTTGACAATGAAAATATCAAGTTAGATGGTGTAAATACTTTTCTAAGTGATACAGTGCATTTGACTGATGTTGGCTATCAGATTTTTCTTTTGAATATTAAATATGCATATGCACTGAAAATGCTAATGTGAACAAGTTAAAATGGAAGATGTGGTGTGTATACCAAAGCATGTGTTAGTAGGTGTAGGACATTGAAATTTAAAAAAACAAAAGTAAAATTGGAAATCCCCAAAAAACATAAAAATGTCTCTTTTAAGAGCCACGTTTGCAGAATAAATTTTGAATTGAGTTTTATCTGCCCCACTCCCTTCAATTTGCCATGCCATCCAATGACACGGCTGCAGTTCGTGGACATCACATGGTCCATCTGGGTCTTTTAAGGATGCCAGGCATGGTAAGGGGAATGCAGAGACTGTGGACAGTCGCAGATGTACCCGGACATCGGGGGATCAGCCAACCAGGTTTTGTGTGTGTGGTTTACAGGAAGATATGAAAGCAAGAGTTATCTGTTTTGCGTGTAGTGAAGATGGCTATGGCTATGGCTTTCAGGAAGCAAAGCGACTGGTTGGTGGGTGATTCTTGGTTCCTTTGGCTTAAGGTGTACTGTGAGCAGTGTGGATTACCTGGGAATCCTGGATTTCAAGAATTTGAAGTTTGCTGGTATGGAGTTCGAGGAATTAATTTAGCATAATTGCTCCCGTTTTATGAGAGTATGGTTACATTGAAACATCTGCATATCACTGGAGTTCATTGTGGAGGCAGCGGTTTAGGCTATGTCAATGAAATTTCATTACATTTTGCCATGAAGGATACTGTCACTCACCGGATGCCTACTCCCGGAGGAACTCAAGACGGCCCGGATCTGATTTGATTGTAGAACCCCGGTTAGACCTAAACCGGGGTCTCCTCTCTGTTGAGGGAATAAACTCTTTTCAATGATATGCCCCCCCACCGTTAGGTAACAGTCAAGGAGGCCGATCACTTTAAAGAGCGGATAGCACACCCGCTCAGATCACCAACTGCAAAAGAAAAGTAACACTGTTTAGTTGTATAATAATAGTACAGAGGAATTAGATCTTTATGAAGGTATAGATATACCTGAGCTATGGTGATGATCATTTTCTGACAACCCCTACCCCGATACCTAAAAGGAAGATCAACCCTGTAACTAGCAGATCACTAGAGGATGATGGGCATTCTTTGAGATAAAGAAAAAAGGAATGTAGAGAAGGGAAGTTTTACCAGTGGAATTAATTAAGAAGTCACTAATAAGTCCAACAACGAATAGGATAAAATAAAAAAAATGGGAAGGTTAGTAGAGGGACTATCCCGACGAAACGAGGGACGCACTGGAGTCGGGATGGTGCACGATGATGCAAAGCGTCCCGGAGTACACTTGTATTGGACGTCTTCCTCGAGAAATAGGAACAGAGTAGAAGGAGTGTCCACGGAATCCTTAAGCAGGGGATGTAACAGTCTTCTCACAAGGCAGGGTGCGGGGAGCAGGTAACGTGCAACTGGTAATTGTAACAAAAGCAAATACTGTGCAGTCTGGCAACTTTAAAGTAGAAAATGAAAGAGTAAGAAATACTTGCGGTAATCATTCAAGGCAGTCCGCTAGGCGTGCAGGGGTCCGGTACACAGAAGAATGAACCAAAACAAAGGGCAGTTCGATGCAGTCCGTTTAAACATGCAGGGGTCCGGTACACAGAAAAACGAACCAAAACAAAGGGCAGTTCGATGCAGTCCGTTTAAACATGCAGGGGTCTGGTAAGGTCAAGCCAAGGGAAATCCGGAAGGCAGTCCGTTAGGAGAAAAGAAGGTCGGAACCAGAAGTAGGCAAGACGAAACTTCAGTAACAAAGTGGGAACAACTTCAATAGGAAGCAGCGTTCGGCTCGTCTTGCCGTGCAATGAAGGATTCAGAAAGAGGCTTCGGTTTCCCATTGGCGGTATCCAGGAATGGAGCGGGAATGCTGGGACATGTAGTCCTTTTAGTATTGCAGCCAGTAACAGCTGCAGAAATAGCCCGTTTCCACGGCAGCCTCCACTGCCTATAGGATGGTGCTGAAAAGCGCCGGATTCTATTTCCTAGATGAAAACCAGGTCCAACAGATGGATTACGCCGTGTCCGGCGGGTTAACCCTTTTAATCCTCGGGATACCGCAGAGCCCTGAACCGTAACAGATACATTTGCAAAGTTAATGAAAGTTAATGAAACTGTTCCCATTTTCTACGATTTTTTTTTCTCAGATAGCTCAAAGACAAACATGAAAGTGTTCTAACTAATTTTTTCTACAAATTGAGAAAGCAAGGCATACTGTAAACAAAGCTGTATGTGCTTTTTTGCAGGATGTTCCAATGAGAACATTTTTCATAGATATAGATTGCATTTGACTGATATTGGCAATCAGATTTTTGTCGAAAATTTCAAAAATGCATTGAAACAGTTTCTGGAAACACATAACATTTGGATTGATGCATTCTTTGGTAGTTGTAGTAATAGGAAAAAAGGAAAACCAAAATAATTAGAAGCACTTTTTGTGAAAGTAAAAAAAAGAAATAAGTGCAGTAGCACATGTATCACTTCAGTATATAAAACCAAATAATCCCAAAAATATACAAAAGACAGAAAGACAAAAAAGTTTATTTTAAGAGGCACTATGTTTGAACAAAAAAAAAGTTAATTATTTTGATTCCCCCACCCAGCCCCTGGACTCTTACATTGTCCGAATACTATGCAGGATGCAAAATGACCTCTGATTTTATGTTATGTTCTATTATTTAACTGTAAAAGGTGGGTCCAAAAGGAACCTTTTTTTGGATTTCTGGCTTTAATATTTTTGGGGGAATTTTTTTTGTAGGAGATGCAAGAAGGTAAAGTGGGGAAGGAGGAAATGGGCACCAACCACAGATACGGAGGGGAAGGTGGACAGGGGACAATGTTGGGCATGCCTTAATTGTAAGGTAGGGGGCACTGTTTCTCATACTCCCAAACTGCAACCACGAAAGCACTCCAAAATGGCTCCCCTCTGCAGAGCAGTGTGTCGTAGTACAAGCAGAGTATTGTGACCCTCTAAAGGTAAGGATCAAATGCTTTCTGTTTTTTTTTTTATGGCTTGTTAGGCAGCCAGTTGGATCATCTGCCACACAGGAGTAGCCTGTTTGGTGGCAGGAGCGGTTGAGGAAGATGGCATAGATGAAGATAACCTACTTTGCCCTGGGAATGGGATAGCCATTCTCAAAGCACCCAGCTGGTTGGAGCGAGTGTGGCATCGCATGAAGGGGGTATCAAAAGAGTACCAGCCAAGTTGCCCACAGCTGAGTATGACCCCACACTAAATACATTTAACTTTGGCAAACCAAATTGTTTGTACCCCACAGCAGTCTTAAAGAACCACCACATTCCTGACTCTCTCTGGGTCCTGGAGGACTCAAAATCCTCCTCTACATCATTCACATGTTCCCCTGTCCATGCCCTTCAAATGGGGATGTGGCCACTAGAAGGTGGCATGGCCATCACAGATGCCATTCTAAGTCTCCTGCAAGTAGCCTCAAAAGATGCTCTTTCCTGGTCTGCCAGATGGAGAAGGACTAAAAATAATGGGTGGCCCCAACAGAGGAACCGGCCATGGACCGTGCAACTGTCCAAAGACTAACGAGCCGAAAATAGGCATTGAAAAGTTGAACATATTTGAAAAGATCAACTAAGAATTGGTCCAGGAGCTCTGCAAGGGTAAACTATCACCTTGAAACATTGTGGATTGGCTGAAAATGCAGTTTCAAACTGTCTGTGGTTACAGACACCATCCTCAGACAGATCGGCATGCCGTACTTTCGCAGTCACATGATGACAACTGTGGAGCATCCGCAATGCTGGCAGGTGTCCGCAGACCTTGGTGAGCGGAAAACGGTGGGTGCATGCGTAGGGATGTCCTCAAATGGGCGCATTGTCTGCAGACCAAAAAAAATGCCAGGACCGGACATGTCCGGACAAGGCGCAAAGTCTGCGGACACCTCATTGTGTAAACAGACTCCCCAAAAAGTCTTGATGTCCGCAGACTATTAATTGAGGTTTAAATAAAATAAGAATTTATCACAGAATAATATACAAGATACATTTAAAAAATACATTTATTTATGAAAGGGATCGGGTATCAGAATGGAAAACATAAATGGTAGAGTTTGGAATTTCAATAAAATTATCATCAGGGGAGGGAGAGAAGTTTCATCAAACCATCTTTGATTTATGTTTTGTGAATTTGATTGCAGTGATTGCTGGATGCAAGGTGATCAGGAACAAGTAGGACAGTGATAATTAACATTTATAATAACATGATTTTTAACATAATTTAGAAATTCTATAAAGTCATTGCTAAGTTCATCCAATTTCTTTCTGTACAGTTGGGGTTTGGGATTTTATATCTGATTGTTGGGATTCTTCATAATTAATCTGTGGTGTACTTTCTTCATGTAAAGTATAACCTATAAGAAAAGAAGAACACATTATTTCAATGAGCTCTCTATACATTACATTATTTGTTTATTTTGAAAGATGTACTGTTTACCATTAGAGATTTCATTTTCACTCAGTTCTTCTTTGGGAAAGGATTCTGCTAGCCACATCTTCTAGCCTCTCAAGTGTGCTTGCTTTTTCTGTCAAAATAAGAAATGGCGACACTTGTTTATAAGAAATGTTTACATAATTAAGGGTATTAAGAGAGAAATCAATATTGTGAACTTACAATTTGCTAAAATGTTGCTTTGCTATGGGCTCTTGGACTATCTCAGTATGTATGAAGAGTTGTACCAAACTAAGAATATGAGGTGTACAGTTATAGTTTATGCTTGGTGCATTCGATAATATTGTGTGTTAAATAAATAAAGACATTTGTTTTACATTTGAAATGTTCAATTGTATGCAAAGGTATATTTGTGTGTAGTAAATATCAGTAACATTGTTTTATGTATATGTTTTTGTTGGTTGAAGGGTACAACATGTTCTGGGATTTGTTGATGCTACTTGCGTTCTGCAGACTTTGGTACAGTCCGCTGTAAGGTAGGCATGGTATCAAACAGAGAAGACAGACACAAGTGATCGCAGTTCAAAGGAGTTTATTGAAATCCAATGGGTTTGGATGAATGCCTATCTAACCCTAAATCTAAGGATGGGAGCAAGCTATAAACATCGAAGTAAAAATAACACAATCCAAGTGGAGTCTATACAAAACAAAAAGGGCCTATACTAATAAACCTATTGCCGATCCTTACCTCAAAATGCAAATGGTGTTATAAAATGATGTATGCAAAAGAAAGAGCATGCAAGAGTATGCAAGAAACAAATGTAAGCACAGATAAGTGATAAGTGCCCCTTCCCCACATTTCAGCATGGGACAAAGCATCACACTTGAGCTTGAAACACACTCTAGATTCATTGAGCACCAGGATGCAATTCAAAAATCAAATAGGACCTTCTGCGATTAAGTCTCTCATTCTCCACAAGTCTCTTGCTAGAAGAATGTCACGTGTTACAAAAACAACACTTAAAGTTCTCTCTACTCTAAATTTCACTGTCGTTTCTTTTCAGGTATAACATTCACTTGGGGTCGCCCTCAGCCGGGCTCTGATCCTCTTCTTACAAAATGTCCCAACGGGTCTCCCTCGATCGGGCTCAGACCCCTGTTGACAACTCAAAGGCACAATAGGTATCCACGCAGACCCACTTGTGACTTGCAACCCCATTAGCCCTCCCCCAGCCAGGCTCAGACCTTTGTAGGGTACACTTTAATGAGTAGTTCACTTATTTCAAAGACTTTCAATTGTACAGAGTATTTTTCTCAGACCCTGGCATGACCACTTTGATTTTCTCGTATTGGATTCTCGTCAGCAATGTTGCTATTCAAATATCAAAGTTTAGCTAATTTGTTTCTTTGGAAGATGCCTTTCACCAGAGACTTCAATTAAGCACCCACGCAGTGTCGGACCACTCTGCAAATTTGTATCTTTTGTTTCAACACACTTATCAGCTTTCCATATTTTACTTGCTTCTTTCATCAAACGCTTCAGTGTTCGCTCACTGAGGACACATTGCCGCTACTCATAATATTCATTTAAACACAAAACAGCCTCATATAGCTCCTCCTGACTCACCGGCTGTGTTGAAGTTTTGCTTTCAGCTTTGATCCGGGAGTCCAGGACGATACCACTGCAGCTCCGGTACCTCCCTGACTCAGGCAGTTATCTAGTAGGGCCAGAGACATCTCAGATACACAGAATAGGATTCAATTTGATTCTCTTGCTTCAATTCCTGCCTTCACACATGCTGCTTTCAAATCCTCAAAGGTATAACTATCACTTGTAGAAAAGCTTAAGGGCATCTCCCTCCTTTCTCGCTAATCTTGAACTGTCTTCTTCCTCCATTGATTCATCTGTGGCCTGGAAGAAACTGCTCCTTCATGTCCTCTGCATCCCTCAAAGTATGCTCTCATGCCCTGCCTTTTATCCATGAGGGGAAGTTCAATGGAGATCAGGTACGAGTTGTTAACTGTGATTGCCTGACTCTGCCTGACCATGGTATATGATAGGTTATTTATAACGTCCTTAATACCCAGAGGTCTCTAAGCGCGGACCCGGGGATCGAACCTGTGGTGTTCCATGTCTTCCAAGGCGAGCGCGCTGCTGCTGAAATATCCTCCCGAGACAATGGTAATGGGACGTGTCCGGTACATTGTTTGGGTACTACTCTGTATTCTCGCAGAGTGTGCTGTCTCTGTAGCAGTGTTCATGAAGGGAAAGGGGATGAGTTACAGTCCCCAGATAGCTTACCTGGTAGGATGGGTCAATGGGATTATAGTGGAGGGATACAGCGTCTTGCCATAGGGTATCCAACTCCCACTCCCTGAAGACCCTTCACCCCTGTGATCCTCCCGCACCTTGTCCACCCCCAGGATCTAGATCCAAAGGTGCTGGCTGTGCCCTGGCCACCTGAGAGAGAGACCCCTGGGACCAACGGGGGAGACACCTTCTGTTTTCTCACATACCCTTTCCCTATGCAATGTAGCCACATCTGTTTCATATGGAAATCGGAAAAGAAAATGGACATTCCCCTTGTCTTTACCTTTCCAATGCTCCACAGTGAAACATTAGGGTAGCAGGTCTAAGAATCAATGCATGACTCAAGGGTTAGAGTCTGTTTGTTGACTAATCCATACTAAAGGTTAGTGGTTGGTGACAAGTGTGAACTTAGTTCCTACAAGATAGCATCTTAGATGGATAATTGCCCATTTGATGGTGAAGGCCTCCAATTCCAACACACAGTATTTCTTCTCATGTGGGAATAGTTTACAACTAGTGAACAGGATGGGGTTTTCTAATCCATCACACATCTGCAATAAAACTGCTCCTTACCCCTTGAGAGAGCCATAATAATAAAAATAATAATAATAATTTGGCATTTATATAGCGCTCCGAACCCTCAGGTATCTGAGCGCTGCTTATTATTACCCACAGTGTGTGGTGCTCATTTATCGACCTCAGAAGGATGAAAGGCTGAGTTTGGCCCCGCCGGGATTCGAACCTGCGTTAGCAGGCTCTACACGGATGTCAAAGCAAGCGCTCTACTCGCTGTGCCACTTGACCGGCACAGCAAGTAAAATAAAATAAATTCTTTCAAAAAGTCCACTACTTTTAGGATTGGGTTCTGATACAAGGTTTGTTTTAGGTTATTGTTCCATGCACCGTCCTCATCTGTCCAATGAATCTTCTGGGGTTCAGCATTCCTTAATTTGTCTTTTAACTTGGCTGTTCTGTCTGTGAAATTTGGGATAAACCTACGGTAATAACCAATCAATCCTAGGAATTCCCTAATGTCTCTCTTGGTCTTGGGTGTGGGGGCATCTAGGATGGCTTTCACTTCTTTGTGGTGGGGCTGAAAACTGCCATTCAATATGAAGAAGCCGAGGTATTTCATGGCCGATTGATCCAGCTTACATTTGGATGGATTGGCAGTTCAGCCGTCTTCTCTGGGGGTTCTCAAAACAGTAGAAAGATGAAAAAGATGGTCAAGTCCTGGCCACCTGACAGAGAGACCCCTGGGGACTAGTGGGTGAGACACCATCTGGTTTCTCGTGCTGCAAAATCTACAGCTGCTACATTCGGGTGATTATGATATAAGGAACTTGTAACAAATTATGTAGCATCTGGCAAAAAACCTATGAAATTCAGTGAAAAAAAACATTGATAAAGGGATGTTATAGTTACAAGTAAAATCCCCAGAAATTTGCCAATTATGGTAAGCTAAGCAACGTTAACTCGTGCCAACACCGTGCACTGCTTTTGTGCTATTGATTTGGAAAAGTGTAAAAGCCACCATTTTCTACACTTTTCTTATTCTGATTGCAGAACTCACACTGTGCACATGTTGAGTGTGTTGCTGATGTGAAAGTAAGTGTCAGTAAATAAGTATATGTGGTTTATTTGTAGTGTTGTGTGTGTCAGCTATATTAAGCACTGTTGGCAGATGGCAAATATTGCCACTATGTTCCACCTGCTCATATCAAGTGGCCGTTAGTTGTAGCAGACTGTTTAGAAAGTTAATTCTTCTTAACCCTTGCAGAATTAGAAACATGTGACTGCTGTTCATAAACTTATTCCAAGTCATTGTTTTACTCAGTTGCTATAAAATATAGCTATCCCTTTTAATATACCTATGCATTAGCTGCATCCTCGTCTCATGCTTTTATAAATAGATATCCTTAAAATGTAGCACGTGTTTCTATATATAAAGCTACACTATTTTATAAACACTGCTATCAGATTACATGTAGTGCCAAAATAGTACACCTGCTCTAACCAATTTCTACATACCAGTATTGTAGAAATGTTTTGCAATTGCTTTGTCCGAACTTGTAAATAAGATACACATGGTGAGGTTCCTAATTCCCCTACGCATTTGTTTAACTTTCACTAAAATGTTGCTTAAACTATACATTTTTAAAAGAACATCATTCATATTTAACTGTTTCCATTTTTCTATACAGGTTACTGAGGTTAAAGGTTTATTTGCTTGCACTTATCCTAAACTTTACTGCACCTCCACCATAAAGTACCTGTTTTGTTCTAAATGTTCTCTGCTAAATGGCATCTCCCACTGTGACTCAATTTTGACATTGTCTGCACAAAACATTGCAGCTATTCAGGTCTGGTGTGGACAGCAGTGGGTGGATTGGGTGCCAGTGGAAGCTGTGGAAGGTACGGTGGTGGAGGTGGATGGTGCACAGAATGCCCTTGTGATTGCTAGTTTTGAGGCTTACACAACAGCAGAAGTTGAAAGCCATACAGAGTTCGGTCCATGAGCCTGTATTTTGTGTTTCTCATGGGCCATTCAGTAGTCCTCGTCAACGTTGTACCAGTGGACTCTAACTAAGTGTTGTATGAGTTGATGCAAAAACAAGACTGTCGACACGTGTTTCGACCCAAAACAACAGGTCCTTTTCAAGGCAAGACGTATGTTATTCAAACTGAGTTGGAAAACCCAAGCCCTCCTTAGGGGCAGATATATGGGCCAATTCTAAAGTTGTTGATTCTCCTCAAGAATATAAACGGCAAATAACTCAAGCAGTCTCTGTTACTGATACATTGTGGTACATTCCCAGAACATGGGAGTTTGTTCAAACGTTGCAACTGTAAGTTCAGGGGCTGGTTCCCCACTGTGGCCAGAGTCCAAACGCTTCGTTGTTTTGGGTCGAAACCCGTGTCGGCAGTCTTGTTTTTGCATCAACTCATAAAATCTGTTTGAACAGCGTTTTTTGACTGAAGAATATATTGCTTTGGACTCTTTGTTTCACTGTATTTGTTGTCCAGTTACACATTCAATTTGAATAGGATATTTACCATTCTCTTAGGGCTGCGCAATCATTTAGAGGTGACATTTTTCAAGTGTTTGGCCCTCATTACGACCCTGGCGGTAAGTAAGCTACATTACCGCCATGGCGTAATCATCTTTTACGCCATGGACCGATGGCGTAAAGAGCGCCATATTCCGACCCATCGCGCACGAGCATTACGCCATGGCGGTAATGTAAACTACGCCATGGCGTAAACAGCCCTTACCGGCATCGAACGCCGCGCTGGGTGACCTACCGCCACCCATCATTGCGCCGACCGTAATCAGCGGGCCCCGTAATCAGCAGGCCCCGTAATCAGCGGGCACCGTAATTAGCGGGCACTGCAAATAAGCAGAACCGGAAGTCGCGTCATTGCGGCGGAACGGGAAAGAGCACAGCGGCCATCTTTAAAAACACAATCCATTGCCATCCTACCCAACCACACTACATTCGACCCTGAAACCCTGTGAATCCCATTACCCACCCATTTCCTCACCTAACCATGCCAAAAGTTGTTAAAAAAGCCTGCGACAGGCAGCGGCAGGACCGCTTCAGTCGCGAAGAACTAACTATGCTGGCAGAAACGCTGCAGGAGAAGGCAGACATCATCTGCTCATCAGAGATGACGAGACCAGCCATAGCCCGGAAAAAAGCAGTTTGGGAACTCGTGGCACAACGCATCAGTGCCGTGGGTACCACCCCACGCACCGCCAGACAGTGCCGCACCTCCGGCTCCGAGTAAGGGGCATACTGTCAGCAAACCGCAACCTGGGACTGGCAACTGGCGGTGGAGCAGACTCCCCACTGAAGATGCAGCCATGGGAGGAGACATGTGCCTCATTGATCGGCATAGAGTGCATTGAGAGCGTCGGCGGAATGGAGAGAGGAGCCCCGACATCAGGAGACACAGGTAGGTGCCTCCAATTAAGCCTTGCAAAACACCCTGAATCACACTTACATGGGAATCACAATGTCGCCCCATATGGCAAACGCAACACATCAGCAGAAGACCCACACCCTGCACACATGCAGCATGTACACTCTACAGCAGGCACACACATTCCTGCATGCTCAACCCACCCAAAAGGGAGACAACCTGTATGTCACGGCCTACAAAGTCCACCATCTATCCATCTAAACCATGGCACTCATCACAATGCCTGCTCAATGTCCGCTGAACCATCAATAACACTTTCCCTCCTCTGCTCCACCACAGGCTCACACTCGGACACCGGCAGGGACGAGAGTGGCACCACCCCAGCCAAGAAGACCAGGACAGAGGGAAGAGGCCACCAACCATCCACCTCTGCTGGACCCATGGCCAACCCACAGCAGGCCAAAATTCCTGTTGCCGAACAGCCCAGGGCAGCAATTCCCCCCGAGGAAAGGGACATGGTGGCACCCATGGCAGACCCACAACCACTGCTGCCCACTGAGGGGATTGTGTCTGCGGGGAGCAGTACAGTCGGGGAGACTGCAGCCATCGCAGCCTGTTCTGACAGCGATGTGGCGAATGGGGATGATGACATGGAATGTCCCCCCAACACCCAACTTACCTCCCCACACCTGTCCCCATGTAGCCTGCATGGACAGGACACACAGGGGCAATCCCCTGGAGGTTCATGGCCAGCCACTCCAAGCCCAGTGGGAGTAGGGGAAGAGGGGAGTAGTCCTATTGGGCCTGCAATTGAAACCTCCATTGTGCCTGATTTCAGCCAGTTGCTGGACCAAATATCAGCGAGGCAAGAACAACTTGCGTCGATCCTAACGCAGCATGTTGCTGATTGTGGAGGTGCCAGTTCAGGCATGGAGAGGTGTGCTGACAGCATCAAGGCAGCCATCCAATCAGCAAGCACAAACATATGCACAGAACTAGCCGCAGTGCGGAATATGATTAGTGAACTGATACGGACAATCATGGACACACGGCGTACCGAGCAGGCCGGTACCTCCTCAGCTGCAAGTTCGGCCCCATCCAGCCCCGTCCGCAGGTCATCCAGGACCCGGAGGAGTACAGACAGGGGGGCCCCAGGTTCCGGGACAGGGGGCTGGCAATAGTGCCCGCCCAGTGGACCACTGAAACATTACCCACTTCACCACGGGCACTGGCACCCCTTTGCAGGGATTTCTGGGGGGAGGGGGGATTGGGTGTGTTGGGGTGTTCAGGTGGGAGGGGGGATTGGGTGTGTTGGGGTGTTCAGAAAGGAGGGGGGATTGGGTGTGTTGGGGTGTTCAGGTGGGAGGGTGGATTGGGTGTATTGGGGTGTTCAGGGGGAGGGGGGATTGGGTGTGTTGGGGTGTTCAGGGGGGGAGGGGGGATTGGGTGTGTCATAACTTTTCAGAAGCACAATACACTTTTTCGTTTATCACAAACCAAATGTGTGGACATTGCTCATTGTGTATGTGTGCTTTATTGTTGTACAGTCTACAGTGTGCATATACCAGACACACACAGTGCCCCAAGTGCCGTCCACATGTTACACGCACACGCTGTGTGAGCTAGAAGTATTGGTCAATGAGATTCTGACGCATTTCACGCCCCTCCTGTGCATCGCTGCCTCCTTGAGGTGCTGCCCCATCCCCACCCTCATCATCCTCATCATCAGGTGGTTGCAGTTCTGCGTCAGGGGGCAGAGCCACGTTACGTCTGACGCACATATTGTGTAGCATGACACATGCCATGACGATCTTCGCAACCTTCTCATGGCGGTACAGGAGTGCCCCGCCAGACCTGCTGAGGCAGCGGAAACGTGCCTTCAGTATGCCAAAGGCCTGCTCTATCACCACACGGGTACGTGCATGGGCACGGTTGAAGTCCTCCTCATGCTGGTTCTGTGGGTTCCGGACTGGTGTAAGGAGCCACCTCTTCAGGGGATAGCCTGCATCACCTGTAAATGGGCAACAATGTATGTGTCAGGAATGAGATTGCTTTCTGAACATGACGCGCCACCATGCCTTGCATTCAACTGTTACTTTGCACCAAATTTAGTTGTGCTAATGGATTCACACTATGCAACCGGTATATGTTCATGGCTTTCATGTACTGTTTTGCATGCCAAGACACAATGCAGGGGGGACAATTGCCTTGTGAGTGCCCATCCAGGGGGACAATTGCCTTGTGAGTGCCCATCCACTGTGTCCGTTCAGGCTGTTACTTCATGTGACCTGGCACGTGTCCTGTGAGGTCAAAGCTCACATGATTGTAACATTGCTGTCTGGCTCATTATGGCCCCAGGGAACAATACTGGTGTCAATGCGGAGGGTTTGTGGGTCTTGCTGTCTGTGTAGTGGTGCATTGATGTTCCTGTCCGACATGTGCCTCCTTTGTGCGCAGTTATGGGGGACAGGGCTTTCAGTTGATGGTGTTTGGTGACGTGCATGTCGGTGCGTTCCTTCGGAGTCAATGCGGTCACATTTCGTACAATGCACTTGCAGATGGTTGTGTCATGGTTGGGGTACACTTTCATTCACATATTAGGGCTGATTAGATCAGGCATCACGTATACAGTTGTCAGATGACGTGAGTGCTGCCTCAGGGTATGATCTGGCTACTGCTAGTCGCAGCCATGTGACGTATGCATCATTCCCCTCCCCCTTTCTGCCAGGTGAAATATGCATTGGTACGTCGATCACCTACACACTTCGCATTTCCATGCTCATGACATTAGACTCACCGAGTAGGCAGGATCTTGGGCCTGCATGTCGCTCCATGTAGCGTGGTATTGTGGAGTTCCGAAGGACCATTGAATCATGGTTTGATCCGGGGAATCGGGCACAACAATGTGTGAATATCCTGTTGGAGTCGCAGACCATTTGCACGTTGATTGAGTGAAATAGTTTACGGTTGCGGTATGGTACCTCCATGGCATGTGGGACCACCAATTCAACATGGGTGCAGTCGATGGCACCAATGCAACCAGGTATGCCAGCTAGTGCATGGAAACCAACTTTGGTGTTGGCAATCTCCTGGGCAGACCGTGGCAATGAGATGTGGTCGTCTGTGTGCTTGAGGAGGGCATTGAGCACTTGGATCAGTGTACGTGAGAATAATGGTTGGGTTATGCCATGCAAGTGGCCCACTGTGTGCTGGTAGGTGCCTGTGGCCAGGAAGTGGAGCACGGACACGACCTTCAGTAGGGGCGGGATGGCGGTGGGTGTTTCTATCATGCTGACAATGTCGTCGTGTGTCATGTGCACAATGTTGGTGATAGTGTCACGGTCCAGTCGATACAGGGTGTGGATCTGCTCTGCAGTGAGGTTGAATGGACTGGCTCTGATGCGTGGGATTGGGGGCTGCCTGCGTGGTGCCACTGGCTGTGCTGGTGGGGCTTGCTGGCCCTGCCTTGCCCTCCTTCTCCTCCTGCGTCTCCTCTGTGCAGCCTGTTGTTGTTGTTGTTGTTGTTGTTGTTGTTGCAGTTGTAGCACTCGCATTGCTATCAGGTCCTCCAGCCCCAACATTGCTAGTCCTAATGGTATCATTGTGGAGTGTGACTGGGGCTGGTAGGGGTGGGGTGTGCTCTTTTTGCACTGGGAGAGTCTGTATTGCCCTCACCTGTGCTGATTCTGTGCACCTGTGGCAGCTGGGAACACTGCACATGGCCATTTACGGTTGGTTCGCGATGGCGGAATTAGTGCCATGGAGGTAAGGTACTTTACGGTCTTGGCGATGGTGTAAGGGGCATGTCCGCTTGGTTTGTGATCTGCGTAGCTTTGCACCATGCCGGTATTTACGGCATGGTGGGTCGCGCACGCGCGACCTTGGTGCTGTTAGCGGCACCGTAAACTACGATGTCGCTAATTGCACTTTTGCGGGTCATAATCGGACCTAGCGGAAAACGATGCCGGTATTCATTTACCGGCATCGTTTTCCGCTTACCGCCTGGGTCATAATGATGGCCTTTGTATCTATTAGCAGTTTTTGAGGTGACTGCTGGTCCCTCTTTCGTGCAGCAACCCAATCTTATTTGGTTTGTAAGGGTCGCATTGACTTTAGTTTGTCTTTTCAAATTTAGTTCTAACCCAGTGCCTCACCACACCGGCACACCTCAATTTTGTTTTTAAGTGTTGTATGAGTGTGGATGTCCCCAAGCTCTGTGATGGTATGTTCAGTGTTGCTCATGGGCCTGGCACAATGTTTGTTCAGCTATCCTGCTCCAAACCTCTCTTCCACCACCTGTGCAATCTGCACGCTCTTTACCCTCCCCTACCCCACCTCACCCTGTGTACCCCATCCTCTCCACCTCATCTTGCTTACCCTACCACATGCTTTGTTCAACCACCAACCGCCTCCCCTGTATCCTTGCCCATGCATTGTATCCCCACCCTATGTACCCCTTCTCTTCTACCCTCACCCATTGTACCCCAGTTACCCACTGTACTTCCAGCCTCTGTACTCTCACCTACTCTACTGCAACCTGTGCAACCTCTGTATCCGTATCAATTCACTGTATCCCCACATAATTGACTCCGACTCATTCACCTTAACGATGTGTTAGACAGTGTGTGTTTTTTTCAATTCACCTTGGATTTTCTCTCAGTAACCCAATGATTATTATATATGGAGACAACGACATTGTATTACTCACAAATGTTGTATGGAACATAGTGAATATGATGCACTACATATGAGGGTAAACACAATTAAACATATGTACAACTGTAAGTAATTGTATTTTTTCTAACAAAGTATATCATATTTTTTTTACAGACAGAAAAGCACACATTTTACCCTTTTCACATAGCTAAGTGTTCATACCTGCTAATTTCTAATTGTAAGCCAAATAACATTATTCTATGCACAATGTTCATATTCATTATATAATCACTATGCACATATTCCTGTGGCAATGGAAGTGTCTCTACTTCTGTACACCTACTGTATCCCACCATCTCTATATACACTCAACCTACACCCACCATCTTGACCGGTACCCACACACCATACTGCTACTGAAACTATTCATGCTCCTGCACCTTACTCCCAGCATCTATTACAGCCTTTATATCTCAAAATGTAACTTACAATGACTACTGAATACACATATATATACATATATATATATAGATAAATAATTGTTCATTCAAACCGTGGCTAATGCTGCAGCTAACGCGTTGGCGAGCTTTGATGCTTGGTTTACCTCAAAAATAACTGGCAGGTGCATCTCTGGCAACGAATGGGTTATGAATGGGCTTCATACCCATGAGCTATAAAGGAACAATTGTGAAAAATGTATTTCAAATACACAAACTGCATAAATTAGACAACCTGATATGTTGTGACCTTTTAGTGCAGTTTGTGTTTTATTTTGTCTATTTTTATAACTTAGAGGTTGGCCCTGGAGCGGGCCATTTTGGGGAGAGGGAAGGAAGAAGGTAGAATTGGGTAGGGAAGATCTTTAATGTTTACACATGTGACAGTGGTTAAAAAATGTAAGACTTATTAACTTTTATTTTTTTCTTGTATTTTGTGTTTCATATTGGCCTTTCTGTAGTCCCTGTATATGTAGTCCCAGTGGGCTCTAAGAGTTGTATGAGGTTAGATGTCCTGAAACTCTGTGACGGCACATTTGATGGTCCCCAGCATAGTTTATTTTTTATTGGAGATCCTGCACTGACATTTTCAGTTTCTTTAAGGGAGTTGTGCTGCTCCACCATAAAGTGTCTCCAGCTGTCTGCTGATTTTTTCATCCTGCATAATATTTTGCTGAGGAGGATGGGTTCGGCATCCAAATTACTTTATTGCTACTGCTACTGCCATGTTCAAGCATGTTGACTAATGTCTGAACTGTGAGGAAAATGCAATGAAATAAAAAAATACACAGCAAAAAGAACTATGCCATTTACAATTAAACAAAATGTTAGAAAGAAAACAACTAACTAAAATAATTAGACAAACAGAACAAATCACAGGACAAAAGACAGAGGGAAATGGACAAAGCAGGGCAAAATGGATTGGAAATATTAGGAGTTTGCTTATACACTTCTTATACCTCACAAAGAACCTGCTCAGTACTCAAAAGAAAAAGCAGTGAGGGAAAGTTATGGACGTGTCCATGGTTGTGGTGAATGTTCGTGGCTACGTCCACCAGCCAATCATGCAGCGCTGATTGTATTCACATGTTTTTGTCTATTGGTGGGAGAACTTGCGTGTGCGCCTACAGGAACTTTTAAATAGCAGTATCACAATTGTTCCATTCCCTGTTTACCTCTCCTGTTCATATACCTTTGTCCTTTGTCCAGTCATTTGTAGTTATTTTATTTTAGCATGTTATATTTTTATTTTTTATTTCTTCAATTTTAAGTGACAGAGTCCTTTTTGTGTCATTTTTTTGCAGTTTTGATTTTTCTTCCCCTGTCTCAAGTTTTAAGTATGTCTGCGACCAGCAGTGATGAAGAGGTGGTGTTGGTGTGTACTGTCTTACCTCCACGGAAGAAGCAGTGTTCCAAGAATAAGATTGAGGAAGTCAGTGTGTTTTCTGTGGGGAGGTGTTGCACAGAGATCCTTCAAATAAACCATCAACTAATTTGGGAACCTCTACTTTGATTCTGTAACTCGTCCATGTCTATTGGGACGATGATGTGGAGAAAGCCTATAGGAAGGCTCTTTTCATGACAAGTCAAGGGCCCATGGCCCACAATCTGCAGAATCTGCCAGCCAATAGCACCTCTCGAGCACTGCCTTCCACTTCTGTTGCTTCCTTTGTTTCACTCACCACCACCCAGCTTCATTCCATCAAACCTGCACCTGATCTGTAGGACTGCCAGGTAATGTGTTTGAGATGGCACAACTGGATCGTGGTGGGTGATGTCACCCTAAATTGGAGAAGAGCCTATTGCTGCAGTCAGGAATATATGTTATTTTTAAGTGGCAATTTTGTTGCCCCTTTTTTAAAAAAAAGAACACAACAAACCTCACAAAACAAAAATGCATAGAAAAATAAATGTTCCTTTTTTACCCTTTGCTACATGTGTGAATACTAATGTTTTCCACTTCACAGTTCCATCCCCCTCCTTCACTCTCCCCCAAAACAGCTCTTTTCAGGGCCAAGTGTTCAGTTTTTAAAGTAGATAATAAAGAAAACACAAACTGTATAAATGTATCAGTAATGCTTAATTGGCCCTTTTAATACAGTGTGTGTTAAAAATACCACATGTTTATGTTTTATCACAGCTGCAACTGTACTTTGTGCTAACCGTGGGTACGACCTCCAGCTGTTGCTGCGGCATTCGTCATGGTAGCCATGGGTATGATGACAGTAACGACAGTAGCTGCAGATACAATGAATGTCTATGGGCCAAGATATATGTGTTTTAGGTAGTCCTGTAAAGTTCTATTTTAAGATATAGTGAGTGTAGTCTTTGTAGAAAGTTACTGCAACACGCTAATGACTTCCCCGTCATCAACCATACATATAACTGTGAACATTTTTAAAAGCTGAATAAGTATGCAAACTACGTTTTTTGTAAAAAAAAAATTTGGGGAAGAGGTTGAGGGATTTCTTTTTATTTTAGTATTTGATTTGATTTGAGTATTTGTAATGCGCCCGAGATGGACTCAACCGAATTAGAGCGCCGTTGGAATCACATGCATATAAAAGATGCAGATAGAGAGATGAGAAGTCACTAGGTGATCGGTTCATTACTGTATCAGCTGGAAGTCGTCAGGTAGCTGGATTGTGATTATTTGAACAGGAAGGTTGCATGGCCTTCCGAAACTGGGCAAGTGTCTGACACTCCCTGATCTTATGCGGTATACTTATCCAGAGTTTGGGACTGAAGACTGCAAATCTTCTGTCACTGAAGACTGCAAATCTTCTGTCACTTCTGTTAGCAAATACTGACCGGGTGCTGCTTAACAACAGTTAGTCCCTTGACCTGTGTCCTCAAAAGATTATAGGGGGGAGATTTTATTGCTTAAGTATTCCGGGGCTAATCCGTTCAGACACTTGAAGATCATGCAAGCTACCTTAAATTTAATACAGTCCTCAGCAGCCAGCCAGTGTAGTGTCCTACGGAGGGGAGAGACATGATCATCTCTCCCCAGAATGCCAATCAGTCTGACTGCTGCATTTTGGGCCTTCTGGAGCCTGTGTAACTGTTTGGCCGGGATGCCCATCCAGAGACTATTACAATAGTCTAGATGGATGTTTGGCATAGCCCCCACCACTACTGCTTGGTCTTCTTTGGGAATAAATGGTATGACTCGTCGGAGTATCGGAGAGAGTAATATACAGACTGATCCTTGTCCCCGTTCTGTGCTTCACTTCCCAAGTTCTCCTGCCACATGCATCCGAGGTTCTTAATATTAGT